>NW_028270141.1:37438683-38688683 GCF_037043375.1 Chiloscyllium plagiosum
TGCCTTTAATTGAGGAGAACATACTTTTAAATGTTAAGATGAATAAGACCATAAAATATAGGAGTAGGGTTAGGCCATTTGGTCCATCGAGTTTGTTCCACCATTCAATCATGGCTGATATGTTTTTTAACCCTAATCTCCAGCCTTCTTCTTGTAATCTTTGATCCCCTTACTAATCATGGACCTACGTATCTCTGTCTGAAAAACATTTAATGCCTTTGCTTCCATGGCCTTCTGTGGCAATGAATTCCACAGATTAAATACCATCTGGCTGATGAATTTCCTCTTCATCTCAGTTCTAAAGGGCCATCCCTCCACTCTGAGGATGTATGCTCAGGAACTAATCTCTCCTACTCGTGGAAACATCTTTTCCACATCAACTCCATCCAGGGCTCTCAGTATTCTGTAACCTTCAATGAGATCTATTGAATATAGACTCAGAGCCCTCAACAGCTCTTCATATGACAAACTCTTCATTCCTGGGATCATTGTTGTAAACTTCCTCTGGACCCCCTCCAATGCCAGTGCATCCTTCCTTAGATACAGTGCCCAAAATATTTCAAATGTGGTCTGACCAGAGTATTAGGAGAAAGTGAGGGCTGCAGATGCTGGAGATCAGAGCTGAAAATGTGTTGCTGGAAAAGCGCAGCAGGTCAGGCAGCATCCAAGGATGCTGAAGAAGGGCTCATGCCCGAAAGGTCGATTCTCCTGCTCCTTGGATGCTGCCTGACCTGCTGCGTTTTTCCAGGAACAAATTTTCAGCTCTGACCAGAGTATTACACAGCATCAGCAGTACATCTCTGCTCCTGTACTCTAGCCCTCTCAAAATGAATGATAACATTGTATTTGCCTTCCTAGCTGCCAATTGAGCCTGCATGTTAACCTTAAAAGAAACCTGAATTTCAATTCCCAAGTCCTTTGGTGCTTCAAATTTCTGAAACCTTTCCCCATTTAGAAAATAGCCTGTGCCTCTCTTTGTCCTAACAAAGAGCATAACCTCATACTTTCCACATTGTATTCCATCTGCTACTTCTTTACTCACTCTCCTTGTCGGTCCAAGTCCTTCTGCACCCTCCCAACTTCTTCAAAACTACCTGTCCCTCCACCTAGCTTCGTGTCATCTGCAAACATAACAACAATGCCCTCAGTTCCTTCGAGCAGATCATTAATGTATAACAATGAATACTTATAGTCCCAACACTGACCCCTGCAAAACTCCACGACTTACTGACTGCCATCCTGTAAAAAGGTCCCTTTTATCCCTACTAACTTCTATTCTGACATTCAGCCAGTTACTGACATGGATCTTGGATGAATACACTACAGAGAGTAGAGTATTATCACTGAAAAGCTGATACTTTAAAATTTAAAAGTCCAAAATAATAATATCCACAAAGAATCAAACCTACAATGGCTTAGGTAATTCTGGAGTAACAGGGGATTGGGGGGAGGTGTTGGTCTTGTGGCAACATCACTGGATGATTAACCCAGACCTTCAGGCTAATGTGGAAATACAGATTTGAATCCCATTATGGCAAATGGTGAATTTGGAATTCGATAAAAAATAAAGCTGAAATTAAAAGCTAGCCTAATGGTGACCTGTTTGTAAATACCCATTTGGTTCACCAATGCCCTTTATAGATGGAAATCAGGTATTGTTATCTCGTCAGAGCTACATATGACTCCATGCCAGTGCAGAGGCAATTAGAGATGGGCAGTAAGTGATAAACTAGCCAACAATACCCACACCCTAAAAATGAATAAAATCAGCAAAGACTGAAGAAACAGCTCTAATTTTTCTCTAGGACTAATGGGATATATAGAATTTAATTTGTGTGGGATTTATGGGCGGCACGGTGGCACAGTGGTTAGCACTGCTGCCTCGCAGCGCCAGAGACCCGGGTTCAATTCCCGCCTCAGGCGACTGACTGTGTGGAGTTTGCACGTTCTCCCCGTGTCTGCGTGGGTTTCCTCCGGGTGCTCCGGTTTCCTCCCACAGTCCAAAGATGTGTAGGTCAGGTGAATTGGCCATGCTAAATTGCCCGTAGTGTTAGGTAAGGGGTAAATGTAGGGGTATGGGTGGGTTACGCTTCGGCGGGTCAGTGTGGACTTGTTGGGCCGAAGGGCCTGTTTCCACACTGTAAAGTAATCTAATCTAATCTAAAATCTAATTTCAGTATGATATTTATATATGTACCTAAAAGAGAAGTTGTCTAAAATTACAAGCTCTAGGATGATTATAACATTTTTCCAATTCACAAAACAAAAATATCCATCCTCATCCTTGTGTGATTCAGTCAAGAGGTTGATTGTGCAGATTAATAAACATTTGTACTCTGTTGGTGTATGAAACATCCCAGGCCTGTTACAGCTTGGTTAGGCCAGACTCAAGGATAAGGCTTAACATAAATGAGCATCTCATGTTACATCAATACAGCTATTTCATTCCTCCAAACAATTAGCTTTCTCACAGTGGACAAAGATTGAAAGGACAATAGCAATTACCAAAGAACAGTGGGTATTTTGTACAGTTAATCTTACACCAGGAGATAGAAAAGATGTGTAGGAAAGGCAATGTTACAGTGATCATGGGGATTTCAATATGCAGGTGAACTGGAAAAATCAGGTTGGTAGTGGATTGCAAGGAAAGGAATTTGTGGAATGTCTATGAGACGGCTTTTTGGAGCAGCTTGTGGTGGAGCCACTAGGGAACAGGCAATACTGGATTTAGTGCTGTGTAATGAGGCAGACTTGATAAGGGAAGCTTAAGGTGAAGGAAGCCTTAGGGGGTAGTGGTCATAATATGATTGAATTTACTCTGCAGTTTGAGAGGGAGAAGATAGAATCAGAGATAACGGTATTACTGCCGAATAAAGGCAATTACAGAGGCATGAGGAAGGAGCTGGGTAGAACTGACTGGGAGAGGAGCCTAGCAGGAAAGACAGTGGAACAGCAATGGCAGGAGTTTCTGGGAGTAATTCAGGAGACACAGCAGGGATTCATCCCAAGGAAAAAGAAGCATGGTACAGGGAGGATGAGGCAACCGTGGTTTACTAGGGAAGTTAGGGATAGCATAAAAGCAAAACAGAATGAATGAAAAGCTTAACATATGAGGAATGTTTGAGAAGGAGAATTCTGCATAGTCACCTCAGCTGCTGTAGGAATTGAACCCATGCTATTAGCATCACATTGCAAACCAGCTAAGCTCAACCACTGTGTTCATTCTAATCAGAGAGGATGTCAGTGTCCTAAAAAGAGTGCTGAGAAGATTTATTGGAGCTGCAGCAGGACTGAGATCAGTGTTTAGGGTTCTAAAGAAGAATCATACTGGACTTGAAGCATTAACTTTGTTTCTTTCTCCAAGATGCTGCCAGAGCTGCTGAGTTTCTCCAGCAATTTCTGTGTTTGTTTTAGGACTGAAAGAGTTCAGTTACAAAGAGATGAAAGTAGCAGGGAGCTTTCTATTTAAGAGCAGAGAAAGTTACACGAAGATTTAGTCGGGGTGTTGAAAGTTAAGAGAATTAACGGAATGAATAATGAGGAACAGTTTCCATTGGTAGGATAGTTAAAACCAAAAGACTAGTTCATGCAATTGGCAAAGGATTCTCTGGAGAAATTAAACGATTTTTATTTTCAAATGTGGTGAGTTTATGATCTGAAATGCATTACCTGAAAGGATGGAGAAAGTCTTCAACTGTAACTTGTAAAAGGAGAATGGATTTACGTGACCGGAAATATGTTATATAGAAAGAAGTTGCAAGATGGGCTGATTGCCCTTTTTGTGTTAATTTATGATTGTTTGGGCTGCTCAAGAGTAACTTGGGACAGACAGTAAATGTTGGCCAGCCAGCAATGCCCATGTCCCGCGAATGAACAAAAAACAATTCAGTCCTTGTAACATTTCTTCATGATTGTATATTTTTATATCAAAGCTCCGAAGTCATAGTTTGCCAAGTTTCAGTACTAAACAGACAAAAAAGCTATTTTGGTGTATCTTTATCAAAATAACATGTTATTACTTTACATCAGATATTGTGTTTGACTCATTTCAAGACCTGTTATTAACATAGACCCTATTCTAAGGAAGTGATGAAATTCGACCTAACAATTATGCACTCACATAATCAAGGATTAAGCCTCTGTAAGCAGCTTAATTCAATGTGATAGCACTTTAGTTTGTTCATTTAGTGACATGACTCTGAAGCTTTTAAATAAAATGTTATTGAAACTTGATAGATTTGTAAATAGCATAGTTACAAAATTGTCATACATCCATATGTTTCTCATACAAACTCGAAAAGAAATCTTCAATTTATTTCTGTTTTTCTGCTATCACAGAAAAATATGGATAAAAGTCTGTAACTTTCAGGTATCTTTACAGTATCTAAAATGTAAAGGATCATAAGAATTTTAGCACAGACAAAGGACATTCACCTGATAGTACAGATGCTAGCCTGACATCAGAACTCTCTGCTCTATTCCCTGTACATGAATATCTTAACCTTATTTAATATTTTCTGTAATTTTCTCAAAAGTGATCTAATGATAAGTTTCCCCAAGAATTCCTGCTGTTGTCTGCTGCAACTTGGGTACAGAAACTATGGAAAGCCTAGAGAATTGTCACAAATGTAATTGTCAATGTTAGTAGGAAAGAGTGATGAAGTCTGAGTCCCACTCTAATCTTGGTTGACAGGTCAGTACGGTACCAAGGATATTCACTGTCAAACTGAAGTCCCATCAGTCCTTATTGGTAGATATAAATTAACCTTTAATCACAACTGTTTAAATTAGACCATGGAAGTTCTCAGTGTTCTGGCAAATATTTAGCCAGCAACTAATAACTAAAATTGGTTATTATCTCTTCTTGTGGAAACTTTTTAGGTGTGTCCAAATTGACTCCTGTACTTCATACATCACAACAGTCACCACCTCAAATATCCTAATTTATGTCTAAAGCACTCAGGTCCATCCAGAGGTGTGAAAGATGCTTTACAAATGCAAGTCACTTCTTTCCTTAGAACATTTCTTCTTACATTTTAAAGACAAGCACACACATATACAAATGTAGAAAAACTGAGTTTGAAGAAGGGAATCTGAAATCATTAGCTTAGTCATAGGAGACAGAGGGTAGCGGTGGAAGGATGCTTTTCTGAATGGAGGGTTGTGACTAGTGGTGTTCCACAGGGATTAGTGCTGGGACCACTGCTGTTCATAATCTACATAAAGGATTTGGAGCTGGAAATGTGTTGCTGGAAAAGCGCAGCAGGTCAAGCAGTATCCAGGGAACAGGAAGGGCTTATGCCCGAACGTCGATTCTCCTGTTCCCTGGATGCTGCCTGACCTGCTGCGCTTTTCCAGCAACACATTTCCAGCTCTGATCTCCAGCATCTGCAGACCTCACTTTCTCCATAAAGGATTTGGAGGAAAACATAGCTAGTCTAATTAGTAAGTTTGCAGATGATACAAACATTGATGGAGTTGCGGTTAGTGAGGAGAATTGTCAGAGGATACAGCAGGATATAGATCAATTGGATATAGATCAACTTGGGCGGAAAAATGGCAGATGGAGTTTAACCCAGACAAATGTGAGTTGATGCATTTTGGAAAGTCATGTACTCGTGGTTATTATACAATGATTGGCAGAACCCTTAGGCGTATTGATATATGGAGGAATCTGGGAGTGCAGTTCCACAGATCACTAAAGGTGGCAGTGCAGGTAGATAAGGTAGTAACAAAGACCTATGGCAAGCTTGCCTTCATTGGAATGGGCATTGAGTATAAGGATAGGCAAGTTATGCTGCAGCTTTATAGAACTTTAGTTAGGCAACACTTAGAATATTGCGGACAGTTCTGGTCACCACACTACCAGAAGGATGTGGATGCTTTAGAGGGGGTATACAAAAAGTTTACCAGGATGTTGCCTGGTATAAGGAATTTTTACTATGAAGAAAGGTTAGATAAACTGGTTTATTTTCACTGGAATGCAGGAGGTTGAGGGGTGACCTGACAGATGTTTCTAATATTGTGAATGGCATGGATAGAGTGGAAAGTTTGAGGCTTTTTCCCAGGGTGGAGGGGTCAACTACTAGAGGACGTGGGTTCAAGGTGTGAGGGGGGAGTTGAAAAGAGATGTGTGAAGAAAGTTTGTCACACAAAGGGTGGAGAATGCCTGTAATGTGTTGCCAGAGGAGGTGATAGAAGTCAACACAATAGCAGCATTCAAGAAACATCTGGACAAATACACTATTAGGAAGGGAATAGAGGGATATGGATCCTGTAAGTTTTAGTACAGAAGGGCAAAAATGTATCGGTGCAGACTTCGAAGGCCGAAGGGCCTGTTCCTTTGCTGTATTGTTCTTTGCAAATTTTGAACAAAATGTTTTGGAGGCCTTGTTATAAATATCATTATCTACTGATCATGGAAATGTCGGGGTTTAACTCCCAGCCATCAACTCATTTATTCTTTAGGAAACATGGTGGTGTAGTTGTATCATCATTAGAGATGCAGGTCAATCCTTTGGGATCATGTGTTCAGATCCCTTCATGGAAGCTGCTAAAATTTGAATTTAATGAAAAAATTTGTAGGTACTTAATTGTTGTTGCCACTGGTACCTGAAGTAGAATTGTGCTTGTAATGAATTGAGAAACCTAACTCAAGGGTCAAATTCCAGGATAGGACAAAACGAGTTTGAAAAGAGGAAGATAGGAGGTGAGATAAACAAGAAATTGTGCATTAGTCTTGAGCTTTTAAAGTAAACTAAAAAAAACTTGCCTGTGGATAGCACCCACCACGATTCTGAGGCAACCCAAAATTCTGCGTGACCAATGATGTACTTCTATATATGATGGAGTTGGAAGATCGGGTGAGCATCAGATAAGAGGGACACTCTAATGATGTTGTACTGAGTTAATGAGATGAAATGGGGACAACAGCGCAAGGAAATTTGAGAGGCCTTGCAGAGAGGAACCCTCCAGGAAACTCAATGAAACTGTCACTCAGCCAATTTCTGTTAAGATTCAGCCCACAGGCTCTTTCTGGTATGGTCATCTTGCAGCATGCTGTGTGGTTAAACCTGTTCCTTCATTGTTAGGCTTTAAATTGTTTTTGTGAACAATGTTAATAGAGGCTGCCTGACCTGCTGTGCTTTTCCAGCGCCACACTTTAACCTTGGAAGGTTAGCCACAAGAAGCCGTTTTTTTCTCTATGAAGCTAATGGGGGAATGGCGCAAATTGCCAATTTATGGCAATTTGCAATTCCTAGATTATCTGCTCTAGACTACACTTTATCAGCCTGAAGTTCACATCAAAGACAACATCATGGGCCATTTAGGTGTCTTTACTTTGTAAAAGCAAAATCAGGCTCAATATCACGTAAATGTTTGAATGTGTAGTAACACATTTATTTGTTTGAGAAAGCAAAGTAAAAGTCAAGGTATAAAAGCAGAACCCAAGTGCTTTCACATTTTGTTAATAGTACAGGAATAAACCTAGTCCTGTTAAAGATTTTTAAAATCTAGAATTCCTATCCATTCTTTCCACTATATGAGGTGAAAACATACAAAACCAGTCTGCTTAGTTAGCAATAATTTTTACAGAACTGTAAATAGGGTAAGGGTTGGGGGAGTATTTGAATCATAAAATAATACAATGCAATAGTCAACATATCATCTTTTAAAATGTGCTATTAAAATGTTGTGCAACAAGGCATCTTTGATGACTCAAACATAATTGCAGCTTTTATTATTTTAGTCTGGGAAAATATGTGTCATCATGGGCCTATGAGAAACAAATTTCAATGATAATAGAAGCAAATGTTTATTTGATTGCTAGCACTTGTCCTGTAACTTGCACCTTTATCTTTTCACTGCAGCTCAGGTTTCACATCAAGCTAGTGAAGCAGACGAGAGACGAGTGGAAGAGGAGCTCACTGTAACAAGGTCACCATTGATGCTAAGTGGTATGTGGATCCAACAAAATGTATTTCCATCTAACGGATTTGAACAAGCTGTTTCATTATTAAAATGAACTGTGTTGACCATTGTAGCTGTAACGTTTTATCCATGACATTTTACCGCAAATTACACATTAGCCACAGAAACAAAATGCCCATCGATAATGCAGGAACCAGATCACGGCTGGAAATGAGTAGTTAGGGTACACCAAGTGAAGCTACTGCAGAAAATAGGGAATTTTCTTGCTCCCTACTAATCCTAATCACTTGCTTGTGAATTCCACTCCACTGCCTTTCACAAAATCACAGAATTGTTACAGTGCTGGAAGAGACCATTGAGCCCATCGTTTCTGCACAGGCTCACCCAAGGATTATCATGACTTAGTGTCATTCTCCTGCCTTTTCTCCATACCATCGCTCATTGTTTCTATTTAAACAGTCATCCAATGCCTTCTTAAAAGCCTCAATTGAACATTACTCCATCATATGTTCAGGCAATACATTCCATCCTCTAACAACACCCTGTGTGATAATGTTTATTCTCACATCACATTTGCTTCTTTGCAAATCACTTTAAATGTGTGCCCTCTTATTCTTGGCCCTTTCATGAGCAGGAACAGTTTCTCCCTGTAAGCTCTGTTCAGAGTTCTAGTGATTTTGAAAATTTCTCTGTCAGATGTCCTCATGGCCTCCTCTCAAAAGGAAACAACTGCAACTTCTCCAATCGATCTTCATAACTGATGTTTCTCAGTGCTAGTACCATTCTTGTAAACTGTCTCGTCCTCCCCTGTTCTCACACACTGCCCACCAGAAAATCATTTGATTCCACTGAAAGGTAAATAGAATCTGTATATTTAAAGGTGATACATAGATGTGCTGAGTAAGTGGCTGGAAAGGAGAGTGAGTGTGGGCACTGAGGTTCTCTAATACTGCATTACTGGTCATCAAACTGAGGAAGAATATCTTTTACCTCCCGATGAGCATAAAACCCTTCACGTAGCTGCTAAGAAGCTCAAGTTAGGAACCTGGTAAGATGACCATGGCTGCAATTCCAGAAGAGTATCAATAGTTTAACTAGAGTTGTTAAGATAAAAAGATACATCATGCGCTACTTCTGATGCAGAGGACTTGACATCCCAGGCTGCTGAAGAAGGCTGCTAGACACAATGGGAATTGTTGGAATCTGCAAGTAAGTTTGCACATAATGTCATGCAGCATGGAGGAGACCAATGTGGGAACTCTGCAATCATCAACCTCCCAAGTCATAAGCACTGGAGAAATGATTCATAAGCATACTGGGATGGAGAAATGATCACACAAGACAGATATTAAGGGTTTTTGGAAAAGGTGATTTAGCAATTTATTTCTAAATGTCAAAATATTGTTTTATAAATTTAGTTTATGTTCTGAATTTTGTGTTGGTACTTGTCTTTGTAGTGACATAAGTAGTCTCTGAGAATTGACTGAAGAAAGGGAATCATTTAGAAATGTTAGGTGAGTTAGGGCAGTTAGGGAAGGAAAATAGTTAGCTGATTTGGTTGAAGCTCAGATCCAAGAGTTGCTGTCTGAGAGATCAGTTTGGTAGATGTTCTCCTCCTGCACTAGGTATTACTCAGATGGTTTGAAGTCGCTTACCTCAAAATGATGACGTTGTACATTATACAAGAGAGACCTGACACCTGAGGCAGGGTGTTACAAGGTTGAAAGGTTCAAAGAAGCAAATGTGATGTAAGAATAAACTTTATCACACAGGGTGTAGTTAGAGGATGGAATGTACTGCCTGTTACAAGGTCACTTTAAGAGAGAGAGATACCTTTTCTGAAAAATTGTGACAGCACATGTGTCTGTGACTGGATGACAAGTGCAGGGAGAGCTGAGAATCGATAATATGTAACAATCAGCTTGGTGTTGTGTTTTGATTTTAAGGCAACCATATTTTGAATTTGACCAATTAATTTAAATTACGCCCAAAATACCAAAATCCAATTGAATTTGAATTTTGATTGTGCGGACGAATGAGAGTGTACAAGTCTTGGGAATTTAAAAACAAAGAACATTTTGAAGATTAGTCAGAGCTAACCTCCCACTGAACCAGAGAGCACGTGTCATCTGCAAGGGGCTGTCAAAAGAGACAAGTGGAAGAGGAGCTCACTGTAACAAGGTCACCATTGATGCTAAGTGGTGTGTGGATCCAGCAAAATGTATTTCCATCTAACGAATTTGAACAAGCTGCTTCATTATTAAAATTAACTGTGCTGACCATTGTAGTTGTAAGGTTTTATCCATGACATTTTACCGCAAATTACACATTAGCCACAGAAACAAGAAGGCATAATCTATCAAAGGTACACAAAGATACTTGCAGTAAAAAGTAGGAAGAAGATCTAGGGAGAAGACAGCATAAGAGAGTGTCTGGACTCTGAGAGATTAAGTTGACTTAATATTTAATAAGGGTGTTATTGGAGCAGCACTTTAATAGAGTTGGGGTCAGATAGTGATTAGTTACGAAAAGGGGGCTTGGATTTTTAAAATAGTTTTTGGTTAGTGTTCACTGTTAGACTTAGGAAAATAAATTATTTTTTTCCTTTAAACCAAAGAAATCAAGGATCTTCTTTCACTCACTCACATTTAGCAGATTACAAGGTGAGGTGAGCTTTTATGGATGATAGTTTTAATTAGTAGAGGGGGTCGAACTCTGCATTGTAACAAGTGTAAATTTTGGTTAAAAATGCCGACTACTTGCTCAACAATGTTCATAGTGACAGTAAGGATCCCATTGGAGAGCAGCTCGGCTGCTAGATGTAGGCTCCTGCTAGGTGACATGAGATGTACTTGAAGGCAAAGGCCTTTGTCACCAATAGCAAGTCCAGCTGGGATAAGCATTAGATGGAGATCAGTGCCGAATGGCAGAATAATGACTGGGACTCGGATAGCAAGGATGAACTTGCATGATGCCCAAATCATATCCTGGAACAACAGGAAGCTGGTGGTAGAATCATACAGAATTGGTGACCTTGACAGGGACAGACAATGCTGTACCTGCTATGGTGTGAAGCTTGGGGGGTACATGCAGCAAGTGGAACAACTTGGTGGTAGTATTCTGTTTGAAGTAAAAACACCTCATGTACAGCTTCCTCAATGACACTGAATGCGGGAAAATGCCTTCTAAACATTCACTCTTCCTTTGCATTTCTGTGATCTCTGTGTTCTTCACGCTCCACTGACAGCTTCTTTAGTTTGTGGTGTCTTTCTCCATGGTCCCCTTCTTTCTCCAGGCTGAAAGGGCAAGCTGATGAGATCACTTTTTCCTGAAGCCAGGCTAAAGAGCAACAGTGCAGGTGCATTTAAAAACAAAATTCTTTCTCACTGTGCAACCAAGCGAATTTTGCGGGAATACCACAAAAAAATTCTAGAAATCAAACAGTGACCTCAAATTAAAATAAAAAGCAGCCCACTTACATTACATAGTTTGGTGAGGGGTCAAAGTGCTGGTTAAGGCACAGTGTGAGGTCAGCAGGTGGACACTAAACAAGTGCAAAGCAAGAGCATGAAGATCTACAAAATAAGTAAATGTCAGAGTGCAGCACAGCCTCCTCTATCAATGTGGCAGGGGACACAGCCCCAAGTGTAGATGTACTTTTTTTTAATTGCCATATTGAGGAACATAAAATGCTGTTCACTCCTGCAGAACAACTTTACAACTGAATTTCTGGGCCAATGTTCCATTTTAGAAGAGGGAATGCTAGTGTCACAGTACGATTTCCCCAGTATTGACTGACCGTTAGACAAAAACATGAAAGTCAGATTAAAATAGGAAACATTATATTGCACACAAATAATTTAAAATACATTGGCAATAAATAAATGTATTTGAGTCTTTATTTTTATTAAGTTATAAGGCCATTTGCAGAACCATTGCAGCAATCTATAATGCCATTAACAGTTGTCTTGTCTCATTGATTTAATACATTTATAAGCAGAGTGATAGTTAGCAATTTGCTATCTTACATTTGCAGTGGACATAGAATAATGGTTATATGGAAATGATTACATGATTGTAATCTCATTGTGAGGTTCGAATCATGTCATAAACCACTAGAGAAATTTATATCTGTTAACTTGAACCTCCTCAGGGAGATTACAACTCAGAAATCGCTCCAGATTTCTTTTTTAAAAAATGTAGCTGTTTCCATGTGGCTCTCACAAATAGCCTGGGGTCTGGAATACAGGTTGTGATATTAGTTGCTAATCTGTCTTATCCCCTTAAGGTCCTGCTCAAGTCTCCTAGTGAGGAAATGATCTGAGTAAACAGATCCAGATAATCGGATCCGTTAGCAAACTCTGGCAAACTCTGGGGGTGGTTTAGGGGTCATTGAAACTGCTTGAAAGATTCAGGCAACAGATCAGAAGAATTCCACATGAAAAGATTGACACAAACTGTGGCAGTTGATGGCGCAACAGCTAAAATGTGATGGATATGTACTGGATTATGAAAATCAGTCCATTTTATATCAGTCAGTTTCAGTGATAAAATAGTGAGCATTGCAACAGCTAGCATTCTGTATGTCCCATCTTGTTGGATCCATTATTCCCCTAACATGCATAGATTAACAATAACTTTGCTTCCTTTAATCAAGCTGGTCTCCTCCTGACTACTCAATCCACGATTTGATTTGATTTGATTTGATTTATTGTAGCCACGTGTACCTAAGTACAGAGAAAAGCTTTGTTTGCAAACAGGACAGGCAGATCTTTGCATACAAGAACGTACAGATCATAGCATGCATGCTTAGCCAGTGAGACATACAGGTTACACTGCAAAGAGGTGGATGAAGCAAGATCAACATTAACAAGATCAACATTATTTGAAGTCAGAGAGTCTATTTATTAGTCTACTAAGGGTAGGGAAGAAGTTATTCTTCAACCTGTTGATGCATGTGTTCAAGCTTCCACCCTCTACAACAACACTTAGTTTATCTTTGTCATGAAACCCACCTTAGTCCTGAGTCTACTCAAAACCCAATGACTAACTTGGTAAATGTTTTACCATGGCTGATGGTTAACTGACATTGCCAACAGCTCCCTTGATAATTTGCAACTCTCCCATTCAAATCTGCTGAGATTTCATACACTAAATGCTGGTTTCATTTCCAACCATGACATGATCTCCAGTATTTTCCACTCTGAGGACATTGACCATGTTGAATTAGAAATGTGATAGTATCACATCTAAAGCAATACAAGAGGATGCCTGATCACCCAGTGGGGCAGGTAGTATACAGGGACATCACTAAGATTGGTGATGCTCAGATTGCTGCTGCTTGCCACTCAAACATCACCTTAATTAACTCCACTTCCACCCCCACAATGTGTTGTGTTGATTTTTCTTTGTGTCTGAGCTTGTTGTTCGTCATTCTTCCTGCACTGATAAGCAGCCTCTGGGGAAGTGACCGGATCTCCCAACCCTACAGATCGTAAACATGTGTGACTGTGCACCAATCCTGCATAATCCTGCCTCGTCAGACACAAGCAGAATATACTCGACCAGAATCCATACTGGCCATGATCTAAGTTGTGGGATTGCTTCCAACCTAGCTCTCTTACTCTATCACTTTGCATCTCGTTTCTGCTCTAATCAGAGTATTGAAATTGTCCTGGTCAAAGGATCCAGCTAAAAACATTAGACCTCAACCTGCCACTGAGCTTTTTACTGAGCTGGCAGCTTCCATACACAGCCAGGGGGCACACTGGCAGCTGTTAAATCATCCCCAGTTGGGGCCTAAGTTACTTACATTAGCTGCAACCCTGCAGGACTGGAATATTCGATCTGTTTCTCTGGAATATGTCCTGGCAATGGGAATGCATTGGGGAACTGGCCTGATCATGGTCCCCACAAAGCCACGACAGCAGGGCCCGGAGATATTCAGCCCACTTTCTTTGCCACTATGACACCGATACTTTTGATCTTGACTGCTGTGCAGCATCAATCAACAGACAGAACAGAGGGTTCTTGTAACATATCACGAGCAAGACCAACCTGTTTCCCTTTCAATACCTCATTTGCAGCCTCTTCTAACCTGAAATCCAGTTTACACTTTTTTTTTGTGACACCACTTGTGTAACTGGGACAAAATCCTCAGTAGTCCTGAATTTCAAGACAAGACCTACCTCCCACGATCTTTACTGATATTCATATTCTTAAAACATATTTCTCTAACCATACCTTCAGTTATCTCTTCTTGATCAACATCATGTCATTAGTCTGAAGGCAGAATCTTCCCAGCTCTTGAACGACATGGGCCATAACTGGAGAAATCAGGTGTGTCAAAAACAAAAAGTACCATTTGGCACCAAGTGTTGAACAGTGAGATGAGTTTCTTGATATATTGGGGAGACAGGCCGCCTACTTGCGGAGCGATTCAGAGAGCACCTCTGGGCCACCCGGACGAACCAACCCAACCAACCTGTGGCACAGCATTTCAACTCCCCCTCCCACTCCACCGAGGATATGCAGGTCATTGGACTCATCCACCGCCAAACCACAACAACCCGACGGTCGGAGGAGGAGCGTCTTATCTTCCGACTGGGAACCCTCCAACCGCAGGGGATGAACTTGGACTTCACCAGTTTCTTCATCCCCCCTCCCCCCACCTTGTCTCAGCCGGATCCTTCCAGCCCGGCACCGCCTTCCTGACCTGCAGTCTTCTTCTTGACCTCTCCGCCTCCACCCTACTCCGACCTATCACCCTCACCTTGACCTCTTTCCACCTATCACATTTCCAACTCCCCTCCTCCAAGTCCCTCCTCCCTACCTTTTATCTTCTCCTGCTGAACACTCTCTGCTCATTCCTGAAGAAGGGCCTGTGCCCGAAATGTCGAATCTCCTGTTCCCTGGATGCTGCCTGACCTACTGTGCTGTTCCAGCAATAAAGTTTCAACTTTCTTGATAGTCACCAGCATGATGCCTATCTGAAGGCATTAGCATGCATTAACATCTCCTTATCGTTTAATGTCATCTCATTACTATACTCTTTCCCATTCCCCACCTGCTGGATAGAAACTAAATGGTGACAATTACTGACATGAGAGTTATTTGGAGACTCCAGCTTACTAGTTGCTCATCCAGACTTCCATCTTGAATACACAACACTAACATCTTCAGGCATGCTCCATCGGCAGCACCTACGTGCACCATTATCCACAGACCTTGACATCTGACATCTACCAGATCACTGCAATGTCATGGCACACCTCAGATCCACCTACACTAAGGTTCTGCATTGCCACACTACACTTTAGGCACACAAGTGCCTTTCATCACTGTGCTGCTGCTAGGGTACTTTGGGTGCAGAATGGGCACCAATCTCATCAATTGGACAAGGTAGCATGTCGGGACTGCGTACTCACTCACTATGGATCTCTTTTGATATTCACAGTATCCCTGCCCTGCCTTGTCTTGTCTTTTGGCCCATCCCCCTCTCCTCAGCGACTCTTTAAAGGCTCACAGTACTTATGTCTCAGTGTGCTGTTAGCTCAGGCACAGCAGTTACCATCAGTCAAGAGATGGACGTTACTGTATGATGCCGTGATGAATCAATCTCACACCTTCACCAGACACCTACATATGCCCCGCAAGCACAGTGCTTGTGCATCAGCCAAATGGCCATGTCTCAAAGTTGAAGGGGGGGGGGGGGGTCCTCAGACAAATTGAGGGGGGCCTGTCATCAGGCAGGGTGTCCTGGTACAGATAGTCAAGGGCATTGTGTAATCTCAGAGCAGGAGCTTTGGCAGGATCAGTCCACCACTTGGAGCTGTTAGGGTCAGGGGCTCCATCTCACTACAGTTCAGGGACTGGGCCACAGCCAGTCAGGTGATTAGCAGAGGGAATGTCAAGAGGGTTTATCGGGGGACACTGCTATGATAGGGAAGTGGGGAAATTCAATGCTGCAATTAGAGGCAGCAACTTGGGATGCACAGGGATAAGGATGGTGAAGGGGGACTTTGGAAATGTAATGGACAAAGACACTAGTATATTGGAGGAATACTGTGGGAGGCAGTGTTATCAGTGGACAGCACCACCACAGCCTCAGTGACAGGGGTGGGGGGCGAGGAGTGGGGCAGGGGAAGAGTTTGCAGCATGATGCTGGGAAGGACTAAACTGTAGGGAGGGGGCTCAGGGGTAGGGATCAACGTTGCAGCTATAATTCCAGATGAAGTGTGAGAACTTGTGGAGGATCGGTACTGATGGGCGGTACAGGGAGTGCCAGGAAGAAAGGGACATAGCAATTCGGGGGCCCCTGATGAGCAGGCTGAGCCTGGGACTCACGCTGCCAAGTGTTGCCTTCCAGATTCACTCGACCCCAAAATGCAAACTGTCAATGGAAAACAGAGACCACACCCAGAGCGGCGGGAGGCAGTGACTCATTCCTGTCCCAACACACACAGGCTCCATCTGTGAGGAACTGGAGGCCCGAAAAGGAGCAATCGCATCAATCAGACATTTTCACAGCACATCGGAGTCATCTGTAATCACAGCATGGTGCATGGGAAATGTATGCAGGGTCCAACTGTGTGGGGAGCAAATGCTGCTCACGAGCACTCTTGGCCATGTCACTGCTCATTGCAGGTTGAAGATGGACATCTCAGTGAAGCAGAAATAATCCAGGTGACCTAAAAAGTAGCAACTATGGCCCACAAGATACAAAGTTAATCCAGGGCCTCAGAAGCTGCATATGGGCATTGAGTTAATTCCCTCTCACCCTGACCAGTAAGAATTCTGCACTCTGCTCTTATGTGAAATGCTGTCTTTTTTGGTTAATGTGGGGCTGGGATTCAATCATAGAATATTCTTTTATTGTCACATGTACTCCAGTAGAGAAATACAGGAGTACAGTGAAAGGTTTTTACAATGGCTGCCTTTAATGGTGCCATTTTGTGTAAGGTATTTAGGCAGAAATCTTGCAGAGTATAAAAAAAAGTGTTGTTACAGAATAAGAAAGAATATAGGTTAGCATGAAACAGTGAAGAAGTCCAGATGATAAGTGACTGTAAGCGCTTCAGTTCCGGTCTGTGCCCACAGGCTCCAGAGCATGAAGCTATGTTGCTTCCACATGCCAGCCTACATCTAGGACTCGCTCTGCCACCACTCAGAGAATTGCTGTTCCCGGCAGAACTCTGCCCATGTTCGCTCTGCCATGGGACTCAGCCCCTGCTCACTTTGTTCCCCTGCAGGACTCAGTCTGTGCTCACTCTATTCCCCTGCAGAACTCAGCCCGTGCTGACTCTACTGTTGTACTCAGTCTGTGCTCACTCTGCTCTGCCACGGGACACATCCTGCTCACCCCACTCCTTGACTCCACGCTCCAGGTATGGCAGAGTGGGGGGAGTTTGAAGAAAAGCTATGAACAGGAGAAAAACAGAAGGAAAAGAGAATGGGACTGCCGAGCAGAGGAGCTCCAACCAAAGCATCCGACTCTGCTGCCATTTTGAGAGCCAGTACCAGGAATCCTGGGATATTCTGGCAGGACCTTCCACCCACAGTGAATGGGAGATAGGACAAGTGGGGTGCCAATGGGACACAGTTACTGAGGTGAGATTGGCATGATTGCTCGTGAAGACCCCCTGGGCTGGACAGAGAAAAACCCTCCACAAAATGCAACAAAAATGACACTTAACCATACAGTAAGATTCGGCCTTGAGACTTTGGTCTTTTCCTTTGGTTGGTGGTGGATTAACCACCTGCCTTACACACCAGACAACTTCAAATGCCATTGAGGTGAAGTTTGCCACCATCACTAAATTTAAAATTTGGCCTGTAATCACTGAAAGTTTAATCAGCAATTGTGAAATAATATGCTCAGTGTTCATTGTACAAAATTACAGCTCACAGAGAACCATAAACACACAATTCCAGGCCAATTTCACACAATTTCAACTGCAAATGGTCTGATGCTCCAAGGAATGCTCAGAGACAAGATACAATTGCCAAACAAAATTGTCAAGAATCACATTGTACCTCGCATGCACTATTTTATTATTTAACAATTTTATCCAGATTCTCAGCTTTGGAAATAATGCACATGCAATGCCAAATGAAAACTACTGATACCTATCATTAGAGTTCATCAAGATGACAGCCATGCACTTTAGATGTCACTTACCACTTGAAATTGAAGCTTCAAGTCAAAGCTTGTGAGTACCTTGGACATGGAAGTTTAAGTGGGAGGGTGTAAACCACAATTAAATTGTCTCCAAATCCCAAACAGCATTTTTGCTGTTTAAATAGAATCAGAAGCTATCTCTCTCTCCCACTGAGTAAGAACACCAACAATACTGTAAGCAGATGATATTCATTGGCGTGCAAGTGAAATACTGTGAATATACAGAAACCAATGGAAAGTCACAATGGATCTGACAGCATCAGTGGAGAGAGAAACAGAATTCATCTTTCAGGACAATGAAATTGTCAATGCAACTGTATCGAATCATAGTCAGGCTGCATTCACAGTAGTGTCGTACCTAAGGGAGGTTGTGCTTGTCATCGAGGGAATGCAACAAAGGTTCATCAAACAGACTCTTGGGATGACAGCTTGTCGAGAGAGGAGACATTGAGGAAAATGGGCCTGTGTTCACTAAAGTTTAAAAGAATGAGAGGTGATCTTATTGAAACATAGAATTCTTACAGGGCTCGGCAGGACAAAAGCAGGAAGAATGCATGCCCTGGATTACATCAGGAGTGCTGTGTGATAGAGGGGAGACGAAAACCAGTTTCAAAAGAAGAGGTAGGCCTTTTACAGATGTCAAAACTATGAAGTAACAAAGGAGAAATAATAACAGCAACCAGAGCGTGTCACTTGGTGTTTCCACAGTAGCAAGACAAATGGAAGTTTTACCCAAAGATGTCTTTCAGCAACTACAGCAGGACTTGAGGACTGTGAAAGCTTCTCATTACGATTTGATGAAGCCTTCAACATGACCAACATAGCCCAGGCCATTGTGCTTATGGTTTTTCAAGACATAACAACTAAAGAGGACTTTGTGACCCTTATGCCTCTTAAAGATGGTGCAAAAGGTGAGGATATCCTGAACAACTTGAAAAGGTACATGCCTGAGATAAGCATTCCAATCAAGAGACTTGTTTCCATTTCACTGATGGTCCACTGGCTATGCTTAATGCAAATAAAGACTTTGCTGCATTTTTCAGAAATGATTCTCTTTTCAATTTTGCCATTGACCATTGTGTGATCCACCAGTAAGCAGTAGCAAGTAAGGCCATGAACTTTTCTCATGCAATGGAAGTTATTGTTAAGATTGTAAACTTGATTTGATCAAGAGCCCTTAAATCCTTCCTTGGCAACTCATTGAACTAATCCTCCATGATAATGTGAGGTGGTTAAGTAGAGGGAAGATCCTGCAAAGATTTCTAGAAGCCTGAAATCGTCACTTTTCACGAATTGAGGAATGAAGTGCGCACTGAGCTGTCAGACAATTGAAGTTCGCTCAATTTCAAAATCCTAACAGACATAATATCAAAACTGAATGAACTGAACTTTGAACTGCAGGGAGATGTAGCACATAGGATCAGTGCTGTGAATGCATTCAAACTGAAATTAAAAAAACTCCGCAACACTTCCCGGGTTTGGAGAAGATGTGAGGAACAAAAGTCAAAGAAAAATGGTTCCACCCAAAAAGCGCTCAGTGCTCACCTGGGGAAGTGAAGAGAAGAAATCAACATGTGGTTTCAGGAATTTGAGATTTGGAGGTGGAGTGGCCAATTAATTGGGTGGGATGGGGTGGTGTTCCTAAACTCCAGCACCACCCTGCCTCCACTGGAATTCAAATCAAATGTGCAGAAAGGTCCACAGTCAGTCTCCTGCCTCACCACTAATTCAGGCTTTTAAGTGGCTTCAAGGACCATTGTGAAGGCCTGAGCTCACGGCCTCTGGCATTAACCCAGGTGCAGGTGAGTTTGTTGCCATGCAGCAGACCTGTGGGTGGGGGGAGTTGGGATGTATTCCCAGTCAAAAGACTGGAAATATGGCAGGGGCTTGCCCATGATAGTCATCCACTTGACCTCGTCTCTCTCCTCGCCTGACCCCTCTTCCTGCAATGGAGAAAGTGAGGACTACAGATGCTGGAAATTAGAGTTGTAAGTGTGATGCTGGAAAAGCACAACAGGTCAGGCAGCATCTGAGGAGCAGGAGAATCGACATTTCGGGCAAAAGCCATTGAAACGTCGATTCTCCTGCTCCTCAGATGTTGCCTGACCTGCAGTGCTTTTCCAGTACTACACTCTCGACCCTCTCCCTGCAATCCCAAACTCCAGAAATGACCCCCACTGCCCCACCCATATAAATGTCACCTTGGTCCTCTCTGATTCTGGAGATCCTTCTGACAGTAGCCATGACCTCTCCTATTCCTCTGGCTGATTGTGAGAGCTGCCGGTCTCTGTCTGACTGAGTGGCAGCTCTCACTGAGTAGAACATCTGACCCCAGTCAGCAAGCTTTGGGTTAAAGAGTCAGCACCAAGTCTCTCCAGCTGCTCTGAGTAGACCCCCAACATCTCAGTAAGTTTCCACACATTATTTAGAATCATACAGTCATAGAGATGTATAGCATGGGAACAGACCCTACGGTCCAACCCGTCCATGCCGACCAGATATCCCAACCCAATCTAGTCCCACCTGCCAGCACCCAGCCCATATCCCTCCAATCCCTTCCTATCCATATACCCATCCAGATGTGTTTTAAATGTTGCAATTGTACTAGCCTCTGCCACTTCCTCTAGCAGCCCATTTCACACACGCACCACCCTCTGCGTGAAAAAGTTGCCCCTTTGGTCTCTTTTATATCTTTCCCCTGTAACCAATGTTCTGTACAGCAGCAACATGACCCCCCAATTCCTGTACTCACTACTCTGACCAATAAAGGAAAGAATACCAAATGCCTTCTTCACTATTTCTAAACTTTACTTCAGTTGCTGAAGCAAATCATCAAATTTCAGGCTGTCAAAGGAACTCAAATCAAGGAAAGGTGTTTAAAAAAATGTAACAGCCTTTAATGAAAACGGAGTTACATAGTGATCAGTCCCATTGTGAACTTTGTCATGGTTTCTTACATCATTAACAAATTTGGAAGTGAATTTTACAGCTTACAGAAGTGTGAAAAGACATTTCCCTTGTACTGAATCTCTTACATTTAAGCTTGTATCTGTAGTCGCTCAGTCTAGATCTTTGGGCTACTAGAAATAGCTTCTCCTCAGGCATGTTACCCCATCTTTTCATAATTTTGAATACTTTTGTCAAATATTTTGACACATTTATGTCACCTCATAGCAAGCAATGATGCTAAGAAATCTGAATTGTTAGCCTGAAAACATTTGGTGGCCATGTGTTAGAGAGAGACCAGTGAGGCTAAGGAAACTTCCCTACGGGCCCGAAAACAAGCTGACATTTGCTGGAGGAGAATCTCAGACTGGGGAAACATTCTGGCAATGGCAACACTGTTTATTTCTGCGGCGAGATCAGGTTGTGCCAATGCGGCAAATGAGGAACAGGTTATTTTTACATGTCACAGAACATTACTGAGCTGAAAAATTGCAACGTTATTTTTGTTTCAAATGCTTCATTGATGGAAGAAGTGACCAGAAATCTCAAACCCACACAGTTCACGTGAGGGAAAAGGGACAGGGAGAAAACACTGAAGAATTGAATTTCATAGAATCTGCGAAGAACCAACACAGTTAGCATGAAGAGTAAAGGCAATTCAACATACCGTCCTGTAATCAGCAGTTGGATATGTACTGACATTGTTTTCTGATGGACATTGTTTTCTGAAGATAAATCTTTACTGGAAGGCTAGAATGTTATCAACATGTTACAATTTAGAGATTGCAACATTTGAATCTTCTTGGCCAATTTGAATCACATTAAATCATGGAGAAATGCTTTCCTTTTACACAAACAATAATCAGAAGAATAATTGAGTGACTGTCTAAGTCATAGAGTTTGGTTTGCTTTGTCGCCTTTAGTGCCTTCCTTAAGCTTAATAGTGGCAGCTGAAGGTTGGTGCTTCGAGTGAGTGAACTCATTTAAAATGCAAAATGGTGGATGGAACTTAATAATGATACATGGTTGGTTGGAATGTTATGACGGCAAATTGTGTTTCATTAGGACTAATTTTATTTGCACCGCTAAACTGGATTTGATTGCAACACCTAGTTTCCAATCAATGGCTTCGTGGTACTGTGAGTAGACTATTAATCCAGAGACCCAGGTAACATTCGAGAGAGTTGGGGTTGAATCCTACCATGGCAGATGGTGGAATTCAAATTCAGTAAAAATCTGGAATCAAGAGTCTAATGGTGATCATCTAACCATTGTCAATTTTTGGGAAAAAAGCCATCTCGTTCACCAATGCCTATAGGGAAGAAAGCTGCCCCTGTCTGAATTATATGTGAATCCAGACTCCCAGCAATGTGGTTGACTCTTAAATGCTCTCTGGATAATTAGGGATGGGTGATAAATGCTGGCCATGAATTCCATGAAAGAATTTTTAAAAGGTAGAATTTGAATTTGATAAAAACCTGGAATGAAGAGTCTAATGCTCACCATGAGACTATTGTCAATTGTTAGGAAAAACCCATCTGGGCCACTAACGTCCTTCAGGGAATCATCGGCTGACCTTATCTGGTCTGGCCTACATGTAACTCTAGATCCACAGCAATGTGATTAACTCTGAACTGTCCTCTGGGCAATAAATGCTGGCCAAGCCAGTGACACCCACAACTCAGGAATAATTCTTTAGAAACAATATTAACATTGTCTTCTTCCACCCACGTTTTATTACTCTGTTTCCTGCTCAACTTCTCAGTTTTAAAATACTCATCTTTGTATTCAAATCCTTCTTTCTTTTCACTTTTCCCTATCTCTTCACCATCCTTAAGTTCACAGTCAGTCAAGAATTCCCTCACCTTGACTTAGCACATCACATAATCTCTCATTTTTCTTGCTGTTTGTTTTCCATATGGCTTCTACAAAACAGTTATTTTTTTCCTTCAATCCTAAAGATGGCCTGTGTGAATGGAATCTATTGCTAATGCTTTTCTAAACAGAATGGCCATCCTCTCATTCGTCACCCCTAATTACAGATGAGCAGCTTCGGGCCATTTTGTACAGTCTAAAGCCAATTTCTAATCCTAACCATGTTTTGTAAATTGGTTCAACTCTCCAAAGCCAAAATTTCAGATCATTAAAATCAGAAACATGAAGCATTTGAATCTGACCACCCAGACCACATCTGAAGCAAAATTCAAAGCCAAAGACCTGAAACCAAATCCTAGTATTTCTATATCCTGTATTCCTTGAACAACAGAATGCACACATGTACCCAAGGGATAACTTGAGCCAAGTTTAAATGTAGAAGGAAAAATCAGCTTAGCTGTTGAACAATAATGAGGCATTTTAAAGTTCTCTTCTCTGTCTGTAACAGCTTATTGCAGAAAACCATATCACTTGCAGCCAGTTGCAATGTGCTAACCGTACAATGAAGCCTGTTCTCAATATTCCTGTTAGTTACAGCCTTACCATTACATGCAATTTCTGGTGGAACAAAACAGCAAGAAAGATAACTGGTCAGATTAAGACAGTTTCAAAAGTCTCTTAGGATAGTACAGTCCTGCCTGGCAGGTCTTGGGTGGTGGATAAATATGGAGCCAGAGGCCGATCTTGCTTTAGCATTCATTTCAGTTCAAATCCATACAAAGCAAAGGACTTTATCTTGCTGTCTTTTCTGCTGCTGTTTACTCGTTGTTCTGAGACAACCTCGTAGCTTTGTACCTCACTATCCTCCTTGAAGACACTTCTTACAATCTGACTCATTGACCAAGCTTGAGGTCACCTGACCTAATACCATCTTATGTGGCTCAGATGTTTTATTACTTTGAAAGTATCACATAAGCCTAAGTGCTCATTGTTGTATTCCCCTACCATTCAATAAATCAATGAATTCGTCCAGCGTGGAAACAGGCCATCCGGGCCATTGGGTCCACATCAATCCTCTGAAGATCACTACACCCACTACCCTATCCCTGTCACCCTACATTTCTCATGGCTAATCCACCTAACCTGCACATCTTTAAATTGTGGAAGGAAACTCCAGCAAAACATGAAAACTCCACACAGACAGTCACCTGAGACTAGGTTCAAACCCAGCTCCTTGCTGTAGTTAGGCAGCAGTACTAACCACTGAGCCACCATGGTATCCTTGTGTCTCAAATCTCAATCAACTGGGAGGAAGTGAGGTCTGCAGGTGCTGGAGATCAGAGTTGAGAGTGTAGTGCTGGAAAAGCACAGCAAGTCAGGATGAAGGGCTTATGCCCAAAACGTCAATTCTCCTGCTACTTGTAGCAGTAGGAAAGCTACCAAGCTTTCATGACTACGTAAAAACATGCAGATGTGAAGCAGGAGTAAGCCATTTGTGCCAGCTCTGCCATTGCACAAGATTATAGCTGATTGGATTGTGGCCTTAACTCCACTTTCTTGAAGCCCCTGCACTGCGTGGAACACACAAACCAATAGAAGCTGCAGTTCAATATTCCGAGTCATTCAAAGAGGAATGGTGAGAGTGAAGGCATGAAACAGAATGAGAGAAAGAAAAGAGTTTGCTTTCAGGTATTGTGTTTCAGACCAAAGCAGTTCACAAACAGTGACTATTGTTGCAATGTTTATGTTGCAATGTAAACATAGTTATGAAGAGGGAACTTGACATTTAATTTTTAGGCGGCAGAGTCCTACAAGCAGTAATGTAGGAAATGCATTTCTATGACTGGGCAATGTGTTTTAGCAATGTTAGTTGAAGGGATAAATATTGGACAGGATACCAGGGTAGCTCTGCTGCTCATTTTCAAAATGTGCTGTAAAAGCTAGCACATCCACCAGAGTGGGCAGACAGGAATCTGCTTTCATCTCTAATCTGAAAGGTCAGTGCTGTAAATGTCAACTCTTCAATACCGAAGAAAGTTGTACGCATGATCAAATCTGTGAATGACTTTTAAAGAAAATGTTCAGAATGAGATTTCAGAGAACAGTGAACCTCTATTTTAAAGCCAACATTCTGACACATTCCCAGATCACTCAGTTACAAGACTGGGCTGTTTAATCTAAAACCAAGTACACGACATCTCTTAGCCTTAAGGCTTACATAATGTATTTCTGTGCACTAGCGACTGCCAAGATCAAGTATTTTTTCTTAAACTTACCCAGCCCTTACAACCACACAAGGAAATAATAATGTTATTTATCAATCAATATCCCTTGAAAACAAACATTGATATGAAAGCAAAGCAAATGTCAAGGGGAGATAGTGATATGTGGTTATATCAGTGGACTAGCATTACACACGTCAAGAGCATTTGTTTGGATGCGTGTCCTACAATGGCAACTGGTTGATATGAAATTTAATTACTAAATTAACCAAATTAATAAAGAAATCTGTAATTGAATAGTGACCTTGAAACTATCATCGATTGACATTCAAAACTTGTCTGGTTCACAAATGTCTTTAGGGAACAAAATCTGTCCTTACACTTGACTCCAGGCCCACAGTTATGTAAGTTTGCTCTAAAGTACTCTCTCAAATGTCCCAGCAAGTTACTCGATTCAGGGATAATGACAGATGGGTAATGAATGCCAGCCTTACCAATGACACACACATCCCAGGAGAGAATGTTTTTTAAATTAGCTTTCTCCACAGGGTAGCGCTGTGTTTATCAGTTTAGTCAAACAAAGTTAAAATAAATGGAAGTCATTTGAAGTGACTTGAAGTTTCAATGTTTAAATATTACCACAGTGTAGTGACAATTAAATACTTACCACAGTATGCTTTTCAATGAAAACGACATGCTCCAATTTCTGGAAACGTTCCTTAAAGCTTGTTGAAAATAAAAGTAGGGACATACTATGATAATAGTTTGTATTCAGTTGATTATATCAGTTTAAACATTTTCCCTTCATCCCTAAACGAGAAAAATGCTTTCGACACAAAACTTGGCTGTTTGCATCTGAGATCTATTTTGTTGCAAACCGAGGGTACACTTTTTTTACAGAATTGACCTCAGTTTGTTGCAGCCATCATCCCTTTAATTAGCATTTGATTATTAACTGCATATGGAAGTGTAATGAAAAGCTATAATGAAAAAGAAAGCCCATCAGACGCTCTTGTGAGGGGGTTAGAAAAAGTTAAACCAGGTGTTTGTTATTTTCGCACAAGTCTGCAAACTATGAAATAAACTGACTCAATGGCATGCTGCCCAATCTCTATCACATAAGAGAAGGGAGTCTTTGTTAAAGACAGCAGTCTTAAATATACAGAATTAAAACATGCCCAAGATAAATCAAAGTGCTTTTTACTTTGAAGCTAATATTGTTCCATCTTCCTTTCAGTTTTACTACCATTTAGATCATTATTTTTCTGACAATTTATTATCTTTATAAAGCACGCTTGCTTTAAGTGGATTGTGTTGCCTGAAGGTAACTGGAAAAAGGTCAAGAGGTGGCAGCATATAATACCTATTCAGAATGCAGAAGTAACAGACAGTTCCACAGCCTTCATTACTGCCAGACCAAGGGGCTGAGAGGCCATTGAGCACAGGCAGCCTTCACATTACTGGATGAGAATATGTTTCCTTGAATTAATGCTAACTTTATCATCTCGGCCTCATAATGAAAATTAAAAACTCTTTATATGAATGCAATGAATGGTATCTCACATGTTGAAGTCTAAATGATATTTCCAAAAGTCATTGCTGAAATTAGTCTCAAAGAATGAAAGGTAAGTCGTTGGTATTTCATCGGCAGTGTGAAATGCTACACAATATAAATCGATATGTTTTTGATGAAGGGTCACTAACTCTGAAATATTGGCTCTGATTTCTCTCCACAGATGCTGCTAGACCTGCTGAGCCTTCCAGTAATTTCAGTTTTGTTTTTATTTCTGATTTCCAGCATCCGCAGTTCTTTCAGTTTTTAAATTGAGTCCTTATTTCACTAATGATGCTTATTTGGATCCATGTAAGAGCCTCTGTTAGCATCAGAGGGTAGAATATTTTAGTAAGAGCACTGTCTCAAAAGGTAATGACAATCAATGAAAATATCTGATATCTATAAACGAATCCCTGTATATCTTGTATTTTACCATGAATGGAATACAAAACTGTCTCTTTTCCTCAGGTATAATGATATGTGCCATTGTTTATGTCTGTGGAGTCACAGTCATCATTGGAGTTGTCGTTATTGTCATCTTATGCAAGACAAGGTGAGGATCCATTGCCAGCCTGTAGCCTGAAAAGGCTATTCTGTCTAAAGTGAAAATTGGAATGAGGCCGTTGTATGGGTGAAACAATATGGACTCTCCTTTCTCATTGGAATGCTGGTTTAAAAGTATTTCGGCATCAGATTTATGTGTCGCCCATGGAAATACAATTCCTATTAGCTTTGATTAGGTCAGCCTCAGTTAGGAAGCTTTTTCTATCAATCAGAGTCAAGTTAGAATTGCAATTAAATAAACATGACTGAATCACTTTACCTCAAAAATAGTTTGGACGTGGGCTGCCATCTTTGTTTTTATGGGGGGAGGTGGTGCTGGTTATATCAAATGTGAGATGAGATACCATTGGATTGGTAGGCACTGAGTTTGATGCTCACTAATAGCACGTGAGTAAGGATCACATCATGTCACATCCCAGTCAGTGAGCTAGGAAACCGAGGGCTACTGCAGGTAACAACGCCATGTCACTGTCATCAGCACAATACCACTTTCTTCCTTCTAAAATTCCAGCTGAAATGAGAAGAGATGCTCTGATGATACCAAATCCAGGATTTGTGAGCTCAATACTGAGCCAAACATCGAGTAACATTGGTGCTTTGTCTGAACAGTATTCACATGTTGCTTGCCATGCACTGACAAGAACTGCACCCTGGGAAAACAACTTGAGTGGAGCTTCTGTGGATGCCTGCTGTAATGAGGCTAACTCCCTCCACAAGAAGAATTCTGGGCCTTTAACCCCATACAACAGTCCCCTCTCCCCTCACTTCAACCCTACACTTTGGGCCACACTCCAGATAGTGACTCAGGTAGCAGCAGTTAGTGAGCAGCAGTTAGTGCCTGATCTCTATTGTTGTTTTGATATAACAGATGGGTAAGGAGCAGTGATTGAGCATTATGAGGGTATGGATAGTGACAGAGCATTATATGAAGTACTGATTTAGTCAAGGTGGTGGTCATCTGGGAAAATGCCAAAAGTAGCACTTAGATTAACAAATTATTTGGGTGTGTTAAAAGGTTAATAGTGAGCTTAAACAGTGAAATAGTTCTGTCACTGTAAAAAAGGTTTTGATGCTACTACACCTAAAATGCTATGTATAGTTCCAATAAATGTAGTGTAAAAGGATATTGCCACTGTTCTTTATTTTCTCATGGCATGTGGGTGTTGCTGGCTGGGCCCCTCCCTAATTGCTTTGTTCAAGTTGGTGTTGAGCTGCCATCTTGAACTGCTACAGTCTTTGGGGTAAGGAGGCAGTTGAGTGCTGTTTGGGAGGGAACGCCAGCATTTTAACCCAGTAAAAATGAATGATAGTGGCATGATTCCAAAGCAGGGTGCTGTGTGGCTTGGCAGGGAACTTGCAGCAAGTGTTGTTCCTGTGTAGCTGCTGCCTTCATCGTGCTATACGGTAAGGATCACAGGTTTGAAAGGTGTCATAGGAGGAGCCTTGGTGAATTACGACAATGTGGCATGTAGGTGATACACAACAATGACAGTCTGTTGGTGCTGAGGGAAATAAATGTTGAAGGTGGCATTTGGGGTGACAATCAAATAGGTAGTTTGTTTTGCATAGTGTCAAGTTTCCTGCAGATTTTGGAGCTGCACTGATCCAGGCCAAGTGGATAGTATTTCATCACTGTATTCCTGACTTATACCTTTTGGATGGTGGACAGGCACTTGAGAGATGGGGTGAGTTACTTGATAAAGTTACCTGACTATGACAGCAATCCAGCACCTCATTGATCATGAGAGTAATCAGCTAATGGGGCTGGCTGTTGATAAGATACAGAAGAGGGGAATCTCAATGATTGAGGGGATGGAAGGATTTTATTACTGGAAAATAGAAGGTTGAGAGTTCCTATGATTCAAAAGGCAGGCCATTCAAAACCTTTTCTCCATGACAGATGATCTGTCTCTGGAATAAATATTGGCTAGTCTGCTGGAAGCACATTAAATCTGTAAAGATGCATTCCCTGAGTAAATCGATTTTTAAAAAATTCATTCACGGGAAGAGGGCATCGCTGGCTAGGCCAACATTTATTACCCAGCCCTATTTGCCCAGCAGGCAGTTAAAAGTTAACCACATTGCTGTGGGAAAGTAACATGTAGGCCAGAGGAAGTAAAGATGGCAGTTTCCTTCCTTAAAGGACATTAGTGAACCAGATTTTTATTTTCTGACAATGACTGATGGATTCATGGTCATCATTAGACTTTTAATTCCAGAGTTATGTTTTCACATACCACCATCTGCTGTAGTATCATTCAAACTCAGGTCCCGAGTACATGAGCTAGGTCTGTGGATGAATAGCCCTATGATAATACCCATTAGACCGTTCCCTCCCATAAATGGTTCCTTTAGTGAATGTTGGCCACTATTACAACATAGCTATACTTATTTAAAGTAACGACTGATGATTCAGTTTGCAATTTTTTTTATGAGGTGCTTTCTGATGATTGAGGGCTTTAATGAGATAAGGATGAAAGATCTGCAACAGGCTTTTCCAAAATTTTGCATGGAGGCCACATTTCAATTAGCCTCTCACTTGGTGAGGGTAGGTTGGGGGGAGGTGGGGGAGGCGGGGGAGGGGTGGGTGGGTGTGCATTTTGCAGGATGAGAGGGCTGCCACTGAGCACATTACAGAAAGGTGAGGTTTTTCATAACATTAAGCGTGATTTTTGAAAAAAGCAGTTCCGAAGTAATTAGTTGATGATTTATGAACAATTAATAAAAAAGACCACTTTAGAAAGTGCCAAGCATCAGAAATAACTAATACAATCTTTTATTTTTCCACCTCAGTTAATGAACAGGGCTAAAGAGAGAGGGACTTAGGTCCAAGTTGACCAAGGAAGGGGGTGGGTTTGGGGTTGGGCGAGTCAAGCCAAGCTAAGGAGTTTGGGTTCACTGACAGTGAACTTGCATGCATCTCTGTTCTCAGTAGAATTCATACTGAAATGGGATCAGACGTGGATGGTCCTCCTCCTTGGATTATTCCCCTCTCCCACTTACATTTACCACCATTAGACCAGTTTCTCATTCATTTCAAATTTAACCATCTGTCACCATAAGACAATAAAATAAAGAAAAAGAATTAGACAGTTTGGCCCATTGAGCCTGCTCTGCCATTCAAAGGTGGCACTGTAGCTCAGCATTCAGCACTGCTGCCTCAGAGCGCCAGGGACCCAGGTTTTGATTCCAGCCTTGGGTGACTGTGTGTAGTGTGCACATTCTCCCTGTGTCCTCTGGGTGCTTTGGTTTCCTCCCACAGTCCAAGATGTGCAGGTGAGGTGGATTGTCTATGGGAAATGCAGGATTATGGGGATAGGGATTGTGGCTGTGTGGGGTGTTTTCCAGAGGGTCGGTGTGGACCCAATGAGCTGAATGGCCTGCTTCCACACCAAAGGGATTTGATGATTCAATAAGATTATGGCTGACCTTACCTTCCCTAAATCAATTTTCTGCCCATTCCCATTGTCGTTGAATCCCCTACTGATCAAGAATCAATCCATCATACAAGGATTTTACCTCCATAGTTCTCTGTGGTAAGATCCACAACACTCTGAGAGAAGTTTCACCTCATCTCAGTCTTAAATTGGCTCCCTTTATTTTGACACTAAGCCTTCTGGTCCCAGACTCCCATGATGAAAGCATCCTCTCAGCATTTTCCCTGTCAAGCCCCTTAGGAATCCTGTATGTTTCAATGAGATCACCTCTTCTTCTCCTAAATCCTAGTGGTTAGAGTTCCAATCTGTTTAGCCTTTGCTCATAAAATAACCCCTCCATACCAGGATCATCTAAATGAACCTCCTCTGAACTGACTCCAGTGAAATGATATATTTACTTCAATAAGAAGACTGGAACTGCTCCCAGTACTCCAGATATGGTCTCACCATATGCAGTTGCAATAAGACTTTCCAACTCTTATACTCTGAAATAAGGGCCAACACTCCATTTCCTTCCTGATTACCTGCTGTGCCTGTGTGCTAGCTATCTTTATTTTGTGCAAAAGTAACCCCAAATCCTTTTGTGTTGCAATATTTCTCTATTTAAGTAATGCTCTGTTCTCTTGATCACCTTTCCAAAATGAACCACTTCATATTTTCCCACATTCTACTCCATTTGCCAACATTTCGCCCACCTACTTAATCTGTCTATATCTCTGTATAAACTCTCTGTTTGTATTATTTAGCAATTTGCCATTCTGCATATTTTGTGTTGCCTGCAAATTTGGCTACAGTATCTTTCCTTCCTTTCTCCAATTTATTGATATATATTGTAAACAGTTGCAGTCCAAGCACTAATCCTTGTGGGACTCCACTTGTCACAGATTGCCAAACAGAGAAAAAAAAACACCCTATTCCTACTCACTATATTCCTACCCATTAGCCAATTCTCTATCCTTGGCAATATACTACCTCCAACTCTGTCGGCTCTTACCTATGACTTAACCTTTTGCAATGTATCTTGTTGAATGCCTTCTGGACATCCAAATACAACACATCTACTGGTTCCCCTGTATCAACTCTGGTTGAGACTTCCTCAAAAAACACAAATACGTTAGTCAGACATAATTTCCTTTTCATGAAGCCATCATGACACTGGTTGATTAGATTGTAAATTTTCCAAATGTTCTGTAATTGCCTCCATTATAATTGGTTCCAACATATTTCCAACAATAAATGTTAGGATTGTTGGCCTATAGTTACCTGCTTTTGGCTACTTTTCCTTTTTGAATAGGGACCTTACACTGGCTGTTTTTCAAGCCTCAGGTATGATTTCTAGTTGGCCCAAGGATCTGCAGGCTAGTGGATGACCCATGGGAAATGTGGGGTTGCAGTGATAAGGTAGTTGGATGAGATGATTTTTGGAGTGTTAGTATAGACCGAATGGCCTGCTTCCATGCTGTAGTGATTCTATGCATTGTCCTTTTTGCAGAAAGTTATTGGGAAAGAAAATAATTTGCAACTGAACCTTATTTTACTTAGGTAGGTAGTCCTTCTTGCAAGAACTCTCTGGTATTCTTCAATGAAGAATGCTGTGCGGACAGTTCATATATTGGCAGAAGTCTATAGGTCCCCCCATTAGAAGTGGTGCTATGTGATTGAAATATCTATCCATCATCTTAATATATATTGGATTCCTCCACTGTCATAAACGCACACGCTTCAAACCTGTGACACATACAAGAATTGTTTGATTCATGGCACATTGTTGCTACGGATCTTTGATTGATGAAAGAAACAAACTGTTTGTGCGATGTACCTATTCCACTATTGTACCTTTAGTTTTGTTGGGAGTTGCTGGGTGGACAATGTGATTATACCGTGGAGAAGAATGTTAACTCTGCCTCACTACCAGGAAGCCAGTTGAGATAGAGATTTTCATTTAGTTATTAGCCTCCCTTCTGCTTCTGCCAACGGTAATTTTAAATTGCAAGCACCAAGGGCACCAACTAAATCCTTTGAAGAATCAGATCAGGTCCCAATGGTACCATATGGATTCCACTGTATTATTAACTCTCACTCTGAGTGACGTGGTCCCTGGTATTTCACAATAAGGGGAACCAGCAAAGTCGTTCAAAAAAAACCATTTAGCTTCTTTGTGGGTCTGAACGGTTGTGTTTATGCCTGCCCTGAGCTTGTCTCTCTCCCTCCTCTGATTGTCTATGGACTGCCCACTCGCCAATCCTAACTTTATCTTCACTGCCATTCCCTTAGGATCTACTGCCAACTGTCATCCTCATTATTTTCTCCATATCTGCTCTTTATCCCAATACCAGATTCAGACAGCTGTCCGTTCTGCAGAATATAAGTAAAATCTCACTGTTTAAATGGCAGCGTCTTTGTATTCATTCACCCAAGGACTGAAATTGACTCGATAGTTTAAAATTCTGATGAGTAAAGCTATAAGTATCTGCTGCCAGCAAGGTTGCCCTGCTCCTAGTCAGACTGAACTGCTGATCTGCAATTCAACATTTTGAAGAGTACGTTAAGTCAAATTGGAACAAATATTCAATTAGCTCATCAACAGCAAAACAACTCCAGTACAAATACCTGCTCCCTAACAAGGGAAGCATTGATTTCAATACCTTGTGAATAATGTCCTCCTTGTAATTGTGTTTCCTTTCAGAAGGTGTCAGATATCTCAACAGACTGCAAAAACCTCTACTTGTTAAATACGCATGAAAACCCTGAAAATTTGGCAATCTTGGAGGAATTATTCTGATCGAAGTCATAGTTTCTTGTTGTCTCATGGCATTATGTATATTACAAACCTGTGTGGTGTGCATGTGTGAAACTGTACTTGACTACCAAGCTTTCCAACTACACTGGCATAGCTGTTTGATAAATTGATATTTGCATTTGTTGTCAGAGATTGTTTACTGGATTAAACTGAATGATCCACAGCTCCCAGTGTAAAATATTTCTGGACAGAATGGGATTGTTGGTGATTCATTGCTACATGCTACCTTCCCTGTAACCATAATTCCATTCAGGAGTCTCTGCACTGCAAGAACGGGATCATTGAATTTATCCTGATGTGAATGAAAAGGTTCAGTGGTGTACTGTTTGTTGTTTTTACAGTGTTACTATTAATATGTAAGTAATGTATGAATGACTTTCAAATAATTCTAATAAATGCCGTTTAAGACATAGCAATGTTTACATGTTGTACTCGTGCTTCTGAATCACATTTGGGTTGCATTCATTCTGAGTTTACCATCTAAGGACATTGCCTGTAAAACAGTTAATTTTCAGAAGCCACTCGGCCAACAGAAACCATAATATAGCAGACAATAAACAGACAATGTACCATGACCTGTACTGACAGTGGAGGGAGGCAGTGGTATGTGTTGACATTGTCCAAAACTGTCAGTAACATATGTACTTTAGGATCCTGAACTTCTATTTTCCATTTGTAACTGCTCTAGTATTCACTTGACACCCACTGATCTCATCCAATACAACCTGGCTCTTCAGAAGAAAGGTCTCACTTCAACACTATTTGAAGAGTTCATATTGGCAGTTTAGGTGTATAAGATTATAAGGAGTACGAACAGGAAGAATAGAGAGCAGTTGTCCCCCTTGGTTAAGGGGTCTATCATGAGAGAGCATAGTTTTAGGGTAAGGAAAACACTTTTTCACTCAGTGGGTGGTGGGAATTTGGGGGATGTACTGCCTGGGAAGATCATGGGCGTTGGAAAATTCACAACTTTTAAAAAAAATTGGATGAGTATTTCAAAAGTCATAATATTCAAGGATATTGGCCAAGTGCAGGAAATTTGCAGAAGCGCACTTTTAGTGGTAGTTTTTAAAAATCTAATCAATGAATGTGGGCATCCCTGACTGGATCAGCATTTATTGCCAATTCCGAATTTCCCTTTGGGAGATGGTGGTGATCAATTACTCCGACAATGCTATGAAAAGGAAATTGCAGTGAGGAACAGCAGTCTAGTTCCAAGTCAGGATGGTGAATGACTTGAAGAAGAACAATGTTCCCATGCGCCTGCAGCCCATGTCCTTCCAGGTGGTAAAGACCATACGCTTATAAAGTGATATCAAAGAAGCCTGAATGAGTTGCTATAATGCACTTTATAGATGGTAGACACAGTGGTGGTGAAGATAATGGGCGTTGAAGATGATGGATCTTGTCAATCAAGCCGGACAATATGTCCTTGGTGGTGTCAAGCTTTTTGAATGTGCTTGGATCTGCACTTATCCCATGGACAATATTCCAAAACATTCCTGATTTCTGCCTTGCTGATGATGGACAGGCTTTGGAGAGTCAGGAGGTGAGTTACTTGCTGAAGGATTCCTATCCTCTGACCTGCTCTTGTAGCCATTATACTCATAAGGCTGCTGTGTTTCTGGCTAATAGTAACCCCCAAGATGTTGATGGTCAGTGAGGAAATGCAAGATGGATAATCAGGATAAACATGTTGTAAGTTAAGACACAGGCAGCAGAGTTTTGTATGACTTAAAATTAATGGAATATAGATGTGGAAGACCTACCAGAAATGTGTTGGAATAATCAAGTCTAGAGATAACAATAACATGGATGAGCATTTCAGTAGCAGATGGCCTAAGGCAGGGGCAAAGTGGGCCATGTTACAATGGTGGAAAATGGAGTGGCTGGCATCTGTAAGGCAAGAAGTTCAACTCTGCATCAAGTTAAATGGAAGAGGGCGGCCTATGTAACGATGAGGCGTGAAGGTTCAATTGGGGCGATTGAGAGTTATAAGGTAGCCAGGAAGGACCTGAAGAGAGAGCTAAGAGCAGCAAGGAGGGGACATGAAAGGTCCTTAGTTGGTAGGATTAGGGAAAACCCTAAGGCTTTCTATAGGTATGTCAGGAACAAAAGAATGACTAGGGTAGGAATAGGTCCAGTCAAGGATAGTAGTGGGAAGTTGCGTGTGGAGGCTGAAGAGATTGGGGAGACACTGAATGAATACTTTTCGTCAGTATTCAATCAGGAACAGGACATTGTTGTCAATGTGAGTACTGAGTCACAATTAAGTAGAATGGATGGCTTTGAGGTATGTAGAGAAGAGGTGTTGGAAATTCTGGAAAGGGTGAAAATAGATAAGTCCCCTGGGCCTGATGGCATTTATCCTAGGATTCTCTGGGAAGCAAGGGAGGAGATTGCAGAGCCATTGGCCTTGATTTTTATGTCCTCGTTGTCTACAGGAGTAGTGCCAGAAGATTGGAGGCTGGCAAATGTGGTTCCCTTGTTCAAGAAGGGGAGTAGGGATAACCCTGGTAACTATAGGCCGGTGAGTCTCACTTCTCTTGTGGGCAAAATCTTAGAGAGAATTGTAAGGGATAGGATTTATGAACATCTGGATAGGAATAATGTGATCAAGGATAGTCAGCATGGTTTTGTGAAGGGCAGGTCGTGCCTCACAAACCTTGTTGAATTCTTTGAGAAGGTGACTAAGGAGGTGGACGAGGGGAAAGCAGTAGATGTGGTGTATATGGATTTTAGTAAGGCGTTTGATAAGGTTCCCCATGGTAGACTACTGCAAAAAATACGGAGGTATGGCATTGAGGGTGAGTTGGAGGTTTGGATTAGGAGGTGGCTGGCTGGAAGAAGACAGAGGGTAGTAGTTGATGGCAAAGGTTCATCTTGGAGTGCCGTCACTAGCGGTGTTCCGCAAGGATCTGTTTTGGGACCATTGCTGTTTGTCATTTTTATAAATGACCTGGAGGAGGGGTTAGAAGGTTGGGTGAGCAAGTTTGTGGATGATACGAAAGTCGGAGGAGTTGTAGACAGTGAGGAAGGATGTGGCAGGTTACAGCGGGATATAGATAAGCTGCAGAACTGGGCAGAAAGGTGGCAAATGGAGTTCAATGTAGCTAAGTGTGAGGTGATTCACTTTGGTAAGAGTAATAAAAAGATGGGGTACTGGGCTAACGGTCGGATACTTGGTAGTGTGGATGAGCAGAGGGATCTTGGTGTCCATGTACACAAATCTTTGAAAGTTGCCACCCAGGTAAATAGTGCGGTGAAGAAGGCATATGGCGTACTGGCTTTTATTGGTAGAGGAATTGAGTTCCGGAGTACTGAGGTCATGTTGCAGTTGTATAAGACTCTGGTGCGGCCGCATCTGGAGTATTGTGTGCAGTTTTGGTCACCATACTATAGGAAGGATGTGGAGGCACTGGAACGGGTGCAGAGGAGGTTTACCAGGATGTTGCCTGGTATGGCAGAAAGATCGTATGAGGAAAGGCTGAGGCACTTGGGGTTGTTTTCATTGGAGAAAAGAAGGTTTAGGGGTGACTTGATAGAGGTGTATAAGATGATTAGGGGTTTAGATAGGGTCGACAGTGAGAATCTTTTTCCATGTATGGAGTCAGCTATTACAAGGGGGCATAGCTTTAAATTAAGGGGGGGGTAGGTATAGGACAGATGTTAGGGGTAGGTTCTTTACTCAGCGAGTCGTGAGTTCATGGAATGCCCTGCCAGTAGCAGTGATGGACTCTCCCTCATTATGGGCATTTAAGCGGGCATTGGATAGGCATATGGAGGATAGTGGGCTAGTGTAGGATAGGTGGGCTTGGATCGGCGCAACATCGAGGGCCGAAGGGCCTGTACTGCGCTGTATTCTTCTATGTTCTATGTAAGTACAATTTTAAGGTTATGAATAATCTGGTTCAGTTGCCAGAGAGAGGGATGGAGTTAATGGCTAGAAGGATCAGACTCTGGTGGAAGTCAAAAGACCATGACTTTGGTCCTTCCAACAGTGAGCAGGAGGAAATTTCTGTTGATGGAGTCCTGAATGTTAGGTGGATAGTCTGATAATCCAGAATAGTAAAAGAGTTGATGGTGTATATATCTCCTTGCTGTTGGCAATCTTTGGTTAGACTAAAAGAGAGATAAAAGGGAACAGATTTGAAGTGGTGTTTGAGTTTAATGAGTGCACTCTTGTAAAATGTATCACTCTAAATCAATCCTTATAAGTGTGTAAAGATTGGCTTTTGTTTTGTTTGTCATGACTGAACTTTTAAGGGGTACCATTGATATCACTGAGGAGCAACATGAAGGTGAGAGGTTTGAGTCTAAATATATCAAAAATTAAAACCAAAATGAAAACATTACAAATTAATTAATGGCAAACTTTGTAAGTTAACAATTGTCTTTTATTTTTAAATTTTCCCCTTTATCTCGACTGAAAGTTATATTTAATGTTGGGCAGCATTTTAGTATATCACCCAAATAACATAGTGTGTGTATATGTTTACGTACGTCTTTAGCAAGAACAGGGAGAGAAATTATTTTCTTTGCACAAACTCATTTGTAACAAGAACAATTGGACAGTGATTAGGCACATGAACCCTAACTTATTTCCCTCCACCACCAAACCATGGCAGAGAGACCAATAGAGGCTTGTTTACCACGAACCGTGTAACATTAGCTCTGTCAGCACTTAACCCAATCTGAATCCTGGACTCACTTCAATACAACTCTTGACATCTGTGGCAAGAGAATTCTATCATTTAATCAGCTTTCAAAAGAAGCTCATTTATTATTTTACTGACCGGAGTCAGCTAGTAATGATTCAAAACACCAGAAACATTTGTTTGATTGTGCTCAAACGGCATATTATCCTATCAGATGACTAACAGCTTCAGTCCAAGGTAATAGAGGTGAAAATGATGTGTATCTATGGTGACTGAGCACTGCCACATTATCCACACCATGTTTTTCCATGAAGTCTGATTAGAAGTCTTGATAAAAAGCTAAATAATCATTCTCAAATGGTTTTAATTGAACACTTTGAACAAAGTCAACACAGCAATACAAAGAGATACTAAAACCTTCTGTTTACTGATGCTTTCAATATGGCTTGGTATAATCTAGTGAGTACAGAAAATACAGTAGGGGAGAAAATTCCGGAAAAAAATTCCCACATGACACTTTAATGCTTAATACGTTTCTCAATACCTCAGGAATATGCAATTGATGTGTTAACTCGATGTCTGGTTTTGTGTTATGCTTGATGCCAGGTACGTAGCTTGGCCAGCAATGTGTTAGACATTGTGGTTTATAACTAGCATATGTGCTACTGCTGAAACTACATCTCCTCATATCATCTGATCAACATTGTAGGAACATTACCTGACCACAAAACCATTCCACTTCTACTCACTCACAATTAATTTTGACATTCACCTGTTCCAAATAATTTCTAAGAAAAGCACCACTTGGTTAGCACACTCAACAGGGAACAATCACTGCATGGATCACAAACTGCTTTCTGTATCAGACAGTTTGACTCGTGCTTATACATTACAGTGTTAATAGCAACCCAAGTAAATGCTGTCCTGGTTACATTCACTGAAACTGGTTTCTGACAGTTCCTTTGCCAGTTTTTTCAATGCTTGCAAATTATTGTCAATTCCATTTACTAAATGGAGGGTTATGCCTATCAGTTACAGGCCTTTGGGCCAAAACCAGTACTGCTCTTCTCCAGTACTTTCTGTTGCTGCCCTCCATCCCATTGTTGGGCAATTACTATAGTAAAGATTTCTCTGAGTGATTCTCACTTCCGTTGCTCCTGTGGTCTTGTGCCTCTCCAGTTAGTGCAGTTCAAATCAACAACCTACTGAGGTAGATCACAAAATTGATGGAGCTATAATTTTGGGAGATGTAAAATGGGCTGCTAACTCGCTATCACACATTTTACATAACCGGTGAAAGGTACCTTTCTGTGTGAGGAATTGGAGGAATACCATACACAAGCAACCTGTGCTACAGCTCAGCATAATGCACCAATACTTTATACTGAACCTCCATAGTGCCAATTAGCAATAGCACTACAAAGATTAGTGAAACTACTTAATGACTGATTTCCTTACTAATCCTTCCATAGCCATTGTTTTTCAAGCAGACTGTAGCAATTGCAGTCACTTGGCATTACTGAGTTCAGAAATTGTTCAGCTACAAATGATAGGGTGACACTGGTGGTTGACTGGTTAGCACTGCTGCCTCACAGCACCAGGGGCTGGTTTGATTCGACCCTGGGTGACTGTGTGGAGTTTGTACATCCTCCCCCATGTCTGTATGGGCTTCCTCTGGTTGCTCTGGTTTTCTCATTCAGTCAGAAGTGTGCAGGTTAGGTTGATTGGCCATGCTAAATTGACCCAAAGTATCCATGGATGTGCAAACTAGGTGGATTAGCCTGGGAAATGCAGGGTTACAGGGATAGGGTAGGCGGATGGTCTGGGTGAAATATCTTCAGCGGGTTGGTGTGTACTTGGTGGGCTGAATGGCCTGCTTCCAACGGGATTGTACAATATATAAAGTGTGAACTGGATATTGAATTTTAATGAAAGCAATATATTGTAAATGTTATAAATCTGAAACAAACACAGACAAAGCTGGAGAAACCCACAGGTCTGGCAGCATTTGTGGAGAGAGAATTGGCATTAATGTTTTGAGTCCCGTATGACTGGAGATCAGAGCTGGATTCCACAGTTCACTTGTATGATCCACACAATACCAACTTGACTTTGCAGCTTTTCTTATAGAGGAATGTGCCACCTTTGGAAGATTGTTGGCTGCAGGGGTAAGTCTATCAGTTGTTTCTCAGTTTCACAAGAATCTATCAGTTTGGCAAGCACCACCTGCTGCAGTTTCTATCGGAAAGTATCCCCAATTTCTGCTCACATTTGAGTGAAAATGCTTCCCAATGTCCCTTCTAATAGTTTCATTTTATTTGAAGATTTTGTCATTTTCAAGTCCTCCATTAGAGGAAACAGTTTCCTCCAGATCCAGATTTGGGCCAAAGGTAGGTTTATGGAGTTAGGACATAGATCAGCCATAATCTCATTGCATAGAGGAACAGACTCGAGGGGCTGAATGGCCTCCTCCTGTTCCTATGGTCCTGAAACCTTACAAAATATTACATAATTTGGTCAGATCACCGTCAGACTCAAGGAAATCCAACAGAAGTTTATGCAGCGTAACTCTCCAAACTCCTGTACCATTCTGATGAATCTTCTCTTCTATAAGGAGGTGTAGTAGTTTAGTACTACAATAGGAGAAAAATTGTCCCGTCTCTTCTGATTAGTATCATCATCATCATCATTCGATGACACAGCTCTTTGTCTCTTCACTACTCCTTTGCTTTGTCACATCTTTTACATCTTTCACTGTAAGAACACACTAAGCTACCTCTCACTCATTGCAAATACACTCCCGACACCGTTCCTGTTCCCACACTGATGGAGTTCCACAGGGATTCTGATGATTCCAACCTGTTGCCCAATTCTGCGTTAATTCTTCTCAGTCATTAAGTGAGCATCTTCACTCACCTTGTAACTTTTCAACCTGTGTCGGCCATTTTCTCAGACCTTCTCAACAGCAAGAAGCACCAATGGATGAATAAGATGCAGAGTTTGATTGGGTGCAACCGTCTCTCACTGCACCCCCACAAACTCTGACTTTGCGGTTCTATTTGAGTTCGATAATACAGTCCTTTCTGCTATTACATGTCTTTCATCAACACAAATTGGCCGAGATGCACTTGATGAATAGGTGAGCAGTGTTTGTAAAACACAAACTTTCGCATACGTGTGTTGGCTATTACGCAATTCCAACTCCAACACTTTAAGTGGACGAATACAATGGTTATGCCAACAGAGTCTCTGTGTCAACATCACATGTTCAGTTGACTTGCGTGCTTTGTTGTGAAGGGGCAGCATAGTGGCTCAGTGGTTAGCACTGCTGCCTCACAGCACCAGAGTCCCAGATTTGATTCCAGCCTCGGGCAACTGTCTGTGTGGAGTTTGCACTTTCTCCCCGTGTCTGTGTGGGTTTTCTCCGGGTGCTCTGGTTTCCTCCCACAGTCCAAAGATGTGCAGGTTAGGTGAACTGGCCATGCTAAATTGTCCATAGTGTTAGGTGCATCAGTCAGTGGGAAATGGGTCTGGGTGGGTTACTCTTCGGAGGGTCGATGTGGACTGGTTAGGGCCGAAGGGCCAGTTTCTAATCTAAGTGCTTTTTGAGAGGTAATCCATAATTTTTGTTTTTTCTAAGTAAATTTTGCTTTGTTAGCCATAAGTAGGGGAGGACAAAGTGACAAGAATGTTTACAAGAAGCATCCTGGTGATAAAATTGCAGGTGGTGGATGTAAAAGAGAGCCATAACACCTGAAGGAAGCTAAATGTTATAAAGTATTTTAAATGTAATGAAAAAACATGTGATATTGTTCATGCAACAGGAATAAAGGCATTTATATTAAGCACTACTAGAAACAATGCAGAAAAAATTAAAGTAAGGTGCATTGCTGGAAGAAGCCTGAGTGCGAGCAAGTCTGTGAGATCCCAGCTAAAGGAACATAAGGAGGTGTACCAGCTTCTAAGTGTGCAGATAAAAAATCAAACAATGGTCCACCCCAAATCTTATTTTAACCATAAGCCCTGTTATTTTTATTATGCAATTTTCCATAGCGCGAGGTTGCAGAAGAACGCAACTATCATGTTATTTAAGGTAGACTGGTGAAAGCCCAGAAACAATGGCAGTGATGGCCTAGGAGAGACGGCATGAGGGAAATGCATGGAAGGTAATCTTTGTGCTTTTCGATCAATTAAATGCATTCATTGCATTTGCACTCTGGCCTGTGGAGCATTTCTCACACTGTTAGAATATCATAGATATGGTGGTGGTCTGAACAGTTTGAATGCTTGTCAAAGCAGGATCAGGAAGTGACTTTGATTGTATCAGTGCTGCCTGGGTGTGTTTAGGTTGTTCAGTTTTATCCATCAAGCCTCTGGTCTTCAGGAATCATCCTGTCATGATCCTCCCAGAATTGAAAAGCAGGGAGATTGTCAAAGTGCAGAACTATTGCAATTTCACCCTGGATAGAATATCATGTGGGATTATGTGAGACTGAATGAGCTACTGTGCCTGTGGCAACTCTTGGAAAGAGTTATTCACTTAGTTCCAGTTCTCTACCCCTACACCATTGTCCTGAAAATTATTGCAAAACACTCCTGCACAACCGCAGGAAATGAATATGTTGGTCATCTAATGCAATGGTGAATGTCAGCCTGGGGAAATCTGATTAATGTGCCCTGAAGCAGTCTGAAAGAGCTCAGCTAACATAAAAAAAAACTCAGGGCTTTAACATCCAGTGGGTCAGCGTGCCCCCTCCTACACTCATCGGTAGCAGGTTCAGTTGCAGGAAGTTGCAGATGCGGTCTGCATCAATCTGCTTAGGAATGTGCAGCTTCGAGCTGCTCTGCTGCTTGGTGGATCCAGGAGGGTGAGTGCTGTCCTGTCTCTCCCAAATGCTGAGTATTGGCTTTCTTCATATCTGACCTACTCTCAGTGGCTCAAGTGGGGACTGAAGTGTTCCTGAGGTGATTGCCCCTCTTGTTTCTCTTTGTTTTTGATGGCCTACTGGACACAATACTCTGGAAGATGCACAACAGGTATCGTCCGTCGTGTGGACAGACGCAAGAATGTTCCCCAATAATGAATAGAGAAACCTAATTAAAGTGGCAAACGCAGATCTCTAGGGATGGGCAATGAAAGCTGCCTCTGTCAACTCACTCACAATCCAGGAAAAAGCCCCTAAGTGGCAGTCTGATAACTTGAACACACTTTGTAGTCCAAGCACTAAATAATCCTGAGATCCAATGAGCAATGATTGAGAGATTCCCTTTATGCAGTACTTGGATCTCTCAGACATGAGGTGGCATTTAACTTGGTGGAACATCTTGTGGCTCAGTGATGTCACTGTCACTTCTGTTTATTCTCAACTTTATTCCATGAAAGCCCTGCATTGATTGTTTCTTGGCACAAGCCCACATGGGAGCCTCCTGGGTGGCAGCTCCCCCTAGCTTGTTAAACACCTTATGGATTTTGCAAGATGGCACAGGAGCAACAGGTTTTGGTGGATACTTGCTGAGTGTCAGGTTTTTCTGGGAATGGCACATAGTTGGATGGGGTGGAAATTGGATGTGAGAGTTGCCACAGGGAATTATTGTGGCAAATCTGGAGAGATATGGCAAGAGAAGTCCGCAAAACACCCTCCAAAAAAACTCGCACCCTTAGTCAAGAAATGTAAGGTTTAGCCCATTATTTTAAAAGATTCTCATTTTAAGCAAATTCTTGGCTGGGATAATAGCTGTTTGTTGTTAAAGTTGCTATTGTTGCAAAAGTAACATTGCTGTTAAAGTTTTTTTAAAAATTCAAATAACTTAATCCTGTACAATCATTGACACATCATCAAAACCATTGGGTAACTGGACTAAAAACAGAAATTCCTGGAAACACACAAAGTAGTTCAGAGAGCACCTATGGAGAGCAGAAACCTGTGATGAATTACACAGGCTTTTTGGTTTTTAAAATTTAAATAGCTTGACATCTCCACCCTGTCATAACCATAGCAACATTGTATGTTGGAAAGGCTATGTGGGAAATTAAGAGATCCTAAAGGCTTAGCTGTGAGTTGGTAGAAAAAAAACACTCTGAACTCATTCCCCACCTAACTGATTCTATCCATCAAAAAGAAGGTTAAAGTGGGAACCCTCATATTTAGAATGGCTCTCCGATATTGGCTCCTGCTGCAAGCCAGTCTTTGCCTTGTCAACTCAGGGGAGATGTGTCCAAAAGCAAACACTGCAGCTGCAGGAAATGATTAGATTAGATTCCCTACCGTCTGGAAACAGGCCCTTCAGCCCAACAGTCCACACTGACCCTCCGAAGAGTAACCCACCCAGACCCATTCCCCTCTGACTGATGCACCTAGCACAATGGGCAATTTATCTGACCTGTGGGAGAAAACCCACACAGCCATGGGGAGAATGTACAAACTCCACACAGACAGTCACCCAAGGCTAGAATTGAACCTGGGACCCTGATGGTATGAGACAACAATGCTAACCACTGAGCCACCAAAACAAAATCAGAGAATACCTATCTGACACCATCTGTGAAGAGAGAAACAGAGCTGTGTCCAGTTCAGGCCTCAGCTGAAGGGAAATCCTGAGCTGGAAGATTCACAATACCTGGAAAAAGAGACAAAAGGAAAATCTGTTTAAATGTTTTCATTTAAAGCCACCGGGATAAGTTTCATGGGAATGGACAGACACTGTTTATCAGCAGGGCTATGTTTCAGACCCTGTGATTGTGCAGTGGAGCTATTTGCTCCATGTTTAGGTCTAACTCCACTTTAAAACGTATTAATCAACAAATGCTAACATACAAAGCAATTATATTAGTTGGTTGACTATTAACCAAAATGCACATATGGAATGCATTATTTGATAATAATAATGGCCATGCATTTCTTCAACTCCTATGTGAGAATATTGCATTTCAAAGTTGCCTGCGATCTTGGCACACAGGGAGCAGACTATTATCTCATTGAAGAATCTAATACAATACATGTGTTGTAGAGACGTCTGTGTTAATTGAACTTGAAAATTGTGCCTCTTAATATAGCTTAGTGCTTATTTGACAAGAAAAATTGCAACAACTTGCTGACATGTTGACAGAATGCATGTTTCATGATTTGAAAGATATACATCACTCTTGATAATTGATCAGTAAAGAGTACACAATAATATTTTGATATTCATTAGTCACCATTTCACAAAGAATTACATGGTTCTTTGGCCTGCATGCTTTCAATAATATCTAGCCATCTGCACTCTCAGGATGGTCTTTACACCTTTTATAAACAGCCAAACCAATGCATCACTTTGGGACATTGCATACCACATGAGACATGTAGTTTCTTTATGACATCTGCCTCCTTGCTATCAATATCCACTTTATTTCACTTTATTCAATTTCCCTGAAGTGTAACCATCATTTTAACATTTGAGTTGCTGATACAGAGAAACCTAGCATAGAATACAATACCACGAATGCTGGAAATCTAAAGTAGAAATAAGAAACCCTGGGAAAGCAGACCACATGGTTTGAGTGGCAGTGGGGAACATGGACACGCCACGCTGAAAGATGCGTGACAGGACTTCTCCACCGTCTAGGTGCACATGGGAATTACCTGGGAAATTGGAACCTCCGATGGACAATTACTCAGTTTCTGAAATAATCCAAGCATATCCTTAACTTTGCATTACAGTTAGGAACTCCAGACTGTTCCAAACCACTGTGCAAGTTAGCAAGGGAAAATCAGAGGATTCAAACCTGCGCTGACTCCTGACTGACTAAATATCTGGCCCTACCCCCTCCAGACCCATGACATCACCACTTCCAACCATCTCCCTCCTTCTCATGGAAACCTGACTGAGCCACCATCCCCCACAGATACCTGACTCCTCCTACAGCACCCTTACCACCATCGACACCTGACTGCCCCCACATACAATCAAGTAAACAACCAGTTCTAACACGGATGGCCAGCCTGAAAACCATGGGACTTCCCAATCTCCCTCAACACCTGACTCACCCTACTCTTTTCCTCACTCATCTGGGAACCTGTACCTTCTCATCCACTTGCCATTCTATCCCTGGTTCCCTACCACTCCCCCAACCTTTCTGGAACCCCAACACCTTGCCCAGTCTGTAACTTACCCTTTCACCCACTAGCCACATCAACCCCAACTACCTACCACTCGACCCCCTCACTTATACACTTACCTTCTTTCTCTCAATAGCTACCAAAGTGGTTTTGGGAGCTTTAAACATTTTCCTTTCTGGAATACTGCAATTATTGCTGTACAAAAAGGTCTGTCTTTTGTAATGATCCACTCCAGAAGTCCACATGATCTAATGAGCTACTAATGGAAGACCAGCCGGTAAAGTCCTGATAGATAAGTGGGCAATTTCTTCTCTGATCTGACTCAGAAATATGGATTTGGGCCTCAGTCAAAAGATTTGGGCATAGAATTACTATTTAATCACAATGTTCTGTTGACAGGGCCAAGTTGTCTATTGTTACCCTTAACAACCAAATTGTCAATCAACATCATCAAAAGGTCTAGCTGAAACAGCACCAGAAAAGTGGTGCTTTCAGACAGCAAGTATTTCAGTCTGCACTGAAGAGTGGGATAAGTTATTAATCCTATTTCAGTGTTTAATAAGGGACAGAGGAAGAAACCAAGAAACTATAAGCCAGTTGGCCTAATGTGACTGCTGTGTAAGTCATTGGAAACCATTATCAGTTGGATAAGTCATTTTATCAAGTGCCACATGGATGGCTATTAAGAAAGTTAGAGCCCACAGACTTAAAGGAAAGTGCTGGTATGGAATCAAAATTAATTTTATAAAGGGAAGCATTTGTTAAAGACGAATGTTTTTCAGTCCAATGTCATTCGCAGTTGGGTTCACAGATCCAGGATCCATTTTGGGTCCATTGTTTTTAAAAATTTCTTTAATTGACCAAGACTCAGGTGAACTGACTAACTAATGATACAACACTGGAGAATTTTGTAAACGATGTTGACGATAGTTATACAACTTCAGGATGAGATTGACAGAATGTTCAAATAAACAGAAACATGTGGGTATGAAGAACTGTGGATTGGTTTGGTTTGATTAATGTGGAAAGGCAGTATATCATAAAAGGCACAAATTTGCAAATTAAAAATGACCAGAGGTATATTGGGACTGCAGGTGGGTTTGGAATCCTGACACTTGCTTTCTGTCATTTATTTTGTATCCATACCATGACTTTCCCCTCCCTTCCATGGGCTTCCACCTTCTATATAAGCATCATGGGCAGCACTTTATCAAGTGCCTTTCAACAGATACATACATCTGCTGCACTTGTTGAAAATGAGACCAGTAGCACCATCTTCTGGGAGAGGGGGCCTCCTAAATTGCAGCCTCCATGTTCACTGACCTGTTAAAGATGGGGAAGGTAGGATATGGAGGTAGAGGTTAAGCTTGACTTTCCATTTTATTGACCTGAACAACAATCCTGTCAATGGGAGAGTCCCCCTGAATGCAGTGGAGAGCCATCCTGACATTGCAGCCCACTATTGCCCATGTTCACTGACCTCTAAATCCATCTCCAAAAGGCCAGCAGAATCCAGTCCATAATTCGTTAGGATTGGCAAGTCCCAACTGCTGTCGCATGCCAGTCCTCTAGCACAGAGTCCAAGGGTTCTTGTTGTGTGTGGTATTGCCAGGATTGGAGGGTTTAAGTTATAAAGAGAGCTGGAACTTTTTTCCCTGGAGTGTAGTAGGCTGAGGGGTGATCTTACAGAGGTTTATAACATCACAAAGCATAGATAAGTTGAATAGTCAAGGTCTTTTCCCTGGGGTAGGGGATTTCAAAACTAGAGAGCATGGGTTTAAGATGAGAGTGGAAAGATTTAAAAGGGACCTGACGCCAATTTTTTCACATGGAGCATGGTGTCTATTGAAAAATCACGCACAATTGGATGTCTGTAACACTATATGGAATGAACTGCCAGAGGAAGTGTTAGAGGTAGGTACAGTTATAGCATTAAAAAAGACATTTGGTCAGGTACATGAATAGGAAAGGTTTAGAGGGATATGGGCCAATTGCATAGGGTTTATTCAGTTTGGGAAACCTGGTCAGTGTGGAGAGTTGAATCAAAGGGTCTGTTTCCATGCTGTATGACACTATGACTCCTGTAAGAAGGACATGTATCAGTAGTGTGAAGGAGCAGATTGGAGTGGGAGGCTACACCAGGGCCTACACCACTGACCTGGAATAGGGAGATCCAAACCATTCAGCTGCTGGGAACTGGCCCACCCTGATATTGAAAGATGACATCAAAGCAAATCAGTAACGTTATTCATTAGTACAAAACTGTGATTAGTGACTCTGTTTAAATTAGAAAAAGCATGTTATTTTTAAAGAAGTAACAAATCATGGATTTAAGTGAGAATCATCAGGAATTAAGGGAAAGAAGGGCCAATTTAATAAAGTAAAATAAGTAATCCAGAGTAAAGTTAATATATAGGAAATAATTTTCAGATATGGCAGGCCAGCTCAGTCAAGTGGCCTGTAATATTTAAGAAGTCATTGTCTCTACCAGTGTAGTGGATGGCCTCAAGTGCAAGCAGTGATTTCAACTGCAGGAATGTCAACTCAGGGTTTCAGAGCACAAGCAGTGGCTAGAGTCACTGAGAGTATCTACAAAGTTAAGTCATGTGGATAACATACATTCAGAGAGATGGTCATATCAAAACTTAAGGGACTGGATGCAGCAACAGATTGGATGCCACCAGGCAGTACATGAGAAACATGTAGGTGATGCTGGAATCCCCTGGGATCCCACTCACAAATCAGTTTTCCATTTTGAAATTTGGAGTGGGAGCTGGTTCCTCAAGGAGTGCAGTCAGAGACATATTTGTGGCAGCATGTACAGCTTGACCACACAGGAGGGAAGGAAGAAAAAGGAGGCGCAATAGTCATAGGGTATTCCTTCTATAGTGATAGGACAGGCGTTTGTATGAGCACAGACATGAGTCAAGGATGATATGTTGTCTCGCTGATGCTTGGGTCAAAGAGGTCACAGAGTGAATGTAGCACGTTCCTCTGCCAAAGGGTGAACATCCAAAATTGGTATCAATGTTTTGGATAAGAAAGCAGATGTGGTCCTCCACTCAGAATTTAGGGAATGAGGTATAAAATTAGCAAGCAGAATCTCAAATATAGTAATCAGTGGATTCTTTGAGTATTATACGCAAGTTTTTGAAAAACAAAACCAAGGGATGTAGGCATCACTAGATTGGCCAGCATTTATAGCTCACAGGGCAGGTAAGAGTCAGCCCCTGTGGTGTAGGTCTGGGATTACATGGATTTTCCCCCAAAACAGCTTCATGAATATTCTTAATTCACAACTTCTATTGAATTTAAACACCATCGTCTACCATGACAGGGTTTGAACCAAAGTCCCAAAATCATTACCTGGGTTTTTGGAATTAATGATAAGACCACAATGCCATTGCCTCTTCTTTGGCAGACTGGATGGGTTCAGAGGTCAGAGAACCAGGGAAATAGTAGGCTGCAACAGCAGGATGGCTCCCCACTGCAGTCAGAGGGAGTCTCCCATTGACAATCACAATGAGTACAATGAATACAATAGAACGATAAAGCAGATGAATGTATGGCTGGTAAAATGGTGTAGGAGGCAAGGCTTTAAGTTTCTTGGATACTGGGACTGGCTGTAGAGAAAATGGAACCTGTACATCTTGTACCTGAGCAGAGCTGAAACTGAGCTTCTTGTGGGGTGTTTTTTCTAGCCTATAAACTAACTCAGCAGGGATGTGAGAAGCAAGAGAGTGTATTAGGGAGAACTACAATATAGCACAAAATACTTAGAGAGGTGGATATTATAAGTTAGTCTAGACTGATATAAGTATGGATAGTACAGATTAGTGTAGATATTGGAACGTCAATAGATGAAGAGACAGAGTAACAGAGTCTAAATTAGAGAGACTTTCTGTATGATGCACATTGTATAGTCAATAAGAATGACAAGTTCAGGTACAAATCGTCATGTGGAAATATGGAGTCATGGCAATAACAGACGCCTGACTCAAGAAAAGGCAGGACCAGTTGTTAAGTGTTCCTGAGTAAAAGGTGTTCATAAAAGATTAGAAAGGATGTTAAAAAAAAGAGGGTGGGGAGAACAATTTTAGTTAAGGAGAAAAAAGCAGTGCTGTAGAAAGAAGACCATGCCAGAAAGTTCAAATATAGGACCAAAACAAATGTAGTCTGTAGTTCAGCAACTAATGGGAAGGATATAGAGTCATAAATCTGCAGGGAAATGACAGAAAGATGCCAACATAATAGAACTGTTATAATTGGGCACTTTAACTATCCAAATGTAGACTGGGACAGTAGTAACATTAAGGATCAAGAGGGGCAAATGTTCCTAGATTTTGTTCAGGAAATCTTCCGACTCCGAGTATTACACGCAAGAGATATGATGTGGATGGGCAACATAACGGAGAATCTCAGAGTTCAATATAGGTATATAAATGTGGGAATGGTAAAAGGAGGAGTAGGGATCAGAAAGGAGAGAGAAAAGAGGAGGAATCTCTGTCACTGGCAAGGTTTAAAGTGGGCAAGCTGGAAGTTTTGGATAAGCTATCAATGCTTAAAATAGATGCTTAAAATTGGCCCCGCAATCCTTCCTGTTCCTTTGTTCCTTGCACTCCCTGTCAATCTCATCCTTCAGGATAGCGGGGTTGTGACTGTTGATGCCCCCCACTCACTCCCTCACCCCATTTCTCTGGCAGTAACTCACTGTCTCCAATATGCTACTGTCTCCCATCCTTCATAGTTATTGTCCACACAGCATTATATGCCTAGTATAAATAAAAAGGATGCACTGTTGAAACTAGTTCTTAGAAATAAGGTGAGCCAAGTAGATCAAGAGTCAGTTAGGGAACATTAGGAGACAGTGATCATCACTTGATGAAGTTGAAGATGGCGATAGTAAAAGATAATAATCCATCCGGAGTAAGAAGACTTAACCTGGACAGAGTTGACTTCAGTGGGCCATGACTGGAACTGGGCCCAATAGACTGGAACAAAAGAGTGATGGGAGAAGCTGTAGCTGAAAATTGAGCTACTTTTAAAGAGGAGCTGGTTCAGGTACATTCAAGGTCTATTCCCTGAAAAAGGGAAAGGAAGGGCAAACAAATCCAGAATCCCCGGATGAAACAGGAGGTAGAAATTAACAGAAATGAATTGTTTGCTTATGATAGTCATCAGATCGAAAATACAATTGAGAACCAAAAGGAATACAAAAGTTTGAGACATTAATAAAAAGAGAGGAAGGAGAGATATGATATGGTTAGGCAACATAAAGGAGAATCCCTTTATGAATTGGTATATAAATGTGGGAGAGTGGTAAAAGAGGGAGTAGGGATTAGAAAGGAGAGAGAAAAGAGGAGGAAGCTCTGTCACTGGCAGGGTTTAAAATGGACGAGCTGGAGGTTTTGGATAAGCTATCAATGTTTAAAATAGATGTTTAAAATTGGCCCCGCAACCCTTCCTGTTCCTTTGTTCCTTGCACTCCCTGTCAATCTCATCCTTCAGGATAGGGGGGTTGTGACTGTTGATGACTGCCACCCCCACCCCACCCCATTCCTCCGGCAGTAACTCACAGTCTCCAATGTGCTACTGTCTCCCATCCTTCATAGTTATTGTTCACACAGCAGCCCAGCAGACTGCCCCCAATCTCTACAGCTGACTTCCCCAACATCCCAACCACAGCATTGGGCACTGATAACCCACCTTGCTTTTCAATGAGCAGACTGTGACACACTCCGCTGACTGACTTGGGTGGACAGCCCCAACTAATGAGTGAATGCACCCTTGAATGATCTCTGAGCATGCCCCTCACTTGCCATGACCCCTCGGACTGGTTGCAGACGACCTGCAAGAATGATTATAACCCCAGCCCTCAGACTGAAATGATCCAGATCTTCTCACTTTGACTGGGGCCCCAGCCAAGCAGCAGACTTACTGTGCCCAAGATCCAGGACAGAGATTGATCGATGCCCTTGACTGACTGGAGCGAGAGCCCCCTGACTGAAGACAGTGCCCCTTGACTTGCCTGAGGGCTACTCTCTTTACATTTTGAAACATAACCATTTGGCTGGAGCACCTACATGCGTTTGTCATGTAAGGTGCTAACATATAGAGTAAATGTGGCATTAACATAGCACAGTGTTATTCAGCAACCTGTCCACCCCTTGACTGTTCACTCCTCACAACCATGACAAACTCTGGCTTTGTGTTTGTGCTAGGCAGGACAAAAGGACTGTGGGCCTTTAAGTGCTGAATGGAGCAAAAAGGTGCAAGGCAAGACAGAGATGCCATGAGCATCCAAATTGGCGCAGAATGAGTGAGCACTAAGGGAGCAATCGAACAGCTCTGAGGTGCACCCCACACTGGTGCATACTCCACTGGTACCTGACCCTGTACAAAGTGAGCTGGCAGCATCATTGCAACACAAGGTGTCAGCGAGCTGGACTGTGGAGAAGGACATGGAAGATATAGAATGTGGCGAAATAGATGGTGACGACTTGAAAAATGCCCATTTTACAGAGGACGAGGTGCTAGGCACCTTAAAACGCATAAAGCTAGATAAATCCCCAGGACCTGATCAGGTGTACCCTAGAATTCTGTGGGAAACGAGGGAAGTGATTGCAGAGCCCCTTGCTGAGATATTTGTATTATCAATAGTCATACGTGAGGTGCTGGAAGACTGGCTAACATGGTGCCACTATTTAAGAAAGCTGGTAAGGAAAAGCCAGGGAACTAGGTCAGTGAGCCAGATATCGGTGATGGGTAAGTTGTTGGAGGGAATCCTGGGGGAGACAGGGTTTACATGTATTTGGAAAGGCAAGGACTGATTAGGGATAGTCAGCATGGCTTTGTGCGTGGGAAATCATGTGTTGCTGGAAAATCGCAGCAGGTCAGGCAGCATCCATGAGGATGCTTACCCATCATATGGATACTTACCCATCACTGATTCCTGAAGAAGGGCTTATGCCCGAAACGTCGATTCTCCTGTTCCCTGGATGCTGCCTGACCTGCTGCACTTTTCCAGCAACACATTATCAGCTCAGGCAGCATCCATGCCTGACCTGCTGAGCTTTTCCAGCAACACATTTTCAGCTCTGATCTCCAGCATCTGCAGACCTCACTTTCTCCGCGTGGGAAATCATGTCTCACAAACTTGATTGAGTTTTTGAAGAAGTAACAAAGATGATTGATGAGGACAGAACAGTAGACGTGATTAGTATAGACTTCAGTAAGGCATTCAACAAGGTTCCCCATGGGAGACTGATTAGCAAGGTTAGATCTCATGGAATACAGGGAGAACTAGCCATTTGGATATAGAACTGGCTCAAAGATAGAAGACAGAGGGTGGTGGTGGAGGGTTGTTTTTCAGACTGGAGGCCTGTGACCAGTGGAGTGCCACAAGGACCGATTCTGGGTCCACTGCTTTTTATTATTTACATAAATTATATGGATGCGAACATAGGAAGTATAGTTAGTAAGTTTGCAGATGACACCAAAATTGGAGGTGTAGTGGACAGTGAAGAAGGTTAACTCTGAGTACAACAGGATCTTGATCAGATGAGCCAATGGGCTGATGAATAGCAGATGGAGTTTAATTTAGATAAATGCGAGGTGCTGCATTTTGGAAAGACAAATCAGAGCAGGACATATATACTTAATGGTAAGGCACTAGGGAGTGTTGCTGAACAAAGAGACTTTGGAGTCCAGGTTCATATTCCTTGAAAATGGAGTCACAGGTAGATTGGATAGTGAAGAGGGCGTTTGGTATGCTTTCCTTTATCGGTCAGAGCATTGGGTATAAAAGTTAGGAGGTCATGTTGCAACTGCACAGGACATTGGTTAGGCCATTTTTGGAACACTGTATTCAATTTTGGTCTCCCTCCTATCGGAAGAATGTTGTGAAATGTGAAAGGACTCAGAAAAGATTTACAAGGATGTTGCCAAGTTTTAAGGGTTTGAGCTATTGGGAGTGGCTCAATAGGCTGAGGCTGTTTTCCCTGGAGTGTTGGAGACTGGGGGGGTGACCTTATTGAGGTTTATAAAATCATGAGGGGCATGGATAGGATAAATAGGCAAAGTTTTTCCCTGGGGTGGGGGAGTCCAGAACGAGAGAGCATCGGTTTAGGGTGAGAGGGGAAAGATATAAAAGGGACCTTAGGGGCAACTTTTTCATGCAGAGGGTTGTGCGTGAATGGATTGAGCTGCCAGAGGAAGTGGTGAACCACTGGCTACCTGATGAAGGAGCAGTACTGTGAAAGCTTGTACTTCAAAATAAATCTGTAGGACTATGACCTGGAGGAGCAGATGTTGGGACTGGGGTGGACAAAGTTAAAAATCACATAACACCAGGTTATAGTCCAACAGGTTTATTTGAAAGCACTAGCTTTTGAAGTACTGCTTCTTCATCAGGAGTTTGTGAAACAGGATCATCAGACACAGAATTTATAGCAAAAGATTACAGTGATACCTAGATTGTTCAATGTTTCATCTTTTAGAATGGATTTGTTGGTTTCGGTTCTGTAATATATAAATCCCAGAACTTCTTTTAAGTCACATTCTCGAAATAATTAAAAATTTATAACAAAAGGTAACATCTCAGCTCAGACAATGCCTAAAAGATGCAAGGTTAGAGTCTGTCTATACCCCAATCTTGAGTCTGATAATATATCACTTCAACTGCATGAGACTGTAATCTTTTGGTGTGAATTCTGTGTTTTTGTGGTCTTGCTTCAGAACCACCTGATGAAGGAGCAGGGCTTCAAAAGCTAGTGCTTCCAAATAAACCTGTTAGACTATAACTTGATGTTGAATGATTTTTAACTGTTGGACTATAACCTCTTGTTGTATGATTTTTAACTTTATCCACCCGAGTCCAACATCAGCACCTCTACATCATGACATGATCGTAGGCAGAGCCAGATGGGACTGTCCCATGAAGAAAGATTGGGTAAACCTGCCCCATGATATCATTGAAACTTATAGAAGACTGACAGGTAGAGGCAAGCTACATACTGGTAAGATGTTTCCCCTGGTTTGGGAATCACTACCAGGGGCACAAATTAAAAATAAGGACAATGTCATTTCAGTCCGTAATAGGGATAAATGATTTATGCTCAGAGGGTTGTGAACTTATGGACTTCTCCACCACTGAAGGCTGAGAAAGTTCAGTCTTTGAGTATGTTCATGGTAGATTTCTGATTCCCATTGGTGAATAGGGCTATGGGGAGAGGGTGAGTAAAAGGCAGTGAAGTTCTTTGATCAACCACAATGGTATTGAATGATGATTGATGGGCTGAATGGTCTATTCCTATTCCTAGTTTCCTGCCTTCCCCCTGCCATGTTGCCTTGTCTGGGTGAAGGGTATTAGCAGATTGACCTATTAAATTGCCAATTAAGGGTCAGATCCCATTCCCAGGAGATCCTGCCACCACAATAGGAGACTACCAGATAAGTCCTGGCCACCTCCCAGCAGGGTTCTGGGGTGTGACTTTCCTTTATGAGTACACTAAAGCCCAAAGAGGTGCCCTCTGCCAACAACAGTCACCCCTGAGGTGACTGCACTACTTTGGTCGGCAATTGTGCATCCCAGGTCACGCTCGCACACCAACCCCTCCTGCTCACCACTCAACTGGGAGGCTGCAGAGTCTCTGTACACCACTTACCATCCCAGGTCACCCTTGCACACCAACCCCGCCTCCTCACCACTCAACCAGGAGGCTGCAGAGTCTTTGTATACCACCTATCTGTCCTCCAGGATGCCCATTCCCTGCAGTTACAGCCTGAGGGGCACTGCGCAGACCACTGAACGCTGGCTGTCTTGTTGGTGGCCGGGCATTTATTTGGCTTCCACTAATGAAAAACAACCTCTGATCCTACCACCCACCAAGGCAGAGCCACTTCCCACTTTCAACTCCAGTGACAAGACCTCTTCAAAATGTCCATCCTCTGGTTAGGATAGCTCTCAGCTATAACGCCTTCAATGTTCTCACTGTCTTGGACTACACTCGAAATGAGGAGGTACTTCTTGCCCTTGAGGCTGATGCACCAGGATTGTGCCCTCCAATGCTCACCCTGGCAGCGGAAACTATCAATTTTGCCAGGCAGACCTGGATACCAGCTGGCATCAGCTGAAAACTGGGCAGCAATAACAGTAAATGCCGCAAATACCCAGCAGGTTACCCATTTTTCTGGGAGAAAGTGAGAATCAGAGTCAAAAAGTGTGGCACTGGAAAAGCACAGCCAGTCAGGCAGCATCCGAGGAGCAGGAAAGTCAACATTTTGAGCATATTCCTGATGAAGAGCTCAAAACATCGACTCTCTTGATCCTCGGATGCTGCCTATCCATTTCCTGGATGCTCCAGAAACCTGGATAATAATTAAAAATCTGTGGAAGAAATCAGAAATTGGAAGAGCTGGATGTGGTCATATGATCCCAGCTGAAAAGGGATAAAGCTCTCTTCGAGAGGGCAAAGTGAAGGAGATGAGCAGAATGAAGGGTCAACCTCAGCCTAATTGGATGACTGATTTCACAGAGCCATTACAAGGGAGATTCAGTGGCTACGTGAGGACGATGCATCCAACCAATAGATCAGGCAGGAGTAGTTGCTCAGGGCTGTCTTATTTCCCCCAGAGGACACTTGCAGCTCTTTCAATTGCCTTTGTAAGAAGAGCCAAATTGATGTTTTTTTTTAACTCATCTGTGGATGTCCAAGCCACATCCTAGATCTGGGCTTCCCTCCCACCTTGGAACATTTCCACTGGAAATTCCAACCATTGATTGTGACTGTTCCATCAAACTATGGTCATCGTTGCAGCCAGATTCTGTAGGAAAAAAAATCATAAATTTTGTGGATTGACTGTCTGTGCTCGCATGGAAAGAATGGGTGACAGACTGAGCTCTGTATGACCGACTGGGAAAAAGACAACAGAAGACTGGGGGAACATTCTAATATTTATTATTCATGCGCATTGATTCCAGGATTTCATTGCTGTACATAAATACTCAACTTAAATAAAATATTTATTTTTGACTTCAGTCATCAGTAGCTATTAGGAAATTAATAATTCAAGTCTGCTATCTTTCAGTGTTACATGTGCAGATACACATTACCTCAGATTTCTCAGAAAGCCAAACTGACATCAATCAAATGAACTTTGTCCAAATGCAAACTGAATTTATCCCATTCACACCATTGCCCAGACTCAATTTCCTTCCTTTGCTCAAATCCAGGTAACACAGAAATTTGGTGCTTTAACCAACCTCGCAGTTGAGTATCCAAACCCACAGCATATCCATCATCAGGACATCATTCCAGCTTTGTTGGACTGTACAGAAACCCTTAGGAGAAAGTGAGGACTGCAGATGCTGGAGATTAGAGTCTAGAGTGTGGTGCTGGAAAAGCACAGCAGGTCAGGCAGCAGGAGAGTCAATGTTTCAGCCAAAAACCCTTCATCAGGAATAAGGCTGGGAGCCTTGGGGGTGGAGAGATGAATGGGAGGGACATGGGGCTGGGGGGGAAGGTAGCTGAGAGTGCAATAAAGTGGATGGAGGTGGGAGTAAGGGTGATAGGTCAGAGGGGAGGGTGCAATGAATAGGTGGGAAGGAAGATTGACAGGTCATGAGGACGGTGGGACAGGTCATGAGGACGGTGTTGAGCTGGAAGGTTGGAACTGGGATAAGGTGGGGGGAGGGGAAATGAGGAAACTGGTGAAATCCACATTGATGCCATGGGGTTGGAGGGTCCCGAGGCAGAAGATGAGGCATTCTGTCTCCAGGCATCGGGTGGTAAGGGAGTGGTGATGAAGGAGGCCCAAGACCTGCAAGTCCTCAGCAGAGTGGGAACGGGAGTTGAAATGTTTGGCCACGGGGTGGTGGGGTTGGTTGGTGCAGGTGTTCCAGAGATGTTCTCTGAAGCGCTCTGCGAGTAGGCGAGTATAAAAACCCTTATCAATGGTCTTTTGCTACTTTGAGATTTCATAGTGCAGTTTCTCCTGAAAAATGTTCATATCCCAAGATCTGTGAGAGGGAATGGAGGCAGAGTCCCAGTACACCAGGTGTCTCCATCCAGTTTATTAGCCCAATTGAATATGTGAATATAAATGTTTGGTGATTCACATTCCACTGTAATATGGATTTGGGCCGTATTTCTGACTTTTTACCTTATTTTCCTCACACTTTGCTCAAGGAAAGAAATGCCCAATATATCTGTGAAAGCTGACATAGTTTCTGGGGATAGCAATGTGGTGACAAACTATCAACAAATATTCACTTTAAGCCCATTAACCTAACTCCCACAGCTATCTCAAATCGACTTCCTCAGAGGTCTGTATTCCACACTTGTAGTTTCTCCAGCTGCATCACATCTGATTAACTTTTGTAATTTCTTCATCATTTTTAAGATTTAGTATCATTTGCAATTCATTCCCAATTATACTTGAGAAGATAGTTTGTAAGGCAAAGATGGATAGATTTTTGAACAGTTGGATTTAAAGGTTATGGTAAGTGGGCAGGTAAGTGAAGCTGAGTCCACAAAAAGATTAGCCATGATCCTACTGAATGGCAGAGCAGGGTCAATGGGCCAGATGGCTTACTCCTGATTGTATTCCTTACGTTCTTAAGTAGAGTTGCTTCTTGAACCTCTGTAATCCATGTTGTGTAGCTATATCCTTGGTGCTATTAAGAAAGGTGTTCCGGGGGATCCAAGATGGCGGCGACCCAGCGAGTCTGAGTCTACAGTGCTCCTCCCAAGACTTGGGCTAAGTGGGTCACCCACCCCCACCACACTCACCAAATCATATAAAATAGTTTTTACTTAATGTAATTAGTTGTTTAGCATTGAATTTAAACAATTTAATCTCCAGTAAAAATGACTAAAGGGAAGGGAGCCCGCAGCTCTCAGCAAGCAGGAACCCTTCCCCCACCCTCCTCAGCTGCAGCAGAGGCGTCTGCAGCCACCCTGGGGGACTTACTTACGGTGGCGAGCCTCGCGGAAATAATCTCCAAACTCGATGCGAAGATCGACGCTTTTATTGAAGAATCCTAAAGCCGATGGGACTCACTCTCGGCCGGGCTGCAAAATCACAACCGAGACATCAAGGAAATCGAGCGTCGAGACGGAGGGGCGGAGCTAAAGGCCGTGACATCTGAAACTACAGCATAATCGGCCGTGGATCGAGGTCGTCGAAAAAATATTCGTTTTCTGGGCCTTCCCGAACGGGAAGAGGAAGGCCAGCTTGCAGTGTTCCTTGAACAGTGGCTTCCACAGCTTTTAAATCTGGAGGCTGGATCAGGCCAGGTGAGGGTGGAATGAGCCTACCGGGTTGCAATACGTGGGCCCGGCTCAAACCAGCGCCCCCGCCCGGTCCTGTTCTGGCTGCAGAGCTACAAGGAGAGGCAGATACTTTTAGAAGCCTCCAGAAATCTTGGAAAAGATCCCCAAGCTATGATCTATAAAGGATCCAAGATCATGTTATTCCAGGACTTTTTCCCAGCTCTGGTCCAAAAGAGGAAGGCGTTTGATGAGGCGAAGAAGTGTTTAAGGGACTAAATATTCAGTACTCCTTGCGCTACCCAGCGACGCTACACTTTAACCATGAAGGGTCCATGTATAACTTCGGATTGCCGGAAAAGGCCAAGGAGTTTTTGGACTCTCTTAGATAAATTGTAAGAGATAATTGACGTTGGTTTGCTTTCCCCCCACTCCGGTTTACATCCCCCCATCCCCTTTTTTAAAAATATATTAATCCCTTTGTTTTTACCTTACTGTTTAATATTATCTTGGGGGGGGAGAGGGATTTATTTATTTGTTCTCTACTTAATGATTTTCTCCCCCCTTGTTTTTTAATTCTATATATATATAATATATATATATATGCCGGGGGGGTCTAGTTAATGTTGATGGGGGGAGATGGTTACCTTATTCTATTTTACCTCTGTCTCTAGGAGCGGGGTTGTTTTCCCTTGTTATTTTGTATTATTATATTTAATTATTACTTGTTGAGGTTGTAATTTTATAGTTATATATGTTTATACATGGTATTAACATTACCAAATATATCCAGGTGTTGTTGTGGGTGGGGAGGGGGGACGGTGGGGGTAGGGTGCTCACTGCTAACTCTAGCTCTGTAGTATTTTTGAATTTTCTTCATCCTATTGAGGAGTACCTGGGTCAAGGGTGGGACACTGGTTGGGAGAGAATACGATGGACCTTTGGAAAGGAACTGATACTCCCTGGGAGCAAGGGGGAAAATCTCCATTTAAATACGTTTTATATTTTTTTTATTTAGAAATAGTTTTTTATTGTACTGTTGTGAGTGTATTAGACAGCCTTTATTTTTGTGAATTTTATATGTTCTATGCTCGGGATGTTCTGGATAGGGTTTCCCCTCCCGGGGGGCCTCAGATTTGCCCGGGCGATCATAGTTGATCAGTCGGTTAAGTGGTGCACCTGGAATGTCAAGGGGAGTAATTCGCCAGTCAAAAGGAAGAAAATATTATCAAACCTCAAGAAAGAAAAGGTTGATACAGCTCTCTTACAGGAGACACATTTATTGGATAACGAACACTTGAAATTACGACAGGGTGGATTTGATCAGGCCTTTTTTTTTCTTTCAGCTCAAAAAGCAGGGGAGTTGTTATTCTTATTCGGAATAATTTCCCTTTCAAAATCTTAAATCAGATAAAAGATGAATCTGGATGATACATTTTGATTAAAGCCCTTATAAATGGAGAGGAATATGGGATTTTAAATTTGTATTGCCCCCCCCCCCCCCCCGTCCCACCCCGGCACATCCTTTTAAATTTATAATGGAAGCCTTATCAAAATTGATGGCTCTCGGTGCTCGTCATACAATTATAGGGAGAGACTTTAATTGTATTATGGATCCGTAAATAGATAAGATTCCCAAGAGTACTGCAGGAGTGTCTCCCAGATCTAGACAATTGGTGGATTTGAACAAAGAATTAGGGTTAGTAAATGTATGGAGATGCCTTCATCCACAGGGCAGAGATTTTTCTTTTTACTCCAGTCCACACAAATGCCATACCAGAATCGATATGTTTTTTGCCCCCTCGATTTTTTTAAATTCCCTATCATCCTGTAAAATAGGCAGTATAGCAATTTCCGATCACGCTGCTGTATATATGGAAATTAAGGCGAGGAACAATGAGACATTCCCCCAGCATTGACGTATGGACCCCTTCCTAATGAAAGATAGTAAATTTGCAAAGTACTTCTCTCAAGAATTTAAAACTTTTTTAGAAATTAATTTAGGTACGGCTAGCAACCCATCAATGATGTGGGAGACCATCAAAGCTTACGTGCGAGGTTTGATCATCTCATACTCAGCGACCCAGAAAAAATTAAAGGGAGAACAACAGCGTCTGCTCAAAGCTCGCTTAAAAGCAGCTGAAACAGCATACGCTGATAGACCTATTATTAAATTGCAAAGGATTACGGCCCTTAGGACAGCTCTAAACACCACGCTTACCCAAACGGCTAAGAGGGAAATATTATTTGCAAAACTAAGGTTATATGAATTTGGCGATAAACCTGGTCGATACTTAGCATTTCTTGCAAAGAAAAAGAAGGCCCCTCAAACTATCACGTCTATCAAGGAAAGTACGGGTATTCTGACACATGATCGTAAACGGATTAACGCAATCTTTAGAAAATTTTATTCTGATTTATATAAATCACAGGATTGTGAAGACAGGACTAGGAGGATGCAATCATTTTTTAAAAACTTGACCTTTCTGGACCTAACCCTGGAACAGGTAGCGGTCTTGAATGCTCCCCTAACAATCCAAGAAATACTGGATGCAATCAGGCAACTTCAGAGCGGTAAGGCACCTGGCCCAGATGGCTTTCAAGCTGAATTCTTAAAGAATTTACAGGAATATTGGCTGTTCCACTTATGGACATGTATAACTATTCATACAGTCAGGGCTGTCTCCCGCCTTCGCTGAAAGAGGCAAATATCTCTCTTATCCTTAAAAAAGGAAAGGACCCAGAAGATTGCGCATCATACAGACCAATATCCTTGCTAATTGTAGATTTTAAAATCCTTTCTAAAACATTAGCACTGAGATTAGAAAGGATACTGCCACATATTATAAAGGAGGATCAGACGGGGTTTATTAAGGGCCGTTGATCATCCAATAATGTTAGAAGGGTTTTGAAAGTGATTCAAGCCTGCCATCAGGGAAAGATACCAAGAGTAGTAGTCTCATTAGATGCGGAAAAGGCATTCAACAGGGTTGAATGGTCATATTTGTTTTACACATTCGAAAGGTTTGGCGATGGAAAGGTGTTTACCAAATGGGTCTCAACATTGTATAGTGATCCCAAAGCAGTTGTGATTACCAATGGATTAGGCTCGGATAACTTCAGTGTGGATAGGAGCTGCCGTCAGGGATATCCTCTCTCGCCATTGCTATTTACACTAATAATTGAGCCACTAGCAGAAGCTATACGGGCTGACCCTAATATAACAGCCCCGAGGATTGGTACAAGTAAACATAAAATTACCCTTTATGCAGGTGATGTTCTTCTATTCCTCAGTAATCCTCTGATGTCTGTGCCTTGTTTAATCCAAGTTATTAATACATTTAGTGTATTTTCGGATTACAAAACTAATTTCTCAAAATCGGAGGCTATGCCAATGGGTGGCCTTGCTATGATACCCCACTTATTGGATGGATCCCACTTTCCCTTTCGGTGGTCCCTGGAGGGTTTTTTATATTTAGGCATTTTTATTACCCCAGTATTTGGTCAGTTATACAAGGCTAATTTTGTGCATTTACTAGAAAGGATAAGGCAGGACCTCCAGCGATGGGGAGACCTTCCAATTTCCTGGCTGGGTAGAATAGCACTAATTAAGATGAATGTCCTGCCCTGTCTCCTATACCCTCTGAGAATGCTTCCGGTGATGCTGCCGAGGCTGGCACTACGTATATTATATGACTGGTTGGGTTCCTTTACCTGGAATCATAGACGGCCCCTCATTAAGCTGAAGAAGCTACAGCTTCCACAGGCAAGGGGAGGATTGGACTTCCCAGATTTTAGGAAATATCAGTTAAGTTTCCTATTAGGTGACATAGCTGATTGGGTCTTATCTGACCCGCAATCAATCTGGCTGGACATCAAGGCTTCTCAAGTAAAATGCCCACTTATTAACCTTTTATTTTCAGATAAGAGGAAAATCATTACGGATCACTGTAAAAACCCTATAATACTAAACACAATTAAAGCTTGGAATATAATGCGGCAAAATGAGGGCAACTCACATAAAACATCCCCCTGTGCTCCGATAGTGGGAGCTTGGGGATTTCAACCGGGGTTTACATATGCCACTTTCAAACTCTGGAGATCCAGGGGTATCTCTTGTTTCGGGGATCTATTTAAAGAAGGGGTCCTGATGTCTTTTGAACAGCTGCGTCAGAAATTCGGATTACCTAATGGAGACCTCTTTCGATACTTCCAAATTTGAGATTACATACAGAAGAAGACTACGTTATTAGATAGTCTTTATAAATCAGATAGAGTGTAGAGTGCTATGGCCAATGGAGGTATCTTCCGTCAGTACTATTTATCATTTACTACATGATAAAGTATCGGGAGTTATGGACAATCTGCTTAAAACATGGGACCAGGATTTGGGACTAGAAATCTCTATAGAAACGTGGAATGACTTTTGGGAAAATGCCAGAAGAATCACCATCTGCAACAGAACTCAGGCAATCCAGCTGCAGGTACTTCATAGGGCCCATATAGCACCGGATAGCTTGGCAAAATTTAAGGCAGGAGCATCTCCAATGTGTTCCAAATGTAAAATAGAGGTGGGCACTCTTGTACATTGCCTATGGACCTGTCATAAGATCCGTAGATACCGGATTAAAGTAGCAAGTGCTCTGACAGAAATCTTAGGAACGGAAATTAGAGTGGACCCTGTATCTCTCCTTTTGGGCTTTTCGTACTTACCCTCCCTGAATATGCACGGGAAGAGATTATTTTCTATTCTCTCTTTCTGTGCAAGGAAAAATATTTTGGTAAACTGGATGGCTGAGGGCCCCCCTGAACTTTCACATTGGCACAGATTAATCATGGAATGTATTCCCCTTGACTTCCTTACAAATATGGTGCACCAAAAGGCCGAATTATTCATAAAATATGGCAGCCCTTCTTGAAGTATATAAATACAAATATTTCAGCTATCCTAACAAGGGCTTTTATTTAATTGAGATGGCGAACCTGGCTGGTCTGGGGGCCCTTGGGAGAGGAATCCCGCACGAATACGAGTTTTGTTACAATTTGATGTTAATACATTCCGAGCATGTATCTCACTACCCAGTTTCTGTGTTATCCGTTGGGCTTTTTTTCTCTTATTTGAATAATGTAAGAGACTTAATTATACACTCTGGTTAGTTGTAGGTTAGATTAGTGGTTAGTTGTGTTTTTTTTTTCTCTCAGTATTTTTCTTTTGTTAAATTTTGGTTATTATTTATTTAAGATTTAATTGTATATCAATGTTTATACTTGGTTTTTTTTATTTTGTAAACTTGTAAAAATGTTAAATCTTCAATAAAAATATCTATAAAAAAAAGTGTTCCGAGATTTTGCGTGAACAACAGTGGATGAATGATATATTTCCAAGTTAGGATGGTGAGTAGCTTGGAGGGGGGAACTTGCAGGTGGTAGTGTTTCTGTGTATTTTCTGCCCTTCTCCTTCTGAGTGGTAGAGGGGTTAGAAGGTGCTGTCAAAGTGGATATGCTGCACTATCTCTTGTAGGTGGTAGATACTGCTGCTGCTGTACATCATTACAGGAGGGAATGCAAGTTAAGGTAGTAAATGGGATGCCTATCAAGTAGGCTTCATTGCCTTGGAATGTGTTAAGTTTCTTGATGTTGTTGGAGCTGCACTCACCCAGGCAAGTGGGGAGTATTGCATCCTGACACTCTTGATTTGTGCTTTGTGGGCAGCCTTTGAGGGAGACAGACAAGATGGGTTACCTGCCCCAAAATGTACAATATCTGTCTTGCTTTTGTAGCCACAGCACATATACAGCTGGTCTTGTTAAGATTCTGGTTGAAGGAAAACCCCGTATGTCGATGATGGAGTGATTCACTGATGGTAATTCCATTGAATAACAAGGTGAAATGGGCAGATTCTTTCTTTTTGAGGATGTTCACCATCTGATCATTGCATGGTGTAAATATGTACCACTTCTGATTTTTTGTTCCTCAGTTAAGGACTCCCCCTACACTGTTGCTGAGAGGTTGCTCAACCATGTGTATTCCATTTCATGTACTTTTGTCCTCAACTTTTCCTTGTTCTTCCAACAGTGTACAGTCTCCCCAGTCCTGACTTATTATTCCTCCAACCTCCATATTCAGTGGATTGTGCTGTTACTTCTATTGTGAGGCCAACTCTAAATATATCCTCACCATTTGACTATTCCAAAGTGACAGCTCCCTCCAAGATACCGAGATTCACACCTGAAATGCACCAATACCCCTCCCCAACTCGCAAATCCTTGCCATCCTCGTATAGAATGTGAAATCCCTGTCCTTTTAACTCCGTTTTTGAAGTTCGCAAACATTCTTCCAGGTGAAACAGCAAATCATTAATACTTCTTTCTATTTAGTAAACTGTATTCACTGCTCACAATACAGTTTCTTTGGAACTGGGGATATCAAACAGAGATTAGTTGATCATTTGTGGAACATCTCTACACAGTGCACACCTGTGACCCTGAGCAACTTGCCATTTTAAGTATCCACCTCGCTCCCTCTCTGATTTTCCTTTCATCAGCCTGTCACAGTGTTGCAACAAAATTCAATACAAGATTAAGGAACAGGAAGAAAGTGAGGACTGCAGATGCTGGAGATCAGAGCTTAAAAATGTGTTGCTGGAAAAGCGCAGCAGGTCAGTTTAGGGCATAAGCCTGAAGAAGGGCTTATGCCCTAAACGTCGATTCTCCTGTTCCTTTGATGCTGCCTGACCTGCTGCGCTTTTCCAGCAACATATTTTTAAGCTCAGGATTAAGGAACAGCACTATACTTTGACATTATAGTCATTGGCACTCAACACTGAGTTCAACAAAACAAGATCAGTGTCTCCGCTCCCACTTCATTTGCTTGCCCATTGCGTGTTGGTCATACTCTCTTAACTTATTTTTTATATGTACAGACAAGAACAATTCTGATAACAGATGCTACCTGGCCTGCTGTGTGTCTCTAGTACTTTCTGTTTCCATTACTGTTGTTTAGAATCCTGCCATTCACACTTCCTCTGGACGTAGCATAGTTTCTTTACTTTCCCCATCACCACTCCCTTTTGCTCTGGCCCCATGAATGCTTCTACCATTTTACATTGCCTCACCAATCCCTTCTTTGGTCTTTTTTTCCACCTTCTCCCATTCAATTACTGTAAACCAAAAGGTTATTAGCTGAAACCTTAGCTCTGTTCCGTTTTCCTTAGATGTTGCCTGACCCTAGATGCTGAGTATTTCCATCACATACTGTTTTCATTTTGGATTTCCAACAGGTGTACTGGCTTAGCCCTGACACAGTGCTACAGACAAGATTTCTGTAGTTTCTCAACTAAGAATTTTTGATGAATGGCTTGATCCATTGGATTGGGTTTTGCCTTCCTGAAAGCCCAGTCCTAATATTTCACTCATAATGAAGAAGGTATTTGGCACGATTGCCATCACTGGTCAGAGAACTGAGTACAGGAGTTGAAACGTCATCTTAAAGCTGGACAAGGCATTGGTGACGTCACATTTGGAGTATTGGGTACAATTCTGGTTGGCCTGCTATAGGAAAGATGTTACTAAACTGGAAACTGTGCTCAAAAGGTTTATAAGCAAGTCATCGAGACTAGAAGGTTTGAGTTATAAGGAGAGGCTGCATAGAAAGGGACATTTTTCCCTGGAGTGTAGGAGGCTGAGGGGTGACCTTACAGAAGTTTATACAGTCATGAGGGGCATAGATAAGATGAATAGCCAAAGACTTTTTTTCCACTAGAGTAGGAGAGACCAAAACTAGAGGGCACATGTTTAAGGTGACAGGGGAAAGATTTAAAAGGGAACTGACAGGCAAATATTTCACATGAAGGGTGGTGAGTGAATGGAATATGCTGCCAGAGGAAGTGGTAGAAGTGAGTACAATCACAATATTCAAAAAGCATTTGGGCAGGTACATGGATAGGAAAGGTTTGAAGGGATATGGGCCAAATGCAGGCAATTGGGATTGGTTCAGCTTAAGAAATCAGTCATCATAGATGATTTGGGATGAAGGGTCTGTCTCCATGCTTTATGATTCTATGACTATTTCAAATTTAGTGAAAAATTTGATTAAACATTAACGTATGTCCAATCTTGCCTATTTATGTCATTGTAAAATTAAAATTAAGGAGACTTAAAAATATTCACATCCAGCATACTGCAATCAAATAATTAATAACACAGTCTTTAGAATAACCAAACATTCAATTTTCAGAATTAAAAAAAAAACTGCAGTTCTGTCTGTCATTAAATGAGGGTAACAAAAGTGATTGCTATGTTCCAATTTTCTCAGTGTATGTGTCAGGTATAGACTCCCATGCACACAGAAGCACATATCAGTAAATGATGGGAGTTTTCCTGATACTTTTTCATCTCTGAATTCTAACCAACGGAAAATAGTAGTTTCCCAGTGAATAATTCCAGTCGGTGAGTGCCAGGAAAGTACGATTTGGAAAATTGGCACTTTTTAGTCAAAGTACCTGTAGAATAATAATAACAATGACAACTGTAAATGTTAACTTTGTGAGTCAAGATGTGTTAATACAAACTGTATAAACCTTTGACTCCAGCACCAGTGTAAACATGGCAGAAGATGAATCATCAGAGCCCTTGCCCAACTAGCATTGAGCAATTGATTTGCCCTTGGAATAAGCACGTTCAAAAAGACCTTTTAATCTGTCTCTGATGCCTACTAACCTGTACTGGTGATATTTCTAGTGCATTTACAATTTATCTTTTCATTCATTATTAATCTTCACCTAATGAGATCTTCACAGCAGATTCTTATCCAACTGTGGATTCTAGCAGAATATCCAATGTCATTTTGGGTCTGTTCCTATCTAATTTGAAGCATAATGTCAGGAGATCTCCTTTTTAAAATTACACAAAGTGGACTGAACTTTCATCACTGAGGCAGGAATGAACTTCGGCACTGTTTTTGTGTCAGGAAAATGTCTCTAGTGGGAAACTGATTGAAGTTAAGATTTTCACAGGTTGCTACTTTCATTGATATGGGTGTGGGTTTCCTCTCCATTTACAGGCAGGAAAGGAGAAAACTCAGATGGGAAGGGGGACAGATTTAAATTTCCCACAGCAACCATCACTGAGGTTGTCCCAAGGGGAGAATCTATTGATTTCGCTGAAGACTTTGTCCTCTTCTTAGCTGCTCCCTCAAGATGAAGGATGTCTGGGAGTGGGCCCATGGGTTCAGGGATGGGTAATAAGTCCAAAGTATGATCTGAGCACTGCAGCACACAGGCCAGGAGGTGCTTGAGGCATTGGGTAGATGAGTTGTTTGGAGGATTGTGCACTCTGGTATCTCAGCTTCACCTCTGCTGGCTCCTGACTGAACTCTCCCAATCTCTTTGCTGCTTTCCCACCTGAACCTTTTCCAATTTGGTCAACACAAGCCAGCATCTCCAATGAGTCTGACCTCTTCAGGGAACATTTTAACATTTTTGCGAAAGCATTTCCACTTCCTCCTGGGAAACTCATGAAGCAGCCAAACCCCAAAATAGAGCAGCTGCTATGGGAGCGAGTCTTCCAAAGCAGCAAAGGGAAGTGAGATGTCACAGGAGATCCAGAGGTCTTGCACCCTAGGGCAGGGCTGTCCCTTGCTTTGCCAATGACAACATGGATCAAACATTACAGAGTGTGTGTATGTGTGTGAGAGAGAGAGAGAGAGAGAAAGAGAGGGAGAGCAGAGAGGCTCTTATCTCAGAGGGAGGCAGGTAGAGGCCACCAGCTGACCTAAAAGAGGTCAGGCTTCAGAATGCAATTCCTATCAGTGTCAAGCGTGAGATGAGAAGCTGGATTCAGTTCTGTAAAAAGTTCAGTCACTACATTCATATTGACAAGGTGAATGTACAGCCTTGACAGGTCTCAGATCTGGTACCCTCCAGCAGACAGATTACCTGAGGAGTCTTAGGACACATACTGCTGCTGAACTTGGCACTTACTCACAATCTACAGAATGGTTCAGAACCACGATGCTGCTGAGGAGCTGACACCGGTCAGGCATGATGGATAGGGACAGATAGCATTAGCCACAGAAGACAATTATGGTTCACTGACCATTATAGAGACATAGAGTCACACAGCACAGAAACAGACCCTTCAATCCAATCAGTCCATGCTGAATATAATCCCAAACTAAACTCGTCCCACTTCCTTCCTCCTGGTCCATATCCTTCTAAACTTGGGCCGAAGGGCCTGTTTCTACACTGTAAGTAATCTAATCTATTCAGCGAGTTAGAACAATATAACCTTATAAAAAGAGGCAGCACAGTGGCACAGTGGTTAGCACTGGTGCCTCACAGCGCCAGAGACCTGGGTTCAATTCCCCCCTTAGGCAACTGTCTGTGTGGAGTTTGCATATTCTCCCTGTGTCTGTGTGGGGGTGCTCCAGTTTCCTCCCATGGTCCAAAAATGTGCAGGTTAGGTGAATTGGCCAAGCTAAATTGTCCAAAGTGTTAGGTGAAGTGGTCAATGGGTGGGTTGCTCTTCAGAGGGTTGGTGTGGACATGTTGGGCCGAAGGGCCTGTTTCTACACTGTAGGTAATCTAATCAAACCTTTCCTATTTATGTACTTATTCAAATGTCTTTTAAGCGTTGTATTTGTGCCCACATCCACCAATTCCTCAGAAAGTTCATTGTGAACCACCCTCTGTGAAAAAAATTTTTTCAGGTTTTTTAAAAAAAATATTCTCACCTTAAAAATATGTCCCCTAGTCTTGAAATCTCCCATGCTTGGGAAAGTATACCTATCATTAACCCTATCTATAGCTCTCATCATTTTATAAACTTCTATGAGGTCACCTCTCAACCTCCTATGCTCCAGTGAAAAAAGTTCCAGCCTTTCTTTATAACTCAAACCTTCCCCACCTGACAACATCCTAGTAAATCTCTTCTGAACCCTCTCCAGCTTAATAATATCCTTCCTATAATTGGGTGACAAGAAATGGACACAGTATTCCAGAACAGGCCTCACCAATGCCCTGTCCAACCTCAACATGACTTCCTAACTCTTATACTCAAAAGACTGAGCAATGAAAGCAAGCACGCTAAATGCCTTTTAAATTACCCTGTCTATATGTGATGCAAACTTTAAAGAATTATATACCTGCACCCTCAGACCCTTTGCTCTCACAGAAGAAGTGGAGTCATAATGTTGAGGGCAAAGCCCAGACAGAAGAAGTGCACCTTTCCTGTGCTGCAGCATTGCAATGGAACAAGATGCAATGGCGATAGCCAGGAAAGAGAATGAGGAGGCAGCTAGGTCTCGAGAATTAGGAGCTCTGGGTGGACCTGCTGATTCCAGAGGGCAAAGGTATCATTAAGGGTGTGCAGTACACCTTACCCCATCTCAGTGTGAACACATCGAATGGTTCGCAATGTCAGTAATGTCTGCAGTTCATTTGACTGCAGGGTATACTCAAACTTTGGAAAACTAGGTTATTTTGAGCTCAGATTACATGTCTACTTTTGGGAGCATCCATTTATTGGGTTACATCATATGTCATTCAATCTAAAAATAATGAATATTGACTTCTTCTGTTCCTGAACCTGTTAACTGTTTTTATAAAATGGGTGCAAGCATATTTCAAAAATGCCTTGAATCAACACTTAGTCCTCCTCCTTTTCACAAATTTCACAATAATTTAAAGTAATACAGAGGTTATTTCCATCAATTTTCAATCACATGAACTATATGATCCAGTGATCAGCATAATGATATTATAAATAATACACAGCTCCCAAAGTAATTGCTGAAATACATTGATGCCTTTATTAGAAAGCATAGATTTGATGCCACTCAACAATAATAGTTTCAAACATTAACTCTTTCAGAGAAGAGCAAATCTTCAAAGTTCCTAGTGAGTTAAAAGCTCAACATTTTATGTATATGTATGCACATTTAAGGTTCTAGCCCACATAGTATTGTTCTTATAGGAAATGTTTCAGTGAACAAAATGAAAATTTAATCAAGTAATGTCATGATGCACGTTCAACTTTAGCAAATGTGTTGGAACATTGCCTGAGAGTATTGGGAATGACAAGAATATGACAGTCAAATAGATGGTGCACATCTCGTGCACTCCCCTCAAGAACAGAAGCTTAGCAAGTTTTCTTTTGCTTCTTTAAAGATGTATCACTTAACAGCACAAGTTGCACTGAAATGAATAATGATATCACTAGCATTAACCATCAGGTCTGACTCAGGGTATCAATGTCACAGTCCAAAGTAAATAATGCATCCCTCACCCTTCACAGTTATCAGAAACTGATTTCATAATTGGGAACCATACTTGTAGTTCCAGTACCAGATGTAGTAGTCGCCAATGGCCTCCTAAGGTCTGAATCCAACACATGTTAGCAGTGTAATAGTCAAGTGTAGGTAAGTGGAGAGCCTGAGGCGCAGAAATGACATGTCTGGTGATGGTCAATTGCAATCATGCTAAGACTTAGGGACAGAGTTGCCATTTGATTCCTGTTGGACAAAACAGCATGGCTGATTAATGGGATCTGAAGATGTTGGCAACTGAGTTTGCAAATGGTATTGGCATTTTTTCAGATTTAATGAATGGTATTAGTCCCTCCCATAGGCACATTATTTTATGGGAGCTGACTCATACCTGTCCTGTGTCTGTTTTATGGCAATATGACACATGAGCTTAACAGTAGAATGGTTTGTGATAGGAACTAGATATACATGCTGTTTTTTGGCACAGTACTTCTTAAAACAGTTTCAGGTAAAGCTTTTGAACATCTGTGAGACTATGCTTGATTGTTAACTTTTTGGCTTTTATTGCAAGAAATCGTACAGAGTAAGAACTAAGATCAATTTTTCACCAGTCAAACAAACCAACTGTCAGTGGGTTGTTTTGCTAAATTAAACAAATCGATTTCTAACTGTCCTCATTGTCATCTTTTTTTAAGCCTGTTGACTTTTACCCTGTATTTATTACACAGCTGTCTCGATTCACAACAGCAGGAAAGGATGCAAAGACTTTCCAATACAATGGCTGTGAGGTATTTAATATTTACCATAACAAGCTAATTGCTTATAACTTGCAGCTTATAAGGAAACATTATCAAAGGCTGCTCTTTAATTACCTTGTAATGTCACAGCATGAGCATTTGTGGGGATTTTTCCAATTTAGCGGAAACACAATGCCAAACTCCATTATTTATCATTTTTCTAAATGACCATGAAAGATGGAATTGGGCATCTCATGGCCATGAAACTGGGTGTTGTGTTGGTAAGACGCCCCCTGTCTGAAAGTCTGGTTTTAGTATACAACCATGGTTATAATTGTTGATTAGCCTGATTTGAGCTTGCCTGAAGATGTTAAACAGGAGAACTGCAAGTTTAATACTCAAATGCTTTTTGGATACTGTTTTTATATAGCAGCATGTGTGGATTCCACTCACCCATTTCCAGGTGTACAGTGCTATAAGATAGTTCAGGGACCAAAGGAGAAGATGTACATTTCTTCGAGGGGATACTGGCAGTTCTGGCAGAGCAGGGATATCCCACATCGCATAAGGTGCAATATTCATGCAGAAATGAAGCAAGCCAATGGCTACTCCATTGCGCGGAGGTTTTTCTGAACACATACTATAAGGGAATCATTTTTCTGGCAATTACAGCATGTGAACTTAGCTGGATTGTTTGGGAGTGAAAGTGACGAGAAAGATGACTGTCCTCTGCAACTAACCTCGGATTCCTCCCAGACACCTCATGATCTATGTTCCTCAACCCTAACCATTTCCAATTAAACCTCTACACCACAGTCACATTTAAATCTTGTGACTTTCTTGTAGAACATGACTAGTCAACCCTCACTCAGGATCCCGATCCTCTAGATACAACTCTGAGGAGGAGTACATTGGCAAATGACGTGACCCAGGAAACACATGAAGTATTATGGTAAAGCAAGTTGGTTTGTTTACACTTTGGGATGCATTGAATCAAGATAGAAGGTGCTGTGAAGTGAAATGTTGTTATTTAAGCTGGTTGGAATCACACAGTACTCACTGAGTACCGACCGATTCATTCAGCTGCTGATTATTTGCAGGTCTATGGGACGGAAAAGTGCACTGATGTATCATCACATTGTAGGATGGTTGATGGAACGAAGATGTATCTCCAAAGAAACATGGGATGGGGGTGGGAGAAACAGAAAAGGTCAAAGGTGAACTGTGTTATACAGAAAAACAGAGTTCAGTGTTGTCTTTGGAGCAGTCACTAAGAGTCCCTCAGAATACATGTGGGCACTGGGCAGATCTATCCCTGAAAATCCTCAAATCACTTGGAAAAATTAATTCCCTATCAGACACAAGTTATGCCCATGGACAGAATGGAAGGAAATGTTGAGGAGTGGGTCCATCAATCACAGGCGATAGGTGGGTGGGTTTAGGGGGCAGGGGGTTGGTTCCATGAATAAAATGGTCAATTACTACAGGCACAGGTTTGAGGCGATTGGTTGAAAGATTAGAGGGGACATGAGGAAAATACATTTCCACCCAGAAGGGGGTCTGGAATTTGCTGTCCATTTTGTGCTTGAGGCAGAAATCCTCAACTCATTTTAAAGAAACCTGGCTCTTCACCTGAGGCACTGCAACCTGCAAGATTACAGGCTGTGGGCTGATTGGTGGGCTTCAATAGGTGCTAGTTCTTTTCCTCATTTTTTTTTTTGGTCAGCACAGACACTATGACTCGAATGGTCTCTTTCTTTACTGTGAGGTTTCTATAGTTCCCTGATTATGATGCGAGTTTGAGATAGATAAAAGCTGAAATTCAAGGTATTAAGGCAATTCAAGGGGTGGCATAGTGGCTCAGTGGTTAGCACTGCTGCCTCACAGCAACAGGGTCCCAGGTTCAATTCCAGCCTCGGGTGACTGTCTGTGTGGAGTTTGCACATTCTCCCCGTGTCTGCATGGGTTTCCTCCGGGTGCTCCGGTTTCCTCCCACAACCCAAAGATGTGCAGATTTGGTGAATTGGCCATGCTAAATTGCCCTGTAGTGTTAGGTGCATTAGTCAGAGGGAAATGGGTAGGTTACTCTTCGGAGAGTTAGTGTGGATTGGTTGGGCTGGAGGGCCTGTTTCCACACTGTAGGGAATCTAATCTAATCTAATGGCCATCGCCACTTGGAATGCCCTGCCTGCAGTCACGTTTTGAAATGCTGAAGGTTCTGTGGCGCCAAGGAGGGGAATGGGTTCTATAGGACCTCAGAGCAACCTGGATACTGTTAAATAACTCTGGAAACCAACAGCTTCAATCTGATGGATGGTCTTTCCTCACTGTTGATCTGCTGTAATGACAAAGCTGACAAATATAGCTTCCCTTTAATAAGTTGCATCAATCACATTGGCAAATGAATGGTAAATTGCAACCTTCCTTTGTGCCACAGAATAAAAAAAAATAGATTGTACACAGTGCTCACCTTCATGGCCACATACAGCACTCTGCACTGGACATCATCTTTGAGCATAGGATAGACTAGAAATCAAGACTAGAAATAAACTCTAGATGCAACTGAAAACTGACTAATCATACAATCTTCCTAATGCTTGACATGTGACCTAGTTAATTCAAGCAAAACAGATTGCATTCCCAAGTTGGTTGCTAATAAAGATGACACTCCTGGCCCAGTCTCTACTCTAGAGGTTCTCCTGCAACTTGCCCCATTGATGTTTGACATGGAATGAAGGATTCTATATTTTTAAACTGTGTTGATAGCCAACTCTTTCAGTAAAGAGGTTTGTTGAAGTTAAGAAACTTCCTGAAACCTAAATAAAATGTGCACAGAGAACAATCTCAGTCAAGGGAATGTTAATACTGAAATCTGCTGTGATGTAGAAAGTTTAGGAAGTTCTGACATGAAAAATGTCAGTAAATATGAGGCACACATTGATGAAGCCCAGTTCTCTGATGCTCTGATTTGATATTATATCTAGTAAATCTTCACACCAGGTGAAACCTTCGTGGTTGATCATGATGCTCCCAGAGTTTAATTTCAAAGCCAATATTTGCTACGTCGCTTCATTCTGTTTCTAATATTGTTTGTATCAAAACCCCTGTGGATCGAGAGGATGACATAGTATCAAAACTAAGGTCAGATCATAAAGATAGTGAGCGGTATCTGTGTGGCTGAATGTTCATCCCCACAGAGATGGTGAGTAAATGGAATGTGACACGTTATTGTTTGTCTTGGTGAAAGAGAAACTATTTAGATGAGGAGTGATTGAGTTGTGGGAGACAGAATTTTCAAACTTTGTTTCTTGTGTTTCAGACTCTGTCATTGTCCCTTGATAAGCTTGACTGGCAGAAGAAAGCTGTATCACAACAGGTAACTGCTTACTGCTGGCATTAAATAGAAGTGGTTCATTCGCTCACGGTTCATCTGACTATGTTCATACAAGTGCAGAGCATGAGATTTCCTACCGTGGCACCTGGCATTATTTCAAGTGCTTCAGTGCAACTTTGAATTTAATAGTCACATTAAATATTATGGCTTAAGTACTTGCAGCAAGGAATGTCTATTGAACTCCATATCACGGATCCATATCATGGCTTGTAACATGCCTGAGCTACTTTTGAGTTGGTCTTCCTGTTCAGTGCGTTACAGATAAAGTGGCCAGCTTCCATTAACTTGCATAAATCTATTCCCTGCAGTCAATAAAGAAAGAAAGTAAATTTAAAGAGTGGCACCACCAGTAAATATTTGCATTAAAGTTTCTCTGAGCAGTATTTACCTGACCAGAGAAACGAAAAAATCAACTTTGAATCTAAACTGTGAAGAAATATTAACAGAAGAAATTTGGAAAATTAAGATTTTGTTCAGCACTTGAAGTACAGATCTGCATTTGTAACCTTGAAATTGAACATTGTCCCAACCTGTTACCTAATTTGAGTGACTGATCAGTGAAACCATCGAAGAAAGGGCATAGAATCACAGAATCATAGAATAGATACTGATCAGAAAACATTTTTTCAGCCCATTATGTCCATACTATTTCTCTGCAAGAACAATTCAGTCAGTCCCACTGCCCATTTTTTAATCATAACCTTGCAATTTGATTTGTTCTTGGGCTAATTTTCCAAGTGCCTTTTGAAAGATAGCATCAAATCTGCCTCCACTCTACCTTCGGGCAGTGTATTCCAAATCCTAATCACTCACTGTGTATAAAGAATTCTTCCTCACTTTACTATCAGATCTTTACCAATCACTTAAAATTGGAATTCCCTGAGTCTGAACCTTTCTGCCAGTGGAAGCATTTTCTCTCTATCCACTCTGTCCAGACCCCATTCTACACTCCCTTGAAACCCAACACTCAAATGATTTTGAACATCTCTATAAATCTCTCAACCTTTTCTGCTCTAAGGAAAACAACCTTTGCTTCACCAGGTATCTACAAGGTATCTACAAATCCAAAGCTGCACATCCTTAGAATCATTTTTGTAAATGTTTCTACACACTCTTTAATATCTTCCTTCCTAAAACACAGTGCCCAGAACGGAACACAACACTCCAGATTTTGAAGGATTGTAATCTGGGAGGAGAATTATGATGTGTGAGAAGGATAGTGATTGACTTTGGAAGGACATATTTTGATAGAATGGACAATGGAAGGAAGAACGAGAAACAACAATATAAAGAGAAAGGGTATGATGTAAATGATAATGAACGAAAAGAGACACCTGGATATATATGTGCTCAAACTGTTGGAGGTGACAAGATGGATTGAGGAAGTGGTTAAAAGGTAACCGGATTCTTGGCTTTATAACCAGAGAGCTGGAGCACAAAAATAAGGGAGTTACAATGAGAATGTTACAAAACTTTGGTTCAGCCTCATTTGGAGCATTGTGTTCAATTCTAGATACAAAACTTCAGGAAGGACGTGAGGGTTTTAGAAAGGGTGAGGAAAAGATTTACTAGAATTGTTCGAGGGTTATCGAACAAACTGGAGAAGCTAGGGAGGATATTTAATAAAGCTGTTCAAAAAGGGCCTAAACATAGCAGATAGAAACTGGATCAAATGGCAGCAGTGCTGAAAACCACAGTATACCAATTTAAGGTAATTGGTCAAACAAAATGGAAAAGTAAAAGGAAGCAGCCTTCTTTTTTACAGTGAATATTGAGGATCTCAAATGCACTTCCTAAGAGTATGCTGAAGGCAGACTCAACCATGGTTTTCATAATAAAATTGGATAATCATCACAGGAAAAATTTCCAGGGCTGCAGGGAAAGGGCGATGGCAGTAGGACTGTGGAGTTATGTTTGCAGCGAACCAGTATGATCAAGAACAAGAGCTTCTTTAAATATATAAAAAGGAGGAGAGAAGCTAAAGTGAACATTGGCCCCTTAGAGAATGGGGCTGGGGAAATAATAATGGGAAACTAGGAAACAACAAACGTGTTGAATAAATATTTTGCATCAGACTTCACAGTTGAAACTTTCCAAAATTTCTATATAATCACGGGTAAAAGGAGGAGAGGAAATAAATACAATAACTTTCACAAGAAAAAAAGTGCTCATGAAACTAACAGGACTAAAGACTGATAAATCCCCTGCATTGGATGGGACATGTCTGAGGATATAAAAAGGAAGGAGCTACAGATGGTAGATGTACTGACTGTAATTTTCCAAGTCTTTAGGTTCTGGAATAGACACAAAAGATTGGAAAACTGTCAACATAACACCTCCATTTAAAAAGGGAAGCAAACAATAAACTAGATCATTATCAGCCAGCTGTTATTCAAAAAATGTGAGAGTCTTTTATGAAAGATGTAATAGCATTTAGAAATACATAATGTGACCAAGCAGTCAATATGGCCTCAGGAAGGGGAAGTCGTGCCTGACAAATTTATTAGAATTCTTTGAGGAGGTAAAAAACAGGGGATGCAATGGATGCAATATATTGAGATTTTCCAGGTACCACATATTAGACTACTTAAAAAGACATTATGATGTTGGAGTTTATTAGCATGATTATAAGATTGACTAACTAACAGAAGACAGAGGGGAGGTAAGATTAACCTTTTTGAGAAGATTTGCAGCACTTCACCAGAGACTTTCACTTAAACCTTCAAGCTCAGTGAGCTAACTTACATACTTATAAGATAAACATTTTCAAAATGGTAACCTATAGCTAGTGGTGTCCTGCAGGGATCAGTGCTGTTGCCACAATTATTTACAATATATATTAATGATGAGAAATGAATGTACTAAAGCCAAGATGGCAAATGACTCAAAAGTAGTTGGTAAGGTAAGTAGTGAAGATGACACAGAGTCTTCAGATAGATATAGACAAATTAAATGCATGGGCAAATCCTTGACAGATGGAATACAATGTGAGAAAATTTGAGGTTATTCACATTGCAGGAAGAATAGAGGAGCTGAATATTATTTGAAAGGAGAAAAGACTGTAGAAAGCTGTAGGACAAAAGGATTTGGAGTATCCAAGTTCACCGGATAATAGGAAAGGCAAGTGGGATGTCAACCTTTACTTCAAAGGGAGTCATGTATAAAAGTGGGGAGGTTTTGATAAAACTATACAAGGCACTAGACAGCCTGCAGCTGTAATACTGTGAACAGTTTTGGGCCCCATATCGAAGGAAAGTTACACTGGCACTGGAGGCTGTCCAGAGAAGCTTTACAAAGCTGATACCAGCATGAGGAAAAGTCTGGTAAGTTGAACCTGTACTCATAGGAATATAGGAGAATGAGAGTGAACCTTAGTGAAACGCACATTTTTAGAAAGAAGTTTAGGACGATGAGAGATTCAAATTGTTTGAATCTTTGTAGCACAGTAACTGCCAAAATGAGCAAAAACAGAAATTGCTGAAGAACTCAGCAGGTCTGGGAGTATTTGTGAAGAGGGAAATAAAAGTAATGTTTAGAAGGTTGACTGGACTCAAAACAGTAACTTTTTTCTTTCCCTCAACATATGCTGCCAGACATGATTGAGTTTCTCCAGCTATTTCTGTTTTTGTTTCAGATCTTTAGCATCTGCAGTTCCTGTTAGTTTAAAAATCTAGGGTAGATGCAGGAAGATTTCCCCATGTGGCAGAGTCTAGGAACAAAGGGAATAATATGAGAATATGTGGTCATAATTTAAGATGAAGATGAGGTAGAATCCATGAATCTGAGGAATATTTGAAATGGAATTTCTCTGCTGGCAATTGGTCTTATAAATGCAGGGGTTGTATAGGTATTGAGTGGTTGAGAAGAGGGAACAATAGTGAAATTTAATTTGTTTTGTACTCGAGAGCCAACCTTATAGAGTGAAAACATAATTTCTGCTTTGTTATATTCCTATTCCATTGTTAATCAATTTTCTGCTTCTGGTGTTACCTGTAAATTACCAATACAGAGATCTGTTACAAGGGTATTTGCATACAGCAAGAAAGAGGCGTGTAGCTATTTCTCAAATAACATGCTACTTTTCTAAAAACCAAGAGGAAATCAGAGGGACTAGTCATTTCATTATTCACCCTGCACTTACTTTTTGAAGCTCTGTGTCAGAAACAGTAAAGTGGAAGACTTATCCCAAATGGTGCAGGTAATCAAAAAAGCCATGCATTTCAATGGAGTTGAACTGGAATCTTCTCTTAGCCTAGTATTCAGCAAAGATGTTTGCTGGAATTGGTTAACATAATATAGTTCAGATGTGTGTTCCATTATTAAAGCCCAGGTGATTTGCCCAAAGGGAGGAAGGTGAAATGGAGAGTTCAGTGTCAGCTGCTGTCATGCACTTCCTTGGAATGGGTTACAAAGCAGCATCTGCAGAGGCCCTGGGAGAAGGTTATCGAACAGAACAATCAAAGGGAGAGGAAGCTACGTTTAAATACTGAACTTTGAAAATGAGCCCAACTTTCAAATGCTCAAGCATTTCAACTAATGCAAGTCTTCTCAGTAAGTCATCAACGTGAGTATTTAAAAAGAGGTATTCGAAGTATGATCTTTGTGCGGTTACACCAGCAACATATACCCGTACAATATATCTTTTAGACCTTCAATATACCTGTACAATATACCTGCCCTTTTGGCAATGAAAAGCCTGTGGAAAATAGATCTCATGAACCCTTGCAGATTTTTCTCACCTCTAAACACAAGCCTTTCAGAATATGAAAAGCAACTTTAGCTCTGTTTAAAATATTTTTTGAAGAACTCCAAGAGCAATTTGTGTAGAATTAGTCATGAATAATGTTACTAAAATAATAATTATCTAAGTCAACTCACCGTCTGAATACCCAAGCCACTCAGCATGTACACAACATCTTCTGTTGAAACATTTCCAGAAGCTCCATTAGCATAAGGGCAACCACCAAGTCCAGCCACAGAGCAATCCACAACATTGATTCCCATCTGTAAGGGAAGATCAGACCTTAATCCACTGCATTATAACTTCCTCAAATTTGTTTTCAGAATGTGGGCATTGCTGGTAAGACCAGTATTTATTGCGTATTGTCAAGAGATTGTTTCCCCAATATCTAGCAGACCATGACCACTCCGATCATCCTGCAGGGACCACTCCCATCATCCCACGGTGTCCACTCCCAACACCTCACAGTGACTCTGTATCTATTACCCTTTCAGAGACTGCATTCCAGATCATAACTCCTTGCTGATTATAAAACGTTCACCTCATCTTCCATCCTGCTCTTTTGTCAATCAGTTTCCTCTGGTTGCTGACTCACCTGCCAGTAAGAACAATTTCTCTCTGTCTACTCTATTCATGCTTATGATCATCTTGAATACCTTGATTAAATCTCCTCTTAACTTTTTTTGATCAATGGGAAAATTCTAGGTTCGTCTTATGCAGTTAAATCATGCAGACAATTGGCAAATTACATAGGCTTCAATAAAATGTGCAACGGATCAAGTTTTTCAAACAATTAATAACGCAGGCACAAATAATGCATAATGCATGAAACTAGATAATGGAATTAATTAAGTCAACAAACTTAATTGTTTTAACCACAGTGAATAACTTATTACTGTATTCTCACCAGCATAACAAAGTAAAACCTGTGATTGAACCAAAACTAGATCTGCTCAACTGACATATAATTCATAAGTTGAAAGAGTGTTGCAGTAACTGAGAAGTGATTCGGTTTTCAATTGGTGTATGTGTGATACTAAGAGGTACAGCAGATGGCAGTGTTAATTAACTGCACGATTCTTGTGAATGTGTTTAGTGTCAGGAATACATGTAGGTAATCCCAAAGCTGAGTTTTTAAAAAAATTGTTTTCATTTAATAATGTTCCTGCCTCAGTCGGATTATAATAAAGGAATTCTATGTAGGACCATGAGAGATTAAAATTGTTTGAATCTTTGTAATATAGTAACTGCCAAAATGATACAGGGACTTGGGCAGCACAGTGGCTTAGCAGTTAGCACTGCTGCCTCAGGCACCAGGGTTCGATTCCAGCCTCAGTGACTGTCTGCATGGAGTTTGTACCTTCTCCCTACATCTGGGTTTCCCCCAGTTTCCTCCCAAAGGTTAGGTGGATTGGCTGTGTAAATTGTGGGGACAGTGAGGTCTGCAGATGCTGGAGATCAGAGTTGAGAGTATGTTGCTGGAAAAGCACAGCAGGTTAGGCAGCATCCGAGGAGCAGGAAAATCGACGTTTCAGGCCGGAGCCCTTCTTCAAGAATGCTTATTCCTGAAGAAGGGCTCTGACCGAAACATCAATTTTTCTGCTCCTTGAATGCTGATTGACTTACTGTGCTTTTCCAGCAACACAGTCTCAACTGTGCTAAATTGTCCATAGTGTGCAGGGTAGGTGGGTTAACCATGATAAATGTGGGGTTACGGGGATAAGCTAGGGGTCTGTGTGGACTGTTCTTCAGAGGGTTGGACTCTGGACTCGATGGGCCAAATGGCCTCTTTCCACACTGCAGGGATTCCATGATGCTGGAACAGAAACTCAGCAGGTCTGACAGCCTCTATGAAGAGAGGCTGCAGATCAGAGTCAAAAGTGTGGCGCTGGAAAAGCACAACAGGTCAGGCAGCATCTGAAGAACAGGAGAGTTGAGGTCTCAAGCATAAGCTCTTCATCAGGAATGTGTCCGGGGAGCAAGAGGGCTGAGAGGTAAATGGGGGTGGGGGAAGGTAGCTAGAAAGGCGATAAGTAAATGAATGTGGGGGGTGATGCTGATAGGTTGGAGTGGAGAGTGGAGCAGATAGGTGGAAGGAAAATGGACAAGTAGGACAGTTCAAGAGGGCAGTGCTGAATTGAAGGGTTGGATCTGGGAAAAGGTGGGGGGACAGGAGATGAGAAAATTGGTGAAATCGGCATTGATTCATTGTAGTTGGAGGGTACCAAGGCGGAAGATGAGGCGTTCTTCCTCCATTCATCAGGTGGCTAGGACTTGACAGTGGAGGAGGCCCAGGACTTGCAAGTCCTTGGCGGAGTGGGAGGGGGAGTTGAAGTGGTCGGCCACAAGATGGTGGGGTTGTTTAGTGCGTACGCCCCAGAGATGTTCTCTGACATGTGATGCTTGAAACGTTGACTCTCCTGCTCCTCGGGATGTTGCTTAACCTGCTGTGCTTTTTCTAGCGCCACACTTTTGACTCTATGATGAGAAAACGAAGACAATGTTTGATCCCTCATCAGAACTAGGAGAAGCTCGGAAAAGGCAATATATACTGAAGGCCGGGGATTGAGGAATGAGAAGAAAGAGGGAAAAGGAGCCCAGTGGGAGAGAAAGATAGGTGGGAAAAAAAGGAATGGGAAGTGGTATGTCAGGGAAGGAGAAAGGCTGATAATAGGAACTGTAAGTGGGTGGAAACAATGGGTTGATCTGATTCCTTTGGGAGGTACTGATTGTGGGAAGATTTATAAAGCAGGCTTGCCCTTTCATTATCACTTTGATTTTAAAATGGCAAGCAGGCAGCCAGAATTAGGTAGTTAGTCAAAGCCCTGCACATGGGGCAGTGTATTTTACTGTGAATTAAGCCTGATACTGGAAGCAGGATGTCACACAGTCAATCTTAAAGGTTGGGACTTAACATCCCACCATCCGCCACAATAATTTGGATGAATCGATAAGTAAATCAAGCTTACAAACAACAGTAATTAAGGGAATATTATAGAGATGGAAGAAGGAAATGATAAGGAAAAAATATTTGAAAAATATTTTCTATAAGTTGAGAGACGTACAAAAAGTGACCAAAAAGATCAGTGCAATTTGATAGCAGGTCATCGGCCTGAAACACTAACTTTGTTTTTCATCCAATGAATACCGCCAAAGCTAATGGGTATTTACAGCACTTCCTGTTTACTTTTCAGATTTCTAACATCCGCTACATGTTGCTTTTGTTTTAGATTAAAGAAATGTTGGCATTTATCTCAAGGGCTCAGAAATTAAATGAAGGAAGCTTTACTTCAGTTGTAGAGGGTCTTGGTTAAGTTCCCACTGGAGTACTGTGTATAATTCTAGTGTTCAATATGTATTTTAAAATTCATCAACAGAGTAGATACAGAGGAATATTTACAAAACATTAAAAAAATTCTCTCACCTACCCAAATTCTAAATATCTTGGATCAGATGTAAGCTGACTAAATGTTGAAACATTTAGATCCATTCTTAGCTTGCAATATAGTGTTAACAGTTTTTTTTTTAAATGCCAGAAGATAGTGTTATGGACCTTATTATCCAGGAACTTGCACTTGTACAATACCTTCCCCAGCCACCAAATTTCTTAAAGTACTTTACAGTCAATGAAATATTTTTGAAATGTTGTCATCTTAGTAAAACAGGAAATGCAGGAGCTGCCCTGTGCACTGTTTCAATGAAATGAGCAGGGGTTGAATGGTTCCCTTCTTATTCGCATAATTCTCAAATAAAAATACCCTATAATTTTAAGCAATCATATTAAATTTCACCTTTTACTTTTTTGCTCCCGTGACAATCTCAGCTGATTAAGCTCTCCACACAACAGAAGTCTCTCATCGCTGTTATCATTCCAGGAAACCTCTTCTGCATGCTCTCTAAAGCCTTGAGATTATTCCTAAAGCGCAGTGACCATGTTGGGTCATATGGTAGCTCAGTGGTCAGCACTGCTACCTCACAGCTTCAGGGACCTGGGTTTGATTTCACTCTTGGGTGACTGTCTGAGTGGGTTTACCCCAGGTGCTCTGGTTTCCTCCCACAGTCCAAAGATGTGCAGGTTAAATGGATGGGCCATGCTAAATTTTCCATAGTGTGTAGGCTAAGTGGATTAGCCATGGGAAATGCACGATTATAGAGTAAGAGATGGGTCTGGCTGAGCTGTTTTTCGGAGAGTCAGTGCAAACTCAATGAACCGAATGGCCTACTTCCACACTGTAGGGATTCAACATTGAACACAAGACTCTAGCTAAGATCCAACCCAGTGATTTCTGAAAGATTATCATAACCTCCTTGCTTTTACTGTCATATATATTTACAGAGTTAAGGATCCTACTTGTTTTATCAACTTGCTCTGCCACCTACAATGTTTTGTATATGTTTATTGGCATGTCTCACTGTTCATGCACTCCCTTTAAAACTGTACCAACTTAAATCTTCTCTCCTCATTTTCCTTCCAACAGGAATCATTCCACACTCTGCTTATTGACTTTCATTTTCAATGTGCTTGCCCTTTTCACAGTCTGTCTATTTCCTCCTAAAGTCTGCTGTTATCCTTCGAACCTTCGTGTCATGTGCAAGTTTTTTTTAAGTTGAGTTTGCTCTATTCCCATTTGCAGATTTTAACATGAATCAATCCGTGCGGTGCTCCTAATAATCCCTGGGGGACACTATTGTTTACTTCAGTCCTGTCTGGAAACAGCAGTTCATCATTACCTTCTGCTTTCTGCCCCTTAATCAATCTCATAACCATGCAACCACTGCTCCATTAATTCCATGGTCTTTAATTTTGCTAACTAGTTACATCATCAATGCTTTTTCAAAGTTCACCAACACATCAAATGCATTACCCTCATCAACCCTCCCCATTACTACAGTAAAAAATTCAAATTAAGTTTGTCAAACATGATTTGACTTTAAAAAATCCACACAGGCTTGTTTTCATTCACATACATTTTTCTGAACAATTTTGTCCTGATTTACATTCTCAACAAGTTTCTCAACAATTGACATTAGGCTGCATCTTCTTTTTTTCGAACTTAGAAAGAAACATTTGTAATCCTCCACTTCTCTGGCAAGATTGATATAGCCAAGTAGGATTGAAAGATCATAGTCATATTTTTTCAATAAAAATATATTTTAAAAAAAAGATCATAGCCAAAGCCTCCTATGTTGCCCCTTTGCTTCCATTAAGCAACCTTTATTGCATCCTACTTAGGCTGGGTGTTTCTGCTGCTTTGAGTGTTGCTAACTACATCAGTAACTCGACTGTCTCCATTTTATTCTAATTCTTTTACCTGCTCTTCCACATCTTTGGTGTAGACAGATACAAAGTATTGATTTAAGACCTCCTGCCATGTTCCCTACCTCCACAAGAAGATATATTTTTCAATCCTGTTTATCCCTCCCTTGAGTATCGCTTATTTACAAAGCACTTCTGTCTTGGTTCGATAATGTATTATCAATCTGACTTCTACCATCTTTTTCTGTTTCATTTTAATTGCATTCATTTGGCAAGCTCCAGTGTTGAATGCCTTTCCTTTGTCATTTGTATGATTACATTTAATCTGTACCGATTTCTTCTTTGAAGGCTTCCCATTGTTTATTTGTATTCTTTAATTGATAATCATTGTCTCACTCCCACCTTCAACATTCTGCTTTTAAAATCATCAAAGCTCACCTTTCTGCAGGAGAGTATCTTCATATTTGATTGTTCCTTGCCCTTATCTGTAATTAAACCTAAATATATGATAATAATTGTTTCTTAAAAGCTTTCCTACGGACCATTGCTCGACTATGTCCCCCCAGTACTGTTGCTGGGTTACAATCCTGAAGTTCCCTCTTGAACAGAACTGTGGGGGTAATTTTTACCACATGGACTGCTGTGGTTCAAGAAGGCAGCTCAGCACTACCTCTTCAGGGGCAATTAGGGCAATAAGGCCAGCAACGTTTACATCCCATGAAGTAGTCATAAAAGAGCTTTGCTGACTGGAATAGAAACATGCCTAACCACAGGTTTGCCCTGTACACACTTCAGGAATATCAGCCACTTCTCATGCTGTATTTCCTCTCTGTTTATACTAAGATAATTGCAGTCTCCATTATTGTTATTCTGTTATTTTTATATCTTTTGAATTTTGCTTGCAGATTTGCTGCTTCCCATAATTTGGTGCTTTTGTATTGTCCTGCTCCTCTTCTGATTCTTAACATTAACCAAATAGGGTCTGATTGGAACCGTCAAGCATATCATCCCTTCATATAACAGGGCCGGATCAGTACCTTGATCAATATTACTAAAGATACCCTTTCATTCCTTCTTCCTGAGGAATAACATGAATAGCCAAGTATTTTGAAATGGCACTCCTGTCTTCATGTGAGCCAGATCTACATTATTACTAATTTACTATATAATCTTGAGTGGCAACTTGTGTGTGCAGCTCACCAATCTTCCTGTGACATTCCAGGCATTTACATACACAGACTCCAAATCCCCTCAGGGTGTGATGGTGGAAGCCTGACAGAAATAAACAAAGGATGGAATCCTGCTGGCCCCTGAATGATGTGAGTCACAATGAAAGAGTTGGGAAAGTTGGGAAGGTGGCCAGTGTGGAACTCTGTAATGTCGAGAACAAATAGTCGCATTTTCCAACCAAGTGTTCAATAACAAGATGAGATTTTTACCAGTCAGCAGCAAGAGACCTATTAGCACATGCTAACATCTCATTAGATGCCAACCTTGCCTCAGTGATATGCAGTTTCCCATTCCCACATCCACTGGTTAGAAACGAGATGGCAACGATTCCCAACACGGAAATCAGAGCAGTAACCTGGTGACTCAGTTCTCCTCTTACTCCTTGTGGAAAGCAGGCACCAACATACTCTCTAGGCAGTGATGGTGTGTCCCATCCATCCACAGATCTTGGTATCTGACAGCCTCAACTTATCATATGGCACATCTACTTAGAGTTCATAGACAAGGACAGGCATCCATTGCATGGATTGGACCAGGGCACAGTAAGTCAAGGGCAGCTTCCGATTTCAGTCTGGGGCCTTAGACACAGCCAGTTGGCAGTTGGGGTCAGTCAGGGTCAGAGGTGCATATCTCTACAGATTGAGGGGTGGGTACTGGTCAGACCTAGTGTCAGTCCGTTAAAAGCCAAGGGTAGGATATCAGGGTGCACTGCTACGGGTATGAAGCTGGGGAAGTCAGTTGTGATTAGAGGCAGCATGCTGGGATGCAGAAGGGATAATAATTGTGAAGGGAGGTAACTCATAAATAAGAACAGAGGAGAGGCAGCATTTAATGGAAAGGGGTAATGCAGGAGAGGGAGCGGGTCATTAAGAACAATGCCCTTGCTTTTTGGGGCAGACTTGTGGGCTAGTATCAAGATTAGAGTGGTGCTGGAAATCCACAGCAGGTCAGGCAGCATCCAAGGAGCAGGAAAATCGATGTTTCGGGCAAGAGCCCTTCATCGGGATTTCCTGATGAAGGGCTACTGCCCTAAACGTCGATTTTTCTGCTCCTCGGATGCTGCCTGACTTGCTGTGCATTTCCAGCACCACTCTAATCTTGACTTTAATCTCCAGCATGTGCAGTCCTCACTTTCGCCTTGTGGACTACTATATCAGGCATATTGCCTCACCATGCCTGGGCTGAAGACATAAAGTGGGGACTTGAAGATTTAGATCAGTTGGGTGTGGTCTTGGAGAAGTTCAAAGCCAATGGGATTGATGGGGAGGGTTCCCAAAAAGGAAGTGTTTACATTTGGGGTTTCTCCAAGGATAAGAGGCTGTGTCTGAGGCTCACTATGGAGGGAGCAATGACTGTTTCATTCTATCATGCTGTAAGTAACAAGTGCACAACAGGCCTGAAAATGACTGTGATGACATCCAGAGTGGGCAGACAAAGCATTTTATCCTGTGAGGGAGGTGGTTTCTATGGTGAAAGATGTGAGGGCCTTCAAATTGTAATAGCAATACAGAGGCACTCATAAAGCACAGGTAAAATCTATATGCTTTCTGAAACGTGGACTTTGACCTACAGTGCGGACTACAAATTCTGTCCCCAGGCACTGCGGAACACATCAGGTAACCTCAGGACTCAATCCCAGTTAATGGCTGGGATGCACGAGCAATGTATTATGGTCTGGGAAAGCTCATCCTAAGTATCAAAGTAGCAATCATCTTTCAAGTTTCCAAAGCCTGCACCTGGTGCAGCAGTTGCTCACTTTACACCTCATCAAGTCACCCTTTATTTACACATGGACAGTCCTTGACACAAATCCATCTCTCTTAGAGCCTGCTCTCAGAGTGAACAGGATGCCTGACTCTTGTTCGCATCTGTCAGCCAGGGCTCCCTGACTGAACCAGGTTATCAAGCCCAATCGGGGAACTCATATTCTTTGAGCTCCACTTGGCTGACCTTGTTACAATCACCTAAAAAATTGAAAAGCGCTAAGGACAACTAACCTCTGTACTTTCATTCTTGTAGTTAGAGCCAGACAGATATTCACGCACAACTGATTTTGAAAAGTGAATGTATATGGAGAAATGTAAGAACATACTTACAATGAAGTGCCACCCATGACATCTATGTACCCTCATAAGGTCTTCCTTCTCCGTTTCCTCCCACTACATCTCGGTTACGTCCTGGGTCTGCAGCATGGTTGGAGGGAGCTTGCCCTACAATAGAGCCCATTAGCCTCAGAGTTTGGCTTGGGACAACTCAGGCTCATTCCTGTCTAGAGGATGCAGACATGCTGAGTGCATCCAAACAGTGGTAGATGCACTCTCCATGGTCTGAACTCCGACAGGGCTGAGGGGGGCAGTACTGAGAGGTAGTGGGAGTTTAGATGTAAGGAAGTGAGTGAGAGATGGTATTGCAGACAGTAATGTAAGTGGCAGAGCTTGAGCCTTGATGAGAGGTGGGTGCAGTAGCAGAGTTAGAATGAGGGTGAAGTACCAGAGAGAAAATAGTGTCAGAGAGAAAATGGTGGCACATTGTTAGACCAGTGCCCACAGCCTGGTGGATCTTTGGATCCTGGATCCTGGTGGTGACCTCAGACCAAGCAGGCAGGGTCTGGTCATGTGGCCTTCTCTGCCAGATCTGTGGGAAGAGGGCAACCCTCCTTTGCACTACCCTATCCACCAGGACCTCCAGGTTCCTGCCTGCAAAGCAGGACACCAGTTTACTTTTATCTGCCATGTCTGGGACAAATTAATTGAACAATACAGGGCAACTCCACACTGCACAGTACACTATAGAATAAAAAGTGCCAGTGCTAAGGATCCAGTAGGTTGCTCTGCCCATACAAATGGGAGGATATGACAGGCAGAGTACCACAGGGCAGGGTGGAGAGCTAATGAGGCTATTTGAGGCAGCAGTGTGGCTCAATAGTTAGTAATACTGCTTCACAGCACTGGGGACCTAGGTTCGATTCAAACCTTGGGGGACTGTCATCAGTGAATTTGCACTTTCTTCCTGTGTCTGTGTGGGTTTCCTCCTGGTACTCTAGTTTCCTCCCACAGTCTAAAGATGTGCAGATTAGGTGGATCAGTCTGGCTAAATTGCCCATAGTGTCCCTGGAGACTAGGTGGAATAGCCATGGAAATGCAGGGCTACAGGGACAGGGTGGGATTCTGGGTTTGGGTGGGATGCTCTTTGGAGGGTCGGTGCAGACTCGATAGTATGAATGGCCTCTTTCAGCACTGTAAGGATTCTATGATTTTCTGACAATAGCATAAGAAAGCCAGGCAGTCTTCACTGAGAGAAACTCTCAATTAAATCTAGCAAAAATTTTCAGTCAGGTTCAGCCCCTTTTCCCTGATCTGTTGTTGACAATTCGGCAGTGATAGCCTGTCTAACACAGACCTATGCATGTGATTACCTGTGTTGTACCCTGCTAAACTTTGCTCACTCTGTACCATAACTTCAACCTGAGAAAAGCAATCCTCCCGGCTTTGTGGCATTCCAGAGCTGAGTCTGAAATGCAAAATTCATGATACTTTCTACTCGCGGGTAAGTGTTTTGGGAAAGCTCATTTTCATTATCATTAGATCCTGATGCTCAGCATTAGGAGTGCACTTGTCAACTAAAACGAGCTTCTCACCACAATATTTTATTTCTCAATAGCATACTTCAGAAGTGACTGTCAGCGGATTGCAGATGCCAGTGGATATTTTCCAGGCTGTTGCCTTGATTTTTCTATATCATAGTAATTAGATATCCAAAGCTGTGGTAGCCTTTGCACACCAGAATGAGTTAAGCACACAGTCATTGAGATATAGAGATGTACAGCATGGAAACAGGCCCTTTGGTCCAACTTATCCATGCTGATCATTTAGACTAAATTCATCTATTCCCATTTGCCAGCAGTTGGCCCATATCCCTCTAAACCCTTCCTATTCATATACCCATTCGGATACCTTTTAAATGTTTGTAATTGTAACAGCTTCCACCAGCTCATTCCATACACGCACCACCCTCTGCTTGAAAAAGTTGCCCTTATGTTCCTTTTAAATATTTCCCTTCCATATTGAGATTTCAATATATTTTTGAGGTAAACACTGCATTTTCTTGATCTGAATTACAGAAATATACCTAAAACAATAATTCTATAAAACTATAAACCTAAGACCAAATAAATATTTTGTCTAACACTTATGAAATAATTAAAATGTCGATATTGGCAAAGGAGATCTAGGTAAGCAAAGAAAAGATCATTATCAGGCACCCCCATTCTGAACATAATTACAGTGAAACCTCGATTAACCGAACACCTATTATCCAAATTTAGGGTTATCCGAACAAGATCGCAAGGTCCCGATGCTTGGTTAAACTATTATCCGGCTTTTGATTATCTGAACAAAATACTCCCCGCCCGTGTCATTTGGATAATTGAGGTTCTTCTGTAGTTGGATCTTTGTCTTTGACAATTGGCCAGCCTACAATCCAATTCCCAGATTTCGCTGCTACGTATCTCAACATGATCCTTAGACCATGTACATCAGCAAAAGAGAGAACACTCAAAGCTTCCTCTCACTTGTCAAATGCATTGACAAGATTTAATATTGCAGAGGATGAGCTAACATTTCTTTTATAAACACATTTGTGAACACATCCCAATACGGGACCATTCCTCACTGTCCAAAGCAATACTCCTTCATGCTTCAGAATAACTCTCTGATGTACCAATGCCATTTACAGACAGTACACTGTGAGAACTTGTGAGCACAGAGATCATGAGTTGCAGACTATTAACATATATTGGAAAAGAAAACTCACAACTTATGACTTGCTGTTCTCTGTGGGTGCTCCTCCAACTATAAAATAAAATTACTTTTCACGTGATGCCCATTTTAGATTAACATACACTTTATTTTCTGCTATTCCATATTCCATCATAAATAAATTGATCTTTAACATAAATATAAAAGTACGCTGCTGAATATGTGTTGCTGGAAAAGCGCAGGAGGTCAGGCAGCATCCAAGGAGCAGGAGAATCGACGTTTCGGGCATGAGCCCTTCTTCAGGAAAGGAGCACCCACGGGGAGAATGTGCAAACTCCACACAGTCAGTCGCCTGAGTCGGGAATTGAACCCAGGTCTCTGGCACTGTCAGGCAGCAGTGCTAACGACTGTGCCACCATGCCACCCACTCTGCCCTGGCATCTTAACATTTGGGGGAGACGTCAGCGGCTTGGTCAATGAAGTGCCAGGTCCTGTCTGTCTCTTACCAGGGAGAATAATAATTAGGACCTGGGAACCACCCAGTGGATTGCTGGAGTGGAGGGCAGGGAGCTCTCCAGCACACAAGAGAGCATCCCACCCCCAGGAGCAGTAGCTGCCAGATGCCTATGGAGTCATTGGAGGCTGTGACTCCTCCTTCCTTCCCTCCACTTTGATTGCCCATGGTCTGCCTACCTTGCCCCACCATGGTACATCAATAAATTTATTGTGCATTGATGCTCCCTCTCTGTCTTCCAACAGCATTGGCATGGCCACTCCCATCAGAACATATTAGTGGCTGCCACTAGTGAATTGGTCTCCAGGTGTAGGGCTTCCTGTTGCCTAGTGTGTGGCCCTATTTTCAGTCTTGGCAGCACGACAACTGGCCTGTTCAGAGAATTCCAGCCCTTGCTCCAGAAAAGGGTAGCAAGGTAAATGTGCTCATGTTCTGCTGAATTTACAAGGGTTTCTTGAGAATACATCCAGCAGCACCTCCCTGCCAACTCTATGGAGTCTCACACTGACAGAATTAACACCACTCTGACAAATGTTTCTATATGCATTGGCATGCATGTATGTTCAATGCATTTGAACACTCTGTGCAAATAATGCATTGCACAGAGTGCCTGCAGGGCTGTATGTTCACAGAGCTAGATAAGGTGGTGCTGAGTTCAAAAGGAATGTCCATATTCTTTTATATTCTTCACTCTAATGAATTACATTTATCTAATAGCTGTTTACAACCCTAAGACTGTTGATTAATTCTGGAGGCAACTTTGAGGGTTCTGAATTTATCATCTACATAGGGAGTTGGAATGCAATCAGGATAATTGAAGATTTCCCCAAGCACTTAATTTTCATTAATTAACTCTTGATCACTCATCCACTTACACCACTGTAGTATAACAGTCTAAATATTAGATTAATTTCATAAGGTGTTTTGTTTCCAGAATTTCAAAATATCTTCTTCTAATGAAGAGTTGCAGATAAAACTCAACAAGTCTGGCAGTATCTGTGGAGAGAAAGCAGAGTTGACGTTTCAAGTCCAGTGACCCTTCTCCAGGGCAGATTCAATGTCGCCAATATAAAGGGGAGGCAATCAGAATAGCGAAGGCGTGGAATATTTTTGATGGATAGAGAAACAGCATACAGAGCCATAAATGATGTACAAATTGTTTACCAAGATGACAATGTGCATCCTTTCTTGTGACGATGTTGCTCCTTTAACAATATTATTCTGTCCTTGTTTTTTTATTATGAGGGTTCGTAAAGGCAGATGCTACGATATGTCTGGAAATATCTACTTGAAAACGTTTCAAGTCTTTCTTTTAAAACACTTGTTGCATAAAAGGGGATTGGCCAATTCTTCCAGTTTAGGGTTTGGTTTGGTTTTAGCAAGCACTCTGTTTGAAGCTGTTGGTCAAGTTTTAGCTGGGGAGAACGGTCTCGGATTCAACAGAGGTTTTCTGGCTGACTCTCTCTCTCTCTCTGCAATCTCTCTCCTGTAAAAGCCAGTGTTTGATTTTACCTTTTTAGCCAAGGGGGTGTTCATGAGGATGTTGCAAGTATTTAGAACAGCATCATTAAGTTACGGTAGAGGTGACTGGGTTTTCAGATGTTTGACGTTATTCTAAATTCATTTCTCTTTTGTTTGTGTTTCATTCAGTAGTCTGTAAATAAATTCTGTTTTGTTTGAAACTGAGTGATTGGGCCAGCTGCATTCTCCCCGTGTCTGAGTGGTTGGGATCTCTGCAAAATGACAGGGAAATAAGCTCATCCACTCCATCTGCTCTTCTTCCTTTTCTGTTTTTATTTTTCTCATTAATATCTTCCTTTATTTTACAGAAAAGGAAGAAAAGCAGATGGAGTGGATGAGCTTATTTCCCTGTCATTTTGCAGAGATCCCAACCACCACAGGCACACACTGGGTTCACTTACCGCTACCAATGCTGTCAACCGCGATCGAGCTCTTCAAGAGCTCAGATAAAAAAGAAAATAGAATGAGAAAAGAGAGAAAAGAAGAAAAGAAAAGTGGACGGAGTGAACGAACCCCAGGCTCAGAAGTCCTACTCCACCGCCATCTTACTAAAAGTCTGCTACACCCGTATGGTTATATTGACCGAACCTTATATACAGCACAGTAAATGTCTAGCAAAAATGTATTTACATTGTAATCATTATCCAGCACTTTTCAGGCTTTCTCTATTATGCATAATTTGACATTCTGGTGTGAAATTATCAGATGCATCACATCTTTGAGTCCCGCTTAGGTTCTCGAATGGTCATTGTGTGCAGCACGTCATCAGAGTGGTTGCTGTGAATGTTGACTGACACATTGTTGGATGCTGTTTCTCTATTCCATGATCTGTTCTCTCAGAGCAGCTTTGTAATTGGTTGGGAATTGATTTGTCTCTGTTGACGTGTAAAAAGTTTTTTTTCAGGTTTCTTTCTACTCACTTACCTTCTGGAGTGAGGCAGCAGTGGCAGCACTCTCAGGCTCACTGAATGTGGTGGTCACCTAGATGCTCAGTGACAGGCAGCGGCTGGGGGCCTGACCCAGGACTCTCAGTGAGTTCCAATGCCTAGCGTGCAGACCAAAGTCGAAGTCCAGGCCCGGCGTGGATGACAGCTGGATCGGGGCTTTGAAGGTCCTCAGACCAAGATGGTGATAGAGGTTCCCCAACATCTGCAGTGATGACGAAAGCAAGGGAGGTTGAGCCAGTGTTGGGAAAGCGTGCCTAAATAGAGGAGATGGAGCCAATGCAGGAGATGTGCTCCCAGCTCTGTCAAACACTTAAAACAGACTGCAATGGTTGAACTTTTAGCTTTATTTCTTTATTTTTTGACTTAATACTAAGAGTGACTGCAATGTTTAATTTTAACTTTATTTCTTCCATTTTATGCTGTATTAAGACTGTTACGTGAACGTTTAACTTTTAACATTGTTCCTTATTTCTTTCTACCTTGTTCTTAAGTTTCTGCACCTAGGTCCTTGTGCTAAAGACAGCGCAGCTTGTGGTGAAATTGGAAACTTTTCACTGCACTTCTATTTTTGTGTCTAGATTAGAGTGGTGCCGGAAAAGCACAGCAGGACTGGCAGCATCCGAGGAGCATCAAAATCGACGTTTTGAGCAAAGGCCCCTAATCTTGACTCTAACCTCCAGCATCTGCAGTACCCACTTTTGCCTCCTATATTTTTGTACTTGAGTATATGTGACAATAAAATCTAAACCTAAATGTAAGGCAATATTGATGGAGCCTTCCTTGTAGCTAGTGCGAGCTTAAAATTGGACAACCCTGTTTCAAAGTATTTGCCCTGGAAAGCAAACTTGTACTGAGCCTGTCAGACTATAAAGTGACTTGCTAATCACATTCAGGAAAAAGATCACTTTGAAGAGAAATCTTGGGTCTCAGTATCTGCCTTTTCATGAACGATTGTTATTGAAAGTGAAGCCCAGCTAGCAAGCTGAGACTGTTTTCTTAAAATTTGTGTATTCTCACATAGCCAGATTGAAAAGAAGGTCTTGTTGAAACAGATATTTTGGTATTCAGTGAAGTTGTCTAGCCATTCTCAGTGAACTTTCAGTCTTTGAATCCTCTGATAATTAATCCATCTCCAGGAGGATGACCTACTTCATAAAGCAACCCGCCAATTAGATATCAATTGCTCTGTGCCATGCCAAGTTTGGCCACTGTCCTTGAAAAGATACGTCTCTGGCAGAGTCAAACCTAAAGAGAAGGACAGTTCAGATATTGATGTAGGATCTTTAAGTTCCACTGAACATTGCACTAGAAACAAAACTAATGTTTGTACACTCCAGATCACAACAGAAGGATATCACTGACCTATGAGCTCCATCTTAAGACATAGAGTCACGCAGCACAGGTGGACCCTTTGGTTCAACCATACATGTCAAATACAATCCCAAACTCTATTATTCCCACCTGCCAGCTCCTGGCCCATATCCCTCCAAACCTTTCTTATTCATGTACTTATTCAAGTATCTTTTAAACATTTTAATTGTACCCACATCCACCACTCCCTCAGGAAGCTCATTCCACATGTGAACCACCCTCTGTGTAAAGGATTTGTCCCTCATCTTTTTTAAAGCTCTTTCCTCTCACCTTAAAAATGTGTCCCCTAGTTTTGAAATTCCCACCCTCGGGAAAAAACACCTATCTATACCTCCCATGATTTTATAAACTTCCATAAGGTCACCTCTCAACCTCCTCTGCTCCAGTGAAAAAGTTCCAGCCTATCCAGCCTTTCTTTATAATTCAAACCTTCCATATTCGGCAACATCCTGGCAAATCTCTTCTGAACCCTCTCCAGCTTGATAATATCCTTCCTATAACTGGGTGACCAGAACTGGACACAGTATTCCAGAAGTGGCCTCACCAATGTCCTGCACAACCTCAACATGACTTCCCAACTCTTATACTCAAAGGACTGAGCAATGAAGGTAAGCGTGCCAAATGGAACATGCCATCAGGTTCTGCAGCCGATCCACAGAAAGAGTCAGAGATGAAATGTTCAACTTCCCTGTAACTTAAAAGGTCCCTGGCAGGACATGGTGAGCAGTGCTGCAAACTGGGAAGGTTCCTTCTGCCAAATGTCAGCTATCATCAGCCTCGATAGATGCAATATCTGATTGTCTAAAATGTCCAACCAACTCCTTCTTGGGTGCTACACTCGATGCTGAAAATTTGGCTCTTCATTGCCTTCCAGCCTTGCTCCTGAGGCTGTACACCAGTTCCTGAGGATATTGGTCCTCACAGTTGGTCATTACAGTCTTTGAGTACCCCAATGCTCATGTCCAGCTGTCTCCCTGCTTGTGGTCTGCTGCACTCACAATGTTCATTGAACCCTTTTCCCATAGCTTTGCTTTCCCTGCATCTCCCTCCACTGAGAAAGCATGCACAGACCACATGCTGTGTGAGCTTGATGCCATCTGTGTGCCAATTGGCAAGTGCCCCTCAACCGTTCGGCCTTTAATCAGAATCGAACAACTGTGGGTGGTGTTTCCACCTCTTTAACCCTGGCCAGTTTCCGATCTCTTTTGTAACAGGTGGATTCCCGCAAAAAGGTGAATCTGAATTGGGCCAGATTCTTCCACACCCATTCTCCATCTCAGCAGGATTGCTGACCGTAGGCATGGCATCAACAAACCTGCACACCAGGGGTTGGTATGTATTACAATTCCATCCCGCATCAGGGAAAACACCTTCCATTTATCAAAAGCCAAGAGCTATTTTCAAAAATAATGTACCAGTCATTTGGCAAAGGGCCAAGAGCTGGGAAGTGAGGCAAAATAGTACCTGGGACACCCTGTCATCTTGTCAGTGGCAGGACAGTCGACATCTTCCAGAAGCACACGTGAAACCCATACCCTTTCTCTGATGGGGTACTGTGCCAGGGGTGCCTTGATGTCACCTCAGATGACTCTCCAGTAAAACCTGGCAGTCCCCCAGCAGGCTGTGCGATATTGAAGAGGATGCTCCATCCTTTTAATGTACTGCCTGGCCATTGATGGAACACCCCAGCCACAATTCTGCTCCACAGTGACCATGTCACCTGTGCTCCATGATCCCTCCCCACTCACCCACCATCTTTCTGGGCTCAGTGTTAGCCTGTGCCATCTACCCTTTTTCAAGTGCATTTTTGCCATGGATGTCTCAGCAATGGACAGCGACAGTGATGGTGCAGCTACTGAACTGTTGACTCTGTGATTGGGATCACAGCAGTTAGCAGCATTTAATTAACATGCCACCACAGGGCACTTGCTTGCCTAGGTCCCACCAGTGGCTGGTGTGGTTGTCACCCACTGCAGGAGGACTTTTCTTTATTCATTTGTGAATCTAGGTGTTGCTGGTTAGGCTTGTATCCATTGCTTAGAGAACAATTAAGAGTCAACCACATTGCTAAGAGTCTGAGTCACATGTAGGTCAGACCAGCATATTTCTCACACAAAAGGGCATTTGTGGACCAGATAAATTTTTAATGACAGTCAGCAGTGGTTACATGGTCAGCATTTCTTCCAAATTTTTAAAGTTCATCCACCTGCCATGGTGGATTTGAACCAATGTACAGAGAATATTAGTCTTGGAGTACCAGCCCCGTGACATTACCATTACATCACCATTTCCCCTTGTCTTTACCCACATGACAATGTTTGGATAGGTAACATGTTTTGCATGTTATCTAAAAAGATCAGTGTAAACTATTAAAGCTGCCCAGACTTATACTGCAAGTAATTTAATACATTTAAAACTTTATTACAAGACTTTGACCTATTCATTACTGCGTATCCAAGGCAAAATAACACATGGTCCACATCAAGTATCAAACTAACAGCTCCACAACTTCAATCTATTTACTTGAAGGATCTTTTCTTAAGATGCATGTGCTCGTAATTAAAATGGAAGTTATTCAAATAAAGGCAATAAAGGGGAAAACTTACATAAGAATGAAAGTGGTGGTTATATTTGAAAACTCAAAGTTCTGCTTTTTAAAAAATGTATTCAGTTGTGGGATGTGGGTGTCACTGGCTGGCCAGCATTTATTGCCCATCCCTTGTTGCCCTTGAGAAGGTGGTGATGAACTGCCGTCTTGAACTGCTGCAATCCACCTGCGATGGGTTGATCCACAATGCCATGAGGGAGGAAATTCCAGGATTTTGCCCCAGCGATAGTGAAGGAATGGTGATATATTTCCAAGTCAGGATGGCGACTGGCTTGAAGCTAGTTGTGTTCCCATATATATGCTGCCCTTGTCCTTCAAGGTAGAAGTGGTCGTGCTTTTGGAAGGTGCTGTCTGAGGAATCTTTGGTGAATATCTGCAGTGCATCTTGTAGATAGTACACAGCTGCTGCTACTGAGCATCGGTGGTGGAGGGAATGGATGCCTGGGGATGTGGTACCGATCAACTGGACTGCTTTGACCTATATAGAGTCATAGAGATGTACAGCATGGAAACAGACCCTTCAGTCCAACCCATCCATGCCGACCAGATATCTCAATCCAATCTAGTCCCACCTGACAGCACCAGGTGCATATCCCTCCAAACCCTTCCTATTCATATACCCATCCAAATGCCTCTTAAATGTTGCAATTGTACAAGCCTCCACCACTTCCACTGGCAGCTTATTCCCTACCCATACCACCCTCTGTGTGTGTCAAACTTATTGAGTGTTGTTGGGATTGTATTCATTCAAGCAAGTGGGAAGTATTCCATCACACTCTGGACTTGTGCCTTGTGCATGTTGGGCAAGCTTTGGGGAGTCAGGAGGTGAGTTAGTCACTGCAGTATTCCTAGCCTCTGACCTGCTCTTATAGACACTGTGTTACGTAGTGAGTCCAGATGAGTTTCTGGTCAATTATAACCCCTGTTGATAGCGGTTGATAAGCTTTGATGAAATTATTCTTTATTACTTTTAATACCCACGAATAAATTTACCAATGGTCTTCACATATATTTGCTCTGGCTTTTCTTTCAGATACTTTATATAACAAACATGGCAAAATTTATTTTCGGAAACACTTCTGGTGAAATCTATTCTCTTGTGTTTTTTTTTGCAGAGTGATTAAAATAAATCAAGGCTCTTTTCTCATAATCTTTATATTGTCTTTGTAATATCACACTGATATATGTTCATATGTGGCAGATGTTATTTGAAAAGACCATTCATCAACTTTATTTTGCTCTTCAGCCCCACTTTCTGACTTCTTGGCCACCAAATGAAGAAGGATAAAGACAGATTGGAGGACTATGTTGTGGCTAATAAACCCAGACAGTTGGCTGCAGATTGAGTCATCAGATCCAACCACCTGGCTCTCTTCCATGGTTAGAACCATGCCAGTAAGTCCCTGTAGAGGAAGGGAAGTACCATAGAGACTAAAGACTATCATCAACCCCAAAAATGACATTTGATTTAATTTTGTAAATTCCCTAACATTTCTGTATTTGTCAAAGTGTTATTTGAAAGACTCTCCACTAGTAAAATAGCTAAGTTGTACATCACAATAACAAATCAAAAACTGCAGATGCTGGAGATCTGAAACAAGCAGAAACAGAAATTGCTGGAGAAACTCAGCAGGTCTGGCAGCATCTGTGGAGAAAGAAACAGAGTTAATATAACGAGTCACACCGCTCTTCTTCAGAATGAAAGAAGGGTCACTGGGCTTGAAACATTTGCTCTGTTTTCTCTCCACAAATGCTGCCAGATCAGCTGAGTTTCTCCAGCAATTTCTGTTTTTAATTTGTGCATCAGTCCTTTACTGAATAAATCAACAGCATAAGGCAGATGTTCAGTTTGTTTCCATTTTCTGACAAGGAAGACAGTTCAGAACAAAATTCTTTATTGGATTTTATTAAAGTTACACTAACTATCCAATTACAAATGAGTTATTAATATTTCCATGATGATCCTCATTTTCATTAACTAAGCTCTAACTAAAAGGATTTGTTGAGAGTACAATTGTTATTAAAAACACAATTTTCCCTTCAAAGCAGCATGTTGAATTCGACAGAACAATTAACTGTAAACTGTAAAAACATAATAGTCAGGCTCGTATGTCTTTTTCTACACTGACAAAATGCAAATAATTAATTTTATGCCATTCTCAGTGGATTATTTACAATAAGATATAAGACTTCCTATCTTTCATGGTAAACATTATTAACCCAAATGGAACAGTTTTCCCCAAGAATCCTCAAAGATTAAACAATCTACACATCAGTATGTTTACCATATGTCCATTTTATTACCATGGGACTGTTAGAGATGTTTTCCAAGTTCTTTATACTGAGCCAGATGTCACAAATCCCAGAGTGAAGTAGAATTAACGTGGTAACCTTCACATGACCTCAACCCTGCGTTTGTTTTATCAATGATCAGTGTTAAATTATATAGGGCAGTTCTTGCTGAATATTCTCATTCTAAGGGCCACTTTGCCAGCAAGTACCAAAACTGCTGACTCTGTTGAATGGTGGAACTACAGCGGTACCTCATGTGATTGCTCATGCTCTGGATTTTTAATTGCTGTTTGCATTGGCAAAGAACATGCACCAGGTCTGGCTTGTGCTCTATCCTTCCAGTTCTTTGCTTTCACTAGCGTCAGCATAGGATATTGTACTCGGCACAAGTTGTGTTGTGTAAACATAAACCGGTAATTTATCCTGTCACTCTACAAAAGTTCAAGCTCTAATTGCATGAGGTTGGAAAACTCAGATGGACTGTTCTCTGAAATAATTTCAACTGTTACACTCTACAATTACTTACTTTTCTGTGAAATTCCAACATAAAATGAATGAACAGCCGCAGAAATTCTGGTTAGTTTAAAAAAATAAAAATATCTACATAAAACATTGATATAACGAGCAACTATATTGATGTACCTGGCTGCAAGTGATTTTCTGACCATCTGAAATCACTACACATACCACAGAACGATGGCAATCTCTAATATTCATTCATCCTTATCTCAACCTGCAGGCTCTGCATTGGCTTTAAAGCTTTTATATGATATTTTCCATTCTGGATTGCAATGATTATACTTTGTAGTTAATGATGAACAGTTGTAATACTGTTTTAACTCCCTGAATGTGGGTGGCACAGCTGAATGTCCGGACTGTTCCATATATACATAAATAGCACCCCATGCAGAGAAAATAATCTTTGCAAGGCGATCACTGGTTGTATATATAATATTACATGCCTCTTTAATTACATGCTCCCCACAAGTACAGTAGTCACAGATCTACCTTCCGTTTACTGATAGTCTCAAGACTCCTCATTGCAAACTTGTGGGACACTGTAAAATGATGCTTGCTTTCAGGGTTGAAACCTGAGATGCCACCTCGACTTCAATTGAAATAATGAAGAAGATGCCAAGCAAGAAATTCTTAATGACAGAGAGTGATTTGGTGAAATGTAACTTTTTGTTCCATTCTATTCCAATCCAACAAAGGGCACTCCTGTATTCTTCAGAAGAAATGGTTTTGTCGACTTCTTCTCCTGTCCGGCTGTTGTTGGTATATTGCTGGGTTGGTATTCTGTGGCAACAGATTCCATACTGAACCAGCTAGTCTTCATCCTGCGCACTACAATGCTCTTGGCCCATAACAGGTCAATAGAAATGGTGAAATCCAATCCGAAACTGCAGCCTATGTTCTGGCGTGCTATTTAAATCTGGCAAGTTTGAAGAGTGAGTAACTCTCTCTGGAGGCATGGCTCAGCAATTCTAACTCATTTCAATGAACTTCAGTCCACTCAGTTACGATTCCAAAAGGGACTGCGAGGGAAAACACTGGCAGATGGATTCGGCTAGTCAGGGATTCTAAAGTCCAGGAGCACAGTCTCATGATGCAGGGCCAATTATTTCAGACTGAGAGGAGGAAAAATTATTTCAGTCAAAGGGTGGCGAATCTTTGGAATTCTCCACCTCAAATGCTTCATCATTGGAAACATTCCAGGTCAGAACAGACGGATATCTGTTCTACTCCTGTTCCCATTTGCTTTACTCTTGTGTTCAGTACTTGGGAGTCATTTGACAGGAATGCTTGCAGCCTGGGTCTCCCAGTGCTTTGGGAACACAGCAGGTAAGAGGGAGGGCAGAGAGGGAACTGCTCTCTCCAACAGGTTAAGTGGTTTTGCAACACTACCTTTGGCCAATAGGGAGCCACAGTGCTCCTCCCACATCTTCTTCTTTGCCTCCCAGTCACTCCTCAGCTTCTTTAGCAAAGCGTTTACTGTATCGCCAACTAAGACCTCTCTGACTAGGAGCCTCCCCACACAACCACAATCCCACCGCCAAAACTCCACGTTGCACGGCCCTGATTCTCTCTGACTGCTCAAGTACACCCATCCAGCAGGAGCTGACCAGCCGACCAGCCACTAAGTAGGAAAGACAGCAATAAAATTCCAGTGACGTCCTGGCAGGCTCTGAAACTGCAGGCATGGGCCCTTGTTCCTTCTTACCTACCTCCCTGTGTCAACAGCCATTCTGTCATAATATACCTTCACCATAAATCCATCCTCCCCTCTAGTCTACACTCTAAACATACTTGCAGTAGTGGTGTCTGGACATTAATCAATATTGGAAGCTCCAGCCGACGTACCTCTTGTTAGCATCCGAGTTGATTGCAGTACAAGTTAGTATTCAACTGGCAGCTCCCTCGTTTATATATTTCATTGAAACAACAAGGGAGATACATTTACAATTATGACTAAAGTACATTCTACTCCAATCACAGACAACAGCAAACTATTTTAATGAAGTGAAAAAGGCAGAAAAAGAAACATGACTCTGATTTTTGAATGCAGTAATTATATTTCTCACTGTTTTTGTCTTCTAAAAAAACATGTTCTCAACCTTTGATAAATGGCGTCTGTGAACACATCGCAAAAGAAATGACATTTGAGGTCAACATTTCCTATAATTTCTGTGCAGCACATGCTATAGCTTTTCAAAAAAGTCAATTAAATGTAGGCACAATACTATTGGTTTAAAAAAATCCCAGCATATTTCTTCAGGTTAGATATATGTGACTGGCAGGAACTATGGGAATACATATTGGCAGGTCACTATCCTACTGATACATGATACATATTTTTTGGAGCATTTACATCCCAAGTGAGTGGTCAATGAAAAGTAAAGCAATACCACCCAAGTCATTTTCTTGTATGTAACTGCAATGGTCACCAACCAGAAACTAAGTTTACCAAAAAGGTTGCTCAGATCTCCTGGCCTGGCATGGCGGCCTTTCAGCCTGACGTGACGGTGTCTTGACAGCCCGGTGTGGCAGTCTCTTGGCCTAGTGTGGCAGTCTCTTGGCCTGGTTTGGAAACCTCTTGGCCCAGCGTAGCAGTCTCTGGTCCAGTGTGGTGGTTTTTCAGCCTGGTGTGGCAGTCTCACGGCAGCCCAGTGTGGCAGTCTCACAGCAGTCCATAGCAGGCTTTCAGCCTGGCATGGCAGTGTGTCTTGGTGGCCCAGCGTGGTAGTCTCTCAGCAGCCCATTATGGCAGTCCCTCGGCGGCCCAGCTTGGCAGTCTCTCAGAGGCCTGTGGCAGTCATTTGGCCGGCATGGCCTCAGCATGAGCTTCCAGCCTCAAGGTGATTCCAGAGTGGTTCCTAGCCTCAAAGTGAGGCCCGGCATGGTCTGGAGTCAAGGACTGGACTGGAGGCTAGGTGCCATTGTGGACTGGATTGGAAGGGCTGTTGTCCTGAACTTCTTTATTTCTGTGTCTTCAAATTTATTCCCATAATCTGTAATGTTGGATTACTTATTAATTTTCTCATTTTTTTTCCCTAAGAACTTGTATTGAAGAAACTGTATCTAGGTATATTGTACCTAAAGTGGTACTGTAAGTGGCGACTTATAAACTTCTCACATACTCATTTCAGTACATGTGACAATAAAGCTAATTCAATACGTTTGATTTCAGATTTCAGGGAACATGTAAGGGTGCAGCTAGCAATGTTTTCTGGCCTCATGTTTGGCCATTATCACTGTTCTTTGGCTCTGGAAGTTTGCACTATGGAGATGGCAGCATTTCAAAGGGGATAATCTAGCTCAGCACTCTACCCAGAAGCACATTGAGGTCATCAGAGATCAAGGTAATGATGTCCAAAAGAGTCTGTAGCTGATTAATGTTGAGACAAGAATGGGTTGAAAATAAGCTTGTGATTCTCAAATACAGACCTTCATCTGTACTTCACTGTGTGACAAAACCAGATCATTGGTTCAGGTATCTGAAAAAGCTTAGCTACAAATTAGTTTTCCAAAATTGTCTAAGTACACAGTATTAAGGTATGCCACATTCCTCAGGCAGTTTTTATCCCAACATACAATTAAATATGGAAACTAATTGCAGCTTTTCTCAGTACTACTGCTGCTCAGCTTTGAAAAGCCTCTAATTGAAAACCCAGCTGCTGTTTTGATTTTGGATCATATGCATTAAGAGACATACTGATTTGAGAGGCAAACAGAAAAACTACACAGCCGTCTTTATACTATACTATTGAGTGATGCAGAGACGTAAGGACCAAATGTTTGAATAAGGGCCAAATTAGAAAGTGGTTATTTTGCAAAACTTTCCATTCAGTGTATGTCATACTAAAATTCAGGCTTTCCTAAATACCATAATTTAAATGTTCAAATGAGTTCTCATTTAAATAGAATCACTCATCTTTCATCTCAATTCACAATAGCACTTAAAGATCCTATTCCTTCTCACTTTGAAGGTGAGATAGCTGAATTAATTTCTATTTGTATTGCTGTAGGCTATCCTTATGCTGAAAACTGTTATCTAAACATATGTTTCAATAGAAAAGTACCAAATATTGAGCAAATAACTATGACCAATGTTGACATAATCAGACAACCAATGGAATTTAATTCAGCTATCTTGTCTAAGACCTCCCAATCTACAGATTTACATTTGGAACCTCATCCTGTAATCTAATACTTTATTACTCATTCATACGACGTGGGTGTCAATGGCAAGGCATTTGTTGTGGGCCTCTGTTTGCTTTTGAACCAAGTGCTTTGCTCGGCCATTTGAGAGGGTAGTTAGCAAGCAACTACTTTACTGTGGATCTGGTGTCACTTATAGCCCAGGCTAGATAATGACAGCAGATTTCCTTCCTAAAGAATGGAATTCCTAAAAAGCATTTGTGAACCAGATGGATTGCATGAAAATTAATGGTAGTTCCACGATTCAGAACTTTCAATTCTAGATTTTATTAATTGAATTTATCATGGTAAGATTTGAATATTTGCTTGCACAGGTATAGCCTAAGCTATGGAATTACCATTTCAGTGATAAACTCACTACATCTCCATCTCCCCTCAGTATTCTTAACTTCACTTAACAGCCACAGTCAAACCTCTTTTCTCCTGGGTTATTGTTCTTTATGGGAATGTACTTCATTGCAAATTATGAATTATTTAAATGTCTATCACTGCTTATGCTTTTTGCATATTGTTTCCCAATCTCCATTAGTCAACCTGCACCCCAACTAATGTAGTTTGTTTTGTTTAGTTTAAAAGGGCCCAGTTTCTGACTTAAATAAATCACATTCAATTTCAATGTAAAATGTTATTAAATTATGATCAATTTTTTTTGAGGCTCAACTTTTTTTCTCAACATTATTTAGCCCTTTCTGACAATAGATCCCAAATAGCATTTTCCATGGTTGGTTCTTTGACATAAAGAGTCTACAAAGACTTAAGAATATACATACACATCTTTATATACATGATGAACATAATGTGTGAAAATGTGAAGTTGTCCAATTTAGCAAGAATAATAACAAACCAATATATTGCTTGAATGGAGAAAGATTACACACTCACATTTGTGCATTTTCCTCCTGCATCAGATAAGTGGATACGTTTGCCACAGCAATAATGTTCAACATGTCTACTTGGGTAAGTGGAGCTGCTATTAAATCGTGACACAGCGTTGGAGGTATTCAATGACAAGGGCCATGTAAAGTTGCTGGTACTTGGGTGTGCTATTTACCTCAGCATTTGTCTTCAAAACTCAGAGAATCTCTTATACACATCATAGCTTGTGTGGGAGTGGAAAGAGTATGAGGATATATCCAGGAAACTACTTGTCTGTCATGTCTGTTGATACACTTTAGTTGTAGGTGTCTTTCAGAACCCATAGAGGGCATGCTCACACTATGCACAATGATCTGCAGGTCAGCGTTCGGGAAGCAGCCTTTCCAGTTTGCCTTGCTCACTTCATCAGTCCAGGAATTCACTCTGCGGCACAGTTGAATTGACACATTTGTGCCTAACTGCATAGTTACAGGTGAAGTTGCGACACTTCGGACTGAATATTGATGACCTCTGCCATTGCGCCATACAATAACTGATCCTACTTTGACAGAAGCCACTATCACTTCACTTCAGCTGAAAAAAATCAACTCCTAACTAATAATTAGTGATATTTTATGTATTGATATATACAAACTTCAAACACCAAAGGTATTTTTAGTAAACTTCTCTCTTTTTATTTTCATGCAGCAGCAGACCTCTCATAGCAATTAAAGAAACGCACTGTCTTGCAACAGATCTTTAATTTTTTTTGTAACATTATACTAAATTATGTATAGTGTAATGATTAGAAAAGGCTTGTAATAAGATACAGGTCTAATCAAAAGGATGCTCTTAGATGTTCTAGTTTCCATAAGTTTGAAATAATCTCAAATACTGGGGTTTTAAGTGTATTTCTTACTGCAGTTTGTGTGGCAGGTGGACGAGACTCAATACATTGTTATTCAGTGCATGATTACAGTGCAGCAGTACAATGTAGCACCCCAGATGTATATCCACCTATTTTTTTCAAGTAATACATCAAAATAACATTGTTCTTTCTACTAAAAAAGGGCTCTTTATTAATATCTGTTCTATTCCAATCATTTGCTAAATTAGAGAAGATTAACAATCAATTTTTATAAATGAACTGAACACCTTTTTCATTGTTCTGTGTTTTATAGTTTGTTTTCTTAACATGTCATTCATAGTATCACTTAGATGGTAAATGTTGCACCTCCAACTTGTTGATTTGGCGTGGGAGAGCTGACGCTCTCCAGGCTAAATTTCCCATAGTGTCCAGGGATGTGCAGGCTAGCTGGATTAGCCACAGGAAATGCAGGGTTACAGGGATAGGGTGGGATGCTGTTTGGTGGGTCAGTGTGGACTTGATGGACTGAATGGCCTTCTTCCACATTGTAGGAATTTGATTGGCTTCAGTGACATACAAAATACAGTTATCATCTTTCCTTTAGTTTGACCCTCTGGTTTGGGCAGTTCCTTAGTATTGAATCTCAGTTCCCTCATATGTTGCAAATTACCTTACCTTTTTCACCCAATTACTTTTAAATTTTCAGCAAAAATCTTGCAGTAGAGCCTGAGAGGGATGATTTTATTCTGTGCTCCAGATTTAGGGTTGTGGACTTACTTCTAACTTCTTCCTGATTTAAAGGGTTGTGTAAATTTCTCTTCTCTGTCGGAAACACAAATTTCATACAGTTGTGCAATTCTGGATTATTGTCTAGATTAGAGTGGTGCTGGAAAAGCACAGCAGTTCAGGCAGCATCCGAGGAGCAGCAAAATTGATGTTTCGGGCAAAAGCCCTTCATGAGGAATACAGGCAGAGAGCCTGAAGGGTGGAGAGAGTATTCCTCATGAAGGGCTTTTGCCCGAAACGTCGATTTTACTGCTCCTCGGATGCTGCCTGAACTGCTGTGCTTTTCCAGCACCACTCTAATCTAGACTCTGGTTTCCAGCATCAGCAGTCATTGTTTTTTACCTAGTTGATTTTAATCCTACTGCGAATTCTCTTGCAAGGATGCCTGCCTTGAAGAAGTTTTCCTCCTCTCTCTACAAGAATCTCAGGGAGTCCCTCTCCCACTGCAACTCCAGGTCATTTCCTCTGCCCTGAAGCTCTTCAACCATGTCCTGAAACAAACTCGCTACTACAGCCACATTTGCTTTCTCAGTGCCTTCAGGCTCTCTGCCTGTATTCCTGATGAAGGGCTTTTGCCTGAAACATCGATTTTCCTACTCCTCGGATGCTGCCTGAACTGCTGTGCTTTTCCAGTACCACTCTAATCTAGACTCTGGTTTCCAGCATCTGCAGTCCTTGTTTTTACCCAATTCTGGATTATTCTCAAACTCACCATCAACTTCCAGGATGTGGATAATTTGGTTCAACTGACTTCACAATCAGTTGCATCATTTCAGAGAACTTCTCTAGGACACCTGCACTGGCCAACCCCAGTGCATTGTGGCTGAACACTTTAACTCTCCCTCCCACTTCGCCAAGGACATGCAGATCCTGGGTCTCCTCTATCACCCAACCCTAACCACCCGATGCCTAAAGGAAGAACACCTCATCTTCCACCTTGGGATCCCCCAACCACATGGGATAAATGTGGATTTCACCAGTTTCCTCATTTCCCCTCTCCCCAACTTATCCCAGTCCCATACTTCTAACTCAGCACCACCCTCTTGACCGTTTCTACCTGTCCAATTTCCTTCCCAACTAACCACTCCACCCTCCTCTCCAACCTATCACCTTCACTTGCACCTTCATCTATCTAGCACATTCGCAGCTAGCATTCCCCCAGCCCCAACCCCCTCCCATTTATTGCTCAGCACCACTGCTCCACAAGCCTCATTCCTGATGAAGGGCTTATGCTCAAAATGTTGACTCTCCTGCTCTTTTTGTGCTTTTCCAGCATCAGACTCTTCGATTATCATTTTCCTTTGCTTTGCACAGCATTAGCGCAGTGTTTGGGCTCTTCACACCTCTCCAGCTTGATCCACATCCACTGTCAGTGAACTCACATGACTGCCCACAGTTCTTGCCCAACTTGTAAAGAGCATTCTTTTTGCTGCATTGATCATAATGCTTTTCTTTTGACTGACCGAAAGGTTAGCTATCCGGGTACCTTGACTACGCATTCTCCATGTGCTCTGGCAGTGCCTACAGTCTGAATGAGTAGCCTACTGCCATCCGTGTCCTTCGATTTATGTTTCTAGCTGTGTTTTTCAATCTCCTCATGAAATGGTCAACAGGTTCATCCAATTCCTGCCTCAGGCATTAAATTCATGTCAGTCAAATTAACCATTTGTCTTTGGCTGGAGATGTGTGTTGAATTCTTCAACCATTCTGCCTTGTGTTCTTGCTTCTATCTTGACTCAGCTCCCAGCTATTAAACAAATTCAACTCTTCTCTCCTGCCTACGAAAGGAAATAGCTGACCGTTGCCTTTTTTAAAATTCATTTACGGGATATGGGTGTCGCTGGCTGGGCTAGTATTTATTGCCCATCCCTAAATGCCCAGAGGCCAGCTAAGAGTCTGTGAGGAGTAGCATGTAGGCCAGGCCAGGTAAGGATGGCAGTTTCCTTTCCTAAGGTTGAGGAGTGAACCAGATGGGTTTTTACAACAATTGACAATGGATTCAGGAGTCACCATTAGACTTTTATTTCCAGACATTTTGTTTGCATATTGAATACAAATTCCATCATCCTGCCATGGTGGGGTTCAAACCTGGGTCCCCAAAACATTACCTGGGTCTCTGGCTTAACAGTCCAGTAATTATACCACCAAGTCATCACCTCTCCTATCTAGACAGCTCTGGTTTTCACTTTTGTTCAAACTTCTAAACTACCTTTCCAACTTCATCAGCCTCCCTTCATGAATTGTTGCCATACATTCACTGCTGTGGTGGTTTACACATGATTCATTCAATCTCTCTCTCACTGGCATTATTTTGGCGTATTTTTTCAAGCTAATACAGCATTTAATTCGTTTGTAACCTTTAAGCTATCCCAGCGAGTTTTGAGAAGATTTGTTCACTGAGCTGGAAGGTTCATTTCCAGACATTTCGTCACCCTACTAGGCAACATCTTCAGTGGGCCTCAGGTTGATAATTCCTGCTTTCTATTTATAAGTTTGGGTTTCTTTGGGTTGGTGATGTCATTTCCTGTGATTATGTCATTTCCTGTGGTGAAATCACTTCCGGTTCCTTTTCTCAGAGGATGGTTGATGGGGTCTAACTCGATGTGTTTGTTGATAGAGTTCTGATTCGAATGCCATGCTTCTAGGAATTCTCGTGCTTGTCTTTGTTTGGCTTGTCCTAGGGCACGCTATCCCTTTAAGCTATCCCACCACTATTGGTGAAAATAAACATGGAGACGGCAGAAAAGCTTGCCAAAATCTACAGACATTTTGTAGATACAGGAGAAGTGACAGAGGAGCAGAGAGTGACAAATGTGACATCCTTGTTCAAGAAAATGGGCAAGGAACATTCATCGTAATTATAGACCAGTCAGTTTAACATCGGTGTTGGATAAGGTTTTAGAAACAATAATTGTTCAGAAAAAAATCATCAACAAGCTATCAGAAAAGTTTAAGTTAATTTAATAGAGGCAGCACAAATTTATAGAAGCCAGATTAAACAGTATGACTAAAGTTTTGATGATGATTGATGAGGGGAATGCATATTGTTTATGCACAGAAAAGGCTGGTTCATTAATTCAAGGCTCCTAGAATAGGAGGATCAAGGTTGGCTTAATACCAAGCAAGGTGAGATAACTGTGTTATTTGGTTGTCATACTTTAGGGTAATAGACAATGATGTTCCTCAAATATCAATACTAGGACCACTGATTATATTGACATATATAAATGACTTGGATATTGTAAAACAAGAGTAATAGTTTAAAATTTGTCAATGAGGAGGAAACTTGGAGATGTGGCAAACAGTGAGATTGCTAATTAACTGCAACAGGACCCAGATTGATAGAATGGGCAGATAAGTATCAGATGGAATTTGATACATAGAAATCTAAGGCGACGAATCTTAGCAAAAGGGATAAAGGGAGGCAGTATAGATTTAATTGCTCCAATGGGTGTGCAGGGGCAGAAGGGCCTGAAGATTCATCTTTGATCTTTGAAGGTAGTTGGACTATTGAGAACAGTGACCTCAAAGCATGACATCTTACAGTTGAAAAGTAGAAATATTAAGGCTAAAGCAGGGAAGTATTGCTGAATATTTATAAAATTCTAGCTGATCACCAAACTTTGAGAAGGTGCAGAGGAGATCTATCAGAATATGGAATTTCAGCCACAAAGTCAGCTTGAAAATGCTTGGGTTGTCTTCCCTTGTTGAAGGTTGAGGATTGATTTAATAGAGAGTTAGTATGGACACTACTGGCTGAATGGCCTCCTGCTCTATGGGTCTAACATTCCATGGGTGCCACGGCCTGATAGGAGGGCGATGTGCGAGTTCTGATCCCGCAATTGACGGCTGTGGGCCCAGCTCTGCCTTCTCCCAACCGAACTGGCCACCTCCAGGCTCACAGACCACTCATGGATGTACAGGCTGGATGTCCAGGTTTCTGGCCTGAGCAAAAAGCCCAAAGCTGCAGAGCCTCAGAGGCTCAACTGGGGGAGAGGTGCAGCTGAGTCAGACTAAAAAGGAGCCCTCAGAGATGTGCATTTTTAATTCAGAGATAATGAGACCCCTCCATGGCCCCTCTAGGGATATGGGTCAGCCTTCTCAACCCACAGGCTCCTCTGCGACCTGACCTGGGCTGGCACAGGGAGGCCGTCTCCAAGGCTAGAGAGCTGTCTGCTAGTGCCGGACTCTTCCTGGGCCTCAGGAAATCGACCCTAAACTAATCATTGATTATTTAAACTGGCTGCCATTTAGAGGAGAATGCTCCACATTCCAGTGCTGTCACTGGGAAAGTGAGGAATGGAAAGGAGAGGTGGGGGGAATGAAAGGGATAAGCACCTTGTCATGATGAGCCAGAAAGAGTGAAGGAAAAGTTCTGAGCTGATGTCAGTTATGGTGGCGATAGAGGCTTTAGAATTTAGATTTAGTGTATCTGGTTTAACAAATAGGAAAATACTCCTGATTACATCTTGCCTCTATTAGTTGAGGCATTGAATATAAGAGCAAGGTGGTTACGATGGAACTGTATATAACATTAATTAGTCCACAATGAAAAGTACTGTTCTGGTTACCGCACTTAGGAAGTGACTGCATTGGAGAGGGTGCAGAAGGGATTCATCAGGATATTGCCTGGCCTGGACTGATCCAGATATGAAGAGAGACAAGACAGACTGGGATTTATTTTCCTTAAAGCAGAGAAGGCTAAGGGGTTATCAGAATGATGTGTACAAAGTTGTGTGGGTCATAGACAGGGCTGACTGGAAGAAATATATGACCTTAATGGTGGGGTCAGTAACCAAGGGTCATAGGTTCAAGGTGAGGAGCAGGAGATTTAAAGGGGTTTTCAGGGGCAAGAAAAATTACTCAGAGTCATGGCTTTCTGGAACTCTCTGAGTAAAAGGGTGGTCGGTGTGGGAATCATAGAGTTATAGAGATGTACAGCACAGAAACAGACTCTACCATCCAACTCATCCATGCCAACCAGATATCCTAACTTAATCTAGTCCCATTTGCCAGCACTTGGCCCATATTCCTCTAAATTCTTCTTTTTCATATACCCATCTGGATGCCTTTTAAATGCTGTAATTGTACCAGCCTCTACCACTTCCTCTGGCAGCTTATTACATACATGCACCACCCTCTCAAGGTCCCTTTTAAACCTTTTCCCTCTCAACTTAAAGCTCTGCCCATTAGTTTTGAACTCCCACATCCCGGGGAAAAGACCTTGTCTATTTACCCTAATAATCCATTCATGATTTTACAAACCTCTATAAGGTCACCCCTCAGCCTCCAACAATCCGGAAAAAACAGCCCCAGTCTATTCAGCCTTTCCCTATAGCTCAAACCCTCCAACCCTGGCAACATCCTTGTAAATCTTTTCTGAACCCTTTCAAGTTTCACAACATCTTTCCGATAGGAAGGAGACCAGAATTGCATGCAATATTCCAACAGTGACCTAACCAATGTCCTGTACAGCCGCAACATGACCTCCCAACTCCTAATCTCAATGCTCTGACCAATAAAGGAAAGCATGCCAAATGCCTTCTTCACTATCCTATCTACCTGTGACTCCACTTTCAAGGAACTATGAATCTGCACTCCAAGGTCTTTTTGTTCAACAACACTCCCCAGGACTTGACCATTAAGTGTATAAGTCCTGCTAAGATTTGTTTTTCCAAAATGTAGCACCTCAGATTTATCTAAATTAAACTCCATCTGCCACTTCTCAGCCCATTGGCCCATCTGATCAAGATCCTGGTGTACTCTGAGGTAACCTTCTTCACTGTCCACTACATCTCCAATTTTGGTGTCATCTGAAAACTTACTAACTATACCTCCTATGTTAACATTCAAATCATTTATATAGATGACGAAAAGTAAGGATCCAGCACCGATCCTTGTGGCACTCCACTGGTCACAGGCCTCTCGTCTGAAAGGCAACCCTCCACCAGCCCCCTCTGTCTTCTACTTTTGAGCCAGTTCTGTATCCAAAATACATTTCTCCCTGTATTCTATGAGATCTAACCTTGCTAACTGGTCTCCCATGAGGAACCTTGTCGAACACCTTACTGAAGTCCATATAGATCACGTCCACCATTCTGCCCTCATCAATCCTCTTTGTTACTTCTTCAAAAAACTCAATCAAGTTTGTGAGACATGTTTTCCCATGCACAAAGCCATGCTGACTATTTCTAAAGTCTTCAAGACATTTCAAAACTATTTAGATGAACACCTTGAAATGCCATAGCATGAAAGGTTATGGATCAAGTGCTGGAAAGTAGGATTAATATAGATAGCAGCTAGATGATCAGTGCAAACGTGACAGACCAAAGGACCCTTTTCTGTGCTGCAAAAATGTCTCTGATGTTATGACTGTACATCAGTGCATATCCTTTAGTGTTATCTTGTTCCTTTTAATAATAGGTTTTGAGCGTCTTGTTGGACAAAGAATGCTGATAATTGCAAACACAACGTATTTATGAAATCAACAATAGTGACAATGCCAGTGATTGTGGCAAACAGAATTATTCAATAATCTTTGTTTTCACCTGGTTATTGCTGTAGAATATCTGTGTCATCCCATTGCCAGTGGAACAGAACTCTCTCTGCCAGGGCAATAAATGATATCGATTACTGAAAAGCTTTTGTGCAATGTCCAGTTTTGCATAACACTAATTCCCCCTTGGGGGTGGGCTGCCTAGGATCTGGGAAGATGGAGACTGTTACATCATCACATCTATTAATACTGTACACAGTGAACCTTTCACATTCCCTCTTTGGGAATCTCTCTCGAATCCTGTGTCATTTATACCAGCGCACCATAAAAACGTATAATCCGCCTGGAGCTTTGGGCTGCTATTCACTCCAACCAAAAGCTTTCAGTGCTCAGTTCTCTTTCTCCTATTCTATTATTATGTGTTTCAGTTGTAAAGGCATAATGAAAGGATCCTTTTCTGACAGCCTGGCACAGGCTCATCATATAGTTCAACAGCTCACAGAGAGATAAAACAGAAGCCCTTAAGGGTCTATTTTACTCTGAACAGGAATGCAATGTGAATGACATTGAGCTGTCATGCTCACAGACACTGAATAGGTGAACCTTTGTCCAAATCTTTCACATCAACAGAATCTCCTGAAAAACATTGTTTTACTCTCAGGGTAGAAAAGTTGTGAACGACACACAAAGCTTCACAAATAAAATGGCAATTTAAGCCACAAGTTCGTTTCAAGGTCTATTCTTTTAAAAAGGCAATTTTTCCTACTTCTGACTACAGACTTTCAAATACCTATTTATGAGAGTTTATTTTTAAAATGGAACAAAACAGGTGTTGTCCAAAAATAATAATCTTTTTCCCAATTTGCAACTAATAATGTTCCAATGAAAAAAAATTAACTTTACATATCAGAGACTAAGAAGTTTATTTTACCAAGTAACACCTTTCTGAAGTTGCACCAATTGAATTAATTTAAAATTTCACATTTTTCCTGGAATCAAGAATAATAGTGACTTTGAGGTTATAGAATTATCACAAAAGCCCACCCAGTTCAGTAATGCTCTTGAGGGAAGGAAATCTGCTATCCTTACTCAGTCTGGTCAGCATGTGACTCTACACCCACAGCAATGTGGTTGATTCTTAACCACCTTTTGAAATGGATGAGCCAGCCACAGTTGCATCAGAACTGTACATAAACATGAGAATCAAGCCAAACAGACCACCCAGGATCTACCCAATCACCAGACAGTGGCACACCCAGCCCTGTGAACTCAGCAAAATCCTCCTTACTGACATCTGGGGACTGCTATCAAGTTTCAGAGAGAGAGATCTCAAAATCTAGAATCGTATTATCCCTACATTGCAGAAAGAGGCCATGCAGCCAATCGCGTTCACACTGACCTTGTGAAGACAATCTCATCCAGACCCAGTCCCCTGATCTTATCCTTGTAACCCCACATTTACCATGGCTAACCCACCTAATCTGCATGTCCCTGGACTCTTGGTCCAGGACTACGTGTTGAGGGACGCGCTGAAGCTTGGGGCAGTTGCTGCCAAGGCGCGGTGGGGAAAGACCACTGTGTAAAGTCTGCCTGCCTAATGAAGAACAGGGGGCTCACGCAGTCATTTGGGCTCTGCTGACGCCTCAGCTAATTATATGGGCGTATGATCAAAAAATGTACAGACCTGTATAAAAATGATAAGTTTTGATCTCTGTATGTACATGTTTACATATGTATAGCATGACCAACTGTACAGACCATCAAATTATTTTATGAATAAATATATTTTTGAAATAAACAAAAGTTCTGAGGTGTGCCGGACTCTCAGCCGCACCGCACGCTGCCATCGAAGTGGCTGTGGGGGGGACGAGACTGTCACACACCTCCTTCTGGAATGTGCCTATGCAGAGGAAGTCTGGAGAGGAATGCAGTGGTGTTTGTCGAGGTTCGTCCCTCGACATCAACTGTGCCTGGATGATCAACAACTCGGTGAAGGACGCTCTCTGGGCGGTTTGAAACCTGTTGATCTTCCAGCTGAAGGAGTTGACCCTGACTGAGTGTTGCGGACTGGCACATTCCAAGGTCCAGGACTACGTGTTGATGGACGTGCTGAAGCTTGGGGCAGCTGCCGCCAAGGCGCGGTGGGGAAAGACCACTGTGTAACGTCTGTCTGCCTAAGAAGAACAGGGGGCCCATGCAGTCATTTGGGCTCCGCTGATGCCTCAGCTAAATATATGGATAGATGATTGATAAAACGTACAGATCTGTATATACAAATGATAAATTCTGATCTCTGTGTGCAAATGTTTACGTATGTATGGCATGACAAACTGTACAGACCATCAAGTTATTTTATGAATAAAGTATTATTTTGAAATAAAAAAAAAAGTCCCTGGACTCTACAGGACAATGGCTAACCCATCTAGCCTACACATCCCTGGACACTATGGGCAATTCAGCACGACCAATTCACCTAACCTGTACATCTGTCAACTGTGGGAGAAAACTAAAGCATCCAGAGGAAACCCAGGCAGACACAAGAAGAATGTTAAACTCTTCACAGATAGTCAGCTGAGGCTAAAATTGAACTCTTGTCCCTAGCACTGTGAGGCAGCAGTGTTAACCACTGTGCCACCATTCCACCTTAGTCAAATGACAGTGACGTAAGTCAGACTCATGCCTTCCAAACTTACAACTCATGTCGCTGACTTTATTGCCATCTCCATTCCCAGATATGTTTTGCCCTGCTAATAGAGGTGGCGGTACAGTGATATACTGTAACAAGAGAGTAGTCCTGAGCACTGACCCTGGAGCCGATGGAAGATTTATACTTTACTGCTCCAGTACAGTTACAAGATTGATGTCTACTGGACAAAGTTGAAAATGGACAGGATGTGGAGGTGCCAGTGTTGGATTGAGGTGAACAAAGTCAGAAGTCACACATCACCACGTTATAGTCCAACAGGTCTATTTTAAATCACAAGTTTTCGCAATATTAGGTAAAGTGGAGGGAAGTGCACAGCTACAGAATTTGTAGGCAGAGAGATCACTGTAAGGTAATTCTGGATAATCAAAACTGTCAAAAACTGCCAAAAGATAGTACAAATGGTGTGAGTGGAGTGTTGGCAGTCTGAATAACTGGATCATCAAAAGTGTCAAACACTGTGAGTAAAGTGTCAACAGCTGAATAGTAAGTGAAAGGATGACCTATGATCTGATTAATTAAGGCAGAGATAATTACAAAACATCAAAAATAAGATAGTGCTAGAGACAAACCAAATAGCTGGAACAACATGACAGTTATAAGAGTCAACAGGATTTACACATATTTAGAAAGGCAAGGACTGATTAGGGATAGTCAACATGGCTTTGTGCGTGGGAAATTATGTCTCACAAACTTGAATGAGTTTTTGAAGAAGTAACAAAGAGGATTGATGAGGGCAGATCAGTGGACGTGTTTTTTATATGGACTTCAGTAAGGCGTTTGACAAGGTTCCCCATGGGAGATTGGTTAGCAAGGTTAGATCGCATGGAATACAAGAAGAAATAGCCATTTGGATACAGAACTGGCTCAAAGGTAGAAGACAGAGGGTGATGGTGGAGGGTTGTTTTTCAGACTGGAGGCCCTTGACCAGTGGAGTGCCACAAGGATCAGTGCTGGGTCCACTGCATTTTGTCATTTATATAAATTATTTGGATATGAACATAGGAGATATAGTTAGTAAGTTTGCAGACAACACCAAAATTGGAGGTGTAGTGAACAGGGAAGAAGGTTACCTCAGCTTACAACGGGATCTTGATTAAATGGGCCAATGGGTTAAGGAGTGGCATATGGAGTTTAATTTAGATACATGTGTGGTGTTGTATTTTGGGAAAGCATATCTTAGCAGGACTTATATACTTAATATTAAGGTCCTATGGATTATTGCTGAACAAAGAGACCTTGGAGTGCAGGTTCATAGCTCCTTGAAAGTAGAGTCACAGGTAAATAGGATAGTGAAGATGCCATTTGATATGCTTTCCTTTCTTGGTCAGAGTACTGAGTATAGGCATTGGGAGGTCATGTTACGATTGTATAGGACATTGGTTAGGCCACTTTTGGAATATTGTGTGCAATTCTATTCTTCCTCCTATCGGAACAATGTTGTGAAACTTGAAAGGGTTCAGAAAAGATTTCCAAGGCTGTTGCCAGGGTTGGAAGGTTGAGCCAAAGGGAGAGGTTGAATAGGTTGGGGCTGTTTTCCCTGAAGTGTTGGAGGCTGGGGATGATGACCTTATAGAAGTTTATAAATTCATAAGTGGCATGGATAGGATAAATAGACAAGGCCTTTTCCCTGGGGTGGGGGAGTCCAGAACAAGGGGGGCATTGGTTTCGGGTGAGAGGGGAAAGATATTAAAGAGACCTAGGGGGCAAGCTTTTCACACAGAGGGTATTGCATGTATGGATTGAGCTACCAGAGGAAGTGGTGGAGGCTGGTACAATTGTAACATTTAAAAGGCATCTGGATGGGTATATGAATATGAAGGGTTTGAGGGATGTGGACCGTGCTGGCAAGTGTGACTAGATTAGGTTGGGATATCTGGTTGGCACGGACAAGTTGGACGGAAGGGTCTGTTTCCATGCTGTACATCTCTATGACTCTATGTGACAGGGATCTAACTAAAGTAACAAGTAACTGCACAAACTAATAAAGATACAGAGATCACAACAAGTTATCAAAGTAATGGTGCCCAACCTGAAGGGTAAGGAAGATTTTACAAACACAGAACAGTATAGTGGGGTTACATGCAGCATGACATGAACTCAAGTTGTTTGAGGCCATCTTCATGGGTACGGAACTTGGCTATCAGTTTCTGCTCAGCGATTTTGCATTGGTGTGTATCTCGAGGATGCTCAAAAATGGACAAAGTAGGTCCTGTCCACAAAAGACAGAAGAAATCCCATGAGGTTCCAATAATGAGAAAGGTGACAGAGGGTCTTGTAAACAGTGCCTTCAAGCAACATTTATTCACTTGCTAAGTTTGGGTTCTGTTAGAATTACCCAACGCTAGATCTCACAACAATTTTGGCACAGAAAGGACAAAACAGGAGAAACGATGCAAGTGCTACTGCCCTTGTCAACAAGGCAGCATTTGACAGAATTGGTACCAAGTAATTCTAGTAGATTGAAATCAGGGGTAAACAGTAGGATCACTGCACTGGCTGCAGCCATGCCTAGCACAAAGGAAGACTGTTAGATGGTCATGTTTGATGGAAGCTAGTCATCTCAATCCCAGGATACCACTGACCAAAATGAAGCCTGCTCTGCCCATGTGTCTGAGGCCCAACCACCTTCAGCTAATTTAGCAATGACCTTCCCAACAACATATAGTCAGAAGTAGGGATGTTCATCGATGGTATTTCAATTCTTAGTGTCTCCAATAATGAAGCCACCATTGACTATGTACAAGCAAGGCCTGGATAAAATTATCACTTGGACAGATACGCATCACAAATGCATCTTGTCATTTAAGTGCCAGGTATTGAATATCTCCATTTGACATTAATAAATTACTATTGCCAATCCTCTTCTTTCCACACTCTGGAGATCACCATTGACCAGAAACCTAATTTTAACTACATTAATACTGTGGCTGCAATAGCAGGATAGAGGTTAGATATCTTGTAGTGAGTAATTTACCTGACTCCTTGTCTGCCATCTAGACACAAGTCAGGACTGAGATGGAACACTCCCTGTGTGCCTGGATAAGTGCAGTTCCAACATTCAAGAAACTCAAGATTGCCTAGGACAAAGAGCTACTTAATTGTGACTCCCTTACCATCTTAAACATTCACTCCTTCCATCACCAGTACACATTGGCAGTCATGTGTAACATCTACAATTCACAATGCAGCAATTTCCCGAGCATCTTTTAACAGCATCTTCCAAATCTGACATCTCAACCATATGGAAGGATAAGAGTTGCAGTTACTTGGAAATATCACCACATGCAAGTTGTCCTCCAAACCACAGACCATTCTGACATTAAAATGTGTGGTAATTCTTCATCATAGTTGCATCAAACCCCCTCCCGAACAGCAGTGTGGGTGCGCTCAAACTACATGGAGTGCACTGGAGGATGAAAGCAGCTCACCACTACTTCCACAAGAACAATGAGATCAAGAAAGTAAGTGCTGACCCAGCCAGATACAGACATAAACCATGAATGAATTCTTAAAAAAATCAAGAAACCTTTTGCTATTTTAACACAAAAGCCTCTCAACAGTACATTTTTGTCCATTCATGCAAATGTTACTGCAAACAGCACCAATGCTGCACTGAGCAAACAGATCTGTGTTTTTTTAAAGATAGCACGCTTCCCTGCCCTTCTTGCTATTACATGATACAGTCGAATGACTGCTGAAAGCCCTGCTCTTACTGAATCTTAGTCATCGAGTCATAGAGACATACAGCGCAGTAACATACCCTTCCATCTAACTCATCCATGCTGACCACTTATCCTACCTAATCTAGTCCCATTGTCCAGCATTTGGCCCAGATGCCTCTAAAACCTTCCTATTCATACACCCCTTCCAGATGCCTTTTACATGTTGTAATTGTACCAGCCTCCACCACTTCCTCCAGCAGTTCATTCCATACATGCATGACCCTCTGTGTGAAAAGGTTGCCCCTCAGGTCCCTTTTAAAACTTTCCCCTCTCATCTTAAATCGATGCCATTTAGTTCTGGACACCCCCACTCTGGGAAAGGACCTTGTCTATTTACCCTATCCAAGCCCCTCATGCTGTCATAAACCTCTATAAGGTCACTCCTCAGCCTCTGATGCTCCAGAGAAAATACTAATCAACATGCTTGGAAATATTTTCAGAACCCTTTCAAGTTTCACAACATCTTTTTGATAGGAGGAAGAATAGAATTGCACACAATATTCTAAAAGTGCCTAACCAATGTCCTATACAACTGCAACATGACCTCCCAACTCCTGTACACAATGCTCTGACCAATAAAGGAAAGCATACCAAACACCTTCTTCACTATCCTATCTACCTGTAACATCACTTTCAAGGATCTATGAACCTGCACTCCAAGGTCTCTTTATTCAGCAACACTCCCCAGGGCCCTAACTATTAAGTATATTACTCCTGCCCTGGTTTGCCTTTCCAAAATGCAGCATGTCACATTTATCTAAATTAAACTCCGTCTGCAACTCCTTGGCTCATTGATCCTTATGATCAAGATCCTGTTGTGCTCTGATACATCTAATAGCTACATTATTCTACACTCAATAATTCTGCATGCACATGGGAAATCCATCATTGAAACAACTGTACTGCACTTTTTGTCTTAACACCAATCATTTTATTTATTGTGTCTCAATGTGTCCAAACATTGATTAGGTACACAGTTAACTTGGAATTGTTATCAGCTGCATGTAGACCTGGAATCCAAATATTTGTTTGACAGGTGGTGAACTATTGGCCCACCATGGAATTTTACACAGTGGTAATTTAAGGAATGAATAAACAATCAGTGGCATTGAATTGTTATGAAATATGTAATATTCTAATGGCTTGATACCTGTACTAGTACATCTCCTGCGGTTTGGCTTGTGGTGAGTCAGAGAACATACTCACTCCTAACAATAGGAATATTTATGCTTCCAGAATTACTTCTCGAGGCTCAGTGACAGTAAAATGCAACCACACATGTCACCTGGTTTTAAGCAAGATTTCAAAATTACCAATAAAATAAACAAGAAGAGCACTGCCCAGACTGTAAATGCTCAATATTTTATCCAAACATAGGTATTGAACTTCTTGCTGATATATTTCCCATTGTCCTAGCATGTCCTAGCATGTCGAGTGTATTTTCAGATTTTGCGACTAAGGGGAGTTGAGAACCTAATGGTACCATTGTTTGACTATTAATCCAGAAAATCAAGTAATGTTCTGGGGTCCTCGTTCAAATCTCATCATGGCAGACGGTGGAATTTTGAATCAATAAAAATCTGGAATAACGAGTCTAATGATACTCATTGCCAATTGTTAGGAAAACCCATCTGGTTTAGTAATGCGCTTTAGGAAACATAGCTTCTTATGTGTGGCTCCAGACCCACTGCAAAGTGATCAACTCTTCTGGGCAGTTAGGAATGGACAATAAATTCTGGCCTAGCCAACATCACCCACTTCCTGTGAATGAATAACAGCAAGATTATCTATTAGAGTAATTTCTCAATGTACTGTTGGCTTTGACAACAGAAATTGAATGCATCATTCAAGTCTGTGTTAGTCAGCCAGGCAGGAGGCCTGTGTCAACCTTCTGTGCCACCCTGCACTTGTACCATCTCGAATGTCCATGTGGCGTGAATATCAGAATTGGTGCTTTCTGAGTCAAGTACAGGCTCATTCAGTTCCTCTTTCACCACTGGCTGAGGGGCATTGTCATTTTCAGCAGCTGAAATATAAGAAACAAACCAGAGTCAGCCTCTGGATTGAATGGAAGAAGAGAGTGAAGGGGGTATTGAAAGGACCTACGGCTTTTTGTTCAGACTGTAAGACATGAGGAAGAAATCAGAAATGAGAAAGAGGATTGTGTATAAAGAAACCCTGCGTGATGTTTCCTTCAGTATCAGCTGTGACCACAACTTCCAATCTGGCCCTCACCATGATGGTCAGGGTGCTCTCTTCAAGAGGAACAGGCTGTCCAGACAAACTGTTCCTCTACTGTGACAGCCTGTCGTATAATGTCATTTGGCCCTTCAAGCCTGTTCCGCCATTCAATACGAGCATGACTGATCATCCACTGAGTTTTGTGAGGTGCTTGAAGAATATATATGGTGGATTAGCTGCCATTGCATCTATGTGAGATGTGAGTTGCGAGTTAAGTGCCTGAGCATGAGAAGTTGATTAAGTGAAATCTATTGCAGTAATTGCAGGCCAGTGCAGGTTAGTGAGGAAGGAGAGTGCTGTCGTATGAAGTGAGATTGTGAGTGGTGCCAATGTGAACAGAAAGTATGACCTACACCTCCACATCTCCGGCTTGATCACGAAGTATTTTCTAGCATTGCAGCTATGGTTCCAGGGCTATTGTCCTGGAATGAACACCCTCAGACATCTCCTTTCACCTCCTTCTGAAGAGTTGCCGGGGTGGGTATCTTTCTTCCTGGAGTAAATAAAAGGCTCGGTTCTTCTTCATTTCCCATGCTGAGGCCTCCACAGCAACACTGGCAAATTCTGGCTCAAACTCAACCTCAGCCATTTTTCCCGTAACAGTTTATAAGCTGTTGGCTGCCATCAAGTACCATCGTGGATACTACTGACACTCCTGACATGTAGGCAGCTAATGAATAGTACTACCTGCATAAACTAACTATTTGATCAGAAGGAAACTTTGGATATTTTATGCTGCCTGCAATGGTGCGATCTGATGTGGCGCAATCCAAATGTGACTGCAATCAGATTTCGGAGCCGATGAATCATATTCCACTTGTTCAAGTTGCTGGGAGGGCTACTGGTACTTTCAGAAATGAATTTCAAAACCATGACAGCTCATAAGCGAATGTTGAGCAGAGTGCATAGCAAGATCCCATTCTAAACAATATAAAAGGGCACAAGGTGCCAATGCAATGCATATAACAGAACTGGCCTCTCCAGGGAATGTGGCACATCACCTTAGATAGAGTTTGAAAGGAGACCAGAGGTACATGAACAGTATAATCAACCTGGTGAAAGATATATGCCTATTTTGCCATCCTCCCACGGGACAAAAGCTCAACACAATTGCTGGATTAAATTAAAGGCCAATTAGCTATAGAAGCCTCCATGAAGTACAGTAACATTGAAATATACCTCCTTAAAAACAAGCATTCAGGAGACATAAAAATAGAACCACTGATGAGTGAAAGAATACAAGATAATGACAGGATACAATAGCATTGTAAAATCTCTGAAGTGTTTTAAAAATTATTTAAATATACACATCACATAATTTAAACTATATTTACTTCACACTCTGATGAGAACAATTTATCATAAAGGAGTGTGAGCATCAACAGCAGTGACTACTCAATTTGTTTCTCCTCACACACTAGCAGTTCCTGACATGATTGCAATCCTTGCTTTAATCCTTATGGCTGTCTGAGTAAGTTCCAAAATAAAACTGGGTTTACCTGTAATGCTACAAAGACATTAGCCACAGCTTGGCCATATGTGTCATGGCAATGAATGGCAAGGGCACTTTTAGGGATTTCTTTCATCACTGCTTCCAGCATTTTCTTCACATTTCCCGGAGTTCCGACACCAGTTGTGTCACCCAGTGATATCTCATAGCAGCCCAGACTGTACATTCTTTTAGCCACCTAGGGGGGAAATAAAACTGCAATTAATATACTTCTCAGCTCAACGCATTGAAAAGAAATTTCTGAGTTCAAGGAAATTGTTCGTAATCCCACTCTGTTTTAAAAAAGGAAAAACCTAAAAAAAAATGACAGCTTAATAAATAATTGAAATTTCCTTGAAAAGTGTGTTGATAGATTTCTTTTCCCACACAATCTAGCTTGGTAACAAATATTCAGGACATGTTGAGAAAATGGGGATCACTCACAACTGAAGAGACATATGAATTAAATTACTATTTATTTCTTGAGACAAGGTTCCACAGTTGCAAATATTGATAAGACACATATATGCATTTCGATCTATAACTTCTCCAAAATGGAAAGGAGGGTCTTTCAGAATATAGAGGAGATGTAAGAGGGTGTCACTGGGTTCAAACATGGGAACACAGTCCCTTCACTATATTCATTAGTTGGAAATCTGCTGATGGCATGATAACAAATTACAAAAGTGGAAAACAAGATTGCGTGTGTATAGCAATATCACAACTTCCATAGTCACAAGGCAACAAAGCACTTTTGAAGTGCTCACTGGTGAACTACGGGGATGCACCACAAGGTTTCACATTCAGCAAGTGAGATTATCCATTTTCAGTAATGTAGGCTGTAGGATAAATACTGTCTCTGAGACCTTGAGAATTCTCCTGTACTTTCTGCACTTTGACGTGAGGTTTCCCATTGGTTTCCAAGTCACAACTAAACACTGATATGGAAATGTGGTACTGTCTAACATTCTTCACACATTGTCTGAGACGACAGATAGCATCTCAGTTTAAGGTTACCAATAACAGGCAAACCTTCAAGAGGCTTGAGTGCTATCACTCAAGCGAGATTCAAAGAGACTCGTGATTGAAAATACAATTAAACATTACCAGTGGGTCCACTCTAAATCCATTTGAATGGATTTCACCAACACTACAAAGCAATACAAAGCACAAAACATACTGACTAGCTCGGTAATAGTAGTAAAATCCAACAAGAAACAAAGGTGGAAATGTTGGATCTTCCCATGAGAAAGCACTGATGGGGAGCTGCTTTCTGCTACTGAATGTAGGCTCAAATGTGGCATCACTGGAATCGAATCTTTGTTCCACAATCTGCCTGCTCAGCCTATTTCTTGTACTCAGTCCCAGCGACCACACTGATGATCTACCTAAAATGGCACCTATTAGGGCTAATACTGTAAATGTATGATGCAGATGACCCTTTGATCTGTAAAAGTGCCCACTGTGTGAAAAAATGTAGGTGCTACACAATGCGATATTTACAGTTTAAAGTGTCAACTTCACAACCGACTTCTCCCAGCATGGACCAACACTTGTAAGACCCAAAGTCAAGAAACTTTAGGCCTCATTTTTTATCAATTTAGGTTAATGGATGGAAAATCAAACTCATCCCAGCACCAGGGCCAACAATGAGTGCCATGAATAGCTGAATATGTCATGTGATCTGAAAATGATGGTGGGCACTTATGGAAAACAAGAACTGTACTGACTGAACAGGAGAAATAACTGATTGAGGTTATACTGAATGACTATATTTCTCTATTCTCTGTAGACATTCTCCAGGTGCTATATTGTGTCCTCAAGCTAATAATGGTACGGAAGATGTATCCAATTTACAAATGTCCTCCCCCAAATGAGTGCACTGAGTTTTAAAAGCTGCTGCTGGATTATATCTCAAGTATAGATGAGCTACCACACAGAGGGTCAGAGTCCTTGGATGAAGGTGTCTGCTGCATGTTCAAATAGCAATAAGAAAATAATCAGAGATAAATACTCAGAATGGCTCTATTGTTGTTCTCTTTACTATCATCAGAAAGGGGGTGGCATTGCAGTTGGCATAACTGTCATGCTGAATGAGTAGAATATGTATAAAAACACAAGGTTTGAGACAAAAACAGACACTCCTGAGAAACTCAACAGCTCAATGGCATCTGTGAGGAGAAAAACAGAGTTAATGTTTTGAGTCCAGTGACTGTTCATCAGAACCAAAGACAGGGGGGAATGGCTGATGCTGATGCTGGGAGACAGGGTTTTGGAGTGGATGGAAAATAATGAGTTGAATTGATGGTAACAATGCCCTTAGTGACAGAGAAGAGAAAGAAGAGATGAACAAAGGGAACACTGATAATAAGCAGGAGGGAGGTAAATGCTAAATGGGCACAATGGGAATTGTGATTTTTGAAAATGGGTTGGATATGTTTGGGGAAGAACAGTGTTTGAGGGTGTGGGGTAGGTAACAAATATGAGGGAAGCTGTTCATGCTATGAAACTGTTAAACTCAACATTGAGTCCTGAGGGATGTCATTTACTTAGGTGGAAGACAGAGTATTGCTTCTGCTGAGCTTTAATGGAGCACTGCGGCTGGTCTGAGACAGAGATAGTGACCAGTGGTGTGTTAAAATAACAGGGTAACTGGAAGCTCGAGCTCAGGTTTATGCCAGGTAAGTAGGGTGCTAAATGAGGAGAGAATAGGGCCCCAGGTCCCAATTAAAAATGATGCAGTGTTTAGGGTGTGCTGGGGTAGGTGGGATCGATTCTGGCAACGAAATGGGGCCAGGGTTTCAGGTTGAATCTGGCAGAGCACGGGTCTAACTGAGGGTCCCATGGGAGGTGGGAAACATACTGGGTCACAGTAAAAGGTCTGGGAGAGTTGTGTGAAGTAAATTTGGGATCAGTTTTATTGTTACTCAGGAGTTTGATTACCTATGTAATAGTCTATCTTTAAGCAAGTAACTATTCCAGTTAACTTCAGTGGAACCATCCAAAGTTTCTGATTTTCATGAAGACTTTGTCAAGTTCTAGGTATTGAGGAATTGCCCAGTGGGGAAACTCAATTTCCCAAGCAATTCCTTTGGCGTGTGCTACAATGGGGATTCTGCAGGGTCCCAGACACAACTCCCACCTACACTGGAGGAACAACAGCTTGGCCAGTGAAAGTCCTGAAATAGTGTTACACCCAAAACATTTACTTCTCCACCTCCTGATGCTGCCTGCCTTGCTGTATTCTTCCAACCTCCTGCTTGTCTACCTTGAATTCCAGCATCTGCAGTTTTTTTGTCTATAACCATGAAAAATCCAGGCCATTGCTGCTCCCACTACAAATGCCAGCTCGATTTCTGTTATTAATTTTGTTTCCACAATGGTGAGCCAACACCAAGACTAGGACAGTGTAGGTACAACACACTTACATTCTTGGGTAGTGTTCCTGTGTTATTTATAAAATGTGTCTTAATTTACGTCAATAGTACTTTGTCAAATTAGCAGTTATCAGCAGTACATCTGTTTTGCATTCATGGTGTATCTGTGTAATAGTTAAAACATAGGTTGGTAAAAATATGTTGCCTCATGACACTGTTAAACATACATTTTCCATCCTGGTTACTTTGTTACACTTTTGTGAGGTGAATTCAATTTAGAGAACATAATTAGTCACTTTAAATTACAAATCATTAAATTTGGGAGACTTATTTTCCATAACAAGGAGCAAGGAGCCAGCGGTTCTGGACAGTACAAGTAAGTTGTCACAGTTTGCAAATGGATTCCCATCAACGATGAAGTTGAGGTTCTGGTAGTGAGGTAAGGGATTGTGGGATAAGTATCAAAAAGTGTGGTGCTGGCAAAGCAAAGCTGGTCAGGCAGCATCCGAGGAGCAGAAGAATTGATATTCGAGCATAAGCTCTTCATCAGGAATGTGGGTAAGTAACTATCCCTCACAGAATGATTGGATACTGGGAAATTGAGGCAGGATTTAAAAGAGGGATCAGGATTGAGAGACAGAAGGAGCAAGGGCTTCAGACATAGATTAGGAGAGTAGTGATTGGGGGCTGGGCCTCAGACATGGATTGAATGGGGCTGGAAATGAAGGCTGGGCCTCAGACATGGAGTGAGTGGGTTTGGAGTGAAGGCTGGGCCACAGACATGGAGTGAGTGAATCAAGGAATGGAGGCTGGGCCTCAGATATGGATTGAAGGAGTCTGAAGATGGAGGCTGGGACTCAGAATTGCAAACAGGAGTTGGAGTCAGAATGTGGGAAAAGGATTGTACATCATGTGGCTTCGGTGTTGGGTCTGGTCAAAACATGGTGGTGATAATAAATAACATCTTTTCACTTAGGCATTCCAGGGACAGGCTGATGTGGAGCAAACCAAAATTGGAATAAGGAGTCATAGTAGACATTAGCCACCTTCGTGCTTTGGCAATGGCGTACTGCTTATTTCAAGTAGAGGTGAAGGCTGGATCTTTTTTGTCGTGACCAATGTGGTAGATGACATGCACTTCCCATGTGTGCATGCTTGCTGCCAGTCATGTACAAGTTTTAGAAGGTCTTGGAAAATGAGTGCCATGTGGTCTGATATAATGCTGTTAGTCTCTACTGATGTGGAAATAGCTCATATCCCAGGTACAAGACCCTTGTATGGTTACTAAAATTCATGGGGGTTGAGCTGAGTGAGTACATATAAACTTCAAAAGGGACCACCAAAGGAAGAACGAAGTCTCTGGTGCTGGAAAACTTGTTGGATAAACAAAATAGCAGTAAATTACTGTACATATTGAGCTGTTGTATTTGGACAATTTCATTGGCATATTTCTAAAGATGATCCTTACTGTAGTTATCATGAGTAAATTAAATTTCTCTTGCATTCTTAAATTGGGTATTTCTAAATCTGATGGAATAGCTATGAGAAACCTTACAACAATGAGATACATTCTGACAAGCTTCTTTCCAAATCATTTATCTTTCAAATGTAACTGTTTGAGGCAGTTCCCCCACCATATTTAATACAACCCTGACTGTATAGCTTACCTCTACAACCTTAGCTGGTGCAATGCTTCCTTCATAAGGACATCCTATTGCGCAGGAAACATACCTGTTTTTTGGACAGTAAAAATAAAATGATGCTTTGTTTCCTTTACAGTTGCAATCTTAAGAGCATAAATAATTACTGAACAAATGTCGGTTCATTGTTTTAAAAAAAACCTGCAGAAATTTATAAAGTCCAGAGATGAGAAATTTAATAATTATTTCAGATACTTCATAAACAGGGAAGATATTTTTAGTCAGGATTTATGACTTCTGATTAAAATGCATTATATCATTTCAGGGTGTAGGAAACAGGAACATATATTTGTTCTGTGGTAGATTATTCAAAAGGAAGTGTGTCATATTCATGTTGCAATTTAAAGCTGCACAATCACTTTACTAATCACATCAAAAGCAAATTTTAACCAACAAAAAAGCCTGAATGATCTTTCATGGTTTTTCCAAATGTTTACAGAAATACTATGTTACTAATCTTATGCACGATTGTGAATGGATCTTAAATTAGATTGTGAAATGTAATGGAGCCTCCTGTCAGTCATTGCTCCACAATCCAAGTTTATACTTCTGACTTTTAATCATAATTTTTTCCTTATCAACAAGACTCCTCATATATACTGATGTTATTGACCATAAGCATAACTTATCTGATTTTGGTTGAGCCAGGATACAATAGTCTGTTTTGGAATTGACCATCTATAAGACCAATTCCTTGGGGGAGCTTCACACTTGGGCTGATAATTGGCAAGTATCTTCAAACAATTACAATAACAGAATTGCTATGGTGCAAAAGGAGACCATGTGGCCCATTGTGTCTGCACCAGCTCTCCAAATGAGCATCGTGACTTAGTGTCATCCTCCTCCTTTTTCCCCATAACCTTGTATATTATTTGCTTAAATAATCATCCAATATCTTCTTGAATGCCTCAACCCTATTTTCAGATGATGTGCTCTAAACATAAACCACTGACTGTGTGCAAAAACCTTTTCTCACCTCCCATTTGCTTCTTTTGGAAATCATTTTAAACCTGTGCCCTCTCGCTATGATCATTTTACAAGAAGGAACATTTTCTACCTATTCAGCTCCCTCATGGTTTTGAAAACTCTACTGGATCTCCTCTTAGCCTTCTCTGCTCCTCATAAGTGAAAATATTCTTGTAAATCTATTCTGCACTATCTCCAATATGGTACCCAGAACTTACACAGTTCTCCAGCTGAGGACCAGCGTCTTTTACAACTTCAGTTTCATCTCCTTGCATTTATTCTATATGCCCCTCTTAATTAAGTCTAGGATACTGAACATTTTATTAACTATCTTTCCTCTGGTCCTGCCATCTTTAATGATTTGCGCAGATATACATCCAGATCCCTCTGCTTGTGCACACCCTTTAGAATGAAACCCTTTATGTTTTGTTTTCTATATTCTTCCTACCAAAATGCATCCCGTCACATTCCTCTGCATTGATTTTCATCTGCCACCTATCAGCCCACTTCACCAACTTGCCTATGTCCTTCTGGAATTCTGTACTGTCCAACTCAGCTCACAAGGTTTCCAAGTTGTATATCATTCACAAACTTTGAAATTATCCCCTACAAACTAAGATCCTCATTAACTTGTATCAAGATTCACAAAAGTTCCAATTCTGACTCTTGGAGAACTCCACTACAAACCTTTGTCCAGCCAAAATAAATCCATTGATTATTATTCACTGTCTTTTTTATCTCTCAACCAATTTTCTATTCTATTGTAAGTGTCCTTTTTATTCCATATAACTTTTCTCACAAGTTTGTTGTGTCGCACTGTATCAAACGCCTTATGGATATCCATACATATTACGTCAACAGCATTAACCGTTTCTGTTAACTGTTCAAAAAATGTTACTTAAATATTGTTTCCCCTTTAGAAACCCATCCTGGCTCTTTCCATCCAACCCACCTCATTTCCATATGCCTTATTCTATCCAAAATACTTGTTTCCAGAAGCTACCAAATTAACAAAGTTAAACTGACTGGTCTGCAATTGCTGGGCTTATCCTTACTAACGTTTTTGAACAAGATATACTGTTTGCAATTTTCCAGTAATCTGGCACCTCCCCAAATTCTTGGCAATGACAATTGCCAATGAGGGAATCTAGCTATCTCAACTAGGTATTCAATGTAATTCCTCACGAACAACATCCTGTGGGTTACCATAATGCAGAAATTAAGCTGGACCAGTACCTAAATACTAGGGATAAAAGTGCAGGTCAGAATCTGGGCTTTCCATGCTGAATCACTCACCTCCTGACCCAAAGCCTGTCCACAAGGTACAAGTCAGGAATTTGATGGAATACAGGGGTCCATATTTATGAACGTAGAACTTACGAGCACTCACATTTATGAACACGTAATTTTAAAGAGCCGACATATGAACATTTCCTGTGGTAGCGAACAGCTCCCCATTGTCCAAACTGCCTTTTGAATGGACTCCAGAATGGAACCTATTCCTTGCCTGTAGTCCACAGTTGCATGGTCAGTGCAGTTTCAACCACTCTCAAAATTCATTTCATCTACCACATATGCACCACAACTGCTGAGCATACCACCAACAAGATATACATGAATGCTCTTGGCAAGGTTGATTTAATAGTAATCCCAAAGGAACTTCTACCACTGATGAAGTCAGAGGCAGCAGGCCTACTGAAACCTCATCTTCACCACAGTTCCCCTCTAAGACACGCACCATCTTGACTTGGAATTATGTCGCCATTTCTTCAATGCTGCTGATTCAAGATCCTGGAATTCCCTTCCTAACAATGTATCAGCATTAGTTACAGCAGTTCAAGATTGAAACACATCTTCTCAAGGGCAATTAGGGATTGGCAATGTATGCCGACCTTACTCATGATGCTCACATCCCAGGCATCAATTACATACTTATCTCATAATGATATCATCAAATTCTTCCTGCTCTTCTGATGACCATTACAAAATAATTACAAGCAGCTAAAGCAGCAAATTGGTGCACTTGCAAAGAAGCGAAAGTGAGGACTGCAGATGCTGGAAATCAGAGTTTAGATTAGAGTGGTGCTGGAGAAGCACAGCAGGTCAGGCAGCATCCGAGGAGCAGGAAAATTCCTGATAAAGGGCTTTTGTCTGAAATGTCGATTTCCCTGCACTTGCAAAGAGCACAAGCTGCCAGGTCAGCAATGCTTTCAGAAACAGGTCCTATGACCCAGTTTGTCAGTATAATATATTGGTTGTGAAACAGACAAGTCAGAGAGAACTTGCCATGGGGGTAAACAGCCTTTTCTCTCTTTCTCTGAAGCCACTCACATTAATATTTGAGACAAAAACCCTCAATATTCGAAGTGGAGATTTCTTAAAGGATAAGTCTGAATCGACCCCACTGTCTCCAGAAAAAGAGAATTCCATTAGCCCTAAAGGACCCAGGGAGAAGCCACAACATCAACAGTTTGCATGGCAAGTGATTCGAGCTGCATTCCAGCATTTGCAACAATTTGTGAATAATGTGTTTTCTCAAAATGTAACTGTTATTTGGCCAAAATACTTTTTTAAGACAATGCTGTGCAGATAATAAACTAGTTCTTATTTGGTGGCTTAAAAACTTGTCTGACTTGTTTTTGATATTGAGCTGTACACAGTCTGATGTTTGGCAAATATTTTAAATTTAAATTCAGAATCTGTCGTGGCCAGTGGGAATGTGTGACAAGGAAAGACTGCATTGCTAATAAGTGGCCTTTACATTGTAAAACACTAATTAGACTGTGTACAGAGCAGAAAGTGAGGTCTGCAGATGCTGGAGATCAGAGCTGAAAATGTGTTGCTGGAAAAGCGCAGCAGGTCAGGCAGCATCCAGGGAACAGGAGAATCGACGTTTCGGGCATAAACCTGAAGAAGGGCTTATGTCCGAAACTTCGATTCTCCTGTTCCCTGGATGCTGCCTGACCTGCTGCGCTTTTCCAGCAACACATTTTCAGCTGTGTACAGAGCATTCCATATAGTTCTGGCATCCACTTTCCAAGAAATGTAACAGCAGTAGAGGGAATGCATTATATTATTAAGACTGGAATCTTATGGAAGTGAAGGAAGATTGGATAGGCTGGGACTGTTGTCTTTGGAACAGGAGAAGCAGATTGAGTTGATGTGTATAAAATTAGTTCGAGACAGGGGATCTAGATGGAGTGGATAGGAAGGACTTATTCTCCAAGAGCAGGTAAGAAGCTCGAAATACTGTGATGAGTACGGAATTCTGGATACCCCAAAGCCTGTCCACCATCTACAAGGCACAAGTCAGGAGTGTGATGGAATACTCTCCACTTGCCTGAATGGGTGCAACTTGAATAATGCTCAAGAAATTTGACACCATCCAGGATAAAGTAGCAAGCTTGGTTGGCATTGCATCCACAAACATCCACTTGCTCCACAACTGATGCATTGCAGAAGTTCACCAAAGATCCTCAGGCAACACCTTCCAAACCCACAACCACTTCCATCTAGAAGGACAAGGGCAATAGATACATGGGAACACCACCACCTTCAAGTTCCCCTCCAAGCCACTCACCATCCTGACTTGGAAATATATCGCCGTTCTTTCACTATCGCTGGCCAGAATCCTGGAATTCCGTCCCCAACGGCATTGTGGGTCAACCCACAGCAGGTAGACTGTAGCAGTTCATGAAGGCAGCTCACCACCACCTTCTCAATGGCAAGAAGGGACGGGCAATAAATGCTGGCCAACCAGTGACACCCACATCCCACAAATGAACAAACAACAATCCCTTAGATCAATAACTGGAAACATAGAATTAAAATAGTTTGTAGATGGATTAGAGAGGAGCTGAAGATAAATATTTTCACCCAGAAGCCAGTAAGGTTCCAGAATTCACTGCCTGAACTGGAGTTACAAATACTTCAGTCCTTGCCTCAAACTGCTCCCTCACCCCTGACTCCATGACTTTACCTGGCAAATTTGAGCTGACTATTCACAACCTCAGTGTTATTCCGGATCGCAAGATGGCCTTTCAACCACTTTGACCACGATAATTTCATCATATCTTGATCACGCCTCAGCTCCTCTGCTGCTGAAACCCTTGTTACCGTCAGATCTGACCATATGAAGACACTCCCGGTCAGTCCCCAACAATCTGTGCTCCCAAATTTGGGGTCATTCAAATTTAGCTGTCAGCACCCCAACAAAATCTTATTCACTAACCAGCTTTTGCTTGCTGGCCTCAATTTTGAAATTCTCACATTTGTTTTCAAATCCTTTTACGGTCTCAACCCTATCGAAGTCTATAATCTCGCCCAGTCCTACGACCATGTTCATCCAATTCTGGCCTCTTGGATCATCCCCAATTTTAATCGCTTCAGCACAGGTGCCAAAACTCAACTTCAAAAGCCCCAAATCGAGAAATTTCCTCCTTGTATTTCCCCATATGATTTTCTTCAATTAAGAGGCTCATTAAAACAGACCTATTTGTGGCAATCATTTGGTCACCTCCCTAATTTCTTGTTTTGTGTCTCATTTGTTTTTATTGTATCTGGGAAGCACTTGGGTAGACATTTTGTAAGTTTAAAGGTGTTATATAAACAGATGTTGTTGTTGTGATAATAGAAGCGGAAACAATGATCTCCTTCGAAGTGTACACGGATGTGTACTTGAAGACCTATGACCTACCAGGCTAGGGGGGCTGGACAGTGAAAATTAAATAGATAGCTCTAACTTAGCCAGTATAGACCAACTGGGCCAAATGGCTTCTTCTAAATTTCTATGATGCTGCGCAATAAGTCACAGTTGTGTAAACACCATCTTTTCAGTTAGCAGGATAAATCATAATATACAGCTCAAATATTGATATTTTATAGGCATATCTACAGATGTTAAAGTTCACAATATCTTTAATCATGTCCAAAAGCCCATCGATAACAACAATATTTCAGCAATGTGTGTGTTGAAGATGTCACAGTAACCATTGAGGGCCATTTTGAAAGATAACTACATATAAAGTATTTCAAAAAGTTTCTTGCAATTACAGTTTATATAATTCAGATTATTTCAAAACTACAAGCAAATTGGCCCATTCATTTTAAAATGACAAATGTAATTATTAAACATGCTGTGCAGTTTTGAAAAGTCACCCCCACCAGAATTGTTTACCGAATGTGTTCTGGTGTTCCGCTCTATTGTTTATTTAAGATGCTTGATTAACGCAAGACTTTGTTTAAATACCGTTCTTCAGATTACAAATTATCTCAAGAAGGACTGATAACGTCTCTGCAGACAGATGAAACGTATATAAACATTCATTATATATTCACAAACTGCAGATTTTAACAATTGTCTATCCGTAGATAAAACTCCGCCAGATGTGGCAAAGCTGGATAACTGAGAATGCAGTTTATGACTGGGAAAACTCAACAGTTACTTGCCTTCGTATTTAAGACAAACAGGCACAAATGTTATCCGTCTTCATTTCGCTCTGTCATAACTTTTAGTCAGGATCATTGGGGTTCAGCAATTGTACAATCTTCAAATATCCTTTGGTCATTTTCATAGCTGGGATTTCAAATTTCTTTACTTCTCTTGTTCCAATGGTCTCGACTCTTGGTGGGTTTTGGAATCCGCGGATGGAACCACTCCTAACCTGTTCATCCATAGTTATGGCCAAATGCAAAGCTGGATGGTTTTGGAGTATTCAAGACAAATGGCTCAACACCAGGTTATAGTCCAACAGGTTTAATTGGAAGCATTACGTCTCGGAGTGCTATAAACCTGTTGGACTATAACCTGATGTTGTGCGATTTTTAACTTTGTACACCCCAGTCCAACACCGGTATCTCCAAATCGTGACAAATCAGTTGGTCAAAACTCATGAAAACATCAGTGAGTCAGCAGATGAATTAAAGCATCTCAGGTTACCAGTGTCTTTTTTTTAAGTGCTCAGTTAAGGGCAATAGTGTTCCACACACTTCTTATTTTAAAGTCGATCTCACGGGTTTTGCATGTTTCCGAGAAAAGTGGTGTTGGTAGAGAGGGTTGCAGAAGTGAGGGAGGCAGAGTCAGGGACGTGGAATGGGATAGCAAAGAGCTGAGCAGCAGCAAAGAGACAGGACCAGTGAGGAAGGGACCAGCAGAGATATGGGTGGGGCTACCAGCAGCAATGATCGGGCACCAGCAGAGACATGGAATGTCAATGAAAGGAGTCGAACATCAAGCAGGGGGCAGCAGAGAGCTGCAAGTCCAGAAGGGACGTCACTCAGAAAAAAACAGGGTGTACAGCCAATTGCCATGTGCTTGATACACAGCAGCATAAAGGCAGACCTAGATTACTACATGAGGCAGTGGCAGCAGATACCTGCAGCCTGCTGAGAGCTGATCAGCTCTTTGTTGGACCTGGTGACCAGGTATCACCAGTTAATGAAAAAGCCATCACCATCTTCAAGTCATATCCACTGAATGGACCTCAACCTCTGCAGATCCAGGATTTCCCACAGAGAATAAGGGCAATTGGCTTCCCACAAGGGCAAAACATCATTGACCACATTCATACAACAATTTGGATACCCCAGATCAGCGAGGAATATTCATCCACAAAGACATCCACTCCATCAATGTACGTCTTACGAATAAGCATAATATTATTCCAGAGATATGTGTTCCAGCTTCCTGGAGAGCAGCCTTGGCAGTGCCCTGTTCACTTCCCTTTGAAACATAGTCATTGGAGCCCAACAGCATGGCACTGAATGTCAAAATAGCATCAATATCTTCCCGGGCACAACCAAATTGCGCCCCATGAATGCACAGAGTAACAGCCTTCAGGTCCACCATAATGAGCATTGTACTCTGCACAATACTGCATCAGACAGCAAGACATTGGCAGTGGAGAAACAGAGAAGGAGCGGATAGATTGCTGGTTAGTGAGAGTGTGAGAGATAATAATGAGTTAGCGAGGGATCAGGAATGGGGGGGTCAGTGAGGGTTCAAGAATAGGGTGGGGTCAGTAAGGGGTCAGAAATGGAGGGGTCAGTGAGGGATCAGGAATAGGGGTGGTCAGTGAGGGATCAGGAATGGGGAAGGCAGTGAGGGTTCAGGAATGGGGGGGATCAGTGAGGGTTCAGAAATTGAGGGGAGTCAGTGAGGGTTCAGGAAAGGGGAAGGCAGTGAGGGATCAGGCATGGGGAAGACAGTGAGGGTTCAGGAATGGGGAAGGCAGTGACGGTTCAGGAATGGTGGTGGTCAGTGAGGGATCAGGAATGGGGGTGGTCAGTGAGGGATCAGGAATGGGGAAGGCAGTGAGGGATCAGGAATAGGCAGGAGTCAGTAAAGGTTCAGGAATGGGGGTACGGTCAGTGAGGGATCAGGAATAGGCAGGAGTCAGTAAAGGTTCAGGAATGGGGGTATGGTCAGTGAGGGATCAGGAATAGGGGGAATCAGTGAGGGTTCAGGAATGAGGGGGTTAGTGAAGGTTCAGAAATGGGGGGGATCAGTGATGGTTCAGGAATGGGGGAGAGTCAATGAGGGATCAGGAATGGGGGTAGGGTCAGTGAGGGATCAATAATGGGGGGGTCAGTGAGGGGTCAGGAATGGGGGTAGGGTCAGTGAGGTATCTGGAATGGGGGAGAGTCAGTGAGGGATCAGGAATAGGGGTAATCAGTGAGGGTTCAGGAAGGAGAGAGTTTGCAAAGGTTCAGAAATGGGGGTATCGGTGACGGATCAGAAATGAGGGAGAGTCAGTGAGGGATCAGGAATGGGGGTGGTCAGTGAGGGATCAGGAATGGGTGTGGGGTAAGTGAGGGATCAGGAATGGGGTAGGGTCAGTGAGGGATCAGGAATAGGGGATCCGGGATGGATCAGGAATAGGGGTGAGGTCAGTGAGGGATCAGAAATGGGGGTTTCAGTGAGGGATCAGGAATGGGGGTGGGGTCAGTGAGGGATCAGGAATGGGTGTGGGGTAAGTGAGGGATCAGGAATGGGGGTAGGGTCAGTGAGGAGTCAGGAATGGGGATCAGGGATGGTTCAGGAATAGGGGTGAGGTCAGTGAGGGATCAGGAATGGGGGTAGGGTCAGTGAGGGATCAGGCATGGGAGTAGAATCAGTGAGGGATCAGGAATGGAGGGGGTCAGCGATGGATCAGGGAAGGGGGGAGAGGCGGTGAGGGATCAGGAATGGGGGTACGGTCAGTGAGGGATCAGAAATGGTGGGGATCAGTGAGGTTTCACGAATGGGGCGGGGTCAGTGAGACAGGGAGGGATTGTAAATTGAGAGTTCAGTGAGATGGCTTACAATATCTCCATAAACATAGAAACTGCTGTAACAATTGTCAGAAAAGAACTTTCCATTCCATTTTCTAAAATTAGGGCAGCCTTCTATTGAAAATACAAAGAGGCTTTTGAATTGATTTGCCTGCTGTCTAGTGAAATATCTAATGTGCATTCACTTTATTAAAATCCCTTTATTCGGAAACTATAAGAGTGCATACATGAGCCAGGTTATTATAAACCAAGCACTTTGCAGTGGCTGGATTTGGCAAGATGGCATGCTTTGGCAGCACACGGAAATAAGAATTAATTTTTGTATCACATACCAATTATCAATCACTTCAAATGACTTTGTGTCTGTCTCTCAGCAAGAATAGGCTGCCATCTTTTCTGCGTCTCTGGAATGCTCTCGTAAATTCTGAAGAACATCTGGAAGCATTTTGTTCATTATAAAATGTCACTGCGGTTATTAACATTTTTGCAGCTTATTTAAAAAGCTGTTCTTTAAAATTTTGTTTTGCTGTGAAAAGTTCTCTTATCACCACTGGCAAATGCCAATAAAGTTATTCATTATAATTAGCATTCAGTTTTTGTTTTCTACATGGAGCTCTAAAAAACATTGTGGAGAGTGTACCACAAAATAATTAGGAACATGTTATTTGTTGCAAGCTACCAGACCTCACCCTTATATTTACTGAACTCGAACCATTGATTTCCAAGTGCACTTTAAATTGCTGGGGTTCTTTCTACATTCAGTGCGACTCTTTATGGCTGCAATGTGTGCGATTTGAAATGAGAATTCATTCCTTGCATCCATTGTAATATTAGGACAAAATGCTATGCATCTGAAAATATATTTAACATATCCAAGAAGAGTCAAGGATAGGAAATTGTAAATAGAGTCCTAGCGGCATAGAGATGTACAGCATGGAAACAGACCCTTTGGTCCAACCCATCCATGCTGATCAGATATCCCAACCCAATCTAGTCCCATCTGCCAGCACCCGGCCAATATCCCTCCAAACCCTTCCTATTCATATACCCATCCAAATGCCTCTTAAATGTTGCAATTGTACCAGCCTCCACCACTTTCTCTGGCAGCTCATTCCATACCCGTACCACCCTCTGCGTGAAAATGTTGCCCCTTTCATGTCTTTTATATCTTTCCCCTCTCACCCTAAACTTATGCCCTCTAGTTCTGGACTCCCCAACCCCAGGAAAAAGACTTTGTCTATTTTCCCTATCCACGCCCCGCATGATTTTGTAAACCTCTATAAGGTCACCCCTCAGCCTCCGATGCTCCAGGGAAAACAGCCCCAGCCTGTTCAGCCTCTCCCTATAGCTCAAATCCTCCAACCCTGGCAACATCCTTGTGAATCCTTTCTGAACCCTTTCAAGTTTCACAACATCTTTCCGATAGGAAGGAGACCAGAATTGCACGCAATATTCCAACAGTGGCCTAACCAATGTCCCGTACAGCTGCAACATGACCTCCCAACTCCTGTACTCAATACTGGCATCGTTAATCTTCTCATTTCTATTAAGTAACAGCTTTTGGAATTTCACTGTACCTCCAATACACCATCTGATGTATATTTCTGAAAATTCAGGAAATAAATTAACTTTGTACTCTTTATTAATTCAGCAGAGGCTGAGGGGAGACTTGATAGAAGTCTATAAATTATGAGATGCCTAGATAGGATTGACCATCAGAATCATTTACCAGACTTGAAATATCTAATAGTAGGGGGCACGCATTTAAGGTGAGGGGGAAAGTTCAAAGGAGATGTGAGGGGCATGTTTTATACATAGAAAGTGGTAGGAGTCTAAACACACTACCAGAGGTGATGGTGGAGGTAGACACAATAGGGGTGTTTCGGCAACTTTTAAATAAGGACATAAATATACAATGAATACAGGAATATTGACCAAGGGCAAGCAGAACAGATTAGTTTAATTTGTTGTCCAGTTCGACACAACATGGTGGACCGAAGGGTCCGTTCCTGCGCTGTTCTGTTCTTTGTTCTATGGTCTACATTCTAATTCCAGTAGCTATTTCAAATTAGTAAAGTATAATTTTTTCACTGGTATAATTTAGAAGCGATTTCTGGATTAGAATAACAGGATCAGGCCATTTGGCCCATCAGGTTTCAACCAATGTTGTTCTTCACATGAATCCTCTGATCTAATCCCATTTCCTATAATGATAATTTGCAAGATTGCTGTCAGAGTCCCCTCTTTTTCTTTGCTTTCTTCTTTCTGAAGTGTAAACTGACAGGGTCAACTGACAATTTGATCTTAACTTTGAATAACTTCTTTAAAATCATGTCACATTTGAATGTTAACCTTCACTAGTTGTTTTAATTCTTCTCTGGGGATCCCAAAATCTTGAAGTCAGCCTTCTCTGATATTTGAGGGAAGATGACTTAGTCAAGAGTTCTTTGTCATTTTTTCACTCTCCATTGTCTTCCCTTGTGTGTGTTTAGAATGTGAAAAATCATGCTGGGATTGACTGATTGACCAATTGATTACCCTTCCTTTTGTGGCTCTGAGATGGTGGTAGTAGATCTTCAGGTATTCCATGCTTTTGACATCAGCCATCCCTAATGTACCTACAGAAAATCACTCCAGTGCTCTTTGCACTAAGTTTGTCTCGCACACAGTGTGCTGAGTTAAGTAGAGACCACTAGAGAATGGTGGAGCAGAACGGGTAGGGGCCAGAGGAATCAGAAAGGAGTATCCACAACTGACTCCTGGCACCAGGGAAACTATTGCCAATCAAACTGGAGCCCAACATAGGGAATCCTCCCTGACAGCAGGAGAATGCCAATTAGGCTCATAAATGAAACATTTTAAGGCATCTAACCCAAAACCTAACAGAATTTAGTGGTGGCTCAGGGATTTAACAAGCTCCCAGAGGCTGCCTATTAAACCCTGTGGAGGCCCATGCTGGGCCAGTAAAGTGCCCAACTGGATTTAAATTGGATCAGACATTCCGCACAGAAACAATGCAGGGCTCCCATAATTTCCCACCTGTTTGGTTGCAGGGAGGGGTGGAGTTCTGTAGTATTGGAGCAAAATGTTGGACTGTCCTTTTCTACATTTGTTACTCATTACAACTTTCATTTTCAAATGAATCAATTTCGCAATTTCAAATTTGATGTAATCCATTAACCCAAGGAATCACTGCCTTTGTTATACACCAGTTTATTTTTCCTGCTGTATATTTGATTTGTTGTTTTACCATCTGTCATCTAACTATTTCCCACTACTGTTCTGTGCACCATTTTCCTCAATAATTAATCTGGGCCACAATCTTTTTGACTTTATTATTCTGTCTATTCCAGTGAAGTGTTTTTCTTATCATTGTGTCCACAGTTGCTACTATGTTCTCTGATGCTTAGATTTCCCAGTTGCTCTATTTCATTATCTATGAACCATATTAGAATGGTGTATCATTCTTTGTTACAGCAACAGAAAATTGCATTCAAAATGGTTCTGAATGCATTTCAAATAAATATCATCCTTGCCAACACACACTTTGCACCATCCCATCCTTCTGCAATCCAAAATATTTCTGGAAATTTTTTTAAAAATCTTTGATAATTTATCCACAAGATAAATCCTCAATTTCCTTTTGACAAATTATACCATACTGCAGACTCTTGTATACAGTAGCAGTGTCCCTGCCCGTAGGCCAGAAAATCTGGGTTCAAGTCCCACCTGCTCCAAAGTCATGTCCAAAAAAGTTAATTCAAGATACTTCATAATGTGCTAACTTTTACACTTTGTAAGCTATATCCAAGGACCTTTGATTTGGATGAAAATTTGCTCTTTAGATCCTAATGGATTTATGTTATGATGTTGCATCTCATTAATATTGCCATCCCCTGGTCCCTCAAGCAAACCTTTCTCAAAGTCTTACCCTGACTCCTTTTCCATTACTTGACTCCATCTTCTGCTAACACCACCAGCCCCCACTCCCACCTCCACCAATGATTCCTGGATGTGGATTTTAACCATTCCTCCCAAACAAGAAGCCATTTTGTTGTGTCAAATCATATTGTAACAACTGAAGGTGAAAGTGCATCAGCATCTTCTTAACGACCAATAAAAGGCCTTCCCACTTCCATTTAATTTTGAAAAATTAAGAGAATTAAATCCCTTTAGTTTACAAAATGGGATAGGTTCACAAGTTGAGATTCTGTATTTCAGTCAGATGAGTACAATATATTGTCCAAAGCAGCATTGCATTCCAATGAGAAAGTTCAAAAGAAATGGTTTCTCAAATGTTTAATGAGCATGTATATTCCTCATATTCCTTATTCGGGAATGGGCAGTAATTTATCTTGTCAGATTTCCTTGCAGCGTCTTGGAATGATCTAGTGAGCACAAAATTAATCATTGTTCTGGCCGAATCGACAATCTTTAAATTAATTCTCAGGGTTTAAAAATGACATAAAATACTGCAGACCAGAATAAAAATGACCACCTGAGCAACACTGAATTTGGATGAAATCGAGGATGTGATTGCATTGCAATTCCTTGGTTTCTCAATTTTCAGTTCTATTGATTTCAATAAAACTTATGAATAATGAAAAGATAGAAATAACTTCAATGAAAAGATGTTACTGTCTCTGTAGATTACGGATTAGAAAATTCTTTACCTGAAAAAACATATATTTGGGATCCTTTCTATTCACTTTAATTGTTACATAGATAGATAAGTTAAGATAAAGGAGTTTATCCACACATACCCTCGAACTGGAATGTTGCCATCTTTCGCTGAACTGATAACTTCCTCAAACCGTTGCATACTTTCCTCAATGGAACAATTTGTGTTCACCTGACTGAACGTTTCAGAGGCTGCTCCAAAAATGGCCACTTCTTTTGCTCCTGCTGCAATCTGAAAGAAAATAATGACCATATGGCATGTAATAAATGGAATACAAAAAAAAACATAAGAAACTGGGATAGGTTATATGATCCATAAGACCTGCAACACTAATCAGTAAGATGTACACCAGCTCTACCCTGCCAAACTCTTCCCACTTCCTTACTGCCCAATAATCTATTGATTTCAATTTTGAATTTGCCCATCAGTGGAACCCCTGGAGTAGGAAAATCACAGACTCTCAGTCTTCTGAAGCAAAGCAGAATAAATCTGCACAAAATATTCAGGTATGAACTCATGAAAGCTCTGCACACCTTCAACAACACATCCTTCCTCTTACACTGCACTTACCTTGCAATAAAGGCAGATGCACCATTTTGCTTCCTAATTTATTGCTACACGTGCATTTTAACTTCCAATGATTCACGTGCAAGGATACCCAATTTCACCTGAAGGCCAGCATTTAGTAATACCTTAAAAATTCTGCTTTTCTACAACACAATGTATTTTTATAGAGCATCTTTAATGTGGTGATACATTGCAAGACCCTTCACAGACACATTCAAAAACAAAGAATGATAACAAGCCTCACAAGGAGATATTGGGGGTCAGATGAAGACAATTTTGGTCAATGAGGTAGGTTTGAGGATGTGTCTTAAAGGAAAAAAGTGAAGTAGGGAGGTATAGGTTAGGGATTTCCAGAGCTTGGAGTCCATGCAACCAAGGCATGGCCACCAATGGTAGGATTGGAAAAGCACAAGAGGCCAGAATTAAAGGAACTCAGATATTTCAACAGCTAGGAGCAAACTACTGCAGATGCTGGAATCTTTACTGAAAACAAAAAAATGCTGGTGATCACAGCAGCATCCATGGAGAGAAACTAAGCAAACGTTTCATGTGGAGACTCAAAATGTTAGCTTGCTTTCTCTCCATGGATACTAATTCATCCACTGTGATCTCCAGCATTTTGTTTTGTTTTTAATATCTCAGAGGCTTGTGGATTTTGGAGCAAATTACAGATTTAAGGAGGGGTGAGGCCATGGAGGGATTTAAAAGAAGGATGGTCATTTTAAAATCATGGTGTTTCCTAACCAGGAGGCAAAATAGGTCAGTGGGCACAGGGATGATGGTAAAATGGGACTTGCTGAGAATTGAGACATGGACAGAAGAAACTTAAATGACCGCATGTTTACAAAAATTTGAGGGTGACTAGCTAAGTGTATGTTTGATCAGTCAAGTCTAAAGGCAATGATAGGGGCATTGGTTCAGAGGCATGGATGTTGGATAGCTCTATCAATAAATTTATAACATAATTAAGTTGCCATCTTCAACATTACATTCTTCAGTGATTGCGAATGCACTTTTCTGTTGACCAAAGCACTTTGATTTTGGAAAAACATTTCACTCATTCCCAATGACAAAGCTGTCTATAAAGTACATTGTCCTGTCAATAATCATCATTAAAATGAAGCATATTCCTCTCCTCAGAGCAACAAGCTCTTGATTACTTGCCCAATTCTTAATCAGCTTTATTTTATCGCTATGGGCAGAACAATTCTATGGATCACCATTTTACATGTTTTTCAGGCATGAAAAAGTAAATTGCTCAAAGTATTTCTTCCCAATTAAAATTAGTCCCATTCTTTACAGTAAATTAGCTGTAGGAACTGTTACAACATAGGGTAAACACTCCTGCTTAATTTACAGCAGCAACACAGAAAAGATTTATCCCGTGCCATAATCTGTGAAAATTCGAGAGGCCAAGAACTACTTAAAATAAAAATTAACAACTTTATTTCTTAAAGTATAACAGAGAATAATTAACTAACAATGATTTACAACTCCTTCCTCTAATCTATCTTTTACCTTCACTTTTATAATACTGGTCGGCTAAAACTCCCGATTAAGATTTACAAGACAAAACCAGGCAGCCTTTGGTTCTTCTCTGGGTTCTTGTCTTCTTTTCTTCTTCTTGGGGATCCTGCTGCACAGGTTACTAATTGATAAAGGTACCTTTGAGAGAGCTATTTTTCAGGCAGCTTCTACATGCTGGCTTGGCAATTCTCTTCCCAATTATTCAATTTTCCCAGTCTTATACCCCCAAAGCATCGGATTGTCTCATTGGCTTTTAAGATAGTCAATCTACTAAATTCAAACCTGATTGGAAATTGGTCTTTATTATTTGGGTATAATTTAAACTGATTGGCCTAATTCAAATCTGTTTTTGTCTCCAGGCAACCAGCTACACTAACTGCTGGACCAAAAGGTTACATTATATATTTTTTTCAGAACACTTGGTGCTGTCAGGTAGTTCTGTTGCTTTTAGCTCTCTTAAAGGTACAATACGCACACAACTTCATTACAGAGCATATGAAGAGGTTAGATAATGGAATGGAATAAATGACATAGAGGAGAGTGCATACCAATCTAACAATACATTCGAAGTTGTGAGTCTCTGTGGAAATGTCCAAAATATAGCACATAGAATGGACAATGAAAATTCTAATTGAGCAATATTTTATTTTGTTCAATTTAGTGTCATTTTAAAATGAATTTAACTTGATTTTTTTTCAATGCCAGAAAGAAAATAATTTGTAAAAAGGTCCTCAAATATGCATACTTGAACTACAGGAGAGTGTTCACTCTGAGCAGACAGAGCGTATCCTAGAGAACCTTTCTGTTAAATGGAAAATATAAAACATTTGAGCAACCATGACAAATAAGTTGTCCTAATAAGTCATTTTTACTGATATGATTTTCCTGTCTCAAATCTTCACAATTTCAAAACCATCAACTCACAGTCGAAACTAATTCAAGAATTCTTCCCTCAACTTTACTGAACTTTTCCACATGATGTAGTGCACTCTCTAGTTCATAGCTTAATGTCCAATTTTACCTTTAATCATAATGCCTGGGAGAAATGGGACTGTGGGTTTTGTGTCTTCTGGAAGCTTAGAACAAGCATAATCAGCATTACTACTGGCAGAATCTGAGTTGGAATCCATTTGCATCAGGGGTGTATCTTTTAACATCAATGCAGAACATTTTCAGTGGAGCAACCAACAATGCACATCGACCAATCCTTAACACTCAAATCATAATTTTCTAATCTTTAACACAAAATGAGGGCAGATATTGTGATTTTTCAATCGTCACTCCAGGGAGAAGAACCCAATATTGGCAGTAAATTGTTGCAAAATTAATTCCTTTGTCTGGATCTTCAAAGAGCTTAAAATAACATGTAAGCCAGGTTCTTTCTACCTGAAGTTTCTATCTTTGCATGGTAGATTTTGTTAAATCTATTGAGGTCTTCCTTAAGTTTGCCTGTTCAAATGGTTTCATTTTATCACTAACATTGATGTTAAACTAATAGGCCAGTTGTTATCTGCTACTGTTTTCTGAGCCTTTTAAAACAGTATTATTAGATTTGGATGTTACTAATCCCATTGAACTGCATGCACTTAACAATAATCATGCAATGAGAACCAGTGCCTCACAAAAATTCTCCTTGTTATAAAAGATAGAAAGATCCCAAACTCAGTCTTGCCAGGTATAGAAACAGGTGATCCCATCTTGCATTCCAATGGCTGTGGTAAATTAACTCTCAACAACATGAGGTTCAGGAAGAAAAGAAATATTCAACCAAAGCTCCAAGTTTCCTCTATTTTGTTCTTAGTAAACTGGAGGCCATCTAAAACTCTGCTGCCCAATGTCTTAACTCACAGCAAGTCACTGTGCTCTCTGATTCACACTGGTGCCTGATCAAGAAATAGCTTGAATTTAAAATTCCTGTTGTTTAGAAATCCTACCAAACCCATACCCTTCCCTATCTCTATCTCTGTTAACCGTTTTAACTCCACAAGGCTCCAGGATACCTGAACTCCTCTAATTCTGGCATCTTATCTGTCCTCAATTGTAATTGCTGCACCATTAGTTACCGGGCCTTCAGTTGCCTCAGTTTCCAGGTCTTAAGCACTGGAAGTCCCTCCAAAAACTGCTCTGCTTTGCTTTTCTCTTTAATGCACTTCTTAAAACCCAACCCTTTGGCCAAAAATTTGGCCATCTGACTTAATATCTCACTCTGTGGCCTAGTGACATAATATCATGTGCAGTGCCATAGGACAATTAATTATGTTAAAAGGTGCTACATAAATACAAGCTGTTGTTGCTACCTTTATTTGTCCTACCTTTAGCTGTCAGTAAATTCAGAATTATGGTTCCTATGTACGAACACAAATCCTCTTCTTGCTAGCTTTCTCTATAAAATATACAGATGTGTGACACTTATTCTAACTCTCTTTCAATCCAAACAATTTACACAGCATAATGATTTCATGGAAATAATCTTCTGTTTCTTTCTCTTATTTATCTTTCCTTCATGTCTACCTGCTTTCTTTCAACTCTTTTTTTTCTGTCTATTCACTTTGATTTACCTCATGACCTTACTGCTTTGCTTAGCTCCATTGGCCAGATGGCTAGGTTGCAATGCAAAGTAACATCACCTGCATGACTTCAACTCCTGCACCAGCTGAGATTACCCTCAGGGAAAGTCCTTCTCAACCTGTTCCCTCGCTTAAGGTATGGTGACCACAACCTTATCCCTGTATTTCCCATAACTATTCCATCTAGCCTACACATCCCTGCACACTACGGGCAATTTAGCATGGCCAATCCATCTAAACTGCACATCTTTAGACCATGGGAGGAAACGGAAGCACCAGGAGGAAACCCATGCAGATATGAGAAGAATGTGCAGGAACAGAGTATAAGTTTGACATTCCAACAATATCCCTCCACCGAACCTAAACTCTGTTACAAGTAGCCTATGTGCATCTTTGGGCTTTGGAAATGCAAAAAGAATATTCGATTTTTACACTTTGAAACATTTTTGAAAATGCTGCAAGTAGCAGGAATAGACAGGCAGGAGGTTGGATGAACACAGCAAACCAGGCAGCATCAGGAGGAACAGAAGTCAACATTTCAGGTGTAACCCTTCTTCAGGACTAGGGCTGGTTGTAGGGGGAGTTGCACGTAAAGGGCGGGGTGTGGGGGAAGGGTGATGAAGTGAGGATAGGTGAAGACAGGTAGAGGGTCAGTGGGAGGAATGAATCCGATTGATGGCAGGGAGGAGTGGAAGGGAGGAGGAGGGGCTGGGAAGAAGGTCGGGGGTTGGGGAGGGAGGTTATTTGAAATTGGAGAACTCAATGCTCAGTCCTCCAGGCTGTAGGGTGCTTAAATGTTGTTCCTCCAATAGGGACTGTGGTTTGTTTTGGCAATGGAAGAGACCAAGGATGGTCATGTTGGAAAGGAAGTGGGGAGGGGAATTAAAATGGGCAGTGACTGAGAGGTCCAGTCAGCCCCTGCGGGCCCGGCTGAGCTGCTCGGTGAACCGTTCCCTAAGTTTACGTTCGGTCTCCCCGATGTAGAGAAGACCACATTAAGAGCACCTGATGCAGTAAACTAGGTTAGAAGAGAGGCAGGTGAATCTCTGTCTCACCTGGAAGGACTGTTTGGGGCCCTGGATGGAGGTGACGGCGGTGGTGAACTAGCAGATTTGCATCTTTTCTAGTTGCAAGGGAAGATACATGGGGGTTCAGTGGTGGGGGTGGCGTGAACCAAGGACTGTTGGAGGGAACGGTCCTTGTGGAAGGCAGAGAGGGATGGAGAGGGAATGATGTTTTTGGTGGTGGGGTCTAGCTGGAGTTGGTGGAAGTGTTTGAGGATGATGCATTGGCTGCAGAGACTGGTGGGGTGGTAGATGAGGACAAGGAGGACTCTGTCTTTATTGCATTGGGGGGATTTAGAGCAGTGGAACAGGGAATGGAGGTGGTGCAGCGGAGGCTCTGTCTGGATGACAGGGGAAGGAAAAGCACATTGTTCAAAATAGGTGGACATCTGGGATGCTCGCAAGTGGAATGTCTGCTTATCCAAGCAGATGCAGCAGAGGCGGAGGAATTGGGAGAATGGGACGGAGTTCTTGCAAAATACTGGGTGGGAGGAGGTGTAGTCCAGGCAGTTATGGGAGTCTGTGGGTTTGTAGTGAACATTCATCTGGAGACTGTCGCTGGAGATGGAAAGGATGAAGTCAAGAAAGGGAAGGGAGGTGTCCTAGATGGACCAAATCAATTTGAGGGCGGGATGGAAGTTGTTGGAGAAGTCAATGAACTGCTCCAGTTCAGCCTGGGTGCAGGACGCTGCACTAATGCAGTCATTGATGTAACGGTGGAAGAGTTGGGACACAGTGTCTGGGTAGGTACTGAAGAGGGAAGAGCAGTATTAGAAAATTATAACCAGAATAATGGTATAAGATATACTTTTACCACAATTTCAAAGTACTTATAACATCAGTAACATTCAGAAATACACTCACAGCGTCATGAAAGCCGTGGAGATTTGGTGTTAATACAGGATAACGTACTTGTGGGAATTTCTTTATTCCTTGCATGACTTCTGTGTGATCTGCCAACTGACAAAAGTAAGTGCACAAAATGCACAATGTTATTAATTTGTTCTTCTCAAATACTCAGTGATATGAATAGATACAAAAAGACAGTTGATAAGATTTCACGAGGATAACTGTTAGCAAACATGTAAAACTCTTGAGGTAGATAAGGAGTTGGTGAGGAGCTAGAAAATAGACATAATGGATGTTACTTCATTTGACAGGAGATGACAAATGATATCTCCCAGAAATTGTAGCTTTTCACTACAACTGACTTCGATGATGGCACAACCACCATGGTAAATTACAGAACAGATTTAGTAACTCATCTGATGCTTGTAAGGCCTGTGAGTCATCAACAGCAGCAGAATTGTATTCAACCACAATCTGTGAATTCATGGCCAGGCATCTACACCCTCTCCACCATTACCAACAAGCTGGGAAATCAATCAGGTTCAATTGATGGTGCAGGTGGGCATGCTACACGCAGCATCAGGAATAACCAGAAGTGAGGTGTCAGCCTGGTAAAGATACAATGCAGAATTACTTGCACATCAAGTAACTTAAATAGTATACAATAGATAGAGCTAAGTGATAACACAATCAATGCATCAGATTTAAGCTCTGCAGTCTTATCCAACTACAAATGTTGGTGGACAATTAATCAACTTACTGGAGGAGGAGGGCCTACAAATATTGCCATCCTCAACGTTTAATGGAGTGGGAGGAAGTGGGTGGGTTGCAGCCTATATATCAAGGCAAGGCTGAACTTTTTGCAACAATCTTCTGCCAGATATACCAACTGAATGATCTAGCTTGGCCACCTCCCAGTTCCCTAAGGTCACCAATATCAGTGTTCAGCTAATTTTGTTTACACCACATGTTATGGAATGTTAAGGGGTGATAGTTGGAATTTCCTTCATTGGAAATGGTCATTGCCTGATGCTTAAATTATGCAAATGTTAGTTGCCACCCATCAGCCCAAGCCTGAATGTTTTCCAGGTCTTTCTGCATTTGGACACTGTGTCTTCACTATCTGGGGAGTTGGAAACGATGCTGAACATCATGCAATCATAATTTAATATCCCACTCTGACCTTATAATGGAGTGGGGTACATTCAAAAAGCAACTGAAAATATTTGGGTATAGGATACTATAGTAATGATTTCATTTAATTCATTCATAGGATTTGGGTGCCATTGGCTAGGCCTGCATTTATTGCTCATCAATTATTGATCAGAGGGCCATTAAGAGTCAAACACCTTGCTATGGGTCTGGTGTCAGATGTAGGCCAGACCAGGTAAGGATGACAGATTTCCTTTCCTAAGGCATATTAGTGAAGCAGATGGCCTCTTTTCTTCTAAATGGTTATTTGGTTATTATTAGACTCTTCATTATAGATTTGTTTTAATTCAAATTCCACAATCTGCCAAGACAGGATTCAAACCCCAATCCCCAGGACATTACTCGAGTTTCTGGATTAATATTCTGGTGATAACAAGAGCAGGCCACTGTCTGCTAGCATGCAGTGATGTCCTATGGCTGGGATGATTAATCTGACAACCACAACTATTGTTCTCCGTGCTTGGTACAACTTCAACCAATGAAGAGCTTTTCCTTGATTGTCTTTCTCCCTCAAATTGGCTTAAGACTCGACTTGTGAGACTGAGGACCTCAGGAGGATGCTGAGATAGATTGTCCACTCAGTATCGCCGGCTGAAGGTGGATGCAAATACTTCAGCCTCCTCTTCTGCACTAATATACAGGGCTTTCTAACATGAAAGCTGACGGTCTTTGTAAAACTTACCACCTCCAATGAGTTGCTTAATTCTCAACCACTATTCATGATTGGATGTGACAGGACAACAGAATTTTGATATGATGCACTGGTTGTAGAATCTCTTAGCACTGTCTACAGCATGCTGGTTGTGTTATTTGCTTTGCAAGTGGTCCCGTCACCAAGTTGAGAACTCATTTGTAGATGTGCCTGTTGCTGTTCTTGGAATCCCTGCCCAAAGTCTTCACTGAACCAGAGTTCATTCCCTGGCTCAATGGTAATGGTAGAGTGAGGGATATACCAAGGGAAGAGGTTACAGATTGTGTTTGAATGCAATACTGTTGCTGCTGATGGCCTACAACACCTCATGAATACCTTAGTTTTGATGATCTGTTCAAAATCCATCCCACCTAGCAGTGCCACACAACATAATGGAGGGGATACTCATATGAAGGTGGGATTTTGTCTCCACAAGGATTATGAAATGATCACTCTTACTGTCATGGACAGATGCATCTGGAGCAAGCAGGCTGGTAAGGATGAGGCCAAGTATGTTATAGAGTCGTAGAGTCATAGAGATGAACAGCACGGAAACAGACCCTTCGGTCCAACTCATCCATGTCGACCAAATATCCCAACCCAATCTAATCCCACCTGCCAGCACCTGGCTCATATCCCTCCAAATCCTTCCTATTCATATACCCATCCAGATGCCTTTTAAATGTTGCAATTGTACCAGCTTCCACCATTTCCTCTGGCAGCTCATTCCATACACATATCACCCTCTGCATGAAAGAATTGCCCCTTAGAAGTCTTTCCCCTCTCCCCCTAAACCTATACCCTCTAGTTCTGGAGTCTGCCACCCCAGGGAAAAGACTTTGTCTATTTATCCTATCCATGCCCCTCATGATTTTATAAACCTCTATAAGGTCACTCCTCAGCCTCCAATGCTCCAGGGAAAACATCCCTAGCCTATACAATCTCTCTCTATGGCTCAAATCCTCCAACCCTGGCAACATCCTTGTAAATCTTTTATGAACCCTTTCAAGTTTTACAACATCTTTCCGATAGGAAGGAGACCAGAATTGCACGCAATATTCCAATAGTGGCCTAACCGATGTCTTATACAGCAACAACATGACCTCCCAACTCCTGTCCTCAATACTCTGACCAATAAAGGAAAGCATACCAAACATCTTCTTCACTATCCTATCTACCTGCGACTCCACTTTCAAGGAGCTATGAACCTACACTGCAAGGTCTCTTTGTTCAGCAACACTCTCAAGGACCTTACCATTAAGTGTATAATTCCTGCTAAGATTTGCTTTCCCAAAATGCAGCACCTCACATTTATCTAAATTAAACTCCATCTGCCACTTCGCAGCCTATTGGCCTACCTGATCAAGATCCTGCTGTACTCTGAGGTAATCTTCTTCACTGTCCACTACACCTCCAATTTTGGTGTCATCAGCAAACTTACTAACTATACCTCTTCTTCCCTCGTGTTGGTTTCCTCAGCATATACTGCAGACCCAGTCTAACAGCTATGTCCCATAGAGGTTGGCTAGCTCCATCAGTATTGGCACTGCCATGCCACTCTTGGTGGTGATCATTGAAATTCCCATCCAGAGTACATCATGTGCCCTTGTCACCCTTAGTGTTCAACATGGAAGTGATTCATCAGCCAAAAAGGAGCAGTCAGTAGTTATGAGCAGTATGTTTGATCTGATGCATGAGATTTCATGTGGTCCAGAGTCAATGTTGAGGACTTTTAGGGCAACTTCTTCCTGACTGCATATCACTGTGCTGCCACCTCTGCTGGGCCTGTCCTGTTGCTGGGATTGTAAACAGGGATGGTCTGCTTCATTGCAAGATATTGATTCTATGTCTATGACTTTGTCAGGCTGTTGCATGCTTAGTCTCTAGAACAGCTCTCCAAATTTTGACACAAGCCTCCAAGTGATAAGAAGGAAATCTTTACAGGATTAACTGGGTGTTACCTCCCATGAGTTAGGAGTCTTCTTTCACATACACATACTTCATCCACATTCTTCCTTTCCTGACCTGAATTTTCCTCCATCAACTTGCACACATTTCTGGTAATTGTCCTGACATAGCTTTTTTTTTAAGCACAGCAAGTCCTTTAATCTCAGAGGTCCTGATCCTCCATCAAAAGAATTTTCTAATTATTCTTTCCTGTGCCAGTGGTCAGAAATGTAATCCTTCACTTTCTGTTTTCATGGACCATTCCAGCTGTTCCCTCCCCTTAAAAAAACTTTCACCTCAGAGCTCAATCTTTGTTGTAAGTAAAGTTGTCAATGATTCTAATGATCATAGTCCCCTCAGATAAGTAAATACATAGCTGAACAAAGAACACTACAGCACAGGAACAGGCCCTTTGGCCCTCTGAACATGCATTGACACATTTTGCCCATCCATACTAAAACTGTCTTTACTTACAGGATCCTATTCCCTTCCCATTCATGTATTTGTCCAGGTTGATCCAATCAGTGATGCCCACATAGCTTCTTGAATGCTACTATTTTGGTGGCTTCCACCACCTCCTCTGGCAGCACATTCCAGGCACTCACCACACTTTATGTGAAAAACGTTCCTCACACATCTCTTTCAAACATGCCCCCTCACACCTTGAACTTGTGTCCCCCAGTAATTGACCCCTCCACCCTGGGAAAAAGCCTCACAACTTTCCACTTTAACCATGCCATTCACAATCTTAGAAGCTTCTATCAGATCGCCCCCTCAACCTCCTGCGTTCCAGGGAAACCAAGCCCAGTCTATCCAAATGTTCTTCATAGCTAAAATCCCCCAAAGCAGGCAACATCCTGGTGAACCTTTTTTGTACCCTTTCCAAAGTATCCACATCCTTCAGGTAGGGTGGTGACCAGAGCTGCTAGATAAACAGCTAGATAAAATTGGAAATGTTAGCATTGGACTGCGGAACGTGGGGATTTGCTCTCATTGAGACTGTCCCAGATGATCCAAATCAATGTCAAGTAACTGGAGAAGGTGGGACTCATCTCATTTGAGCAGAAGTGGACATGTTGGAAGATTGAATAGAGGTGTCCAAGATTAGGAGAGGGTGTTGATCAAGCACATAGCGGGGAGTGCTCCTGTTCAGTAATGACAGCAGACCGATTTCAGTTTACTAAAAAACGTCCAAAGAGAAGGTAAGCAGGATTTTATCTTTGCTCAGTGAGTTGTGATCTAGAATAAAATGCCTGAGAGGGATCTGTCTAAAAGGAATGGGATACATACATGAAAAGGAGAAATTTGCAAGGTTGCAGGGAAATGGCGGTGGGGGATTGGCCTAAACAGACATCTGACAGAGATTGAGCACAAAAACAATAGGTCAAATCATTTCCGTCTGTTCTGTATTATTCCATTCACTGACTCTAGCTGTAACATTTTTAATCTGCCAGAGGGAAAAATCAGTAATACTGGGATTGAAGTACACAAGACAAGCCAGGGCAGTGCGTACAATTTGCCAATTTTACTGGATTTCCTTTGAGGTCAGAATTTCAATCCAGTTACCATCCCTTATATTACCAAAGGTAAAAAGGTTCATGTGGCTGATGGGACTGGACCTTTATCCTTTAACCTTTCTTTCCTTGACTCTGCAAGGTTCTTTCTAACCCCATGCTACACAGTCCTCTTCCTGCACCTGTCTCTTTCTAGTTGCTGTGCCTATGTTGTGGCCTAGCAGTATGGCCACTGGCTAATAATCTAGAGGTCCTGGCTAATGAGCTGGGGACCTGCATTCAAATCCAATAAAAATATGGAATTAAAAAGTGACCACTGTCAACTGTAAAATCCCGTCTGGTTCACCAGTGTCCTTCAGGGAAGGAAATCTGCCATCTGTCTCGTCCATGTGAAATTCTAGATCCACAGCAGCGTGATTAATTCTTAACTGTATTCTAGATAATTAGGAGGAGAAAGTGAGGTCTGCAGATGCTGGAGATCAGAGATGGAAATGTGTTGCTGGAAAAGCGCAGCAGGTCAGGCAGCATCTAGGGAACAGGAGAATCGACGTTTCGGGCATTAGCCCGAAGAAGGGCTAATGCCCGAAACGTCGATTCTCCTGTTCCCTAGATGCTGCCTGACCTGCTGCGCTTTTCCAGCAACACATTTCCATCTCATTCTAGATAATTAGGGACAGGCAATAAATGTTGACCCAGTCAGTGATGCCCATATCACATGAGAGAATAAAAGAAAATTAATCACCCCCAACTTATCACACACTCACACTCCACATCACTGAATCTGAAACAGATTTAGAAAGAGAGAATTCTACAAGTGCAGTCATCCTGCACAGTTTCACTTTTCACAGATTCCTACATTTTCAGATTCTTTTCCTGTGCTGACGTTTCCAATTCTTAATTCAACTACATATGTCCAGTGCCAACCAAATTGTCCTTAATACTCCATACTACTTGATTAGTATGCTTGGCCTGAGCAGTCAACCGACTTATTGAATGCTATTCTGGCTGAATTCCCTCTAGTTTGTTTTGAATTCCTTTCTGAAGTTTGGTGGCAACAGAAGCAGAAGAAATCCTTGTATATTTGTTCAAATTTCAGTCCCATTGCTTTGGCTGGACAGCATCTGGATTTTAATTTGGGCTTGAGTAGGGAAGTTTGTTGTGAATTTCTCACTAAGTGACGGAGGTCATATGCAGTCATACGAACAATGCTTCTCGGGTCATACCTCACCTACCTCAGACTCCTCTGCCTGTTCATTCCAGAGACACACTCAAAACTCCCTTGCTGTGGTTTACCTGTTTGCCAGTCTTCCCTTCCTTGGCTCTTCAATCCTATCTCGTGTTCTACTCCTGTAACCTTGCAAGTTAATTTTCTCCAAGTGCCCAATCAAGTTCCTTTTGAAATCATTCAATATCTCTACTTCTACCCCCTCGACACAGCAAGTTCAAGGCTGTTACCACTTACTACATTAAAACAAGTTATTCCTCATATCACCCACATCTTTTGTCCAAATCTATGTCATCCTGTCCTTGTACTATCAGCTTTAAGGCAGCTTTTTGTTATCCATCTTACCTAATCTTGTGCACATCCAAAAATTCACACTACTATTTCTAGTTAGTATGAATTACTAGAGACTTGACATTAATATGGTGTGCAGATGAGGAGTTATTTTCAACTTCAGTAGCTGTGTAACAATGTATGGGTGCAGAAAAACCTCTGGTCCCTTATTCCCTCTCGTCATTATGTTCGTCTGATTTTAACCTGAACTTGAAACCTGGCTTGCTGTAAAGTCTTTGAAGCTGCTTGATGGGCTTGCTTTCTTGTTGGCTGCTCTTGCAAACTTTGAAAAATGTTTCAATGACTTCATTGATTCACTTGGTGATGTTTCAGGCTGCAGCTGGGTAACTTTTCCTGTGGGATCCTTTAGTCAATACATTTTTACTACTGATTGATATATTACCTGACCAGTGGTTCAATAGCCAGTCAACAGTTTGTCAGTTTGAAGTTACTTGCTAGGAGATATGAAAATATACTGTACATACTGTAAATGCAATATGTAGGTTGACTTTTGAAGCCTCAAACAATCCTTTCAAAGAAAAGGGGGCTGTGTTATTAGCTAAATAGACAGTGTGAATTACTTACTTTGAAATGATACATAACAAAGAATATAACAATGATAGTTTATATTAAATTAATCTAGCATGGCTTTTGAATAAAATTATTCTACAAAGATACATTTAACGCCATTCAAAATATTTTAAAACCCTCCAAATTCATCATTTCGGGCATACCATCTAGAGCTTGCTACATTCACTCTGACTTTGGCTGTGATGTCATCATAAGGATCCCAGTCCAAATCAAATGTGGTGCTTTTGGTTTCACAATTATCCTTCGCAACAAATCAACTTCCTTTCCAGCCATTCAATTCCATATGCTACATTATTTGAAAAATCATGTGAAGGTTTGTGCACCAATAGCATTGCAAGATTTGATGATCAAACCACACAAAAGACTTAGTGAGCCAGCATGCTTGCTTGCTCATGAAGGTCCTATCCTCTGTCAATCATCCAACTATTCCATTCAGCATAGACGTCAGCCTTGAATGGCTAATCAAGGCACACATCCAAATGTTGAACTTTACACATTAGACCTGCAGATATAACAGCAATGTGAGTGTTATGTCTTCACAGGCACCTCTTAATCCCATTGATGTTATGGGATTGGAACATATTCCACATGACTGAGCTGCATTCTTTTCCATGTACCAGCACCATGCCTATTCCACACATTATTGATTCATAATGCTATCCTCATTGGTAGAAATGAACAAATGCATTTTCAATGTGGCTTGATATTTGAAACGTAACACAGATTGTTCCATCACCCATGCAGGCCTGTACCACCATGAATTTTGATTTCTCATATCCAATGTTTTTCACAGGAACATTTGTGAACCTTCCCACTCCATTGCTTGGCTGCAGGGCATATCAAAATTAGGGCCCTTTCATCCATGTGACCATTGTGAATAATACTGTCTGAAGATGAGCTGCTGGAAAGTGGTTACTTGGCATCTAGATATTTAAGTGGTTTCTTTTCATTCAATAAGGAAGCTACACCAACTAGCTGTTTCTCTGGCTGCCTGACCTACTGTGCTTTTCAGTGCCACACTCTGGCTCAGGGTTTGATTTGGCCCACTTCACTGCACAGGTATTTCTATTGATGAAATTATGTCTCTGACAATGTCCAAGAGTCCATTCCAGATCAGGCCAGTGGCTGTTTCTCATGGTGCATTTGATGTTGAGGTTCTGCTTCAGGGCAAGTTCCTTCTTCCAAAAGTCAGATCGAGTTTAGATTGACAACAGCATCAAGGGTTATTGGGGGCATACAAGAATGTGGAATTCAGGACACAGACAGCTTATGATCTTATTGAATAGCAGAGCTTGAGGAACGGGATGGGCTACTCCTGCTTCTCATTCTTGTGCTTTTGTATTTTCATACTGGTTCTTCACTGACAGCAAATTCCCTTGCTACAGCACTATCATTTGGTGAATTAGTACATGTTGTGACTTTAGCTTTAAACCAGCTTCATATTTCATGTGTATTGTTGGAAGACCCACCTCTCTCAGTCATTCACCACATGCTCTGTGTGGGCTTGTCTTAAACTGCCCTGTTACAATCTCAGTCGAGACTTATTAAAAAAAAGCAATAAATCCCAGTTACTTACTGAAACAATGAAGCCACAAGACTCAATGATTTAAAACAAGGACTTTTCAGGAAACAGGTGTCAAATAAAGCGCATCTTGAATACTATCCAAGGTAACAACTCATTCTTAACATAGAAGCGACATATATTATAATGTGGAGGTGCTGGTTTTGGACTGGGGTGAACAAAGTCAGAGGTCACATGGCACCAGGTGACTTGATGAATGAACAGCACTCCGAAAGCTTGTGATTTCAAAGAAGCCTGTTGGACTATAACCTGGTGTTGTGTGACTTCCAACATATATTAAACATGAATTACCAGGAAAACTTCAGTTGATTATAAACTACAAATTACAAATGAAATAGAAGATACAACTAAGACAACTCCTATGAACTGGTTCAGTCATCCACCCAGGCGAAAGTGAGGACTGCAGATGCTGGAGAAAAGGGTGGCGCTGGAGAAGCACAGCAGGTCAGGCAGCATCCGAGGAGCAGGAGAGTTGATGTTTCAGGCATAAGCGCTTCATCAGGAATGTTGATGAAGAACTTATGCCTGAAATATCAACTCTCCTGCTCCTCAGATGCTGTCTGACCTGCTGTGTTTTATCAGCGCCACACTTTTCAAGTCAGTCATCCACTCAGCTTACATGCAACACAAAGACCTTTAAAACTCTGTCTTCCTTCCAAAATATTTGAGAATTTAGCCTAAACCCTGGCTGTCAACAGCTCACAACAACCTATTCCTTATGGGCTGGTCTATACCAAAAATAATCTCAACTGCAGATCCTGCACAACTCTGCGAACGTTGACCTGAATTGTGTAGATCCATCAATGATACCTTCAAGCAACAGTAACAACTGCAGTAACTATATATTTGCTTACTCCCATCATTTGGATCTATCATCCATCAGCTTCAGCCTACCTGTACTGCAGCACTGGGAGCATCACCTGAGTTCTGATGGTTATGTGTCCTTGCATTGTATATACCAACTTTTGAAACCTTAAAAAGTCCTTCCAGAAAAGAAAAGGGAACATGTGATATACATTGAGTATACAATGTGAAGTATTTATTTTGAAATGGTTACCACCTACATAAGAAAGAAAATAACATTGATACTCTATACTAAATCAATCCAGCACGGTTTGCTGAAGGAATTTATTCTACAAAGATAGCTTTAAACCCACATTTTAAAAGCCACTCTCAATTTCAGTCTTAGATTCCTTAGAAACCTGGAAGGATCATTTTCCTTTCTCAGTTTCCTTTCTGAGTTTCCATTTTCAATTAGAATTGGTCTTATAGAATACAAGCTTTGAAATCCTGGCTTCTATCACACTGCATATCCCACAATGCAGCTGTGTCACCTGCTTGACCCCTTGCTCATAGCTATGTCAAGTCAAACAGGCACTTGTGAAATATTGAGCCCAATAACTAACGTCAGTAAAGCATATTGTAGACAAAAAGCATGAGTCAACCTATATGCTCACTAAATACAAATCATAATTTTAGAGACTGAATAAACAGGGTCATCACATATGCTGGGTTGATCCAATCCATGGTAAGACTGTGATATTTCTATTAAGAGGTCATTGTATTTGAATCTAACAGATAGGATTTGGTCAACAAGTTATCCAAATACTCTGAGTATTGTTATTCTATATATAACATAATTTATTTAAAGCCATGTTATCCGAAGTGAAAAAGTAGATTAAAGTTATTTATCATTCAATATAGTGTATAGTTGCAATACTTGCTCCTATATTGTATGTAAGAAAGTAAACAAACTTACAAGGATTGTAGGCATGGCCCCTTTCATTTTGAAAAATCAAATAGCTAGGAGTTTTGCCCTATAACTTGCATGAACCTGGACATCTCCAAACTATTAAAAGTCACATTTTTTTAAAGTATTAATGAAGAAAACTGGAATGGTGTTGAAATCTAATATATGTGATGTGAACTAAAACAGATGATTCCCAATCCTTTCAGAATGTGTGAAGTGTTTTTGTAAGCAGGAATATGGTTCTCGTTAAGCCAAAGACTAAAATAAATCCCAGATCAGTTCACAAGCAATTTCCTATTAAATGTGCAATTTATAAATACGGCAAAAAGTAAACATTGTGTAAAGAGAGGGAAGTCTGGTATACCTGAGCTAAGATGAGTAAATGGCTAAAGATGATGGATGTCTAAAATAATTATCATTAAATATGTGTATGGTTTATATACTTACACAACAAAATATTACTGGGAAACCTATATATTATGGAGTTTACAGAAAGACGAAGGAGAAGATTACTACAATTTTAGAGATGTCAACTTTTTTTAATTGCAAAAAATATACTTTATTCATAAAAAATCTCTTTGTATATATACATTGTCAGAAAAGCATTTTGGTTCTGAACAGTTGCTTATCAAGTAAATAAACAAAACAAGGAACTTTGACTTTGTCCACAAAACCAAAGACCTCTCTTCTACATGCTGTCCTAATATTTAGACATTTCAGGCTGGGAGAGTCCGATAACTGATTAGACTCCCATTTGCCTTCAGCAGGAAGACCTCAGATAGTGGCCTTTCCTAACAGCATCTTGGCGACAGCTTCCCCAGGCTTTAAGTGCATCGTTTAGCACGTAGTCCTGGACCGTGACATGTACAAGTCTGCAACACTCAATTGAAGTCAACTCCTTGCTCTGGAAGACCAACACGTTTCAGGCAGACCAAACAGTGTCATAGAATATAGAACATAGAAAAGTACAGCACAGAACAGGCCATTTGGCCCATGGTGTTGTGCTAAGGGTTAATCCTAATGTAAAATAAAATAACTTAACCTACATACCCCTCAACTCACAGCTATCCATGTGCATGTCCAGCAGTCGCTTAAATGTCCCTAATGACTCTGCCTCCACCATCACCGCTGGCAACGCATTCCATGCATTCACAACTCTCTGTGTAAAGCACCTTCCTCTGACATCTCCTCTATATCTTTCTCTTAATATCTTAAAACTATGACCCCTTGTACCAGTCAATCCTGCCCTGGGGAAAAGTCTCTAGCTATTGAATCTATCCATTCCTCTCATTATCTTGCATACCTCGATCAGTCACCCCTCTTCCTCCTTCTCTCCAGAGAGAAAAGTCCAAGCTTATTCAAGCTCTCTTCGTAAGGCAAGCCCTCCAGTCCAGGCAGCCTCCTGGTAAACCTTCTTTGTACCCTCTCCAAAGCCTCTGTATCTTTCCTATAGTAGCGTGACCAGAACTGGACATAACATTCCAAGTGTGGTCTCACCAGGGACTAGTAGAGCTGTAGCAAAACCTCACGGCTCTTAAACTCGATCCCCCTGTTAATAAAAGCCAAAACACCATATGCTTTCTTAACAACCCTATCCACTTGGGTGGCAACTTTCAGGGATCTATGTACTTGCATACCCAGATCCCTCTGTTCCTCCACACTGCCACGAATCCTGTCTTTAATCCTATATTCAGCATTCGAGTTCGACCTTCCAAAATGCATCACTTCACATTTATCCAGGTTGAATTCCATCTGCCATTTCTCAGCCCAGCTCTGCATCCTGTCTATGTCACACTGCAGCCTACAATAGCCCTCAATACTATCGATGGCACCTCCAACCTTTGTGTCATCTGCAAATTTACCAACCCTTCCCTCAACCTCCTCATCCATGTCATTTATAAAAACTACAAAGAGCAGAGGCCCAAGAGCGGAGCCCTGTGGGACCTCACTCAACACTGACCTCCAGGCACAATACTTTCCATCTACAACCACTCTCTGCCTTCTGTCAGCCAACCAAATTCTGAATCCAGATAGCTAAATATCCCTGTATCCCATACTTCCTGATTTTATGAATGAGCCTACCATGGGGAACCTTATCAAATGCCTTGCTGAAGTCCGTATACACCACATCCACTGCTCGACCTATCTTGTCATCTCCTCAAAAAACTCAATAAGATTTGTGAGGCGTGACCTGCCCCTCACAAAGCCATGCTGACTGCCTCTAATCACGCTATGCTTTGCCAAATAATCATAAATCCTATACCTTAGAATTCTTTCCAAAACTTTTAATTATTAAATGGTCCTCCAGGCACAGTTGATGTTTGTCTCGGTGTGTGTGTGTCCCGGGGAACGCAGTTCCTGTGTCATGGAACTGCTCACAGCAAACCTCAGTATAAACCACTGCAGTTTCCTCCAGACTTCCTTTGCAAAGACACATTCCAAAAGGAGGTGTGTGACAGTCTCAACACCCTTCCCCCCACCCCACAGCCACTTCAAGGCCAACCTGCGGATTTCAGAGATGTCAACATCATTCTACTATTGACAAGCATTTAGCTCTAACACAGGATTTACAATTGAGTCCATTATGTTTGCTTTTGGGCACCACACTTTAGAAAGGATGTCAAACCTTAAGAGATGATTGAAGAATGATTCCTGAGAATGGCTGCAGTGACAAGAGACTTCAGTTATGCAGACAGATGGTGGCACAGTGGCACCGCGGTTAGCACTGCAACCTCACAGCACCAGGGTCCCAGGTTCAATTTCAGCCTCGGGTGACTGTCTGTGTGGAGTTTCCACATTCTCCCTGTGTCTGCGGGAGTTTCCTCTGGGTGCTCCGGTTTCCTCCCACAGTGCAAAGATGTGCAGGTCAGGTGAATTGGCCATGCTAAATTGCCCATAGTGTTAGGTGCATTATCCAGAGGGAAATGGGTCTGGGTGGGTTACTCTTTGGAGGGTTGGTGTGGACTTGTTGGACTGAAGGGCCTGTGGGAATCTAATCTAAGACTGGGGAGGTTGGATTGGTCGACATCACAGAAGTGATTTATAGAAGTTTTCGTCATCAAGAGGATATGGGGAGAAATTGTTCTCATTGGTGGAAAGGTCAAGAATCAGAAAAGGACAATTTAGTGATTGGCAAAAAAAAACAAAACATGAGGGAATTCGGGAAAATGCTGCTTGTAAACATGTGTTTTCAGACTGGAAAGTAGTACCCGACAGTCTGGTGATGGCAGGTCCAATTGTGGTTTATAAAAGGGAATTGGTTAATACCTTTTGGAATAAAGCTGTAGGGAAATGAGGAAATGAGAAGGAAGGGAGATTAGATAAATTGCTTTTGAGAGAATGGGCAGTGACTCAATGGGCCAAATGGTCACCTTCAGTCGGCAACCATTACTATGATTTCATAAACAAAAACAGAAATTGCAGGAAAAGTGGAGCAAGTCTGGCAGCATTTGTGGAGAGAAATCAAAGATAACATTTTGGATCGAGTTACCCTTTGTCAGAACGTTAGCTCTGATTTCTCCCCATAGATGCTGCCAGACCTGCTGAACTTTTCCTGCAATTTCTGTTTTTGTTTCTGATTTACAGCATCTGCAGTACTTTTGGTTTTTGTTTATGATTTCATGGTGATTGGCCCAGAGTATAAAGTACAGGGGGGTTTCCGGAACCTTTATAAATTGCTGCTTAGGCATCAACTAGAGAAAATGTAGAACACGGAATATGGGGAGTGGGAAATAAAGTGGATTTCAAGCCCAGTGTCAGCTTTGATGGTTATTTGATCTACTCCTACTCTTATTTCATGTGTTAAATATTCTAGCAAGATCAAAAGAATGCTGTCAAATTACCCCCCTTGGCATTCATCATCCTCACACATCATATCAACTGAGAGTTGTTGAGATGTATTCTCCTGCACAGTCTTGGCTGGAACAATAGAATAGTGGCAGGGAAGATGAAGATAGAGAGCAATAAGAAATGCCACTACCTCCTTGTCCCAATAAGGGCAGAAACAAATCAGGTTCTGAATGACATGGGCTCTGGTGAGAGGAGCGGTGACATTGTCATCTCAACATCAAGTTCACCTTGCCACAACTTCCCTACTTTGCTCAAGCAGTGAAGTGAGACTCTCACCAGAGAGCAGCGAGTTCCCAATGCTTATTATCGCTTGTTAATTATGAATTGTCAACTCACCACAGTTGTGATTTTACCATACAAACTAGCCTTTGGGAAAACTCAACATGGAAACCAGAACATGTTCAATTCATTATTTGAGCCAAAATAAGCTCCATATTGGACACCAGGCACTAAGTTCTCAGGCATGGACACTGGCCACGCATACCCCACGTCCACATACATTGGCATCTAAAATGTACCAGCCTGTATAAACCGCATGGCACGTCTCTAATCCACTTGCATGATGCTCCGCCACTTCAATGCCACACTACAACTGTCATTGTAATGCTGCAGCAAGGATGCTGTGCACTCAGCACTCACCCAGTTCAAGGACTGGCTCAGACTTCATCTCTGGGTTCTTCACTCACTGTCACAGCATTCACTCACTCCGTCTACCTGGATATACACAGCATCCCTGCCTTACCTTTTCCCGCCTCAATCAGAGACACTAGTCTCACTTTATTACTGTTGGGCTATGCCATTTAGCACAGACATAAAGCCAGGAGGCTTATCACAATTATCAGCCATTCTCAATCCAGCCAAGGGGAATATCATGTGCTCAGGCAATCCTGGTACAGTAAGTCAAATGCAGGCTCTAATACCAGTCCAGTCCCTGCTCAGAGGCAGCCAAAGTCAGCATCATCTGCACATAAGGGGCGAAGAGTAGACTGATAAGAAGCCCAGTACCTGTAGGGACTCTTTCCCCTTTATTGTGGGCTGTTTTGTTTCTGAAATGTGAGACAGGTAGGTATTATGGAAGATGGAAGTGGTAACAGAGCTATTATTGTTGGTGCAGAGTCATAGACCAAGCAAGTTGGCAGTACAGAAGGTGTGTTAATGTTGCACTTTGGAATGGATGAGGGTAAATGTAGGATGATGTTGCATGCAATACTGAGAGTGGTAGAGCATTAGCATTGGTGGGAGGTGGGTGCAGTGTCAGAAATAGAGTGAATAAGAGATATCCAAGAGATGAATGTGACATTTGCCTTACAAAGCTGGGCATTCCTCGAGATGGCTGAAATTGCTTCAGAGCTGGCAACCTCGGGCCAGGCTGGCATGGCCTGGTATCGTGGTTTCCAGTACTGATTCTGGGAAAGGGGAAGTTCCACCCGTACATCAATCCAGTCAGCAGGAGCACCAGGACTATGGCAGCAAACCAGACCATGGATTTCTGCCAGTCTGCCATGTCCCAGACGAAGGTCAGGAATGGTGTAGGGAAGCTCTGGACTGAACACGTTTGTCATGGTGCCTCACGTGAAGGTGGTACCGGTGCCAGGGATGACCATGACTTTGTAAGATTGGGTGGAAATGTAGTGTGATTCTCACCATCAGGGTAAATGTGCTGAGTTTGGAAAATTAAGTGAGAAAACTCGCTTGGCCTCACAAAGGGAACCACACCAGCAAACCCTGCGTGATTCGCACTTAGCCAAAACATAAACACAAGGATTCCACCCTGATTTTCCTCTCGTGTCCTTTCTTAGACCATCACATCTCCATGCCAAAGTGCAAATGTCAACCTGTTGAAATTTTGGGAGGGTTCAGTGCTGGTGGAGGAAGTTACTAGACCCCAGTTACCACACCTTCATTGGCAGAATTCAATCTTCTCTAGAAAGGGTAATGCCCAGAGCTCAGAGTCAGCAGAGACGCTCTCCATTGAGGTTTCAATAACTTCCCTACATGTGTCTCCGAACCTCTAACCGAGCTTCAGGATAGCTTCCATTTTCTCACATGCCCACCCATCTCATTGGAAATGCCATGGAGGGGTGGGGTTGTCACCTGTGCACAGTCTGTGATTTGGCTTTGGGAAACAACTTAGTTCAGTTTCAGGGTCCAGAGGGAAGAGTAAGCAGGATCCACTCTCATGACTGCTTTCCACTAAAGAGGAGAGTCCAGCCCATGTCTTTACAGTGAAAATGTGAGATTTCTAGAAAGTGCAACGTCGTTCCAGATTTAACACTTGGCATCAGTTAGAAAAGCTTGAGGAAACAGTATTAAGGATTCCCAGCAGATTCTTAAAGATGTACATATTAAAACTAAAAAGAAATGGATCAGCGAAACATGTTACATAGTGAGATGCTACGCATTTTGGAACAACCCCCACATGTAATGTTTACGTTTTCACATGAAAATATTTCCATTTTGTGCCGGATGATGATGCTGTTTTTATTTTAAACAGTCAATATAGATTGGTTTACACATTGTTTTTGAGAATGTACTAAACAAGAAATGTGAGGAGTGATGAGAAGCGTTCAGTAAATGCTGTTTGCAGGGTCCAGGCTGCTGCTCTCGATTTCCCATGCCATATATTTAATCAGGTTAAAAATCACACAACATCAAGTTATAGTCCAGCAGGTTTATTTGGAAGCACCAGCTTTCAGAGCGCTGCTCCTTCATCAGGTGGTTGTGGAGCAACTTTGCAGCCACCTGATGAAGGAGCGTCGCTCCGAATGCTAGTACTTCCAAATAAACCTGTTGGACTATAACCTGGTGTTGTGTGATTTTTAATTTTGTCTCCCCCAGTCCAACACTGGCACTTCCACATTATTACATACATTTGATAGATAGAAAATCAACATCCTCATACACGAATCACAAAAAAGTTTAATTTGCACATTCAACAAGTGATTAGGATGGTAAATGGAATGTTGTTTATCACAAGGGGAGTGGAATATAAAGATAGGGATGTTTTCCTTCAGCTGTACAGGTTTGTGGTGAGATGGCATCTGAAGGAGTGTGTATGGTTTTGATCTCCTTCTTTGAACAAAGACATAATTGCTTTAGAAACAGTTCATGAAGGTTCATCTGCTTCATTCCTGGGCTGATGAACCTTTCTTATGAAAAAAACACTGAACAGTTTGTGTTTTTATCCATCAGAGTTTATAAGAATGAGAGATAAGCTTGTTGAAACATGTAAGATCCTGATGGATTTTGATGAGGTAGATACCAGGAGGATATTTCATCTTGTGGAAGTAACCGGAACAAGGGGATGTAGTTTAAGATTATGATGTCTTCCTTTTAACATGGAAGTGAATTTTGTTCTTCTCAGAGGGCATGAATATGTGGAATTCTTTTCCCACAGAAACAGTGAAGACTGAATAATGAATTTGTTCAAGGCTGTGTTAAAAAGAATTTTAGTGGACAAGGAAATCAAAGTTTAAGAGGGAGCACATGGGATAGTGGAACAGTCTCAGAAGACTGAATGGTGTACTCCTACTTCTGAACGCAATGCTCCCAAGTTAATTTACTGTCTTAGTAATTATTCATCAATCTCCTGCAGTGTCACATACTAAGAGGGTGATGTTGACTTTATAATGCAAAAAATGTACTGACAAGTAAACAGGCCCATTGACAATTCTCATGATTAATATTCCCAAAGAGCTACAATCTGTTATTCCCTACTTGTACAAAGTCAAAAGTATGTCCTGACAGTCAAACAAAGTGTAATCTCCGACTGAGTCCCTGCGCAAAGCTTGGGGATTAAGTGGACTATTGCTTACTGACAAATCAATCAGCATGTTAAACGTGGTGGAAGTAGATTTATCCTTGGTTCAGTGTGCCTGAGGCCAGACTATTTAGAGACCAGAGCCTTGTCAGTGCTTAGTTGGCAGACGTACAGGCACTGAATTTTCATATATTCACACATTTCAACCTTTTCTTATGTGTGTTGTATTTCTTTTGAAACAGGCTACATTTGGAGACTGTTAATCTCAGTTCAGTGTGACTATGTCATCGATCAATCTTGATTCTTCTTCCAACATAATAAATCCAACCACTTTTGTAAAGAACTTAGCAATTATTACACATACAAATTAAATGTTTTGACATACCTGGGGCATCCATTTTGGAGGGACAAAACTGGTGGCTTCAATGACAGATAATCCTGTTTCTGATAGAAGGTTGATCAACTTGATTTTTACTTCTGTTGGTACAATCACCTAAAAATAATCCATTCAAATAATAACATCTCTGAACAGGTTGATTAGAACAATAGTTTAAATGAAAAGGCCATTCTGGAAATGTTCATTACTGATTATCCAACAAATGGAGGCTCCTGACAATGCAATAGAAGAAACAGCAAAAAGAGACTAAGTGCTTTGCTAATGGAAACATTGTTAAAGAGGATGCAAAGTTTAACACTTAGTCAAGAAAACACATCAATGTGTCTACTTCCACAGGAGGCTAAGAAAATTTGGTGTGTCCCTAAAGACTCTTAACAATTTTTAAAGATGTACCAATAGCGAACATTCTATCCAGATGCATCACAGGAACTGTTCTGCCCAGGACCATAAGCAACTACAGAGAGTGGTGAGCACAGCCCAGTCCATCACACAAGCCAAACATCCATCCATTGACGCCATCTATACTTGGCCATGGAAAGGCAGCCAACAATATCAAAGACCTGTCCCACCATGGTTACAATCTCTTCCAACCTCTTCCATTGGGTAGAAGATACAAAAGCTTAAACACATGTACCAACAGATTCAAGAACAGCTTCTCCCCACTGTTATTAGGCTTTCTAATGGACCTCTCAAATTTCAAATTTAATGTTAACCTCATTCCATGTGCACCTTCGCTGCAGCCATAACATTGTTTTCCTCATTCTAATACCCTTATGCACTTTGTATGGTATGATCTGCACACAAAACAAAACTTTCCACTGTACCTAGGTACATGTGACAATATAAATCAAATGAACACTCGGGAGCTTGCACATGGTGCTCTGATGTATTGGAAAAATATACCTGAATTCTTTATGGTTTCCAATAAAACATTGCTTTGCTTTACAAGCTGCTTTACTAGGAGCTGAATCTCAATGTTTTCACACCTACTTAATCATGTGCCCCTAAACATTGTGGTATCTGAGTTCATCCTCAGTCACACAAACCAGGGATCGACATTGATTGGCATGGTATATTGTCACATGATGAAATGCACTTGCCTATTTCGGCATCAGAATGCGGCATGAAAACAGTTTGATGCCAGGTAGTGTGGACATTGCACACTGTTAACAAACAGGATGTAGAGTGTTATCAAATTTCCATCATGCATTCTGTCCAACCAACTGACTACCTAATGCTCAACTGCCCAAGAGAAAATTTGCTGTGAAGTTATTATTTACCCATTCCACAAACATTTTGGATGTTTACATCCAGCAGAGAGTCAGTCAACTCACCTCAGTTCGAGGTCTCTCTGTCACCTTCTAAATAAAAGTTGAAAGGTTAGTTGGAACGGGAATAAGTCAATCAGTCCCACAAGCCAGTCAATTTATTCAGCTAGTCAACTAAATCATGGTTGATTTGTAACTCCATCTCACTGTGTTACTTCCATAATTCTTAATGCTCTTGCAAAATAAAAATCCAACAATCCTAGTTTTGAAATTGTTTCACCAGAATAATAAAAGCAAAGGTATGTTTAAGATAAATTAAAGAAGGATTTATGACACAGTTGCTTTCTTTGGTTATAGGTTCATTAAATAAGTCTATTACACTCAAACTATAACATACTCCAAATTACGGTATTCAATATTCTGTTATGATACAGTAACCATACCTTCTCATTCTGGAGGCCATCCCTAGGTCCAACCTCAACGATCTTTACAAATTCAGGAAGGGCTGGTGTTGTATTGTTCTAGGGGTTAAAAGAAGTTTCAGATTGAAGCAAAAGCCAAAGTTCTATTCAGCAAAACTTCACCTGTTTCTGAAATTCCGTGCAGTCATGAAACTTCAAAGCCAATATTCCTCTAAAGTGTCAAACATGGCTCAATTACTAGTAATCTTGCTTCAGTTCACAAGGTTGTAGGTTCAAGTGCCAAGTTAAAATGTGCACACAACAATCAAAGCTGCAGTGCAGTACTGAGGGACTGATACACTGTCAGGGATGCCTTTATTCAGATTAAATGCGACACTGATCTCTCAGATAGATGTAAAAGATCCCACATTATTTAGTTCTCAGGCAACATCTAAAAAAAAACAGATTATTTGATCTTTATCACATTTGTGTGAGTTTACATGAATAAATTGGTTGCTGTGTTCCTTATATTGCATTAGTGACTACAAAAAGATTTACTACAATGTCATCTAACCTAGAAGGTTTGAGTTATAAGGAGAGGCTGGATAGGCTGGGACTTTTTCTCTGGAGTGTAGGAAACTGAGGGGGTGACGTTATAGAGGTCTACAAAACCATGAGAGGCATAGATAAGGTAAATAGCCAACAGTTTTTCCCCATGGGAGAGGAGTCTAAAACTAGAGGGCATGGTTTTAAGGTGAGATGGTAGCGATACTAAACAGTTCAGAGGGAAGCGTTTTTTTCCACACAGAAGGTGGTCAGAGTCCGGAAAGGTAGTGGTGGAGGCAAGTATTATGATGTCATTTAAGAAACATTTGTACAGGTACATGGATGGGATACGTATGGAGAGATATGGACCAAATGCAGGCAAATGGGACTAAATTAACTGAAAAACAGGGCAGCATGGAGAACGTAGGCCAAAGGGCCTTTTTCCATGCTGTAAACTTCCTTTGACTCTCTGACATCAAGAGCATGTCACTGGCTGCAAAGCACTTTGACATATCCAAAGATTGTGAACGACACCATCTAATTACCCTTTTGTCCTTAATGTATTTGTAAAAACCCTCTGGATTCTCCTTAACTCTATTTGCCAAAGCTATCTCATGTCCCCTTTTTGCCCTCCTGATTTCTCTCTTAAGTACACTCCTACTGCCTTTATACTCTTGTAAGGATTCACTCGACCTATCCTGTCTATACTTGACATATGCTTCCTTCTTTTTTTTAAACAGTCCCATGGGAGACTGGTGAGCAATGTTAAATCTCATGGAATACAGGGAGAACTCACCATTTGGATACAGAGCTGGCTCAAAGGTAGAAGACAGAGGGTGGGGGTGGAGGGTTGTTTTTCAGACAAGAGGCCTGTGTCCAGCACAATGCCATAAGGAATGGTGCTGGGTCCTCTATTTTTCATCATTTATATAAATGATTTGGATGTGAGCGTAAGAGGAATGGTTCGTAAGTTTGCTGATAACACCAAAATTGAAAGTGGATATCGAAAAGCCTTACCTCAGATTACAACGGGAGCTTGATAAGATGGGCCAATGGGCTGAGAAGTGGCAGATGGAGTTTAATTCAGATAAATGCGAGGTGCTGCATTTTGGGAAAGCAAATCTTAGCAGGACTTATAGACTTAATGGTAAGGTCCTAGGGAGTGTTGCTGAACAAAGAGACCTTGGAGTGCAGGTTCATAGCTACTTGAAAGTGGAGTCACAGGTAGATAGGATAGTGAAGAAGGCATTTGGTATGCTTTCTTTTATTGGTCAGAGTATTGAGTACAGGAGTCATGTTGCGGCTGTACAGGACATTGGTTGGAATATTGCATGCAATTCTGGTCTCCTTCCTATCGGAAATATGTTGTGAAACTTGAAAGGGTTCAGAAAAGATTTACAAAGATGTTGCCAGGGTTGGAGGATTTGAGTTATAGGGAGAGACTGAACAGGCTGGGGCTGTTATCCCTGGAGCGTCGGAGGCTGAGGGGTGAAGTTTACAAAATCATGAGGGTCATAGATGGGATAAATAGACAAAGTTTTTTTTCCCCTGGGTTGGGGAAGTCCAGAACAAGAGGGCATAGGTTTAGGGCGAGAAGTGAAAAATATAAAAGAAACCTAAGGGGCAACTTTTTCCACACAGAGGGCGGTATGTGTATGGAATGAGCTGCCAGAGGAAGTGGTGGAGGCTAGTACAATTGCAACATTTAAAAGGCATCTGGATGAGTGTATGAATAGAAAGGGTTTGGAGGGATGTGGGGCGGGTGCTAACAGGTGGGACTAGATTGGGTTGGGATATCTGGTCGGCATGGACGAGTTCAACTGAAGGGTCTGTTTCTGTGCTGTAGATCTCTATGACTCTATAAATATTAAGCTTTACTGAATCTATTCTGCACTATATGATATGGAATTTTAACAAAAGAGTAATACCTTATTTATAGTTTTCAGACATGTAACAATATTTCATGTAAATACTACAAATCTTGTAAATTATGTAGTAGATGGACATGCTTGCTTTCACTTCACGAAGAAACCACACAGATTGATTGGACTGTAAGTCATGTTATATTTTTGCTTCAAATGATGTACACCATTTTACATGAAGATTTTCATAGCAAAGCATCCAGCTTTAAGTCAAAGCTGCAGTTTTCAAGCTTAGCTACCTCCAGGGGGGTCAGATAAAGCTTGCAATAGTAGCTTGTGCTCATGACTTCCACTGAATCCTTTCCATCTGTACAGAAATCAAATGTGACATCCAAGTATTTTCTGTTCTAAACCAGTTTGCAATTCTGATTAAAGATATTCAGTCTAAAATTGGGAAGGCAGCAGAAGGATCAATATTAACATGCATTACTGTGAACACATGAAAACAAACGACAACAAAATATTAATGCAAATTTGTTTTTGTTTTAGCTGGTTTTATTTTGATGAGCTCATACGAATAGAAGAGTTTTACCACACAAAACACATCAGTCATTCAACAGTGATTTCAAAAGTACCTTCAAATTGTGTTTCAAAGCAAAATGTTTGCTGGACTATTAAATCCCTTCAGTTCCTGCTGTTTCTGAGAAATAGCACTGATATTTCAAGTAGTTTCTTACAATTATCGTTTCCCAACCTTAGAACAATGGCTATCACTATCAAGCTAATTTCATTACATTGTAGTTTATCAGTTTGTTAACCATTCTGGCATTACTGTAGGCTAAGTGAGCAGTTAAACCAGAGAAAAATGATTGCCTCCTGACCATACCCATTATTTCTTGCACACCAGGATCCCCTCTTGCAATTCATAACAGCAACTGAAATGATTTACTTAGCTCAATAAAACTGATTGACCCAACTCATTCACACAAAAGGTATAATAATTAAGCAATTATGGCATAAATTATCGACACACCAGCATATCTTCCATCCTCCCCCACCCCCTCTTAACACATCCCTCGCAAGATGAAAGGTGTATATGTGGCTCAGTGAACGAGGTTGGCTTTTTTAGTTGTCAGTTTTGCATTAATCTTTGATATGCAATTATTCTGATTACATTAAGTGTTGACATCAGGGCGCACAGAGTTAACGGAAGCTGGAGATTAGCTAATGGTGACTTGGTGCATCTTACCTGTAGCCCTAATGGGACGGAGGTGTCTCCAATGGAGAACCAGTCCATCTTCGCCCCGGTACTCAGACATTCTTTGATGGTCGAAGGTACGTTCCCCATGGACTTGCCTCCCAGCCACACACACGTACAGACAGCAGCCGAGTCACTCAACCCGACTCTTTCAATACGATGGTCAATAAAAGGCATTTATGGAAAAAAAATGAAGTTGTGTACATTTTTTAAAAAGAGAAAAGCCCCGGTAATGACTGAAGGAGCGATGTGATGCTGATGAACTGATGCTGGAGCAGCATCCATATACCGCTGGGAATGCCCTGCTCCCTGCAACACAAACACTGCATCAGAACACGCCCAGTCTGTACGGCTGCAGTCATCAGCTGGAAAATTCAGCTGGACGTGGACCCCAGCACATATACTTGAAGAGTGGAAAATGCCCACCAGCTTCCACACATATTTTCCAGAGCAGTGGATTATAACAAAACAAAATGAACTTTTCTTTATACTTTAAGTATGTTTTATGTGTTAAAGTATGTTTTATGTGTTGGCTGTTGCCTCTGAGTCATGAAGATCTGAGTTCAAGTCCCACTCCACACAATAATTATAGCTGACCCTGGACTGAAATACTGAGGGAATGGTGCACTGTCATACGCGCTGCCATTTCATTGAGTGAGATATCAGAAGAGATTCCCTTTGTTCCTAAAATACTCAGTGACATTCTTTTCCAGACAGGAGCAGGGGAATTATCCTGCAATGCCATAGAGCATAGAGTTGTACAGCACAGCAACAGACTCTTCGCTCCAACTCATCCATGCTGACCAGATATCTTAAATTGGCCCATATCCTCCAAGCGACTTCCCTCCCCATTCATGTACGCATCCAGATGCCTCTTAAATGTTGTAATTATGCCAGCCTTCACCACTTCTTTTTTAGATCAGATAACCTACAGTGTGGAAACAGGCCCTTCGGCCCAACAAGTCCACACCAACCCTCCGAAGAGCAAGCCATTCCCCTACATTTACCCCCTCACCTAACACTACAGGCAATTTAGCATGGCCAATTCACCTGACCTGCACATTTTTGGACTGAGAGGAAACCGGAGCACCTGGAGGAAACCCACGCAGACATGGGGAGAATGTGCAAACTCCATACAGACAGTCGCCTGAGGCAAGAATTGAACTCAGGTCTCTGGCGCTGGCAGTTGATTCCATACACACACTACCCTCTGTGTGAAAACGTTGCCCCTTAATTTTTCCCCTCTCGACCTAAACCTATGCCCTCTAGATTCCCACCCTGGGGAAAAGACCTTGACTGTTCACCCTACCTATGATTTTATAAACTTCTCTAAGGTCACCCGACATCTTTCGATGCTCCAAGGAAAATAGCCCCAGTCTTTCCAGCCTCTCCCGACAGCTCAAAGCCTCCAACTCTAGCAACATCCTTGTAAATCTTTTCTGAACCCATTCTAGTTTCATTATATCTTATCTTCACTGGGAACGGTGCCCCATCATAAAGTCACTGTTTATTGCACGTGGAGAGTTCTTGACATTGACCCCGCTCCTGAAGAGCCAGCTCTCAGAGTAGAGATTATGTCTGACACTCCTGTTTCCCCCCCCCCCCCCCCACCTACCTCTTAACTGTGGAAGTGCTTATATTTTTCCCCAGCACCCATGTTGTGTGTGTGTAGGTGTGAGACACAGAGAGAGACACAAGGTGTACAAATCTTTATTCAAATTTCCACGACCAGGAAGAAAAGAAACACCAGTGACAAGCAGTGCCCTTCATGTCAAACGGCAATGCTGTGGGACCAAACAGTGAAAGCGAAGGCAGGGATTAAATCAAAATAGAGTTGGAGGAGGAAATAATGCACTCCACTCCCTACAGTGCCCACCTCTCCCTGAACGGCTCAAGGGTGTTGGTGGCTACCACGTGCTCCTTCGCCAGAGACACCCAGGCTCTAACATAACCGCGGAAGAGGGGCAGGCAGTCGGCCCTAACGACCCCCTCCACGGCCCGCTGTCTGGACCTGTCAATGTCCAGTTTGGCCAGGCCCAGGAGCAGACCCACGAGGAGGGTCTTCAGACCTGCGGTCCCTCCTCCGTACCGGATGCCCGAAGATCAGGAGCGTGGGACTGAAGTGAAGTGAAAAGCAGAGGAGGAGGTTTTTGAGAAAATCAAAAAGGGAGTGCAAACGCCCACACCCAATATACACATGATCCACGGACTACGAAGCGCCACAGAACAAACAGTTGGGCTGGGGGTCCGTGAACCACCACAATCTGCAGTTGCAGGGGACTGCTGCGTGGAGCACCCTCCACTCCAGATCCCCGAGAGAAAGGGGAGGAATCCCAGTGGAGGGCTCTCTACGCAGGAGCTCCACTGCCCGGTGGCAAATGGGCACGCCAAGGAGGGTCCGGGTAGTGGAGGAGGGAGAACAGGTGGACAGTGTGCAGTAGTCGATACAGGGCCTGCCTTTTTACGTCCTTAAAAAGGACAAAATTAAAATTCCGGTGGTGGCTTAGGTTGTGGGGCACAGGCTCCCGCGGGAAGTACAGGACCTTGGGGCCAATTTGAAATTCTGTCCGGGCTGGGGTGAGCGCAGACGGGATCCCACCGCACACCTGAGCGTCCTCCAACTGGTGCACTACATCGGGTCAGAGCACCGCCTTAAAGGGGTCGGATGGCAGTGGCCACATACCGGAGGTCTACGGCTGCCCTGCTCGCTATGTCCGGCGGCAGCGCCCAGCCCAGGCCCCCGGCACATCCCTGACCCTGGTCACCCTTGCTGCCACGGCCCTCCCCTCCGACAGCCACTCGAACCCGCGAGTACGGAGGTGCGGATTCCTGAGCAACGGCTCCCTAACGACAGCCGCTACTCCAGCCGGAGGGCGGGCGTGACGCGGTTCGACCAGGTTCCAGACAGTGATCAGGTTCTGATAAAGACAGGCAGCGTCTTGAGGGCGACCTCCAAACCGTCACGGTCGATGAACAGGAGTTGCGTGCCGTAGTTGAGGTTATGCAGCTGGCGGAAAAAATACGTCACCAGGGCGCACCACCTAGGAGGAGGCTCGATGTAAAGGTATCGCCGCAAGGTCTGAAGGTGGAACGTCGTGACCTGGGTGTGGATGCACACCAGCGACTGACCGCCCTCCTCAATAGGGAGACTCAGAACTTGCAAAGCGACCCAGTGCATCTTTTTGTCCCAGAAGAAGAAGTCGACCAACGTTCTCAGGATGGCAGTGACAAAACCAGAAGAAGGGACCAAAGTGACCAGCCGGTACCACAGCATGGCAGCCACCAGCTGGTTTATGACCAGCACTCGACTCCTGTAAGATAGCACTCGGAGCAGTCCTGTCCAGCAGCCTAGGCGAGCCAAGACTTTGGCCTCCAGCTCCTGCCAGTTCACCGGCCAGGATTCCTCAGCCGGGCTGAGGTAGACCCCCAGGTAGAAGAGATGGGTGGTACACCAGCTAAACCCCTATAATTCCTCCGGCAGAGAGTCCACCCGCCACGGACCGACTAGTAGGCCGGAACATTTGGCCCAGTTGATCCTGGCTGCAGAGTACACGGTCTGGCACTCGCGCATCCTCCCCAGGTCAGCGAAAGTGCGGAGCACATTGTCGGCGTAGGCCGAGAGGACCACCCCTCGTGCCCACGCCGCGGAGAACCAGCCCCGACAACCTCCTCTGCAAGAGACGCAGGAAAGGCTCCACGCACAGGGAATACAGCTGGCCGGACAGGGGGCAGCCTTGACGTACTCCTCTCCTGAAGCGAAGGGGTGCCGTCAGGGACCCGTTAACTTTAACCAGACACTCTGCGGCGGCATACAAAAGTCTGATCCGGGCGACGAACTGCATCCCGAACCCGAATGCCCACAGAGTCCCGAGCAGGTACTCGTGATCGTCCCTGTCGAACGCTTCCTCGGCAGACCAGCCCATTGACAGAAATGGATTAGGTCCCGGACCAGGTGGACGTTATCATGTATCCTCCGGCCTGGGACCGTGTAGGACTGGTCCGGGTGAATCATGTGGGCCAGCACGGAGGCCAGGCAAGAAGACAACACCCTGGCGAAGATATTGTAGTCCGTGCTGAGGAGGGAGACCGGACGCCAGTTCTTCAAAGAACGAAGGTCCCCCTTCTTTGGCAGCAGGACAATAACTGCCCTGCACCAAGAAAGGGGCAGCTCTCTGGCATTTAGAACTCCTCCAGGACCTGTGCGTGGTCGCTCCCCAGGATGTCCCAGAATGCCCTGAAGAACTCCACAGTCAGCCCGTCCAGCCCCGGGGACTTGCCCCTCAAGAGCCGGTCGAGGGCGCCGGTCAGCTCCTCTAAGGTGACGGGAGCGTCGAGCCTTCTGGTGTCCTCCGAGCCGAGCTGCGGCAGGTCCTCCCACAGAACTCTGCAAGCATCCTCACTGGACGGATCCAGAGAGAACAGAGCTGTGTAATAGTTTCGGACATGGGCCTTGATACCCTAGGGATCCAAGACGAGGGATCTATCATCGGCCAGCAGCACAAGGAGCTGCTGACGGGTGCCATGCCTTTTTTCCAGCGAGTAGAAGTGGGAGCCGCGGTCCAGGTCCTGGAGGAGCTGGATCCGAGACCTCACGTACGCGCCCCGAGCCCCGACGAGCTGCAGGTCCCGGAGCGCGGCCTTCTTCTCTTCGTAAACCCCGCGCAGGGCCGGGTCCGCGTCGGGCTGACCGAGGCGTGACTCCAGGTCGAGTATCTCCCTCTCCAACTCCCCGATCCTGGATTTCCGCCTCTTTGTTGACCCCTCGCGTACTCCTGACAGAAAATGCGGACGTGAGCCTTGCTCACGTCCCACCATAGCCTCAGGGAGGGGAAGCTTCCCTTCTTCCTTCTCCAGCCGGTCTAGAAACAATTAAACAAGCCCCGGAACCGCTCATCCTCCAGCAGCAGGTTGTTAAAGTGCCAGTACGCGTAGCCGAGCCTGGCGCCGAATGGAAGGAGTTCCGCCCACACCAGGGGATGGTCCATGCACGACACCTGCCACGTGGAGGCAGTCAGAAAACAGGAGGCATACGCCCGCGAAACGTACAGGCGGTCGATTCTGGACGATCCGACCCCAGGCCTCACGAAGGTGAAGGTGATGGAGTCAGGATTGAGATTCTGCTAGACGTCCGCCAGGTCGAAGGACTTGACCCAGTCCCCCAACCTCCTCCCCGATGCCCAACCAGTGCGGGCACCGCCGTGATCCCTGTCCTCGAGGACACAGTTAAAATCTCCCCCGAGGACGACACACTGGCTCTCGATGGAGGCGAGATGAGCGGACACTTCTCCGAAGAAGCTCGCTTGCCTCGGCCCGGCCGGGGGAGCATTGACGTTCACCAAATGAAGCACCGCGCCCCCCCCAGCTGAACCGTCAGGTGAAGCAAACGGCCTGGCACAGGCTCCATGACCCCCAAGATCTCCGGCTGAAAATGCGGGTCCAACAAGATAGCCACCCCACCAGATCTGCGGGTGAGGGGACTCATGTAGCCCCCTCCCCCCAGCCTCACCACTCCAGGAGCCAGGTGGCTTCGTCTCCTGGGGTAGTGTAGGTTTCTTGCAGGAAGCACACCTGCATACCTCCCATCCTGAAGGGCCGAGAAGGTCTGGAATCTACGCTGTGACTCTCTGCTGCCGTTGATGTTGAGGCTGGCTATAGTTGCCTTGATGTTGGAAGCATTGTGCAACCACCACCAGAACAGTCAAAAACCATATACATTTACTGGGAGGACGAGGGAGGGGCACAGAAGTCCCTCACCCTCACCTGAAGTGTCCCCAGGAAGTTCCCAACTCGCTTTCGCTCGTTCACGTCGAACCCAGGCGCCTGGCCCGCAGCGTGGGCCGACCAGTAAACGCTCTCAAAGGAGCTTCAGCGGTCGAGCACCTATTGGGCTCTATCCCGGCGACTCAGCTTCCTTGACAAACTCCGGGAGTTCCTTGAGGGGAATGAGGGGGAGATCGGTAGGGGGCACCTGGGACTCACAAATGTCACTTGAAACAGACTCCACGTCATCCCCAGTGTCCACCACCGATTCCAAACCCTCGTCTGGGAGGTTGCCCTCGGTCACCAACCCCTCCTTCGACCCCTCCCCCACCGAGAGAATGGGGGCTAGTCCAGCACCGTCAACTGGCCTCAAACCCCCGGCGACCCCACACCAGGGTCACTAGCAGTACCTTCCTCAGTGCACCCTTTCCCAGAACGCCCCGAGTTCGGGTCGCCGGGCGGCAGAGGCTCGGGGCCCCGCTCCTCTCCCGACACCGGGACGCCCAACTCCTCGGGGAAAAGGTCCTCCCCCAGGGCCAAGGCACCTGGAAAAACAGTCTGGAGGGAGGAGCGATGATAACACCTTCCTCCCCTCCACCAGTCAATGAGCCAGCAGAGAGTTCATCATGGTCACCCGCACCACAGCCCATGCAGCCTTTAAAGTCCTCCCCAGGGGCCGGTGGAGTTATAGCAGCAGAAGGTCCTGCCGTAGCCCCTGGGGGTTTGGGCAGGTCAGGCCGCAGTGCGGGACAGGCAAGAAACACCACAGGCTCTTCCCGTGGAGAGGAGCAGTGGTACTGGGATATCTCTCTCTCCTCCAAGGACCAGCACCTCTTCCCCAGCGAGCAGGGGAGAATTTGTGGGCCTTCTCCCTCCCCGCCCACCTTGGTGGTCACGGGACCCGAGGTCACCCCCCCCCGCCGCCTTTCCCAGAATACTATTGGCTGGGGGAAGGTGGGGCAGGGCCAGCATGGGGAGGGCCAGGTGTGTCACTTCCTGCCCCACCCCTGGTTTATCAAGTATAGGTGGGCGGGACAGGGTCCCAGTTCCCTCTCTGAGGCCCAGAGACACTGTTGCTGCAGGAGGTGAGGCAGTGATGGTTCCCCCCAGGTTAGTACCAGGGTGTGGCGGGGCTTGGGCTCAGAGGCCCCTGGGTCAGGTGTTGTAGTACTAGGAGCAGGTGTTGAAGCCCCAGGGGTTTCTGTAACGGGGCAGGGGTTGGTTGAGGGGTCAATGGGTGCAGTAAGAGTGGGATCAGGTACGGATTTGGGGGTCAGGGTTCTCGTGCTGGGGTGATGCTGGCATGGCCGTGGGGGCATTGTTGTGCTGGGGTGGGGCAGGTCTTGGGCTAGTTGTAGGGGAAGGTGACAGGGTGGTCTTCCCTGTGGGCGGGCCTGGCACATTGGGTCGTCTTGAGTGCCTTCCAGCCGGCCGGATGCTCACCCCCTCCCTGCCAGAGGCTGAGGCATTGGAAGCCTCTGGCTTAGCCCCCGCTGCCGGGGCTTGTGGTGTTGACTTTGGGGGAGGGGGAGTGGGTGCAGCGATGCCACCCTCAGCTGTTAATGTGGGCAGGGCAGCCTTCTGGGTGGGGCAGTTTTTTCTTATGTGTCCCACCTCGCAGCACAGGTGGCACTGCACGCCGTCCGTCATCCAAAAGACACGTTAGGCCGCGCCCACGTGGAGGAGGGTAAGCGAGCCCTCGGTGACCTCCTCCTGGGCCAGGCAAATGAACACCTGGTGTCGGAAGGAGTATATGTGCCAGAGGGCAGGATCCTTGAGACCAAGCAGGAGTGGTTGGAACCTGACCAGATCTCCCCCAAGGTGTTGAGGTGGGCAAGAAGGAGCTCACTGGTAATGAAGGGCAGGACATTGGAGATCACGACCATCTGGGCCGTAACCTCCAAAGGGTCGACGGGCAGATGTGTCCCGCCCACAGTGAGCCCCCTCTCCACGGCCAGGTGGACCGCCTGCTTGGTCTTTAGGAAAAAGACGGCCTTCCCATACATCCTGGCCGCAGCGACGATGGCCAGTGGGCTGACCACACTAGCCACAGCCTTGCTGCAGGCCTCGATGGTCATGTTGGGGTGGAAAGGTCTTTATCCCCAGGCGTTTAGTCATGTGCCTGAAGGAGGTCTGGGTTGCAGCTGGGGTTGGAGCAGCCGCCTCTAAGGCAGCGGCTACCCCGGCGTAGGTGCGGCTGGGTCCTGCAATTTTGGGACTTGCCATACTGTGCTGCTGAATGTTAGTAGGCCCCAGGAACCAGCTGTGTTGTTAAGTCCAGGTGAGGCCTCAGGCAGTGGCAGCAGCAGGTGGAGGCAGGCCTCAGGTCGCAGCAGTGGAGGTATTGGGAGGGTCGCAGCAGTGGTGGAGGTTGTGGGGAGGGGCCCAAGGCGAGTCCCAGGCAGCAGCAATAGAGGTGGGCTTCTGGCAGCAGCAGTGGTGGAGGTTGTGGGGAGGGGTCCAAGGCGAATCCCAGGCAGCAATGGTGGAGGCAGGCCTCAGGCAACAGCGGTGCTGGAGGCAGGCCTCGGGCAAGTCACAGGCAGGCCCTTGGTTGCAGCGGTGGGGGCAGACCTGTTGGGGAGGGTCCCCAAAGCAAGTCCCTGGCAACCCCAAAATTTAGTCCCGGGTAGCAGCGGTGGAGGTGGGCTTCTAACAGCAGCAGCGGTGGGGGTCCTGGGAGAGGCCCAAGGCGAGTCCCAGGCAGTAGCAGCTGAGGCAGGTTCGGGTGGGGTCCCAGAGACCAGCAGTGGGAGTGCCCCATGTCAGCAACAACACTCCCTTGACCTGGGTGAGGGCCAGGCTGTAGCTCCAAAAGCTGTAGCTCTCACCTCCTTCTGCCTCCTTCTTCCTCTTCTCCCTCCTCTTCTTCTTCTTCCTTCTTCTTTCTTCCTCTTTCTTCCGTCCTTCTCAGAACTCTCTGAATATGGAGAAGCTGGTCCAGGGACAGTCCCCTTCCTGAGACACCTTCAAGGAGGAGAGCCCTTGATCCAGCTCCCTCAGAGCCAGTTCTCAGAATGACAGGATGTCTGACCCTCTGGTTTTTTTGAGACTCCTGTTTATTTTTTTCCCCCCAACACCCATGTTGTGTGTGTGTGCAGGTGTGAGACACAGTGAAAGACACAAGGTTCACAAATCTTTATTCAAATTTCCACCACGAGGAAGAAATGACACTCCTATTCTTTTGTTTCTCTGTCACTGGCTGTGGGCCAGCTCGTACCAGAATCAGGTCCCCCTTCTGAAACATTCAAGAGGAGAGTCCTTCCCACACTGGTCCAGCTCCCTCAGAGTGAACAGAAGCCCTGATGCCCCTGTTTATTTTTTTTACTTTTTTTGCCTCAGAACCCACTGACACTCCTGTTTATTTCTTTTTTACCCCCACACTACAGCCTAAATGCGGTAGTGTTTATATTTTTCCCCAGCACCCATGTTGTGTGTGCGCAGGTGTGAGACACAGTGGTGCACAAGTCTTTATTCAAATTTCCACCACCATGAAGAAACGACGCTCCTATTATTTTTCTCTTTATTCTTTTTTCTTTATTCAAATTCCCACTCCTGTTTATTTATTTTTTTTATTTTTTCTCTTTTTTTTCTCTTTTTTTTTATTTTAACCCCCACACTACCACCTAAGTGCGGTAGTGCTTATTTTATCCCCAGCACCCATGGTGTGTGTGTGCAGGTGTGAGACACAGTGAAAGACACAAAGTGCACCAATCTTTATTCAATTTCCACCACCAGGAAGATAGGAAAACACCCGGGTGGCCAGTGACAAACACTGCCCTTCACATCAAAGGGCAGTGCTGTGTGATCAAAACAGTGAAGGGGAGGGTAGGGACTAAATCAAAATAGAATTGGAGGGAGAAATGATGCACTCCACTCCCTGCGGCGCCCACCTCTCCCTGAACAACTCCAGGGTGTTGGTCGACACCGCGTGCTCCTTCTCCAAGGACACCCGGGCCCTAACGTAACCGCGGAAGAGGGGCAGGCAGTCGGCCTTAACGACCCCCTCCACGGCCCGCTGCCTGGACCTGTTGATGGCCACTTTGGCCAGGCCCAGGAGCAGACCCACGAGGAGGTCTTCAGACCTGCCCTCCTTCCTCCGTACCGGGTGCCCAAAGATCAGGAGCGTGGGACTGAAGTGCAGCCAAAAACAGAGGAGAAGGTTTTTAAGGAAATCAAAAAGGGAGTGCAAACGCCCATACCCAATATAGACGTGGTCCACGGACTCCACAGAACAAGCAGTTGGGCTGGGAGTCCGTGAACCACCGCAATCTGCGGTTGCAGGGGACTGCTGCGTGCAGCACCCTCCACCCCAGATCCCCGAGAGAAAGGGGGAGGACTCCCGCGTAGAGAGCCCTCCACTGGGGATCCCCACCGCCCGGTGGCAAATGGGCACGCCAAGGTGTGTCCGGACGGTGAATGAGGGAGAAGAGGTGGATGGTGTGCAGCAGCAGTCTGTACAGGGCTCTTCTTTTTATATCCCTAAACAAAACAAAATTAAAATTTCGGAGGCAGCTCAGGTTGTGGGGCACAGGCTCCCGCGGGAAGTACGGGACCTTGGGGCCAATGTGAAATTCCGTCCAGGCTGGGGTGAGCGCGGACGGGATCCCACCGCACACCTGAGCGTCCTCCAACTGGTGCACTACGTCGGGTCCGAGCACCGCCGTTTTAAGGCGTCGGATGGCGGTGGCCACGTACTGGACGTCTACCGCTGCCCTGCCTGCTATGTCCTGCGGCAGCGTCCAGCCCAGGCCCCCGGCACCCAGCACGTCCCCGACCCTGGTCACCCTCGCCGCCGCGGCCCTCCCCTCCGACAGCCACTCGAACCCGCGAGTACGGAGGTGCGGATTCCTGAGCAACGGCTCCCTGACAACAGCCGCTACTCCAGCCGGAGGGTAGGCGCGACGCGATTCGACCATGTTCCAGACAGTGATCAGGTCCTGGTAAAAGACAGGCAGCGTCTTGAGGGCGACCTCCAAACCGTCACGGTCGACGAACAGGAGCTGCGTGTCGTAGTTGAGGTTACGCACCTGGCGGAAAAAATACGTCGCCAGGGCGCACCACCTAGGAGGAGGCTCGACGTAAAGGTATCGCCGCAAGGTCTGAAGGCGGAAGGTCGCGACCTGGGTGCGGACGCACACCAGCGACTGACCGCCCTCCTCAATAGGGAGACTCAGAACCTGCGCGGCGACCCAGTGCATCTTTTTGTCCCAGAAGAAATCGACCAACGTTCTCTGGATGTCAGCGACAAAGCCAGGAGGAGGGACCAAAGTGACCAGCCGGTACCACAGCATGGCGGCCACCAGCTGGTTTATGACCAGCACTCGACTCCTGTAAGATAGCACTCGGAGCAGTCCTGTCCAGCGGCCTAGGCGAGCCGAGACTTTGGCCTCCAGCTCCTGCCAGTTGGCCGGCCAGGATTCCTCAGCCGGGCCGAGGTAGACCCCCAGGTAGAGGAGATGGGTGGTACTCCAGCTGAACCCCCGTAACTCCTCCGGCAGAGAGTCCACCCGCCACGGGCCGACCAGTAGTCCGGAACATTTGGCCCAGTTGATCCTGGCGGAAGATGCCGCCGAGTACACGGCCTGGCACTCGCGCATCCTCCCCAGGTCAGCCGGGTCGGTGAAAGTGAGGAGCACGTCGTCGGCGTAGGCCGAGAGGACCACCCCCGTGCCCGCGCCGCGCAGAACCAACCCCGACAACCTCCTCCGCAAGAGGCGCAGGAAAGGCTCCACGCACAGGGAATACAGCTGGCCGGACAGGGGGCAGCCTTGACGCACTCCTCTCCCAAAGCGAAGGGGTGCCGTCAGGGACCCGTTAACTTTAACCAGACACTCTGCGGCGGCGTACAAAAGTCGTATCCGGGCGACGAACTGCGTCCCGAACCCGAATGCCCGCAGAGTCCCGAGCAGGTACTAGTGATCGACCCTGTCGAACGCCTTCTCCTGGTCGAGAGACAGGAAGGCGCTCGGCAGACCAGCCCGTCGACAGAAATGGATCAGGTCCCGGACCTGGTGGACGTTATCGTGTATCCTCCGGCCCGGGACCGTGTAGGACTGGTCCGGGTGAATCATGTGGGCCAGCACGGAGGCCAGGCGAGAAGACAACACCCTGGCAAAGACTTTGTAATCCGTGCTGAGGAGGGAGACCGGACGCCAGTTCTTCAAAGAACGAAGGTCCCCCTTCTTTGGCAGCAGGACGATGTCTGCCCTGCGCCAAGAAAGGGGCAGCAGTCCGGCATTTAGACACTCCCCCAGGACCTGTGCGTAGTCGCTCCCCAGGACGTCCCAGAACGCCCTGAAGAACTCCACAGTCAGCCCGTCCAGCCCCGGGGTTTTGCCCCTCGAGAGCCGGTCGAGGGCGCCGGTCAGCTCCTCTAAGGTGACGGGAGCGTCGAGCCTTCCGGCGTCCTCCGGGCTGAGCTGCGGCAGGTCCTCCCACAGAACTCTGCGAGCATCCTCGCTGGACGGATCTGGAGAGAACAGGGCCGTGTAATAGTTCCGGACGTGGGCCCTGACGCCCTCCGGATCCGAGACGAGGGACCCGTCGTCGGCCAGCAGCACAAGGAGCTGCTGACGGGTGCCACGCCTTTTTTCCAGCGAGTAGAAGAAGGGGGAGCCGCGGTCCAGGTCCTGGAGGAGCTGGATCCGCGACCTCACGTACGCGCCCCGAGCCCCGACGAGCTGCAGGTCCCGGAGCGCGGCCTTCTTCTCTTCGTACGCCCCGCGCAGGGCCGGGTCCGCGTCGGGCTGACCGAGGCGTGACTCCAGGTCGAGCAACTCCCTCTCCAACTCCCCGATCCTGGATTTCCGCCTCTTCGTCGACCCCCTCGCGTACTCTTGACAGAAGACGCGGACGTGAGCCTTGCCTACGTCCCACCATAGCCTCAGGGAGGGGAAGCTTCCCCGCTTCATTCTCCAGCCGGCCCAGAAACGACGAAACGAGTCCCGGAACCGCTCGTCCTCCAGCAGCAGGTTGTTAAAGTGCCAGTTCGCGGAGCCGAGCCTGGCACCGAACGGAAGGAGTTCCGCCCACACCAGGTGGTGGTCCGTGCACGACACCTGCCGCGTGGAGGCCTTCGGAAAACAGGAGGTGTACGCCCGCGAAACGTACAGGCGGTCGATTCTGGACGCTCCGACCCCAGGCCTCACGAAGGTGAAGGCGATGGAGTCGGGATGGAGATTCCGCCAGACGACCACCAGGTCGAAGGACTTGACCAAGTCCCCCAACCTCTTCCCCGATGCGCAGCCAGTGCAGGCACCGCCGTGGTCCCTGCCCTCGAGGACGCAGTTAAAATCTCCCCCGAGGACGACGCACTGGTTCTCGTCGATGGAAGCGAGATGAGCGGACACTTCTCCGAAGAAGCTCGCTTGCTTCAGCCCGGCCAGGGGAGCGTAGACGTTCACCAAGTGAAGCACCGCGCCCCCCAGCCGAACCGTCAGGTGAAGCAAACGGCCTGGCACTGGCTCCCTGACCCCAAGATCTCCGGCTGAAAATGCGGGGCCAACAGGATAGCCACCCCGCCAGATCTGCGGGTGAGGTGACTCATGTAGACCCCCCTCGCCACTCCAGGAGCCAGGTGGCTTCGTCTCCTGGGGTAGTGTGGGTTTCTTGCAGGAAGCACACCGCATACCTCCCGTCCCGAAGGACCGAGAGGGTCTGGAATCTGCGCTGCGACTCCCTGCTGCCGTTAATGTTGAGGCTGGCTATAGTCGTCTCCATGTCGGAAGCTTTGTGTAACCACCACCAGTACAATTAACAAGCCCGTGTATATATTTACAGGGAGGACGAGGGAGGGGCACTGAAGTCCCTCGCCCTCACCAGGAGTGCCCCCAGGAAGTTCCTGACTCGCTTTCGCTCATTGACGTCGAGCCCAGGCGCCTGGCGGGCAGCGTGGGCCGACCAGTAAACTTTCTCAAAAGAGCTCCAGCGGTCGAGCGCCAGTTGGGCTCTATCCCGGCGACTCCGAGTTTCCTCGACAAATTCCCGGAGTTCCTCGAGGGGGATGAGGGGGAGATCGGTGGGGGGCACCTGGGACTCAAAAAAGTCACTGCAGACGGAGTCCGCGTCGTCCCCGGTGTCTGCCACCGATCCCGAACCCTCCTCCGGGTGGTCGCCCTCGGTCACCGACCCCTCCGCCACCGAGAGAATGGGGGCTGGTCTGGCGCCGCCAACCGGCCTCAAACCCCCGGCGACCCCACCCCCAGGGTCACCGGCGGTACCTTTCTCGGCGCACCCCTTCCCGGAACGCCCCGAGTTCGGGTCATCGGGCGGCAGAGGCTCGGGGCCCCGCTCCTCTCCCGACACCGGGACGCCTGGCTCCTCGGGGAAAAGATCATCCCCCAGGAAAAGGTCATCCCCCAGGGCCAAGGCCCCCGGAAAAACAGTCTGGGAGGGAGGAGCGAGGATAACACCCTCCTCCCCTCCACTGCTCGACGACCCAGCAGAGGGTCCTCCGTCGTCGCCCGCACCACGGCCCTCGTGGTTATTGAGGTCCTCCCCAGGGGCCGGAGGAGTCGAGGCAGCAGGTGGCCCTGCTGTAGCCCCTGGGGGTTTGGGCGAGTCGGGCCGCGGTGCAGGACAGGCAAGAAACACCACAGGCTCTTCCCGTGGAGAGGAGCAGTGGTACTGGGATATCTCTCTCCTCCAAGGGCCAGCGCCTCTTCCCCAGCGAGCAGGGGAGAATTTGTGGGCCTTCTCCCTCCCCGCCCACCTTGGTGGTCATGGGACCCGAGGTCATCCCCACCGCCCCCCCCCGCCTTTCCCCGAATACTATTGGCTGGGGGAAGGTGGGGCAGGGCCAGCATGGGGAGGGCCAGGTGTGTCACATCCTGCCCCACCCCTGGTTTATCAAGTATACGTGGGCGGGACAGGGTCCCAGTTCCCTCTCTGAGGCCCAGAGACACTGTTGCTGCAGGAGGTGAGGCAGTGATGGTTCCCCATAGGTTAGTACCAGGGTGTGACGGGGCTTGGGCTCGGGCTCAGGGGCCCCTGGGTCAGGTGTTGTAGTACTAGGAGCCGGTGTTGAAGCCCCAGGGGTTTCTGTAACGGGGCAGGGGTTGGTTGAGGGGTCAATGGGTACAGTAAGAGTGGGATCAGGTATGGATTTGGGGGTCAGGGTTCTCGTGCTGGGGTGATGCTGGCATGGCCGTGGGGGCATTGTTGTGCTGGGGTGGGGCAGGTCTTGGGCTAGTTGTAGGGGAAGGTGACAGGGTGGTCTTCCCTGTGGGCGGGCCTGGCACATTGGGTCGTCTTGAGTGCCTTCCAGCCGGCCGGATGCTCACCCCCTCCCTGCCAGAGGCTGAGGCATTGGAAGCCTCTGGCTTAGCCCCCGCTGCCGGGGCTTGTGATGTTGACTTTGGGGGAGGGGGAGTGGGGGTGGCGAAGCCACCCTCAGCTGTTAATGTGGGCTGGGCAGCCTTCTGGGTGGGGCAGTTTTTTCTTATGTGTCCCACCTCGCAGCACAGATGGCACTGCACCCCGTCCGTCATCCAAAAGACACGTTAGGCTGCGCCCTTGTGGAGGAGGGTAAGCGAGCCCTCGGTGACCTCCTCCTGGGCCAGGCAAATGAACACCTGGTGTCGGAAGGAGTATATGTGCCAGAGGGCAGGATCCTTGAGACCAAGCAGGAGTGGTTGGAACCCGACCAGATCTCCCCCAAGGTGTTGAGGTGGGCAAGAAGGAGCTCACTGGCAATGAAGGGCAGGACATTGGAGATCACGACCATCTGGGCCGTAACCTACAAAGGGTCGACGGGCAGATGTGTCCCGCCCACAGTGAGCCCACTCTCCACGGCCAGGTGGACTGCCTGCTTGGTCTTTAGGAAAAAGACGGCCTTCCCGTACATCCTGGCCGCAGCGACGATGGCCAGTGGGCCGACCACACTAGCCACAGCCTTGCTGCAGGCCTCGATGGTCATGTTGGGGTGGATAGGCCTTTATCCCCAGGCGTTTAGTCATGTGCCTGAAGGAGGTCTGGGTTGCAGCTGGGGTTGGAGCAGCCGCCTCTAAGGCAGCGGCTACCCCGGCGTAGGTGCGGCTGGGTCCTGCAATTTTGGGACTTGCCATACTGTGCTGCTGAATGTTAGTAGGCCCCAGGAACCAGCTGTGTTGTTAAGTCCAGGTGAGGCCTCAGGCAGTGGCAGCAGCAGGTGGAGGCAGGCCTCAGGTCGCAGCAGTGGAGGAGATCCTGGGGAGGGGCCCAAGGCGAGTCCCAGGCAGCAGCGATAGAGGTGGGCTTCTGGCAGCAGCAGTGGTGGAGGTTGTGGGGAGGGGTCCAAGGCGAATCCCAGGCAGCAATGGTGGAGGCAGGCCTCAGGCAACAGCGGTGGTGGAGGCAGGCCTCGGGCAAGTCACAGGCAGGCCCTTGGTTGCAGCGGTGGGGCAGACCTGTTGGGGAGGGTCCCCAAGGCAAGTCCCCGGCAACCCCAAAATTTAGTCCCGGGTAGCAGCGGTGGAGGTGGGCTTCTAACAGCAGCAGCGGTGGGGGTCCTGGGAGAGGCCCAAGGCGAGTCCCAGGCAGTAGCAGCTGAGGCAGGTTCGGGTGGGGTCCCAGAGACCAGCAGTGGGAGTGGGCCCCATGTCAGCAACAACACTCCCTTGACCTGGGTGAGGGCCAGGCTGTAGCTCCAAAAGCTGTAGCTCTCACCACCTTCTGCCTCCTTCTTCCTCTTCTCCCTCCTCTTCTTCTTATTCCTTCTTCTTTCTTCCTCTTTCTTCCGTCCTTCTCAGAACTCTCTGAATATGGAGAAGCTGGTCCAGGGACAGTCCCCTTCCTGAGACACCTTCAAGGAGGAGAGCCCTTGATCCAGCTCCCTCAGAGTCAGTTCTCAGAATGACAGGATGTCTGACCCTCTGGTTTTTTTGAGACTCCTGTTTATTTTTTTCCCCCCAACACCCATGTTGTGTGTGTGTGCAGGTGTGAGACACAGTGAAAGACACAAGGTTCACAAATCTTTAATAAAATTTCCACCACGAGGAAGAAATGACACTCCTATTCTTTTGTTTCTCTGTCACTGGCTGTGGGCCAGCTCGTACCAGAATCAGTTCCCCCTTCTTCTGAAACAATCGAGGAGAGTCCTTCCCACACTGGTCCAGCTCCCTCAGAGTGAACAGAAGCCCTGATGCCCCTGTTTATTTTTTTTACTTTTTTTGTCTCAGAACCCACTGACACTCCTGTTTATTTCTTTTTTACCCCCACACTACAGCCTAAATGCGGTAGTGCTTATATTTTCCCCAGCACCCATGTTGTGTGTGCGCAGGTGTGAGACGCAGTGGTGCACAAGTCTTTATTCAAATTTCCACCACCATGAAGAAACGACGCTCCTATTATTTTTCTCTTTAGACCATAATCTCCCCTATGGAGGGGCATCATTAACAGAACATTCTTGAGGAACCAGAGAGAGCTCTACAGCCAATTGTTTTTATTATTATTACAAATTCATGGGATCATTGGCTAGGCCAGCATTTATTGCTCAGAGGATAGTTAAGGGTCAACCACCTTGCTGTGGGTCTATGTAGGCCAGACTGGGTAAAGATGGCAGATTTCCCTTCCCGAAAGGGAGTGAGTGAACCAGGTGGGCTTTTATGATTTTATGGTCACTATTATTGAGAATAACTGAAATAACTCTATGAAGGCTGGTATCCCATCAGCAAGTCACCTTTTACTTAGCCATGCACAGCACATAACACTGATCCAGCTGCCACAGAACCAGCTCTGAGTGAACAGAATCTCTGATTCTCCTGTGTTTTTTCTATACTGCTTATTCTTTCCCCAACACCCATGTTGTGTGCGCGCAGGTGAGAGACACAAGGTGCACAAATCTTTATTCACTTTCCATCACCAGGAACAAAGGACGCTCCTATTCTTTTTTCTTTTTGTTTCCCAAGTCATCCTTTATTTACACATGGAGAGTCCTTGACACTGATCCAATCCCTCAGAGGCAGTTCTCAGAGTGAACAGGATGTTTGACGCTCCTTTTTTTTTACTACTGTTAATTTGTTGTTTTTTTTTTAAACCCCCGCACTGCCGCCTAACTGTGGTAGTGCTTGTTCTTTCCCCAGCACCCATGTTGTGTGTGTGCAGGTGTGAGAAGCAGTGAGACACAAGGTGCACAAATCTTTATTCACTTTTCACCACCAGGAAGAAAGGATGCTCCTATTTTTTTCATTTTATTAAGGGAAGAGTAGTCAGAGAGCAGATTAGATTAGATTAGATTACTTAGTGTGGAAACAGGCCCTTCGGCCCAACAAGTCCACACCGACCTACCGAAGCGCAACCCAGCCAGACCCATTCCCCTACAGTTACCCCTTCACCTAACACTACGGGCAATTTAGCATGGCCAATTCACCTCACCTGCACATCTTTGGACTGTGGGAGGAAACCGGAGCACCCGGAGGAAACCCACGCAGACACAGGGAGAATGTGCAAACTCCATACAGTCAGTCGTCTGAGGCGGGAATTGAACCCAGGTCTCTGGCGCTGTGAGGCAGCAGTGCTAACCACTGTGCCACCGTGCTGCCCAGACACACCTATTCTTATCTGACAGGTAGGACCCCTGATTGGACTAGATTAACAGCCCCAATCAGGGAACTCGTATTCTGAGGTTCAACTGTCTGACCTCATTACACTCACTACAGCCCTGGTTAATATTTGTTCCGACATCCACATAACCACAGCAGATTAGCTGACTCTTCTCACATTGCTGTATTTGGGAGTTTAGAACGAGCAAATTTGTTGCTGTGTTTCCTTTATTGCAAAATCCACCACACTTTAAAGAAGTGCTTCATTGATTATGAAGTGTCAGGTGGCCATGCAAAGCACTGTATCTAAATGCAAGTCCTTCCTTTTGTTTTGGATAAGTGGCAGATTGTCTGACATTTGCCCCTCACATCCCACTTTGGCCAGCTGACATTTCCAGCCAGAAGTGTTGATATTTGGTGGTGAGATCACTCACAGGACAAGAGGCGAAATATTTTATGTAAGTCAATCTTGCGCACGTTTCCAACAATCCTCTTTAGATTTTACTATGTGCCAGTGCCTGTCAAGCCAGGCAATAACCACACAATGCTAACCACTGGGAGCACCCATCGCCCATTCTGTTTAAAGGGATCAAGATATAAACTTCATGCCATGGAATCTCCTTCCTCTCCACATAGGACTGGCTTCTTTCATGAAGGTGGGTCTTGCAGGTGAGAGTAAATCTTCTCCTGGGTGTCCTTGGGTGCTACATGGTATTCTGCCATGAATCTCACTGCAAGTTTTCACTGGGGTGCTGGCTTCCAGGTGCATTTGTTTTCATCCCCACCTCACCCGAGACCTTCCACAATATTCTATGGTTTTTGGCCAATGGGGTCATCCAATTGGGTCACGGCAACACCTTTTACTGTTGCTATGCCAGCACCTCCATGAAGCCTCAGTGAAGATTTGCAGAATTAGGAAGGATGTCAGTATAGTAAATAAGGAGAAACTTTTTTACTGGTAGAAACATTGGTAATCAGAGGCTGTCTCCCTGGCCTCAAGGTTGCAACGTCCTGTTCCTCCTTGCTCCAATGATCATCAGGGCCATAATGATCTTTAGAAACTGAAGCTCCGTTTGGAATATTACCATAAAATGGCATGTGCCCCATGCCTTTCTCAAGTCTGTTTTTTTTTCAACCGCAGCAAGCCAATTATTATTTGCAAATTCTCTTCAAAGTTCTCCAGGTGTCACTCAGGTTGCAAGAAATTCAGGTTTTTCAGACTATCATTTTGTACAAGTTGTTATTTTCCTTTTATTCACTTGAACAAAAGTTAACTTTAATTCAGGCAAGTTGAAATCTTAACTGCTTTAGAAGCATAACAATAATTTAAAATGGTTGTTCTGGTCTTCTGCCAGTTATTCCAGATAATCTGAATCAGCAAACAGCTCTTATTATAGGACAGAAGAAAATAACTATTGTAACCAGTCAGGTGAAATAATTTCCTCCTACATTAGAAGTATAAACTTTGAAAAGAATAAATACAAAGTAAAACATTGTTAATTATTTCTGAATATGTTGGTTTCATATAATGTGATACAATAATGTGTTAAAGATATAAAGATTAAAATGTTTTGTTTTCATGTATAAAACCTGACATATTTACAACACAGTGAAAGTTAAAATATAGATTTTATTTTAAAGATCTGATTAAACATGTGATTAATGGTAAACATTATTTTTGCTCTCAATCTGGTGCAAATACTTTTTAGTTGTGTATTCTTATGGACTCTCGCATATTCCATTGACAAATGTTTAATATTCCAAATGCAAGATTGCTAACAGAACATGATGATATTAACAAAATTGTTAATATCACATTATATCATGAACTGTTTTAAATATATTTTAAATCTCCCGATTAGTTTTGTATGCATACCTCGTTTGACCCTGTACCTTGTACACTTTTAGTTCTTAATAGCCGCATTGTAGCACAAGGTACTATTTTTATAAATGGTAACAGCATTTATAAAAACAGTCACTAACCTGCACTCAGTTCTTTCAAAGCAAACATTGTTCATCCAACTTTCCAGTTTCCATTCCTCTTGAGGGGCTCCATATGCAATAAAGATTAATTCTTGCTCCATTTGTCCTCTGTCCAGCTCCTGCAATTTTGTTGCTAACTTCAGACACTTTTTTTTTTAAACCAAGTCATTGGAAGTTATTGGGTTTGCAACATCTTAAAATGTACTTAGGTGTACTAATTTAGTCACTTAGTTTAACTGCCTACAACAAAGCAAGATCAATGAAAATTTTTTGTGGTGACAATTCTGAAAAGCCATTTGAAAATATCATTCATTCACCCTCCCTTAACATGACAAGATATTGCTTAATTAGACTAAAACCGATCCACTTGATTGAACACCTTGTCAAAAACAAAAGGAAAAGTCCACAAGATGTGGCAACTTATGAGCTGCAGAAGCTGGGCAAGTTTCTTATTGTGGATCACTTAAAGTATGTTGAGCTAATAGGTCAGCATGTATATTTGCATATGTCCATAATGTCTGGGCAGTTAAGATGAGCATGGCACAATAATGTAGAACTCCAGTATGGAGGAGAGGATCCTGAACATCAATGACCATAGAGCATAGACAACAGTATCCAAAAAGGAAAGTGAGCCAGTTACAAACTCATAGCATCATATAGAATTGGAAGAGATCATTCTGCCCATCAAACCTATAATGGGTCTTTAGAAGAGCTTCCCAACGCATCTCACTGCCCTGCTCTTTTCCAATATGCTGACAAATTTCTCCTGTTTAAACGTTTACCCAATTCCTCTTGAAAAGGTTACTACTGAATCTGTCTGCTGTTGTTGAAAGGAAACTTTAGATCTTGAACAATTGATTCAAGATTTTTATATATGTAATCCTTAATAGAAGGCTGGAAAATTCCAAAGGTGATAAACAGCACATCATCATAATTAACATGAGGCATGTTTGAAAACGACTATGTTTGTTGATGTTAGGACATCCCAGCACGGGCTCCCGGCCTCGATGGAGCCCAGCGCGGGCCCCCGGCCTCGAAGTGCAGTCCAGTGCTGGCTCCCTGCTTTAGAAAGATTGTAATGCTGAACATTTACCTTTATTTATTCATTTTCTAATTTATATCTGAGGTTTTGTACCTCAGTATCTTTGCACCTAAGATGGCATTGGAAATGGCAAATTTGTTCACTTTTCACTGTACTCATATATCCTTGTACTTCAATATATGTGGCGATAAACCTAGTTCTAATTCTAACTACAACTTGCATTTTTATTTTAACATAACATATCCCAATATATGCCAAACCACTTCACAATAACAAAACCAATATCTGGAATTCAAGGACACGTGGACAGCCAGAGTCGAGAGAGTAGAGTTTGAGGAGCATTCAGAAGGCAGAGCGAAAAGCAGAAGAATAGAATGATTGACAGAGAGAAGGTGTCAAGGGTTTGAAGCCAAAGGAGTTAAGTGAAACAGAGGAAGGGAAGAATGAAAAGGAAATTGAAATCATAAGAAATGTTATATGCTGGCATGTAGAGCTGGAAGCAGTCATCAAAGTAAAACCTGAGAGAATTTATTGACTCAGACTGGAGTTTTGAATTTACAATGACAATGGACAGAGAACAATGGAGATTTAAGAGGACATTAGCAATAGGGAACTAGGATTTAGTATAAGACAGGATAAGTTCAGCAGAGTTTTAAAAGAGCTGTTGGAATGTCAAGAGATTGGTAGTAGAATATTAGAGCTTTCAAGCTGGGGAGTAATGAAAGCAGGGATGATGGTTTCCGTAAGAGTGGGACTGAACAACAGATTTGATGGCATTGGTAATGGATAGAGAATAATGGCCAATGGAACATGGCAGTTATGATGTTAAATGCAGCCCCAATGTTCAGACTTACTCAGGAAAGGAAATTGAATCGATTGCAAAGTCATACAAGTTTTGGCTACCACCAAATTAAATACTTCCCATCTTAAATACTGCATAGATGTTATGTTGGGAAACTTGTTGACCAAAAATATATTAGTGATAGATTAGAGCAGTAATAGTCAAGATGTTAAAGACTGTGGCTAAAATGTATGAGTGAAACTCATCAGCTGATCCCATGTCAATGGATAACATCACTAATAGCAGGTAGATAAAGATTAGTAAGGGGCTAAGGATGGAAGCTTGGGAAGCACTCAAGATCACAGTATGGGGTAGCAAAGACCATGAGACAGCAGTTTTCTTTAACAGAAAGAAGCAAAGCTAAGCAACAACAATTCAATGGAGAGGTTGAGGGGTGGAGAAATGGTGGAAGAAATAGTTTGGGGAAACACAATTGGCCAAGCCTCTACTTGGTGACTTTAGTTACAATGTACTTTGAGAGTTATGGAGGTGGGTACACATTGAGTTACAGTCAATTTCTGACGCAACAAATATCACACCTTGCATTTGTTTTTTATGCTATTTTCCAATTTAGTCTGATGATTTGTAATGTTGGACTTTTTTTCTTTTTTTGGTTGACTAAGAACTTGTACTGAAGAATTTCAACCTGGGTACCTAGTACCTCAAATAAAACCATAAGTGGTGATTTGTAGACAATTCACTGTATTCATTTGAGTACATGTGACAATAAAGCTCATTCAATTAATGTTTATTTAAAAGAACTGAAGCCACCAAACTGTTTAAACACATTTTTATAATTAATTTCATCAAAGCAGATCAGCCATAAATTTCATGAAATTGAGTAAGCCTCTGCTCCCAGCACACACCTTGTTTACATCACTTGGACATACTAAGCAAAAGTGAGGACTGCAGATGCTGGTAATCAGATTTTAGGTCAGAGTGGTGCTGGAAATGCACAGCAGGTCAGGCAGCATCCGAGGAGCAGGAAAATCAACATTTCAGGCAGGAACCCTTAATCAGGAATGATGAAGGGCTTTTGCCCGAAACGCCGATTTTCCTGATCTTCGGATGCTGCCTGACCTGCTGTGCTTTTCCAGCACCACACTGATCTAAACTCACTTGGACATACGACAGGAGTTAAAATAAGAAAATTCATGAAAACAGACCTAGGATTGCAGTCCACAATTAATCTATACCCAATCATCATGCTACTTACTGATTTCCATGATTTTGGCTTGCAGCCAGCAGTATCTACTGTTTATTTGTGCTTGCCATAAGCAGAGGGTGTGATTTTGAGTGATTTGTAGCTGCTGGAAGTGATGTCAAAAAGCAAATCAGATTTGTGGGGAGTTTATAAGGAAGACCAGAAATTAGAGAAATGGATAGTGGGCGGAATGTTCAAAAACTTTGGCTCAAGTGATAGTTCGATAGTACTGTAGACCTCAGCTAAAACATTCACTCCATTGATCTACAGACCCAGCATCATTGCACCCCTGACAGCTTAAAGTCAGATTTATTTCAAAGATTGTGTCATTAGAGAATTTGCAAAATATGCAATGAGAATAGCCTGAACTGTATGGATTTTATTCATTTGTAATCCCGACACCACACCCAAAGTTTTTGTTTAATTAGCAGTTTAATCTGTGTCATAGAGTTTCAGCTATACATAAATTGCTTGCATGTTTTTCTGTCCTGACTTACAATCTTATATGAGGCAATTGATATCATGGATTTTGCCAGAGATATCAAACTGAAAGGATCGCATTAGATTGGAAACAGTGCAGGAAAATTTACAAACCCAAGTCTTTCATAAACTATCTCCAATCCAGTAAAAGCTAACAGTAAATGAAAGATCATGTCAGGTCTGCAAGAACACTCATCTCCTGCTTTTCCCTTTCAGTCAGTCTTGATGATTCTCTGGGTAGCACTCAGCTTACATGACAAAAAAACCTTAGATTATAAAAGCATTGTATGTGGTAGCAAGCACACTTTGAGTAAAGAACCAGACATTGGATCCAGCTAATTATCCACAATATAAATTTTGGAATTTAAAGTTACTGAATTATAAGCTGACATCACCCTTGAAGGCATTTATACAAGAGTTAAACACATTTAGTGTATATGTAATGTTCCCACTACGTACAACATCTACCACAGATATTCCATATGTTGAGAGCTCCTAGTCACAGCCAAGTTGTCTGTGGAGGTAGCAGTAGGAGGTAAGACACCTTCGAAGGAAAACACAGAGGGGATCAATCTGCATTGCTCATATGCACATATTGGTGGGTCACTGGAGTGTGGCATTGGCAAGAACTGAGGATGGGCCTCCTGCAATCCTCACGCTCAGGAACTGAAATGTTATCCAAGAGAGAGAGAGACTGGAGAGGTCAACTGGAGAATAACTTCCCCAAATATTGAGAGGAGAAATGGAAGAAACATACTCTAAACTATTTTCACAGATGTTGATAAAAACATATGTTCATTTTGAAGACAGTAAAAGAAATTCTTCAAGGTAATTGCTGTGTCATAAAGGACAAAATTAAATTGGATTAATGTTTTCAGACTGGGTTCAGACTTCCTGAAAAGAATACCATTTTACTGGATTCTCTGATGTAACCTGTGAAAGTGAACACAATACGTACAGTAACTTTGGGGTGGGCAGGTCAGCAGCAAGCAAAGAGGTCTCTCTCAGTGGGGGACCCTCTTCCTCTATTCGTGTCTCCTGCACTCAGGCAGAATGCTTTTGAACAAGAGTCTACAGTTTCCGTGCCACCTACACCTCCAATATCTTCCGTCCACCTCTCTACCCCTCCAACACCCCCCACCCCTTCCAATACCCCCTCTAAGCCTCCAGTAGCCACTCCGCCCTCGAGAAGCCTGCGGGCAAGTCTGACAGGATTTGGTTGTTAAGTTCCCAACATGGCATGTGTCCCTGCCACCTTTCGACTGGATTAAATGCCCTGCCAAATCCAGCTGCATGCAAGAGTGTTCATGTTTATTGTAATTTGCTTGGAGCTCAAAACGTCAATTTTGTCTTTCCCTCCACAGATACTGCCGGACCTGTTGAGTTTCTCCAACACTCTGTTTTTGTTCCAAATCTCTTGCATCTGTGGTACTTTGCTTTTATTTAAAAATGTTGATACAGTCTTTTTTTCCAATCCCCAACAGCTTCTTCTCTGTGGAAAATAAACATTTTTGCCTGCACTCAGTTTGATCTTATATCCATGTGTCTTTGCTCACAGTCCCTGGGAACAGTATGAGGTAGGATTTCCATCAAGATGCCCTTGAAAAGCAGCAGAAGTATTGGTTTGGACACTGTCTACAGGCTTTTGATGAATTTCTGCCAAAGTTGTAACAGGACATGGAGAGAATTCATTCAGAAATTGCTGAAAACTGGTTATATTTAGCTAGTCTTTCCTACTCCTTCATCATTTTAATTATCTCCATTAAATAACTTATTCATAAGGTCTGAACAACTAGGAGCAGGAATAGGCAACTTAACCCCTCAAGCCTGCAATCACAGCTGATCTCATCTCAGCCTCAACTGCATGTTCCTACCTACTCTCCATAACCCTTAAACCCATTACTCATTAAAAACGTGTCTGACTCCTCCTTAAATTTACTCAATGTCCCAGCATCCACCACAGTCTGGGGTAGTGAATTCCATAGGTTCATGACTCTTTGAGAACTCCAGGGTGAGAGGGGTCGGCACCTAAGGCAGGAGTCTTTTGCGGATATACCCATTTCAAACAGGTATGCTGTTTTGGAAAATGTAGGAGGTGATGGATTCTCAGGGGAAAGGAGCACGAACAGCCAAGTTTCTGGTATTGAGACTGGCTCTAATGCAATGAGGGGTACGTCGGCTTCAAAGAGATCAATTGTGTTAGGGGATTCTGTAGTCCGAGGTACAGACAGACATTTCTGTGGCCAGCAGAGAAAAAGCAGAATAGTGTATTGTTTCCCTGGTGCTAGGATCAAGGATGTCTTAGAGAGGGTGCAGAATGTTCTCACGGGGGAGAGGGGCCAGCAGGAGGTTATTGTACACGTTGGAACCAACGATATTGGAAGGGAAAAGGTTGAGATTCTGAAGGGAGATTACAGAGAGTTAGGCAGAAATTTAAAAAGGAGGTCCTCAAGGGCAGTAATATCTGGATTACACCCAGTGCTACGAGCTAGTGAGGGCAGGAATAGGAGGATAGAGCAGATGAATGCATGGCTGAGGAGCTGGTCTATGGGAGAAGGATTCACATTTTTGGCTCCTTGGAATCTCTTTTGAGGTAGAAGTAACGTGTACAAGAAGGACGGATTGCACCTAACTTGGAAGGGGACTAATATACTGGCAGGGAGATTTGCTAGAACTGCTTGGGAGGATTGAAATTAGTAACGTGGGGGGGTGGGACCCAGGGAGATAGTGAGGAAAGAGATCAATCTGAGACGGGTACAGCTGAGAACAGAAGTGAGTCAAACAGTCAGGGCAGGCAGGGACAAGGTAGGACTAATAAATTAAACTGCATTTATTTCAATGCAAGGGGCCTAACAGGGAAGGCAGATGAACTCAGGACATGGTTAGGAACATGGGACTAGAATATCATAGCAATTACGGAAACATGGCTCAGGGATGGGCAGGACTGGCAGCTTAATGTTCCAGGATACAAATGCTACAGGAAGGATAGAAAGGGAGGCAAGAGAGGAGGGGGAGTGGCATTTTTGATAAATGATAGCATTACAGCTGTGCTGAGGGAGGATATTCCCGGAAATACATCCAGGGAAGTTATTTGGGTGGAACTGAGAAATAAGAAAGGGATGATCACCTTATTGGGATTGTAATATAGACCCCCAATAGTCAGAGGGAAATCGAGAAACAAACTTGCAAGGAGATCTCAGCTATCTGTAAGAATAATAGGGTAGTTATGGTAGGGAATTTTAACTTTCCAAACATCGACTGGGACTGCCATAAAGTTAAAGGTTTAGATGGAGACAAATTTCTTAAGTATGTACAAGACAATTTTCTGATTCGGGATGTGGATATACTTACTGGAGAATGTGCAAAACTAGACCTACTCTTGGGAAATAAGGCAGGGCAGGTGACTGAGGTGTCAGTGGGGGAGCACTTTGGGGCCAGCGACCATAATTCTATTCATTTTAAAATAGTGATGGAAAAGGATAGACCAGATCTAAAAGTTGAAGTTCTAAATTGGAGAAAGGCCAATTTTGATGGTATTAGGCAAGAACTTTCTAAAGCTGATTGGAGGCAGATGTTCGCAGATAAAGGGACGGCTGGAAAATGGGAAGCCCTCAGAATTGAGATTACAAGAATCCAGAGAAAGTATATTCCTGTTAGGGTGAAATGAAAGGCTGGTAGGTGTAGGGAATGCTGGATGACTAAAGAAGTTGAAGGTTTGGTTAAGAAAAAGAAGGAAGCATATGTCAGGTATAAACAGGATAGATCGAGTGAATCCTTAGAAGAGTATAAAGAAAGTAGAACTATACTTAAGAGGGAAATCAGGAGGGCAAAATGGGGACATGAGATAGCTTTGGCAAATAGAATTAAGGAAAATCCAAAGAGTTTTCACAAATATATTACGGACAAAAGGGTAACTCGGGAGAGAATAGGGCCCCTCAAAGATCAGCAAGGCGGCCTTTGTGTGGAGCCGCAGAAAATGGGGTAGATATTAAATGAGTATTTTGCATCAGTATTTACTGTGGAAAAGGATATGGAAGACATAGACTGTAGGGAAAGAGATGGTGACATCCTGCAAAATGTCCACATTACAGAGGAGGAAGTGCTGGATGTCTTGAAACGGTTAAAGGTGGATAAATCCTCAGGACCTGATCAGGTGTACCTGAGAGCTCTGTTGGAAGCTAGAGAAGTGATTGCTGGGCCTCTTGCTGAGATATTTGTATCATCGATAGTCACAGGTGAGGTGCTGGAAGACTGGAGGTTGGCAAACGTGGTGCCACTGTTTAAGAAGGGTGGCTAAGACAAGCCAGGGAACTATAGACCGGTGAGCCTGACCTCGGTGGTGGGCAAGTTGTTGGAGGGAATCCTGAGGGACAGGGTTTACATGTATTTGGAAAGGCAAGGACTGATTCGGGATAGTCAACATGGCTTTGTGCGTAGGAAATCATGTCTCACAAACTTGATTGAGTTTTTTGAAGAAGTAACAAAGAAGATTGATGAGGCAGAGCAGTAGATGTGATCTATATGGACTTCAGTAAGGCGTTCGACAAGGTTCCCCATTGGAGACTGATTAGCAAGATTAGATCTCATGAATTACAGGGAGAACTAGTCATTTGGATACAGAACTGGCTCAAAGGGAGAAGACAGAGGATGGTGGTGGAGGGTTGTTTTTCAGACTGGAGGCCTGTGACCAGTGGAGTACCACAAGGATCGGTGCTGGGCCCTCTACTTTTTCTCATTTACATAAATGATTTGGATGCGAGCATAAGAGGTACAGTTAGTAAGTTTGCTGATGACACCAAAATTGGAGGTGTAATGGACAGCGAAGAGGGTTACCTCAGATTACAACAGGATCTGGACCAGATGGGCAAATGGGCTGAGAAGTGGTAGATGGAGTTTAATTCAGATAAATGCGAGGTGCTGCATTTTGGGAAAGCAAATCTTAGCAGGACTTATACACTTAATGGTAAGGCCCTAGGGAGTGTTGCTGAACAAAGAGAACTTGGAGTGCAGGTTCATAGCTCCTTGAGAGTGGAGTCGCAGGTAGATAGGATAGTGAAGAAGGTGTTTGGTATGCTTTCCTTTATTGGTCAGAGTATTGAGTACAGGAGTTGGGAGGTCATGTTGCAGCTGTACAGGACATTGGTTAGGCCACTGTTGGAATATTGCGTGCAATTCTGGTCTCCTTCCTATCAGAAAGATGTTGTGATCGGATAAATAGACAAAGTCTATTCCCTGGGGTCAGGGACTCCAGAACTAGAGGACATAGGTTTAGGGTGAGAGCGGAAAGATATAAAGGAGACCTAAGGGGCAACTTTTTCATGCAGAGGGTAGTACGTTTATGGAATGAGCTGCCAGAGGATGTGGTGGAGGCTGGTACAATTGCAACATTTAAGAGGCATTTGGATGTGTATATGAATAGGAAGGGTTTGGAGGGATATTGGCCGGGTGCTGGCAGGTGGGACTAGATTGGGTTGGGATATCTGGTCGGCATGGATGGGTGGACCGAAGGGTCTGTTTCCATGCTGTACATCTCTATGACTCTATGACTCTAAGTAATTTCTCCTCATCTGTTTTAAATTGGCTCCCCCTTATCCTAGGAGAAAGTGAGGACTGCAGATGCTGGAGATCAGAGCTGAAAATGTGTTGCTGGAAAAGCGCGCAGCAAGTCAGGCAGCATCCAAGGAGAAGGAGAATCTTCAGGAGATTCCTGAAGAAGGGCTCATGGCTGAAACGTCGATTCTCCTGCTCCTTGGATGCTGCCTGACCTGCTGCACTTTTCCAGCAACACATTTTCAGCTCCCCCTTATCCTAGAACTATGACCTCTCGTTCTCGAACACCCTAAAAAAGAAACATCCTTTCTGCATTCATTTTGCCAACCCTCTTTATATACATTTGTCTCCTCCTTTATGTACCATCTTATATACCTCAATTATATTTCCTCTCATCTTACTGAACCTCTGAGATGATAGGTCTAAACTGCTCAATCTCTCTTCATAAGACAAACCCTCTTCATAACCCTTTTCTTTGGAATCAATCATATGAACTTCTTCTGAACGAGCTCCTATACAATTATGTTCCTCCTCGAGTAAGGGAACGGAAATTGAATGGAGTACTCCAGGTGCACTCTCATGAATGAATTGTACACTTGCATTAAGCCTTTCTTATTTTCATACTCTACTCCTTCAGCAATAAATACAAAAATTCAATTTGCCTTCCTTCAACCTGCTGTACCTGCATACCAGTTTTCTGAGATTCATACACAAGGACACCTGGATTCCTCTGCATCAAAGCACTCTGAAGTTTCTCTCTGTTTTGATAATAAGTTGCTTTTTTATTTCTCCAGCCAAAATGGACAACCTCTCACTTAACCACGTTAAACTCCACCTGCCAAATTTGGTCCATTCACTTACCTATTTGTAAATTTCTAATTTCTACATTGCAACTCGCTTCCAATCCCCTCAATAGATAATTCAACTGAAAAACACTTTAGAGCATTTTTTCCAGGACTGGTTAAAATTTGTTTTAGATCCTGCAAAGTGACATGAAGCAGTTTTGAATCTAACAATTAGTTTGTTAGAATACAACCCAGTTAGAAATTAGATATCAACTCTGAATAACTAGATGGAGGGTGCTAAAGCCTATTGATCACCCTAGTTGACAGTGTAGATAATCTGACGTGTCCATTCATTAGCTCCAAATTGTTGTCAAAAAGTGTGGTGCTGGGAAGTGGGAGGGAAATGGATCTGGGTGGGTTACTCTTCGGAGGTATGGTGAATGGCCTGTTTCCACACTGTAGGGATTCTAACTTAGTTTCCTGCCTACTATAGTGTCATCTGCAAATTTAGTTTCAGAACATTCTATCCCTCCATCCAAGTCATTCATTAGATTGTTAATAGTTGGGGCCTAAGGACTGAACTCTATGATACCACTAGTTACAACTTGGCAACAAGAAAAAAAGAGCCATTTATCCTGACTCTCTGCATTCTGTGGATTCACCAATCCTGTATCCAAACTAATTAATCATCTCTCACCCCAGGTGATAACTTCAACTATCCTCTCAAAAATATTTTAATGTTTTTCTCTATATTTGTGCCTTCTCATGCCAAGTAGCATGAATATGTTCTATTAATAGCAATACATCATGCAGCTTCAGTTGCCTTAAATTCCTATTATATAGCAGAACACAAAATCCCACAATTTACTGTTTATTTCCCTATGTCAGAGACAATCATAAATATTACTCTTTTTTGGCTATGTTTGCTGCAGCTTTGAAATAGTTTGTGCAACATTATCCAGCATATTTAAGTACTGACTGTCGTACTCAGTTGGTAGGACTCTTGTTCATTATCACAGATGGTGCATTCAAGTCGCACTTGAGAGATCTTATTCCAAACTCTTTGTTGACTCTCCAGGTGCTGAGAAGGTGCTCCATTGTCAGAGAATCTGTCAGAAAACCTGTTAGGTTGATTTGAAAGATCCTATGGCATCATTGTAAAGAAGATCAGAGATGTTCTAGCCAGTACTTATTGCTTAACTGACATCATAAGAGATAACTAGCAATTTTCACATTGCTGCTTGCGGGACCTGTGAAGTATGAGGAGAGACTGAATCAGTTAGGATTATATTTATTGGAATTTAGAAGAATAAGGAGTGGGGAGAGATTTCACCAAAATCTATAAAATCTAACAGGGCGAAATAGGATACATTCAGATAGGATGTTCCAAATGACTAGGGAGTCCAGAACCAGGAGGAACAGGCTAGGTAGTTTATTTACGACTTAAATAAGGAGGAATTTCTTCATCCAGAGAGTGGTGAGCCTTTGGAAAGCAGTTTAGGCCAAAATATTGAATGTTTTGAAGAAGGAAATAGATATATATCATAGGGCTAAATGATCAAAGAGTATGGGACAAAAGCGGGGAACAGGGACTGAGTTGGATCATCTGCCAAGGTCATATTAAATGGAGAAACAGGCTCTAAGGGCTTACTCCATGTTGAAGAAATTCAGCCCAATGAATCAAAGACCACAAACGAGGATCGCAGTGAAATTGACAAGTGGCTTATTCAACAAATCGGTATCGTGGAAGAGAAATCACTCAGGCTAACACAGAACTGATTCACTGCACAGATGGCCAGAATGCTCTTCTCCGAGTGGCAGGTGCTGGTACATGTTATAGGGGTGCAACACAAAGGTGATAATTGTAAAGCAGTTCCAGTATAATGGTGAAAATGGTAAATCGATTAAAACATGAATAAACTGAATGGAAATTAATCAAGCGTCCAGCAGCAGCAATCCATTTGTAATTGACACAGGAGATTCCAGCCATCTCTGAGTAGGGGAGAACATCTTCTAGAGGATTCTTCACTGTATTCCCCGTCCGCGCAAATATGTGCAAATGTCCCTTTTCCTGGCATCCAGGTGTGTCCATTGTGTTCCTCCTGCGAGCGAAATCGGCCGGAGCCTCTCGGTCTGCCTGTTTGTTTATGTGGTATCGGTTTCTAAGGGAAGCGAGCCTGGTGCTAATCGGAGCTGGGAGCTTAACTGTGAGGGTTGTTTAGGAAGTGTATTCTCTGGTCTGGAAGTAGCTTGGCCATGTCTGGTTTCTTTGTTAGCCTGTTTGGCTAAGACTGGGGCATTGTGGGAGTGTTCTGTTGGCAAGCTTGATTTCTCTGTTTCGCAGACTTGCTTCTGTGTTTCTTATGTGGTCACGCTGTGGGTGGGCAGGGTAGTAGATCTTTCTCCCACACTCCCATGCCTATTTTCTACGTTTCTATGCCCTTGCTGTGTGAAAATCGACTGCTGCATTTCCTATGTTGCCATAGTGACCACACTTCAAAAAAGTGAGTGTCCTTGGTTGTAACATAGGTTGGGATGTCCTGTCGCTATGAAAAATGCTGAACAGATGTATGTTTCTTTCAGACAAGCAATGTTGATGTCTTTGTTTAAGGGAACTTATTTGAGGCACTACACAATAACAATTGCCAGAATCATCTGGAGGGAGGGAGTTTGGGGATGGGAAGGACACTCCACTGGATGGGCTGGCTGCTTGCTCAAACTCTGCTGCCAGTCCACCCCAGATTTCTCAATGGGAAGGCCCATGGACAATCTTCAGCAATCCGAATTTAGGAATCAGAGCCTGTGTCCCTTCCCTCCAGTATATCATTGGATATTATCCAACGTACTGAGAAACAAAAACAGAAGTTGCTGGAAAACCTCAGCGGGCCTGGCAGCATCTGTGAAAAGAAATCAAAATTCCTCAGAAGGGTCACCAGAGTCAAAACATTAACTGTGATTTCTCTGCACAGATGCTGCCAGACCTGCTGAGCTTTTCCAGCAACTTCTGTTTTTGTTTCTGATTTATAGCATTCGCAGTTCATTTGGTTTCTGTTCAATACACTGACATTTTGAAGAAACAATCCAAGTAGTCCCAATTCTCTGCAATTTATTCCCTTTGCAAGCTCCCTTCCCTAATTCCCTTTTGAAAGTTATGATTGAATTTATTGCATTCCAGGCCATTATAATACGATACTATGCCAAAAAGTGTTTCATCCACTCTAATTATGTTAAAACTAACTTCTCTATTTTTTTACATCATAATCAGCTTGTGCTGTCATCTTCAAACACTTTTGCTCATGACAGTCCTGTTCCTGCTACTTCATTTCTCCACCCACATCACTATGTTCCCATGAAACAGTACCATTTAAATTATATTAGCTCTCCTCATTTTCCCTTTCACACTTCTCTGCACTGAACTTCATGCCAATGACTGCTTATCCCAATGTCTGCTGCTACTCTCCGTAATATCAACTGCACTAACGACAAATTGCTGTTCAGGCAGAAACTGAATGAGTATACAGGAATTAGTGGACAGAACTAACCTTTGTGACTGAAGGGTAAGATAGGAACATAAGAATCTAACATCATGTCAGTGATTTTCTCTATAAGAACGTGTGAGACAGAGTCATATGGCACAGAAACAGACCCTTCAGTCCAACCAGTCTTAAACATAATCTTAAACTAAACTAGTCCCACCTGCCTGCTCCTGGCCCATATCCTTCCAATTCTTTTCTATTTATGTACTTATCCAAATGTCTCTTAAACGTTGTAAATGTACCTACATCCACCACTTCCTCATGAAGTTCATTCTATACACGAACCACTCTTTGTGTAAAAAATTTGCTCCTCATTTCGTTTTTCAATCTCTCTCCTCTCACCTTAAAAACATGCCCTCTAGTCTCAAATTCTCCCATCCTAGGGAAAAGACAACTACTATTAACTCTCTATACCCCTCATTATATTATAAACTTCTATAAGGTCACCTCTCAACCTCCTACACGCCTGTGAAAAAAAGTCCCAGCCTTTCTTTATAATTCAAACCTTCCATATTTGGCAGCATCTAGGTAAATCTCGTCTGACCCCTCTCTGGCTTAATAATACCCTTCCTATAATTGGGTGATCAGATTGGACACAGCATTCCAGAACAGGCTTCACCAATGTCCTGTACAACCACAAAATGACTTCCCAACTCAAAGGAGAAAGTGAGGACTGCAGATGCTGGAGATCAGAGCTGAAAATTGTGTTGCTGGAAAAGTGCAGCAGGTTAGGCAGCATCCAAGGAGCAGGAGAATCAACGTTTCGGGCATGAGCCCTTCTTCAGGAATGAGGAGAGTGTGCCAAGCAGGCTAAGATAAAAGGTAGGGAGGAGGGACTTGGGGGACGGGCGTTGGAAATGCGATAGATGGAAGGAAGTTAAGGTGAGGGTGATAGGCCGGAGTGGGGATGGGGGTGGAGAGGTCAGGAAGAAGATTGCAGGTTAGGAAGGCGGTGCTGAGTTTGAGAGTTGGGACTGAGACAAGGTGGGGGGAGGGGAAATGAGGAAACTGGAGAAATCGGAGTTCATCCCTTCCGCCTAGGAACCCTCCAACCACAAGGGATGAACTCCGATTTCTCCAGTTTCCTCATTTCCCCTCCCCCCCACCTTGTCTCAGTCCCAACCCTCGAACTCAGCACCACCTTCCTAACCTGCAATCTTCTTCCCGACTTCTCCGGCCCCACTCTCACTCCGGCCTATCACCCTCACCTTACCACCCTCACCTTAACCCCCTTCCACCTATCGCATTTCCAACGCCCCTCCCCCAAGTCCCTCCTTCCTACCTTTTATCTTAGCCTGCTGGACACACTTTCCTCATTCCTGAAGAAACGTCGATTCTCCTGCTCCTTGGATGCTGCCTGACCTGCTGCACTTTTCCAGCAACACATTTTCAGTTCCCAATTCAAAGGACTGATCAATGAAGGGAAGTGTGCTAAGTGCCTTTTTAACTATCCTGTCTACATGTCAACCTTAGTCTTCCAAGCATTTCCACATGGTAAACTCTAGTGTCTGTTCTAACTGCTGAAACTTTCTTGGCCAGTCTCCCATGGGCTTAAGTATAGGATGCCCAGGACCATCTGGATAATAACAGTTTTTATCATCGGGTCATGAGGCAGCATTGGGGTACTGACTGAGGAGTGGCATGCAAAAAGTAAGGAAAAGAAGTGCATTGAACATTTCCCCATCCCCTTTTCCTTTCTTCTCTCTCCTGATCCACCTAGACTTCCCTGCTGGCAACGTTCTGGAGAACACCTCACTGCAGATCAGTTGACAATGCACAGCCAAGACTAAGTTATCATGTATCCCATTTTAAGTGCTGCTCAAGTGTGCAAGCCATTGGTGAGGACGAACACCACATTTGGTCCTGAAGACATCAGATGAGACATTAAACCACATACACTTCAGGGAGAATCCTCCAATCTCTCAGCAATTTCAGCTCGAATATTTGCCAGTATGGGACGTGCTCTTCATTCAGGACATAAACTATCCAAAGTGCAAATGTACGAATAGGGAAGGCATAGATACTGAGAGCATGCAGGTAGATGTTAAGTGAGAGAGCTCTGAGAGAACAAGCAAGCAGCTCTGAGATGCAGCCTTGCTCAATCAATGAGCTTGATCTTGTCCCTGAAGCATCCTTTCAATGCTTGTTGCTGGTCCATCCTTCAAATGCAGGTCTGTGCTTCCTAAGGAACTTGCAAGTGGATTGGAGAGGTTCCATGAGCAGTTAGCAATTATTGGATGTCAATGTTCTTGAACAAGGGGACCATGAGGCTGGAGCCCATGGCTCATCCCTGGAGATGGCATTTGATGCTCAGCAACATGAGCTGAAGTCTCCAGGTATCTGCTCTGATATCCATGGCAAGAATTCTCGACATTTAGTTTGATCGTATCATTTGGGAAGGTGGGAAGCTGACTATTAATGAGGAGAGCTGTGCTGTTAATGGAGCTTTTAACAAACAATAATCTTGTCTAATTGGCTAAGTGGGCCTAGTGAGAAAATTGCCGCACCACTTGGCGAATGGAGCGAATTTTTCCTGACCTTGAGATGGACTTCGCCAGATTTCCCACATTATTCTGCCCCAAATCTCATCATCGCCTTTAACACTCGGGCCTCTACAGGGATTCCACCCATCAACTTTCTTTCTGGTTTTTAGCAAACTCTTTGTAAATTGGCCACATTCGACGAACTGAACAACATCAGAACAGAACATTATTTTTGTGGTTGAAAATGAGCCTCCAATGTTCTGTAGTAAATATAAACCATTTCTTAAAAAAGAAGGCAGTTTTTTCTTCTGTTGCATCAGAGTTCCCCAGAGTGCATGCAAAGTATGTTGCCTGGACAAATAAATACAATATTATGGAATACCAGCTGAAAATTACGCAAAAGTATGGTTTCTCTAACCAGCCTTGTCTGCAGTTTGTAAACAATAGCTAGCCAGCCTCCTCCTCCTCCTGGCGCCGGTGCAGACTCATTGCGCCACATTTTGTGGCTTTGCTGCTTCAAAAAAAACGTTTCCTGAAATATAGCATGGAAGACCCTAATCCTTAAAGACAAAGAACCTCATTTTCATAAATGGGCAATAGTATAATTAATAGTGACATGCAGTTTCTGTTTAATTTCTGTTGATTTTAAAATATTTCTCAAATGAGTCATCGGGACATCATTGAGACAGCTCACTTGAAGAGGGTGACAAGGACCTCAGATCCTGAAAATGACTGTTTTAGACTATTGGAAGAACATTTCAGCAATCGCCTCCTGTCAGACACAGTTGCCTCCGCCCCAGCTTTCACAATCCTCTGGAAAGCATTTCTCCAAGCATTTTCACTCCCACAAATCCTTTTTGGTTGTTATAAGGAATGAGCAAATTAAACTCGTGTGGGACTCCATGGAGGGGGAAAGAAAGACATGATGGAACAATTGAGGCTTAGGAAATAAGTTGCTAAGTACATGGCCAACAGAGGAGTGCATGACAAGAGAGAACAAGCTCCTTGACAACTAAATTCCATTGTTCCTATTTGTCCTCCAAATTGTCTTCATATAGAACAGGCAAATCATTGCCAAATGAAATTCAGCACATAAATATGAGGTGGTACATACTGGTAGAAAGAATAAAGGGGGCACACGTTAATTAGAAGGTGGCATTCTAGATTGGATAATGAATCTGAGTGTACAAATACACCAAGCACATGTCAGCAAGGCCATAGCAAAGAAAACCAACATCAGTTTATGTTTATAGTGATGGATAGAATTGAAAAGTAGGGAAATTATGCTAAACCTGTATCAAAGCTCGGTTAGACCATTATTTCCACATCTTCTTGATAAGACTAGTCGGAAGCAATGCTGAGAATTACAAAGATTATATCAGAACATAATGGAATTCATATCAGGATAGCCTTAGCAGTCTGGGACTTCTCTCTTGGGAAAAGAGAGTGATCTAATAGTGGTCCTTATAAATTATGAAAGGATTTGACAAAGTGGATACAGGGAGAATGTTTTCTTATGCGGGAAGAGCAGAACTAAGGGCCATCAGTATGAGATTAACAGCAACAAATCCAACATAGACTTTAGATGAAACTTCAGTACCCAATGAGAATGTATAACTCACCACAACAGGGAATGGTTAAAGTGAATAATGCAAATGCATTGGAGGGAAAGCTAAACAAACGCGAGGGAGAAGGGAACTCCTAGTAGGACACCGAGATAAGGAAAGGTGGAAGATGGCTCAAGTAGAAAATAAACCTGGTTGAGCTGAATAACTTGTTTTGTTGTAATACATCTAACATACACCCCACTTCCAACTCAGTCTTCATTTATTGCTTATGGAATTATGAAATCAGGCAGGACAGAATGGGACCATTCAATTCACCATGTCTCTTCTGGATCTTTAGCGATCCATCTAATTAATCCCACTCACCTATCCTTCCTTCATAGACATGCAGAAACCTCCTTGTCAAATTCCAGTCCTCTTTTGAAAGTTGTTATGAAATCAGCTTCTACAGTAGGAAGAAACCCTTTTGTTGAATCACAGTTGGTTCAAGGTGTTTTCATAAATAATCCTGACCTTTTATTTAATGGAAAACCATAAATGATAAAGAACAAACATCTCATTATCCGATTTATGCACAAGAATTATACACATTAGCACTAAGTATTGAAACTACCTCACAGATCATGCATTCCAACTCACTGCTTAGAAACATCATCATCAGTTCCAAGGACTTAAAGAAGCAATAATTTTAAATCTGATCATCTTACTGCAAATGATTTCTCCTTGCCTACTTTATACTTATGAGAATGGTCCCAGGAACTAAAGGCTTAACATACGAGGAATGTTTGAGGACTCTGGGTCTATACTCGATGGAGTTTATAAGGCTGGGGGGGGCGGGGATCTAATTGAAATATGCAGAATACTGAATGGCCTGGTCAGAGTGGATGCTGGGAAGATTTTTCCATTGTTAGGATCCAAGGGCACAGGATTACAGTAAAGGGAAGACTTTTTAGAACTGAGGTAAGGAGAAACTTCTTCAGCCAGAGAGTGATGAATCAATGGAATTCACTGCCACAGAAGGCTGTGGAGGCCATTGAGCATATTTAAGATGGTGATAAATGGGTTCTTGATTGTCAAGGAGATCAAGGGTTATGGGGGGGGGGGGGGGGGGGGAGCGGAGTGGGAGAATGGGAATGAGAAACTTATCAGCCATGATTGAATGGCAGATCAGATTTGATGGGCTGAATGGACTAATTTCTGCTCCTAAGTCTTATGGTCTTCTGATCTTATAATTTGAAGGAACTGTAATAGAATCAAAGGCAATGGAAATCGAGGGCAAGTCCTCCACTGGTTGCAGTCATATCTATCCAAAAGGAAAATAATCCTGTCTATTGAAGGCCAAAAACCCTGAAACTTTACTTTGAATAACTCCCACAGCTGTGTCCTAGGCCTAACTATCTTCAGCTGCTTCAACAATGACCTTCCCAATTTCTGGTTAGCACTGGTGATATTCACTGATGTCTGCATCATGTTTCATTCAATTTACAATTCCTCAGATCTTAAGCATGCCCATCTGCTGCAAGTCCTGGAGCTCATCTGGGTATGGGCTGATAAATGGAAAGTAATATTAACATCACAGAAGTCTTAGGCAATGACCATTACCTTTTTAATCAACAGCACCACATTTCTGCATCATCCACCAACAATATCTTAGGAGATTATTATTGACCAGAGTCTAAATTGGATATACCATATTAACATTGTGGTTTCATGAACAGGTCAGACACTGAGAATTCTAATGAGTAAATCACCTCCTGACCCTCCAAAACCTGCTCACAATTAATGAGGTACAAATCAGGAGTGAAATGGAATACCACTAACTTGCTTGGATAAATCTAATACAGCATTTAAGAAACTTTAAGCAACCAAACAACTCGCTTAATTGGCACCCCATTCCACCCTGATCAATGTGGACTTCAACAGTTTCCTCATTTCTCCTTCCCCCACCTCACCCCAGTTCTAAACTTCCAGCTCAGCACTGTCCCCTTGGCTTGTCCTACCTGCCTATCTTCTTTTCCACCTATCCACTCCACCCTCCTCCCTGATCTATCACCTTCATCCCCTCCCCCAATCACCTATTGTACTCTATGCTACTTTCTCCCCACCCCCACCCTCCTCTCACTTATCTCTCCACCCTTCAGGCTCTCTGCCTGTATTCCTGATGAAGGGCTTTTGCCTGAAATGTCGATTTTACCGCTCCTCGGATGCTGCCTGAACTGCTGTGCTCTTCCATCACCACTAATCCAGAACCCCATTCTAGATCTTAATTTCTCACCCTCTTCATCACTGATGCACAGTAGCAACAGTATACACCATCTACAAGATGAATTGAAACAACTTACCAAGGCTCCTTCAGCAGCACTTTCAAACCTGCAACCTCCACCACCCAGAAGAACAAGAGCAGCAGAAACATGACCACCATTGGAAGTTTCCCTCCATTATCGCTCATGCCACTCACTATCCTGACATGGAAACATGTTCCTCAATGTCACTAGATTAAAATCTAGGAACTTCCTTCCTAATAGCACAGTGGGTGTAGCTACACCACATGGATTCCAGCAGTTCAAGGGCAATTAAGGATGAGCAACAAATAATGACCTTAACCATGATACTGACATCTCATGACTGAATAAAGGAATGAATGGTAAGGGAGGTATTTCAAATCAAACGCAGTGATTGCAATTTCACTTGCAATTTCCCAATCAGTTACATATTGGCTTTTGACCATGACGTTCATTCTAATGGCAGCCTTTGTGATTTAAATAATTCCTCCTTCGAAAAGTACATTGCCACAGAACAGGTGGAAGACTACAAAGGCAGAAAATAATCCTGACCAAAATATTTCACAAGCCATCCCACATGTCAAGCTGGAGAAACAGACCATGTGTGAGTCTGTGAAATAGCCACTGGCCTTTGCCAAATAAAAGAGAAGCTGCCATTGATACTAACCTCAGTCTAAAATCCGTTAACATAGCATGACTTTTCTCAAATATAATTTTAGATTGGAATCAATCTAAACATCAGGTCATAGACAGAGAACACAGGGGGATAACACGTTCAACATATTGTCTAGCTATCACCATTGTTAACAGCTAACCCGAGAATGCAACTTTAAAAAAAAGGGTTTTGTGATTTACACATGAAAGAAGTGAAACTATCACTGTATTCTAACAGATGAAAGGCTTAACAGACAATCAATTCTTCAATGTATAATTTCAGTTACATCACACTGCAAATTTTTGCTATAAATTCTGTGTTACGATCGAGCCCTCCACAATCACCTGATGAAGGAGTGTCGCTCCGAAAGCTAGTGTGCTTCCAATTAAACCTGTTGGACTAAAACCTGGTGTTGTATAATTTTTAACGTTATACACCCCAGTCCAACACCGGCATCTCCGAATCTCAAATATAATAACCTTCTTTATGCAAATACAACTCTCTCATAACACATCACAGAATAACCAAGCCTGACTTTGACCAGCCCTTAATGCCTGTAATGACATTGAACCGCAGACAGCATGTCGTGATGTAAGTGCCCAAGTCTCTATGCATGTAACATTTTTGTGGGCACTCAGTTACAAAGAATCTGTGATACGAGTGTGACTTTAGAACATAAAACATAGAACAGTTCAGCATGGTAATGTGCCCTTCGGCCCACAATGTATGCTGACTATCCCTTCTGCCTGCCCATGGTCCAGAACCCGCCATTCTTTGCTTATTCATGTGCTTATCTGAAAGTTGCTTAAATGCCCCAAATATATCTGCCTCCACCACTACCCCTGACAGTATGTTCCAGTCTACCACTCTGTGTAAAAAGAACTTGCTCTTCACATTTCCTTTGAACTTTCCCCCTCTTACCTTGTACACATGACTCCCTACCCCCACCCCCCAAATATTAGGCATCTCAACTCTGGGAAGAAGATTCTGACAGCCAACCCTATCTGTGCTATTTATGATTTATAGATTTCTATTAGATCTCCCTTCAGCCTCTGCTGCTCTAGAGAAAACAAGCCTAGTTTGTCCAGCCTCTCCTTATAGCTCATACTCTCTTCCAGGCATCCTGTAAAGCTTGTCTGCACTCTCTCCAAAGCTTCCACATCCTTCCTGCAGTGTGGCAACCAGAATTGAATGCAATACTCTAAGTGCGGCCTAACCAAACTTTTATAAAACTGCAACATTATTTCTTGTGCTCAATGCCCCAACCAATAAAGGCAAGCATGCCATACACCTTCCTTATCATCTTGTCTACTTGTGCAGCCACTTTCAGGGAGCTATGAACTAGGGCCCCAAGATTCCTTTGTACATCAATGCTCTTAAGGGTCCTGCCATTAACTGTATACTTTCCCTTAATTTGATCTCACACAAAGTGTAACATGTCACACTTGGCCAGATTAAACTCCATCTTCCATTTCTCCACCCAGACTTGCAACTGATGTTTATCCCGTTGTAGCCTTTGATAACCTTCTGCACTATCCACAACTCCACCAATCTCTGTGTTATCATACCATGAGGCATCTTCATAACAAACATCTGCGTGGAAGTCCTGCATTGAGTTGTAAAACAGTTGCTACCACATGATAGACACAAAGGAGGCAGTTTGTTCCAAAATGCATCCAAGATGCTTCAGCTCCCCAGATGAGGAATTGCAAGTTTGACGGACTACTGAAAGGGGCTTCCCTGCAGTTGGTTGTGGATTGTCTGCAATGGTCTGCAGCTCAGAAAGTCGGGTAAAACTCCACAAGAGGCAGCCTGTAACTGGAAGACCAGCTAAACACACTCAAAAACGATGCCATTTTGGAACAACTGAGTTATGAAACTGTTTTATAGGAGGCAGATTTGGAAGCAAAACCCCTGAGCTCAATATTCTGTCCATGTTTTCAAGCTCACCACCAGTTAGCTTGATCTATTTCCTTTAAGTCCAATGTACACTTTGTCACACTCTTTGTTTCAGCCAGTCCTCCCGTCTACACTAACCAAACTCCACAAAGACCAGAATCCAAGGAGATTAGATTTTAGAATGTTGGCAGAACAATATCCATGAAAAATAAATTATGGTAAGAAGTTCCACTGACAGAGAAAAGCTGTACCACAGGTTCACATGGCCATAGCAGAATAAACAAACCAAGCACTGATGTTATTTCTAGAGGGATAGAATTGAAAATTTGGGATGTTATGTTAACCCTGTACTAAACCTTGGTTAGACCACATTTAGGGTGGAATCTCCTTGAGGCATCAGCTGTCTCAGCTGCTAACTGGAGAGAGTTGGCAAGAGACCTATGTCGCCTTTTGCTGGAAAGGATCACTGATCCACAGGAGGATCAGGCAGTAGTGAGGCCACCAGCAAGACTGCCTCTGAAATCAGGCCCCTGGGGAAAGGTGAGTTCTGCTGACCAATCAGAGGCCATAGCTCTAGCACTCATTAGTGCCATGCAGGAGCACTGGCTGATGTGGGAAGTACACCCCAGCCTGGAGCCCAGGATCAGAGGGTTCAGGAGAAAAGTAAGTTTTTTGTGGCAGAGGTCAGAGATCACAGGAAGGTAACTACAAATGGAAACCCTCTGCCCTGTGTCCAGTCCTTCACGGATTGGCGTTGATCAACAGATTCCATACGTCTTTGTATTCTCTGTTCTGTCTTCTCATATTCGAGTGTCAATTCCTTCATTACTACCTTGATGTATGTTTTGCCCTCACTCTTTAATTTATCCTCTTTTCCCTCAATTGATCCCTCACTTCCATTCTTTAGGTTAAAGCTCTCACCAACATCATAGTTATACAACTCAACAAAATACAGGCCGCTCATTGATACTATCAGCGGCACAGTGGCTCAGTGGCTAGTACTGCTGCCTCAGAGCACCAGGGGACCTGGGTTCAATTTCAGCCTTGGGCGACTGTCTGTGTGGAGTTTGCACATTCTCTCTGTGTCTAAGTGGATTTCCTCTCACAATGCAAAGATGTGCAGGCTAGGTGAACTGGCTGTGCAAAATTGCCTCTAGTGTTCAGGGATGTGTAGGTTAGGTGCATGAGTCAGGGGTAAATTTACAGGAATGGGTCTGGCTAGGATATTCCTCGGAGGTTTGGTGTGTAGTTGTTGGGCTGAAGGGCCTGTTTCCACACAGTAGGGATTCTAATTCTAAAACAGGTCAGGTGAAGTTTGATTTAACAGTACAGCTTCTAATTTCTTCAGAATTGATGTGAGTGCCCCACAAATTCAAACTCATTTTTCCTGCAGCCATGTTTGAACATGCATTTAACTCTCCAATCATGTTTACCCTACTCTAATTTGCTCATGCCTCAGGCTGTAAACCAGAATTTATTACCTTTGACATTCGGCTTTTTCATTTAGCTTCCAGTGCTCATATTTCCTTAGCAGAGTCTCTTTCCTGATCCTCCCATTGGTCAAGACCCGATCCTTCAAGTTCCTCTCCTGTCCAAAAAAAATCTCCCAATCCCTGGCACTGTGCAGTGAACACAGCCTTCTGGACCCTTGCTCTCAGCTGCAGAGAACTGTGACCCTACTGTCCCTTATTACCACTACATTCCTATGAATTCCCCTTCTTGAATAGCTGTCTGATTCATAGTCAGTTTGCTTACCCACCCAGTCACTCCTGCTTTGGTGCAAGGTGCAAGAATCTCGAAGTTTGCTTAAAATTGCAAAGATTGAGGCTTGTCCAACTTTGATTCTTCTTAGTTGGTTCACTTTGAGTCCCACGGCCCTGTCCCTTGACTGTAGATAAAGTCTGACAAGCCTTATCCATTGTAACTACCTCCTAGAACAAAGTGTCCCCTCTCTCTGATGCGGTTCAGTCTGCAGTTCAACGTGTCAGAGCTGAGATTCTTTGAGCAGTAGACACTTGCAGCAGACATGTCTGCCTTGGATCAAACTGACTCCCATTTTCAGTGATTATCATATGTCGCCTACTCTACCATCCTCATTGTGTTTAATTCATTATTAATCTACTGATGACATTTTAACTAAATGCCTCTATGCCTGCCTGTATGTACATATTTGTGGTTTAAATAAAATAGTCCAGACCTTCTAATGTGTCGATAGTTGGAGATAGATATCCCCTGAGAGATGTAGACCCCTGAGAAGTCTTTACAGGAGTTGCTTGGAAAGTTTAAACTTCTGATGGACAATTACCTGACATCTGGAACCCTCCAGAAAAGACTCAACTTTGAATTAGATTGGAAGCTTTTAACCATCTTACCTCAATAGTTATCCTGGAAGGTTAGAGGTATCTGAGGTCTGTTGTAATTCTTGGCAAATTATAAAACTGTAACTGAACTCACTCACTCCCACGGATGTTGTCCAACCCTCCACCTCCCTCTTCCCAACACCTTCCCCCCTAATCCCTCAACCACCCCCATCATCTCTGGGCACCTGATCCACACCGCACTTGCTCAACCTGACCCCAGCCAGTACTTGACCCCACCTTAACCCCTCACCTACTTATCTTCTCTGAACAGCTTGTCATAGAGAGTTAGGGACCTTTAAATTATGCTTCCTTTCTATATCCATCTGCTGTTGCTATAAAAGAATACGACTTCTATGAACATCCTCTAATGCCCCCTGTGTGCTTTGCTTTATTGAGGCTTTTAAATGGATCCCACACTGGAATTTGGGCCCAAAAATCATAACCATGAGCACTTGCCTCATTATAATAAAAAGAAAATACTCACCAGCCAGTCTAATCAGCTTTACTGCTGTTAGTAAACATTTAACTACTAATGAAATCTTACCTAAATACTAAAGTTATCTGAGTTTTGTGAGACTGAAAGAGACAAATGTTCACCAACCTATTTTTCAGTGATGTCACACTAATTGTTCTCAGAACAGTCAGTCCACGCTGGAGGCTGGTCTGCTCTGGATTGGAGAATTAGATTGGATTGAATGAGTCCAGACTAGATGATTGGAATAAATTAGATTGGAGAACTAGAATATATTAGACCAGACCTGACTGAAGTGAGTGGATTGGTGGGCTAGAATGGATTGGATTGGACTGGACTGGGCATTAACTGGATTGGAAGAATAGAATTGATTAGACTGGACTGGACTGGACTGCAATGGAGAGATGAACTGAACTGGATTGAATTGGTGGACTAGAATGGATTAGATTAGATTAGACTGGACTGGATTAGATTGGACTGGACAAGAATGGACTGGACCAGATGATTAGACTGGAATGGACTAGAACAAGACTGGTGCTGCTGCCTGTTGCTGGATCCCCCTCTCCCCCACTCTTGACCTTAGGAGATATCTCAGACCTCACCCTTTCCCTCTTTCATCATTATTCCATAGTCAGAGTATCCAAGACCCTCATTTTGAAAAGTTAAGGTGTATATGGCAGATGTTCCTCCAGCCCTTGTCAGCAGTACCATTTGCAATGTTTTCTCTTCCCGGGAAGTAGTACATCAACTTCAGTAATCACTGTTAAAGCTAAGGTAGATATTTCTTTGCAAAATAAAGGAAGTAAGGGATATGGTGAAAATGAGGGTAAATGGAGCTGGGTCCACGATAAGCTTAGCCATGATCTTATTGAGTGGCAGAGCAGGCTTGAAGGGCTGGACGGCCTACTCCTGCTCCTAGTTCTTATGTTCTTATGGTTCTCTGTGAGCAAGTTAAAAAAGAGACATGTGATGGTATCATGAGCAGCCATCTTACATGAATGCATGAGTTGTTCTTGTTTTGTTGCGCTGTGATCAGCTTGCATTTTTGTTGGAAAGGTATTCTGAACTCAAAAGCATAAGATCAAATCAAAGGAACGAACGTGGTATCAGCATGGTTACAGCAAAATTGTCTGGAAATAATTGGTGTAGTATTGTCAATACTATTTTATCTTTCCGAAGATGTTTGCAAATTTATTCACAAAGTTAGTTACACGGATATAATACTGGAAGAGCACAAAACATATAAGTATAACAGAAATGAATCAGCATCTTGGAAAATTGGGTTGACATTATTCCTTTGTTTCAATTATTACGACATGGAGATGAACCCCTCTATTAATTAAAATAAACACGCAGAAAAGCTCACCTCACCTCATAATCTGTTGAAATATGAGTGTCAGAGCACTCCCAAATTCCACTATTTAAAAAAAAATCATTTATTCTTTAACTCTAACAATGACCATTAAACAGCAACTATTCACAACTCTAAGTCCCCCTTTCTCTTAATTGCTTATTATGTGCCTCCAACTCTATTACAATATGCTGTTCCAATAAAGCACTTATTAAAATTACATCCACTTTATTGCAAAACCACATAGCGGCTGTTGTCTTTGGGGTTTGTCTTCTTCCATCTGAAGATCTCCCTGAGTCATTGTCTTTCTTTTTATTGTGAAGATGTTTCATATGAAAAGGTACCTTTGATAGAGAGTGTTTCAATGTCTTGGGTCTCTCTCAATGGCAGTTACTCTGTCTAAAATTTTAAAATGCCTGCCTTTTTTATATCCCCCAACATCAGATCATCACATCAGTTCGATGTTGGCAAAACAATAAATTCAAACTTGATTGGTTTATAATATCCTGGAGCATAATTTAAATTTTTCGAGGAGAAAGTGAGGACTGCAGATGCTGGAGATCAGAGCTGAAAATGTGTGGCTAGAAAAGCACAGCAGCTCAGGCAGCATCCAAGGAGCAGGAGAATCGACGTTTCGGGCATGAGCCTTCCTGAAGAAGGGCTCATGCCCGAAACGTCGATTCTCCTGCTCCTTGGATGCTGCCTGACCTGCTGTGCATAATTTAAATTGGTTAGTTAAATTAGAATTTTTATCAAAACAGCAACATGTACAATTTGTAAATTAGAAGTTTGTAACATAAACTCCAACAAAATAGACTCATACTTATGTCTCTAAATCATTTCAAGAATGTAAGAAGATTGTGGTCCATGTACACAACTGTCTCAGATACATTGTTCATCCAATAAGCATTAAAATATTGTAAGGCCAATACCAAACTCAATAATTCTTTTTCAATGGTAGAGTATTTTCTCTGGTGGGTGTTGGGTTTCTTTGAAAAGTAGACAATTGGCCTTTCAATTCCATCATCATTTTTCTGTAACAGTACAGCTCTAACTCCTATGCTACTAACATCGATTGCAACTTTGAAGGGTTTCAAAGAATTTGGTAAAGCTGAAACTGGTATGGTGGTTAATACTGCTTTTAAATTCTCAAATGCCTCCTGGCATTGTTTGTCCACCAAAATGTTGTGTTCTTCTTTAGTAAATCTGTTAACGGTGTCACCATGTTGCTAAAGGTTGGAACAAACTTCCAGTAAAATCAGCTTAGTCCCAAAAGTCGAAGCACCCCTTTCTTTGTAGTTGGTCATGGAAATTCCTCAATGGCCTTCGTCATGGCGTGACTTGGGGTCAACCTTCCATGGCCGACCTTATGTTCCAAGAACATCACCTCTGCTTTCGTGAATTCTGCTTTCTTTAAGTTTATTACCAGTTTTGCTTCTCATAATTGTTCAAAGAGCTCTGCCAACATACCATGTGATCTTTCCATGACTCTCTAAAGATCACTACATCATCCAGATAAACTGCACAGTTTGTTAATTCAGCCACAACTCTGTTCATGAGTCTTTGGAATGTGGCTGGTGTATTCTTCATTCCAAAAGCAATAATTTTGAATTGATATAGCCCATTTGGGTTTACAAATGCAGAAACATCTTTTGGTTTCTCTGATAAAGGTTCCTGTCAATAAGCATGCAGTAAGTCCAACTTTGTGATGTAATTGGCTTGTCCAACTTTCTCTGTATCGTCCTCCAATCTTGGTATTGGGTATGACTTTGATTTTGTTACAGCATTGACCTTCCGAAAGTCCATACAAAATTGATGAGTACCGTCAGGTTTGGGAACTAACACGATTGGTGAACTCCATTCACTCTGACTCAGTTCGATGATATCTTCATTGAGCATCGCATCCACTTCCTTCTGAACCTGTGTGGCTTTGAAAGGATTAAGTCTGTAGGGATGTTGTTTTATCGGAACAGCATTCCCTACTAAATTAGCCATGAGCAATGAGCAAAGAAGAATCAAAGAGATGCTAGTTTACAGAACAAATAAAGGGATACAAAGGTAATAAAGGAGAAAGTGTAGAAACCAGGAAGTGAGATAAAGAAAGTAACATGCATGCATTCTAATATGACTGAACATACCAAAGCCAATTGCTCGAAGTTAAATAGGCGTCTGATTGGAGTGGTCAGAATGCCTAAGGAATTTTCAAGAAATGAGGCATCAGGAAAGTAAGTAGATGCTAAAGCTATAGCAGTAATACAAAGAATCATATTTCCTTAGAAATGCACTGGATTATAATGGAAATTCTTCTTTTGAATATTGATGAGAAGAATCAGACTGTTGAAGATTATAAGAATTTATTTTTCTAAAGGAGACAAACAACTTTATTGGCTTCAAATTGAAAATACCTCGATTAACATATTAAGAGATACTGTAGCAAGTCAGTCACAGATGCAGCTGGTAATACTATTCCTCTTCCACAGAAGTTAATAAAGGAGAAAATATTATCTGGAGATATACATGGAGGTTACAAATTAATGTCCTTACACGGAGTTAGGTTAAGAACTGACTTGCAAAATGGAGAATTTGCAATTGGAGTAGTGGAAGAAATTCCTGTGGAAGGGATTTACCTTGTTTTGGGAAATATTGGACAATAATATTGATGGTGAAACAACAGTGGAATGAAAAAAAGACTGAGTTGTTACAGGAGGAGCATCCTTGATTGTTTCTTAATTTGGAGATGCCGATGTTGAACTGGGTGGACAAAGTTAAAAATCAACTAGGCAAAAGTGAAGTCTGCAGATGCTGGAAACCAGAGTTTAGATTAGAGTGGTGCTGGATCACTCTAAAAACCAGACAACACCAGGTTAAAGTCCAATAGGTTTAATTGGAAGTACTAGCAGCGTTCTGAAACCTTTCGATCAAGGCTCAGCCTAAAATTAGCCTCCAGGACAGGCTACACAAACAAATGGAGCTTGCTTAATTTGTTCCTTTCCTTTTTACCAAAAGCTGTTCCGAATTCCACAAGTCATTTCCAGCTCACGATTCCCAGTTCACAATTCCTGACCAAAATTGGCAAAATTATAAAAGTAAAAATGATGAACACTCAATGAGGGTTCTATCAATATCTTTAGCCCATCTTCCCTAACAGGAGTGTAACAAATAGATGCAGAATTAGAAAAGCTATACCAAACTGCTTATTCTGAAATTGAATCGGGACCAATACTTGAGTATTTTTTTAAAACATAAAACATTAAGGAGAAAATGGAGGCCACCTCAAATAACAGTAGGTGAGGAACGGGCAGTTAACCACAAAGTAATAGTTCCATCTGAGCCTATTCATGAAATGTTCCAAATTGCTCAAAAATTATAAGAGGTCACTTAGGTTTAAGGAAATCACTGGCTAAAATAGTAAAATATTTTTATTGGCCAGGATTTCATAAAGATATAGTTAAGTTTTGCGAAACATTTCATACATGTCAGGTCGTGGGAAAGCCCCAACTCTCAATGAAATCTGTGCCTTTCTTTCCAATACCAGCTATTGAAGGACAATTTAGCAGGATCTCAATAAAATATATAGGACCTCTACCTAAAATCAAGGATAGGGAATCAGTGTCTTTAACAGTAATTGATGTTTCCACTGGATTTCCTAAAGCACTATCTTTAGGGAAAATTACTACAGAAGTAATAGTGAAAACATTAGCTCAAATTTTATGAAATATTACCCAAAGAATTGCAATCAGATCAAGGATGAAATATTTAATGTTACAACTATTTAAATAAATTTGTCTGGGAAGAAAACGATTTCCATCTTTGCCTATCACCCACAAACTCAAGGTGCATTGGAAAGATGGTATCACACTTTGAAGATCATGGTTAGAGTTCATTGCCAATGATTGTGTTAAGAGCATTATCTTGATACTATTTGCTATTAAGGATGCTCCTCATGTGTCCACAGGGTTTAGATCTTTTGACTAACATATGGCCACAAAGTATGGATTCAGTGTATACTAAATAAAGAGAAATTTAGAAGGCAAGGTTAAGCAACTATTCTTCTAATCAATGTTTTGAGTTTCAGAGAGAACTTGACCAAAACATATGAGTTGATGAAAATGCATTTCAAAAGTGCTCAACACAAATGAAAACTAGAGCTGATACAAAGGCTGAAGTTCGAAACTTTATTGCTAAGATGTCAGTGCTGTTAATGATATCTGTGGAGTCAGCAAAAGGAAGGCTCACTGGACTTTATCAACTAAAAAATAAACTCAATGATGTGAATTATGTGGTGAGTACTCTCGACAAGAGAAAGAGTCAACAAATGTGTCACATTAACATGTGGAAAAACATTATAACAGCAATGGTAGGCAGGAGAAAAGAATACTCACAGTAGTGGATCAGAACAATTATAGAACAAATCAGAAATTGCAAATTCAAAAATTGACCGTCCAACAATCAAATTACAAAACACAGAGATGCTTAATAAGTCAGATTAATTCATATTTGATCTTCCAGAAAACCATCAAAGTAATTTACGAAGGCTAATTCAAAATTTGACAGAAAACATTGTGAAAAACGATTTTGATTATTTATGATGTTGATATGGAGATGCATTACCTATAAAACAACACCCTTACAGATTCAGTTGAGTACAATTAGCTCAAATAAGTGAGGATATTAAGTTCATGGTGGACAATGGTATTACTAAACTAAGTGAGAGTTAATTAAAGTTCATTTACCATCATGAATCCAAATCCAAATGGATTTGGTATTGAAAAGCACAAAGTCAATGTGGTTAAAATAAAAGTGGACTAATATCCTATTCCAAGATTGGAGGACTGCACTGAATAAGTTGGACTAGTATGATTTGAAACAGGAGTTGGCAAGTGAAAGGAATATTGTCAAGTTTTATTGATGGAGACAGCCAAAACATATTAGCTTTTGTAGCTCCAGCTGGACTTTATCAGTGCGAAATCATGCCGTTTGGAATGAAATATTCACCAGCAATGTATCAATGACTAACCTGAGAAAAACATTTACGCCAATTTAGTGAGCTGTCTGATTGGCTACAAAAAGCAAATTACGTTATAAATCTGGCGAAGACTGAATCTTCCAAAGCAAGGTGAACTATTTGGACCACATGATGGGACAAGGCCAAGTAATACCTGGAGGGTGAAAGAACACAATATTTTGGATTTTTCTATGCCTAGGATATAATGTGAATTTTTCATTATGTTGGCATGACTATTGCAAGTTTGTTCTAAACTTCAGCACTGCCATTTAACAAATTTCTTGAAGAAAGGCAGAAAAGCTATCAATGTACCTTTGAAAAATTGAAAGCTATGCTGACAACTCAGTAGGTTTTAGCTGTGCTGAATTATGAGAAACCATTCAAATTGGTGTTGATACCAGCAACATCAGTGTGGGAATCGTTTTACTGTGAGATGATCAGATGAGAACTGAAAGAGCTGTCAGTTACTTTTCAAAGAAACTGGCCATAGATCAGTAAGAATATTCTGCAATTGAAAAGGAGACATTGAGTCTTGTTCTGGCTCTACATCATTTCAAAATATACATCATCAACAATATGTTAGAAACTATTGTTGATATTGGGGTGGCACGGTGGCTCAGTGGTTAGCACTGCTGCCTCACAGCACCAGGATCCCAGGTTCGATTCCAGCCTTGGGCAACTGTCTGTGTGACGTTTGCACATTCTCCCTGTGTCTGTGTAGGTTTCCTCCAGGTGCTCCGGTTCCCTTGCATAGTCTAAAGATGTACCGGTCAGGTGAATTGACTGTGCTAAATTGCCCATAGTGTTAGGTATATTAGTCAGAGGGAAATGGGTCTGGGCGGGATACTCTTCAGAGGGTCGGTGTAGACTTGTTGGGCCGAAGGACCTGTTTCCACACTGTGGGGCATCTAATCTGTATAGATCACTATCCTTTGATTTTCTCATTAAAAATTCAGGATAAGAAGTTTGACTGCTTCCATGCAGTTTAATTCTTAAAACTGCAAAGCTGCAATACTTTATATTTCTATTTTAGTGAATGAACAGCTCTTTAAAATCAAAAAGAAATACAATTAGCTCAAGTAAGTGAAGATATTAAGTTCACGATGGACAATGGTATTATTAAATTAAGCCAGAGTTAAGCCAGACTTAAGACAGATTTCAGACTGTAATCTGACCAGCCCAGTCATTAGTTAAAATAACAACATGAATCATAATTAATCCATAATTATCTCTATAGGATTGCAGTTAGCTAGCCTTGGTGTTGTCAAACTAGTTATTACTCCACTTGAAATGGACACATAACAAAGAGTTAAACCTAAATCTTATCAAAGGGGTCATGAAGACAGGTACATGGCAATTCCATTCCATTTTAATTGAAATGAAAAAGTAAATGAATGATGTCTCAAGCTTAGTAATGTGTGTTATTAATGAAAATAAAGTCACTAATTAATTTGATTAAATGAGAGGATTGATATTTTGTTCACATTAAATAACATACCGCACTGTATTATTGTAATACTGTCATTTCAGAATAATCCAAGCCTGAACCATATCATTAATGTATTACTTTCAAAGGACTTTTGCTTTTCTTGGATTTTAACTTTAAATGATGTTGTGGGGGGTCACACATTTTGCAGCTGCAACCAAGCTTGTTTGTAGTACAGCCAAATAATATCAGAACAAAATATGCAATCAAGTAGCTCATTGAAGAATTATCATGCCACACAGAGTGGTGTCCAGTTCCTTACATGCACCTGTTTTTATTTCAAAGTATTCCCACCTGTATATGAAACACAAAGCCAATCTTTTATGTTTGAGTGGAAGGAGAGAATGATATAATAGCTTCGGTGCTCTAATTTTCTTTGGGGTAAATTTTCCATTATTCTAATTTTGAATAAGTCTTAGACTGGTGTGAACCAGGAAGTAAGACTGAAAGAAACCAGGAAATAAGACTGGTGGAAATCAGTAAGATTTTTCATGCCACATGCTATTCTAACTCTTGCTTCCATTCTAAAATGTGTTCAACAATTTAGCAAGTTAAAATCTTTGCTTTTAAAATTTGTTAAGACCTTGTTAAAGGCCAATCAAGAGCACAGAATATTCAGAAGATAAAGCTAGACTGAATGCATGCCTTTCCAAAACCTCATAAATGCTTAGGTGGCTTCAAACCACCAGACCCCTTTCAAAAACACTTAAGACCAGTGGACACAAGATACTGATAATGATGATGGTAATAAAATTCCAATTCATCTCACATTTATAGTTTATCGGAAATTAATAACCACATGCATGGATATAGCATTCAACAAAATCAAATTTCCCAGCAGGCTTCACAGAAGTGTCAAACAAAATTTGACACTGGGCCACTTAGGTGAATTAGGACAAGAACTGGTGACCTGGTGTTTGAGTTAGGTTTTAAAGAAGGAGTGAGATGCTTAGAAGAAATTTCAGTAATTAGAGGCACAGCAACTGAAGGCCACAAATGGAAAAATTGAAGTCAAAGATCTGCAAACACACAGAATCTGTTATGAGGCTGCAATAAGTTTGCGATAGACAGAACTTAGATCAAGTAGAAAATTTAAAAGTAAAGATTAATTAATTGACTGAGGCTCACCTGAAGAGGGCACTTGTTGGGTATTATTTGCAACTGTGGAATTGTCATAATTTGTTTCTAAATTTCATGAATTTCTGCCACCTTTTGCACACTTACCTCTAAATCTCTGTCCCTGACTTACTGTTACTGACCTTCTGTAACTGGAAACAGTTTTGCTTCCGTTGCTCTTTTCAACACTTCATGGGCTGGACAGATGAAGTATAATGTGATAAATGTCAGGGCACCCACTTTGGCAGCAAAGGCAAGAAGGTAAATTATTTTGTGAGTGGTGATAGATTGGGAAAGGGGCACGTGCAGCAAGGCCTGGGTGTCTTCATATACCAGTCACTGGTGTAGCAGGTGGTGAAGAAGGTAAATGATAGGTTGGCTTCATAGCGAAAGGATTTGCGTCTCGGAGCAAGGACGTATTGTTGCAATTGTAAAGGGCCTTGGTGATGCATGCCCCAGAATACAGTTTTAGTTTCTTTACCTGTTCTGGCTAAGGAGGGAGTGCAAAAAGGTTTGATCAAACTGATTTCTGCGATGGCAGAAACAAATGGGGAGAGGCTGGACTGGTTAGCACTGTCATGACTGGGGTTGAGAGGAATGGAGAAACAAATGGGGAGAGGCTGGACCGATTAGCACTGTCATGACTGGGGTTGAGAGGAATGGAGGTGCGGTGGAAGTCTCATACCAACCTATGAAATTCAAACAGAACAAGACAGCTTAAATGCAGGGAAGATGGAGTCATAGAGTCATAGAGATGTACAGCACAGAAATAGACCGTTCGGTCTGACTTGTCCATGCTGACAGCATATCCTAACCTAATCTAGTCCCATTTCCCAGCACCCGGCCCATATCCCTCTAAACACTTCTCATTCATATACTCATTCAAATACCTTTTAAATGTTGCAATTGTACCAGCCTCCACCACTTCCTCTGGCAGCTCATTTCATACATGTACCACCCTCTGCATGAAAAAGTTGCCCCTTAGTCCCTTTTAAATCTTGCCCCTTTCAACCTAAACCTTTGCCCTGTAGTTCTGGACTCCCCAACCCCAGGGAAAAGACCTTGTCTATTTATCCTATCCATGCCCCTCATGATTTTATAAACCTCTATAAGGTCACCCCTCAGCCTCCATCACTCCAGGGAAAACAGCTCCAGCCTACTCAGCCTCTCCCTATAGCTCAAACCCTCCAACCCTGGCAACATCCTTGCCAATCTTTTCTGAACCTTTCAAGTTCCACAACATCATTCCAATATGAAGGAGACCAGAATTGCATGCAGTATTCCAAAAGTGGCCTAATCAATGTCCTGTACAGATGCTATATGACCTTCCAAGTCTTTCAGACAACCTTGCATTATTTCTTCTGTTATGCTCCATTATTCCATGTTCTTCCTGTTAGGAGGTTTGTATAGCACTTCCACAAGTGACTTCTTGCCTTTGCCCTTTTTCATCTCTACCCATGTTCTACATCCTGGTTTTTGAACTTAGGTCATTCCTCTCTAATATGCCAATATGTTCATGAACAAACAAAGCCGTCCCTTCATCTTTTCCTATCTGCCTGGACTTTCTATATATCCTATACCCTTTTAGAATCTGGTCCCAATCCATGTCCTCTCCAGCCATATTTCTGTCATGACCATATTCATTTCTAACCATTTGTGTTGCACTTCTTCCATTTTGTTTTGAGCACTGTGAGCATTCATATACAGAGTCTTTAGTTTTATGCTTTTACCCTTTTATTAAATTCTAATCTTATCTGTTAGTTTAGTTTTTGTTCTGTCTACCTCTTACTGCATAGTTTATTTATCATTTCCCATATAATCTTACTCTTTTTGACTTGACTCTACTTTTTGATTTACCACATGTTTCCAAATCTGACTCCTTGCTTCCCATTATTTCATTTTAAATCCTCTCTACTTAACTAATTATCAAGTTAGCAAGAGCAACAGCCCGAACATGGTTGAGGTGCAGGCCTTTCCATTGATACAAATCCTATGTTTCTGAGTGCCAGTGTCTCATGAACTGAAACCCACACTGGACTGTGTGATTTTACCTAAATCCCTCGTTAATCTATTGACGATTAAATGAATGAATTACATGGAGTTATGCAGTTACCTGTTTTACGAGTTACTGACCTGGTTAAAATAGATGAATCAAGGCCTCTGATAAAATAGTCGAAAAGGTGTTAATATTTGCTGATGGACACATGGATATTGTTGCAATATCAGCAGAATGGAGCTATTAGACTGGAGTGAATTACACACCAACTGGAAGAGGTCACGTAAGCAATCTGAGTATTGTACCTGAAGAGAAAAAGAAATATAAAATAAATCTAGAATGTAAAAAAAGACTCAAAGGAAGGAAAGAAATAGCATGTGTGAGGTATTGTATGCATTTAGTACAGTCCGTCCCATTGTGACTCCATTTTAAGGCTTGGAAACTGTCACAAGCCTTCAGTGAGCAGTAGGGGAGGCACTGAAGCCCAGTTAGAGCAGAGCAAAGGAGGAGGTCACCCATAACTGTCTTGGAGCTCACAAATCTAAACTTTCAGCATGTGATGCCATTTGGGATCGAGACCATCACCTTGACAAGCCCTGATGTGGTCAGACAATATGGTTTGGCTTTGGGATCTTCTGAAGTCATTTTTGTTGTAATAGGGAAATAATTGTTATGGTATAACTCGATTCAATTATTAAGGTGACAAACTGAAACGTTGTCCACTTTGCTTCCTTTTTCACAGACGCTGTCACACTCAAATGTTAAGTACTTCCAGCCTTTACTCTTTATATTTCAGATTTCCAGCATCCGCTGTTCTTTGCATTTGTGCCCGTAAAATATTTAACAATTTATAAAAATGAAAATCACATCTTTAAAATAGCAACTTGTGTCTTTGGGAGGTGGGAGAAATGTACTTTCTGGGCTTTGAAATAGGAGACAAAAGAAGGTCAAATGTTTTTTTAGGAAGCAAAAATGTTGGTTTTAGTTACATCTTTATTAATCTTGTTGGGAACACATGAGCTTCCATTGGTCCAGCCATAAGTAAGATGAAGTTTCTTTTCTTTTCTGTGGTTAAGGTCTGCCTTGAAGGAATCGCAGGGAGACCGAAAGCCTCATACAAGCCATTATTAATGATATAATGTGGAACCTAACTCGGCACAATCGGAATGTGTTCATAATATCAAACAGAACACAGGACTGTGAAGTGTTAGAAATGATCATGCAGTGCAGTAGGCCACAGGAATGTAAACCATCCACCGAGCTCATAGCAAACTAGCAGGTGGCCTGCCCCAGTCATCTGATGTCAATACCCTTCTCAGTTACGGCCATCAGCACATCTGGCAAGACTGATGGCTACTCTCAATTAAATGAAACAGTCAATCAATGCATTTTTGTGCAATGAAACCACACAGTTTTTTTTAAGAAAAGGAATAGTATGTGCAAATATCTTACGTTCTGTTGCAGTAAAGCTGCAGGCAGTTTTCTAACTTTGGTGGAAAGGGTTTATGTTTCTTTTGTGCAATCATGCTTGCTGCATAAATTACAGTGCTTTCTTGGAGTTGTGCACCACATGTGCTTCCCATTGAACTAATGATAGAATTAAAAGATGGCAGAGGGAAAACTGTTTAGCTTCAGAATCCATTAAAACGGCACAAATAGACACATGGACTCTGTGCAGGGAGTCACAAAGCCATAACTCAATTGACTGGTTCTTAATGAATATCAGTGAAATTTTGGTTAACTCTTATCACAGCATCTGTTTATGTCATGCAACATTCACTGCTCTGACCTTGAAAGTTTCAAACAAAGGATTGGATTTGTGAATGTGCATCATTTGTGGATCTTTTGCTGACATGGTGGATTACCAGGGGGGATATGCGATTAACAGCTGGAAGTTAGAGCATTCATAAACGTTCCAACATTGGAATAGTAATGTCACTTCATTCCTAGATTTTGTTTCAAAGTTTATGAATTTGTTATGCAGTTAATATATTTTATAGATTTGATTTGTAATACAGATACATGTCCTGAACATTCAGCTGGAAACTGTTTGTGGAGGTCTCTCCTCCATGGGATTGCAGGCACAACGTTCATTTCATTCTGGGGCCTCATCCGCCTTGCCTTAGTAGTCACACCCTGCTCTGTTTGGGTTCCCTACATTCTCCTGCAATCATAGGTCCATCCATTATGGCACCTCCATCTGCTCATTTACTCACATGCGCGCGCGGGCGCACACACACACACACACACACAGGCACACACAAATGCATGCGCACACACACAGTCACAACACAGACACCCACACACACACACAAATGCTTGTGCACACACGCACATACACACAGTCACAATATACACACACAAACAATGTAAGGAACGAGACTATCTGTGGAGAAGGTTCAACCCACACAAATCCTCTCACATGAAAAAAATAACAGTGGCATAATAACAGTGTGCACAGTTCCATTCCTCTGTTATCCTCTCGTAGCTCAGTATAAACTGCACAATCCTGTTCATGCTGGGAATTTGTAATATAAACATAAAGTGTTAGAAATACTCAGCTGGGTCAAGCAATATGTGACAAAAGAAATAGAGTTATTGACATAACAGAAACCTTCAAACCTGGGTGGGCTTGAGTCGGGTTGTGGGTACATGGGGAAAGGGTTAAAAATATAAGGAATCCGTTTCCTGATTTACCTTTGCCACCAATCCACCCAAACTGCAAATGGCTGGGAGGTCAGCCTTCTCAAGGAGCAGGGTTTGGTGTTGGAGCCTCCTCTGCTGGTCTTGTATAGGGGTACAGGACACCTCTCCTCTGCATTACCCATCCATTAATATCCCGGGTCCCTGTTCACAATGCAGATACCAATTTACCCTGGTCTGTCAGGTCTAGGGCATAAGTCTGCAAAGCATATAGGGCAGCTCCAGAATGCCAGCACTTGACTAGGTGTGCAATGACCTTGTAAAGATGGCATCAGTACAAGGTATCCCGGGAGATCTCATCAGTGACAAATATTTCCACCTATGAACAGTGAGGGAATTGGGGTAACATCAGAGAAGACAGCACCATAGGAGCATGAGGTGAGGTGAGTTTGGGATTGGATCAGCCATGATCCTACTGAATGGCTTGTGGGGACAAACACCTACTCCTGTTCGTATTTCTTCTGATTTTATGGTCTTATGCACAGTATTACTTGCTAAACCTCCCAGAGAGAAGCTCTCCAGTAAACTTAATGAAAGGGATAGTTAGCCAATTCCTGGAAAGATGCAAATGCAACTGTACTTTAGGGAGGCAGTCAAGGATTCTGAGAGCACACAGAAGAGTTCTATGAAATGATGCCAGAAAAGAAAGATCACAATTACATGAATGGACTGAAGTTACTCTCCTTAAAGTAGGTAGGCTAAGAGGAGTTCTGAAAATAGGAGGACTGTTTGCAACGGCTGAAGAGTCAATATTGAGAGGTCACTGATATAAGATGATTAACAAAAGTACTGGAGGCAACATGCTTCTTTAAGCAATGAGTGGTTAGCATCTTGAATGTGTTGCCTAATAAAGTTTTTTTTTTCTCCTTTAATTGTTCACAGGAGGAGGGCATCACTGGCTAGGCAGCATTTATTGTCCATCTTTTATTGCCCAGAGGGCAGTTAAGAGTCAACCACGTTGCTGTGGGTCTGGAGTCACATGTAGGCCAGACCCGGTAAGGATGGCAGTTTCCTTCCCTAAAGGCATTAGTGAACCAGATGGTTTTTCCCAATAACTGGGAATGGGTTCACAGTCATCATTAGATTCTTAATTCCATGTTTTTTTAAACAGAATTCAAATTGCACCATCTGTCGTGACAGGATTCAAATCCAGGTCCTCAGAACATTACCTGGCTCTCTGGGTTTACAGTCCAGTGATAATATTACGAGATCATCATCTCCCTATACATTGATGGATATGGGCTCAAAGTGCAGGATTACAGGAAAATTTAAATAAATGCTTGAGGGATACAAGTTGCAGTGATATGGGGGAGCAAGCGAGAGTGCAGATGTTGCTTTAAAAGAGTGGCAATTTGAGAAATTGAGACCCAAATTGTTTCAAGACAAGAACTTTGGAAGTGAGCACAGATTATGTTAACAACCCACCCACCCCTCCAACCTAAATATTATATTTCCAAAACTAATAAGAGAATGTGCAGAATATGCAAAGGCTTATAAATCAACTTCATGGAAAGATGCAAGTACTTGAAGACCTAAGTTGATATAATCAGAAATCAGTGGACCTTGCTAGCAAAACATTTGTCTGAGTACATGCTAACACACAATGGAGCTGAGCATGTAGACATATGTGTTTTATTTGTGTTTAAAAAAAAAGTGCCTAAAATCTAAAACCAAAATCATCCCTGCTGTCTCACTAGCACTCACATAAAATGACAAATAGAATCTTTCCACACATGGACAAAGGGAATCAATTTTACTTCATATTTGCACAGTGGGAGCAGTATATGTTCAGCTCCAATGTTAGTGGGAAGGCAATGGCCTCATGGTATTATCACTAGACTATTAATCCAGAGACTCAGACAATGTTCTGGGAACACAGTTCTGAATCTCGCCACAACAGATGGTGGAATTTGAATTCAATCAAAAAAAAATAAGAATCTACTGATGATCATAAAACCATTGTTGGAAAAACCCATGTGGTTCACTCATGCTTTTCAGGGATGGAAGCCTGCCATCCTCACCTGGTCTGGCCTACATGTGACTCCTGACTCACAGTAATGTGGTTGACTCTTAATCGCTCCCTGATATGGTCGAGCAAGTTGTTCACTTGTACCAATTGCTACGAAATCAGAAAGAAACCGGCTGGATCATCTGCCATTGACCTAGGCACCGGAAAATACAATGGCAGAAACAGCCCTGTTGACCCTACGAAGTCCTCCTCACTAACACCTCAGGGCTAGTGCCAAAATTGGGGGAGCTGTCTCACAGACGAGTCAAGCAACAGCCTGACATAGGCATACTCATGGAACCATACCTTACAGACAATGTTGCAGACACCACCATCACCATCCCTGGGAAAGTCCTGTCGCACCAGCAGGACAGACCCAACAGAGTGCGGCACAGTGAGAGGAGATTGGTCTGGCAGGCCTTAACAATCACTCCGGATCCCATCAAGTCTCATGGCTTCCGGTTAAACATGGGCAAGGAAACCTCCTGCAGATTACCATGTACCTCCCTCCCTCAGCTGATGAATTGGTACTCCTCCATGTTGAACTATACTTGGGGGATGCACTGAGGATGGCAAAGGCACCAAATATGTTCTGGGTGGGTGACTTGAATGTTCACCCTCAAGAATGGTTGGCAGCCATGCTACTGTTTGAGCTGGTCAGATCCTAAAGGATATAGCTGCTAGACTGGGTCTGCAGCAATCAGTGAGGGAACCAAGAGGGAAAAATATACTTGACCTCATCCTTACCAAACTGCCAGCTGCAGATGCATCTGTCCATGAGAGTGTGGGTAAGAGTGACCACTGTACAGTCTTTGTGGAGATGAACCTCCACCTTTATATTGAGAATAACCTCCATCGTGTTGTGTCACACTATCACTGTGCTAAATGGGACAGACTGCGAACTGATCTCGCAACTTAAGACTGGGCATCCCATGATGTGCTGTGGGTCATCAACAGCAGCAGAATTATACTTCAGCACAATCTGTAACCTCATAGCCTAGCATATCCCTCACTCAACCATTACCATGAAGTCAGAGAATCAACCCCAGTTCAATGGAGGGTGCAGGAGGGCTTGCCAGGAGCAGCACCAGGCATACCTGAAAATGAGGTGTCAACCTGGTGAAGCTCCCAGAGAGGAAAACTTACATACCAAACAATGTAAGCAGCAAGTGATGGATAGATCTAAGTGATCCTGCAACCAACAGGTTAGATCTAAGCTCTGCAGTCCTGCCACATCCAGTTGTGAATGGTGGTGGACAATTAAGTAACACACTGGAGGAGGAGACTCCACAAATATCCCGATTATCAATGATGGAAGAGCCCAGCACATTTGTGCAAAAGATAAGGTTGAAGCTTTTCCAGCAATCTTTAACCAGAAGTGCCGAATGGATGATCCATCCCAGCCTCCTCCAGTAGTCCCCATCATCACAGTCTTCAGCCAATTCAATTCGCTCCACCTGATATCAAAAAATGGCTGGAGACACTGGATACTGCAAGGGCTACTGTCCCTAATAATATTCCGTCAATAGGACTGAAGACTTGTGCTCTAGGACTTGCTGTTCCCCTAGCCAAGCTGTTCCAGTACACTGACACCTACCCGACAATGTGGAAAATTACCCAGGTACGTCTTGGACATAAAAAGCAGGACAAATCCAACCCGAACAATTACTGCTCCATCGGTCTACTGTTGATCATCAGTAAAGTGAAGGATAGTGTCATCACCAGTGCTGTCAAGCAGCACTAGCTCAGCAATAACCTGCTCAGTGACGCCCAGCTTGGGTTCCACCAGAGCCACTCAAACTCTGACCTCATTACAGCCTTGATTCAAACATGGACAAAAGAGCTGAACTCCAGAAGGGAGGTGAGAGTGACAGCCCTTGACATCAAGGCTGTATTCGACTGAGAATGACATCATGGAGCCCTAGCAACCCTGGAATCAATGGATATTGGGGGAAAACTCTCCACTGGTTAGAGCTATACCTGATGCATTGGAAGACGATTGTGGTTTTGGAGATCAGTCATCTCATCTCTGGGATATCCTTGCAGGAGTTTTTCAGGGTAGTGTCCTAGGCCTAACCATCTTCAGCTGCTTCATCAGTTACCTTCCCTCCATCATAAGGTCAGAAGTAGGGATGTTTGCCAATGATTGCACACTGTTCAGCACCATTTGCAACTCCTCAGACACTGAAACAGTCTGTGTCCAAATGCAACAAGATCTGGACAATATCCAGTCTTGGGCTGACAAGTGGCAAGTAACATTCACATCACACAAATGCCAGGTTATGACCATCAACAATAACAATCTAACCGCCGTCCCTTGACATTCAATGGTGTTACCGTCACTGAATCCCCCACTATTAACATCCTGGGAGTTATCATTGATCAAAAACTCAACTGGACTCAACACATAAGTGCAGTGGCTACAGGAGCAGGTCAGAGGTGAGGAATACTGCAGCGAGTAACTCACCTCCTCATTCCCCAAAGCCTGCCCACCATCTACAAGGTACATCAGAAATATGATGGAACACTTTGCACTTGCCTGGAAAGTGCAGTCCCAACAACACTCAAGACATTTGACACCATTCAGAACAAAGTGGCACCACATCCACAAGCATCCCATTCCCTTCACCACTGACTGTCAGTAACAGCAGTGTGTTTTATCTACAAGATCCACAGCAGACATTCACCAAAGATCCTCAAACGGCAGGTACCAAACCCATGACCACTTGCATCTCGAAGTTCAATGGCAGCAGATACATGGGAACACCACCACCTTTATGTTTCCCTGCAAGCCACTCATCACCCTGATTTGGAAATATATTGCTGCTCCTTCACTGTCACTGGGCCAAAATCCTGGAATTCCCTCCCTTATGGCATTGTGGGTCAACCCACAGCAAGTGGACTGCAGTAGTTCAAGAAATCAGTTCATCACCACCATCTCGAAGGCAAATAGGGATTGGCAATAAGTGCTGGCTAGCCAGCAACACTCACATCCCACAAAAATGAATAAATAAACAAAATCCCTGCCTCCCAATGTATACATTCTCCCCTCCCCTACAAACTCTACCAGACCTGATCTCCTGTTTTCCCACGCCCATCATACCACCACCAATCCATCAGAAATGACCTCCAAATCTAGCATCAACACCCCACCTCAGCAACCACTGGACACTCTCCTCACTGGCCTGGACTCAGTCTGCACACTGATCCCCTTCCCCCCACCATATACACTTTGTTGGACTGTGGCAAAAACCACAACTGCCAACTTCTCAGACCCAAACCCAATCTCCCCACAATAGCCCCCAAATTAATTTTTGTTATGTTTTCATTTTGACATACTATTGTCTCATTTGCCGAGATATAGTGAAAAGTGTTGTTTTGCGTGGTATACTGGCAGATCGATCCATACACAGTACAATAGGGTAGCAGAACAAAATGCAGAATATAGTGTTATAGCTGCAGAGAAAGTACAGAGACCCCACCAGACCCAATTTCTCCAGAGCACCTCAATTTATCCTAAGCATTTACCTGGCAACCAAACATCCCCACTCCAGCTGGCACCTTACCCCAACCCAGTTAGGACCCTACTTCTCTGGCCCCACACCCAATTGGCATCCTACTCATGTGGCATCCTACCACCTGGACTTACCACTTCCAAGATGGTCCCTCATTGGCAACCTATGCTGTAGCCACCTGGCACTCTGCCTACCTGGAACTCTACTCTTCTACCCATCCGGCACCCTACTGTCCCAGCACTGAAACCTTATATCCTTATACTTGAGCAGCAGTTGTCAAAGTAGCTGACAGGATTTCAGAACATAGCAGCTGACTGCTATAATAGTGATTTGCCGTTCTCTGACATTTCTATGTTACGAAAGAATCGCCAGAACGGAACTGCTTCTGCACATTTCCAAGGAACCCTTGCACGGAATCAGAAATGTGGAAATCCTTTCTTTTGTAAACAAAGAAGGGCATGAGATTGACACTTGTGGGAAATCTAGCCCCATGTTTATTATCAAGCAGTGTACAGAGATTGCTACCACAGTGTGTAGTTACTTAACTGTTGAAAAGTGATTGTTTTTATTTTTTAAAAAATGTGGTGACAAATCAAACTATCACAGCTCAACTGTCTGTGGCTCATTTATAATCCAGTTGGTAACCATTTGTACCCTAGCAAAGATTACTTTCAACATTCACTCCCTGTAGTTAATGTTCTGTTAAAGGTAAAATAAAATTATCTGACAATCAGTCAAGAAACTTTGAAAACAACCTAACTTAATTAATGAGTGATGTCGAACACAATATGCTGAAGCTCTATTCTGGCAAGTAGAGTTATGTAATTTGTTTGCTCTGAGGAGATTTGCTCTTAGCACTGCAGGAGCTCTAAGTATTAAATTAAATTCTATTAGTTCTGGTGTAAAGTTGCAGAAGGACTGTAAACATTTGAACTATCTGGAGAGCATGTTGGAAAGGAATGCTACAGATTGCCTTGGGTATATTTGTTCATGTGGAGTTTAAAAATTTATACCAGCATCTACCACAGCCGTAGCCACAGCTTTGCTCGTTTGGCAGCTAATGGAAGTTAAGTCTTTAATGCAATTTTTAGTTAAATGACCACACTAAAGTAAGGTGAGCAACAGTATTGTTCCCAAAGGACAAGCGCAATCAAGTAAAAGTACAGTAATGAACTTCTTACCATTCTTATTAAACTCAAATTCTAGTCGCTCTGGTACATCTTTTTATCTGTCTGCTCACTTGAGTGTCAGAAGCAAATAACACCTTCAAATCCAGATAATTTCATTCCAATTGCAAACTTCAAAAATGCTTGAAGTTCGTACTTTTATTTGATTCCTTCACAGGATATAGGTTTCTCAGTCTAGGTCAGCATTTTACTGCCCACTCCTAATTGTCCTGGAGAAGAGGAGAGGTGATGGCTGAGAGACATTACTCTGGTGACCCAGGTCATAGTCTCGGGAGCTGGGTTTGAATCTTGCCCCAGAAGATGGTGGAATTTGAATTGAATGAAAATCTGGAATTAAGAGTCTAATGATGACCATATTGATTGTCATGACAAACCCATCTGGTTCACTAATGCCCTTTATGGAAGGAAACTCACCCTCACCTAGTCTGAATTACATGTGACTCCAGACCCAGAGCGATGTGGTTGACCCTCATTACCCTCTGAGCAATTAGGGATGGGCAATAAATGTTGACCTGTTATGTTTGCACCACACAAGTGCCAGGCAGTGACCATTTCCAACAAGGAGGAATCTGGTTATCATTCCTTGAATTTCAATTGCATTCCATCACTAAATCCCACATTACCAATATATTGGATGTTATCATTAATCAGCGAAATAAATACTGTGGGTATGAGAGTGTGCCAGAGCCTGGGAATTCTTTGATGGTCTCCTGACTCTTCATAGTTTGTTTACCATCTGCAAGACACAAATCAGTAATGTGATGGAATGCTCTGTGAGTGAATTAAAAGAAGTGTTGAACTTCTTTCTGGAACTGCTGGAGTCTTTGGGCTGTAGGGTCATCTGTAACACTAATAGAGAGGAATTCTAGGATATTAACCCAGCAAGAGTGAACAAACTGTGATATAATTCCAAATCAGGATGTGTGTGGCTTGGAAGGGAAGTTGTAGGTGGTGGTGTGCCCGTATATGGGTCGCACGGTGGCACAATGGTTATCATTCCTGCCTCAGAGCACCAGGGACCTGGGTTCAATTCCAGCCTCAAGTGACTGTCTGCATGAAGTTTGCCATTCTCCTTGTGGTTGAATGGATTTCCTCCAGGTGCTCTGGTTCCTTCTCAGAGATGTGTAGGTTAGGCGGAGTGGCCATGCTCAATTGTCCCGTAATGTACAGGCTAAGTGGATTAGCCATGGGAAATGAAGGGTTATGGCACAGGGGAGTGGGTTTAGGTGAGGTGCTCTTCGGAGGGTTAGTGTGGACTCGATGGTTTGAATGGTCTACTACCATACTGTAAGGATTCTACAGATTTATTCTTTGTATCTGCTGCACTTGTCCTTCTTGGTAGAAGATGGTGTGGGTTTAGAAGCTTCCTTGGTGTTATAATACCTCTTGTAGATAGTACAAACTGGTGCCACGGTGCATTGGTGGTGAAGGGGGTGAATGTTGAAGGTGGTGGTTGAGATGCCAGGTAACCAGGCTGCTTCGGCCTGATGATGTCAAGCTTCCAGGTTGTTGATGGAGCTGCACTCAGCCACACAAGTGGAGAGTATTCCATCACACTCCGGACTTGTGTTTTGTAGATGGTAAATAAATCTTAAAGAGTCAGGAGATCATTGCAGAGTTCCTAGGCTCTGGCACGCTTTCATACCCACAGTATTTATATAGCTGATTAATATCCAAGATGTTGGTAATGTGGGATTTAGTGATGGAATGCAATTGAAATTCAAGGAATGATAGGTAGATTCCCTCTTGTTAGAAGTGGTCACTGCCTGGCACTTATGTGGTGCAAACATAACAGGTCACTTATCAGCTGAAGCCTGAGTGTTGTCCATTTCTTTCCGCATTTAGACATGGATTGCTTCAGTATCTGAAAATTTACAAATGGTGTTAAACACTGTGTAATAACAAGTGTACATCCCTATCTAATCTAATCTAATCTAATCTAATCTAATCACTGACCTTCGATTCAAAGAAAGATCGTTGATGAATGAGCTGAAGATGGTTGGGTCCAGGACATTACTCTGAGGAACTGTAGCAGTGATGCCTTGGGGCAGAGACAATTCACCTCCAACAACCACAGTCCTTAGTAGTAGGTATGACTCCAACTAGGGGGTAGTTTTCCTCCAACTCCTATTTACTCCATTCTTTCCAGAGTTCCTTGATGCCACGCTCAGTTAAATTCTTCATAGGACAGTCACCTCTACTTCACCTCTAGAATTCAGCTCTTTTAATCATTACAAATGGACTTTTATCCACCAGAAACCTACCAACTCTCATAGTTACCTTGACTCATTTGTCATTTCAATTTCATAAGTTGGCATATGGTTGGCATTGATGCCTCACAGTGCCAAGGACTTGGGTTGTATTCCACCCTCAGTCGACTGTCTGTGGGAGTTTGCATGTTCTCCCAGTATCTGCGTACATTTTTTCTGGGTGCTTGAGTTTCCTCCCACCATCCAAAAATGAGCAGGTTAGGTGAATTGGTCATGCTAAATTGCCCTTAGTGTCCTGGGATATGCAGACTAGGTGGGTTAGCCATGGGAAATGTAGGGCTACAGGCCTCAATGGGCTGAAGGGTCTATAGGGATTGTATGATTCTATGACTCTACATCCTGAAATCTTGCTTCCTGTAAAGCCTCGATTCCATTCTCCCAGCTACTCTGTATTGATGATGCCATGTTTGTCAAGTGCACCTCCAAAATGTCCACCTTTTTCCTCAACTGAGACTTGACCAGCACCATAGATGACAGTGCCCTCAGCCATCTCTGACTCATCTCCCACACTTCGGCCCTTAGCACATCTCTTTCACCCACAACAGCGATAGGTTCCCTCTCATCCTCAACTACCATTTGGTCAGCACCCATGTCCAAAGAGTCATTAGCTGCCATTTTTACCACCTCCAGTGGGATGCTGCTACAAGACACATATTCCCCTCCCTTCCCCTATTAGCCTTCCGCTGGGACTGTTCCCTCTGGGATACCTTAGTCTACTCCTCCTCCCCCTCTCCCCCTGCCCCCACGACACCTTACTCTGCAACTGCAGAAGGTATAACACCTGCCCATTTTCTTCCTCCCTTCTCACAATCCAAGGCCCTATACATGCCTTGTAGTTGAAGCAGTGATTCACCTGCAGTTCACTCAGTCTAGTCTACTGCATCCACTACTCACAATCTGGTCTCCTCGACATTGGAGAGACGAAGCACAGACTGGACTACTGCTCTGCAGACCACCTACATTTTGTCCATAAAATGATCCTGAACTTCCAGTTGCTTGTCACTTCAACATACTACAGTGTTCCCTGTATCTCTCTCTCTCAGTCTTGCTGCAGTTCTCCAGTGAAATTCAGCACATATTGGAAGAACAGCATCTCATTTTCTGACTGAGGACCCTGCAGCCATCTGCTCTCAATATCAATTCCGATAGTTTTATTGTCTGGGTACCATCTCCCATGTCCTTACCCCAAGCCCCACACACCAGGCTTTGTCATCATATAGGCTGCTACCACACACAACCCATTGTCAGCTCCTAATGGTCTCCATTAGCAGCTATTGATTCTCTCAGGGGGATCAAGGCTTACAGGGAGAAAGCAGGAGAATGGGGTTAACAAACTTATCAGTCATGATTGAATGGTGGAGCAGATGTGATGGGCTGAATGGCCTAATTTCTGTTCCTATGTCTTCTGATCTTATGGACTTTTACACATTTCTTTGTCTGTCCAAATGTTTCTCTCTCTCTTTTTCTCTCTGGGCTCCATCTCTACTTATCGTTTACTCCCCCCAACATATTCCTAGCTACAATCAGCTCTGAAGAAGGGTCGCTGGATCTGAAATGTTAACTCTGCTTTCTCTCCACAGGCACTGCCAGATCTGCTGAATTCTTTCAGCAATTTCTGTTTTTGTTTCTGACTTTCAGCACTTGCAGTTCTTTAGTTTTGTTTGAGTTGAGGTTTGGACCAGCACTGCATTGAGGTCAGGGACTGAAAGGAAGCCTGATGGAACCTAACTGAACGTCAGTGAGCAGATTGTAGATAAGCAAGTGTTGCTCGATAATATTGTCAATGGCCCCCTTCCATCAGTTGAGATGATAGGCTGGTAATTGTCTGTGTGGTCCCACCTTCATTGATGCTATTTAAACAGTCTCTTGATTAGTTACTGATGGATTTCTGGTGGAGGTTATTACAATTCTAACAAACATTTCTTGCTTTCTAAAGTAGTCAGAAGTTGCGAACGTCTAGAGGTGGGTGGTGGATGCTCTATTTGATCATTTGAAGGATTATAATCAAATGAGCTGCTTCCAGGAACATATTCCTTGTAATGCAGTAGGTAACAGGTCTCAATGAGCAGGCGCATTCTTCCCAGGGGAGCAGTGGAGGAAGCTGCACCACTCAACCTTCCAAGATCATGACCTGGATCAGAACAATCTCCTTGGTTCAAAGAATGGTCAGCATTATCAAAAGGATTTGAATAACCTTCCCTCCTCTGCCAGGGCAAATGCCGCACTCTTCCCTCTGCACGCTCACACACTGTGCCAAGACACCCACTCCCCATTAAGGATCATGTTCTGCCACTCTCTCTGTTGCCTGCAAAATCTTCCCTCGCTTGCTCTTATTCCCCCCCCCCCCGCCCCCCCCAACCTCCCAGACCACTTGATCCATGTGGCCTAAGCAGTGCCTAGTCAGCACACCTCTTAGCACAACTTGCGCCAGCACTAACGGCTGTGCCTTCACTTCCATCTCTCTCAATCCCTCCCTTTCTCTCATTCCAGGGGAAAACAGTCCTTAGCAGGTTGGAAAGAGCCTGGGCAAGTGGAGTAATCCCTGACATCAGTCTCCTTACCACTAACAGGACAGATTCCAGTTCCTCACAAGAGAAGGCCAGGACACTCCAGCAAGAGTACCAAGTCATGCACAATGTCTAAGGAGAAAGTGAGAACTGCAGATGCTGGCGATCAGAGTCAAAGAGTATAGTGTTGGAAAAGCACAGCAGGTCAGGCAGCATCCAAGGGGCAGGTCAGTTGACATTTCCAACGTCAGCTCTTCATCATGAATGATCTACAATGTCCTGCAAGTAATTGCCACTTTTCATTCCACTGCAGCTCTCGTGTTAACCCCACTATCAGTGTCATCCATTGCACACCACTTCTAACCATTGGCTGTGTGTCACTTGTGTCTTGCAGGTACCAGTGGGATGACCATGGTCCTGGTGGAGAAACAGCCTGGACCAGGAGAAGCCATCTCCTCAACCTGTGAAGAGGAAAGTATCAAGGGCTCAGTGAAAGCATTGACATGGCTACCTCCTGCACCCCCTGCCAGCTCAGATACTGACACCTCGGGGAGAATGTCACATTTTGAAAGTTTGGGAGAACAAGCTGGTGAGCACCTCACTTCAACAACTCCACTGCTGGTCAGGTAGCTGATCAGTGCCAGGCAGGAGAGGACCTTGTGGTGTGGGTACTCAGAGAATTTGTCCACGTGCACAGGGAGGAGCAGGAAGCAGCAAATGGGTATGTGGGATGCTACAGGAGTTCAGCTACACCATGGGGGCCCAAGCGCCAAAAGTAAGCAATCATCTGGCTGACCCCATGGACATGTCAGAGAGCTGGATCCAGTAGTCTCAGGGTCTGCTGGAAAGGTGTACACACCTACACTCCATCACCCCAGTCATTGGTTCTCAGGAGCAAAGACATGGCGACAATTAGACAGGCACTCCAGGTGCCCCAATGAGGCACCTAACCCTAGCCCTATTGCAGAAGCCACCCAACCAGAGGAGGAACCACACACAGCTCCTTCCTGAAGTCTCCTCTCAGGGCACTCCAAAGATGGCCTAGCCTTCCATTTCCTACAGCACTACCTCTTGCTTGGAAAGTGAAGGTGAGGAGGGTCCACTTGCCTCTGGGAAGAAGACCCTTGCAATGTTAGATCTATCCAGGTGCAACACCAACACCCCCCCCCCCCCCCCCCCCAAAACACACCTCCCAAGGGTTTCCCAACTGCAGGACTTGGGAGAACACTGATACATAGCAAGGGAGAGAGAAAGAAAAATAAACCTTTTGAGGGCACTTTAATGGGGTGGGTAACATTGTACATTTGCATAAATATAACACATTCTGGATTAGTGGTGCTGGAAAAGCACAGCAGTTCAAGCAGCATCCGAGGAGCAGTAAATATAACACATTGGTTTGTTTGAGTCTTTGTGTCACCCCAAATGTAACTGTGCCTGCATGATGTCCAACTTCATGCCCATACAGTATGTCCCATGAATCAATGTCTATGTTGAGAGCCTGCTGCAACAAGATGGACAAGTTGTGTGTAGGGCAATGGGTTCTGTTGGCACCATTGCCCTCTTGGTCAAACAACCTTATTTCTCCCTTGTCTCTGTGTGCTCACTGAAATGGACATCAATATCTATATCTGAGAGGTATACAGCGCACAGGGAACCAATACATTGGGATCACCGGGCTGTTTGTAGCCCACAGGGCTGGGCCCTGTATAGTGTATGAATCTACATGTACTATCAAAGCCCTTTAATGGGCTCCCATAATTTGGTCTTGTAGCCCATTCCCTCACAGATTGAGATACCCCACCCAATCCTGATGTGATGACAGCCGTTTTCTTTCACATTGTGTAGTTTTAATTTCCACCATGGTGGAAGATGACAGCGAACTATATTCAGGCAGTGGTTTCCAACCTCTGCCTCTATGTGTTGGTGAGGTCCCCACATCCAAATCTCCTTCCTAATGGCCCTTCCTGTGAACCTTATCATCTTCACACCTCCCCAAGTCCCTCCCCAACAAATATACATTATCGTGCACTTTCTCCCCCTTCACTGAGCCCCTGGCATATAAAGTGACTATGCTAAGTCTGATCATTCACTGTCACACCCCACCTTTGGTGCCTCTGACCTTTGATGAATTCCCCTCCCTTATTATCCTGCTCCCATCTATGCTTTACATATTCCCCCCACAGGAATGCCTCCCTCCACAATTATGGTGATGGTATTGACCCTGATTGCCCCTGCTGGCAACTCATGGGACCTGCCACCTCTGTTAATCTCCCTCTCTGTCAGTAAATGCATTGATGTTGTCTAATGAAGCATCATTTATGATTGTCTGTACCTTCTTTAAGCAGTAATACTTATAAATTACTGCTTCTTCGTAAGATACTTCCTTCTGGTTCTTCTGAAAATTTCGCCTTTAGTGGGGTTTTAGTTTGGTGTTTGAGTCTGTATCAATGTGACCAGGTGGTATTTGTCCCCTGCTTGTCCCTCTGGCACCTTGTGATATCACTGTCACCTCTGGCAGTATGTGGCTCAGAGGAAAGGTTGTTTGAAGTAGTTCACTGCCCCAATCCTGCTTTGTCTATACAGTGTCCAGGGATGGTCAACTTATTAGTGGTGGAGGATAGACCACTGATGAGTTAACAAGATAGTTTATTATACAGTAGCAATCAGCCCAGTTTATAATACTATATCGGCATGATTTGTGGAACTCCCGGGGGCTGTGCAGAATACATCTGCTCTCTGCTAAGGTTAATGCAGAACTCCCAAAAAATGTGACAGCATCAGATTGGGTGGAGCTAATCAACATTAATTCATTCAGAACCTTGTACAACAACCAGTCATGTGGTGCCACATACCAACTCACCCGTGTAATACCAGGCATTATAGGAATTTCACTCCCTCAGCTTTCAGCTGGTCTATGATCATATGTCATGAATCATCCTGGCATGATGTCTTCATTCAACGGCAGTCTATTGTGCCAACTGCACACCAACTTCATTTATTGGGTATCTGAAAGGAGGAAAAGCACAAGACCAAAGCTGTGTTTGTGCTTTAGTTGAGTGGGTATTTGGGGAGAGGGATAAAGTATTTAAAGATGGATTGAGTTTTACTTCTCTTATGATGTAAGTGATTTTATTGTGAAGCTGTATTGAGATCATCAGGTTTCGTGCCCAGAATTGGCCTCCACAGCTATCTACCCCGACTGCCTCCTCAGTGTGTGTTTGGACCTGGAATTACGGTACAACACTCCTACATTCTACCTCCTCCCCTTTCACAGGCTGAAAGCAGTCTGTGAACAGTGCCTGGCCTCCTCCAATTTGTTCCATTCATCGATGGCTGCCAGGCCAGATTTCTTTCCTGAATGACAGCCAACACCTGCTCCCGCACCTCAACACACATCCCCTTTCAAAGGTGTAGGCTAGCTTTCAGCGCTGTTGTTGAGTTTAAGCAGATGCTAACCATTCACGATAATGGCCCCTTGCGCCCACATCCAGCCAATCAACAGTATGGTTAGACTTGGCTCAATGCTGAAATCATTTAAAACAGTGGGCAGTGTAATGTTGGCATGCTGCCTACCTTGCAGTCTACAAGCATCAATGATCCTTGCACCTGCTTTTGAATTTAGTAACCCCACCCCTAATATTTTTAAAATGGGAAATTAAGTTCAAAAAACATGTGTTTTCATTTTAGATACTGGCTGAACAACACTGACTAGATTCTTACACAATTCATTTCTTTCTTTTAACTCTGTGAATACTCTCAGGAAAAGAATAACAGAGAAATTTCTTACCATGGTATAAATATTTATAAATTATCTTTCTAAGAGCCTAATTTCAATATCATGATTCTTTATAAATATTTTCTAATCAACCAGTTCAGAGGTGTTATGATACATCCCTGGAGCAAGTGAGATGTGAACACAGATTTTCTAGCCCAGAGGTAGAGACACTATGACTGTACCACAAGAGTCCTCATGGTGTTTTGCATTATTAGTTAAATTTACCTGTCGAGACTGATTACAAAACCATGCTATCTGAAATAATGTGATTCTCCATAACAATTCTCAGTATACTTAACTCCTTATTATTCCCAATATAAACCACATTTGAGATAATGTCACATCATACTTCTCACTTACATATAGAAATATTTGCACACTGTATTATTTCTCATAGAATGGTAGCCTATTCCAAATGGAACAGCCCTGTGTGGTTTGAATTGCTTCCTATCATCAAAAAAGACTCAATATGAAGGCATTTTATCGACAGACCTTCTTGTTCTATTATCAAAACTCTTCTCAAATTTTGCATCAAAATCTATTATGTTCAGTCTGTTTCTGACACTGACTCAGTAGTATACCCTAGAACACATGGTATTCCAAAGCAGCTGCCTTTTCCAGAGATTCACTGTTTTACAAGAAAAGAACCACCAGTCCTGATGTCTCACCTCAATCTGACCATAGGCAACTTCAAGAATATCTTGATGAAGTTGAAGATCTTTGTCTGCATATATTAGAATGTTCACAGGAATGACAATGTTAGGGGAACAACATTTTATGAGAAGAGAGTGACTCTGATAATTGCTTTAATGGAGAATGCATCAGCGAGATGATCATTATGGTTAACTGCCGAGCTTTGTTTGGTTGTAAACCAGACAGTTTGGCAATGTCTCTATCTTTTCTTCAATAATACTCAAGTCATGTACAGCCAAGGTTTGCCAGCTACAGGTAAAGAATATCTCGATTTGCCCTCACCCAATGTGCCAGGTGGCATTCTTTCAATCGAAGGAGGGCAGATCCTTTCTGCCCATTATATTGGGCCTTCAGGAAGTGATGTAGTACCTGAATAATGGCTGCTGTGTGGAAAGGACAATGTAATGCATTTGGCCTCGTGATTCCACCCTACAATTAAAGTATGTGATCTCAAGAGAGAGACAGAAATATTGTTGGGTAAAAGAGGAAAATTTGAAGATACCTATTGTGAAGATTCCTCTCCAATATCCTTACGCGAAGGAAAACTAATACAGAAGATTAGAGCTAAAAATGTGTTGCTGGAAAAGTGCAGCAGGTCAGGCAGCATCCAAGGAGCAGGAAAATCGACGTTTCGGGCATGAGCCCTTCTCCTAATGCAGAAGACTACTCAGGCCCTGAATCTCAAACAGTTTGGATGGGGTGGTTGCCCAAGCCAAGAGAAACAAGCCAAGTCCTTGCCTAAGGAATTCAAAAGTCAGCGCCTACCACATGAGCAGCTGCCTTTTCCAGAGATTCACTGTTTTACAAGAAAAGAACCACCAGTCCTGATGTCTCACCTCAATCTGACCATAGGCAACTTCAAGAAGTAACCTTATAGAAAAGCAGAATGCTCGGGATGCTGGAAATCAGAAACTAAACCAAAAAGTGCTAAAAACAAAACTCAGCAGGTCTGGCAGCATCTGTGTAGAAAGAGAAAAAGAGTCAATGTTTTAGGTCTGCAGTCTTTCATCAGAACATTTCCACTACTCTACATCCATAAGAATTGTTTCCATTCCAGGGAGTGTGACTGCAGTCTCCAAATGATCCATCAGCTTATTGTTAAACAATTAAGAAATATAATTTTAAAAGTTTCCTGTCCAGTCAGTGTGTTACCAATATAAACTCGTAAAAGTCATTTAACTTCAATGTCAACCATTGTTTCCCCATTGCACACTTTCATTTCCTTGGCAACTTGACATTGCTCCTGGCTGCAACACACATATAAGTTACTTTCCTTCATGAGGTTAATCTTACGCCTACATATTCTCTGGAGAGCGGCTTTTTCAGAGGCACAAACTCAGCACACAGATTGCCTGGTCAGAAGTGCATACCGAAAGATAGCTGGCACATTTTAACAGATGGAAAATCTTTGCTCTGTGATTTTGAGACTTGTATTTCCGATGGACAAGGCTCTAATCAAGAGCAGGAATTCTGAGAATCAATCTTTAAGTAATTTCACATCTGAGTTGTACTCAAAAGTTTGCACTGATATGAAGATGGCAGTGCAGCTTACTTACACAAACTGGAGAACCAACATTCAAAGTTCATGACTTGAGCCTAATTGTGCAATAATATTACACAAGTTACATGGCAGGTGAGGAGTGCAGTATTTCACTCGCATTTCTCTGGCTTAAGACTGCTGCCTGCTGAGTTAACAGGCATATTAAAACTATTTTTAACATGGGAATACTCTAGTTGTGTTAAGATTGTAATAGTGTGCTAATTTGCTTTATTATACCCATAGGCTTAATTCTCAAATTCAGTTGGCTAAAATTAAAAACACACACGTTTTGCCTGTCAGCATAAGGGGAGGATATTTGTATTATGTACATGTAGATTAAATATGAATAACCTCAAACAAAACTGATCCTCCACAATAGAACATGAGATTTACTGTTAGCCTCTAAATGAGTGACATTTTTCTTAGTTCACAGCCTGTACATTAAAATGAGTCAGAATTTTGACAAGTATTCAATCTCTTGGTCTATGGTTCACATTAGGAAGAATTTCATCAAGCTCTTGACCCTATGTCTTGCCCATTCAATGAAATGAAGTCTCATGAATTTCAGATTTTGCACCCAGCTCCATTTCTCAGTTCTTAATTGTAGGAAGCCTGGGCTACGGATATAAGACCAACTATAAATAGCCTAAGTATTGACATCCATCAAATGATTTAGGAAAAGGAGATCAGCCTGAAGGCCCCCGAAATTCACAGCTTGTGCCACAGTTGCAATATTCTCAGGCTTCCAATTAGGCAAGTGTTGCTAACCCTTTTCCCAGACACAAGGAATATCAATCACAGGCTAGCAACATCTGTCCAACACCTGAGCAAAGTGGCTAAGCTTGCATTCTGCTTGATCTAGTCCAAACTGGTTTTCAATATCAAAGAATTATTGAAACAAAGGGCACAGAAGGTACATCTAAGTGGCTCACTGAGCCATTGCTGGTCTGGAGAAAGAGCAGTCGTATCTATTCTCACATTTTTTTAAATTCACAACCTTGTAAGTTCCTCATCCTCAAAAAAAACTTGTCCAACTCCCTCAAAAAGTTATTAACGGAATCAACTTCCCTCACCTTTTCAGTTTCAGCATCCCACATACCAACACTCTCCAAGTAAAATAATGTCCTTCTTATTTCCTTTCTATGGCAATTAATATCTGGTTTTGATAAATGGAGTTTCACACATGTCAGTAGAGCTAAATAGGATATACATATCTTGGATAGGACAATACTAACAGAGTTTAAGAGGGAACAATACATTTATGTGCACACACCACAGAATGACCAAGTTAGCATTATACAGGTACAGGTCAGATTTTAGCTGTGCCTAGTTTTGGTCCTCCCATGTACTGGGTAATATAGTGACATTGAAAATAATTGAGTTGAAACCTATAAACATGATTCCTAGCTTGGACCCCTGCTACTCAGAGTGGCTCCAGAACCTTGTTTCATTTATTTTAGATTGGCGTTGACTTAGAGACAGTTTGGCAGATACATATAAAAAAAGAGTTGGATGGTGTCCTTACTGATAAATTCATCCCAATTCCCCTGCCTCCGCCGGATCTGCTCCCAGGAGGACCAGTTCCACCACAGAACACACCAGATGGCCTCCTTCTTTAGAGACCGCAATTTCCCTTCCCACGTGGTTAAAGATGCCCTCCAACACATTTCATCCACATCCCGCACCTCCGCCCTCAGACCCCACCCCTCCAACCGTGACAAGGACAGAACGCCCTTGGTGCTCACCTTCCACCCTACCAACCTTCGCATAAACCAAATCATCCGCCGACATTTCCGCCACTTCCAAACGGACCCCACCACCAGGGATATATTTCCCTCCTCACTCCTTTCCACCTTCCGCAAAGACCGTTCCCTCCGTGACTACCTGGTCAGGTCCACGCCCCCCTACAACCCACCGTCCCGTCCAGGCACCTTCCCCTGCCACTGCAGGAATTGCAAAAACTGGGCCCACACCTCCTCTCTCACCTCCATCCAAGGCCCTAAAGGAGCCTTCTACATCCATCAAAGTTTTACCTGCACATCCACCAATATCATTTATTGTATCCGTTGCTCTCGATGCAGTCTCCTCTAATTGGGGAGACTGGACGCCTCCTAGCAGAGTGCTTTAGGGAACATCTCCAGGACAGCCACACCAATCAACCCCACTGCCCTGTGGCCCAACATTTCAACTCCCCCTCCCACTCTGCTAAGGACATGGAGGTTATGGGCCTCCTTCACCACTGCTCCCTCACCATCCGACGCCTGGAGGAAGAACGCCTCATCTTCCGCCTCGGAACACTTCAACCCCACGGCATCAATGTGGACTTCAACAGTTTCCTCATTTCCCCTTCCCCCACCTCACTCCAGCTCCAAACTTCCAGCTCAGCACTGTCCCCATGACTTGTCCTACCTGCCTATCTCCTTTTCCACCTATCCACTCCACCCTCTCCTCCCTGACCTATCACCTTCATCCCCTCCCCCACTCACCTATTGTACTCTATACTACTTTCTCCCCACCCCCACCCTCCTCTCATTTATCTCTCCACCCTTCAGGCTCTCTGCCTGTATTCCTGATGAGGGGCTTTTGCCCAAAACATCAATTTTACTGCTCCTCAGATGTTGCCTGAACTGTTCTGCTTTTCCAGCACCACTAATCCAGAATCTGGTTTCCAGCATCTGCAGTCATTGTTTTTACCTTCCTAATAAATTAACCCAGTTTAACAGCTTTGGGGCGGCATGGTGACTCAGTGGCTAGCACTGTTGCCTCACAGTGACAGGGACCTGTGTTTGATTCCCACCTTGGATGGCTATCTATGTGGAGTTTGCACATTCTCCCTGTGTCTGCGTGGGTTTCCTCCAGCTGTTCTGGTTTCCACCCACTGTCCAAAGGTGTGCAGGTCAGGTGAATTGGCTGTGCTAAATTATCCACAGTGTTCAGGGATGTGTAGGTTAGGTGCATTAGTCAGGGGAAATGTAGAGTAGTTGTAGATTGAGTCAAGATGGGTTACTGTTTGGAGGGTTGGTATGGACTTGTTCGTCCAAAAGGCCTGTTTCCATACTGTAGGGATTCTATGATTTGGGAGAAGCTGGCAATGAGAGTTGAAACCAAATAAGGGCAGGGGCAAACTGATGATTCAGCAGTTTATCTTTTTCCATTGGATAGTGATTCTGTGCAATATATTTTTATTGAAATGTAGAGCACAGAATGAAGCCACTTGAACCAACATGCCAGTACTAGCTCCTGGGAGCATGATCTTAGTCTACATCCTTGCTTTGTGTCTATAACCTTGTAAGTTCCAAACACATATCTAACTTACTTATAAAACCAGTTGTAGAGTCAATTTTTACTACCTTTTGAGAAAGTACACTAGTTAGAGTGATCAAACACACCAACGCATGTCAGAGGTTAATCGACTGCTAAAACGATAAACCGGCAGCTAACGTGTAAGTTCTGCAGGATGCCTTTATGAAGAAATGCGGGAATTTTGGCAATGTATGCACTGAAACTGACCAGGACCAGAGAGCAGGAAGAGGTTAAAAACAATTGCATCAAACCCTAGAATTTGCCAGGGAGAGGGATGGTGTCAATGCAACTTACTTCCAGGATCTCTCACCAGTGCTATATAAATTGTGAAATGGATAAAGGAATAAATTTGAAAATTCTGGATTAGGAACATGACTGTTTGATAACTATTTCTACATTACAAAGAGTTAGCTCATTTTCACCCCCCCCCACCCCCCCTCTAATGCACAATACTTTGTAATTGGTTATATTGAAGTAAATTTAAGTTTGATCTTCTCCCAATTATTTTGATTAATTTATTCACATTTCTGAATTGTTTCTTATGCTCATGATATCAAAAGGAAATATTTTCAACAAAACAAAGTTTGTCTGTAATTGTATTCTTATTGGTTTATAAACAGCTTCTTTCCTGCTGTTATTAGACCCCTGAATGGACCTCTCAAACTTCAAATCCAATGTTGATCTTGTTTTTAACTCTGCTTTTTTGCAGAGTTAACTTAAGATTCCTCGCTCTGTTCAATCGCTCTATGATCTTTGTATGCTATGGTATGCCTGTACTGCACGCAAAACAAAACTTCTCACTGTACCTAGGTACATGTGAGAATAATAAATCAAATCAAAACAGTGCTCCAAACATACCGCCCTGAACTTTACTTTCTACTTAGACATCTATTGAGGAGTTCTCCCTGAAGGTACAGCACAGGGTGAAGACAGCCAAGACAGTAGCTAGCACAGTTGTAAAAATAGAACATCAGTTCATTGGTCTTCATGATGTCATAAACTCTTTATTCTATTTTCCAGAATCTACTTCAGACACAGAAATGCAGCTGAAAGGCAGAGGTCCTGGGGCAGGATCACAGGTGTGGGCATTGAGTATGACAAGTTTATATTTTCCGTGTGACTCCTGTTAAGGGACCTTAGAATGCTATATTCAGGAAAATTTCCAGTGATGCAACTTTCCCAGAAAGCCATAGTAGCTCCAGTACATGTAATGACACGATTCAAAAATATAATCCAAAACATTGAATCAGATCTCATAGGAAAATTAAAAGCATATTAACTACTAATGTGCAAATTAGGGTTAGCACAATTCAGAGACTCTGTCAATCTTCAAAAGTGACTGGTCTACATGTATTGCTCCACCACTCGCTTTGTATCTCACTCTTAGCCTTCCTGGGATTTATTGGATTTGCACATTAATTGCCTATGAAATAGAACGAGGAAGTTAGAGCTAGAATTTAACAACATTGGAACACTGTACCAGTGATAATGGCTACTGCAAAGCCATTCAACTCTCCAGCACTTGAAACGGAACAGTTTAAACTGCAAAGCCCCATGCCTTCAGGTGCTGCATGTCCTTCAAGATTTAAGTCTAATTTTTAAAAATGCTTTCCTTATGTTTCCTACATTTCCTTTTTAAATCTCCTTTACAACAAGCAATCACTCTTTCCTTCACTTCCCTTTCTTTTTTCACCTTTATGTACCTGATTTTATCCATTCAAAATCACATTCTTTCTTAATTACTCCCCTGTTTCTTATTCAGTTTATAAATTCACTCAGGCTCCTATGACAGCAATTTCCAAACTCATGATCACTAGCATCTAGAAAGAAGGGGTAGTAGGTACATGCAAACACTTCCAACTTCATCTCTAAGGCACTCACATCCTGACTTGGAAATATATCACTATTTCTTCAATGTCATTGGATCAAAATCCTGGAATTTCATACCTGCAGGTGTACCTACAGCACATGGACTGCAGTGGTTGAAGAAGGCAGCTCACCAGCGCCTACTCAAGGGCAACCAGGGATGGGCAATAAACATTGGTCCAATCAGTGATGGCCACATCTCATGAATGAATAAAGAATACTCACTCTTTAATTCAGTAGATACACTGAGGACCCGCAATCTACTTTGGCCATTATCAATTCAGCTAGTTTCTATAGAAAAGTGTTTGATCTATGCCATCAAACCCCACTCTAGAAAGGCACACCCCACTAAATTCAGCACTGTCATCTGAACAGGCCAGACTTTCAGACTTTGGAAGAGCTATGGGAGTATCAAGGGCTCCTGCTCCTTATCCCAAGGTGGTAATTCTCCTCTTGTCTCTTTCCTCCCTGCCTCTGTGATCATCAACTCTACCCATTTCCCCACTCACTAGGGTCTCCAAGCCAAGCCATTCCTGGATTTCCATGAAGCACAGGAGACATCTTCCCTTCATCATAGAAACTGGTTGTAGTTCCAGCAATGGTCACCACTGTTGTCTTGAACTGGAGAGGTTACAATCAAATTGGCCAGGACTTTGAATGGAAGTTCCTGCGAGGGTGGATCAGTTGTGAAGGTAGTGGGGGATGCTGGCATGCACATCTATGTGCAACCCATGATGCATGCAACTCCATTCCAATGTACTGTATGTTCCACACTTTGGAACAATGCAGAGGCTTGATTCCATTGGCCTGCCATGATTAGGGAAGTAGATGCTAAATCCCAAAAGGGGGACAGATGTTGTTTGGTGAAATCATTATGGCTGAAAACAGCACCAGAACCTGTACCAAAACAATAACGCAGAATACATTCCCTCATTAATTCATTTCCAAGTAAATAATGAGAAGCAGGGTTCTTCGAGTTGGATTTTACAAAGCTACTGGGCAGGGATTCATTTTATATGAGTACGTTTGCATGTTGACAATTGACTCCATTTGGAGACTGCCACTGAATAGGTGAGAAAAAAAAATTGTTCCTTGAATGTGGGGTCAGAAGGAGTGTGAATGATTCACTTGACTCCCAGTGAGCTTCAGTTCATCAACGGTAAACATACACATCACAAATATTCAAATAACACCATGAAGGTCAGTAATTAAATCACCCTTTATTTATACATGCACAGTACATGACACTGACTCACCCAGCTCAGAGTCGGCTCCTCGATTGAGCAGAACCCCTAACATTCCTGTTAATATCTGTCAGCCAGGACTCCCCGATTGGACCAGGTTCACCAGGTTTTAAGAGTGTCCTTCTATATTGACTTCCTGTGGTTCTACATTCACCATTTCATTAAGAACTGACCTCATTCCAATCACTACAGATGTACATTGTCAATTTTCTACATTAACACCTTCCACATCCATTAAACATACAACAGAATCACAGCTAGGCATTTCCGCCTGGCAATTCAGGCTTCCTTGGATGCAGCACATTGCCCTTTCAGCTGGAGTTAGTACCCTCAGCACACCCGCTGGCTCCATCCTAATTAAAGCGGGAAACTAATTTTCCTACAATCATAGAATCCCTAAAGTGTGGAAACAGGTCATTGACTCAAAAAGTCCACACTGAAGAGTATTGGGGAGACAGGCCGCCTACTTGCGGAGCGTTTCAGAGAACACCTCTGGGACACCCGGACCAACCAACCCAACCACCCTGTAGCTCAACATTTCAATTCCCCCTCCCACTCCACCAAGGATATGCAGGTCTTTGGACTCCTCCATCGTCAGACCACAGCGAAACGACGATTGGAGGAAGAACGCCTCATCTTCCGGCTAGGAACCCTCCAACTACAAGGGATGAACTCGGATTTCACCAGTTTCCTCATTTCCCCTCCCCCCAGCCTGTCTCAGTCAAATCCATCAAATTCAGCACCGCCTTCCTAACCTGCAATCTTCTTCCCGACCTCTCCGCCCCCACCCCAGTCTGACCTATCACCCTCACCTTGACCTCTTTCCACCTATCACATTTCCGACGCCCCTCCCCCAAGTCCCTCCTCCCTATCTTTTATCTTGGCCTGCTGGACCAACTTTCCTCATTCCTGAAGAAGGGCTAATGCCCGAAACGTCGATTCTCCTGTTCCCTAGATGCTGCCTGACCTGCTGCGCTTTTCCAGCAACACATTTCCATCACTGAAGAGTAACACCCAGACCCATTTCCCTACACTTGCCCCTGACTAATGCACCCAACCTGCACATCCCTGAACACTATGGGCAATTTAGCATGGTCAATTCACCTAACCTGCACATCTTTGGATTGTGGGAGGAAACTGGAGCACCTGGAGGAAACCCATGCAGACACGGGGAGAAAGTGTAAACTCTACACAGACAGTCACCCATGTATGGAATCAAACCCAGGTCCCTAGGGCTGTGAGGCAGCAGTGCTAATCACTGAACCACCGTGCTGCCCATTTTGTGTGACCCTCTGCTCAGAAGCTACCATCCAATAGTCTACGTCATCTAGCACCATCCCTATATCACAGCAAGATCAAACAATTGTGGCCTGAGTCTTTGTTGCATCCTCCATCTCTTCCCTCAGCAACCGAGGATAGATCCCAACCAGACTAGGAGATTTTTCTACCTTGAATGATGATCTTTGAAACTAGCAATTGTCAGATGTGAAGCATTTCTAGACTGAGTTAAATGCTAGCCAGAAGAAGTCAACCACCTGTCGCTTCCTTGATGTGTATGAGATCTGATTTAAGAAAGAAACTGTTTACCTGTACCCCAATTCAAAGATATTTAATGCAGTGGTAATTTTTACTGCTCTGGAGAGGCTGCTTTAAGCCATGCACTGAGTCAGTCTCCTGTAGCATTCCTCTTGCCATTCCTTTGGCAAAACACAAATTTTGAAGCTTCCTCAGTTGTCTATGAAAATACTCGGGGGGGGTTTCAAAAGTCTGTGTTTGGACTGGTAACAACTGGAGACCTCCAGGAAATGCTTTGTTTTCCTTCAGGCTGCATTTTACAAGGCCCACAGAAATATTTGAAAGGTGGGGGAGGGCTCTTTCAAAACAAAACTCGCCCTGCTGGCTTGCTTACTTGCTTCCTCCCCTCGAGGTCGCCCACAACTTGTCTCCCTTATTGCACTGGACAGGTAAGGCATCCAGCCCCTGGAGGCATTCTGGGAGCAGTCAATGGCCACTAACAGGACTCATTCCACCTCCTGTGAAATATGAGATAAAAAGAAATCTAGTCCAATGGCAACCACAGGCGATTGTTGTTACCTGGTCTGACCTACATGTCACTCCAGATCCACAGCAATACGATTGATTCTGATCTGCCTTCTCAGCAATTGGGATGGGCAATAACTACTGGTTTAATCATTGACATGTACATCCTATGAACGAAATTTCATAGATCTACTGGGATAACAAACCGCCAGACAATCAGATTGGCCAGCAGCTCCCTGGGGTGGGACTTCCTCCCAGACAGGGGCTGAAGCCTGATTCGGTCACTGTTAAGGCTGGCTCGGGGTGTTTCACTGCAGGGTCCCTGGTTTTTGATAGACATTTCAGTGGAGGGTGTGGAAAACTCGTACAGCAACCCCGGAAACTCCAGTCCTTCACATTTGCTGCCACAAGGGTTGTTTCAAGGCTAAAAGATTTATATATGAGGACAGGTTGCATCATTTTAGCCTCTACTATAGAAAATCAAGAGTTTGATGTCAAAGACAGAGAAACTATTTCCTCAGCAGGCTGGGAAGTTCAGAATGAGGGGTCATACCCTCAAACATTAGAGCAATGCATGTCAGGGGTAATGTCAATTAAAAAAAACACTTCTGCATACGCAGGAATCCAGAAACTCTCTTACCTCCACCCCCCCCCAACCCCCCTCAGAACTGTGACACTAGTTGTCAACAGAATATCTCAGAACTGAAATTGATAGTTTTTTTTTGATGATATTAAGCTTAATGGAGTTAAGAGAACCGAATGGATTTTTAACATACAAATCCATCATAGCCAAAATGAATGGCAGAACTGGCCTGTGAGGTTCATGGCTAACTCCCAATCCTGTGTCATTTTGTCCCATTGATTCTTCTAGAACAGGGTGTAAATCTTTCCAAAGAGTGTATCCAGATCTTTTTAGTTGCCCTCACAAGTGATCAGAAATGAAGGCAAGGTGAGCACAGAATCAAGTAGCATCTGAAAAGATCTCCAACCTCCATCTCACTTATATCCTTGAGTCAATTTCAGATAATCCCAGATGATGCAGAGGGCTGAAAAATCAGCCACAACAGAGCAAACCACCTGATGAAGAAGGACTGTTTCAAAAGTTAATGTTTCCAAACAAACCAGTTGGACTATAACCTGGTATTCTGTGATTTTTAACTTTGTCCAGTCCAGTCCAACACTGGCATCTCCAAATCACAAATGACCATAGACCAATTTAGACTAAGCTTGGGCCTTCATTTGTTGCTGGTCTGTCTACAACTGGAGAAAATTGCAGGGCAATTCCTCGGCAAAAACAGATATCTTGTCATTCTCCTTCAGACACTTGCTGACCTTCTTTAGAACTTCTGGTTTTATTTGGGTGTTCCAGCACCCAGTGCTTTCTTCTGACCAGCAAGAAATATGCATAGGAAGGGTTTGGAGGGATATGCTGGCAGGTGGGACTAGATTGGGTTGGGATGTCTGGCCGGCATGAATGGGTTGGGACCGAAGGGTCTGTTTCCGTGCTGTACATCTGTATGACTCTATGGCTAAGTCTTGTGGTAAAAAGGAGAAGAGAAACGTTCACCAGAACTGGGAGCAGTTGATGTTTGTTAGTTTGCTCCAATCATGAAGGGAATATGACAGTTATCTGTGCTGTCCATTTACCTACCACTACGATGTATATTAGAAAAAAGTTCACAAGTCGTAAAACGTGAACCTTGAGGGAAGTCAATACAAAGAGCACACTGTGAAACGTGGCAATGAGAAACACATTTTATGCTCTTTCTGGTAAATATACTGAAACTCAATTTACTGCTTCATTTCTCAAACCAGAAACATTACGCTAATTCAACAGGATACTGTGGTCAAGAATATCAAAGGCTTTACTTTGATCAAGGAAAAGGGCCTCAGTTAGTAGATAGGTATTCATAACTTCAGAAAGGTTCTCTGGAAATGAGTGTGTTGTGGTATAAAGTGGATCTCAAAACCCCAGTGCCACGGATTAGGAAAACATCTGAACTTGAAGCCACGAAAATATAACTTGAGCTGTATGTTGTAGTTTTAGATGGTGTTTTGAGATTAGTAGGCCAATGATTGAGCACTTGAACTTTGCAATTTAGTTCACAGCAGTGATAAGCTTTTGATTCCAGGTCAAATTCCAGAAATACAATTAAACCTTTTCCCTCCTATTCTTGCCAAGAAATAACTCTTTAAATTACTTCAAGGTTGTATCACTTCCCAAAAAAATAGTTAGAGCTGCATTATATCAGAAAACAGTACTTCATGATTCTAATAACATGTTTAATACATTTTTAAACATCTATCTTGTACACTGGGATCAGTCCAGACAGATATAAGTGAATAGAATTCATTTAAACTTTCTGAATCAAGTTCTAAATAACGATGAACTCAGATCACAAAACAGAGCGACTTTTGCATTAAAATAAAATGGTGATAAGATGTAGATACCTCTGGATGGATCAACAATTATTGCCCATTTCTATTTGTCTTTGAGAAAGTAGTGGCAAGCTACCTTTAGAAAAGCTACAGTCCAATCGATGGGCACTAACTGTGCTGTTAGGAAGAACGTTCCGGGATTTTGTCCCATTCCGCTGAAGGAACAGTGATATATCCCAAAGTCTGGATGGTGTGTGGCTTGGAGGGAAATTGTAGGTGCTGGTGCTCCCATATATCTACAGCTCTTGCTTTCTTGATGGTACTCATTGTGGATTTTGAAGGTGCTGTTTAAGGAGGCTTTGTGGACTTCAGCATACATTTTGTAAATGGTACACACTGCTGCCACTAAGTGTTAGTGGTGGAAGGATTGAATGCTTGTTGAGGTGGTGATATGTCCTGGATGTTTCCAAGCTTCTTGAATGTTGCTGAAGCTGCAATAATCCAGCTAAGTGGGAAATTTTCCATCATACTCCTGACTTGTGCCTTGTAGTTGATGGACAGGCTTTGGGGGAAAGGAGGTGAGTTTCTGGTCAATGAAAATCACTGAATGTTGACTCAGTGATGTTAATGCTATTGGTGTTCAAGAGGAGATTGGTTGATTCTCTATGTGAGACATAGATATTGCCTGTTACTTGACTCGGAGGAAGCTCCTATATGAAAGGGCGCAATTCTTTGAGATCACCTATCGGCAAGAGGAAGAACAGAAAAGTAACTGGAGAAAGGAATGTCGGCGATCTTAAGACCATGAACCACTTCCACCTTCAGGAAACACCTGCAAATGTGTGGTTAGACAGCAGCTCTAAGGTCACACTGATGAGTGACACAGGAATACACAGAGCCTATGATCAATGACACGGAATTTCCTAAGTGGTTAATCATTCTCATTAGTGAGTGACTGCCATTGATGACAAAGTTATGACTCCAACCAGCAGAGAGATTCCCCCGATTCCCATTGATTCCACTTTTGCTAGGGCTCCATCATTGATATTAAGGCTGTCACTCCCACCTCACCTCACCTCTGGAATTCTGCCTTTTGATCCATGTAATGAGGTCAGAAGCTGAGTGGCCCTGGCGGAACTCAAAGTGACCATCAATGAGCAGCTTGTTGAAAAACAAGTGCTATTTGATGGTCGTACTGATGACACCTTCTATCACATTGCTGATGATCAGGAGTAGACAAAGCCAGGTGCTATTTGCCCAGGTTGGATATATTCTGCCCTGGGCAATTTTCTATCTACTCAGAGCAGATTAGCACACAGACTATCTGGGAAGGAAGCTGAACCAGTGCAGGTGACTAAAACCCTTTATGTCATCTGCCTCTTCTCCAGATATATACTGGGAGAGAGTAGTTAAAATTGGAACCAAATAACTACTTGAAAGCATTATTAGTCCAGGTTGTTCTGGTATAACGTGTGATCCATCAATATGAATAGGCTATTACACAATTGACAAATTGTGGACGATGTTTGGATAACACAATCTTTCTACTGAACTGGTATAGAGATCTTCCATAGCAATTTTACACAGTGTGATCTCTGTAGCACAGGGTTACAGACGAATGCAATCATCGCGTTATACCAGGATGACCTGTATGGTTGTGCAGATGAACGTGCTTGCTGCTTTCTGCATTGTAGCGCACCAAAAGCAACAATGAGATGAATAAACAATTCATTTAATTGTGATGGTGTTGATTAAAAGATAATATCGGCCTGGGGTTACTAACTCTCTATCCTTGCTAAATAGTGTGGTACAAAAACATCCAACAAAGCAGGTAGGTCAAACACCTCTTCAAAAAGATGGCACCTCACACAAGTCTGCATTGCCCCAGTACAAGTGCCTGGATTATGTTCTCAAATCCTGAAGTGACCTTTGAACCGTCTGCCTGCAGTCAAAGGCATAACAATGATTGAAGAACATGATTATTCCTAATTCAATTTTTAAAAGGGATAAAGTGTTAATTTTCCAATACTGGGCTTCCAGTTAGGACACTTGGCTCTTAAGGGCCATAAATGGCAAATTCTGGCACATAATGTCATGGTTCTCCAACTGTTACTTTAAATGGCTAGAAAACCAAGGAATTTCTGCTGCACCTCTCAGTGGGCACAATGCCCAACCAGAAACATGGCATTCTGGAATTTTCAAGCATCTCAAGAATTTGAGTGCACTAGAATGTGTCAGTAAGAGTTGGTGGAGTCAAACAAAAAGCTTTGTACAGAAAGGGACAGAGCTTATAAATTCATTCTCCTGCTACAAGAAGTGTATGTCAGGATGCTAAGTGCAGGATCCACAGAAGTTTCTGCCTGGCGTGCAAAGTGTTATTGGGTTCACTGAAATGAACAACAGATATCTGCTGCTTGTTGAAGAAACTCTGTGCTGGCTGTATTAACCCATAGGCTTTCACCAGGTGATCATTATTCAGCACGTTGCACATTGTGCAGTTCAGTTACATTAGCAACCACATCTGCCTTTCATTTCTGATACAACAACTCCACCTCTCTAAAGTGCACCTACAGACCTGTCAAGCCCTAGCTCTGTTGGGTTTCCAGTAAACCCCCCTTTATGAAATGTGTTACCTGCATGGTGCTCCAGGACTGATGGAGGGGGCGGCATAACAAAATTGACTGCCATCAACTACAATGTCCAGCCTGACCAATGCCTGCCCACCCACATGTTGAGAACAACAAGAGCAAGCCTGAAGGAGTTATATAACTAGGAACGTGTTCCCAGATGAAGTAATCCTGTTAAAGAGAAAGTAGAAGATACATCGGAACCCATTTTTCTGCAAATACCTGGAATAATTTTCAAACTAGTCTGACATATATTGGTATCTAAACAGCAGGCTTTTCTGTAAATTGACAAGAAGAGTCACCCCAAGGCTAGGTAATATGCAACAACCTGTTCAAGTGTCTTATTATGCATCTCTGGGGCAGATAGAACTTGAACCTAGGTCTCTTAGCTCAGAGGGACACCACCACTGCACCACTCCCAAGTCCATAACAAGGTTAACAATAATACCGAACAACCCAGATGGCCTCCATCTTCAAAGACCGCAATTTCCCCCCAGACGTGGTCGACGATGCTCTCCACTGCATCTCCTCCACTTCCCGCTCCTGCACCCTTGAGCCCCGCCCCTCCAATCACCACCAGGACAGAATCCCACTGGTCCTCACCTACCACCCCACCAACTTCCATATACATTGTATCATCCATCGTCATTTCCGCCACCTCCAAACGGACCCCACCACCAGGGATATATTTCCCTCCCCTCCCCTATCAGCGTTCTGAAAAGACCACTCTCTCCGTGACTCCCTCGTCAGGTCCACACCCCCCGCCAACCCAACCTCCACTCCTGGCACCTTCCCTGCAACCGCAAGAAATGCAAAACTTGCGCCCACACCTCCCCCCTTACTTCCCTCCAAGGCCCCAAGGGATCCTTCCAAATCCGCCACAAGTTCACCTGCACCTCCACACACATCATTTACTGCATCCGCTGTACCCGATGTGGCCTCCTCTATATTGGGGAGACAGGCCGCTTACTTGCAGAATGTTTCAGAGAACTCCTCTGGGACACCCGGACCAACCACCCCGTGGCTCAACACTTCAACTCCCCCTCCCACTTCACCAAGGACATGCAGGTCCTTGGACTTCTCCATCGCCAGACCATAGCAACATGACGGCTGGAGGAAGAGCGCCTCATCTTCCGCCGAGGAACCCTCCAACCACAAGGGATGAACTCAGATTTCTCCAGTTTCGTCATTTCCCCTCCCCCCACCTTGTCTCAGTCCCAACCCTCGAACTCAGCACCACCTTCCTGATCTGCAATCTTCTTCCTGACCTCTCCGCCCCCACCCCCACTCCGGCCTATCACCCTCACCTTATCACCTTCACCTTAACCTCCTTCCACCTATCGCATTTCCAACGCCCCTCCCCCAAGTCCCTCCTCTCTACCTTTTGTCTTAGCCTGCTTGGCACACTCTCCTCATTCCTGAAGAAGGGCTCATGCCCGAAACATTGATTCTCCTGCTCCTTGGATGCTGCCTGACCTGCTGCGCTTTTGCAGCAACACATTTTCAGCTCAGACTTAACAAACAATCAAGGTATTTTCAATGTATAATTTCAGTTGCATCACACTGTAAACTTTTGCTATAAATTCTGTGTCTTACAATTGTGTAGTTTACAACCACCTGATGAAGGAGCGTCGCTCCGAAAGCTAGTGTTTCCAATTAAACCTGTTGGACTATAACCTGGTATTGTATGATTTTTAACTTTGTACACCCCAGTCCAACACCGGCATCTCCAAATCCTGGGAATGGAGGGTTTGAGTTATAAAGAGAGGCTGGTTGAACTGGGGCATTTTTCACTAGAGCACAGGAGGTTGAAGAGTGACCTTGTAGAGGTTAATACAATCATGCAGGGTATAGATAAGGTGAATAGCAGGTTGGGAGACTTCAAGACTAGGAGGCATATTCTTAAGGTAAAACGAGAAAGATTCAAAAAAGACATGAGGAGACAGTTGTGGAATGAACTTCCAGATGAAGTAGTAGATGCAGGTACAGTTACAACATTTGAAAGAAACATGGATAGCACATGAACAGGAAAGATTTGGAGGGATACAGACCAAGTGCAAGCAGATGGGACTGGTTTAGTTTGGAATTATGGATAGTAGAGACTGGTTGGACCGAACAAGTCTCCATGCTGTATGACTCTAAGACTCTATGATTCTATGACTATACTTCAGATGACAATAAGTTGTTTCTCAAATTTACTGTTGAGTAATTTAGTCTTTTTTTCAAAGTATGTAACTTTCCCAGTCAATTTTGATTAAGCAAACTACTTCCAGGAATATGAAGACTCATGGTGTAATGTTATGACTTCAATTCCTAATTGAGTTCCTCACCCACCAACAGTGCATTTAAAAATATAGCTCACAATTTTCCAATCAGGATAACACAGTAGAAATGATTCCTTTGGAGGTGATTTTCCCACCCTTGGAGCTGGTGAGTGAGATGGAGAGAAGGGGAAATAAGTGTGCAATTTTGTCCTTAAGAGAAACTTGCCTCCTTCTCACTCCATCTGCAGTTACGTTCTGGATGAGAAGGCCCAGAGGTAGCTATCTCAATCCACCAGCAATGAGGTGCTTATTGGTGTAAAGGAACATACCCCATCAGAACCACAGCTAGAAAACAAAATGGAAAATCATTCTCAACATGTCAATTCAGACCTCTTGTGGAAAGTATAAATTATTTAGAGACATAGTCATGGAGATGTACAGCATGGAAACAGACCCTTCAGTCCAACTTGTCCATGTCGACCAGATATCCCAACCTAATCCAGTCCAACCTGCCAGCACCAGGCCCAGATCCCTCCAAACCCTTCCCATTCATATGCCCATCCAGGTGCCTTTTAAATGTTGCAATTGTACCAGCCTCCACCACTTCCTCTGGCAGCTCATTCCATACATGTACCACCGTCTGCGTGAAAAAGTTGCATCTTAGCTCTCTTTTATATCTTTCCCCTCTCACCCTAAATCTGTGCCCTCTAGTTCTGGACTCCCCCACCCCGGGAAAAAGACTTTGTCTAATTATCCTATCCATGCCCCTCATGATTTTATAAACATCTATGAGGTCACCCCTCAGCCTCCAACATTCCAGGGAAAACAGCCTCCATGATTCTGTTTCTATTGATATCCTCCACTCTCCCCCAGTGCGATCGATTTTATTTTTGTTGCTCCCCTTATTTCCCCATTTCACTGGGTGCAAAGAAATTCCCTGCCGCTGGTTTTGAAGATAATTGGGGAAATTATTTTGCTGTCCAGCCCCACAGTAATTAGTCAACACCATTATTAATTAGCCATCTATCTTAGGGCATTCAGTACCAACAAATGAATAAAGATTACACTTCAAAAATTAATTCCCTGGCTTTGAATGGTATGGAGTCCTCCTGAGGATTTGAAAGGCTCTATATCACTTCAGAGAAGCATCTTACCTTTAATGCTCAGCTTCTTATTCTTTCAAACACTGCTTACTCTGACATGTCATCATTTTCCAATTGTATACAATATGCTGACTTAAATAGGGAGGTAAGATTTGGAGTTTAGCTTTTTTATGTCAAATTGTGAGCACTTTGGGATGTTTTTCTCTGCTCAGGAATCATGGAACCATACAGCAAGGAAAGAAACATTTCAGCCAATCTTGCTTGTTCTAGTTTCTTCATAGAGGTATCCACTTTATCGCATTATCCTGCTCTACACCCTAGTATTACAATCCCTTTCCTTCTGTGATACTTATCTGAGCCCTTCAGAAAGCTACTATTGAATCTATTTCTGTCAAACATTACTGTGTAAAAACAAACTATCCACATACATTTCCCTTAGCTTTTTTTGTAAATCATCTTAAACGCATGTTCTCTGATTACCAATTTTCCTATGATTTAAATAGTTTCTCCTTATTTACTGTATCAAACTCCATCAATTATAATGTAAACACCTCTATTAAACCTTGTCTCAGCTCTTTCTGCTCAAAGGAAAGCAATATCAATGTCTCTAACCACCCAAATAAGTGATGTCCTTCACTCTGCAACCATTCAAGAACGGGTAGCTCTTCAACACGGGTTCACTATAACATATCCAATACTTTACTGCCCATGCTTACAAAAATGTGCTCCTGCTCCATAACAACTCAGTCCTTACCTGAGTCCTAACAGAAAAGAAGAACTAAAATGCCAAAACTCAGCGTTCCTGGGCAAGTTTCGGTTCTTTCAGCTCATTTTGGCCATTATATTAATTTTGGTATTCTATATTCACTTTCTGTTTGCATTCTGTACTTATTTGAGGACATAACCTGAACAGTCACATGGGTTTTGATGTGATTATGTGTTTCAAAGATGGTTCCCTGTGACACTGTGCTTTTCAGGAATGTATTCACCACATTAATCAGACTATCTGTAACTTATTCTTGCCATCTTTAACATTATTTCTAAAATATGATGCCCAGAGCTGAACACAAGATATTCCACCTTTGAGTGGATTAGTGATTTCTAAAGGCTCATGAAAACTTCCTTGCTTCGAACTCAATGGGCAGAATTTTAAACTGCTAAATGGAGTTGGGTTTAGATGCAGCCAGGGGATTTAATATACGAAGAAAGTAGCATCAGATGGGAAACTGATTAATCCTGCTCTCTTCCAGATTTAAAGTTGGCAGGCAAACAGGGAGCACTCATGGGGTTGGGGCAGTTAATTCCCAAACAAGATTGAACTCAGAATTCTGGCTCTAATGGCCACCATACCAGAGGTCATGACATGATCACCTCCAACAAGAGAGGCTGCCACCAATTTTCAGGCCAAAGCAACTGTGTGCTGGAGAACCTCATCATCCACATTAGCGAATCATTCTCTCCACCACCAATGCACTGTGGCTACAGTGTGAAGCATTTACCCCCAGATGTAAAGCAGCCACTCCCCCAGACTCATTGCAAGCATTTTCCAAGTCTACAACCTCTATCATGTGTCAGGCATTCAGCATAAATTTAACTGACAGCCAAGTCTGAGGTCTTTGATACAGGGCCAAAGCCTTTGATCACTGTAGATGTTTCAGAATAGCATTCGCCCCTCCAAGATTAGATGGCCTTCAGAGGTCGGCGAAACATCGAGAGCCGAAGGGCCTGTACTGCACTGCAATGTTCTATGTCTATGTCTAAGCCACGTAACATCTTGACTTGGAACATTAAGTTGCTGTGTCTTCACTGTCACAATCCTGGAACGAACTTCACAAAAGCACTGAGGATGTTCCTACAGCCCAGGATCACTATAGGTCAAAAGACGGTTCATCACTTCCTTGTCAAATGTAATTAAGGATGGGAAACAAACGCTGGTCTTGCTAAGAATGAATTTTTTTTTTACAACTGACAGCTCCCTTAAGATCATCTTGAAAATCATGGAAGAAATTGGCTGACATCCAAGCAGAGTAGGAGTGATTGGAAAAGACGTCAGCAGCTTCAGTGTGTCAGCCCAATGTAATATGCTGAAGGAGGAGGAGTGTAGCCATTAGAGGTTACTGACACACTATCCTTGGAATCTAATATGACAGTTGTCCAATGATAATAGTCTTAAATGGGATTGGATCATATACTGAATGGTAAGCATATCTATAATGATATTTTGAAGCAAATTGACACAGATCACGGCACCAAGTGTAACCTGAGGTCACATATTTAATTGACAGCCATGTAGGAGACCTTTGAGGCTGGGACTACTCCTCTTTCATAGACAACTAGTTGGTCAGAGGATCTTCAGTTGTGGATTCATATCAGATCTGTGTGTAGTGCAAGGGTCAGTGTAAAGTTTGTTTTTCAGTCTTGTGACCACCAGCTGTGTTTTTTTTGCATTTTATAGCAACTTGGCAGGAATTCTCAGTCAAATTGAAACTACAGTAAAGAAAAGTTGTGGTTTAAAACCTTCAAGCACTCATATTTAAATGCCGATTAAGGTTTAGTCCACTGCAAGATTAAAAAGCTGAGAAACAGTTCAAACAATTCCCAAATGCAATTTGCTGAGGACAGTTTCTTTCCTGTTACTCCCTGTCATGCAGCAAATGAGGGGACTTATTTCCTCCACTGTTATTTCCAGCAGTTTGTGCTGTGGTTGTCCCTGTCACAGAGATTGGTTTATGTCGACTGGTCATCAGCCATTCAAGACCAGGATAACTAGTTAGATATATTTGAGGTCAACTGCACTGTCCAATTCAGTATATTCAAGAAGTGGATAGTTCTTTGGATATTAAAAACATCAAGAGTTATGGAGAGAAGTGAGAATATGGCATTGAGATAACGGATCAGCTATAATCATATTAAATGGCGGAGCAAGACAAAGGGCTGAATAGCCTACTGCTGCCCCCAGTTTCTATTTCATGACCAGAACTCTTCTTTCTGTTCATCAGGGCAATCGATACAGTGTCTCGTGTGAAACTAGTAAAGGGCAAGTTCACATCACTGGCTTAGATTCATTTCCAGTACCTTCACACAGGAACTTCAGTGCTCATTTTGTGTTGCTGGAAAGCCAAAACCATTTTTCACTGATGCAGAATGTCTGTGATGACTTGATTATTAACCACTTTTTTATCCCCAAGCATATACTTAGACATGGTTAATATGAAGGCTTTCCCATTGGGAGTGTCTTTTTGTGTGGGTGGTGACAGTTCTCAAAGGCATTGAGACCAGTGAGGATTCAGCAAGGCTGCAGGCCGTCTGCTTTTCATTCACCGAAACAACGAGGGTGATGAATAAATAAAATTATTCATCGTACATTCTTTCCCTAAAAATAAAAGTGAAAAGCTCCCTTAATTATCTGCTTTTCTACAATGCTGACCTTTGAATTTGGTGGTCGTAGCTTTCAACAGGGAGGCAGCGGGGCCAGGGATGATACACTTTGTAAACGTAAGGGTTGCCCTCTGTGAAAGGCACCCCCACTGTCGATGACAAGAAAGTCCACAGTAATCAGAAATCTCAACGTGATCTGATAAAAAGTCTTTTTTCTTATTATTTCAAAAGATCTAAGGGCGTAAATGCCATAAAGCAAAGGAACGTAACTTGACCTGTTATCAGTAGATCACAGGTGATGAGGGAAAAGAAAGTGGAGGGTTGCTGAACAAAAACAGCTTTAAACTGACCGCATTCACACAAGTAAATTTAGCTCGCTGAGAACCTTCCCTGCTCTGCAATATGCATTCAGATTTTTTTATATAAAGATCCAAACAACTTTATTTTCAAAATTGTTCCTTCGAGTTGCTTAAAACTTTAAAGTGAAACCCATGCATGAACCTAACTTGAAGAAGTGAAATCATACATCAAGGTGCAGCTCAAAATAAGTAGCACATTAGTAACGAATGTTTGTCTCCACTTTGACAATAGATTGCTTATCTTTAAAAGTCAGCAAAATTCTTACTATGTTCATGAATCTACCTGCTTTGGGTAAACTGCAGCATAATAGGAACATCATGATTCCAGGTTGTAAGTTTAATTTGGGGCCTTCATAGATTTCACAGATATACAAGTTTATTTTTGCGTGTCAGTAATGATAAGGACATTCTTGCAAAAAGGGTGTGTCTTATTCACAAGACATTATAGGCATTTCTTGGCAGAAAAAGAAAAGTAGACAAAAAGGTAATTGTTACCTAATAGTTCATACAAGAGCTAAATGATGCATGCAACTGCTGTGAGAGACACATTAACCCTATCATGCAATTTCAAAGAGTTTATTATGACACAAGACAGTTGTTTAAAAAATTAGAACTCCTAATCAGTATTTTGCACTGAATGCTTTCCTTCAATATGCATTCATGTGTGAGTTAGCCTAGCTAGAAAGCATCGTGAAGACATCCCTTTGGTTTAAGAGTAACCTGTGCGGGATTACAACATTGAAAGGGAAATTATTGCTTGCCACTGGCCACTTTAAATGGGGCTCTGTCATCCTTTTCCATTTGGCAGTCAATTCACTGCAAAACAAAATGTTCACAACATAACCATGGCTTGAACATAATTTAATTGTCTTCAAGGTATGCAACCTGCACCTCTGTAGCCTGGATGTCCAGGTCAATGTCACACAACTGACGTCCACAGATTGGATAAACTTGGGTGGGTGGTCACTGTTTTTATGTATCCAAATATTTTAGCTGGTTTAATTGTAACAAGATCCTACAAACAGTAAAACATTGAATACCCTTTCAAATGATGGACTTTGGGATGCTGAGCAAGGTACTGGGAGCATACCAAGCTCTTATTAAAAGAAATCATTGGGTCCCTTATGCCCATTATAGGCAGGTGGAATATGAGACAGCATTTCCAAAGTTGTGTCACTCTGCATTAAAGTGGTTCCCTGAGTTTTGTGCTCAGCTCATTGGCTTTAATTCAACATCATGCTGCTCAGCAGTGCGGGTGTTATCAATTAAGACAGACTGATCCATATTGATACACTTGCATCTCTATTTTAACTGAAAAATAATCTTTTGCAATATCGCTCAATTAAAGTTCATTTGTTTCCTATAGAGACTTGCTCATTCACCATCTTTACTGCTGCATATATGAAGTTCCTTTCCCTGAGAAAAGTGACAAACTATTTTCTCTAGCTATTGGAAGCAAGGTTAACAGGCTCCAACTGTAACTGCTTGCTGATATACTTACTGATATGAAATCGAGTTGTATTGCAGTTGATAGCATAGGATCAAAGCCAGTGCCTTACTTTTCACAGCGACGCTGAGATACCTAATGAATTTCATTCTGCATTCCAGGCCTCTACCAAGTTAACAAGAAATCTCAGATCATACCTAGCTCTGTTTCACATTAATCCAAGTGTCGTGGAGATGCATTTAATGCTACTGTGTTCAAGGTATGCTCAGAACTGGCTGACTATAAATAAACACAAAGTAAATGTATGCAGTGAGAGTGGGATTTTAATTTCCAGACTGTCAATCAATGGATGGGCAGGCAATGGTTGAACAAATCCATTTTAATGATTGGTAAAACACAACCACCATGTCAGCATGTCGTCCAGAGACCACCCAGCTAGCACTATTCGTTGCCTAGGGGCTGGATTGTGGAGAGTATTTGGATTGAGGAAGGGTGGGAGCAGTCTATGCTTCCTTTGTGGGCCTCCACTGCTCCTTCAGGCCCTCAGAAAGACATTTTGACCTTACCAGAAAATAGGATTCAGACCCATTTCTCCAGACCACTAACCTGGAGTCTGGATCTCTAGCTCAGTGACACTAACTCCCCATCCATCCCAAATTTACAAAAATTGAAAGCTTCAGTAGCTTTCAGTAGATGTGGTCATTTATCTGACCGAATCAAATGGGATAATGACCAACATAAAATCTGAAAGCCTAAGCAAAGAGTTAGACTGAGAGATGTAAAATCTCCCAGGGAGAATATTTGCTCAAGTGGTTGAGGAAGGGATAAACTAAATTGGAAAGTGGTATGGGAACCTACGTGTGGAGTCAGAGGAAGGGGAATCAAGAACAAGAACAAAAGAAGGAAATATGTGATAGGCAGAGGAATCATGGGGCAGAGTCAAGCAAGGCCATAGTAAACAATAGTAGAAATGGGTCAAGGGACATTAAAAAGACAAGTCTTAAGGTTTTGTGCCAAAAAGCGCAGAGCATTCAAAATAAAATGGATAATTAATCATGCAAATAGATGTAAATAGGTATGACATAGTGGGATTACAGAGACGTGGCTGCAAGGTGACCAGGGATGGGAACTGAACATCCAGAAGCGTTCAGTATTTAGGAAGGGCAGAGTAAAAGTAAAAGGAAAAGTAGTAGAATTGTATTATGGATTTAAAAAGATATAAATGAAAAACATCTGTAGCCGTGATGTTGTGAATGGAATTGGACTGGAAATCAAGGATTAGTAAAGGGCCAACTGTAATTATGGGTGATGTTAATCTGCATATAGATTGGGCAAATCAAATTAGTCACAATACCATAGAGGAACAACTCCTTCATGGATGAAGGATATTTTTGTGGACTAATACATTGAGTAGCCAACTAGAGAACAAGCCATCTTAGACTGGATGTTACACAATCAGAAGGGAATATTTGCTAATATAGTTGTGAGTGGCCCCTTGGAGATGACCATAATATGATAGAATTCTTCATCAAAATGGAGAGTGAGACGGTTGATTCAGAGACAAGGTTGCTGAATCACAACAAGGGAAACTACGATGTTGTGAGCTGACTATGATGGATAGGTAAATGTTACTGAAAAGGAATGACGGTGGATAGGCAGTGGTAAACAGTCAAAGAGCAAATGAGTAAACTACAAAAATTGTTTACTCCTGTCTGTGCAAAGAGAACAATAGCCAAACCATGGCTTATGAAGGAAGTTAGAAATAGTGTTAGATGCAAAAAAATAGACATACAAATTCGCAAGAAAAAAACAATAGACCTAAAAATTGGGAAGAGTTTAGAACTCAGCAAAGGAGGATCAAGTGATTGATTAAGAAGGAGGAAATAGAGTATGAGAGTAAGCATGTGAGGAACATAAGAATTGACTATAAAACTTGCTGGACATATGCAAAGAGAATAAAGATTGGTGAAAACAAATGTAGATCACTTACAGTCAGAAACAGGGGAACTTATAATATGGAACAAAGAAATGGCTGATGAACTAAATTCATACTTGGCTTTGTCCTCACAAAGGAGAACATGAACAAAATACCAGAAATTTTAGGGAACAGAGCATTTAGTGAAAAGGTGGAACTGAAGCAAACCTGTATCAGTAGAGAAATGGTGTTGGAGAAATTGATGGGATTGGCATCTGATAAATTCCCCAGGGCCTGATAATCTACATTACTTAAGGAAGTGGCCCAAGAAATAGTGGATGCGTTGGTGGTTATCTTCCAAGATTCTTTAGCTTTTGGAACAGTCCCTATGGGTTGGAGGGCAGTTAATGTAACCAGACTACTTAAAAAGAGAGGTAAAGAGAAAACAGAGAATTCTAGACCATAAGTCTGACATTTCACAGTAGGGTGGAAGCTGCTAGACTCCATTATCAATAATTTTATGGAAAAGCATTCAGAAAGCCATAGTAGAATCAAACATAGTCAGCATGAATTTACAAAAGGGAAATCACGCTTGGCAAATCTACTGGAATTCTTTGAAGATGTAGCTCATAGAGTTAATCAGGGGAGCCAGTGTATGTAGTTGACAAAGTCCTACATAAGAGATTAATATGTAAAATTAAATTGGTTTGGGGTTATTCATTGAAATGTATGGAAAATTGGTTAGTGGACAGGAAGCAAAGAGAAGGAGTAAGTGGCTCTTTTTTATGAATGGCATGCAGTAACTCAATACTGCAAGTATTGGTACTAGGGCCCAGCTCTTCACAATATGTATTGATGATTTAGATGAAGGAATATAGTTTCACAGGATTTGCAGATGATACAAAGTTGAGTGAAGGGGTGAGCTATTGCAGAGATATTGCAGTGTAATTTGGACAGGTTGAGTTAGTGGACAAATGCATGGCAGGTGTAGTACAGTGTGGATAAATGTGAGGTTATCCACTTTGGCAGCAAAAATAGGACGGCAGATTATTATATGAACGCTGCAAATCGAGAGAGGGGGAAGTTCAATGAGGACTGTGTGTCCTCGTGCACCTCTCATTCAAAGTGAGCACACAGGTAAAGCAGGCAGTAACAAAGACGAGCAGTATGTTGGCCTTCATTGCGAGAGGAGGTCTTGCTACAATTATGCAGGGCATTGGTAAGTTCACATCTGGAATGTTGTGTGCAGTTCTGATCGTGTTATCTGAGGAAGGATGCTCTTGTTAAGAGGGAGTGCAGTGAAGGTTTATTAAATTGATATCTAGGATGGCAAGACTGACACATGAGGACAGTTTGAGATGGTTAGCATTGTATTCACCATAGTTTGGAAGAATGATGGGGGACCTTATAGAAACCTATAACATTCTAATGGGACTAAACAGAGTAAATACAAGAAGGATATTCTTGATGGTGGGGGGAGTCCAAAACCAGGTTCATAGTTTAAGGATAAAGGACAAACCTTTTAGGACTAAGATGAGGAAACATTTGCTGACCCAGAGAGTGGTGGAATTCTCTGCCATAGAAAATCATTGAGGCCCAAAACATTGTGTTTTCAAGAAGGAGGTAGGTATAGTTCTTGTGCCTAAAGGGATATGGGAGGAGGGCAGGATCAAGGAAAATATTCAATGATCAGCCATGATTATATTGAATAGTAGAGCAGGTTAGAGGGGTTGAATGGCCAACTCCTGCTCCTATCTTGTATATTTCTATGTTTCTAAAATCCCGTTATGTTACCAGATGAGTGATAGAGCTGACAAGATAACTGCTATGGAAGGATGAAGCTTCAGAAAGCCTTTAAGTGATTTTGACCAATGCAGAATAACGGGAAACATCTCGATGAAAAGCAAGATTTCCATAACATTTTTGAAAACGTAAGAAAAGAAGCAATAGTGGCCTCCTCAAGCCTGCCCAGCCATATAATACGTCTATGATCAGATTGTAGCTTCAACTCAATTTTCTTGCACATCCCTCATAACTCTTAAGATTTTCATCGACCAGTCTTATTCAGTCTCGAACATATTCAACAACTCACTGCTTTCTGAGGTAGATTATTAACAATCCAAAGATGAAATTCCTCCTCATCTCTATCTTAAATGGAAGGCCGCCCCCTTGTTTTTTTTAATCTCCACTTTGGTTGTACATCTCCTTTTGCTCATTGCACAATTGTAAGTGGGTGGGAAAAACAGGAATATTCTGTGATCTAAGGTGCAATGGATGAGCAAGTGGGATATTTTCCCTTTTTCATTATTTTGTTTTCCTTATTTATTTCACTTTATTTTACTTTTCTCTCATTTCCAATCTGAGCAAAATGCAAGATATTACCCCCCAAAAAAGGTGAAATCTTGGAGATTGAGATCCTCAAGGAGATGATGGAAATGATGGCCCCCTTCATAGGTCTCCTGGTGTATCCAACAATCCGTATGCAGCATTCAGTGCACGTATCTGCATTTAAATACAGAGAGCAAGAATGGAACTCAAAAGGAGGGCAGATTTTGTACAGTGAGGCACTATTAGTCAGCACCATTCTGGCCTTTTAGAAAACATTCATGAGGAGACATGATGTCATAGCTAAGAAATGGAACAGTAGCCATATCAGGTGGCAGCAAACGCGACTGCTTCAAATGAAATGAAATTTTCTCTGTGTTATTTTGACAGGAAAGTGCAGCTTAACCCGAGCCTTACAATAGTAACCCTTTTTACATGAACATTTCATTTCTTTTCAATACCGTCTCTCCCTTTACATTCTGTCAGTATTTTTATATTAACATCTATTAGTGGGGAAACTCTGGCAGTTCTCTGGTTAGATATTGCAGGATAATAAATCAGCCTGAAAGTAACACTCTCCAAACTAGTAACAGCCTCAAAGAAGAGAGGTACTTGATGTTCTATTTGTGCTGGTTATAAAAGGACAATACAGATAAAGAGAATTCTGACTGGACAATCTGACAACGTAATTTTTGACTTGCCTTAATTATTAATCTGTGTCCAATTGAAGAAAATTATTCTTTTCTTGTGCTTTCATTTGACTCGATGAAAAATATCACAAGTACGACTTGAGACATAGTTAAAAGTTAATTCAGTCTCTGCATATTGCGAGCAAATGAATGCAAATTTAATTTATTTTGATTCATCAGGAAGTAAGATAGCAGCAGTAAAAATGGTGTTCCAACAATAAATAACGACACATAAATCACAAGTGCAACCCACATAATGTCAGGGCTGAGACCCTTTCAACAGTGTGCCATTCCCAATATCATTACCAGAACTGTGCACTACTGTACTTCCTTTAGTTTTGCTGTTTTCGGCGTGATAATAATAAAATTGTAATTGCCAGTGGTATGCATACAAAGTGTCTGTAAACCAATGATTAGCTAACAAGGCTGCATCTATTGGTGACCTCTGGGTAATTGCATGGTCAAAAAGGGGAGCTCTGTATCATGGTCATAAACATTCCTATACAACTCTATTTCTGTTATTGTAAGACACAGTGAGGATGTTGGGGATTTTTAACATTAGAATTCACATTACATTGCTTTCATTTTATTTGTGTGCATCAGTGTTATTTGTTAACACTAGCTGTATCAGAGAGCAGCATCCTGGCATGCGTGATGACCTACTGGTCCCCCACCTATTATAGCAGCGACCTAGGGCAGCCTCCCAGCATGGAGTGCAGGGCCCAGCGTGGAAGTCTGAAGCAATCTCCAAGCTTCATTATCCTCAAGGTGAAGCCTGGAGTGGTCTGGAGCCTGGGCCCAGTGCAAACTGGAGGCAAGGAACCAGAGTGTTCTGGGTTGGAAGATCGTTGCTCTGAATTTTTATTTCTGCAACGCTGGATTTTCTATTTCTCTATTTTCTAAGATCTTGTAATTAAAAAAGCTGTACCTAGGTGCCTTTGTATCTAAGATGATGCTATAAGTGGCGGCTTATAAACCTTTCACTATACTCATTGAGTATATGCGATAATAAAGCTAAATCATTTATTAATTCAATCACATACGGGCAAAGCTGAAGGCTGGCATGTGTAGATGGTTACAGAAGAAATAGAGCCATTTCCTTTATTGTGGAAGAAACAATTCTGTGGTTTTCTGCCCTCGTGTATGTTTATGTTAACATCCAGTCTTGTACTCACTGCAGTGTGGGTCATAGCTGAACTTGCAGACTCAGCTCTCACTGCCTTTTTGTGAACGACATTGTTCAATTTCAACTGGGGCAATTGAAATTGAATGTTGTTGGGAAACTCAATCCTCAAGGTCACTTGCAGCCAACGCCCCAACAAGGACTTGTATTTGGATAGCATTGACACCACCTTTTAAGCTCCTCCATTCCTCAGCTTGACTGACTCTCCCCAACACACCCAAGATGCGGGGCACTTCCCGCTACCACTTCCCATGCCCACTCTTTCATGCCCCCAGTGCCACCCTCTGTTCTTCCCTGCCAATGTCAAGAACATGTATTAGCTGCAGTGCCCGAAACATCTCTGAGAAATGGTTAAACAGTCCTGAGGGTCATGTAGCAAAAAGCACTGACAACATCCCCAGTGAGTTGGAAGAAATGGAGCCCTCCACCCCAATCCTATATGTATAGATCATGGTTCAATACAGATGTTGAACATGGTTCAAGTGTTTTATTTAGATAGGAGTTCTCACTAAACAATATCTCATTTTATTTACAAAATCATAGGCATACTCATCTCAAATCCTCCTCCAGCGCTGACTTAAGTCTCAAACTTAAGTCTCAAACTTAAGTCTCAAACCACGGTGGTACAGTGGTTAGCACTGCTGCCTCGCAGCGCCAGAGACCCGGGTTCAATTCCCGCCTCAGGCGACTGACTGTGTGGAGTTTGCACGTTCTCCCCGTGTCTGCGTGGGTTTCCTCCGGGTGCTCCGGTTTCCTCCCACAGTCCAAAGATGTGCAGGTCAGGTGAATTGGCCATGCTAAATTGCCCGTAGTGTTAGGTAAGGGGTAAATGTAGGGGTATGGGTGGGTTACGCTTCGGCGGGTCGGTGTGGACTTGTTGGGCCGAAGGGCCTGTTTCCACACTGTAAGTAATCTAATCTAATCTAAGATAAATGACAATTCGTAGGAGTAAAATATTGTCTGCACTAGCATGGTGTGTTGTAACCTTAAGCATTTATTCTTTTTTCATTAACCCCAGTAAATCTTTTCCAATGGGGCTTATTTAGATATTCACTGTCATCTGTAGGGTTAGTATTCAGTTAATGTGTGAACCATTTGCTAGTCACCCATGGAGCTGGCCATATATTCTCCTCCTAACTGATCGGGAAGATTCATTGCAATATTCCAACTTCCTGCAGATGACCTTTGACTTTCTCTTGGAAACTAAAGCAATTAAAAAGCAATTCCAAACAAGATGAGTTATTTTGGTTTCAATTGTGGAACAGCTGGAGCCAGATGTGCATGCCTTCCAATCTGAGGGGGCTCCAGCTGGATTAATATTGTGCTGGTATCAGCACAATATCATCGGCTAAACAGACTGCCTTTTACAGTCCCCAGACTGAGTTCCAAGGTCAGGATCAGGGTTGGGGGAGGAGGCAGTTGAGGAACATAAAATGGGTTGCCATGCTTCAAGTGCCATTCCTGCAACTGTACCAGCAGGAGTGGGATGTGACATGATGCACATTTGCTCATGGGTCACTCGAGGCCCTTAAGTAGTCAAATTCAAGGCCAGAAGGGCATCTTGCCACCAGTAATGTGATTCCATCCATGGTGGAAGAGCCCCATGCCAAGCAAGTTTCATTCTTCAGTCCAGTGACCAAACTATTTGGGGTCGGGGTAGAAGCAGTGTGCTGACTCTTTCGTGTGCTCATCAGAAATCGCTCTGGTCTTCCTGCCAGCTGTCCCCTTCCTCCCCTATCCACTCCACGAAGCCCCTGCCAGTCTACCCTTGGCAAGACTCTGCCTTGCCCTGGCACACATTTCACAACAGCGGAAGCAGAATGACTTCCCTCAGTGACTATGAACAGGCCCAAGGGAGATGGGTGGATTGCCTGACAAAGCATCATCACCAGCACTGTGGTTCAGTGGTTACTCACTGTTGCCACACAATGGGTTCAATCCCAGCCTCTGGGGATTGTCTGTGTGGAGTTTGCACATTCTTCCCGTGTCTATGCAGGTCCCCTCTGGGTGCTCTGGTTTCCTCCCACAGTCCAAAGATGTGCAGGTTAGGTGGATTGGCCATGCTACATTGCTCATAGTGTTCAGGGATGTGTAGGTTAGGTGCATTTGTCAAGGGTAGATATAGGGCAGGGAAATGGGTCTGGGTGCGTTACTCTGCAGGCGGTTGTGTAGATGCTGTAGGGATTCTATGATTCTACCTCTCATATGGGAGACAGCTCAGGAGGAGGAGGTGGTGACAGACAGGCCCTTCCATTTTACCCCACAGCTACATCCCCACCAATTTGAAATGCTGACAGGGAGCTGTGCAATTCAGAAACAAAAAAAAAACAGAAGTTGCTGGAGAAGCTCAGCAAGTCTGGCAATATTTTTGAAAGGAAATCAAAGTTAACATTTTGGGTCCACTGACCCTTTCTCAGAACTATGATGAAGAGTCCCCAAACCCGAAAGATTTCTATTCACAGATGCTGCCAGACCTGCTGAGCTTTTCCTGCAATTTCTGTTCTTGTTTCTGATTTACAACATCCGCAGTTCTTTCGGTTTTTAGCTGTACAGTTCATCCCAATAACTCTAAACTGCATAGCGGATGAAACCGCATTAAAATAAGCTCCGAGCCAGCTAGTCACCAGAATATAACCGAACCACACATTCACTGATTAAAACAGCCTCAGAAGATGATAACCAGCCTCCCGAGGCCACCCACTTGTTCTGTCCAGCATCTGAATTTAATTTTTCATCCTGATGCTGACTTTTCACCTCTCATTGCATCGAGCTTGAAAAGGGTGCAACTGCATGTTTACTTTATATCAAAATTAAGGTGGTAGATTGGATTTAATTACGGATCTGACACATTTTTTTAAAATTTGAAAGGTGAACAAAATCAAAAGAAAATATTTAAAAGCATGTCAAGGGTACTTTCACTGGAAACCTACAGAAGTAAGTTGTAATCTGTTAAATAGCAGGAACAAATAAGAGAAAGCAGCCAGAAGAATTCTTTTAATTCACTCGCGGGGATGTGGGAGGAGCAGGCTGGCCAATGGTTTATTGCCCATCCCTAGCTGCCCCTTGAGAAGGTGGTGGTGAGCTGCTTTTTGCCATTTTCATTTCCGGTGCTGGGTCGATGCTAGATCATCTGTCTGGTTTCATTTCTTTGATGAGACTCTGTGGCGATTGATACAATTGAATGGCTTGCTAGGCCGTTTCAGAGGGCAGTTGAGGATCCACCACACTGCTGTGGGTCTAAAGTCACATGCTAGTGAATCAGATGGGATTCCCGATAATTAACAACAGTCATCAGGAGATTCTTAATTCCAGATATTTTTATTGAATTCAAGTTCCACCATTTGCAGTTGCAGGATTTGAAACTGGCTCCCCAGAACATTCACAGAGAGTCTGGATTAATACACCGGGGATTCTAGGACCCGTGGGCATAGCCTTAGAATTAAAGGGGGTCAATTTAAGATGGAAATGAGGAGACATTTCTTCAGCCAGAGAGTGGTGGGCCTGTGGAATTCATTACCACAAGCACAGTGGAGGCCGGGACATTATATGTCTTCAAGGCAGGGATTGATAAATTCATAATCTTGCAAGGAATTAAGGGCTATTGGGAGAGTGCAGGTAAGTGGCATTAAAATGCCCATCAGCCATGATTGAATGGCGGAGTGGACTCGATGGGCCAAATGGCCTTACTTCCAGTCCTATGTCTTATGGTCTTATGTCTTAAAACATAGAACTGCAGATGCTCGAAATCTGAAACAAAAACAGAAGTTATTGGGGAAACCGAGCAGGTTTCTGATGAAGAGTCATTGGATTCAAAGCATCAACCATGCTTTCTTCCCAAAGATGCTGCTAGACCTACTGAGTTTGACCATGCAATTTCTGTACCTGTTAATAGTCTAACAATAATACCACTATGCAATTGCCTCCCCACCACTGCCTTATTAACAAAAATTAGAGATAGGACGTTCCCAATACATTGGGCAGCAGTCATTTCAATGCACTGAATTTCACCTCAAACATGAGTGACACAGTCTGCAAATACTGAGGTCTACTAAACCATTTGCTCCATTTTTCACAAACTTCTGTGGATAAATTTAAATGGAAATTTTGGATTCCAAGATGAACTGTGAGATGCTGAATGCTGCATTACAATAAACGACATTATAGTGAGATTTCAATGTAAATTGCTAAAATACTATCTCAAAATTGCTAGAAATTAATCATTATTCAATTTGTAGCATCTTTTTTAAATGAAAAGAATCTGAGTTATTTATGGTGCTCAAATTAAAGACATTATTAATATGAAGTTTGAAACAATTCTTCATATGATTACAATCTGTATAGATTTAACCATAAAAAAAAACTAAGGATACTTTACAAGAAATTACGACTTGAACCACATTAGGAAATATTGTGTCAGACGACCAAAACCTTGGTCATTGAAATAGGTTTCAGGAAGTATCATGAGGGAGGAGAGCAATGCAGAAGGGCAGAGAGCCACAATGAGGATACTCCAACATTTGGTGTCTAGGCAACTGAAGGTATATCCACCAATAGTGAAGCAATTAAAATTGGGAAATGCATAACAGAGACTAGAGAAGCACAGTTATCTCAAACATTGAAGGGCTGGATGAGATGACAGAGATAGGGTAAGGACAAGACCATGGACGTATTTCAAAGTGAGGATGAGAATTTTAAAGTTAAGGCTTTGCTTGACTGGGAACCAATGTGAATCATCAGGCACAAGGGTAAAAGGGAACAGGGCTTCCTGCAAATTAAGACATGGACAGAGGAGGATTGGACGCCTTCATGTTTCTGAAGGGTAGAACGTAGGATTCCAGACAAAATTCATTAGAATGGCCAATGCTGCAGGTCATAGAGACAGATGTAAATGAGTGTTTTAGTCTGCAACAAGTGAACTGAGACAAGGGTGAAGTAGTAGTCCCAGTGATGGCATGAGATGGTTGGAATACCTTTTCAGTTTCAACGACACTAAATTTCGGGATGGACAGGCTTCATCTGGAATTGTTGCTGAATAGGGATGGAGTCAGTAGCTGGCCAATGCAGTTTGGATTCACAAACCATGGCTTTAGCCTTCCCACTATGTGATGGGTAGAAAGTGAATTTTAAAAATACAGCCTGCCTCTGTGAGCTCGTGGGGTGCAGTGGCAGTGTTCCTGTCTCTGAGCCAGGAGGCCTGGGTTCAAGAGATGTAGGGATGGTAAATTGAAAATTATGTACAGCATCGATCTGCCTGCTATTTCAATAGAACCAATCAAACCAGGCTTGCACCTTCCTTAAAAAGGACAACAGAGCAATGGCCAATGAACCTATCTAACATTCAACAAATGGCAACTATAAATATCTTCTACAATTTCGATATTCACTATTACCATTCATTGTAATATAGCTAATCAGCAAAATAAAAATAGTAACCATCTTGTAAACAATCTCTTTTATGAGTACATACAATTCGATGTCTATCATATGAATACAATGTGCCCCAAAGATCAATTACTAATTGAAGCACGGCGAAACAGACAAACTTAGCTTTTTGTTTATCCTCAAGTAAAAATATGTGTGTGGCACTCACTCTAAACAGCATGGCTAAAACCTGACTAAATCCCTACATCAGGATCAATGAAAGACAGCCCTGAGGCACGATTCTGCAGCCTTCTGATTGCAAAGCAAGTGCTCAATTGTTTGAACTATCTGGCAACAAGCCATTTTGTTATTTGCCTCTTCCTAAAATGAATTGAAAATGTTGAACAATGCTCATGTCATTCAACACAATATTAATTCATAACAGAAGTTATGCACAGCCAGATATCTCTAAACATTGTGTTTAGTTTTGCATCACAGCATCAAAGAAGGTACAGGAAACATCAAATATAAATGAGCTATGAAGAACAGTTAAACTTTATAGTCCAAAAGGCAGATAATTAGTTTGGACCTCACAAAAATACATGAAGCCTGATACATCCCCTGGTATCACTTATTTTAACTCATAGTAATTCTTTAAAGTTCGCATAGAATGTCTGCCCATAGGACTAAAACAACAATATTGAGAGCTGAGAAGATTTGTCTATTCTCAGTGAACAAACTAATCAGAGGCCAAGCCCTGTAAGTTAAGAACAGGCCAAGTGTGTATGGAAGTTCCTCTCATTATTACTGATGTGTCCATTGGAATTGTTCACCCCATTCTTTAACAATAGTGCTGTATGAGCAAACCTCTCTACTGACCACCATGCTGTACAAATCTGAATGTTCCATTGCTCACAATAGCTTGTTACAACCATTCTCTTTCCGCAAAGGGATGTACAGGGTCTGCTTGGTCTGGAGTGGTAGAGAGAAACTTGACATTAAAACAGGAAGAGGTTCATCGTAAATTAAACTTTATTGGATGCTAGCAACTAAGTACAAGACATTGTAACAGAGATGATGGGGAGAAACAAATAGTGGTTTCCTTCTACGTTGGTAAGCTGTCCTCCCACCAAGTCTGTAGTGGGTGATGTTTAAGGAAGTCTTCAGTATTAATACTTTCAGCTTTGCATATTTTCTGCTCCCCCTAACCAACCACGTCCTCACCCTCAACCACTGCACCCTCCCCACCAAAGCTTTTTCTTCCTATATGATTATTATATTTATTGTATATATATATATATATAATATATATATATAATATTTATACATTTGCTACTATCACACCTCTCTGCAAATCTGTAACTTTACAAATTCAGGCAGCCTGGAGGTTTCAGTATTCCCATAAAATGTATTCAATATGCACTTGGAAAGATTGTAGATCTCTGGGTTGAAGACTGTTGATTTCCATTCTGTTCCTCATGGTGTAAAATCAGAAAATATCTTCGAATAGGAGGACCTTTAATCTCTTGGAGTTGTTTGGTGGAGGACATCTTCCTGCTGAAACAGGTAACTTCGCCATTGCAATATTTGGTATCTGTCCTACTCAGTGTATGGGTTTCTTGTGTCACCACAGGTTTTGCCCTTTAAGAACTGAATGAATAAATTCTGCTGAACTCCTATGATAAGGTTGATCTTCTCTGAGGATTGATTTAGGGATTTCAGGCTCTAGATTTTAGCTTTGCTCACCATCTGTATGGCTCTCTCTACAGTCAAATCTTCTTTTAACTATCATAAATATGTCAAAAGAATCCTTAGCAATTCATCGATTCTGCCTCTTATGAATTCTAGCTTTCAATCACCATTGTCAGGTTTTTCCACCACTATGAGAAAGTGAGATGCTGGAGATCAGAGTTGAAACATGTGGTGCTGGAAAAGCACAGCCAGTCAGGCAGCATCCAATGTTTCAAGCATTAGCTCTTCACCAGGAATGAGGGTGTGTCCAAGGGGGCTGAGAGTTAAATGGGAGGGGGCTGGGGCTAGGGGAAGGTAGCTGACAGCATGATACGTAAATGAAGGTGGGGGTGAAGGTGATAAGTCGGATGGGAGGATGGAGCGGATAGTGGGAAGGAAGTTGGACAGGTAGGACAGGTCAAGAAGGTGGTGTCGAGTTGGAAGGTTGAATCTAGGATAAGGTAGAGGGAGGGGACATGAGGAAACTGGTGAAACAACCCCACCGCCCTGTGGCTAAGCACTTTAACTCCTCCTCCCACTCTGCCAAGGACATGCAAATCTTGGGGCCTTCTCCACTGCCAAACTCCAACCACCCGATGCCTGGAGGAAGAACGCCTCATCTTCTGCCACACGGGATTAATGTGGACTTCACCAGATTCCTCATTTTCCCTCCACCCTCCTTATCCCAGATCCAACCATCCAACTCAGTACCACCCTCTTGACCTGTCCTACCTGTTCATCTTCCTTCCCACCTATCTGCTCCACCCTCCTCTCCGACCTATCCCCTTCATTCCCACCTTCATCTACCTATCACATTCCCAGCAACCTTCCTCCGCACAGCCCCAACAACCCCTCCCATTTATCTCTCAGCCCCTTGACCCACAAGGCTCATTCCTGATGAAGATGTTATGCTCAAAACATGGACTCTCCTGCTCCTCAGATGCTGCCTGATTGGCTGTGCTTTTCCAGCATCACAATTTTTGACTTTTCCACCACTGTGTTGAGATCATTGAAATAGAATAGAATATCCTTCATTGTCATGTGTACACCATTCCAGAAGTTCAGTGAAAAGCTTTTACAATGTCTGCCTGTTATGACGCAATCTTAGGTACAAATACCGAGGTACAAATCTTGAATACAAAAGAGGAATTAAAAAGTAGTTGATTTTTTTGCAGAGAGTAAAAAATATGACATCCTGAAAGGATTGACTTTATATCCGGACATAAACATTTCAAATAGACATTACATTGCAGCAGTGCAGCACCAGGCCTTTGTGCGTGGTCTGACTGTCCGCGCCAGGCCCCAGTCCAACAGTCGTTCCCGCTCCGATCCAAGTTCCCAGACTGCTCTAGGCCAACACTTAGCTGCTCCAAGCTAAATTCTAGGACGGCCTTTGCTGTGCCTGTCTCTGCACAGGAACTCACTGAACTCATGTTGCTCTGGGGTCTTGCTGCTTCTGTGCTGCTCCAGAGCTGCTTCCCCAAATCATGCTCAGGGAGCTTCCTGCTCCACGACTGCTTCCCCATACACTACTCTGGGATATTCCTGCTCCAGGACTGTTTTCCCACACACTGCTTTGGGATATTCCTGTTCCAGGGCTGCTTCCCCACACACTGCTCTGGGATATTCCTGTTCCAGGGCTGCTTCCCCATACACTGCTCTGGGGGCTTCCTGCTCCAGGGCTGCTTCCCCACACACTGCTCTGGGAGCCTCCTGCTCCAGGGCTGTTTCCCCATACACTGCTCTGGGAGCTTCCAGCCCCAGGGTAGCTTCCCCACACACTGATCTGGGATCTTCCTGCTCCAGGGCTCCTTCCCCACACACTGCTCTGGGATATTCCTGCTCCAGGGCTCCTTCCCCACACACTGCTCTGGGATATTCCTGCTCCAGAACTCTTCGCCACACACTGCTCTAGCGTTATTCTGCTCCAGGGTTGCTTCCCCACACACTGCTCTAGGGTTTTTCTGCTCCAGGGCTCCTTCCCCACACACTGCTCTGGGATATTCCTGCTCCAGGACTCTTCCCCACACACTGCTCTGGGATATTCCTGCTCCAGGACTCTTCCCCACACACTGCTCTAGGGTTTTTCTGCTCCAGGGCTCTTCCACACACACTGCTCTGGGGTTTTCCTGCGCCAGGGCTGCTTCTCCACATACTGCTCTGGGATCTTCCTGCTCCAGGGCTGCTTCCCCACACACTGCTCTGGGGTTTTCCTGCTCCAGGGCTGTTTGCCCACACACTGCTTTGGGATATTCCTGCTCCAGGGCTGTTTCCCCACACACTGCTCTGGGAGCTTCCTGCTCCAGGGCTGTTTCCCCACACACTGCTCTGGGAGCTTCCTGCTCCAGGGCTGCTTCCCCGCTCACTGCTCTGGGATATTCCTGCACCAGGGCTGCTTCCCCGCTCACTGCTCTGGGATATTCCTGCTCCAGGGCTGCTTCCCCACATCCCACTCTAGGATATTCATGCTCCAGTGCTGCATGGCCACACACACTGCTCTGGGAGCTTTCTGCCCCAGGGCTGCTTCCCCACACACTGCTCTAGAGATTAGCTGCTCCAGGACTGCTTCCCCACACACTGCTTAGGGATCTTGCTGCTCCAGGGCTGCTTCCCCACATCCCGCTCTGGGAGCTTCCTGCTCCAGGGCTGCTTCCCCACACACTGCTCTGGGATCTTCCTGCTCCAAGGCTGCTTCCCCACCCACTGCTCTGGGATATTCCTGCTCCAGGATTGTTTTCCCACACAGTGCTCTGGGATATTCCTGTTCCAGGGTTGCTTCCCCATACACTGCTCTGGGGATTTGCTGCTTCAGGCCTATGTACCCACACACTGCTCTGGGAGCCTCCTGCTACAGGACTGCTTCCCCACACACTGCTCTGGGATCTTCCTGCTCCTGGGCTGCTTCCCCACACACTGCTCTAGGGTTTTTCTGCTCCAGGGCTCCTTCCCCACACACTGCTCTGGGATATTCCTGCTCCAGGACTCTTCCCCACACACTGCTCTGGGATATTCCTGCTCCAGGGCTCTTCCCCACACACTGCTCTAGGGTTTTTCTGCTCCAGGGCTCTTCCACACACACTGCTCTGGGGTTTTCCTGCGCCAGGACTCTTCCCCACACACTGCTCTGGGATATTACTGCTCCAAGACTCTTCCCCACACACTGCTCTGGGATATTCCTGCTCCAGGGCTCTTCCCCTGACACTGCTCTAGGGTTTTTCTGCTCCAGGGTTGCTTCCCCACACACTGCTCTAGGGTTTTTCTGCACCAGGGCTCCTTCCCCACACACTGCTCTGGGATATTCCTGCTCCAGGACTCTTCCCCACACACTGCTCTGGGATATTCCTGCTCCAGGACTCTTCCCCACACACTGCTCTGGGATATTCCTGCTCCAGGACTCTTCCCCACACACTGCTCCAGGGTTTTTCTGCTCCAGGGCTCTTCCACACACACTGCTCTGGGGTTTTCCTGCGCCAGGGCTGCTTCTCCACATACTGCTCTGGGATCTTCCTGCTCCAGGGCTGCTTCCCCACACACTGCTCTGGGGTTTTCCTGCTCCAGGGCTGTTTGCCCACACACTGCTTTGGGATATTCCTGCTCCAGGGCTGTTTCCCCACACACTGCTCTGGGAGCTTCCTGCTCCAGGGCTGCTTCCCCACACACTGCTCTGGGAGCTTCCTGCTCCAGGGCTGCTTCCCCACATCCCGCTCTGGGAGCTTCCTGCTCCAGGGCTGCTTCCCCACACACTGCTCTGGGATCTTCCTGCTCCAAGGCTGCTTCCCCACCCACTGCTCTGGGATATTCCTGCTCCAGGATTGTTTTCCCACACAGTGCTCTGGGATATTCCAGCACCAGGGCTGCTTCCCCACACACTGCTCTGGGACATTCCTGCTCCAGGGCTGCTTCCCCACATCCCACTCTAGGATATTCATGCTCCAGTGCTGCATGGCCACACACTGCTCTGGGAGCTTTCTGCCCCAGGGCTGCTTCCCCACACACTGCTCTAGAGATTAGCTGCTCCAGGACTGCTTCCCCACACACTGCTTAGGGATCTTGCTGCTCCAGGGCTGCTTCCCCACATCCCGCTCTGGGAGCTTCCTGCTCCAGGGCTGCTTCCCCACACACTGCTCTGGGATCTTCCTGCTCCAAGGCTGCTTCCCCACCCACTGCTCTGGGATATTCCTGCTCCAGGATTGTTTTCCCACACAGTGCTCTGGGATATTCCTGTTCCAGTGCTGCTTCCCCATACACTGCTCTGGGGACTTCCTGTTCCAGGGTTGCTTCTCCATACACTGCTGTGGGGATTTGCTGCTTCAGGCCTATGTACCCACACATTGCTCTGGGAGCCTCCTGCTACAGGACTGCTTCCCCACACACTGCTCTGGGGACTTCCTGCTCCTGGGCTGCTTCCCCACACACTGCTCTGGGATCTTCCTGCTCCAGGGCTGCGTCCCCACACACTGCTCTGGAGAATTCCTGTTCCAGGGCTGCTACCCACACACTGCTCTGGGGACTTCCTGCTCCATGGCTGCTTCCCCACACACTGCTCTGGGGACTTCCTGCTCCAGGGGCTGCTACCCACACACTGCTCTGGGGACATCCTGCTCCAGGGCTGCTTCTCCACACACTGCTCTGGGATCTTCCTACTCCAGGGCTGCTTCCCCATACACTGCTCTGGGGTTTTGCTGCTCCAGGGCTGCAAACCCATACACTGCTCTGGGATATTCCTGCTCCAGGACTGCTACCCACACACTGCTCTGGGAACTTCCTGCTCCAGGACTGCTACCCACACACTGCTCTGGGATCTTCTTGCTCCAGGGCTGCTTCCCCACACACTGCTCTGGGGTTTTCCTGCTCCAGGACTGTTTTCCCACACACTGCTCTGGGGGCTTCCTGTTCCAGGGCTGCTTCCCACACACTGCTCTGGGGTTTTCCTGCTCCAGGACTGTTTTCCCAAACACTGCTCCGGGATCCTCCTGCTCCAGGGCTGCTTCCCCACACACTGCTCCGGGATCCTCCTGCTCCAGGGCTGCTTCCCCACACACTGCTCTGGGAGCTTCCTGCTCCAGGGCTACTTCCCCACACACTGCTCTGGGATATTCCTGCTCCAGGACTGTTTTCCCACACACTGTTCTGGAATATTCCTGTTCCAGTGCTGCTTCCCCACACACTGCTCTGGGGACTTCCTGCTCCAGGGCTGTTTCCCACACTCTGCACTAGGGGCTTCCTTCTCCAGGGCTGCGTCCCCACACTTTGCTCTGGGATCTTCCTGCTCCAGGGCTCCTTCCCCACACACTGCTCTGGGAGTTCCTGCTCCAGGGTTGCTTCCCCACACACTGCTCTGGGAGCTTACTGCTCCAGGGCTGTTTGTCCGCGCACTGCTCTGTGGACTTCCTGCTCCAGGTCTGTTCCCCCACACACTGATCTGGGATATTCCTGCTCCACGACTGCTTCCCCACACACTGCTCTGGGGACCTCCTGCTCCAGGTCTGTTCCCCCACACACTGATCTGGGAGCTTGCTGCTCCAGGGCTGCTTCCTCAAACACTGCTCTGGGGACTTGCTGCTCCAGGTTTGCTTCCCCACACACTGCTCTAGGAGCTTCCTGCTCCGCGGATGCTTCCCTACACACTGCTCGGATCTCGCAGCTCCAGGGCTGCTTCCCCATACACTGCTCTGGGGACTTCCAGCTCCAGGGCTGCTTCCCCACACACAGCTGTGGGGGCTTCCTGCTCCAGGGCTGCTTCCCCACGCACTGCTCTGGGGTCTTCCTGCTCCAGGACTGCTTCTCCACACACTGCTCTGGGGACTTACTGCTCCAGGGCTGCTTCCCCACGCACTGGTCTGGGGTCTTCCAGTTCCAGGACTGCTTCCCCACACACTGATCTGGGAGCTTCCTGCTCCCGGGCTGTTTCCCCAGACACTGCTCGGGCGCTTTCGGCTCCAGCGCTGCTTCCCCACACATTGCTCTGGGGACTTCCTGCTCCAGGTCTGTTCCCCCACACACTGATCTGGGAGCTTTCTGCTCCAGGGCTGCTTCCCCAGACACTGTGCTGGGGATTTCCTGTTCCAGGGCTGTTTCCCCACACTCTGCTCTGGGATCTTCCTATTCCAGGGCTGTTTCCCCACACACTGCTCTGGGGACTTCCTGCTCCAGGGCTGTTTCCCCACACACTGCTCTGGGGACTTACTGCTCCAGGGCTGCTTCCCCACACACTGCTCTGTGATCTTCCAGCTCCAGGGCTGCTTCCCCACACACAGCTGTGGGGGCTTCCTGCTCCAGGGCTGCTTCCCCACGCACTGCTCTGGGGTCTTCCTGCTCCAGGACTGCTTCTCCACACACTGCTCTGGGATCTTTCTACTCCAGGGCTGTTTCCCCACACACTGTGCTGGGGGCTTCCTATTCCAGGGCTGTTTCCCCACACACTGCTCTGGGATCTTCCTACTCCAGGGTTGTTTCCCCACACACTGCTCTGGGGACTTACTGCTCCAGGGCTGCTTCCCCACACACTGCTCTGTGATCTTCCAGTTCCAGGACTGCTTCCCCACACACTGATCTGGGAGCTTCCTGCTCCCGGGCTGTTTCGCCAGACACTGCTCGGGGGCTTTCGGCTCCAGCGCTGCTTCCCCACACATTGCTCTGGGGAATTCCTGCACAGGGCTGCTTCCCCACACATTGCTCTGGGGAATTCCTGCACAGGGCTGCTTCCCCACACACTGCTCTGGGGACTTCCTTCTCCCGCGCTGTTTCCCCACTCCCTGCTCTGGGAGCTTCCGGCTACAAGGTTGTTTCCACACACACTGCTCTGGGAGCTTTCAGCTCCGGGGCTGCTTGCCCACACATTGCTGTGGGGACTTGCTGCTCCAGGGCAGCTTCCCCACAAACTGCTCTGGGATCTTCCTGCTCCAGGGGAGCTTCCCCATACACTGCTCTGGGAGCTTCCTGCTCCAGGGCTGCTTCCCCACACACTGCTCTGGCGACTTCCTGCTCCAGGGCTGCTTCCCCACACACTGCTCTGGGGACTTCCTGCTCCAGGGCTGCTTTCCCACACATTGCTCTGGGGACATCCTGCTCCAGGGCTGTCTCCAAACACACTGCTCTGGGGACTTCCTGCTCCAGGGCTGCTTCCCCACACACTGCTCTGGGAGCTTGCTGCTCCAGGACTGCCTCCCCCCACTCCTCTGGGATCCCCCTGCTCCAGAGCTGCTTCCCCACACACCACTGTGGGAGCTTCCTGCTCCAGGGCTGCTTCCCCATACACTGCTCTGGGGACTTCCTGCTCCAGGACTGTTTCCCCACACACGGCTCTGGGGTCTCTCGGGTCCAGTTCTGCTTCCCCACTGACTGCTCTGGGGACTTCCTGCTCCAGGACTGTTTCCCCACAGCCTGGTCTGGGGGCTTCCTGCTCCAGGGTTGCTTGCCCACATACTGCTCTGGCATCTTCTTGTTCCAGGGCTGCTTCCCCACACACTGCTCTGGGATCGTCCGGCTCCAAGGCTGCTTCCCCACACACTGCTCTGGACTTCCTGTTCTAGGGCTGCTTCCCCACACATTGCTCTGGGGGTTTCCTGCTCCAGGGCTGCTTCCCCTCATATTGCTCTGGAATCTTCCAGCTCGAGGGCTGCTTCCCCACACACTGTTCTGGGATCCACCTGCTCCAGAGCTGCTTCCCCACACACTACTCTGGAGACTTCCTGCTCCAGGGCTGTTTCCCCACTCTCTACTGCGGGTGCTTCCTGCTCCAGGCTGCTTCCCCACACATTGCTCTCAGATCTTCCTGCTCTAGGGCTGCTTCCCTACACACTGCTCTGGGGACTTAATTCTCCACGATTCCTTCCCCACACACTGCTCTGGGGGCTTCCTGCTCCAGGTCTGCTTCCGCACACATTGCTCTGGGGACTTCCTGCTCCAGGACTGCATCCCCACACACTGCTCTAGGATCTTCCTGCTCCAGGGCACCTTTCCCACACACTGATCTGGGGGGGTCCCAGCTCCAGGTCTGCTTCCCCACACACTGCTCTGGGGACTTGCTGCTCCAGGTCTGCTTCCCCACACACTGCTCTGGGGACTTGCTGCTCCAAGGCTGCTTCCCCATACACTGCTCTGGGGACATCCTGCTCCTGGGCTGCTTCCCCACACACTGCTCTGGGGATCTTCCTGTTCCAGGGCTGCTTCCGCACACACTGCTCTGGGATCTTCCTTCTCCAGGGCTGCTTCCCCACACACTGCTCTGGGATCTTCCTTCTCCAGGGTTGCTTCCTCAAACACTGCTGTGCGTGCTTACTGGTCCAGGGCTGCTTCCCCACACACTGCTCTGGGGACTTCCTGCTCCAGATCTGTTCCCCCACACACTGATCTGGGAGCTTGCTGCTCCAGGGCTGCTTCCTCCATCACTGCTCTGGGGACTTGCTGCTCCAGGTTTGCTTCCCCACACACTGCTCTAGGAGCTTCCTGCTCCGCGGATGCTTCCCTACACACTGCTCGGATCTCGCAGCTCCAAGGCTGCTTCCCCATACACTGCTCTGGGGACTTCCAGCTCCAGGGCTGCTTCCCCACACACAGCTGTGGGGGCTTCCTGCTCCAGGGCTGCTTCCCCACGCACTGCTCTGGGGTCTTCCTGCTCCAGGACTGCTTCTCCACACACTGCTCTGGGATCTTCCTACTCCAGGGCTGTTTCCCCACACACTGTGCTGGGGGCTTCCTGTTCCAGGGCTGTTTCCCCACACACTGCTCTGGGATCTTCCTACTCCAGGGCTGTTTCCCCACACACTGCTCTGGGGACTTACTGCTCCAGGGCTGCTTCCCCACACAGTGCTCTGTGATCTTCCAGTTCCAGGACTGCTTCTCCACACACTGATCTGGGAGCTTCCTGCTCCCGGGCTGTTTCGCCAGACACTGCTCGGGGGCTTTCGGCTCCAGCGCTGCTTCCCCACACATTGCTCTGGGGACTTCCTGCTCCAGGTCTGTTCCCCCACACACTGATCTGGGAGCTTGCTGCTCCAGGGCTGCTTCCCCACACACTGTGCTGGGGGTTTCCTGTTCCAGGGCTGTTTCCCCACACACTGCTCTGGGATCTTCCTATTCCAGGGCTGTTTCCCCACACACTGCTCTGGGGACTTACTGCTCCAGGGCTGCTTCCCCACACACAGCTGTGGGGGCTTCCTGCTCCAGGGCTGCTTCCCCACGCACTGCTCTGGGGTCTTCCTGCTCCAGGACTGCTTTTCCACACACTGCTCTGGGATCTTCCTACTCCAGGGCTGTTTCCCCACACACTGTGCTGGGGGCTTCCTGTTCCAGGGCTGTTTCCCCACACACTGCTCTGGGATCTTCCTACTCCAGGGCTGTTTCCCCACACACTGCTCTGGGATCTTCCTACTCCAGGGCTGTTTCCCCACACACTGCTCTGGGGACTTATGCTCCAGGGCTGCTTCCCCACACACTGCTCTGTGATCTTCCAGTTCCAGGACTGCTTCCCCACACACTGATCTGGGAGCTTCCTGCTCCTGGGCTGTTTCGCCAGACACTGCTCGGGGGCTTTCGGCTCCAGCGCTGCTTCCCCACACATTGCTCTGGGGAATTCCTGCACAGGGCTGCTTCCCCACACACTGCTCTGGGGACTTCCTTCTCCCGCGCTGTTTCCCCACTCCCTGCTCTGGGAGCTTCCGGTTACAAGGCTGTTTCCCCACACACTGCTCTGGGAGCTTTCAGCTCCGGGGCTGCTTGCCCACACATTGCTGTGGGGACTTGCTGCTCCAGGGCAGCTTCCCCACAAACTGCTCTGGGATCTTCCTGCTCCAGGGGAGCTTCCCCATACACTGCTCTGGGAGCTTCCTGCTCCAGGGCTGTTTCGCCACACGCTGCTCTGGGAGTTTTCAGCTCCGGGGCTGCTTCCCCACACACTGATCTGGGAATTCCTTCTCCAGGGCTGCTTCCCCACACATTGCTGTGGGGACTTGCTGCTCCCGGGCTGCTTCCCCACAAACTGCTCTGGGAGTTTTCAGCTCCCAGGCTGCTTCCCCATACACTGCTTTGGGAGCCTCCTGCTCCAGATCCCAGAGTAATGTATGGGGAAGCAGCCCTGGAGCAGGAAGTCCCCAGAGATGTGTGTGGGGAAGCAGCCCTGAGGAGGAATTCCCCAGAGCAGTGTGTGGGGAAGCAGCCCTGGAGCAGAAAGCTCCAGAGCAGTGGGTGGGGAAGCAGCTCTGGAGCAGGGGGATCCCAGAGGAGTGTGTGGGGAGGCAGTCCTGGAGCAGCAAGCTCCCAGAGCAGTGTGTGGGGAGGCAGTCCTCGAGTTGGAAGATTCCAGAGCAGTATGAGGGGAAGCAGCGCTGGAGCAGGACACCCCCAGAGCAATATGTGGGGAAGCAGCCCTGGAAAAGGTAGTCCCCAGAGGAGTGCGTCGGGAAGCAGCCCTGGATCAGAAAGCTCCCAGAGCATTGTGTGGTGAAGCAGCCCTGGAGCAGGAATATCCCAGAGCATTGTGTGGTGAAGCAGCCCTGGAGCAGAAAGCTCCCAGAGCAGTGTGTAGGGAGGCGGCCCTGGAACAGGAAGTCCCTAGAGCTGTGTATGGGGAAGAAGCACTGGAGCCAGAAGATCCCAGAGCCATGTTTGGGTTTGCAGCCCTGCTCCAGTGCTGTTTCCGTACACACTGCTCTGGGGGCTTCCTGCTCCAGGGCTGCTTCCCCACACACTGCTCTGGGGGCTTCCTGCTCCAGGGCTGCTTCCCCACACACTGCTCTGGGGACTTCCTGCTCCAGGGCTGCTTCCCCACACACTGCTCTGGGGACTTCCTGCTCCAGGGCTGCTTCCCCACACATTGCTCTGGGGACATCCTGCTCCAGGGCTGTCTCCAAACAAACTGCTCTAGGGACTTCCTGCTCCAGGGCTGCTTCCCCACACACTGCTCTGGGGACTTCCTGCTCCAGGGCTGCTTCCCCACACACTGCTCTGGAGACTTCCCGTTCCAAGGCTTCTTCCCCACACAATGCTCTGGGATCCCCCTGCTCCAGGGCTGCTTCACCACACACTGCTCTGGAATTTTCCAGCTCGAGGGCTGCTTCCCCACACACTGCTCTGGGAGCTTGCTGCTCCAGGACTGCCTCCCCCCACTCCTCTGGGATCCCCCTGCTCCAGAGCTGCTTCCCCACACACCACTGTGGGAGCTTCCTGCTCCAGGACTGTTTCCCCACACACTGCTCTGGGGTCTCTCGGATCCAGTTCTGCTTCCCCACTGACTGCTCTGGGGACTTCCTGCTCCAGGACTGTTTCCCCACAGCCTGGTCTGGGGGCTTCCTGCTCCAGGGTTGCTTGCCCACATACTGCTCTGGCATCTTCTTGTTCCAGGGCTGCTTCCCCACACACTGCTCTGGGATCGTCCGGCTCCAAGGCTGCTTCCCCACACACTGCTCTGGACTTCCTGTTCTAGGGCTGCTTCCCCACACACTGCTCTGGACTTCCTGTTCTAGGGCTGCTTCCCCACACATTGCTCTGGGGGTTTCCTGCTCCAGGGCTGCTTCCCCTCATATTGCTCTGGAATCTTCCAGTTCCAGGGCTGTTTCCCCACTCTCTACTGCGGGTGCTTCCTGCTCCAGGCTGCTTCCCCACACATTGCTCTCAGATCTTCCTGCTCTAGGGCTGCTTCCCTACACACTGCGCTGGGGACTTAATTCTCCACGATTCCTTCCCCACACACTGCTCTGGGGGCTTCCTGCTCCAGGTCTGCTTCCGCACACATTGCTCTGGGGACTTCCTGCTCCAGGACTGCATCCCCACACACTGCTCTAGGATCTTCCTGCTCCAGGGCACCTTTCCCACACACTGATCTGGGGGGGTCCCAGCTCCAGGTCTGCTTCCCCACACACTGCTCTGGGGACTTGCTGCTCTAAGGCTGCTTCCCCATACACTGCTCTGGGGATCTTCCTGTTCCAGGGCTGCTTCCGCACACACTGCTCTGGGATCTTCCTTCTCCAGGGCTGCTTCCTCAAACACTGCTTTGCGTGCTTACTACTCCAGGGCTGTTTCCCCACACACTGCTCTGGAGACTGCCTGTTCCAGGGCTGCTTTCCCTCATACTGCTCTGGGAGTTTGCTGCTCCAGGGCTGTTTCCACATACACTGCTCTGGGATCTCCCTGCTCCAGAGCTGCTTCCCCACACACTGCTCTGGAGACTTGCTGCTCCAGGGCTGTTTCCACATACACTGCTCTGGGGACTTCCTGCTCCCTGGCTGCTTCCCCACACACTGCTCTGGGGGCTTCCTGATCCAGGACTGTTTCCCCACACACTGCTCTGTGAGCTTCCTGCTCCACACACAGCTCTATGAGCTTCCTGCTCCAGGGCTACTTCCCCACATAGTGCTTTGGGGGCTTCCTGATCCAGGGATGCTTCCTCACACACTGGTCTGGGGGGTCCCAGCACCAGGTCTGCTTCCCCACAGACTGCTCTGGGGACTTGCTGATCCAGGGCTGCTTCCCCACACACTGCACTGTGATAAGACCATAAGACATAGGAGCGGAAGTAAGGCCATTCGGCCCATCGAGTCCACTCCGCCATTCAATCATGGCTGATAGGCATTTCAAGGGGAAACTGAGGACTGCAGATGCTGGAGATCAGAGCTGAAAATGTGTTGCTGGAAAAGCGCAGCAGGTCAGGCAGCATCCAGGGAACAGGAGAATCGACGTTTCGGGCATAAGCCCTTCTTCAGGAATGAGGAAAGTGTGCCCAGCAGGCTAAGATAAAAGGTAGGGAGGAGGGACTTGGGGGAGGGGCGTTGGAAATGCGATAGGTGGAAGGAGGTCAAGGTGAGGGTGATAGGTCGGAGTGGGGGTGGGGGCGGAGAGGTCAGAAAGACGATTGCAGGTTAGGAAGGCGGTGCTGAGTTCGAGGGATTTGACTGAGACAAGGTGGGGGGAGGGGAAATGACGAAACTGGAGAAATCTGAGTTCATCCCTTGTGGTTGGAGGGTTCCTAAGCGGGAGATGAGGCACTCTTCCTCCAACCATCGTGTTGCTATGGTCTGGCGATGGAGGAGTCCACGGACCTGCATGTCCTTGGTGGAGTGGGAGGGGGAGTTGAAGTGTTGAGCCATGGGGTGGTTGGGTTGGTTGGTCCGGGTGTCCCAGAGGTGTTCTCTAAAGCGTTCCGCAAGTAGACGGCCTGTCTCCCCAATATAGAGGAGGCCACATTGGGTGCAGCGGATGCGATAGATGATGTGTGTGGAGGTGCAGGTGAATTTGTGGCGGATATGGAAGTATCCCTTGGGGCCTTGGAGGGAAGTAAGGGGGGAGGTGTGGGCGCAAGTTTTGCATTTCTTGCGGTTGCAGGGGAAGGTGCCGGGAGTGGAGGTTGGGTTGGTGGGGGGTGTGGACCTGATGAGGAAGTCACGGAGGGAGTGGTCTTTTTGGAACGCTAATAGGGGAGGGGAGGGAAATATATCCCTGGTGGTGGGGTCTGTTTGGAGGTGGCGGAAATGACGGTGGATGATCCGCTGTACATGGAGGTTGGTGGGGTGGTAGGTGAGGACCAGTGGGGTTCTGTCCTGGTGGCGGTTGGAGGGGCGGGGCTCAAGGGCGGGAAAGGAAGAAGCGGAGGGCTGCTCTAGGGACCTCCTGCTCCATGGCTGTTTCCTCACGCAGTGCTCTGAGGACTTGCTGATCCAGGGCTGCTTCCCTACACACTGCACTGTGATCTTGCTGCTCCAGGGCTGTTTCCCCATAGCCTGCTCTGGGATCTTCCGGCTCCAGGGCTGCTTTCCCACACACTACAATGGAGCTTCTTGCTACAGGACTGCTTCCACACACACTGCACTGGGATCTTCATACTCCATGGCTGCTTCCCCACACACTGCTCTGGGAGCTACCAGCTCCAGGGCACCCTGCCCATATAGTACTGTGGGGACTTCCTGATCCAGGGCTGTTTCCCCACACACTGCTCTGGACTTCCTGTTCTCGAGCTGTTTCCCCACACATTGCTCTGGGGACTACCTGTTCCAGGTCTGCTTCCCCAAACATTGCTCTGGGTGCTTCCTGCTCCAGGGCTGCTTCCCCTCATACTGCTCTGGAATCTTCCAGCTCCAGGGCTGCTTCCCCACACACTGCTCTGGGGGCTTCCTGCTCCACACACTGCTCTGTGAGCTTCCAGCTCCAGGGCTGCTTCCCCACATAGTGTTCTGGAGGTTTCCTGATCCAGGGCTGCTTCCTCAAACACTGGTCTGGGGGGTCCCAGCTACAGGTCTGCTTCCCCACAGACTGCTCTGGGGACTTGCTGATCCAGGGCCGCTTCCCCACTCACTGCACTGTGATCTTGCTGCTCCAGGGCTGTGTCCCCATAGCCTGCTCTGGAGAATTTCTGCTCCAGAGCTGTTTCCCCACAGCCTGCTCTGGGACCTTCCGGCTCCAGGGCTGCTTCCCCACACATTGCTCTAGAAGCTTCATACTCCATGGCTGTTTCCCCACGCACTGCTCTGGGGACTTCCGGCTCCAGGGCTGCTTCCCCACACACTGCTCTGGGAGCTACCTGCTCCAGGGCACCTTGCCCACATAGTGCTCTGGGGACTACCTGTTCCAGGGCTGCTTCCCCACACACTGCTCTAGGAGCTTCCTGCTCGATGGCTCCTTCCCCAAACATTGCACTGGAACCTCCTGCTCCAGGGCTGCTTCCCCACACACTGCTCTGGGAGCTTCCTGCTCCAGGGCTGTTTCCCCATACACTGCTCTGGGGACTTCCTGCTGCAGGGCTGCTTCCCCACAAACTGCTCTGTGAGCTTCCTGCTCCAAGTCTGCTTCCCCACACACTGCTCTGGGGGCTCCCGGGTCCAGGGCTGCTTCCCCACACACTGCTCTAGGAGCTTCCTGCTTCAGGGCTGTTTCCCCACACACCGCTCTGGGGACTTGGTGCTCCAGGGCTGCTTCCCCACACACTGCTCTGTGAGCTTCCTGCTCCAAGTCTGCTTCCCCACACACTGCTCTGGGGGCTCCCGGGTCCAGGGCTGCTTCCCCACACACTGCTCTAGGAGCTTCCTGCTTCAGGGCTGTTTCCCCACACACCGCTCTGGGGACTTGGTGCTCCAGGGCTGCTTCCCCACACACTGCTCTGGGGACTTGCTGCTCCCGGGCTGCTTCCCCACACACTGCTCTGTGAGCTTCCTGCTCCCGGGCTGCTTCCCCACACACTGCTCTGTGAGCTTCCTGCTCCAGGGCTGCTTCCCCACACACTGCTCTGGGATCTTCCTGCTCCTGGGTTGCTTCCCTACACACTGCTCTGCGGACTTAATTCTCCAGGATTGCTTCCCCACACACTGCTCTGGGGACTTCCTTCTCCAGGGCTGCTTCCACACACATTGCTCTGTGATCTTCCTGCTCCACGGCTGTTTCCCCACACATTGCTCAGGGGACTTCCTGCTGCAGGGCTCTTTCCCCACACATTGCTCTGGGGACTTCCTGCTCCAGAGCTTCTTCCCCATATAGTGCTCTGCGGGCTTCCAGTTCCAGGGCTGCTTCCCCACACACTACTCTGTGGGGCTTCCTACTCCAGGGCTCTTTCTGCACACACTGCTCTGTGGACTTTCTGCTCCAGGGCTCTTCCACACACATTGCTCTGCTGTTCACCATGTTGTTTGTGCAATCCGTACAGCTGTTAACCATGTTGTATGTGCAATCCGTACTGCTGATCTCAATGTTGTGTGTGCAATCCTTACTGGTGTTCACCATGTTATAAGCGCATTCCTTACTGCTGTTCACCATGTTGTATGTGCAATCCTTACTGCAGTTCACCATGTTATATGCGCAGTCCTTACTGCTGATCTCCATGTCGGATGCACAATCATTACTGCTGTTCACCATGTTGTACGTGCAATCCTTACTGCTGTTCACCATGTTGTATGTGCAATCCTTACTGCTGATACCATGATGTATATGCAATCCTTACTGCTGATCACCATGATGTATATGCAATCCTTACTGCTGATCACCATGTTCTATGCGTAATCCTTACTGCTGATCTCCATGTTGTATGTGCAATCCTTACTGGTGTTCACCATGTGAAAAGCGCATTCCTTACTGCTGTTCACCATGTTGTATGTGCAATCCTTACTGGGGTTCACCATGTTATATGCGCAATCCTTACTAGTGCTCACCATGTTATATGCGCATCTTTACTGCTGTTCACCATGTTGTTTGCGCAATCATTACTGCTGTTTACCATGTTGTAAGCGCAATCTTTACTGGTGTTCACCATCATGTCTGTGCAATCCATACTGCTGTTCACCATGATGTATGTGCAATCCTTACTGCTGTTCACCATGTTTTATGCGCAATCTTTATTGGTGTTCACCATGTTGTATGTGCAATCCTTACTGCTGATCTCCATGTTGTATGCGCAATCCTTACTGCTGATCTCCATGTTGTATGTGCAATGCTTAATGCTGATCTCAATTTTATACGCGCAATCCTTACTGCTTATCTCCATGTTGTATGTGCAATGCTTAATGCTGATCTCAATTTTATACGCGCAATCCTTACTGCTTATCTCCATGTTGAATGTGCAATCCTATTTGCTGTTCACCATATTGTATGTGCAATCCTTACTGCTCTTCACCATGTTGCATGTGCAATCCTTACTGCTATTCACCATGTTATGTGCGCACTCCGAACTGCTGTTCACCAAGTTGTATGCGCAATCCTTACTCCTGATCACCATGTTGTATGCACAATCGTTACTGCTGATCTCCATGTTGTATACGTAGTCTTTACTGGCGTTCACCAAGCTGTATGCGCAATCCTAACTGCTGTTCACCATGTTATATGCGCATTCCTTACTGCTGTTCACCATGTTATATGCGCAAACCTTATTGATGCTCACCATGTTGTTTGTGCAATCCTTACTGCTGTTAACCATGTTGAATGTGCAATCCATACTGCTGATCACCATTTTATATGTGCAATCCTTACTGGTGTTCACATGTTTTATGCGCAATCCTTACTGGTGTTGACAATGTTGTATGTGCAATCCTTACTGCTGACTTCCATGTTATATGAGCAATCCTTACTGCTGATCACCATGATGTATGTGCAATCTTACTGCTGTTCACCATGTTGTCTGTGCAATCCTTACTGCTGATCGCAACGTAGTCTGTGCAATCCTTACTGCTGTTCACCATGTTGTATGTAAAATCTTACTTCTGTTCACCATGTTGCACGTGCAATCCTTATTGCTGTTCAACATGTTGTATGCGCAATCTTTACTGGTGTTCGAATGTTGTGTGCGCAATCCTTCCTGCTGTTCATCATGTTGTATTTGCAATCCCTCGTGTTGATTACAATGTTGTATGCACAATCCTTACTGCTGTTCAGCATGTTGTCAGTGCAATCTTTACTGCTGATCACTATGTTGTATGTGCAATCCTTCCAGCTATTCACCATCTTGTATGTGCAATCCTAACTGCTGTTCACCATGTTGCAGGTGCAATCTTTACTGGTGTTCTCCATGTTGTGCGCACAAGTCTTATTGCTGTTCACCATGTTGTCTGTACAGTCCTTACTGCTGATCACCATGTTGTCTGTGCAATCCTTACTGGCGTTCACCATGTTGTATGTGCAATCCTTACTGCTGTTCACCATGTTGTATGTGCAATCCTTACTGCTGTTCACCATGTTGTCTGTGCAATCCTTACTGATGATCACCATGTTGTCTGTGCAATCCTTATTGCTGATCACCAAGTTCTATGAGCAATCCTTACTGCCGATTACCATGATGTATGTGCAATCTTACTGCTGTTCACCATGTTGTCTGTGCAATCCTTACTGCTAATCGCAACGTAGTCTGTGCAATCCTTACTGCTAATCGCAACGTAGTCTGTGCAATCCTTACTGCTGTTCTCCATGTTGTATGCGCAATTCTTACTGCTGTTCAACATGTTGTCTGTGCAATCCGTACAGCTGTTCACCATGATGTATGTGCAATCCATACTGCTGTTCACCATGTTGTATGCATAATCTTTACTGGTGTTCACCATCTTGTATGTGCAATGCTTTCTGCTGGTCCCACGTTGTATGCACAATCCCCACTGCTGTTCACCACGTTATATGCGCAATCCTTACTGCTGATCTCTATGTTGTATGTGCAATCTTTCTGCTGTTCTACATGTAGTCTGTGCAATCCTTACTGCTATTCAGCATGTTGTACGTGCAATCCTTAATGCTGATCACCATGTTATATGTGCAATCTTACTGCTGTTCACCATGTTGTCTGTGCAATCTTACTGCTGTTCACCATGTTGTATGTGCAATCCTTACTGCTGATCACCAAGTTCTATGAGCAATCCTTACTGCTGATCACCATGATGTATGTGCAATCTTACTGCTGTTCACCACGTTGTCTGTGTAATCCTTACTGCTAATCGCAATGTAGTCTGTGCAATCCTTACTGCTGTTCACCATGTTGTATGTGCAATCCTTACTGCTGATCACCAAGTTCTATGAGCAATCCTTACTGCTGATCACCATGATGTATGTGCAATCTTACTGCTGTTCACCACGTTGTCTGTGTAATCCTTACTGCTAATCGCAATGTAGTCTGTGCAATCCTTACTGCTGTTCGCCATGTTGTATGCGCAATCTTACTGCTGTTCTCCATGTTGTATGCGCAATCCCCACTGCTGTTCACCACGTTATATGCGCAATCCTTACTGCTGATCTTTATGTTGTATGTGCAATCCTTACTGGTGTTCACCATGTTATAAGCGCATTCCTTAATGCTGTTCACGATGTTGGATGCACAATCATTACTGCTGTTCACCATGATGTATGTGAAATCCTTACTGCTATTCACCATGTTATATGCGCAATCCTTACTGCTGATCTCTGTGTTGTATGTGCAATCCTTACTGCTGATCACCATGATGTGTATGCAATCCTTACTGCTGATCTCCATGTTGGATGTGCAATCCTTACTGGTGTTCACCAAGTTATAAGCGCATTCCTTACGGCTGTTCACCATGTTGTATGTGCAATCCTTACTGGTGTTCACCATATTATATGCGCATCTTTACTGCTGTTCACCATGTTGTAAGCGCAATCTTTACTGCTGTTCACCATCTTGTCTGTGCAATCCATACTGCTGTTTACCATGATGCATGTGCTATCCTTACTGCTGATCTCACTGTTGTAAGCGCAATCCTTACTGGTGTTCACATGTTTTATGCGCAATCCTTACTGGTGTTCACAATGTTGTATGTGCAATCCTGACTGCTGACTTCCATGTTATATGAGCAATCCTTACTGCTGATCACCATGATGTATGTGCAATCTTACTGCTGTTCACCATGTTGTCTGTGCAATCCTTACTGCTAATCGCAATGTAGTCTGTGCAATCCTTCCTACTGTTCACCATGTTGTATGCGCAATTCTTACTGCTGATCACCATGTTGTATGTACAATCCTTACTGCTGATCTCCATGTTGTGTACGTAATCCTTACTGGTGTTCACCAAGCTGTATGCGCAATCCTAACTGCTGTTCACCATGTTATATGTGCATTCGTTACTGCTATTCACCATGTTATATGCGCAAACCTTATTGGTGCTCACCATGTTGTTTGTGCAATCCTTACTGCTGTTAACCATGTTGTATGTGCAATCCGTATTGCTGATCACCATGTTATAGGTGCAATCCTTACTGGAGTTCACCATGTTGTATGCGCAATCCTTACTGCTGATCGTACTGTTGTGAGCGCAATCCTTACTGGTGTTCACCATGTTATATGCGCAATCCTAACTGGAGTTCACCATATTGTACGCACAATTCGTACTGCTGTTCACCATGTTGTATGCGCAATCCTTACTGCTGATCGTACTGTTGTAAGCGCAATCCTTACTGGTGTTCACCATGTTATATGCGCAATCTTAACTGGAGTTCACCATGTTGTATGCACAATCCATCCTGCTGTTCACCATGTTGTATGCACAATCCGTCCTGCTGTTCAGCATGTTGTCGGTGCAATCCTCACTGCTGTTCACCATGATGTATGCGCAATCCATGCTGCTGTTCACCATGTTGTATGCGCAATCTTTACTGGTGTTCACCATGTTGTATGCGCAATCTTTATTGGTGTTCACCATGTTGTATGCGCAATCCTTACTGCTGATCCCATGTTGTATGCACAATCCTTACTGCTGTTCACCATGTTGTATGCACAATCCTTACTGCTGATCTCCATGTTGTATGTGCAATGCTTACTGCTGATCTCAACTTTATACGCGCAATCCTTACTGCTTATCTCCATGTTGTATGTGCAATCCTATTTGCTGTTCACCATGTTGTATGTGCAATCCTTACTGCTATTCGCCATGTTATGTGAGCACTCCGAACTGCTGTTCACCAAGTTGTATGTGCCATCCTTACTGCTGTCCAACATGTTGTATGCGCAATCCTTACTGCTGTTCACCATGTTGAATGTGCAATCTTACTGCTGTTCACCATGTTGTATGGGCAATGCTTACTGCTGTTCAACATGTTGTATGTGCAATCCATACTGCTGTTCAACATGTTGTATGTGCAATCCTTGCTGCTGCTCACCATGTTGTATGTGCAATCCTTACTGCTGTTCACCATATTGTATGTGCAATCCTTGCTGCTGCTCACCATGTTGTATGCGCAATCCTTACTGCTGTTCACCATGTTGTATGCGCAATTCTTACTGCTGTTCACCATGTTGTATGTGCAGTCCTTACTGCTGTTCACCATGTTGTATGCACAATCCTTGTTGCTGATCACCATGTTGTATGTGCAATCCTTACTGCTGTTCACTATGTTGTATGCGCAATCCTTTCTGCTGTTCACCTGGTTGTCTGTGCAATCCTTACTGCTGTTCACCATGTTGTATGTGCAATACTTACTGCGGATCACCATGTTGTATGTGCAATCTTACTGCTGTTCACCATGTTGTATGCGCAATGCTTACTGCTGTTCACCATGTTGTCTGTGCAATCCTTACTGCTGTTCACCATGTTGTATGTGCAATCCTTACTGCTGATCACCAAGTTCTATGAGCAATCCTTACTGCCGATCACCATGATGTATGTGCAATCTTACTGCTGTTCACCATGTTGTCTGTGCAATCCTTACTGCTAATCGCAACGTAGTCTGTGCAATCCTTATTGCTGTTCGCCATGTTGTATGCGCAATCTTACTGCTGTTTTCCATTTTGTATGCGCAATTCTTACTGCTGTTCAACATGTTGTCTGTGCAATCCGTACAGCTGTTCACCATGTTGTATGCACAATCCATCCTGCTGTTCACCATGTTGTATGCACAATCCGTCCTGCTGTTCAGCATGTTGTCGGTGCAATCCTCACTGCTGTTCACCATGATGTATGCGCAATCTTTACTGGTGTTCACCATGTTGTATGCGCAATCTTTATTGGTGTTCACCATGTTGTATGTGCAATCCTTACTGCTGCTCACCATGTTGTATGCGCAATCCTTACTGCTGTTCACCATGTTGTATGTGCAGTCCTTACTGCTGTTCACCATGTTTAATGCACAATCCTTACTGCTGTTCACCATGTTGTATGCGCAATTCTTACTGCTGTTCACCATGTTGTATGTGCAGTCCTTACTGCTGTTCACCATGTTGTATGCACAATCCTTGTTGCTGATCACCATGTTGTATGCGCAATCCTTACCCCGGATCACCATGTTGTATGTGCAATCCTTACTGCTGTTCACCATGTTGTCTGTGCAATCCTTACTGCTGTTCACCATGTTGTATGTGCAATACTTACTGCTGTTCACCATGTTGTATGTGCAATCTTACTGCTGTTCACCATGTTGTATGTGCAATCTTACTGCTGTTCACCATGTTGTATGTGCAATCCGTACTGCTGTTCAACATGTTGTATGTGCAATACTTACTGCTGTTCACCATGTTGTATGCGCAATCCTTACTGCTATTCACCATGTTATGTGCGCACTCTGAACTATTGTTCACCAAGTTGTATGCGCAATCCTTACTGCTGTCCACCATGTTGTATGCGCAAACCTTACTGCTGATCACCATGTTGCATGTGCAATCTTGCTGCTGTTCAACATATAGTTTGTGCCATCCTTACTGCTGTTCACCATGATGTATGTGCAATCTTACTTCTGTTCAACACGTTGTCTGTACAATCCTTACTGCTTTTCACCATGTTGTATGCGCAATCCTTACTGCTGTTCAACATGTTGTATGCGCAATCCTTACTGCTGATCAACATGTTTTATCTGCAAACTTACTGCTGTTCAACGTGTAGTCTGTGCAATCCTTACTGCTATTCACCATGTTGTATGCGCAATCCTTACTGCTGATCAGCATGTTGTATGCACAATCCTTACTGCTGATCACCATGTAGTCTGTGCAATCTTACTGGTGTTCAACGTTGTGTCTCTGCAATCTTTACGGCTGTTCTCCATGTTGCATGTGCAATCCTGTTTGCTGTTCACCATGTTGTTTGTGCAATCTTGCTCGTGTTCTCCATGTTGTATGCACAATCCTTACTGCTGTTCACCATTTTCTATGTGCAATCCATACTGGAGTTCTCGTTTTTGCATGTACAATACTTATTGCTGTACACCATGTTGTATGCTCAATCCTTATTGCCGTTCACCATGTTGTATGCCCAATCCTTACTGCTGTTCACAATGTTGTATGTGCAATCCTTAATGCTGTTCACCATGTTGTATGTGCATTCGTGACTTCTGTTCACCATGTTGTATGCGCAATCCTTACTGCTGTCCACCATGTTGTATGCGCAATCCTTACTGCTGTTCACCATGTTGTATGTAAAATCTTACTTCTGTTCACCATGTTGTATGTGCAATCCTTATTGCTGTTCTCCATGTTGCACGTGCAATCCTTACTGCTGTTCACCATGTTGTATGTGCAATCCTTACTGGTGTTCACCATGTTATATGCGCAATCCTTACTAGTGTTCACCATGTTATATGCGCATTTTTACTGCTGTTCACCATGTTGTTTGCGCAATCATTACTGCTGTTTACCATGTTGTATGCGCAATCTTTACTGGTGTTCACCATCTTGTCTGTGCAATCCATACTGCTGTTCACCATGATGTATGTGCAATCCTTACTGCTGATCTCACTGTTGTAAGTGCAATCCTTACTGCTGATCACCATGATGTATGTGCAATCTTACTGCTGTTCACCATGTTGTATGTGCAATCCTTACTGCTGATCACCATGATGTATGTGCAATCTTACTGCTGTTCACCATGTTGTCTGTGCAATCCTTACTGCTGATCGCAACGTAGTCTGTGCAATCCTTACTGCTGTTCACCATGTTGTCTGCGCAATTCTTACTGCTGATCACCATGTTGTATGCACAATCCTTACTGCTGATCTCCATGTTGTATATGTAATCCTAACTGATGTTCACCAAGCTGTATGTGCAATCCTAACTGCTGTTCACCATGTTATATGTGCAAACCTTATTGGTGCTCACCATGTTGTTTGTGCAATCCTTACTGCTGTTAACCATGTTGTATGTGCAATCCGTATTGCTGATCACCATGTTATAGGTGCAATCCTTACTGGAGTTCACCATGTTGTATGCGCAATCCTTACTGGTGTTCACCATGTTATATGCGCAATCCTAACTGGAGTTCACCATGTTGTATGCGCAATTCTTACTGCTGATCACGATGTTGTATGCACAATCCTTACTGCTGTTCACCATGTTGTATGCACAATCCGTCCTGCTGTTCAGCATGTTGTCGGTGCAATCCTCACTGCTGTTCACCATGATGTATGCGCAATCCTTACTGGTGTTCACCATGTTGTATGCACAATCCTTACTGCTGTTCACCATGTTGTATGCGCAATCCTTACTGCTGATCTCCATGTTGTATGCGCAATGCTTACTGCTGATCTCAATTTTATACGCGCAATCCTTACTGCTTATCTCCATGTTGTATGTGCAATCCTATCTGCTGTTCACCATGTTGTATGTGCAATCTTTACTGGTGTTCACCATGTTGTATGCGCAATATTTACTGGTGTTCACCATGTTGCATGCGCAATCTGTATTGGTGTTCATCATGTTGTATGCGCAATCCTTTCTGCTGATCCCATGTTGTATGCACAATCCTTCCTGCTGTTCACCATGTTGTATGCGCAATCCTTACTGCTGATCTCCATGTTGTATGCGCAATCCTTACTGCTGATCTCCATGTTGTATGCGCAATCCTTACTGCTTATCTCCATGTTGTATGTACAATGCTTACTGCTGCTATCAATTTTATACGCGCAATCCTTACGGCTTATCTCCATGTTGTATGTGCAATCCTATCTGCTGTTCACCATGTTGTATGTGCAATCCTTACTGCTCTTCACCATGTTGCATGTGCAATCCTTACTGCTTTTCGCCATGTTATGTGAGCACTCCGAACTGCTGTTCACCAAGTTGTATGAGCAATCCTTATTGCTGTTCACCATGTCGTATGTGCAACCTTACTTCTGTTCAACAAGTTGTCTGTGCAATCTTACTGCTGTTCACCATGTTGTATGTGCAATACTTACTGCTGTTCACCATGTTGTATGCGCAATCCTTACTGCTGTTCACCATTTTGTATGTGCAATCCTTACTGTAATTCACCATGTTGTATGCGCAATCCTTACTGCTGATTAGCATGTTGTATGTGCACTCCTTTCTGCTGTTCAACATGTTGTATGCGCAATCCTTACTGCTGTTCAACATGTTGTATGTGCAATCCGTACTGCTGTTCACCATGATGTATGTGCAATCCTTGCTGCTGATCACCATGTTGTATGCGCAATCTTTACTGCTGTTCACCATGTTGTATGCGCAATCCTTACTGCTGTTCACCATTTTGTATGTGCAATCCTTACTGCTCTTCACCATGTTGCATGTGCAATCTTTACTCCTGATCACCATGTTGTATGCGCAATCCTTACTGCTATTCACCATGTCATGTGCGCATTCCGAACTGTTGTTCACCAAGTTGTATGCGCAATCCTTACTGCTGATCACCATGTTGCATGTGCAATCTTGCTGCTGTTCAACACGTTGTCTGTACAATCCTTACTGCTGATCACCATGTTGTATGCACAATTCTTACTGCTGATCACCGTGTTGTATGTGCAAACATACTACTGTTCAACATGAAGTCTGTGCAATCCTTACTGCTACTCACCATGTGGTATGCGCAATCCTTACTGCTGATCACCATGTAGTCTGTGCAATCTTAATGGTGTTCAACATTGTGTCTCTGCAATCCTTACTGCTGTTCTCCGTGTTGTATGCAGAATCCTTACTGCTGTTCACCATTTTCTATGTGCAATCCATGCTGAAGTTCTTGTTGTTGCATGTACAATACTTATTGCTGTTCACCATGTTGTATGCGCAATCCTTACTGCTGTTTACCATGTTGTATGTGCAATCCTTACTGCTGTTCACCATGTTGTTTGCGCAATCCTTACTGCTGTTCATCATGTTGTATGCGCAATCCTTCCTGCTGTTCACCATGTTGTATGCCCAATCCTTACTGCTGTTCACAATATTGTGTGTGCAATCCTTACTGCTGTCCACCATGTTGAATGCCCAATCCTTACAGCTGTCCACCATGTTGAATGCGCAATCCTTACTGCTGTCCACCATGTTGTATGCGCAATCCTTACTGCTGTTCACCATGTTATATGTAAAATCTTACTTATGTTCACCATGTTGCATGTGCAATCCTTATTGCTGTTCACCATGTTGCACGTGCAATCCGTATTGCTGTTCACCATGTTGTATGCGCAATCCTTCCTGCTGTTCATCATGTTGTATTTGCAATCCCTCGTGTTGATTACAATATTGGATGCACAATCCTTGCTGCTGTTCAGCATGTTGTCCGTGCAAGCTTTACTGCTGATCACCATGTTGTATGTGCAATCCTTACTGCTGTTCACCATGTTGTATGTGCAATCCTACTGCTGTTCAACATGTTGTCTGTGCAATCCTTACTGCTGTTCACCATGTTGTATGTGCAATCTTACTGCTGTTCAACATGTAGTCTGTGCAATCCTTACTGCTGTTCACCATGTGGTGTGCGCAATCCTGACTGCTGATCACCATGTTGTATGCGCAATCCTTATTGCTGTTCACCATGTTGTATGTACAATCCTTACTGCTGACTACCATGTTGTATGTGCAATCTTACTGCTTTTCACCATGTTGTATGTGCAATCCTTACTGCTGTTCACCATGTTGTATGTGCAATCCTTACTGCTGTTCACCATGTTGTATGTGCAATCCTTACTGCTGTTCACCATGTTGTATGCACAATTCTTACTGCTAATCACCATGTTGTATGTGCAATCCTTAATGCTGATCACCATGTTGTATGCGCAATCCTTATTGCTGTTCACCATGTTGTATGTGCAATCCTTAAATCTGATCACCATGTTCTTTGCGCAATTCTTACTGCTGATAACCATGTTGTATGCGCAATCCTTACTGCTGTTCACCATGTTGTATGTACAATCCTTACTGCTGACTACCATGTTGTATGTGCAATCTTACTGCTTTTCACCATGTTGTATGTGCAATCCTTATTGCTGTTCACCATGTTGTATGTACAATCCTTACTGCTGACTACCATGTTGTATGTGCAATCTTACTGCTTTTCACCATGTTGTATGTGCAATCCTTACTGCTGTTCAACATGGAGTCTGTGCAAATCTTACTCCTGATCACCATGATGTATGTGCAATCCTTACTGCTGATCACCATGTTGTATGCGCAATCCTTACTGCTGATCACCATGTTGTATGTGCAATCCTTACTGCTGTTCACCAGGTTGTATGCCCAATCCTTACTGCTGTTCACGATGTTGAATGCGCAATCCTTACTGCTGTTCACCATGTTGTATGTAATATCTTACTTATGTTCAACATGTTGCATGTGCAATCCGTATTGCTGTTCACCATGTTGTATGCGCAATCCTTCCTGCTGTTCATCATGTTGTATTTGCAATCCCTCGTGTTGATTACAATATTGGATGCACAATCCTTACTGCTGTTCAGCATGTTGTCCGTGCAAGCTTTACTGCTGATCACTATGTTGTATGTGCAATCCTTCCTGCTATTCACCATCTTGTATGTGCAATCCTAACTGCTGTACACCTTGCTGTCTGTGCAATCCTTACTGCTGTTCAACATGTTGTATGTGCACTCCTTACTGCTATTCACCATGTTATATGCACAGTCCTAACTGTTGTTCACCAAGTTGTATGCGCAATCCGCACTGCTCTTCACCATGTTGTATGTGCAATCCTACTGCTGTTCAACATGTTGTCTGTGCAATCCTTACTGCTGTTCACCATGTTGTAAGTGCAATCCTTCCTGCTGTTCACCATGTTGTATGTGCAATCCTTACTGCTGTTCACCATGTTGTCTGTGCAATCCTTACTGCTGTTCACCATGTTGTATGTGTAATCCTGACTGCTGTTCACCATGTTGTATGCGCAATCGTTACTGCTGATCACCATGTTGTATGTGCAATCCTTACTGCTGTTCACCATGTTGTATGTGCAATCCTTACTGCTGTTCACCATGTTGTATGTGCAATCCTTAATGCTGATCACCATGTTGTATGCGCAATCCTTATTGCTTTTCACCATGTTGTATGTGCAATCCTTAAATCTGATCACCATGTTGTATGCGCAATCCTTATTGCTGTTCACCATGTTGTATGTACAATCCTTCCTGCTATTCACCATCTTGTATGTGCAATCCTAACTGCTGCACACCTTGCTGTCTGTGCAATCCTTACTGCTGATCACCATGTTGTATGTGCAATCTTACTGCTGTTCACCAAGTTGTATGCGCAATCCGCACTGCTCTTCACCATGTTGTATGTGCAATCCTACTGCTGTTCAACATGTTGTAAGTGCAATCCTTCCTGCTGTTCACCATGTTGTATGTGCAATCCTTACTGCTGTTCACCATGTTGTCTGTAGCAATCCTTACTGCTGTTCACCATGTTGTCTGTAGCAATCCTTACAGCTGTTCACCATGTTGTCTGTGCAATCCTTCCTGCTGTTCACCATGTTGTATGTGCAATCCTTACTGCTGTTCACCATGTTGTCTGTGCAATCCTTACTGCTGTTCACCATGTTGTCTGTGCAATCCTTACTGCTGTTCACCATGTTGTATGTGCAATCCTTACTGCTGTTCACCATGTTGTATGTGCAATCCTTATTGCTGTTCACCATGTTGTGTGTGCAATCCTTAAATCGGATCACCATGTTGTATGCGCAATCCTTATTGCTGTTCACCATGTTGTATGTACAATCCTTACTGCTGATCACCATGTTGTATGTGCAATCTTACTGCTTTTCACCATGTTGTATGTGCAATCCTTACTGCTGTTCACCATGTTGTATGTGCAATCCTTACTGCTGTCCACCATGTTGTATGCGCAATCCTTACTGCTGATCACCATGTTGTATGTGCAATCCTTACTGCTGTTCATCATGTTGTATTTGCAATCTTACTGCTGTTCAAATTGTAGTCTGTGCAATCCTTACTGCTGTTCACCATGTTGTATGTGCAATCCTTAATGCTGATCACCATGTTGTATGCGCAATCCTTACTGCTGTTCACCATGTTGTATGCCCAATCCTTACTGCTGTTCACCATGTTGTATGTACAATCCTTACTGCTCTTCACCATGTTGCATGTGCGATCCTTACTCCTGCTCACCATGTTGTATGCCCAATCCTTACTGCTATTCACCATGTTATGTGCGCACTGCGAACTGTTGTTCACCAAGTTGTATGCGCAATCCTTACTGCTGTCCACGATGTTGTATGCGCAATCCTTACTGCTCATCACCATGTTGTATGTTCAATCTTACTTCTGTTCAACATGTTGTCAGTGCATTCATCACTGCTGTTCACCATGTTGTATGTGCAATCCTTACTGCTGTTTACCATGTTGTATGTGCAATCCTTACTGCTGACCATCATGTTGTATGCGCAATTCTTACTGCTGACCATCATGTTGTATGTGCATTCTTACTGCTGTTCAACATGTTGTCTGTGCTATCCTTACTGATATTCACCATGTTTTATGTGCATTAATACTGTTGTTCACCATGTTGTATGTGCAATCCTTACTGCTGATCACCATGTTGTATGTGCAATCTTACTGCTGTTCAACATGTTGTATGTGCAATCCTTACTGCTATTCACCATGTTGTATGTGCAATCCTTACTGCTGATCACCATGTTGTGTGCGCAATCCTTACTGTTGTTCACCGTGTGTATGTGCAATCCTTACTGCTGATCACCATGTTGTGTGCGCAATCCTTACTGTTGTTCACCATGTTGTATGTGCATTCCTTACTGCTCATCACCATGTTGTATGTGCAATCTTACTGCTGTTCAACATGTAGTCTGTGCAATCCTTACTGCTATTCACCATGATGTATGTGCAATCCTTACTGCTGATCACCATGTTGTATGTGCAATCCTAACTGCTGTTCACCATGTTGTGTGTGCAATCCTTACTGCATTTCACCTTGCTGTCTGTGCATTCCTTACTGCTGATCACCATGTTGTATGTGCAATGTTACTGCTGTTCACCATGTTGTATGCGCAATCCTTACTGCTGTTCAACATGTTGTATGTGCAATCCTTACTGCTGTTCACCATGTTGTATGTGCAATCCTTAGTGCTGTTCAACATGTTGTATGTGCAATCCTTACTGCTGTTCACTATGTTGTATGTGCAATCCTTACTGCTGATCACCATGTTGTATGCGCAATTCTTACTGCTAATCACCATGTTGTATGTGCAATCCTTAAATCTGATCACCATGTTCTTTGCGCAATTCTTACTGCTGATAACCATGTTGTATGCGCAATCCTTACTGCTGTTCACCATGTTGTATGTACAATCCTTACTGCTGACTACCATGTTGTATGTGCAATCTTACTGCTTTTCACCATGTTGTATGTGCAATCCTTATTGCTGTTCACCATGTTGTATGTACAATCCTTACTGCTGACTACCATGTTGTATGTGCAATCTTACTGCTTTTCACCATGTTGTATGTGCAATCCTTACTGCTGTTCAACATGGAGTCTGTGCAAATCTTACTCCTGATCACCATGATGTATGTGCAATCCTTACTGCTGATCACCATGTTGTATGCGCAATCCTTACTGCTGATCACCATGTTGTATGTGCAATCCTTACTGCTGTTCACCAGGTTGTATGCCCAATCCTTACTGCTGTTCACGATGTTGAATGCGCAATCCTTACTGCTGTTCACCATGTTGTATGTAATATCTTACTTATGTTCAACATGTTGCATGTGCAATCCGTATTGCTGTTCACCATGTTGTATGCGCAATCCTTCCTGCTGTTCATCATGTTGTATTTGCAATCCCTCGTGTTGATTACAATATTGGATGCACAATCCTTACTGCTGTTCAGCATGTTGTCCGTGCAAGCTTTACTGCTGATCACTATGTTGTATGTGCAATCCTTCCTGCTATTCACCATCTTGTATGTGCAATCCTAACTGCTGTACACCTTGCTGTCTGTGCAATCCTTACTGCTGTTCAACATGTTGTATGTGCACTCCTTACTGCTATTCACCATGTTATATGCACAGTCCTAACTGTTGTTCACCAAGTTGTATGCGCAATCCGCACTGCTCTTCACCATGTTGTATGTGCAATCCTACTGCTGTTCAACATGTTGTCTGTGCAATCCTTACTGCTGTTCACCATGTTGTAAGTGCAATCCTTCCTGCTGTTCACCATGTTGTATGTGCAATCCTTACTGCTGTTCACCATGTTGTCTGTGCAATCCTTACTGCTGTTCACCATGTTGTATGTGTAATCCTGACTGCTGTTCACCATGTTGTATGCGCAATCGTTACTGCTGATCACCATGTTGTATGTGCAATCCTTACTGCTGTTCACCATGTTGTATGTGCAATCCTTACTGCTGTTCACCATGTTGTATGTGCAATCCTTAATGCTGATCACCATGTTGTATGCGCAATCCTTATTGCTTTTCACCATGTTGTATGTGCAATCCTTAAATCTGATCACCATGTTGTATGCGCAATCCTTATTGCTGTTCACCATGTTGTATGTACAATCCTTCCTGCTATTCACCATCTTGTATGTGCAATCCTAACTGCTGCACACCTTGCTGTCTGTGCAATCCTTACTGCTGATCACCATGTTGTATGTGCAATCTTACTGCTGTTCACCAAGTTGTATGCGCAATCCGCACTGCTCTTCACCATGTTGTATGTGCAATCCTACTGCTGTTCAACATGTTGTAAGTGCAATCCTTCCTGCTGTTCACCATGTTGTATGTGCAATCCTTACTGCTGTTCACCATGTTGTCTGTAGCAATCCTTACTGCTGTTCACCATGTTGTCTGTAGCAATCCTTACAGCTGTTCACCATGTTGTCTGTGCAATCCTTCCTGCTGTTCACCATGTTGTATGTGCAATCCTTACTGCTGTTCACCATGTTGTCTGTGCAATCCTTACTGCTGTTCACCATGTTGTCTGTGCAATCCTTACTGCTGTTCACCATGTTGTATGTGCAATCCTTACTGCTGTTCACCATGTTGTATGTGCAATCCTTATTGCTGTTCACCATGTTGTGTGTGCAATCCTTAAATCGGATCACCATGTTGTATGCGCAATCCTTATTGCTGTTCACCATGTTGTATGTACAATCCTTACTGCTGATCACCATGTTGTATGTGCAATCTTACTGCTTTTCACCATGTTGTATGTGCAATCCTTACTGCTGTTCACCATGTTGTATGTGCAATCCTTACTGCTGTCCACCATGTTGTATGCGCAATCCTTACTGCTGATCACCATGTTGTATGTGCAATCCTTACTGCTGTTCATCATGTTGTATTTGCAATCTTACTGCTGTTCAAATTGTAGTCTGTGCAATCCTTACTGCTGTTCACCATGTTGTATGTGCAATCCTTAATGCTGATCACCATGTTGTATGCGCAATCCTTACTGCTGTTCACCATGTTGTATGCCCAATCCTTACTGCTGTTCACCATGTTGTATGTACAATCCTTACTGCTCTTCACCATGTTGCATGTGCGATCCTTACTCCTGCTCACCATGTTGTATGCGCAATCCTTACTGCTATTCACCATGTTATGTGCGCACTGCGAACTGTTGTTCACCAAGTTGTATGCGCAATCCTTACTGCTGTCCACGATGTTGTATGCGCAATCCTTACTGCTCATCACCATGTTGTATGTTCAATCTTACTTCTGTTCAACATGTTGTCAGTGCATTCATCACTGCTGTTCACCATGTTGTATGTGCAATCCTTACTGCTGTTTACCATGTTGTATGTGCAATCCTTACTGCTGACCATCATGTTGTATGCGCAATTCTTACTGCTGACCATCATGTTGTATGTGCATTCTTACTGCTGTTCAACATGTTGTCTGTGCTATCCTTACTGATATTCACCATGTTTTATGTGCATTAATACTGTTGTTCACCATGTTGTATGTGCAATCCTTACTGCTGATCACCATGTTGTATGTGCAATCTTACTGCTGTTCAACATGTTGTATGTGCAATCCTTACTGCTATTCACCATGTTGTATGTGCAATCCTTACTGCTGATCACCATGTTGTGTGCGCAATCCTTACTGTTGTTCACCGTGTGTATGTGCAATCCTTACTGCTGATCACCATGTTGTGTGCGCAATCCTTACTGTTGTTCACCATGTTGTATGTGCATTCCTTACTGCTCATCACCATGTTGTATGTGCAATCTTACTGCTGTTCAACATGTAGTCTGTGCAATCCTTACTGCTATTCACCATGATGTATGTGCAATCCTTACTGCTGATCACCATGTTGTATGTGCAATCCTAACTGCTGTTCACCATGTTGTGTGTGCAATCCTTACTGCATTTCACCTTGCTGTCTGTGCATTCCTTACTGCTGATCACCATGTTGTATGTGCAATGTTACTGCTGTTCACCATGTTGTATGCGCAATCCTTACTGCTGTTCAACATGTTGTATGTGCAATCCTTACTGCTGTTCACCATGTTGTATGTGCAATCCTTACTGCTGTTCAACATGTTGTATGTGCAATCCTTACTGCTGTTCACTATGTTGTATGTGCAATCCTTACTGCTGATCACCATGTTGTATGCGCAATTCTTACTGCTAATCACCATGTTGTATGCGCAATCCTTACTGCTGTTCAATATGTAGTCTGTGCAATCCTTACTGCTATTCAGCATGTTGTATATGTAATCCTTACGGCTGATCACCATGTTGTATGCGCAATCCTTACTGATATTCACCATGTTGAATGTGCAATCATTACTTCTGTTCACTATGTTGTATGCACAATCCTTACTGCTTTTCACCATGTTGTATGCGCAATCCTTACTGCTGTTCAACATGTTGTATGTGCAATCCTTACTGCTGTTCACCATGTTGTATGCACAATCCTTACTGCTAATCACCATGTTGTATGTGCAATCTTACTGCTGTTCAACATGGAGTCTGTGCAAACCTTACTCCTGATCACCATGATGAATGCGCAATCCTTACTGCTGTCCACCGTGTTGTATGCGCAATCCTTACTGCTCATCACCATGTTGTATGTGCAATCTTACTGCTGTTCAACATGTATTATGTGCAATCCTTACTGCTGTCCACCGTGTTGTATGCGCAATCCTTACTGCTCATCACCATGTTGTATGTGCAATCTTACTGCTGTTCAACATGTATTATGTGCAATCCTTACTGCTAATCACCATGTTGTATGTGCAATCTTTCTGCTGTTCTACATGGAGTCTGTGCAAACTGTACTCCTGATCACCATGTTGTATGTGCAATCCTTACTGCTGTCCACCGTGTTGTATGCGCAATCCTTACTGCTGTTCACCATGTTGCATGTGCAATCTTGCTGCTGTTCAACATATAGTTTGTGCCATCCTTACTGCTGTTCACCATAATGTATGTGCAATCTTACTTCTGTTCAACACGTTGCCTGTGCAATCCTTACTGCTGTTCACCATGTTGTATGCGCAATCCTTACTGCTGTCCACCATGTTGTATGCACAATCCTTACTGCTGATCACCATGTTGTATGCGCAATCCTTACTGCTGAACACCATGTTGTTTGCGCAATCCTTACTGCTATTCACCATGTTATGTGCGCACTGCGAACTGTTGTTCACCAAGTTGTATGCGCAATCCTTACTGCTGTCCACGATGTTGTATGCGCAATCCTTACTGCTCATCACCATGTTGTATGTTCAATCTTACTTCTGTTCAACATGTTGTCAGTGCATTCATCACTGCTGTTCACCATGTTGTATGTGCAATCCTTACTGCTGACCATCATGTTGTATGCGCAATTCTTACTGCTGACCATCATGTTGTATGTGCATTCTTACTGCTGTTCAACATGTTGTCTGTGCTATCCTTACTGATATTCACCATGTTTTATGTGCATTAATACTGTTGTTCACCATGTTGTATGTGCAATCCTTACTGCTGATCACCATGTTGTATGTGCAATCTTACTGCTGTTCAACATGTTGTATGTGCAATCCTTACTGCTATTCACCATGTTGTATGTGCAATCCTTACTGCTGATCACCATGTTGTGTGCGCAATCCTTACTGTTGTTCACCATGTTGTATGTGCATTCCTTACTGCTCATCACCATGTTGTATGTGCAATCTTACTGCTGTTCAACATGTAGTCTGTGCAATCCTTACTGCTATTCACCATGTTGTATGTGCAATCCTTACTGCTGATCACCATGTTGTATGTGCAATCCTAACTGCTGTTCACCATGTTGTGTGTGCAATCCTTACTGCATTTCACCTTGCTGTCTGTGCATTCCTTACTGCTGATCACCATGTTGTATGTGCAATGTTACTGCTGTTCACCATGTTGTATGCGCAATCCTTACTGCTGTTCAACATGTTGTATGTGCAATCCTTACTGCTGTTCACCATGTTGTATGTGCAATCCTTACTGCTGTTCAACATGTTGTATGTGCAATCCTTACTGCTGTTCACTATGTTGTATATGCAATCCTTACTGCTGTTCAACATGTTGTATGCGCAATCCTTACTGCTGTTCACCATGTTGTATGCCCAATCCTTACTGCTGTTCACCATGTTGTATGTACAATCCTTACTGCTCTTCACCATGTTGCATGTGCGATCCTTACTCCTGCTCACCATGTTGTATGCGCAATCCTTACTGCTATTCACCATGTTATGTGCGCACTGCGAACTGTTGTTCACCAAGTTGTATGCGCAATCCTTACTGCTGTCCACGATGTTGTATGCGCAATCCTTACTGCTCATCACCATGTTGTATGTTCAATCTTACTTCTGTTCAACATGTTGTCAGTGCATTCATCACTGCTGTTCACCATGTTGTATGTGCAATCCTTACTGCTGTTTACCATGTTGTATGTGCAATCCTTACTGCTGACCATCATGTTGTATGCGCAATTCTTACTGCTGACCATCATGTTGTATGTGCATTCTTACTGCTGTTCAACATGTTGTCTGTGCTATCCTTACTGATATTCACCATGTTTTATGTGCATTAATACTGTTGTTCACCATGTTGTATGTGCAATCCTTACTGCTGATCACCATGTTGTATGTGCAATCTTACTGCTGTTCAACATGTTGTATGTGCAATCCTTACTGCTATTCACCATGTTGTATGTGCAATCCTTACTGCTGATCACCATGTTGTGTGCGCAATCCTTACTGTTGTTCACCGTGTGTATGTGCAATCCTTACTGCTGATCACCATGTTGTGTGCGCAATCCTTACTGTTGTTCACCATGTTGTATGTGCATTCCTTACTGCTCATCACCATGTTGTATGTGCAATCTTACTGCTGTTCAACATGTAGTCTGTGCAATCCTTACTGCTATTCACCATGTTGTATGTGCAATCCTTACTGCTGATCACCATGTTGTATGTGCAATCCTAACTGCTGTTCACCATGTTGTGTGTGCAATCCTTACTGCATTTCACCTTGCTGTCTGTGCATTCCTTACTGCTGATCACCATGTTGTATGTGCAATGTTACTGCTGTTCACCATGTTGTATGCGCAATCCTTACTGCTGTTCAACATGTTGTATGTGCAATCCTTACTGCTGTTCACCATGTTGTATGTGCAATCCTTACTGCTGTTCAACATGTTGTATGTGCAATCCTTACTGCTGTTCACTATGTTGTATGTGCAATCCTTACTGCTGATCACCATGTTGTATGTGCAATGTTACTGCTGTTCACCATGTTGTATGCGCAATCCTTACTGCTGTTCAACATGTTGTATGTGCAATCCTTACTGCTGTTCACCATGTTGTATGCGCAATCCTTACTGCTGTTCAACATGTTGTATGTGCAATCCTTACTGCTGTTCACCATGTTGTATGTGCAATCCTTACTGCTGTTCAACATGTTGTATGTGCAATCCTTACTGCTGTTCACTATGTTGTATGTGCAATCCTTACTGCTGATCACCATGTTGTATGCGCAATTCTTACTGCTAATCACCATGTTGTATGCGCAATTCTTACTGCTGTTCAATATGTAGTCTGTGCAATCCTTACTGCTATTCAGCATGTTGTATATGTAATCCTTACGGCTGATCACCATGTTGTATGCGCAATCCTTACTGATATTCACCATGTTGAATGTGCAATCATTACTTCTGTTCACTATGTTGTATGCACAATCCTTACTGCTTTTCACCATGTTGTATGCGCAATCCTTACTGCTGTTCACCATGTTGTATGCGCAATCCTTACTGCTTTTCACCATGTTGTATGCGCAATCCTTACTGCTGTTCAACATGTAGTCTGTGCAATTCTTACTGCTGTTCACCATGTTGTATGTGCAATCCTTACTGCTGTTCACCATGTTGTATGCACAATCCTTACTGCTAATCACCATGTTGTATGTGCAATCGTACTGCTGTTCAACATGGAGTCTGTGCAAACCTTACTCCTGATCACCATGATGAATGCGCAATCCTTACTGCTGTCCACCGTGTTGTATGCGCAATCCTTACTGCTCATCACCATGTTGTATGTGCAATCTTACTGCTGTTCAACATGTATTATGTGCAATCCTTACTGCTGTTCACCATGTTTTATGTGCAATCCTTACTGCTGATCACCATGTTATATGCACAATCCTTACTGCTAATCACCATGTTGTATGTGCAATCTTTCTGCTGTTCTACATGGAGTCTGTGCAAACCGTACTCCTGATCACCATGTTGTATGTGCAATCCTTACTGCTGTCCACCGTGTTGTATGCGCAATCCTTACTGCTGTTCACCATGTTGCATGTGCAATCTTGCTGCTGTTCAACATATAGTTTGTGCCATCCTTACTGCTGTTCACCATAATGTATGTGCAATCTTACTTCTGTTCAACACGTTGCCTGTGCAATCCTTACTGCTGTTCACCATGTTGTATGCGCAATCCTTACTGCTGTCCACCATGTTGTATGCACAATCCTTACTGCTGATCACCATGTTTTATGCGCAATCCTTACTGCTGAACACCATGTTGTTTGCGCAATCCTTACTGCTATTCACCATGTTATGTGCGCACTGCGAACTGTTGTTCACCAAGTTGTATGCGCAATCCTTACTGCTGTCCACGATGTTGTATGCGCAATCCTTACTGCTCATCACCATGTTGTATGTTCAATCTTACTTCTGTTCAACATGTTGTCAGTGCATTCATCACTGCTGTTCACCATGTTGTATGTGCAATCCTTACTGCTGTTTACCATGTTGTATGTGCAATCCTTACTGCTGACCATCATGTTGTATGCGCAATTCTTACTGCTGACCATCATGTTGTATGTGCATTCTTACTGCTGTTCAACATGTTGTCTGTGCTATCCTTACTGATATTCACCATGTTTTATGTGCATTAATACTGTTGTTCACCATGTTGTATGTGCAATCCTTACTGCTGATCACCATGTTGTATGTGCAATCTTACTGCTGTTCAACATGTTGTATGTGCAATCCTTACTGCTATTCACCATGTTGTATGTGCAATCCTTACTGCTGATCACCATGTTGTGTGCGCAATCCTTACTGTTGTTCACCGTGTTGTATGTGCAATCCTTACTGCTGATCACCATGTTGTGTGCGCAATCCTTACTGTTGTTCACCATGTTGTATGTGCATTCCTTACTGCTCATCACCATGTTGTATGTGCAATCTTACTGCTGTTCAACATGTAGTCTGTGCAATCCTTACTGCTATTCACCATGTTGTATGTGCAATCCTTACTGCTGATCACCATGTTGTATGTGCAATCCTAACTGCTGTTCACCATGTTGTGTGTGCAATCCTTACTGCATTTCACCTTGCTGTCTGTGCATTCCTTACTGCTGATCACCATGTTGTATGTGCAATGTTACTGCTGTTCACCATGTTGTATGCGCAATCCTTACTGCTGTTCAACATGTTGTATGTGCAATCCTTACTGCTGTTCACCATGTTGTATGTGCAATCCTTACTGCTGTTCAACATGTTGTATGTGCAATCCTTACTGCTGTTCACTATGTTGTATATGCAATCCTTACTGCTGATCACCATGTTGTATGCGCAATTCTTACTGCTAATCACCATGTTGTATGCGCAATCCTTACTGCTGTTCAATATGTAGTCTGTGCAATCCTTACTGCTATTCAGCATGTTGTATATGTAATCCTTACGGCTGATCACCATGTTGTATGCGCAATCCTTACTGATATTCACCATGTTGAATGTGCAATCATTACTTCTGTTCACTATGTTGTATGCACAATCCTTACTGCTTTTCACCATGTTGTATGCGCAATCCTTACTGCTGTTCAACATGTAGTCTGTGCAATTCTTACTGCTGTTCACCATGTTGTATGTGCAATCCTTACTGCTGTTCACCATGTTGTATGCACAATCCTTACTGCTAATCACCATGTTGTATGTGCAATCTTACTGCTGTTCAACATGGAGTCTGTGCAAACCTTACTCCTGATCACCATGATGAATGCGCAATCCTTACTGCTGTCCACCGTGTTGTATGCGCAATCCTTACTGCTCATCACCATGTTGTATGTGCAATCTTACTGCTGTTCAACATGTATTATGTGCAATCCTTACTGCTGATCACCATGTTGTGTGTGCAATCTTTCTGCTGTTCTACATGGAGTCTGTGCAAACTATACTCCTGATCACCATGTTGTATGTGCAATCCTTACTGCTGTCCACCGTGTTGTATGCGCAATCCTTACTGCTGTTCACCATGTTGCATGTGCAATCTTGCTGCTGTTCAACATATAGTTTGTGCCATCCTTACTGCTGTTCACCATAATGTATGTGCAATCTTACTTCTGTTCAACACGTTGCCTGTGCAATCCTTACTGCTGTCCACCATGTTGTATGCACAATCCTTACTGCTGATCACCATGTTGTATGCGCAATCCTTACTGCTGATCACCATGTTGTTTGCGCAATCCTTTCTGCCATTCACCATGTTCTATGTGCACTCCTTACTGCTGTTCAACATGTAGTCTGTGCAATCCTTACTGCTATTCACCATGTGGTGTGCGCAATCCTTACTGCTGATCACCATTTTGTATGCGCAATCCTTACTGCTGATCACCATGTAGTCTGTGCAATCTTACTGGTGTTCAACATTGTGTCTCTGCAATCCTTACTGCTGTTCTCCATGTTGTATGTGCCATCCTTACTGCTATTCTCCATGTTGCATGTGCAATTCTTACTGCTGTTCACCATGTTGTTTGTGGAATCTTACTCATGTTGTCCATGTTGTATGCACAATCCTTACTGCTGTTCACCATTTTCTATGTGCAATCCATACTGGAGTTCTTGTTGTTGCATATACAAAAATATTGCTGTTCACTATGTTGTATGCTCAATCCTTATTGCTGTGCACCATGTTGTTTGCCCAATCCTTACTGCTCTTCGCAATGTTGTATGTGCAATCCTTACTCCTGCTCACCATGTTGTATGTGCATTTGTCACTTCTGTTCACCATGTTGTATGCACAATCCTTACTGCTGTTCACCATGTTGTATGTAAAATCTTACTGCTGAACACCATGTTGCATGTTCAATCTTACTGCTCTTCAACATGTAGTCTGTGCAATCCTTACTGCTGATCATCATGTTGTATGTGCAATCCTGACTGCTGATCACCATGTTGTATGTGCAATCTTACTGCTGTTCAACATGTAGTCTGTGCAATCCTTACTGCTCTTCACCATGTTGTATGCCCAATCCTTACTGCTGTTCACCATGTTGTATGTACAATCCTTACTGCTCTTCACCATGTTGCATGTGCAAACCTTACTCCTGCTCACCATGTTGTATGCGCAATCCTTACTGCTATTCACCATGTTATGTGCGCACTGCGAACTGTTGTTCACCAAGTTGTATGCGCAATCCTTACTGCTGTCCACTATGTTGTATGCGCAATCCTTACTGCTGATCACCATGTTGTATGTGCAATCTTACTTCTGTTCAATATGTAGTCTGTGCAATCCTTACTGCTCTTCACCATGTTGTATGCCCAATCCTTACTGCTGTTCACCATGTTGTATGTACAATCCTTACTGCTCTTCACCATGTTGCATGTGCAATCCTTACTCCTGCTCACCATGTTGTATGCGCAATCATTACTGCTATTCACCATGTTATGTGCGCACTGCGAACTGTTGTTCACCAAGTTGTATGCGCAATCTTACTGCTGTCCACCATGTTGTATGCGCAATCCTTACTGCTGATCCCCATGTTGTATGTGCAATCTTACTTCTGTTCAACATGTTGTCTGTGCAATCCTTACTGCTATTCAGCATGTTGTACGTGCAATCCTTAATGCTGATCACCATGTTGTATGCGCAATCCTTACTGCTGTTCATCATGTTGTATGCGCAATCCTTACTGCTGTTCAACATGTTGTATGTGCAATCCTTACTGCTGTTCACCATGTTGTATGTGCAATCCTTAATGCTGATCACCATGTTGTATGCGCAATTCTTAATGCTAATCACCATGTTGTGTGCGCAATCCTTACTGCTGTTCAATATGTAGTCTGTGCAATTCTGATTGCTATTCAGCATGTTGTATATGTAATCTTTACGGCTGATCACCATGTTGTATGCGCAATCCTTACTGATATTCACCATGTTGAATGTGCAATCATTACTTCTGTTCACTATGTTGTATGCGCAATTCTTACTGCTGTCCACCATGTTGTATGTGCAATCTTACTGCTGTTCAACATGTAGTCTGTGCAATCCTTACTGCTGTTCACCATGTTGCATGTGCAATCTTGCTGCTGTTCAGCATATAGTTTGTGCCATCCTTACTGCTGTTCACAAGAATGTATGTGCAATCTTACTTCTGTTCAACACGTTGTCTGTGCAATCCTTACTGCTGTTCACCATGTTGTATTCGCAATTCTTACTGCTGTCCATCATGTTGTATGCACAATCCTTACTGCTGATCACCATGTTGTATCTGCAAACTTACTGCTGTTCAACATGTAGTCTGTGCAATCCTTACTGCCATTCACCATGTTCTATGTGCACTCCTTACTGCTGTTCAACATGTAGTCTGTGCAATCCTTACTGCTATTCACCATGTGGTGTGCGCAATACTTACTGTTGTTCACCATGTTGTATGTGCATTCCTTACTGCTCATCACCATGTTGTATGTGCAATCTTACTGCTGTTCAACATGTAGTCTGTGCAATCCTTACTGCTATTCACCATGTTGTATGTGCAATCCTTACTGCTGATCACCATGTTGTATGTGCAATCCTAACTGCTGTTCACCATGTTGTGTGTGCAATCCTTACTGCATTTCACCTTGCTGTCTGTGCATTCCTTACTGCTGATCACCATGTTGTATGTGCAATCTTACAGCTTTTCACCATTTTGTATGCGCAATCCTTACTGCTGTTCAACATGTTGTATGTGCAATCCATACTGCTGTTCACCATGTTGTCTGTGCAATCCTTACTGCTGTTCAACATGTTGTATGTGCAATCCTTACTGCTGTTCACTATGTTGTATGTGCAATCCTTACTGCATTTCACCTTGCTGTCTGTGCATTCCTTACTGCTGATCACCATGTTGTATGTGCAATCTTACAGCTTTTCACCATTTTGTATGCGCAATTCTTACTGCTGTTCACTATGTTGTATGTGCAATCCTTACTGCTGATCACCATGTTGTATGCGCAATTCTTACTGCTAATCACCATGTTGTATGCGCAATCCTTACTGCTGTTCAATATGTAGTCTGTGCAATCCTTACTGCTATTCAGCATGTTGTATATGTAATCCTTACGGCTGATCACCATGTTGAATGCGCAATCCTTACTGATATTCACCATGTTGAATGTGCAATCATTACTTCTGTTCACTATGTTGTATGCGCAATCCTTACTGCTTTTCACCATGTTGTATGCGCAATCCTTACTGCTGTTCAACATGTAGTCTGTGCAATTCTTACTGCTGTTCACCATGTTGTATGTGCAATCCTTACTGCTGTTCACCATGTTGTATGCACAATCCTTACTGCTAATCACCATGTTGTATGTGCAATCTTACTGCTGTTCAACATGGAGTCTGTGCAAACCTTACTCCTGATCACCATGATGAATGCGCAATCCTTACTGCTGTCCACCGTGTTGTTTGCGCAATCCTTACTGCTGATCACCATGTTGTATGTGCAATCTTACTGCTGTCCAACATGTATTATGTGCAATCCTTACTGCTGTTCAACATGTTTTATGTGCAATCCTTACTGCTGATCACCATGTTGTGTGTGCAATCTTTCTGCTGTTCTACATGGAGTCTGTGCAAACTATACTCCTGATCACCATGTTGTATGTGCAATCCTTACTGCTGTCCACCGTGTTGTATGCGCAATCCTTACTGCTGTTCACCATGTTGCATGTGCAATCTTGCTGCTGTTCAACATATACTTTGTGCCATCCTTACTGCTGTTCACCAGAATGTATGTGCAATCTTACTTCTGTTCAACACGTTGCCTGTGCAATCCTTACTGCTGTTCACCATGTTGTATGCGCAATCCTTACTGCTGTCCACCATGTTGTATGCACAATCCTTACTGCTGATCACCATGTTGTATGCGCAATCCTTACTGCTGATCACCATGTAGTCTGTGCAATCTTACTGGTGTTCAACATTGTGTCTCTGCAATCATTACTGCTGTTCTCCACGTTGTATGTGCCATCCTTACTGCTATTCTCCATGTTGCATGTGCAATCCTTACTGCTGTTCACCATGTTGTTTGTGCAATCTTACTCATGTTCTCCATGTTGTCTGCACAATCCTTACTGCTGTTCACCATTTTCTATGTGCAATCCATACTGGAGTTCTTGTTGTTGCAAATACAATACTTATTGCTGTTCACCATGTTGTATGCCCAATCCTTACTGCTGTTCACAATGTTGTATGTGCAATCCTAACTCCTGCTCACCATGTTGTATGTGCATTTGTGACTTCTGTTCACCATGTTGTATGCACAATCCTTACTGCTGTTCACCATGTTGTATGCGCAATCCTTACTGCTGTTCACCATGTTGTATGTAAAATCTTACTTCTGCTCACCATGTTGCATGTGCAATCCTTATTGCTGTTCACCATGTTGCACCTGCAATCCTTATTGCTGTTCAACATGTTGTATGCACAATCCTGACTGTTGTTCAGCATGTTGTCCGTGCAATCTTACTGCTGTTCAACATGTTGTCTATGCAATCCTTACTGCTGTTCACCATGTTGTATGTGCAATACTTACTGCTGATCATCATGTTGTATGCGCAATCCTTACTGCTAATCATCATGTTGTATGCGCAATCCTTACTGCTGAACACCATGTTGTATGTGCAATCTTACTGCTGTTCAACATGTAGTCTGTGCAATCCTTACTGCTGATCATCATGTTGTATGCGCAATCCTTACTGCTGATCACCATGTTGTATGTGCAATCTTACTGCTGTTCAACATGTAGTCTGTGCAATCCTTACTGCTCTTCACCATGTTGTATGCCCAATCCTTACTGCTGTTCACCATGTTGTATGTACAATCCTTACTGCTCTTCACCATGTTGCATGTGCAATCCTTACTCCTGCTCACCATGTTGTATGCGCTATCCTTACTGCTATTCACCATGTTATGTGCGCACTGCGCACTGTTGTTCACCAAGTTGTATGCGCAATCCTTACTGCTGTCCACCATGTTGTATGCGCAATCCTTACTGCTGATCACCATGTATGTGCAATCTTACTTCTGTTCAATATGTTGTCTGTGCAATCCTTACTGCTCTTCACCATGTTGTATGCCCAATCCTTACTGCTGTTCACCATGTTGTATGTACAATCCTTACTGCTCTTCACCATGTTGCATGTGCAATCCTTACTCCTGCTCATCATGTTGTATGCGCAATCATTACTGCTATTCACCATGTTATGTGCGCACTGCGAACTGTTGTTCACCAAGTTGTATGCGCAATCCTTACTGCTGTCCACCATGTTGTATGCGCAATCCTTACTGCTGATCACCATGTTGTATGTGCAATCTTACTGCTGTTCAACATGTAGTCTGTGCAATCCTTACTGCTATTCAGCATGTTGTACGTGCAATCCTTAATGCTGATCACCATGTTGTATGCGCAATCCTTACTGCTGTTCATCATGTTGTATGCGCAATCCTTACTGCTGTTCAACATGTTGTATGTGCAATCCTTACTGCTGTTCACCATGTTGTTGTGCATTCCTTACTGCTGATCAACATGTTGTATGCGCAATTCTTACTGCTAATCACCATGTTGTATGCGCAATCCTTACTGCTGTTCAATATGTAGTCTGTGCAATTCTGACTGCTATTCAGCATGTTGTATATGTAATCCTTACGGCTGATCACCATGTTGTATGCGCAATCCTTTCTGATATTCACCATGTTGAATGTGCAATCATTACTTCTGTTCACTATGTTATATGCGCAATCCTTACTGCTGTCCACCATGTTGTATGTGCAATCTTACTGCTGTTCAACATGTAGTCTGTGCAATCCTTACTGCTATTCACCATGTTGTATGTGCATTAATACTGTTGTTCACCATGTTGTATGTGCAATCCTTACTGCTGATCACCATGTTGGATGTGCAATCTTACTGCTGTTCGACATGTTGTATGTGCAATCCTTACTGCTATTCACCATGTTGTATGTGCAATCCTTACTGCTGATCACCATGTTGTGTGCGCAATCCTTACTGTTGTTCACTGTGCTGTATGTGCAATCCTTACTGCTGATCACCTTGTTGTGTGCGCAATCCTTACTGTTGTTCACCATGTTGTATGTGCAATCCTTACTGCTCATCACCATGTTGTATGTGCAATTTTTCTGCTGTTCAACATGTAGTCTGTGCAATCCTTACTGCTATTCACCATGTTGTATGTGCAATCCTTACTGCTGATCACCATGTTGTATGTGCAATCCTAACTGCTGTTCACCATGTTGTATTTGCAATCCTTACTGCATTTCACCTTGCTGTCTGCGCATTCCTTACTGCTGTTCAACATGTTGTGTGTGCAATCTTACTGCTTTTCACCATGTTGTATGCGCAATCCTTACTGCTGTTCAACATGTTGTATGTGCAATCCTTACTGCATTTCACCTTGCTGTCTGCGCATTCCTTACTGCTGTTCAACATGTTGTATGTGCAATCCTTACTGCTGTTCACCATGTTGTATGTGCAATCCTTACTCATGATCACCATGTTGTATGTGCAATTCTTACTGCTAATCACCATGTTGTATGCGCAATCCTTACTGATATTCACCATGTTGAATGTGCAATCATTACTTCTGTTCACTATGTTGTATGCACAATCCTTACTGCTTTTCACCATGTTGTATGCGCAATCCTTACTGCTGTTCGACATGTTGTATGTGCAATTCTTACTGCTGTTCACCATGTTGTATGTGCAATCCTTACTGCTGTTCACCATGTTGTATGCACAATCCTTACTGCTAATCACCATGTTGTATGTGCAATCTTACTGCTGTTCAACATGGAGTCTGTGCAAACCTTACTCCTGATCACCATGATGTATGCGCAATCCTTACTGCTGTCCAACGTGTTGTATGCGCAATCCTTACTGCTGATCACCATGTTGTATGTGCAATCTTACTGCTGTTCAACATGTATTATGTGCAATCCTTACTGCTGTTCACCATGTTTTATGTGCAATCCTTACTGCTGATCACCATGTTATATGCACAATTCTTACTGCTAATCACCATGTTGTATGTGCAATCTTTCTGCTGTTCTACATGTAGTCTGTGCAATCCTTACTGCTATTCAGCATGTTGTACGTGCAATCCTTAATGCTGATCACCATGTTGTATGTGCAATCCTTACTGCTGTTCATCATGTTGTATGCGCAATCCTTACTGCTGTTCAACATGTTGTATGTGCAATCCTTACTGCTGTTCACCATGTTGTTGTGCATTCCTTACTGCTGATCAACATGTTGTATGCGCAATTCTTACTGCTAATCACCATGTTGTATGCGCAATCCTTATGCTGTTCAATATGTAGTCTGTGCAATTCTGACTGCTATTCAGCATGTTGTATATGTAATCCTTACGGCTGATCACCATGTTGTATGCGCAATCCTTTCTGATATTCACCATGTTGAATGTGCAATCATTACTTCTGTTCACTATGTTGTATGCGCAATCCTTACTGCTGTCCACCATGTTGTATGTGCAATCTTACTGCTGTTCAACATGTAGTCTGTGCAATCCTTACTGCTATTCACCATGTTGTATGTGCATTAATACTGTTGTTCACCATGTTGTATGTGCAATCCTTACTGCTGATCACCATGTTGTGTGCGCAATCCTTACTGTTGTTCACCATGTTGTATGTGCAATCCTTACTGCTGATCACCATGTTGTGTGCGCAATCCTTACTGTTGTTCACCATGTTGTATGTGCAATCCTTACTGCTCATCACCATGTTGTATGTGCAATTTTTCTGCTGTTCAACATGTAGTCTGTGCAATCCTTACTGCTATTCACCATGTTGTATGTGCAATCCTTACTGCTGATCACCATGTTGTATGTGCAATCCTAACTGCTGTTCACCATGTTGTATTTGCAATCCTTACTGCATTTCACCTTGCTGTCTGCGAATTCCTTACTGCTGTTCAACATGTTGTATGTGCAATCCTTACTGCTGTTCACCATGTTGTATGTGCAATCCTTACTGCTGTTCAACATGTTGTATGTGCAATCCTTACTGCTGTTCACCATGTTGTATGTGCAATCCTTACTCATGATCACCATGTTGTATATGCAATTCTTACTGCTAATCACCATGTTGTATGCGCAATCCTTACTGATATTCACCATGTTGAATGTGCAATCATTACTTCTGTTCACCATGTTGTATGCACAATCCTTACTGCTAATCACCATGTTGTATGTGCAATCTTACTGCTGTTCAACATGGAGTCTGTGCAAACCGTACTCCTGATCACCATGATGTATGCGCAATCCTTACTGCTGTCCAACGTGTTGTATGCGCAATCCTTACTGCTGATCACCATGTTGTATGTGCAATCTTACTGCTGTTCAACATGTATTATGTGCAATCCTTACTGCTGTTCACCATGTTTTATGTGCAATCCTTACTGCTGATCACCATGTTATATGCACAATCCTTACTGCTAATCACTATGTTGTATGTGCAATCTTTCTGCTGTTCTACATGGAGTCTGTGCAAACCGTACTCCTGATCACCATGTTGTATGCGCAATCCTTACTGCTGTCCACCATGTTGTATGCGCAATCCTTACTGCTGTTCACCATGTTGCATGTGCAATCTTGCTGCTGTTCAACATATAGTTTGTGCCATCCTTACTGCTGTTCACCATAATGTATGTGCAATCTTACTTCTGTTCAACTCGTTGCCTGTGCAATCCTTACTGCTGTTCACCATGTTGTATGCGCAATCCTTACTGCTGTCCACCATGTTGTATGCACAATCCTTACTGCTGATCACCATGTTGTATGCGCAATCCTTACTGCAGATCACCATGTTGTATGCGCAATCCTTACTGCCATTCACCATGTTCTATGTGCACTCCTTACTGCTGTTCAACATGTAGTCTGTGCAATCCTTACTGCTATTCACCATGTGGTGTGCGCAATCCTTACTGCTGATCACCATTTTGTATGCGCAATCCTTACTGCTATTCACCATGTGGTGTGCGCAATCCTTACTGCTGATCACCATGTAGTCTGTGCAATCTTACTGGTGTTCAACATTGTGTCTCTGCAATCCTTACTGCTGTTCTCCATGTTGTATGTGCCATCCTTACTGCTATTCTCCATGTTGCATGTGCAATCCTTACTGCTGTTCACCATGTTGTTTGTGCAATCTTACTCATGTTCTCCATGTTGTATGCACAATCCTTACTGCTGTTCACCATTTTCTATGTGCAATCCATACTGGAGTTCTTGTTGTTGCATATACAATACTTATTGCTGTTCACCATGTTGTATGCTCAATCCTTATTGCTGTGCACCATGTTGTTTGCCCATTCCTTACCGCTGTTCACAATGTTGTATGTGCAATCCTTACTGCTGCTCACCATGTTGTATGTGCATTCGTGACTTCTGTTCACCATGTTGTATGCGCAATCCTTACTGCTGTCCACCATGTTGTATGCGCAATCCTCACTGCTGATCACCATGTTGTATGTGCAATCTTACTTCTGTTCAATATGTTGTCTGTGCAATCCTTACTGCTGATCACCATGTTGTATGTGCAATCTTACTGCTGTTCAACATGTAGTCTGTGCAATCCTTACTGCTCTTCACCATGTTGTATGCCCAATCCTTACTGCTGTTCACCATGTTGTATGTACAATCCATACTGCTCTTCACCATGTTGCATGTGCAATCCTTACTCCTGCTCATCATGTTGTATGCGCAATCATTACTGCTATTCACCATGTTATGTGCGCACTGCGAACTGTTGTTCACCAAGTTGTATGCGCAATCCTTACTGCTGTCCACCATGTTGTATGCGCAATCCTTACTGCTGATCACCATGATGTATGTGCAATCTTACTTCTGTTCAACATGTTGTCTGTGCAATCCTTACTGCTGATCACCATGTTGTATGTGCAATCTTACTGCTGTTCAACATGTAGTCTGTGCAATCCTTACTGCTATTCAGCATGTTGTACGTGCAATCCTTAATGCTGATCACCATGTTGTATGCGCAATCCTTACTGCTGTTCATCATGTTGTATGCGCAATCCTTACTGCTGTTCAACATGTTGTATGTGCAATCCTTACTGCTGTTCACCATGTTGTTGTGCATTCCTTACTGCTGATCAACATGTTGTATGCGCAATTCTTACTGCTAATCACCATGTTGTATGCGCAATCCTTACTGCTGTTCAATATGTAGTCTGTGCAATTCTGACTGCTATTCAGCATGTTGTATATGTAATCCTTACGGCTGATCACCATGTTGTATGCGCAATCCTTTCTGATATTCACCATGTTGAATGTGCAATCATTACTTCTGTTCACTGTGTTGTATGCGCAATCCTTACTGCTGTCCACCATGTTGTATGTGCAATCTTACTGCTGTTCGACATGTTGTATGTGCAATCCTTACTGCTATTCACCATGTTGTATGTGCAATCCTTACTGCTGATCACCATGTTGTGTGCGCAATCCTTACTGTTGTTCACTGTGCTGTATGTGCAATCCTTACTGCTGATCACCATGTTGTGTGCGCAATCCTTACTGTTGTTCACCATGTTGTATGTGCAATCCTTACTGCTCATCACCATGTTGTATGTGCAATTTTTCTGCTGTTCAACATGTAGTCTGTGCAATCCTTACTGCTATTCACCATGTTGTATGTGCAATCCTTACTGCTGATCACCATGTTGTATGTGCAATCCTAACTGCTGTTCACCATGTTGTATTTGCAATCCTTACTGCATTTCACCTTGCTGTCTGCGCATTCCTTACTGCTGTTCAACATGTTGTGTGTGCAATCTTACTGCTTTTCACCATGTTGTATGCGCAATCCTTACTGGTGTTCAACATGTTGTATGTGCAATCCTTACTGCTGTTCACCATGTTGTATGTGCAATCCTTACTGCTGTTCAACATGTTGTATGTGCAATCCTTACTGCTGTTCACCATGTTGTATGTGCAATCCTTACTCATGATCACCATGTTGTATGTGCAATTCTTACTGCTAATCACCATGTTGTATGCGCAATCCTTACTGATATTCACCATGTTGAATGTGCAATCATTACTTCTGTTCACTATGTTGTATGCACAATCCTTACTGCTTTTCACCATGTTGTATGCGCAATCCTTACTGCTGTTCAACATGTTGTATGTGAAATTCTTACTGCTGTTCACCATGTTGTATGTGCAATCCTTACTGCTGTTCACCATGTTGTATGCACAATCCTTACTGCTAATCACCATGTTGTATGTGCAATCTTACTGCTGTTCAACATGGAGTCTGTGCAAACCTTACTCCTGATCACCATGATGTATGCGCAATCCTTACTGCTGTCCAACGTGTTGTATGCGCAATCCTTACTGCTGATCACCATGTTGTATGTGCAATCTTACTGCTGTTCAACATGTATTATGTGCAATCCTTACTGCTGTTCACCATGTTTTATGTGCAATCCTTACTGCTGATCACCATGTTATATGCACAATTCTTACTGCTAATCACCATGTTGTATGTGCAATCTTTCTGCTGTTCTACATGGAGTCTGTGCAAACCGTACTCCTGATCACCATGTTGTATGCGCAATCCTTACTGCTGTCCACCATGTTGTATGCGCAATCCTTACTGCTGTTCACCATGTTGCATGTGCAATCTTGCTGCTGTTCAACATATAGTTTGTGCCATCCTTACTGCTGTTCACCATAATGTATGTGCAATCTTACTTCTGTTCAACACGTTGCCTGTGCAATCCTTACTGCTGTTCACCATGTTGTATGCGCAATCCTTACTGCTGTCCACCATGTTGTATGCACAATCCTTACTGCTGATCACCATGTTGTATGCGCAATCCTTACTGCTGATCACCATGTTGTATGCGCAATCCTTACTGCCATTCACCATGTTCTATGTGCACTCCTTACTGCTGTTCAACATGTAGTCTGTGCAATCCTTACTGCTATTCACCATGTGGTGTGCGCAATCCTTACTGCTGATCACCATTTTGTATGCGCAATCCTTACTGCTATTCACCATGTGGTGTGCGCAATCCTTACTGCTGATCACCATGTAGTCTGTGCAATCTTACTGGTGTTCAACATTGTGTCTCTGCAATCCTTACTGCTGTTCTCCATGTTGTATGTGCCATCCTTACTGCTATTCTCCATGTTGCATGTGCAATCCTTACTGCTGTTCACCATGTTGTTTGTGCAATCTTACTCATGTTCACCATGTTGTATGTGCAATCCTTACTGCTGTTTACCATGTTGTATGTGCAATCCTTGCAGCTGATCACCATGTTGTATGCGCAATTCTTACTGCTGACCATCATGTTGTATGTGCATTCTTACTGCTGTTCAACATGTTGTCTGTGCATTCTTACTGCTGTTCAACATGTTTTATGTGCATTAATACTGTTGTTCACCATAATGTTCATCCTTACTGCTGTTCACCATAATGTATGTGCAACATTGTGTCTCTGCAATCATTACTGCTGTTCTCCACGTTGTATGTGCCATCCTTACTGCTATTCTCCATGTTGCATGTGCAATCCTTACTGCTGTTCACCATGTTGTTTGTGCAATCTTACTCATGTTCTCCATGTTGTATGCACAATCCTTACTGCTGTTCACCATTTTCTATGTGCAATCCATACTGGAGTTCTTGTTGTTGCATATACAATACTTATTGCTGTTCACCATGTTGTATGCTCAATCCTTATTGCTGTGCACCATGTTGTATGCCCAATCCTTACTGCTGTTCACAATGTTGTATGTGCAATCCTAACTCCTGCTCACCATGTTGTATGTGCATTTGTGACTTCTGTTCACCATGTTGTATGCACAATCCTTACTGCTGTTCACCATGTTGTATGTAAAATCTTACTTCTGCTCACCATGTTGCATGTGCAATCCTTATTGCTGTTCACCATGTTGCACCTGCAATCCTTATTGCTGTTCAACATGTTGTATGCACAATCCTTACTGTTGTTCAGCATGTTGTCCGTGCAATCTTACTGCTGTTCAACATGTTGTCTATGCAATCCTTACTGCTGTTCACCATGTTGTATGTGCAATCCTTACTGTTGTTCACCATGTTGTATGTGCAATCCTTACTGCTGATCATCATGTTGTATGCGCAATCCTTACTGCTGAACACCATGTTGTATGTGCAATCTTACTGCTGTTCAACATGTAGTCTGTGCAATCCTTACTGCTGATCATCATGTTGTATGCGCAATCCTTACTGCTGATCACCATGTTGAATGTGCAATCTTACTGCTGTTCAACATGTAGTCTGTGCAATTCTGACTGCTATTCAGCATGTTGTATATGTAATCCTTACGGCTGATCACCATGTTGTATGCGCAATCCTTACTGCTGAACACCATGTTGTATGTGCAATCTTACTGCTGTTCAACATGTAGTCTGTGCAATCCTTACTGCTGATCATCATGTTGTATGCGCAATCCTTACTGCTGATCACCATGTTGTATGTGCAATCTTACTGCTGTTCAACATGTAGTCTGTGCAATCCTTACTGCTCTTCACCATGTTGTATGCCCAATCCTTACTGCTGTTCACCATGTTGTATGTACAATCCTTACTGCTCTTCACCATGTTGCATGTGCAATCCTTACTCCTGCTCACCATGTTGTATGTGCAATCCTTACTGCTATTCACCATGTTGTATGTGCAATCCTTACTGCTGATCACCATGTTGTATGTGCAATCCTAACTGCTGTTCACCATGTTGTATTTGCAATCCTTACTGCATTTCACCTTGCTGTCTGCGCATTCCTTACTGCTGTTCAACATGTTGTGTGTGCAATCTTACTGCTTTTCACCATGTTGTATGCGCAATCCTTACTGCTGTTCAACATGTTGTATGTGCAATCCTTACTGCTGTTCACCATGTTGTATGTGCAATCCTTACTGCTGTTCAACATGTTGTATGTGCAATCCTTACTGCTGTTCACCATGTTGTATGTGCAATCCTTACTCATGATCACCATGTTGTATGTGCAATTCTTACTGCTAATCACCATGTTGTATGCGCAATCCTTACTGATATTCACCATGTTGAATGTGCAATCATTACTTCTGTTCACTATGTTGTATGCACAATCCTTACTGCTTTTCACCATGTTGTATGCGCAATCCTTACTGCTGTTCAACATGTTGTATGCGCAATCCTTACTGCTGATCACCATGTTGTATGTGCAATCTTACTGCTGTTCAACATGTAGTCTGTGCAATCCTTACTGCTATTCAGCATGTTGTACGTGCAATCCTTAATGCTGATCACCATGTTGTATGCGCAATCCTTACTGCTGTTCATCATGTTGTATGCGCAATCCTTACTGCTGTTCAACATGTTGGATGTGCAATCCTTACTGCTGTTCACCATGTTGTTGTGCATTCCTTACTGCTGATCAACATGTTGTATGCGCAATTCTTACTGCTAATCACCATGTTGTATGCGCAATCCTTACTGCTGTTCAATATGTAGTCTGTGCAATTCTGACTGCTATTCAGCATGTTGTATATGTAATCCTTACGGCTGATCACCATGTTGTATGCGCAATCCTTTCTGATATTCACCATGTTGAATGTGCAATCATTACTTCTGTTCACTATGTTGTATGCGCAATCCTTACTGCTGTCCACCATGTTGTATGTGCAATCTTACTGCTGTTCAACATGTAGTCTGTGCAATCCTTACTGCTATTCACCATGTTGTATCTGCATTAATACTGTTGTTCACCATGTTGTATGTGCAATCCTTACTGCTGATCACCATGTTGGATGTGCAATCTTACTGCTGTTCGACATGTTGTATGTGCAATCCTTACTGCTATTCACCATGTTGTATGTGCAATCCTTACTGCTGATCACCATGTTGTGTGCGCAATCCTTACTGTTGTTCACCATGTTGTATGTGCAATCCTTACTGCTCATCACCATGTTGTATGTGCAATTTTTCTGCTGTTCAACATGTAGTCTGTGCAATCCTTACTGCTATTCACCATGTTGTATGTGCAATCCTTACTGCTGATCACCATGTTGTATGTGCAATCCTAACTGCTGTTCACCATGTTGTATTTGCAATCCTTACTGCATTTCACCTTGCTGTCTGCGCATTCCTTACTGCTGTTCAACATGTTGTGTGTGCAATCTTACTGCTTTTCACCATGTTGTATGCGCAATCCTTACTGCTGTTCAACATGTTGTATGTGCAATCCTTACTGCTGTTCACCATGTTGTATGTGCAATCCTTACTGCTGTTCAACTTGTTGTATGTGCAATCCTTACTGCTGTTCACCATGTTGTATGTGCAATCCTTACTCATGATCACCATGTTGTATGTGCAATTCTTACTGCTAATCACCATGTTGTATGCGCAATCCTTACTGATATTCACCATGTTGAATGTGCAATCATTACTTCTGTTCACTATGTTGTATGCACAATCCTTACTGCTTTTCACCATGTTGTATGCGCAATCCTTACTGCTGTTCAACATGTCGTATGTGCAATTCTTACTGCTGTTCACCATGTTGTATGTGCAATCCTTACTGCTGTTCACCATGTTGTATGCGCAATCCTTACTGCTGTTCAACATGTTGTATGTGCAATTCTTACTGCTGTTCACCATGTTGTATGTGCAATCCTTACTGCTGTTCACCATGTTGTATGCGCAATCCTTACTGCTTTTCACCATGTTGTATGCGCAATCCTTACTGCTGTTCAACATGTTGTATGTGCAATTCTTACTGCTGTTCACCATGTTGTATGTGCAATCCTTACTGCTGTTCACCATGTTGTATGCACAATCCTTACTGCTAATCACCATGTTGTATGTGCAATCTTACTGCTGTTCAACATGGAGTCTGTGCAATCCTTACTCCTGATCACCATGATGAATGCGCAATCCTTACTGCTGTCCACCGTGTTGTATGCGCAATCCGTACTGCTGATCACCATGTTGTTTGTGCAATCTTACTGCTGTTCAACATGTATTATGTGCAATCCTTACTGCTGTTCACCATGTTTTATGTGCAATCCTTACTGCTGATCACCATGTTATATGCACAATTCTTACTGCTAATCACCATGTTGTATGTGCAATCTTTCTGCTGTTCTACATGGAGTCTGTGCAAACCGTACTCCTGATCACCATGTTGTATGCGCAATCCTTACTGCTGTCCACCATGTTGTATGCGCAATCCTTACTGCTGTTCACCATGTTGCATGTGCAATCTTGCTGCTGTTCAACATATAGTTTGTGCCATCCTTACTGCTGTTCACCATAATGTATGTGCAATCTTACTTCTGTTCAACACGTTGCCTGTGCAATCCTTACTGCTGTTCACCATGTTGTATGCGCAATCCTTACTGCTGTCCACCATGTTGTATGCACAATCCTTACTGCTGATCACCATGTTGTATGCGCAATCCTTACTGCTGATCACCATGTTGTATGCGCAATCCTTACTGCCATTCACCATGTTCTATGTGCACTCCTTACTGCTGTTCAACATGTAGTCTGTGCAATCCTTACTGCTATTCACCATGTGGTGTGTGCAATCCTTACTGCTGATCACCATGTAGTCTGTGCAATCTTACTGGTGTTCAACATTGTGTCTCTGCAATCCTTACTGCTGTTCTCCATGTTGTATGTGCCATCCTTACTGCTATTCTCCATGTTGCATGTGCAATCCTTACTGCTGTTCACCATGTTGTTTGTGCAATCTTACTCATGTTCTCCATGTTGTATGCACAATCCTTACTGCTGTTCACCATTTTCTATGTGCAATCCATACTGGAGTTCTTGTTGTTGCATATACAATACTTATTGCTGTTCACCATGTTGTATGCTCAATCCTTATTGCTGTGCACCATGTTGTATGTGCAATCCTTACTGCTGCTCACCATGTTGGATGTGCATTCGTGACTTCTGTTCACCATGTTGTATGCACAATTCTTACTGCTGTTCACCATGTTGTATGCACAATCCTTACTGCTGTTTACCATGTTGTATGTAAAATCTTACTTCTGTTCACCATGTTGCATGTGCAATCCTTATTGCTGTTCACCATGTTGCACCTGCAATCCTTATTGCTGTTCAACATGTTGTATGCGCAATCTTTACTGATGTTCGACATGTTGTATGCACAATCCTTACTGTTGTTCAGCATGTTGTCCGTGCAATCTTACTGCTGTTCAACATGTTGTCTATGCAATCCTTACTGCTGTTCACCATGTTGTATGTGCAATCCTTACTGTTGTTCACCATGTTGTATGTGCAATCCTTACTGCTGTTCAACATGTAGTCTGTGCAATCCTTACTGCTATTCACCATGTTGTATGTGCAATCCTAACAGCTGTTCACCTTGCTGTCTGTGCAATCCTTACTGCTGATCACCATGTTGTATGTGCAATCCTAACTGCTGTTCACCATATTGTATGTGCAATCCTTGCTGCTGTTCATCATGTTGTCTGCGCAATCCTTACTGCTGTTCAACATGTTGTATGCCCAATCCTTACTGCTGTTCACCATGTTGTATGTACAATCCTTACTGCTCTTCACCATGTTGCATGTGCAATCCTTACTCCTGCTCACCATGTTGTATGTGCAATCCTTACTTCTGTTCAATATGTAGTCTGTTCAATCCTTACTGCTATTCAGCATGTTGTATATGTAATCCTTACGGCTGATCACCATGTTGTATGCTCAATCCTTACTGATATTCACCATGTTGAATGTGCAATCATTACTTCTGTTCACTATGTTGTATGCACAATCCTTACTGCTGTCCACCATGTTGTATGTGCAATCTTACTGCTGTTCAACATGTAGTCTTTGCAATCCTTACTGCTGATCACCATGTTGTTTGTGCAATCCTTACTGCTGTCCACCATGTTGTATGTGCAATCCTTGCTGCTGTTCACCATGTTGTATGCGCAATCCTTACTGCTCTTCACCATGTTGTATGCCCAATCCTTACTGCTGTTCACCATGTTGTATGTACAATCCTTACTGCTCTTCACCATGTTGCATGTGCAATCCTTACTCCTGCTCACCATGTTGTATGCGCAATCCTTACTGGTATTCACCATGTTATGTGCGCACTGCGAACTGTTGTTCACCAAGTTGTATGCGCAATCCTTACTGCTGTCCACCATGTTGTATGCGCAATCCTTACTGCTGATCACCATGTTGTATGTGCAATCTTACTGCTGTTCACCATGTTGTCTGTGCAATCCTTACTGCTGATCACCATGTTGTATGTGCAATCTTACTGCTGTTCAACATGTTGTCTGTGCAATCCTTTCTGCTATTCACCATGTTGTACGTGCAATCCTTAATGCTGATCACCATGTTGTATGCGCAATCCTTACTGCTGTTCACCATGTTGTATGCGCAATCCTTACTGCTGTTCAACATGTTGTATGTGCAATCGTTACTGCTGTTCACCATGTTGTATGTGCAATCCTTACTGCTGATCACCATGTTGTATGCGCAATCCTTACTGCTGTTCAATATGTAGTCTGTGCAATCCTTACTGCTATTCAGCATGTTGTATATGTAATCCTTACGGCTGATCACCATGTTGTATGCGCAATCCTTACTGCTGTCCACCATGTTGTATGTGCAATCTTACTGCTGTTCAACATGTAGTCTGTGCAATCCTTACTGCTATTCACCATGTTGTATGTGCAGTCCTTACTGCTTATCACCATGTTGTGTGCGCAATCCTTACTGCTGTTCACCATGTTGTATATGCAATCCTTACTGCTGTTCACCATGTTGTATGTGCAATCCTTACTCATGATCACCATGTTGTATGTGCAATTCTTACTGCTAATCACCATGTTGTATGCGCAATCCTTACTGATATTCACCATGTTGAATGTGCAATCATTACTTCTGTTCACTATGTTGTATGCACAATCCTTACTGCTTTTCACCATGTTGTATGCGCAATCCTTACTGCTGTTCAACATGTTGTATGTGCAATTCTTACTGCTGTTCACCATGTTGTATGTGCAATCCTTACTGCTGTTCACCATGTTGTATGCACAATCCTTACTGCTAATCACCATGTTGTATGTGCAATCTTACTGCTGTTCAACATGGAGTCTGTGCAAACCTTACTCCTGATCACCATGATGTATGCGCAATCCTTACTGCTGTCCACCGTGTTGTATGCGCAATCCTTACTGCTGATTACCATGTTGTATGTGCAATCTTACTGCTGTTCAACATGTATTATGTGCAATCCTTACTGCTGTTCACCATGTTTTATGTGCAATCCTTACTGCTGATCACCATGTTATATGCAGAATTCTTACTGCTAATCACCATGTTGTATGTGCAATCTTTCTGCTGTTCTACATGGAGTCTGTGCAAACCGTACTCCTGATCACCATGTTGTATGCGCAATCCTTACTGCTGTCCACCATGTTGTATGCACAATCCTTACTGCTGTTCACCATGTTGCATGTGCAATCTTGCTGCTGTTCAACCTATAGTTTGTGCCATCCTTACTGCTGTTCACCATAATGTATGTGCAATCTTACTTCTGTTCAACACGTTGCCTGTGCAATCCTTACTGCTGTTCACCATGTTGTATGCGCAATCCTTACTGCTGTCCACCATGTTGTATGCACAATCCTTACTGCTGATCACCATGTTGTATGCGCAATCCTTACTGCTGATCACCATGTTGTATGCGCAATCCTTACTGCTATTCACCATGTTGTATGCGCAATCCTTACTGCCATTCACCATGTTCTATGTGCACTCCTTACTGCTGTTCAACATGTAGTCTGTGCAATCCTTACTGCTATTCACCATGTGGTGTGCGCAATCCTTACTGCTGATCACCATTTTGTATGCGCAATCCTTACTGCTGATCACCATGTAGTCTGTGCAATCTTACTGGTGTTCAACATTGTGTCTCTGCAATCCTTACTGCTGTTCTCCATGTTGCATGTGCAATCCTTACTGCTGTTCACCATGTTGTTTGTGCAATCTTACTCATGTTCTCCATGTTGTATGCACAATCCTTACTGCTGTTCACCATTTTCTATGTGCAATCCATACTGGAATTCTTGTTGTTGCATATAAAATACTTATTGCTGTTCACCATGTTGTATGCTCAATCCTTATTGCTGTGCACCATGTTGTATGCCCAATCCTTACTGCTGTTCACAATGTTGTATGTGCAATCCTTACTGCTGCTCACCATGTTGTATGTGAATTCGTGACTTCTGTTCACCATGTTGTATGCACAATCCTTACTGCTGTTCACCATGTTGTATGCACAATCCTTACTGCTGTTCACCATGTTGTATGTAAAATCTTACTTCTGTTCACCATGTTGCATGTGCAATCCTTATTGCTGTTCACCATGTTGCACCTGCAATCCTTATTGCTGTTCAACATGTTGTATGCGCAATCTTCACTGATGTTCGACATGTTGTATGCACAATCCTTACTGTTGTTCAGCATGTTGTCCGTGCAATCTTACTGCTGTTCAACATGTTGTCTATGCAATCCTTACTGCTGTTCACCATGTTGTATGTGCAATCCTTACTGTTGTTCACCATGTTGTATGTGCAATCCTTACTGCTGATCATGTTGTATGCGCAATCCTTACTGCTGATCACCATGTTGTATGTGCAATCTTACTGCTGTTCAACATGTAGTCTGTGCAATCCTTACTGCTATTCACCATGTTGTATGTGCAATCCTAATAGCTGTTCACCTTGCTGTCTGTGCAATCCTTACTGCTGATCACCATTTTGTATGTGCAATCCTTACTGCTGTTCACCATGTTGTATGTGCAATCCATGCTGCTGTTCATCATGTTGTATGCGCAATCCTTACTGCTGTTCAACATGTTGTATGCCCAATCCTTACTCCTGCTCACCATGTTGTATGTGCAATCCTTACTTCTGTTCAATATGTAGTCTGTGCAATCCTTACTGCTATTCAGCATGTTGTATATGTAATCCTTACGGCTGATCACTATGTTGTATGCGCAATCCTTACTGATATTCACCATGTTGAATGTGCAATCATTACTACTGTTCACTATGTTGTATGCGCAATCCTTACTGCTGACCACCATGTTGTATGTGCAATCTTACTGCTGTTCAACATGTAGTCTGTGCAATCCTTACTGCTATTCACCATGTTGTCTGTGCATTCATACTGTTGTTCACCATGTTGTATGTGCAATCCTTACTGCTGATCACCATGTTGTATTTGCAATCTTACTGCTGTTCAACATGTTGTATGTGCAATCCTTACTGGTATTCACCATGTTGTATGTGCAATCCTTACTGCTGATCACCATGTTGTGTGCGCAATCCTTACTGTTGTTCACCGTGTTGTATGTGCAATCCTAACTGCTGATCACCATGTTGTGTGCGCAATCCTTACTGTTGTTCACCATGTTGTATGTGCAATCCTTACTGCTCATCACCATGTTGTATGTGCAATGTTACTGCTGTTCAAAATGTAGTCTGTGCAATCCTTACTGCTATTCACCATTTTGTATGTGCAATCCTTACTGTTGATCACCATGTTGTATGTGCAATCCTAACTGCTGTACACCATGTTGTATGTGCAATCCTTACTGCATTTCACCTTGCTGTCTGCGCATTCCTTATTGCTGATCACCATGTTGTATGTGCAATCTTACTGCTTTTCACCATGTTGTATGTTGTAAAGTTTCAACTTTGATCTCCAGCATCTGCAGACCTCACTTTCTCCACCATGTTGTATGCGCAATCCTTATGCTGTTCAACATGTTGTATGTGCAATCCTTACTGCTGTTCACCATGTTGTATGTGCAATCCTTACTGCTGTTCAACATGTTGTATGTGCAATCCTTACTGCTGTTCACCATGTTGTATGTGCAATCCTTACTCATGATCACCATGTGGTATGTGCAATTCTTACTGCTAATCACCATGTTGTATGCGCAATCCTTACTGCTATTCAATATGTAGTCTGTGCAATCCTTACTTCTATTCAGCATGTTGTATATGTAATCCTTACGGCCGATCACCATGTTGTATGCGCAATCCTTACTGATATTCACCATGTTGAATGTGCAATCATTACTTCTGTTCACTATGTTGTGTGCACAATCCTTACTGCTTTTCACCATGTTGTATGCGCAATCCTTACTGCTGTTCAACATGTTGTATGTGCAATTCTTACTGCTGTTCACCATGTTGTATGTGCAATCCTTCCTGCTGTTCACCATGTTGTATGCACAATCCTTACTGCTAATCACCATGTTGTATGTGCAATCTTACTTCTGTTCAACATGGAGTCTGTGCAAACCTTACTCCTGATCACCATGATGTATGCGCAATCCTTACTGCTGTCCACCGTGTTGTATGCGCAATTCTTACTGCTGATCACCATGTTGTATGTGCAATCTTACTGCTGTTCAACATGTATTATGTGCAATCCTTACTGCTGTTCACCATGTTTTATGTGCAATCCTTACTGCTGATCACCATGTTATATGCACAATTCTTACTGCTAATCACCATGTTGTATGTGCAATCTTGCTGCTGTTCAACATATAGTTTGTGCCATCCTTACTGCTGTTCACCATAATGTATGTGCAATCTTACTTCTGTTCAACACATTGCCTGTGCAATCCTTTCTGCTGTTCACCATGTTGTATGCGCAATCCTTACTGCTGTCCACCATGTTGTATGCGCAATCCTTACTGCTGTTCACCATGTTGCATGTGCAATCTTGCTGCTGTTCAACATATAGTTTGTGCCATCCTTACTGCTGTTCACCATAATGTATGTGCAATCTTACTTCTGTTCAACACATTGCCTGTGCAATCCTTTCTGCTGTTCACCATGTTGTATGCGCAATCCTTACTGCTGTCCACCATGTTGTATGCACAATCCTTACTGCTGATCACCATGTTGTATGCGCAATCCTTACTGCTGATCACCATGTTGTATGCGCAATCCTTACTGCCATTCACCATGTTCTATGTGCACTCCTTACTGCTGTTCAACATGTAGTCTGTGCAATCCTTACTGCTATTCACCATGTGGTGTGCGCAATACTTACTGCTGATCACCATTTTGTATGCGCAATCCTTACTGCTGATCACCATGTAGTCTGTGCAATCTTACTGGTGTTCAACTTTGTGTCTCTGCAATCCTTACTGCTGTTCTCCATGTTGTATGTGCCATCCTTACTGCTATTCTCCATGTTGCATGTGCAATCCTTACTGCTGTTCACCATGTTGTTTGTGCAATCTTACTCATGTTCTCCATGTTGTATGCACAATCCTTACTGCTGTTCACCATTTTCTATGTGCAATCCATACTTGAGTTCTTGTTGTTGCATATACAATACTTATTGCTGTTCACCATGTTGTATGTGCAATCCTTACTGCTGCTCACCATGTTGTATGGGCATTCGTGACTTCTGTTCACCATGTTGTATGCACAATCCTTACTGCTGTTCACCATGTTGTATGCGCAATCCTTACTGCTGTTCACCATGTTGTATGTAAAATCTTACTTCTGTTCACCATGTTGCATGTGCAATCCTTATTGCTGTTCACCATGTTGCACCTGCAATCCTTATTGCTGTTCAACATGTTGTATGCGCAATCTTTACTGGTGTTCGACATGTTGTATGCACAATCCTTACTGTTGTTCAGCATGTTGTCCGTGCAATCTTACTGCTGTTCAACATGTTGTCTATGCAATCCTTACTGCTGTTCACCATGTTGTATGTGCATTCCTTACTGCTGATCACCATGTTGTATTTGCAATCTTACTGCTGTTCAACATGTTGTATGTGCAATCCTTACTGCTATTCACCATGTTGTATGTGCAATCCTTACTGCTGATCACCATGTTGTGTGCGCAATCCTTACTGTTGTTCACCGTGTTGTATGTGCAATCCTAACTGCTGATCACCATGTTGTGAGCGCAATCCTTACTGTTGTTCACCATGTTGTATGTGCAATCTTACTGCTGTTCAACATGTAGTCTGTGCAATCCTTACTGCTATTCACCATTTTGTATGTGCAATCCTTACTGCTGTTCACCATGTTGTATGTGCAATCCTTACTGCTGATCACCATGTTATATGCACAATTCTTACTGCTAATCACCATGTTGTATGTGCAATCTTGCTGCTGTTCAACATATAGTTTGTGCCATCCTTACTGCTGTTCACCATAATGTATGTGCAATCTTACTTCTGTTCAACACATTGCCTGTGCAATCCTTTCTGCTGTTCACCATGTTGTATGCGCAATCCTTACTGCTGTCCACCATGTTGTATGCGCAATCCTTACTGCTGTTCACCATGTTGCATGTGCAATCTTGCTGCTGTTCAACATATAGTTTGTGCCATCCTTACTGCTGTTCACCATAATGTATGTGCAATCTTACTTCTGTTCAACACATTGCCTGTGCAATCCTTTCTGCTGTTCACCATGTTGTATGCGCAATCCTTACTGCTGTCCACCATGTTGTATGCACAATCCTTACTGCTGATCACCATGTTGTATGCGCAATCCTTACTGCTGATCACCATGTTGTATGCGCAATCCTTACTGCCATTCACCATGTTCTATGTGCACTCCTTACTGCTGTTCAACATGTAGTCTGTGCAATCCTTACTGCTATTCACCATGTGGTGTGCGCAATACTTACTGCTGATCACCATTTTGTATGCGCAATCCTTACTGCTGATCACCATGTAGTCTGTGCAATCTTACTGGTGTTCAACTTTGTGTCTCTGCAATCCTTACTGCTGTTCTCCATGTTGTATGTGCCATCCTTACTGCTATTCTCCATGTTGCATGTGCAATCCTTACTGCTGTTCACCATGTTGTTTGTGCAATCTTACTCATGTTCTCCATGTTGTATGCACAATCCTTACTGCTGTTCACCATTTTCTATGTGCAATCCATACTTGAGTTCTTGTTGTTGCATATACAATACTTATTGCTGTTCACCATGTTGTATGTGCAATCCTTACTGCTGCTCACCATGTTGTATGGGCATTCGTGACTTCTGTTCACCATGTTGTATGCACAATCCTTACTGCTGTTCACCATGTTGTATGCGCAATCCTTACTGCTGTTCACCATGTTGTATGTAAAATCTTACTTCTGTTCACCATGTTGCATGTGCAATCCTTATTGCTGTTCACCATGTTGCACCTGCAATCCTTATTGCTGTTCAACATGTTGTATGCGCAATCTTTACTGGTGTTCGACATGTTGTATGCACAATCCTTACTGTTGTTCAGCATGTTGTCCGTGCAATCTTACTGCTGTTCAACATGTTGTCTATGCAATCCTTACTGCTGTTCACCATGTTGTATGTGCATTCCTTACTGCTGATCACCATGTTGTATTTGCAATCTTACTGCTGTTCAACATGTTGTATGTGCAATCCTTACTGCTATTCACCATGTTGTATGTGCAATCCTTACTGCTGATCACCATGTTGTGTGCGCAATCCTTACTGTTGTTCACCGTGTTGTATGTGCAATCCTAACTGCTGATCACCATGTTGTGAGCGCAATCCTTACTGTTGTTCACCATGTTGTATGTGCAATCCTTACTGCTATTCACCATTTTGTATGTGCAATCCTTACTGCTGTTCAACATGTAGTCTGTGCAATCCTTACTGCTATTCACCATTTTGTATGTGCAATCCTTACTGCTGTTCACCATGTTGTATGTGCGATCCTAACTGCTGTACACCATGTTGTATGTGCAATCCTTACTGCATTTCACCTTCCTGTCTGCGCATTCCTTACTGCTGATCACCATGTTGTATGTGCAATCTTACTGCTTTTCACCATGTTGTATGTTGTAAAGTTTCAACTTTGATCTCCAGCATCTGCAGACCTCACTTTCTCCACCATGTTGTATGCGCAATCCTTACTGCTGTTCAACATGTTGTATGTGCAATCATTACTGCTGTTCACCATGTTGTATGTGCAATCCTTACTGCTGTTCAACATGTAGTATGTGCAATCCTTACTGCTGTTCACCATGTTGTATGTGCAATCCTTACTCATGATCACCATGTTGTATGTGCAATTCTTACTGCTAATCACCATGTTGTATGCGCAATCCTTACTGCTGTTCAATATGTAGTCTGTGCAATCCTTACTTCTATTCAGCATGTTGTATATGTAATCCTTACGGCCGATCAAAATGTTGTCTGCGCAATCCTTACTGATATTCACCATGTTGAATGTGCAATCATTACTTCTGTTCACTATGCAGTATGCACAATCCTTACTGCTTTTCACCATGTTGTATGCGCAATCCTTACTGCTGTTCAACATGTAGTCTGTGCAATTCTTACTGCTGTTCACCATGTTGTATGTGCAATCCTTACTGCTGTTCACCATGTTGTATGCACAATCCTTACTGCTGTTCACCATGTTGTATGCACAATCCTTACTGCTAATCACCATGTTGTATGTGCAATCTTACTGCTGTTCAACATGGAGTCTGTGCAAACCTTACTCCTGATCACCATGATGTATGCGCAATCCTTACTGCTGTCCACCGTGTTGTATGCGCAATCCTTACTGCTGATCACCATGTTGTATGTGCAATCTTACTGCTGTTCAACATGTATTATGTGCAATCCTTACTGCTGTTCACCATGTTTTATGTGCAATCCTTACTGCTGATCACCATGTTATAAGCACAATTCTTACTGCTAATCACCATGTTGCATGTGCAATCTAGCTGCTGTTCAACATATAGTTTGTGCCATCCTTACTGCTGTTCACCATAATGTATGTGCAATCTTACTTCTGTTCAACACGTTGCCTGTGCAATCCTTACTGCTGTTCACCATGTTGTATGCGCAATCCTGACTGCTGTCCACCATGTTGTATGCACAATCCTTACTGCTGATCACCATGTTGTATGCGCAATCCTTACTGCTGATCAACATGTTGTATGCGCAATCCTTACTGCCATTCACCATTTTCTATGTGCACTCCTTACTGCTGTTCAACATGTAGTCTGTGCAATCCTTACTGCTATTCACCATGTGGTGTGCGCAATCCTTACTGCTGATCACCATTTTGTATGCGCAATCCTTACTGCTGATCACCATGTTGTATGCGCAATCCTTACTGCTGTCCACCATGTTGTATGCACAATCCTTACTGCTGATCACCATGTTGTATGCGCAATCCTTACTGCTGATCACCATGTTGTATGCGCAATCCTTACTGCCATTCACCATGTTCTATGTGCACTCCTTACTGCTGTTCAACATGTAGTCTGTGCAATCCTTACTGCTATTCACCATGTGGTGTGCGCAATCCTTACTGCTGATCACCATTTTGTATGCGCAATCCTTACTGCTATTCACCATGTGGTGTGCGCAATCCTTACTGCTGATCACCATGTAGTCTGTGCAATCTTACTGGTGTTCAACATTGTGTCTCTGCAATCCTTACTGCTGTTCTCCATGTTGTATGTGCCATCCTTACTGCTATTCTCCATGTTGCATGTGCAATCCTTACTGCTGTTCACCATGTTGTTTGTGCAATCTTACTCATGTTCTCCATGTTGTATGCACAATCCTTACTGCTGTTCACCATTTTCTATGTGCAATCCATACTGGAGTTCTTGTTGTTGCATAACAATACTTATTGCTGTTCACCATGTTGTATGCTCAATCCTTATTGCTGTGCACCATGTTGTATGCCCAATCCTTACTGCTGTTCACAATGTTGTATGCGCAATCCTTACTGCTGTTCACCATGTTGTATGTAAAATCTTACTTCTGTTCACCATGTTGCATGTGCAATCCTTATTGCTGTTCACCATGTTGCACCTGCAATCCTTATTGCTGTTCAACATGTTGTATGGGCAATCTTTACTGGTGTTCGATATGTTGTATGCACAATCCTTACTGTTGTTCAGCATGTTGTCCGTGCAATCTTACTGCTGTTCAACATGTTGTCTATGCAATCCCTACTGCTGTTCACCATGTTGTATGTGCAATCCTTACTGCTGTTCATCATGTTGTATGCGCAATCCTTACTGCTGATCACCATGTTGTATGTGCAATCTTACTGCTGTTCAACATGTCGTCTCTGCAATCCTTACTGCTATTCACCATGTTGTATGTGCAATCCTAACAGCTGTTCACCTTGCTGTCTGTGCAATCCTTACTGCTGATCACCATGTTGTATGTGCAATCCTTACTGCTGTTCACCATGTTGTATGTGCAATCCTTGCTGCTGTTCACCATGTTGTATGCACAATCCTTACTGCTTTTCACCATGTTGTATGCGCAATCCTTACTGCTGTTCAATATGTAGTCTGTGCAATCCTTACTTCTATTCAGCATGTTGTATATGTAATCCTTACGGCCGATCAAAATGTTGTATGCGCAATCCTTACTGATATTCACCATGTTGAATGTGCAATCATTACTTCTGTTCACTATGTTGTATGCACAATCCTTACTGCTTTTCACCATGTTGTATGCGCAATCCTTACTGCTGTTCAACATGTTGTATGTGCAATTCTTACTGCTGTTCACCATGTTGTATGTGCAATCCTTACTGCTTTTCACCATGTTGTATGCGCAATCCTTACTGCTGTTCACCATGTTGTATGTGCAATCCTTACTGCTGTTCAACATGTTGTATGTGCAATTCTTACTGCTTTTCACCATGTTGTATGCACAATCCTTACTGCTAATCACCATGTTGTATGTGCAATCTTACTGCTGTTCAACATCGAGTCTGTGCAAACCTTACTCCTGATCACCATGATGTATGCGCAATCCTTACTGCTGTCCACCGTGTTGTATGCGCAATCCTTACTGCTGATCACCATGTTGTATGTGCAATCTTACTGCTGTTCAACATGTATTATGTGCAATCCTTACTGCTGTTCACCATGTTTTATGTGCAATCCTTACTGCTGATCACCATGTTATATGCACAATTCTTACTGCTAATCACCATGTTGTATGTGCAATCTTTCTGCTGTTCTACATGGAGTCTGTGCAAACCGTACTCCTGATCACCATGTTGTATGTGCAATCCTTACTGCTGTTCACCATGTTGCATGTGCAATCTTGCTGCTGTTCAACATATAGTTTGTGCCATCCTTACTGCTGTTCACCATAATGTATGTGCAATCTTACTTCTGTTCAACACGTTGCCTGTGCAATCCTTACTGCTGTTCACCATGTTGTATGCGCAATCCTTACTGCTGTCCACCATGTTGTATGCACAATCCTTACTGCTGATCACCATGTTGTATGCGCAATCCTTACTGCTGATCAACATGTTGTATGCGCAATCCTTACTGCCATTCACCATTTTCTATGTGCACTCCTTACTGCTGTTCAACATGTAGTCTGTGCAATCCTTACTGCTATTCACCATGTGGTGTGCGCAATCCTTACTGCTGATCACCATTTTGTATGCGCAATCCTTACTGCTGATCACCATGTAGTCTGTGCAATCTTACTGGTGTTCAACTTTGTGTCTCTGCAATCCTTACTGCTGTTCTCCATGTTGTATGTGCCATCCTTACTGCTATTCTCCATGTTGCATGTGCAATCCTTACTGCTGTTCACCATGTTGTTTGTGCAATCTTACTCATGTTCTCCATGTTGTATGCACAATCCTTACTGCTGTTCACCATTTTCTATGTGCAATCCATACTGGAGTTCTTGTTGTTGCATAACAATCCTTATTGCTGTGCACCATGTTGTATGCCCAATCCTTACTGCTGTTCACAATGTTGTATGTGCAATCCTTACTGCTGCTCACCATGTTGGATGTGCATTCGTGACTTCTGTTCACCATGTTGTATGCACAATCCTTACTGCTGTTCACCATGTTGTATGCGCAATCCTTACTGCTGTTCACCATGTTGTATGTAAAATCTTACTTCTGTTCACCATGTTGCATGTGCAATCCTTATTGCTGTTCACCATGTTGCACCTGCAATCCTTATTGCTGTTCAACATGTTGTATGGGCAATCTTTACTGGTGTTCGACATGTTGTATGCACAATCCTTACTGTTGTTCAGCATGTTGTATGTGCAATCCTTACTGCTGTTCATCATGTTGTATGCGCAATCCTTACTGCTGATCACCATGTTGTATGTGCAATCCTTACTGCTGTTCAACATGTTGTCTATGCAATCCCTACTGCTGTTCACCATGTTGTATGTGCAATCCTTACTGTTGTTCACCATGTTGTATGTGCAATCCTTACTGCTGTTCATCATGTTGTATGCGCAATCCTTACTGCTGATCACCATGTTGTATGTGCAATCCTTACTGTTGTTCACCATGTTGTACGTGCAATCTTACTGCTGTTCAACATGTAGTCTCTGCAATCCTTACTGCTATTCACCATGTTGTATGTGCAATCCTAACAGCTGTTCACCTTGCTGTCTGTGCAATCCTTACTGCTGATCACCATGTTGTATGTGCAATCTTACTGCTGTTCAACATGTAGTCTCTGCAATCCTTACTGCTATTCACCATGTTGTATGTGCAATCCTAACAGCTGTTCACCTTGCTGTCTGTGCAATCCTTACTGCTGATCACCATGTTGTATGTGCAATCCTTACTGCTGTTCACCATGTTGTATCTGCAATCCTTGCTGCTGTTCACCATGTTGTATGCGCAATCCTTACTGCTCTTCACCATGTTGTATGCCCAATCCTTACTGCTGTTCACCATGTTGTATGTACAATCCTTACTGCTCTTCACCATGTTGCATGTGCAATCCTTACTCCTGCTCACCATGTTGTATGCGCAATCCTTACTGCTATTCATCATGTTATGTGCGCACTGCGAACTGTTGTTCACCAAGTTGTATGCGCAATCCTTACTGCTGTCCACTATGTTGTATGCGCAATCCTTACTGCTGATCACCATGTTGTATGTGCAATCTTACTTCTGTTCAACATGTAGTCTGTGCAATCCTTACTGCTATTCACCATGTTGTACGTGCAATCCTTAATGCTGATCACCATGTTGTTTGCGCAATCCTTACTGCTGTTCATCATGTTGTATGCGCAATCCTTACTGCTGTTCAACATGTTGTATGTGCAATCGTTACTGCTGTTCACCATGTTGTATGTGCAATCCTTACTGCTGATCACCATGTTGTATGCACAATTCTTACTGCTAATCACCATGTTGTATGCGCAATCCTTACTGCTGTTCAATATGTAGTCTGTGCAATCCTTACTGCTATTCAGCATGTTGTATATGTAATCCTTACGGCTGATCACCATGTTGTATGCGCAATCCTTACTGCTGTCCACCATGTTGTATGTGCAATCTTATTGCTGTTCAACATGTAGTCTGTGCAATCCTTACTGCTATTCACCATGTTGTATGTGCAGTCCTTACTGCTTATCACCATGTTGTGTGCGCAATCCTTACTGTTGTTCACCATGTTGTATATGCAATCCTTACTGCTGTTCACCATGTTGTATGCGCAATCCTCACTGCTGTTCACCATGTTGTATGTCCAATCCTTGCTGCTGTTCACCATGTTGTATGCGCACTCCTTACTGCTCTTCACCATGTTGTATGCCCAATCCTTACTGCTGTTCACAATGTTGTATTTACAATCCTTACTACTCTTCACCATGTTGCATGTGCAATCCTTACTCCTGCTCACCTTTTTGTCTGCGCAATCCTTACTGCTATTCACCATGTTATGTGCGCATCCGAACTGTTGTTCACCATGTTGTATGTGCAATCCTTACTGCTGTTCACCATGTTGTATGTGCAATCCTTACTGCTGTTCACCATGTTGTATGTGTAATCCTTACGGCTGATCACCATGTTGTATGCGCAATCCTTACTGATATTCACCATGTTGAAAGCACAATCCTTACTGCTGTTCACCATGTTGTATGTGCAATCCTTACTGCTGATCACCATGTTGTATGCACAATCCTTACTGCTGTTCACCAAGTTGTATGCACAATCCTTACTGCTGAACACCATGTTGTCCATGGAATCCTTACTGCTGTTTACCATGTTGTCTCTGCAATCCTTACTGGGGTTCACCATGTTGTATGTGCAATCCTTACTGCTGTTCACAATGTTGTCTGTGCAATCCTTACTGCTGACCACCAGGTTGTGTGTGCAATCCTTACTGCTGATCACCATGTTGTATGCGCAATCTTACTGCTGTTCACCATGTTGTATGTGCAATCTTACTTCTCTTCACCATCGTGTACAAATATTCCTTACTGCTGTTCACAATGTTACATGTGCAATCCTTATTGAGGTTCCCCATGCTGCATGTGCAATTCTTACTGCTGATTACCATGTTGCATGTGCAATCTTACTGCTGTTCACCATGTTGTATGCTCAATCCTTACTGCTGTTCACCATGTTGTATGCGCAATCCTTACTTCTGATCACCATGTTGCATGTGCAATCCTTGTTGCTGTTCGCCATGTTGTATGCGCAATCCTTACTGCTTTTCACCATGTTGTATGTGCAATCTTTACTGGTGTTCACCATGTTGTATTCACAACCCTTACTGCTTTTCACCATGTTGTCTGTGCAATCCTTACTGCTGTTCACCATGTTGTATGCGCAATCCTTACTGTTGTTCACCATGTTGTCTGTGCAATCCTTACTCCTGATCACCATGTTATATGTGCAATCCTTACTGCTGATCCCCACGTTGTATATGCAATCCTTACTTGTGTTCACCATGTTGTATATGCAATCCTGACTGCTGTTCACCATGTTGTATGTGCAATCCTTACTCCTGTTCACCATGTTGTATGTGCAATACTTCCTACTGTTCATCATGTTGTATGCGCAAACATTACTGCTGTTCACCATGTTGCAGGGCAATCTTACTGCTGTTCACCATGTTGTATGCACAATCCTGACTGCTGTTCACCATGTTGTGTGTGCAATCCTTACTGCTGTTCACCATGTTGTTTGTGCAAACCTTACTGCTGTTCACCATGTTGTATGCGCTATCCTTACTGCTGTTCACCATGTTATAAGCACAATCCTTACTGCTGTTCACCATGTTGTATGCGCAATCCTTACTGCTGTTCACCATGTTGTACACACTATCCTTACTGCTGGTCAATATTTTGTCTGTGCTATCCTTACTGCTGATCACCATGTTGTATGAGCAATCCTTACTGCTGTTCACCATGTTGTCTGTGCTATGCTTCCTGCTGTTCACCATGTTGTATGTGCAATCTTACTTCTCTTCACCTTGTTGTACGCACATTCCTTACTGCTGTTCACCATGTTGTATGCGCAAACCTTACTGCTGTTTACCTTATTATATGTGCAACCCTTACTGGTGTTTTCCATGTTGTATGCACAATCCTTACTGCTGTTCACCATGTTGTCTGTGCAATCCTTACTTCTGATCACCATGTTGTAAGTGCAATCCCTACTGCTGATCACCATGTTGTATGCACAATCCTTACTGCTGTTCACCAAGTTGTATGCACAATCCTTACTGCTGAACACCATGTTGTCTCTGCAATCCTTACTGCTGTTCACCATGTTGTATGTGCAATCTTACTTCTCTTCACCATCGTGTACACATATTGCTTACTGCTGTTCACAATGTTACATGTGCAATCCTTACTGAGGTTCACCATGCTGTATGTGCAATCCTTACTGCTGATTACCATGTTGCATGTGCAATCTTACTGCTGATCACCATGTTGTGTGCGCAATCCTTACTGCTGATCACCATGTTGTAGGTGCAATCCTTACTGCTGTTCATCATATTGTAAGCACAATCCTTACTGCTGATCACCATGTTGTGTGTGCTATCCTTACTGCTGATCATCATGTTATATGTGCAATCCTTACTGCTGATCACCATGTTGTATGCACAATCCTTACTGCTGTTCACCATGTTGTCTGTGCAATCCTTACTGCTGTTCATCATGTAAGCACAATCCTTACTGCTGTTCACCATGTTGTCTGTGCAATCCTTACTGCTCTTCACCATGTTGTCTGTGCAATCCTTACAGCTGTTCACCATGTTGTATGCACAATCCTTACTGCTATTCACCATGTTGTCTGTGCAATCCTTACTGCTATTCACCATGTTGTATGTGCAATCCCTACTGCTATTCACCATGTTGTATGTGCAATCCTTACTGCTGTTCACCATGTTGTATGTGCAATCATTACTGCTGATTACCATGTTGTATGTGCAATCATTACTGCTGATTACCATGTTGTATGTGCAATCCTCCCTGCTGTTCACCATGTTGTCTGTGCAATCCTTACATCTGATCACCATGTTGTATTTGCAATCCTTACTGTTAGAAACGAAAATCGCTTCTCAATAATCGCTCTAGACCAGTTCAGGAAAACAAAGTTTTATTAACAAGTCTGCAGAGTTGGGCACCCTTAAAAAAAAAGCGCGCCAGGCTAACAATGTTTCTGATTAAATATAGTACAAGTCCTTCCCCTCTATAGCTCTAAAGAGTCACGAGGTTCACATTCTCACAAAGTCTGCAACAGTTTCCCGAGTTGTTTTTCTACCCTGTAGTCTTATCAGTCAAGGACTTATTCTTCTCTGTCAGAGTTAGTGGTCTTATCAATCAAGGACTTGTTTTTCTACTCTGTAGCAGCAGATGTCTCGTCCTTTATTATAGAGAAGCATGTTTTACCCTACCCCCACGGCTCTATTCCCCTTAGACTCTGAGGTCATGCACATCTTAACTATTTGTACCGAAATCGTCTCTCACAATTCCACCCTTTCTGTTTTTAAGATGTGCATGACAAAGATAAGCGTCCTCCCATCAGGGGCCCGGGAAATCCTTGGTCTTTCGCAGCAACAGCACCTTAAGTTCCTGCGTTCCATGTTGGGGTACCGCCACTGCCTGGAGTTGGGAATTATTTTTCTGGATTAAAGATTGAACACAGGGAATCAGGCAGGGTAGGATGAGTAAAAGCATTACGCCCCCCCCAGCCACCAGTAACGCCGTGCGCCACCAACTACCACCTAGGAGACCATCCCACCATCCGATGCTACCAAGAGGGCGCCAGGATTGAACCGGCACATGGGCCAGTTTCCGAATTTCATCGGAAATCTTCAAAACCGCTTTACCATTATCGTCAATTTTCAGACAGCAGTTAGTCAGGTTAAACTTCCCGCACACGCCCCCTTCCGAGGCCAACAGATAATCCAAGGCAAGCCGGTTTTGGTATATAGCAGCCCTCATCTGATCCTGCTGCTTAGCCAGCAACTCCAGGGCCAGGGCGGTCTGATTAGTAATGACCTCTACGATTGCTTGGAGCCTGATAATTCGGTTTAACATATAGATAGGCGTACGGTATCCTCATGATCCATCCTGTAACCACGTAGCAGGCCCGTAGTATTCAATAATACGGGCCGGTGGCCACTCATCCCCCCAATCACCGACTTGGATATCCCTTGGCGACCTACGCAGGGAGTCAAAGAGTTTAACTCCCAAATCATCGCCTTCCTCCCGGGGTAATAGGAAGAATGCAGGTCTTATTAGACCCAGGAAGCATACTCCAGCCCATCCCATGGGCAGTTTGGAATATGCCTGATTACCGCATATCCAAAATAGGCCATCTGGAGCAGGCCCTCCCTGCCTCACAACGTCATCCCACAACTCCTTTACCCCAGGGACGCCCTCATAAGGACCAGGACCACTGCAATTCCAGTATTCGGATTGTTGGCCCCGTGGCAGAGTCTGGACAGGATTATTCCAGCATTGATTCCCCTGACAACCACCGCTCCACACTCTTTTCATGCCATCGGAAGGGTCAGCACTTAGCTCGTAAGAGGAGGAATCAGAACGTAACCGAATGCAATTTTGATGATCTCGGTTTGCAATGTACCAAGCAATATTCTCAGGCCACCATACTTGTGTGGTGGCATTCAATACACTCTGACAGGGACTAATTCCTACCTCCACGGTCCCCTTGCCTTCAACACATAACTGGCCCTCAGGGCTATTTGTCAGTCTCCACCCCTGGCTTTTCCTTTCGTTGACATGTGTCCAATTGTATTGAAGCAATTCCCATATGTCTAAGCTTTGCCCAGTCCATGGCCATTGTTCTGACATATGTGGCCCCCCACAAACCCAGCAATTGCTAACATTTAAAACAGTGGCAATCCTAGAGGTGGGATCAATAAACAGGTTTTGTGTTATATCAGGGAGCTCAATCTGCTCTTCTACCTCTTTGTATATAGATGGCACTTTAGAGACAACGACCGTTCTCTGACGGTCATTCTCTTTCTCTAACTCCCGTTCAGTGTTCTGAACTCTGGTCTCCTTGACTCTGTCAACCTGCTCTCTGAGCAACACGGAGGGTAGGCCCCACTGCCCATCTTTGTTAACACACACCCAGCGGTTATTTTTAGGGCACCCACGGACTTTGCCACCGTACCCTTTATTATACACTTGATAATAGGGTTTTCCATCCTCCCAACATTCTTGCCGTGCATTCACATCGTAACACCGATCGTTCACATGGGAGTGAGACACAAATGATCCCGAGTAGATCTGACTCCCAAGTCTCACCGTAGTCCGACATTTGTCACATCTCCTCTCGCCCTCCCCCACATACAGGAGTAAACCGATCAATATCCCCACCAATACAGTCCAGGTAGAGTTCATTGTCGCTGTCTTTTCAGCTTTACCACCAATGGCTTGTCCCCTGGCCCGCATGTCCAAGTGCTCTCTCCTTCTGGCGGAACAGGCCCCTTTATCCTCGATGCATGGGCTCACCCTTTTTCTTTCGTCCGAACAGCGGCTTCAGTTGTTAACAGGACCAGGAACGGTCCTTCCCACTGTGGCTGGAGCTTTTTGGCCCTCCAGGTCTTTACAAGTACCCAATCTCCGGGCTCCACCTTATGCAAGAGGAAGTCGAGCGGCGGAGTCTGAGCCAGGATACCCTTCCTCCGGAGTTCTGCAAAAGAACGGGATAAGGCCAGTAAATAGTCTCTGACAAATACATCTTCCCCTTGTAGAGTGGGACACCCATCAACCTTACTCCAATATGGTATCCAAACAGCATCTCATAGGGGGAGACCCCGATATCCCGGCAAGGTGCTGTACGTATCCTCAATAGGGCAATGGGAAGGCACTTTGGCCATGGTAACTTAGTTTCTAACATCAGCTTAGTCAATTGGGTCTTGAGTGTGCCATTCATTCTCTCCACTCGACCCGAGCTCTGGGGATGCCAGGGTGCATGGAATTTCCATTGGATACCCAGGGCAGTACAGATCAAATGGTGTAGCCTAGAAACAAAATGTGTCCCGCAGTCTGAGTCTATAGATTCCATCATGCCATATCTCGGGATTATGTTCTCTAACAATAGACGGGCCACGGTTGGTGCATCGGCTTTGGCGGTTGGGAAAGCCTCTACCCAGTGAGTGAAATGGTCTACTATTACTAGCAGATACTTCCATCTCTGTACTGGGGGTAAGTCTGTAAAGTCAATTTGGATCCTCTGGAATGGCCTAATTGCGAGGGGCTGACCACCAGCTGGCATAGAACGCATGGCCTTCTGATTAATACGCCGGCAAGTGGGGCATCCGACTACTTCTTGTTGGGCTAACGTGTATATCCCCCTGCATACATAGTCTCTCAGGATCGTGTCACACATGGCTTGCACCCCCCAGTGGGTCTGATGGTGTAATCGGTGCAGAATACTCCGGGTGATCTGTTTGTTTAGTACTTGTCTCCCATCAGGAACCGTCCACTTCCCGTTAGTTTCTAGCCGGGCACCCAATTGATCCATTTTATCAATCTCCCCCTGGGTGAAGACGGGTTGTTTAGCGAGCCCTTCCCTCAACGGTATTAATGTTAATAATTGGACGGATTTTTCGACCGCTGCCCGCTTGGCTTCCTCATCTGCCAGCCGGTTTCCCACCGCTTCCGGTGTCGACCCCTTCTGGTGACCGGGTACATGGACTACTGCGAGTTCTGTAGGCAACGCCAGGGCTTCCAACGTTAGGCTGATCATTTGTTCGTGAGCTAATTCTTTTCCCCGGGAAGTTATCAATCCTCGCTCTTTCCAGATTTTCCCGAAAGTATGAACAATTCCGTATACATACTTTGAGTCAGTATATATGGTCCCCACTTTCCCTTCCAACAACTTCAGGGCCCTCTGGAGGGCGTACAACTCACAGGATTGGGCTGACCACTTCCCGGGCAGTCGTCCAGACTCGATCGTCCGTTTCGTTGCGCCATCTACGACCGCATAGCCACTGTACCGTACCCCATTTATGCACCGGGAGGACCCGTCGATGTATAGTTCCTGTCCTTCACCCAGCGGAGCCTCTTGCAGGTCCTCTCGGCTTTTGGTCTGTAAGTCTACAAATTCCACACAGTCATGCTCCTGTTCCCCATCTGCAGGACGTCCGTATAGAAACTGGGCAGGGTTGCAACTGAGATCTTTTGCAAAATTGAAATCGTCTCCGGTCATCAAAATCGTCTCATACTTCAGGATGCGAGAGTCTGTTAACCAGCGGTGAGCCTTTTGAGCCAGTATGGTACTAACCGAATATGGGGAGTATACTGTGATTCTTCCTCCAAAGGTAAGTTTCCGGGCCTCTTCTACTAGCTGCCACTGCCTGGATACAGGTCGGCCATCCACATGAGACAGGGTCTAACATTTTTGACAAAAATGCAACCGGCTGACGTTTCCCTGCCCGCAGCTGGGTAAGCACACCCTGGGCAATTCCGCCGGCGCTATTAACATATAACTGGAACTGTTCCTTCAGGGTGGGTAAAGCCAATACCGGAGCTCGGATCAGTTTACTTTTAATAATATTAAATTGCTGCTCCTCCTCATCTGACCAGTCCAGTTTTTGTTCTTCTTGTCCCAGTTTGTCGTACAAAAACTTTACTAGAGTGGTGTAACTTTCAATCCATATCCGGTAATACCCTACTAGCCCCAGGAACTGTCTGATTTCCTTCTTCGTCCTGGGTATTGGCATACCCGTAATCCCCGATATTCGTTCTGGCGTGATACGGCGATGCCCCTTACTAACCTGATGGCCCAGATATCTTACTTCTTGCTCCACAAACTGGAGTTTTGTCCTGGAGACCCGTAGGCCCTGTTTCCCCAGGAAGTTCAGCAGGGCAACGGTGTCTGCTCGTACCTCCTCTTCTCTCGGTCCTGAGAGTAAGAGATCATCGACATATTGGAGCAATTGATTCTCCGCGTTACACCGAAATCCTCCTAAGATCTGCTCTAGTATTTGTCCAAACAAGTTGGGTGACTCCGTGAATCCCTGCGGCAAGACTGTCCATCTTAACTGTCGCTTTCATCCTGTGAAGGGATTCTCCCATTCAAATGCAAAAAGGTTCCGACTTTCTTCGTCAAGGGGGCAACTCCAGAAGGCATCCTTCAGATCTATTACGCTGAACCATTCATGTTCGGGGGGAATTTTACTCATTAACGTGTAGGGATTGGGTACCACCGGGTATCTAGCCTGGACTACTTCATTCAACCCCCGCAAGTCTTGCACCAGCCTATACGTCCCATCCGGCTTTCTCACAGGGAGTATTGGAGTATTGAAAGGGGACATGCATTCCTCCAGTAGTCCATCTGTGATTAATCTTTCTATCACAGGTTGTAACCCTTCCCGTCCTTCCATAGCAATCGGGTACTGTTTCCTTCTTACCGGGCCTTTTCCTGGTAACATGGTGATTTGGAGAGGTTTGATGTTTAGACCCCCTCTGTTCCCCTCCCGGTACCAAACTCCCGGGTCTATTTGTTGATCATCTTCTTCGGTGAGGGCGAACAACCGTACCACCATTTCCCCGTTATTTGGTACCGTTCCGATCCCTAGTTTGACCTGCAAGTCTCTTCCTAACAAATTAAACCCCGCCGATGGCAGTAGAAGGAGGTCTCGTTTAGTAGTTCTGTTTTCATACCCAATTTCCACGTCCTCCACTACTGGGACTTGCAATGTCTTTCCTCCAATGCCAGATACCCCCATAACTGTTCTTCCTGCTCGGGCGCCGGGGGGTATTTGGATTATACTTGATCTTTCGGCTCCCGAGTCCACCATAAATGTGATCTCCGACCCTTGGGGCCCTACTTTCAAGTTTACCAGGGGTTCCTGTCGATAGTCCTTTTGCCCCAAGGGTAGGAACCCCCGACCTCCCTAATCTTCCTCCATCAGGGCGTACGACCGCACTTCCCGCTTGTAGCGGGGGCACTCTCGCTTAAAATGTCCCTCTTCATTACAGTAGTAACATCTGAGTATCCTCTTCGTTTCCCTGTCGCGGCCTCGAGTTCCTCCACCCTTCCTTTGTTCCGGCCTCGGTCCTCTTTTCCTCTGCTCTTGCCACGACTCTCCCCTTTCCGGTTCCTGCCACGGCTCCCCCTTTTCCCTCCTTCCAGCTGTCACTTGTTGCACCGTCTGCATCATTATCTTTGTCGCCTTCTTTTGCTTCTCATCGTCCCTTCTCACAAACACCTTTTGCGCCTCCCGTAGTAGTTCACTCAGAGGTTTACTATCCCAATCATCCCTTTTCTCTAACTTCTTACGTATGTCCGGCCAGGTTTTTGACACAAACTCTACCCGTATGAGTTGCTGTCCCACTTCCGTCTCAGGGTCCACCCCAGCGAACTGCTGCAAGTTCTTCCTAATCCTGTCTAGGAAGTCTGTAGGGGTTTCTTCCGGGTTTTGATGATTCCCAAAGGCCTTGGTAAAATTGTGCCCCTTCGGGGCTGCCTGCCTTATTCCTTTTATCCAATATTCCCGCATATCCCTCATGTTGCGTCTTCCTTCTTCCGTTTGCTTATCCCACTCGGGATCGGTGAGGGGAAATTTCTGCTCCCCTCCTGCTCCTCCCTCTCTCTCCCAGACCAACAGCGCAGCTTGTCGTATCATCTGTCGCTCCTGGCTAGAGAACAATGTTCCCATGATGGAATACATCACATCCCACGTATAAGTATTTGGCCCCAGGAACTGATCTAATTGTTCAGCCAGGCCCATGGGGTCCTCCAGTAGGCCCTTCATCTCCCTCTTGTAATTCCGTACTTCAGTACTCGTTAAGGGGACGTTCACATATCCCGTCCCTCCTTCCGTGCCTCCCATGGGCACTTCCCGGAGTGGATTCATTCTTGCAATCGGGACAGAGTTCCGTCTGTGACTCTTTTCAGCTTGAGATCTAGTCTGTACTCCTGAGGCACCTGGTGGTTCCTCCCCGCTTTCTTCCCCTTCCCCTGAATCATCGCCACCTGAAGGACCATTTTGCGGGGCCGACGGGGTCACGTAGGGCGGCGGTAAGTGATCTAAAGGTTCCCATTCTTTCTGCCCTTTCGAGTCTTCATTGGTTACCTTCATTTTGCAAGATAGTGTGACTGGCAGCCAACAAAGGGCGTAATCACTTTCCCCCCGAGTAACATTAGGTTTCGAATTGACATATAAAATTAGAGCTTGCCGGACCCAGTCTTCATCAGTGCCGAATTTAGGCCACCACACTGAGTCTCCCTGAATAGGTGTTTGGGACCACGTTTGACAGTATCTCACCATCTTCTTTCTAGATTTTCCTTTTCTCCTACCCTGATCCCAATTATTTAACATTATTCCTAACGGACTATCGTCAGGTACCCCGGGGTATTTTTCATTGTCTACGCTCAAGCCTACTTTTCCCTTATTCGTCTTGGAACCCTTACTTCCCATTTCCGAGGACTTTGTAAAATCGGAGATTCCTGTATTATCCCGTGATAATCTATCACTATTTAGCCAATTCCCGGACCTTCAGTCCCGTGATCGCCCAGGTCCCTTTGCAGGCACCCCCGGTCTTTGGATTCCTGTGTCCTACGTCTCTGTGAAACAGATCACAGGCACCCCGTAGGTCCACGTTCCTCCGCAAACACGGTCTCTGCAAAATCCCGCACAGACAAGCCCCCGCCTCTAGATTCCTGAGACCCATGTCTCTGTAGAAAAATCTACAGGCACTCCGCAGGTCCCCAGTCCTCCGGAAAGACGGTCCTCGCAAGTCTGTTCTTACCTGGGTTCGGTGCACCGAAATTACTCGATCGTTAACCGTCCCCACTGCCTCGGCCACACCCCTCCTTTGTTCTCCTGAGCCTTCCGGATATCACTCGCTCAAGCCGCGCGGGGCGACAAGCAAGGAATCAGGGACTGCCGAACTCGGCAGGGTGCACCTTCTCCGATGTCCTTCCTCAGCCCCCCCTCGCGGCCGGAGTGTTGATCGGACGAGCCCCCAAGTTTGTTAGAAACGAAAATCGCTTCTCAATAATCGCTCTAGACAAATTCAGGAAAACAAAGTTTTATTAACAAGTCTGCAGAGTTGGGCACCCTTAAAAAAAAGGCGCGCCAGGCTAACAATGTTTCTGATTAAATATAGTACAAGTCCCTCCCCTCTATAGCTCTAAAGAGTCACGAGGTTCACATTCTCACAAAGTCTGCAACAGTTTCCCGAGTTGTTTTTCTACCCTGTAGTCTTATCAGTCAAGGACTTATTCTTCTCTGTCAGAGTTAGTGGTCTTATCAATCAAGGACTTGTTTTTCTACTCTGTAGCAGCAGATGTCTCGTCCTTTATTATAGAGAAGCATGTTTTACCCGACCCCCACGGCTCTATTCCCCTTAGACTCTGAGGTCATGCACATCTTAACTATTTGTACCGAAATCGTCTCTCACAATGTTGTCTGTGCAATCCTTACATCTGATCACCATGTTGTATGTGCAATCCTTACTGCTGATCACCATGTTGTATTTGCAATCCTTACTGCTGTTAACCATGTTGTCTGTGCAATCCTTTCTGCTGTTTACCATGTTGTCTCTGCAATCCTTACTGCTCTTCAACATGTTGTATGTGCAATCCTTACTGCTGTTCACAATGTTGTCTGTGCAATCCTTACTGCTGACCACCATGTTGTGTGTGCAATCCTTACTGCTGTACACCATGTTGTATGTGCAATCTTACTTCTCTTCACCATCGTGTACACATATTCCTTACTGCTGTTCACAATGTTACATGTGCAATCCTTACTGAGGTTCACCATGCTGTATGTGCAATCCTTACTGCTGATTACCATGTTGCATGTGCAATCTTACTGCTGATCACCATGTTGTATGCGCAATCCTTCCTGCTGTTCATGTTGTATGCGTAAACATTACTACTGTTCACCATGTTGTATGCGCAATCCTTACTGCTGATCACCATGTTGTCTGTGCAATCCTTACTGCTGTTAACCATGTTGTCTGTGCAATCCTTACTGCTGATTACCATGTTGTATGTACAATCCTTACTGCTGATTACCATGTTGTATGTACAATCCTTACTGCTGATTACCGTGTTGTATGTACAATCCTTACTGCTGATCACCATGTTGTATGAGATTTACAGCCAGCATCCTCTTTAAGGGTTGCCATCTACAGGGCTTCATGGCATGGTTTTTTAGAGTAGAAAGTAGCTGCCCTCTAACAAGAAGCAGCTTGCCTGTCAGATTTAGTTTAATGCATGATTTCAAGTTCGTATATGTTACATTGATCTGATAGATATTGTTCCAGAAAGTATTTGAGGGACCTGAATGATAGGTCCTATTCTTTCAAGATCCAAAGCTGTTCTCTCAACAAGCCTGTTTGACTTTATCTTAATGAAGGCAATTAAGGCACTCCTCATGCAGTATTAACTCATTCAGACTCTTACAACCTTATATAACAAACAGCATTGGCAGCAATATTTTATTTCCAGTAACCATATGTCCCAACTATGCTTTCAGTACGAAAGTGAGAAAAATGAGTGAAACAGTGTCGTGATTCTCCTATTTTCGTAAAGTTGATGGTTGATGAAAACCCAAAGAATTGCAGATGCTGTAAATCAGAAACAAAAACTGAAGTTGCTGGAAAAGCTCAGCAGGTCTGGCTGCACCTGTGCAGAGAAATCAGAGTTAAAGTTTTAGGTCCAACGACTCATCCTCAGACCAGTTTTGATGAAGGGTGACCGGACCTGAAACATTAACTCTGATTTCTCATCACAGATGCTGTCAGATGTGCTGAGCTTTTCCAGCAACTTCTGGATATGATTCATGAAATCATCCCATGAATATTTAACATGTGTGTTAACTTCTCCACACCATTGGACATATTTAAAACCCACACCCTTTGAGTGAAAACAGTGACCTTTTAGATGGTATTTCTTGGTAAATATATTTGATTTCAGTGAAGAATAGAAAATGTTTTGCCTCATGACAGCAAAACCTGCACAGACCTAAATAAGACAGAAAAATTAAACTGAACTTTCAAAGCCTTCCAATAAGACTGTGATGAGACATATTATAGAAAGCATATGTGTGTACATGTGTTATTAAGTGGAAATGAGGTCATAAGTGGCACAAGTTTCAGGCCTGCAGTCTAGAGTATCATTAGAAACCCATAACTGCCTTACAGCTGTCTAACTTTGTCATCAAGGATGAGTTATTGATAAAGAACAAAGGTTGTCACTGCAGAACCCTATTGGTCGAACAGAAAAAAAAAATCACAGTTCAACTGTTGACACTTTGACATTTTTATTCCAGAAAATATATTCCTGTATAACATACATACATACATACAATACTGGTATGTGACTTTCTTACAAAACAGAGCTCCAAAGTCTTTCATTATTTAATTGCCATTTTGGACAAAGATGCTGCTAAAATAGACAACGTTAATATTACAAATTTAAATGTTCCCTGATATGAAAAATAAACATAACCAATGAGAAAAATTGTTCCTCAATATCTGTGAAGGACTCTTTCAAGCAGGGCCGTAAAATCATTAAAACTTTACATCCAGTACTGTCTGTGAGAGGTGGAACTAAGGACGTGCCTCAGAGTCAGAAGAATGATGTGGAGTCAAAGTCCCACTCCACAGACTTGCACACAAAATCTCTGCCAATGTTCCAGAGCAGCACTGTCAGAGGTGCCTTCTTTCATGTGAAAAGATAAATGTAAAAAGCCATAAAAGCTGAATTGGTATTATTTCAAACAACAGGTGAGGAACTATGTCCAGTGTCTTGGCCAATATACATCCCTCAAGCATTGTCTAAAAACCCATTTCGTGGTCATTATCAAATTGCTGTATGTAAGAGTTTGCTGCCATCAGCTATCTACTGTAACAGTAACTATACTGCAAAAGTACACCATTATCTTGAGATGTCCTGAGGTCATGAGAGGTACCAAATTAAACCAAACCTTTATTTTATTCTTTATCTCTGAATATTAAAAATTCAATGCTATATGTCTGTGTAAACAAGCCATTTCAAGCAGTATAGCTTGTATGTCTTATCAGTACAGAATATGAACCAATCTGATCATCTACCAAATTTCACAATTCTTGCATTGTTCTGGAAGTTGTACTTATACCAATTATTCCACACTTAAAGTCCCAACACACACAAAGAGATAACTCAGGAAGTGTACTACCTGTCTGAAATATTAAAATCAACTATGAAGAACAATTTTCTGATTCCTTTTCAATATAAATTATGCATATAGGTAAATTAAAATAACTTTTATGTTCATGAACGGTGCCAAATAATCTGAGAATTCATGTTGAAAATTAGCTGTGCTGCATGAATACAGGAATACAAATTCAATAATGTGAAAAGACAATCCTACTGAAGGTTTTATTAAAACATACTGACTTCAGTTAAATAGATCTCAAAATTTGGAAGTTAAAGGGAGATTTAACAAAAACAGTTAAGCTTAACAGATTTTAATAAGAGTACATGAAGATAAAACTACATGAAGAATCAATTATGAAAAGACACCAAGTTAAACAAAAGTTTGGCAAAAATAATTGGGTAAAGGGGAGAATGGTTCCTATTTTTATGCAACAAGTTAATGTAATCTGAATGTACTGCTTGAAAAGATGATAGAAGCAGACTCAATATTAACTTCCTAAAGGTATTTTGATAAATACATTTGAAAGGAAAACATTTGCAAGACAAAGGGAATTTTAGTTTGGCAATGTCAGTAATCCCAATCGTAATACCCTTCCAAAGATCCAGCACAGATACAACAGGCTAAAGGCCTCTTTGTGCACCACAGGAGTCAGAAGCGTGAAAGGTTGTTGAAGTCATGATGTTCTTTACTTGCATTGGGGTTGGTTAGCTCAGTTGTTTGGATGTCTGGTGAGCGATATTAACAGTGCAAGTTCAATTCCTGCACCAGGGTTCTCTAACACTAAATCATCGATCCCTGCACTGGCTGAGGGTTACCATGAAAATCCCACCTTCTCAAGATCTCCCCTCACGTGCGGCATGGTGACCCTTGGGTTGAACTCATCACCAAACCTCTCTCTCTAATGAGACAGCAGTGACATTAACTCTAATCTTACTTGCAAGGTGGCATCTCCTCACAGCAGCATAGCTGAAGTGAAGAATTTAGTCTCGATTAAAAGGAGAGACTGTGGATGGTTGCTTAACTTACATTCCACTGTATTAAAGGCTTGGGTAGTTGCTTCAGCCCATGTTTCTCCAATTACCCCCCTTTAATGGCATCATTTAGATTACATACTAGTCACCCTACTGTCAGTCATTGAATAGCTGGAATAGATGCTCTTAAAGAAACACACTGAGCTTTACAGTATCTCATTTATTTAAAACAATAACATCTGTAAGACCAGAAGAGAATGTAAGATCCGCATCTTTTGTTTATACCCTACTTTTCACCGATTTGCTAGGCTCAGGGCTGCACAGATCTCTTTTATCTCAGCTAATGAGTATTTTATGTTGGAAAGTTTCCAGAATCCAGGTTCAAAGTCAATTTAAAAGCACACGGAACAATTTCTTGAAAAGAGCACATCATGACCAAAAATGCTGTTTTTGACTTCACACACAGCTTCAGGCTGATACTAAATGATTTAGAAAATGATTATCGTGATTAATCAGCCTTGGGAAAGTATACTAGATCAGAAGAAGTAAAACACAGGCAGTTTCAGTGAGTCCAGAAAACATGAGTTAAACTGGGTTTTGGGGGCATAGGAAGACAAGAACAGGAGTAGATCAGTCAACCCGTGTTTATTCTGCCATAGCTGCTTAACACCTCAATCACATTTGCCTGCCTTTGATGCCATAATTCTCTTGCCTATAACAAAGATTATTGGCCCAAGTCTTGGATTATGCTGGTTAAGCTGTGGTAAACTTCCTGGTGAACCATCAAGGATTAATATATCCTTCCTGAGAAGTGGTATCCAAAACCAAACACAGTATTCTAGGTGGGATAGGTCCAAGGTTCTGTACCACTGAACCATCAATTCCGCACCTTTGAATTCAGCTTATTCATAATGACTGTTTTCACAGTGAGGAAACTTAGTGATAGAATGCAAAGACTGACAGTTTGTCCGGAGAAATGCATATTCCACTGTGTGACTCCCTGGGACAAAACCTCAATGTCCATCCAGCTGTCCATTACATTTTTTCAGTGTAAGGGGAGATGTTTCTACAACGTGATGTCAATATTTTGAATTTATGGACTAAATAGATACAAGTAACTAGTTAGTGTGGTTCTGAAATTAAGAATGAATCATCAGGAGAATTGCAAATACTTTTTCATAATGGCCAGCAAGTTTGTAGATACACAGTACATGATGGATAGGACAATAATTAGACAACATTTTAATCTCTAATATTTTATATAGCACAGTTTCAGCAAGAGATGAAGTGTGTAAAAATATTTTTAAATTCCTCTGTTTATAAAAAAAATATATATAGCAGGAAATCAGATAAGTTAATAAACCATTTACCACCTTTGCAATGTTTGTTTCATAAAGAAAAGCTTTGTCTAAAAATGTACCAGTTTTCAGCTCTACTGAATAAATATTTAGTCAACCACAGTTGTTTTTTGTGCACTACCAGAAAGGACTGAGAACATCTGTTTTAATTTTCATGTAGCAAAGTAGTTAAATTGAAAGAAATAAATTATAAGCACAACGAGTACTATATACATAACACTGTACATGAAGCACCTTCAAACCCAATTTGGGATCCCTTGGTGAAAATTTAAAGATGGTTTAAAGATTGTATTTTTAATTGGGTCCTCTTCCTCTTTGAAATTCCCAGCTAGTGGCAACCACATGATCTTACCACCATGTTTCTGTATTTCTTTAATATTACATTTGAACTGTCGTCAAAGTACAGCACAGAGATTGCATTTAGCTTAGTTGGCGCACAGCAAGGTTTGGGGACGTTGTCAGGGAACATCAAGTGAACCTGCAAGTGGAAACAATATTCTTAAATAAACAGACATGTTCCAAACATGTGTAGGCCGAGAAATATAAAAGTTCCTGAACTATTTGCTGATGGATTGATTGATAAGCCATTAAGACATGTTGGGCCAAACCCGTGGATCACAAAATCTCATGAAAAAAAATTGCTGACTTATCTAATGCTCAATAGAATATTATATAAGAGTTCACTCAGCCTTAAATCCTGGTCCACCATTTAATGAGATCATGATGAACCAGTGGCATCTTCAGGATCAGATGAATTGTCTCTCAGGGCTCAATTACACTCAATTGATTATCGCACTTTAAAGACACAGGAATCACACTACATTTATATGATCCAACCATCCACAGCTGCTGAGTGTACATCAATTTCCGAGTCTTTTATCAAAAATTGTTATAATGGAAATATGTCCAATGTTCGAGTGAAGAAACAATTAGAATAAGTTTAACCTCCTTGTAATTTTAGTTAAAAAAAAGTTACTGTGTACAAAATGGAACATTTTATGTTGTAAAAATGCTGTTATTTTTTAACAGAAACACAGACCCATCACTGAACCAGAGAGAAGAGAACACAAGAGTTGCTTATGTATTGATATTTTTGTGACAATATACTAACCATAAAGAATAGAACTATCCTAGCATTGGAATTTCTTTAATTATATTTTAATATTTGCATATTCCTCTTCACTGTACCATAGTAAATATATGACTGAAATAGCTTCTCTAAAGAACTATCACTTTCAAGGATAATTGGCTGGTCAAAACTATTCAAAAGTTAAGAGTTACACAATCCATCTTCTATACCACTGCTGCTCAATTCTAACATAACACTGGCAACATACTAACAATGCATTCATTAAACTTTAGCCAATTTAATAAAATATGGTTTGCGAGAATTTGGCTCAAAAAGGTTATAAATTCCAACTGCATCTGCATCATGGAAAATTAAGGAAACCAGATCTGACAAGCTTCACAGACTGATATCTGAGACTATGAATTTAGAACAAAGAACAGTACAGCACAGAAACAGGCGCTTTGGACAACCAAGACTACGCCCACACATGATGCCTTTCTAAACTAAAAACCTTTTGCCTCCATGCAGTCCATATCCCTCCATTCCCCACCTATTCATATATATGGCAAGATGCTCTTAATCTTTGCTTTTGTATCTGCCTCCACCACTTCTACAGGCAGCCCATTCAGGCACTTACCACCCTCTGTGTAAAACAACTTGCCTCTCACATCACCTTTAAATGTTCTCCCTTTTACCTTAAACCTTTGCCTATTGGTAGTTGACATTTCTACCCTGAGAAAAAGTCTCCACCTATCCATGCCTCTCACAATTTTGTAAGCTTCTATTAGGTCACTCCTCATCCTTCAATATTCAAATTTTTAAAAATCTAGTCAAAAGTTATGTATATATATGAATTTAGAAGATTATGGCACATACCAGTGTTTGCACAATTGCATGGTTTGTAGCGTTCATGTGAGCATTGAGTGGAAAAGAGCACTCTCCATCACAATAGAAAGCTGCATAGCCTTCTGGGGCTATGATCCAATCCTAGAAACAGATTAGGCAATTATAATCCAGTTATCTCAATAATGTAAAAAGAACTATCTATTCTTTCTGAAAACTCCATTAGCTACATCTTATGTGCGGCATACCCTCAATAGTCTTGATTAAATCAATTCAAATTAATAATCCTGTGTGCTGTTTTACAAAGTGCTAATATATTGCAGAAAGCTTTCACTGGTCAATGCGAAACTGATAAGATAATTCTCATTTTGCACCAGCCCCATTATTTTGAATAGTTTGTCCGAAAATGGCCTGAAAATGTATTCTTCAAAAACACTAACTGTCATGAAACTTTTTGAGCAGACCCAGGCTTCATTTTAGTTCAGTAGTTTGGAAGCAGAGGCAGGAAGGATTGAGTTTATTGACTAAATTTGTGCTACCGCTTTAGGAGATTTCAGCATTGTTTTGCACTGCAGCCAAATCTAAAGCATTTTCCAGTCACACACTTGTGGTTAGGTGTTCCAATGTCATTATATGAGTGAAAAACATTCAAAATTCAGAAAGAACTTATACCTGAAGAGGTTATCATGTATTAAAAAGACTTGTTGATGATTTAGACGCATTTCACACACAGAGGTATGAATATATTACAAATATGTACCATGCAACAGAAATTGACGATGAAACCAAGTTCATAGTTGGAATTCATTGACATGCTCGCTGATATTACTCACATTAACATATCCATCTTCCTGAGCACCCTCTGGACTTAACTTAAAGGAAGAGTGCTGACATTGATCGTGAATTTACAAGTAAAACAGAACTGCAAAGACTCACTTGGATACATGAAAAGGTCAGAATAGTTTTAAAGAATGTTTCCAATTCTTGCACAGGGTTGACCTTCTTTTGATAGAAACTAATGATTTTCCATTGTGAGCTGTTCTCCTGGGCGTATTTCTGCTGGAATCCAGAATATAGGGAAAGTAAGCCACAACCCAGGTATCCCAACTCCTGCGGCTCAATTTTTGAACAACATCAGAAATGGAGGAAAACCGGCCCAAAAATTTTCAAGGGTAGTTGACTGCCAGCTTCAGGAAAGAGTTGCTGCTAGTTAAGGCTCAGCAAAATCACACAAGGCAGGCAGACAATTAGGGTTGCTAAGAGACTTATCAAAGGAGGCCAATTGGGAATCTCCCGGTTTTGGAAGGTGATGGGCCTACTTGCACACTCTGCCATCTGTTCGCAAGGCTAGAATCAAAGGGCACCCCTATAGAGTGACTCCACCATCTCACCACATTGAGTATTAGCTTCAAGCAGATGGAAGAGCACCCAGCACCTAGTTTAGCTTGGACTACAACCAGACTACAACCAGAAGGCCTCTGACCGTCTTTCAGGTTCAAGAGTCCTCCCACCGGCAGACACTGTGCAATGAATACTTATTACCATGCCAATGAAGGGCTCACCATGTGAATATTCTAACCTTAATAAGTTTCTCATCAAAGCAGAGCTGGATTCAGGAGCCGAATGCCAGTTTCGCACCTCCCTGGGGAAGGTTCCACCAAGTCTCCATATGTTACAGACCAAACAAACCAAAATTGAAGAAAATACACCAATCCATTTCCTAAAGGGTTGCTAGTCACAACATGCAATAGATTAATCTTTAATTCCAGGTCAGTGCTGAAAGATGTACACATGGAAGAGTTAAAGGTCTGAATGAAGGTCCAGTTAACAATTCTGTCTACAGATTTAAACAAAGGCTCTTCCCTTTAAATAGTTGAATAGAATGAGATTGCAGTCAAATCAGAGGAAAATGTGGAGCTCTTAAAACATTGCATAGCCAAAGTAATATGTACAGCACGTTTAGACCAAGGAGCAGGAATAGGGGAAGCAACTAGAAATACAGGCCTGAAAGTGTAACTGCTCTGTGGGTAACTTCTAGATTAAGCAATAGCAGCAATGCACCCCAAAGATAGAAGGGTCTCTATGTTGAAACTGTTACAGTTTGTAAGCATCAACAGTAAAGACTGTAATGTTTTTGGACCTCTGGTATTTGAACTATTTTTAAAAGACATCTGCCCTTACTGAGCTCTGAATATGGAAAAATGTTGAAAGATGAGAATCAGTTTTTAACATAGATTGCGCAAATCTTTATCTGTGAAGAGACTCAAATGGCGATTCTCTGCCTGGTGTTACTGTATTGTCAGCAGATTTGGTCAAGTGGTGGCCAGGAAATTGGGTTCTAAGCTCTTCTGCCTGGTTCCAGCTGCAATGATGCCTGGAGGTGACCTCATTACACATTACACACCCATTTTCACTTATTTAACTGATTCAAGCCTGTGACATCGCAGGCTTGTGGACTTTCAGACAAAGATCCTCTAAGCTGTACAGCTGTAATTAGAAATGGATGTTAATGGTCAACTGGTTCCAGTTTTATGTTGTTGGAGGGCATAACTTGAAATGTTTTTTATAATTTGTCTTTCAGATCAAACCGTTTCCACATAAAATGCACAGAATCACTGGGCTGAAGGTTAACCTCAAATAGAATAAGCCCGAATGAAGAGGCTTCGGCAACTGAAAATTCAGATATTGGGAACCCAACAACTGCATTTTCAGTTTTAATGGTTGGAACTCAGACACTACCCTGCTCCCTAAGTTTAAACAAGTCCATAATTTAAACATTTCACTGAGACTCAAATTGTAGCTGTGGTTTACTTTCAATATCAATTGTCTGAGTGTGAGAATGTGAGGACTGCAGACACTGGAGATCAGAGCCCAGAGTACAGTGCTGGAAAAGCACAGCCAGTCAGGCAGCATCCAAGGAGCAGGAGAATCGATTTTTCGAGCATAAGTGCTTCATCGCGAAGATTGTCTGAGTGTCTCAGGGCTCGAGAAAAGGCAGCTAAAATAAGGTGGGAAGGGGTTCCCAACACTGCCTTTGGGCTGAGGGGAGAGGGGTTGTCTCTTTCAGGTCTCTCAAGCTAACCCCCAAAACACCCCAGCAATAAATCAAAACCCCTGCAAGACCTCTCACCTGATTGCTCCATTCCACTTCACAAATACTCCATGATACTCCCACACATACTTCTGACAGCTCTATCTGCATCTTCTCTCCTTAGCAAACACTCAGGGGCCCCTGATCACTTGCACCAAAGCCCCTCCAAAGGATCTTCTGATCCCGTCAGCTGATCTCCTAAGCTTCTCAACATCTGATCTCTCTGTCTCCACTGATCTAATTCTTCCCTGCAATCGCTCACCACAATTAGCCAACCTTTCCCAGTGATCTACTGGCACACCTCCTGTAGATTTTATCATCCTCCCTCCATGGTCTTTGCCTGTTCTCTCCAGCCCCTAATTGTCCATGTTTGATCTGGATCAGGACAGCATTTATCAAAGGATATAAATTGCACACCTCATAATGCACAATTTTCTGTTCTTCCCTCACTTTTCTACCTCTGGTAAAGTCATGATATCAAGCCCAATATCTGAATATTCTCCATCACTGAGGCACAGGTCAATCCTGTGGATTCAGCATTGAGTCGAAGTATGTTGTGAAATGTCCATCACCCTAGTCCTGCCACCACTAAGAAGTGACTAGGATATTGCTGCTGTAAAAAAATTCTGAATCATTCACAAAAAAAAGCACAAAAAGATGCCATTGATTACCTGCCACCCTAAGTCCCGAAAACTCACATACAGTTCATGCTTCTTGCAAGCTTGCTTCTGCTCACTGCTGTTGTAATCTGTTGAATGGAAGACTGGCGTTAGTGTGCAGTCAAAATAAACACAAACACCATACTAACAACATCACAGTACTCATGGGAATCCCACCAACGGATTATAAACCTTTACTGCTCACACTCTGTCAGTGGAGCACTTAAACAGGTTGGTTCTGAAATTTCTCAGGGTGTGGTAGTTGATTGTCCAGAAGTGACTCCCTCAGAAAGTCAGACTCTGAGAAAGTAAACAGCTTGATGACCATGAAATGAGCTCGGGTGGGGAACCTGCCAGCCAGGAAAAGACAAGCTTAAACCATGACTTTCAATCAAGAGAGTAGCACCACGGCCCAACATAAAATTCAACCCATTGGCTTAGAAACTGAAACTAGGGCCACACATTGGGCATTAAGTGGCTTACTACTCTCCCAGAATTCGGTGGGAGAAACATGTTCCTGGTTGGAGAAGATCTGCCCATGATTAGCACTTGTGTAAGGATCTCATGCCGCTAACATTCTACACTGGAGTTAACATCTGCAGAAAATTGTGCTTCAGTTTTAAACTATCCACATTCTATTTTGGATCAGCCAAATACCTCACTTGCTACAGATTGGCATAGATTATCACTTTATAATGCTATCTGATGTGAAAATGCTTTTACCAGCATCATTTAAGGAATCATACAACAATTACAGGTTAATTGCTGGCTTGCTATTTCTGGCTATTGGCTGATTTTTGGATGCAATTTGTTTTACAGTATTCTAGTACTCGGGAAAGTTCACTTTAATGCACAAAAGGGAGGCATTGTTGGTTTTTCACTGGCATTGCTATTTGCCTTCTCAGGTATAGCTCCAAATCTGCAGGATCAGGTAGAGCTGTCCAATAGAAATAAAGAATGCTTGGGAGGTAAGAGGACTACACAATGAGCAGAAGAAACTACCTGGTAAGAATAGAAGGTGAGATATCAGAATTATCATAAGAGGCTCCATCATGATAGATACCTCAATGGTATTGCTATATTCAGCCCAATAAGTGCAGGAACAACATAAGGCCATTCAGCCTTCGAAGTCTGCTCGACTATACCACAAGATCACGGCTGATTTTATACCTCAACTCCACAATCCTAAATTCCTCAAAACTTGTAATCTCCACAACTCCAAGAGATCGATTGATCTCTGTCTTCAATCTAATCCAGAAGTGAACACCATCAGCTCTCTGTAGCAGAGTATTCTAAAGTTTCACAGTCTCAGTCCCAACTGGTTGGCCACTTATTTTAAAGTTGTCATCCATGTACTAGATGAATCAACTGAGGGAAAGAGGAAGGGCTTTTGCCTGAAATGTCGATTCTCCTGCTCCTCAGATGCTGCCTGACCTGCTGTGCATTTCCAGCACCACACTTTCGATTCTAATCTCCAGCATCTGCAGTCCTCCCTTTCTCCGAAGGAAATATTTCCTCAGCAAAATCCCGTCAAGTCCCTTAAGAACTTTAAATGTTTCCATTATTCCAATTCCCATTCTTTTAAACTCCTGAAAGTACAGGCCTAGTTTACTCAATCTCGCCCTCACTGTATGATCCCCTTATTCATAGGGCCAATCCAGTGAGTGTTTGTTGCTCTCTCTCGAAAGCTAATATGTCCCTCTTTGCATAAGGAGATTAAAAATGCACACAGTACTCCAGATGTGGCCTCACCAAAGCCCTGTATAATTGTAGGAAGACTCTTTCCTCTTATAATTCAATCCTTTAGCAAAGAAAAACCTAACATACCATCTGCCTTGCTGTTCTTGCATCTTAACCTTCTGTATTGGATATATGAGGCCACCCAGATTCCTTTAATTGGAAAAATTTCCCTGCCTCTTACTATTGGTAAAAGATTTCTGTTTTTTCTTATTTTTTTAAAACCAAGACTTCGCACATTGCCATGTTTTATTCCATTTGGCATGCTGTTGTGCATTCATCATACAATCTATGTCCATCTGCAGCCTCACCGTTTACTCTGTTATCTAACTTTATATCATCAGCAAATGGGGATACGTTACAGGTATGTTACTCATTCAAGTCAATCCTATGGGATCGAAAGGGAGTTGTCCACTTTGATTGAGTTACTTACAGCTCATGGAGGGCTAGCCTTGCAGTAAGGGCCACCCCTGTTGGAAGATACACTTTCCCGAACCAACTGACTTGCCTGCCTTCAATACCTTGCTAATAGACACTGCTGAACCCCAGTCACTGTTTTCAGTCTGGGGACTGCTGCAGTTCTGGCATTGGCCACCAAGACCGAAGAGCTGCTAGCCCTCTAATTGGTCAGTAGCTCCTGGATACAGGTCTTTCTGGCTTAGAGGGGAAGAAACCACAATACTCCTGTCAAGCCATTGCCTGGACTACATAACATTGAGGCATAGCTGGTGGAAACAGGTGTGATCTCAAGTTTCTGTTTGGCAGGCTGGCCCACAACCTTCACCTAATGTCCCAGTCATTAGCTACAACATCAGATTTCTAGCGTTTGCAATATATTCCTTTTGTATCTGCTGCAGTACCTTGATCAAGTTAAGCATGCAAAATTTGCCTTTAATAATCTACACCACCTTCCCACTGCTAATGTTAGGCTATATGTGCTGAAACTTCCTGGTTTCTCTCCTCAGTTTCTATCATGTGGTATAATATTGACACCTTCAGTCCTCTTGCACTTCTTCTGAGTGAAATTATTACTCAGAATATTATGGTCCCCATAAATTAAAATACCTGAAGTTACTGAATGGCCCCTAGATAAAGAAATGGAGATATTAGTTGCAATATTCCAGATCTCACTGGAGGGTTCCAGTGGAAAACTATTAATGCAATGCCCCTGTTTGAGAAGAGAGGCATGCAGGAAATTAAAGGTGTGTTAGCTTTAACATCTGTCATTGGGAAAATGCTAGAATCCATTGTTAAGGAAGAAATCAGACATAAAAGATTGAATTCAAACACAAATACCTTCTTCTCAACTGTTATCAGACTTTTGAATGGACCTCTCAAATATTAATTCTGATCTCTGTCTCTCTCTGTCCCTTCTCTGTAGCTGTAACACTGTATGCTGCACTCTGTTCTGCTACCCTAATGCTATGTTACGACCTACCAGTATAGCACACAAAACAACACTTTTCAGTGTATCTTGATACATGTGACAACAATCAATCAATCAATCAATCATGTTTGATAAGGTACCATATACAATGTCATTGCCGCAGGGAGTGGAGTGCATCATTTCTCCCTCCAACTCTATTTTGATTTAGTCCCTACCCTCCCCTTCACTGTTTTGATCACACAGCACTGCCCTTTGATGTGAAGGGCAGTGTTTATCACTGGCCACTCGGGTGTTTTCCTATCTTCCTGGTGGTGGAATTTGAATAAAGATTCGTGCACTTTGTGTCCTTCACTGTGTCTCACACCTGCACACACACACTATGGGTGCTGGGGAAAAAAATAAGCACTACTGCACTTAGGTGGTAGTGTGGGGGTTAAATTTAAAAAAAAGAAAAAAAAACAATGTCATTGCGCGAGATAGGAGCTCATGGTATTGGGGGAATGTATTAGCATGGATTGAGAATTGGTTAACATGTAGAAGATAGAGAGTCAGTATTCATGGGTTTTTTTTCCAGATCAGAAAGATGCAACTTGTGGAGTGCACAAGGAACAGTCCGAGGGCTGCAATTATTGACTATTTATATGAGTGACTTGGAGGGGGCAGAGTGTAATGTATCCAAATGTGCTGAGGACAGAAAAATAGGTGTGAGGGCATGTTGTGATGTGGATGTAAGGAATCTGCAAGGGAGTATCGATAGAGTCATACAATAATACAGCACAGAACAGTGTCTTCAGCCCATCGAATCTAAATTACTCTAAAGCTACATGGATCTGACTTTCCAGTATTTGGCCCATATCCATGAATATTATGATATTTCAACTGCACATCCACATACTCTTCAAAGGTCGTGAATTTTCCTAACTCAACTACTATCCCGGCAGTGCATTCCAGATTCCCAGCATCCTCTGGGTAAAAACAATTCCTCAAATCCCTTCTAAACCTCCTGTCTTTCACTGTAAACTAAAGTCCCCTCGTTACTGACCTTTCAACTAAGGAGAACGGCGGCTTTCTATCCACCTAGTCCATGCTCCGTATAATCTTCTACATCTCAACCTATTGCCCCTTCAGTCTTCTCTGTTCTAAAGGAAATAACCCTGCCTTATCCAGCCTCTCTTCATAGCTGATATCCTCCATCTCAGGCAACATCCTGGTGAATCTCCTCTGCATCCCTCCAGTGCAATCATATTCTTCCGATAGTGTGGTGGCCAGAACTGCGCACAGTACTCCAGCTGTGTCCTAACCACAGTCCTGTAGAGCTCCCTGCTCTTCTAATCTATGCCATTACTGATAAAGGCAAGTACTCTGTATGCTTTCTTAACTACCCTAATAACCTGTCCCGGTGCCTTCAGGGATTTGTGGACAAGAACTCCAAGATTCTTCTGTTCCTCTGTGCTTCCTACCACTAAGACAATTTAGGATCCAACTTGCCAAGTTGCCCTGAATCCCATGTGCTTTAAACATCTTTATCAGTCAGCCATGTGGGAGCTATTCATAGACTTTGCTGAACTCCAAATAAACTACGTCAACTGCCCAGCCCTGGCCAATATACCTGGTCACCTCCTCAAGAAGTTCCTCCAGATTTGTTAGCCATGACCTCCCCCTGACAAAGCCATGCTCTCTATCTCTGGTCAAACCTTGTCTTTGCAAGTGGAGATTAATTGTCTCCTTCAGAATTTTCTCCAATCATTTCTCCAACAGTGATGTGAGACTCACTGGTCTGTAATTCCTTGGTTTATTTCTCCAAACCTTCTTAAAAGGTGGGACCACATCAGCTATCTCCAGTCCACTGACATCTCCCCTGTGGTCAGAGAATTAAAACTTTAGGTCAGAGGCCCTGTAATGTCCTCCCTCATCTCCCCCAGCAACCTGGGATACAACTCATCTGGTTGTGGGGAACTGTCCATTTTAAGACCAACAGAATCTCCAATACCTCTTCCCTCCTTATGTCAATCTGCTCAATAACCTTTCAGTCACTCTTCCTGAACTCTGTACCTACATCTTTCTTCTCCTGATTGAAAATAGATGTGAAGCACTTGTTTAACACCCTACGAATACTCCCCAGCTCTATGCACAGATTGTCTCCTTGGTCCCCAGTAGACCCTACCCTTTCCCTGGTTATCCTCTTTCCCTTCATGTACTTATAGAATATATTTGGATTCTTCATAATCTTACCTGTCAATTTCTTTTCTTGCTCTTCTTTGCCCTCCTATTTACTTTCTCAAGTTGACCCCTGCTTTTTCTATTCTCCTCTAAGACCTCCATTGATTTATCTGCAATTGTACCTGTTAAAAGCCTGTCTTTTCTTTCTCAACTAGTTCTGAAAATCCCTAGACATCAAAGGTCCTCTGAGCTTGTTGTGCTTACATTTCACACTGAAGAGAACATGTTGGGTCTATACTTTCCCCATTTCCTACTTAAACACATCCCACTGTTCTGCTGTTCCCTTCCCAGAGGTACATGTTCCCAGTCTAATTTTGCTATTTATATAGTCGACTTCTACAGTCTACAGTCTATTTTTACTGTTCCTACCTTATTTTAATAAAATCTACCTTCCCCCACTCCAAAACCCTTCACTGCAAACCATGTTTCTCCTTTTCCATAACAAACTTAAAACACACTGTGTCATGGTCACTAATCACTGAAATGGTCCAATACTGCCATATTGAACATCTCTCTGGTTTCAGTCCACAATATTAGGGCTATCACTGCCCTGTCCCTTGATATTGCTTCTACATGTCAATATAAAAAAGTCTCCTGAACATAGTTCAAGAAATCTACCCTCTCTAAACTATGATTATCCCACATTATGTTGAGGATGTTAAAATCCCCTAATTACCCTATTATTTTTTTACACACTTTAGTGAATTTGCTACATATCTGCTCCTCTATTGCCCATTATTGTTTGGGGGATCTATAACATATTCTTATTAGTGTGACCACCTCGTTTTTATTCCTAAATTCGATCCACAAAGCCTTGTTTGAACACACTTTCAAGGTATTGTGTCCACCCTGCCTCCCCCCACACACCCCCCCCACCCCACCTCCTTACTATAGTGAGATGGTATTGTGCCTTTAACAGGGATTTGTTCTGTGCTGTTCCTCTTGCAGAGAGGTGTTGCCACAGTGTGCTGGAATATCTACATCAGAAGCAGTGGGTAAACAGCTTTGAACTCCCCGAGTGTTGTTTTCAGATAAAAGAAGCATGAATGGGTGGAGTCAGGCTCCCACAGGCCAAGGGTTTTAGTTTTGCTTTCAACTGGGGTTTGAGGTTGACTGTTGAAGTTGATAGCTACATCTCTCCCTCTGCTGTAGCAAAAAGTATGAATTGTCTCTTGCTGCTAGATTGTTTCTTATGGTGTTCTTTTCTCCTGGACTGGAAAGGAGAGAGCACAGGAGGAAAATCTGTTTTGCTGAATTTACCTTTGCCAAGGCCATGTTTATGGGATATTGAAACAGCTGATAATTAGTTGTGAAAGAATATTTTATTACATATTTCAATAAAATTAAAATTATGCCTATTCTTCTTTCTATGTTTGTATTTGAACTGCATTGTAAGAATAAAGTATGTTTTGCTCAAAGTCCAGTGGTGGATCAATTGAATCACACCTGGAATCCAGAGCTTTACAGTCATCTTTAAATAAAATTTTAAAAGGTTATGATCTAGGCTGTGTCCTTGATATGTAGCATTTTGAGGGGGTTTGGTCTGGTCCACAAAAACAGTAACTAGCTCCTTAATAAATAATGCAATACTGCCTCCTCCCTTACACTCGCCTCTGTCCTGCCTGAAGACCCTCTGCTCAGGAGCAATGCGTTGCCAGTCCTGTCCTTCCCTTAACCACATCTACATGAAGGCAGCAACACAGCAATTCCAAATGTCAATCTATGACCTTAACTTATTGATCTTTTCAAGGCTTTGGAATTTAAAAACAAACTTGGTGCATACTGTCCCTCGTCACTTTGGTAATTTTTTCATCATGACCTTTAACCAGCACTGAATCATCGCAAATTTCATGTCTGGTATACCATCTTCACTCTCATTATTTTCTCTTACTTTGCTACTGACACCGGGCTTAAGAAAAATAACCTAGCCCTGAGAGAATATTCAAGCACTAAACTGTAAAGAGAACAACCTGTAACAACACTACTGTAATTCAGGAAGAGAAAAGAGATTTGTCTAGTTGTGTTAAAGAAAAACATGGAATCCATGGTCTAACTTGTCGCCCAACAGAGATATCTGCAAAGACCCCTTTACAACTTCATATTACTTTCTACAATGCCATTCAATGTCACGGGGTGTGGTGGCATTAGAGTGTGTTTAACTGCATTCTTACTCAAGCATCTCAAATTCTCCTGACGTTTAGTATGGACCATTATCTGACAGTAACTCTTCTGGCAACCAATAAGTTACAAAGCAACTTCTCAAAACCTCACTGGTTTTGGCACTTGTGATTTTTGGCATAGACTCAACATTTATTTACTTGCTGTTGACTAAAACAAGGTACTCTTTCCCATCTACTTCAATGAATTCAACATGGTCTCATTCCACAGTTTTCTAGTGCTTGACCATGGAATGAAAGGAACTTTGAATGGACCATTTCTCAGCAAGAACATCACAACTTTTCATCAACTATTCAATGTCTCGATATAACTACCCAAATAACTTCTTTGCTAGTTTTTGTACAGAGTATCTTTGTATGCTGCTCTGAAGTTTCTCTGACAATTTTTCTTTAAACTGCAGAGGGGTTTACAACTATTAAAATACATCGGTCTTCTGTTATTTATTCTTGGGAGGTGGGTGTTGCTGATTTCACCAGGTATTATTGTTCTTCAGAAGGTGGTGGTGAACTGCTTTCCTGAACTGTCAGGAAGGGAGTTGCAGGATTTTGACCCAGAGACCGTGAACGAATGGTGACATACTCCCAAGGCAGGATGACATATAACTCAAAGGGGAAATTGCTGGTGTTTCAGCATATTTGCTATCCTTGTCCTTCTAGGTGGCAGAGGTTAGGTAAGTTTTGACAAAAGAGGCTTGGTGTATTACTGCAGTACATCTTGTAGGTGGCATATATGCTGCCACTGTGTATTAGTTTTGAAGGGAACGACTGTTGAAGGTGATGATTTGGATGATAACAGAATTGTTGAATTTAGATTGTTAAAACAGAGGCAGATGAAAGTTGATTTCACTTTGCAAAGCTAACATTATTAAGCAAAAAAATCAGTAAGTCACTTGGAACAGTGACCTAAATACATAATTTACAAGAAAGACACTGTTAGGTTCTGAGCAGGATACCTTTGTTGTTAACTGAGTTGCGTCTATACTGCTGGGTTTATGACAGAAAAGTGGAAACAGACTAGAGCCTATTGGTTTAGTTATGACTTCAGGAGTTTAGTTCAGAAGAAATATGTTTTCGCTTCAGGAGAATAGTTTCATGCTGGCACAAGTATTTGTTTGCAAAGTTTGCTAAGCTGTCAAAGTTTGTACAAAAGTCTTCACTTGTTGGAACAGAAGGGAGCTTCAGGCCAACAGAATTGGAAAGAAGTTGTGAAACTGTCACAGCAGTCCCACAAAGAGAGAGTCAGTTAAGAAAGAAGTGTAGATGTTGAGATAGAATTGATATTTCTCTGACACTAAGTTTCTGTTAAAGATAATCTTGTCAAGCAAGCAAGGTGAAATTCTATTTGCTGTTTATTTTAAGACTTTTCTAAATTGTCTTTCATATAGTTTTGTTTATTTATTTTCTTTTCTGGAACAAACTTATGTTCTTGTGTTAAAGAACATTGGCATCCTTATGTGAATATGTTCATTGAATAACCACCACAGTGACCAATTCTAAAAATTAAACTTATCATCAATCAAAATCATGTTTAACTCTGAGAACTGACCTCTCCCAATTACTGTCAGAGAGCATCATAACAATCAAATGTGCTGCTTTGTCCTAGATAGTGTCAAGCTTCTGGAGTTGCACTCATTCAGGCAAATAGGAAGTATTCCATCACTCCTTTGACTTGTGTCTTGTAAATTGTAGACAGGCATTGGGGTGGTGGGAGATTAGTTAATCACCATAGAATTTCTAGTCTCTGACCTGCTATTGCAGGCTGGCTGGTCCTGCTCAATTCCTGTCAATACTAACACTCCGGTTGTTAGTAATGGAGGATTCAGTCATGGTAAAGGCATTGAACGCCAAGTGGCAATGTTTAGTCTATTTGTTGGAGGTGGTTATTGCCTGGCACTTGTGTAGCATGATGTTATTTGTCACTTATCAGACCAAACTGGGAAATTGTCCAAGCTTTCCTGCATTTGGAAATGGACTGCTTCAGATTTTGAGTCATCAAAATATGTTCTGAACGTTATACAATCAGAGACCATCCCCACCTCTGACCTTATGATGGAGGCAAGGTCATTGATGAAGATAGTTGTGCCTTAATTGACACTCACTTATACATGTGAAATACCCTAAAATTTCTCACTGTTATAGTGTCTCGGCCTGCTAGTCATAATATAATTTAGCCTTTTTACTGAACACTGCATTAAGAGTTGATTCATTCATTTATCAGAAAAACTCTGGAAAGTCACTTGTGTACAGAAAGTAATCATGGATAACTTGGTTGCTCAGTAAAATAGGTACATAGGAACAGTGTTAGGTCATTCAGCCCCGAAGCCTATCCCACCATTCAATGAGGTTATGGCTGATCTATGGCAAAAGTGAGGACTGCAGATGCTGGAGATTAGAGTCGAGAGTGTGGTGCTGGAAAAGCAGGTCAGGCAACATCCGAGGAGCAGGAAAATCGACGTTTTGGGCAAAAGCCCTTCATCAGGAATGAGACTGGGAGTCTCGGAGTTGGAGAGATCCCTATTTGAGATCCCTATCCCAGTTCCAACCTTGCAGCTAATGCCTCATCTTCCGCCTCGGGACCCTCCAACCCCTTGGCATCAATGCGTATTTCACCAGTTTCCTCACTTCCTCTTCACCCATCTTATCTCAGTTCCAACCTTGCAGCTCCCTGTGGCAGAACACTTAAACTCCCCCTCCCCCTCTACCAAGGACATGCAGCCCTGGGCCTTCTGCATCGCCACTCTCTTGCTACCCAACGCCTACAGGAAGAATGCCTCACCTTGCACCCCGGGATCCTCCAACCCCACAGCATCAATGTGGATCTCACCAGTTTCCTCATTTCCCCTCCCCCCACCTTATCCCCCAGTTCCAACCTTCCAGCTCAACACCGTCCTCATAACCTGTCCTACCTGCCCATCTTCCTTCCCACCTATCTGCTTCACCCTCTCCTCTGACCTATCACCTTTACCCCACCTCCATGCACCTTTTGCACTCTCAGGTACCTTACCCCCAGCCCCTCCCATTTATCTCTCCATGGCCTAACTCCACATAACCGGCCTATAGTCCATCTCCCTTAATAAATTTGCTTAACAAAAATTTATCAATCAATGTTTAAAATGAATCAGTCTACATGGAAAATTTTGGAAAAAAAATCAAATTTGCAGGATCTGCTGACGTCTGCTAGTTAATAGGACAATGAGGGCTCATCTTATCATTCAGTCCTTGCTGCTCAAAATACACCTTCTACCCTCTTAGTGCTTCCTCAATGACAGGCATATTCATCCTAATCCCAACTGTAGATAACTCAACCCAATTTAAGTGTACTTCTTTCACTTCCATTGGCTTGAACCATAAGACCATAAGACCTAGGAGTAGAAATTAGGCCATTCAGCCCATTGAGTCTGCTCCACCATTCAATCATGCCTGATAAGTTTCTCAACTCTTTCTCCCGCTTTCTCCCTGTAACCCTTGATCCCTTTTATGATCAAGAACCTAACTATCTCCGTCTTAAATATACTCAATAGCCTGGCCTCCACAGCCTTCTGTGGCAGTGAATTCCATAGATTCACCACTCTCTGACTGAACAGGTTTCTCCTTTTCTTTGTTTTAAATGGTCTTCTCTTTACTCTCAGGCCGGGCCCTTAGGCCCTAGTCTCTCCAACCAATGGAAACATCTTCACAACATTCACTCTATCCTGGCCATTCAATATTCTGTAAGTTTCAATTAGATGCCCCCCCCCCCATCCTTCTAAACATCATCGAGTATAGACTCAGAGTCTTCAAAAGTTCTTCGTACACTAAGCTGTTCATTTCTGGGACTATTCTCATGAATCTCCTCTGAACACACTTCAGAGCCAATACACCCTTCCTGAGTAATGTGCTCAAAACTGCACACAATACTCCAAATGTGGTCTGACTAGAATCTTATAGAGCCTCAGAAGTACATCCCTGCTTTCATATTCAAATCCTCTCAAAATAAATGCCACCCTTGCATTTGCCTTCCTAACTACTGACTCAATGTGCAAATTTACCTTGTGAGAATTCTGGACTAGTACTCCCAAGTCGTTTTGCATTTCAGACTTTGGAATTTTCTCCTAATTTAGAAAATAGTCCATGCCTCTATTCTTCCTACTAAAGTGCATGACCTCACACTTTCCCATGTTGTATTCCACCTGCCACTTCTTTGCCCACTGTCCAAATCCTTCTGCCAGGGGCACTGGTCCGTCTAACTACAACCAATGGTTTGAAATGGGTTGTATCATTGTATCTAACTCTAACACTAATTAAACCTACCAATGGGATCCTGTTATTAGAATAACCAAAACGTTTCACCCCAGCTTTGCATAATGGAATTTGACTTGAGACGACTTATATTATCCTTCTGAAATAACAGACACTGCATCTCTCCACTAATGCTGCTGAACCTGCTCAGTATTTACAGTATTTTCCATTTTTATTTCAGATTTCCAGCATTTTGCAGCATTCTGCAGTTGAAAAATTTGTGTTGTTATTTAGAAATGAGTTTTTGAACGTGAGATAATGCATATTACAAATCGCACAAACGTTTCTATTTTTTACTGATTTTTAAAACTAAAACAATTAAATCTTATCTCTTCAAGGGCTGTTAAAATAAGAGCAGTTAAAGAGTCCATTCATGATTGTTTATTATAATGTCTGGTTTAATTATATTTATTGTGAAAAATCAGCAACAATTCATATGAACAGATTTGTCTACCGAGGTTAATTTTCTGCCTGCCCTCAACCCATTTCCCTGCCCCTACTCCTTCCGCTTGGTATATCATACGCCAGCCTCCTAAAACAACATGAACCCTGCTGCACTTCCCAATCCAGATCCTTCAAACTAATTGTGACATATCACAGGCTTACTGACTGGGGTCTGTACTCCAAGACAGAATGGAAATGTCACCATTACTCACTGTCTCTTTGGAAAATATCAGCATTGCAGCCAGACAAAAAGTATTTTCAAGTAAAAATGGCCTGGTGTAAATACCTTAAAATTAAAAAAAAAGCTTTTCACAGGTTTTAAATATTAAATTAAAAATGTGAGTAAAAGGTGCTGATTGGGATCACATTTTACTGAGAAGCTGATATTGCACTATATCCATCCTGGGATAGTGACTGGGCTTCCTAATCTGAATATTGCAGATAATTACATAAGTTCAAACCAAAACAAATGATTGTCTGAACATGTGATGATCATCAATGATGGTTCGTGGGAAATGTCTTGCTTGGCAGTTTTATAGTAACAGCAGTTTCAATGAGACTTAGTGTGTGAAGTAAGAAGACAAAGCAAAAATATTTATAATTTGAAATGGTGAACAGTTGGGTGAGAAGTTTTCTTTATTTGATCATGAGATGTGGGTGTCATTGGCTAGACCAGTGTTTATTATCTATCCATAGTTGCCTTTCAGAAGTTGATGGTGAGCTGCCTTCTTGAACAGCTACAGTATTTGGAATGGAGGCACTCTCACAATGCTGTTAGATAGACAGTTCCAAGATTTTGACCAACAGACCATGGAGAAACAGTAATTTTTCAAGTTAGAACAGCATATGGCTAGGAAGAGATCTTGTAGGTGGTTGTGATCCCAGGCATCTTTTGCCCTTGCCCTTCCAGATGGTACAGATTGCACATTTGGATGATGCTGTCCAAGATGTCTTGATGCTTTGTTGCAGTGCCTGTTGTAGATGGTATACACTGCTGCCACTGTGTAGGGATTGAATATTGAAGATGATGGATGCTGTGCCAATCATTCTAGAGTGTTGTTGGAGTTGCAATTACCTAGGCAAACACAGAGCATTCCATCAAATTCCTGATTGGTCCCTTGTAGGTGGCAGAACGGCTTTTGGGAATCAGAAGACAAGTCATTCAGCACAGAATTCCAAGTCTTTGACTTTCTCTTCCAAGCACTATCCTTGTACAGCTGGTCTAGATCTGTTTCTGGTCAATGGTAAACCTCATAATGTCGATAGTACAGGAATTCAATGACGATAATGGCCAATGAAGATCAAAGGGAAATGGTTTAGATTTTCTTTTGAACAATATACATACATTAAATGCCAGTTTTATAAAGTGGAAACAAAATATTCGTGCAATTATTGGCCCCAGTTTTCATCTCCCTTCACCTGAAGCTTTGACCTGTCCCCAGAACCCACAAGGTGTTTCTTTGGTGCCTGTTGAAAGGGATTCGAGCAGAAAATTTCCAAGCTGGGAATTTGTATTTGCCCCAACCCACACCCTCCCTTTTATAAAAGAGTTGAAAAATGTTTTAGTCGCCAGACCTACAAACACAGGCTTATGCACAAGATGTTTGGCCTGGCAGTCCCTGCACCAAGCAGAGGGTAAGAAAACCCTCAGGGTGAGAGCATGGTCCTCTCACTGCATTTTGTCAGAACATGGTGGTGGAAGTTTAACCCTGTGGGAATGGTTGTTGACAAAATCAAGACGTATTGAATGTGAGACTGCGCCTAACTTCTGACCTTTTCATCATATCTATTTGGTTTGTAAGATCAGAAAGGCAAGGAACGTTTTGTCCTTTGTATCTGAGAAATCTGCATCTGTACCAGTAAAATGAGGAAAGAAGCTGAAATCCAGATCTTGCCAGAAAAATCAAAATTCAGATTAAAACATAAAATGGACCTTTCAAATGTTTCCACAAAAATCTGTCCCCAGTTTTCTGTCCTGACAGTGTGGGCTTCTTATTGCCATATGGGTTTACTTGTGCCATTTGGACTGAATAATTTGACAAGTTATTCAATTGCAGAAGTTTTTGTGTCTGCATTAGATCCGATTTACAATGAACGTTAACTTGCGGGGGCCTCCAGCAGAACAGAAATTCAACTGCAAACAGGAATGTGGATCCAGGTTCACTCCCAAACTCATGCCACCCCGCCCTTATGATAACTAAGTGGCCTCCATCGGCTGGCAAATTCCATGACCACAGCACAAACCAGTGACTGATTATGCTAAATTACCCACAGTGTCCAAGTATGTGCAGACTAGGTGGATTAGCCATGGGAAATGCAAGGTTACAGGCATAGGGTAGAGGGTAGATCTGAGTGGGATGCTCTTTGGAGGGTTGGTGCGGACCCAATTGGCTAAATGGCCTGCTTCCACACTATAGGGATTCTATGATTTGATGTATCTGAAGCCAAAGTGGAAGGTATACAAATCTCCGAGATTCTTCCATGAATTGAATTCCGTTTTTACAGTTCAAAGAAACACCTTGACATGCTGAGTGGTGGGTGTCAGTTTCAAGCAGGTGCTTTGTTTCCAATGCACAGTTTGATGAGAAAGCTGGCAATTATAGCACACGACTGAAGCCTCACCCAACCGTGAAATGCAGAGTGTGCATTACACTGTTTTGTTTAAATGTGGTTTTAATTATCACAATTAAAAATGACATTTTTGTCATACTGCTTCAACTTGAGCTTTAAGAACAGTATTTAAGGCATTCAGAATCAGTTTTACACTGTGTCAAACATAATCACACTCATTATCAAGGAACAGATGTCATTACTATTTAGGGGAGCAAGGGAAAACAAAATGGAATATTGACTCTAGCATGTGCTCGACAGAGAATCATACATAGCTCTGAAGCTCCTACAGAAATTTCAAAACTTCAATGCTACAGCTGCCGACACAGGTTTTTGAACCCAGAATTACATAAACAGCACAATGTCAGCGGTGGTTCTTTCATTTCTTCTAAGTTTTTTGAACTATAAGGAACACGATGTTTTTAAGCTCTGCAAGGATTCGGGATTAGTGACCAGATTTCAACTTTGCATTAATTACATCTGATAGGTTTTATTTGGCTCTCTCAAAGCTAATCCTTAAATACTAAGTGTATCTAAATTATTTTGTAAAATGATATGTGTGGACAGACAAGAGTTGGATTCTCAATGCCAACAGGATTCATTTCATCATTTTAAACCAGTTGATCTGATAACCAGCTGTGCCCTAAGGGGGTGATAGCATGAAATACCAGCAAACCAGACCACAAATATATACTCACACAGGCAGGAAGTAAGAAGTCATTCCTGTTGTCAGCTAGCTCTTTAATTATATTTCTCAAACCCTCTGGTAAAAGACAACTGATTAAAACATTTAAAAAGAAACACAAATGAGTGACAGTGTGGCCACATCATGGTTCTAACATAATGGGCAGGAATTGGACCATCCACAGTGAACAGGCAGAAATTCAGGATGTCAGAACCTTCACAGAAAAGAAAAGATTCTGGAAGATCAAAGCTTTCCACATGACGTTTGCATCATACTAGACATAACATCCTGCAATAAGTAATAGGGAACTGTTTCAATTGGCGATGAACTGGGTCACACATTAAGAAAGGGGTTGGAGCAGCTTTATGACAGATAGATGAACATTTCCTAATTGAAGTTTTTCAAATTTACATGATAAAGCAACATTAATAATGGCACAAGTGAATCAAACTGAGTAGGAGATAAACTTATCTCAAAATACAGGCACAATTTCCAATGTACTTTAAACAGGACATTTTGAAAGACTGTGAAAACATATAAAGGGGCAACACAACAACAAACTCGAGAGGAACTTCCTTTAATGGGATGTATGTAACTAAAAGGTAAAGATAATCTGAAGGAATATACTGGCCAATTTACCATAGTAACGCGCTGAGGAAATTTACCCATTTTTTTTAAGGTGCCAAGTTATGTTTTCATACCTCCAGGGCTGGATAATCTTGAAGAATCTTGAGAGCTGCTGGATTTGTTTCGATTTTGGTTTTTCCGTTTACTATTGGCAGCCCTCACGGAACGTAACAGAACTTCGCTGGCTTTGAAAAATGCCACCATAAAGGGCTGCTTAGATTGTGGTCCATGTCTTCCTATGAGGCCAGCTGATCTAATATTGATGGTCCGACCTACAATAAACTCAGAGTTAATGTCTGAATATTCACAAATTTTCAGTTTAAAAGTAACTATAAACAATTTCCTGTACATATTCCAATGCACTCAAATTCCAATCAAGAAAACTTTCAGCTCTGTTTTGTCACTTACCATGTGGTTGTATTATCATTTTTGAGTCAACATGAAGCCTAATTGTACAACACAAATGTCAACAATCTGAGATTCCAGAAACATGAGAGCAATAAGATGGAAGGCCACATCCAGGAAATATTCTCTCATGACTGAAATGTCTCACCCAGATATAGTTGTTTCACTCCAGTCTTAGAAGCAAATATATCGATTGCTTGATGTCAGATGATTTTTATTTCTGCAAAGGGCTACGATTCAGGCCACCTTATTGCAAGACGCGACACTTGCCCTGATTACCATCCCAGGATATCACCCACATTGCTGCTCTGTGGCAGTGTAATGTTGTTTGAGGTAGTCCCTCTAGGGCTTGCTTTAGCTATTGAGTACCTAGGACCCGTCTAATTATCAACTGTAGAGGATAGAGCACTGGTGGGTTTGAATGGAAAAGACATTTGTCTCAATTATGAGCATCACATAAACACAGTTAACAAGATATAACAAAATGAATGCATGAAATGAATAATTCCAGTTTATATTATTATGATTCAGGTCTGATTTTTAAGGATCCTTGGGAACTGTACCGAATGCATTTTCTTCTTCAACAGAACTTTCTGTCACCACTCAAACCTCATGTCAGGCATTATCTCATTGGGTCAAACTATTGCAACTTCTACGCTAATTCTTTATCATGGGCGGATTGCAGTTTTTAAAACAAATCTTTCTCCCTAATTTCATAACCTGCCCTTAAACACATTGTGACTTAATTTTTCCTGAAACAGTGGGTGTTTATTTCCCCCACTCCTTTGTTTTTGTGGGTGCAGACTTTCTAAGAACCATAAGAACATAAGACATAGAGAAGAAATTAGGCCATTCAGCCCATCGGGTCTGCTCCACCATTCAATCATGACTGTTAGGTTTCTCAACCCCATTCTCCTGCTTTCTCCCTGTAACCCTTGATCCCCTTGATACTCAAGAACCATCCATCTCATTCTTAAATATATTCAATGACCTGGCCTCCACAGCCTTCTGTGGCAATTCCATAGATTCACCACTCTCCGGCTGAAGAGATTTCTCCTTATCTTCAATCTAAAAGGTCTTCCCTTTACTAGAAGGCTGTGTCCTCGGGTCCTAGTCCCTCCTACCAATGGAAACATTTTCCCAACATCTACTCTGTCCAGGCCATTTAGTATTCTGTATGTTTCAATTAGAACCCCCCCCATCCTTCTAAACTCCATCGAGTATAAACCCTGAGACCTCAAACGGTCCTCGTATGTTAAGCTTTTCATTCCTGGGACCATTCTTGTGAACCTCTTCTGAACCCGCTCCAGGGCCAGTACATCCTTCCTGAGATATGGAGCCCAAACCTGCACACAATATTCCAAATATGGTCTGACTAGAGCCTTATAGAGCCTCAGAAGTACATCCCTGCTTTTATATTCAAGTCCTCTCAAAATAAATGCCATCATTGCGTTTGCCTTCCTAACTACTTAGCCAACCTGCAAGTTTACCTTGAGAGGATCCTGAATTTTCTCCCATTCAGAAGATAGTCCATGCCGATATTCTTCCGACCGAAGCGCATGACCTCATACTTTCCAACGTTGTACTCCATCTGCCACTTCTTTGCCCACTCTCCTAACCTGTCCAAATCCTTCCATAGCCTCCCAGCCTCCTCAATGGTACCTGTCAATCTAACTATCTTTGTGTTGTCTGAAAACGTAGCCAGAATGCCCTCAGTTCCTTCATCTAGATTGGTAATGTTTAAAGTGAAAAATTGTGGTCCCAACACTGAGCCTTGTGGAATACTACTTGTCACCATCCACTATCCTGAGAAGGACCCTTTACCCCTACTCTCTGCTTTCTGTCAGACAGCCAAGCTTCTATACATGCTAGCAAAGAATTCCAGCAGATTTGTCAGGCATGACCTACCTTTGATGAAACCATGCTGGTTTTGTCCTATTTTACCATACACTTCCAAGCATTCACAAATCTCATCCTTCACAATGGATTCCAGGATCTTACCTATGTCTGAGGTTAGGCTAATCGATTTGTAATTTTCCACCTTTTGCCTTACTCTTTTTTAACAATGGTAACACGTTAACGATTTTCCAGGCCTCTGGGACCTTCCCTGATTCTAGTGATTCCTGAAAGATCACCACTAACGTTTCCACTATCTCTTCACCTATCTCACTTAGAACTCTGGGGTGGGGTCTATCTGGCACAGATGATTAATCCACCTTCAGGCCATTCAGTTTTTTCTAGCACCTTCTCCTTAGTGATAGCCACCATACTCAGCTCTGCCCCTTCATCTCTTGAATTTTGGGAATATTACTCGTGTCTTCCACCATGAAGACTGACACAAAGTAATTATTCACTTCCTCAGCCATTTCCTTATTCCCCACTACGACCTCTCCAGCATCATTGTTCAGTGACCCAATGTCAACTTTTGTCCCTCTTTTGCTATTTATATAATCTAAATAAACTTTTACTGTGTTCCTTTATATTGTTGGCTAGGTTACCCTCATACTTAATATTTTTCTTGCTTATTTCTTTTTTTTGCTGCCCTCTGTTGGTCTTCATAAGCTTCCCACACTGCCCTTCACCACATTATATGCCTACTAGATTAGATTCCCTACAGTGTAGAAACAGACCCTTCAGCCCAACAAGTCCACACCAACCCTCTGAAGAGCAGCCCATCCAGGCTGACCACTGACTAATCCACCCAACACTACAGGGAAGTTAGCATGGCCAATTCACCTAAACTGCACATCTTTGGACTATGGGAGGAAACCCACACAGACACAGGGAGAATGCACAAACTCCACACAGACAGCTGCCCGAGGCGGGAATTGAACCTGATTCCCTGGCGCTGTGAGGCAGCAGTGCTAACCACTGAGCCACCATGCCACCTCTTTTGCTTTTATGCTATCCCTAACTTCCCTAGTAAACCATGGTTGCCTCATCCTCCCTGTACCATGCTTCCTTTTCCTTGGGATGAATCTCTGCTGTGTCTCTTGAATTACTCCCAGAAACTCCTGCCATTGCTGTTCCACTGTCTTTCCTGCCATGCTCCTCTCCCAGTCAGTTCTACCCAGCTCCGTCCTCATGCATGTGATGTTGCCTTTATCCAATTATCATACTGTTACCTCTAATTATATCTTCTCTGTCTCAAATTGCAGAATAAATTCAATCATATTATGATAACTGCCTGCGAAAGGCTCCTTCACCTTAAGTTCCCTTATCAAGTCTGCCTCATTGCACAGCACAAAATCCAGTATTGCCTGTTCCCTGGTGGGTCATACCACAAGCTGCTCCAAAGAGCCATCTCATAGACATTCCACAAATTCCTTTTCTTTCAATCCACTACCAACCTAATTTTCCCAGTCTCCCTGCATTTTGAAATCTCCCATGACCACTTTAACTTTGCCTTTCCCACACATCTTTACTGTCTCCCCTGACTCTACTTTGTTTCTTACCACTGATTTAATTCCATTTCTTACTAATAAAACAACCCCACCCCCCGCCCATCTTTTTGATAGGATGTATATCCTTGCATATTCAGCTAGCAATCCTTATACCCTCGCAGCCCCGTCTCTGTGATGCCCATCATGTCATACCTGCCAATTTTGATCTATGCCTCAAGCTCATTTACCTTATTCCTTATACTATGTGCATTCAGATATAATATCTTCAGTCCTGTATTAACCATTTCACTTCTCATTGTCATTCCTTTGTCCAGTGTGCTTGAAGTTTGATTGCCAACCCATTCTATACAACACTGTGATAAAGTTAAAACCAGAAGTAGGGTCTATTTCACATACCCTCAGACACTTCTCAACACAGGCAAATGAACACACACAAAGAAATAGCATCAGAAAGGATAAAGAGAATATTCAGCCAATAACAATTTAAGCACAAAACAGTTGAGGATGTCAGTTTAACAATATTGTTGCTTTTAAGATGTAGTCCAAAAGTCCAAAACTCCTAGAATTAGCAGTCTCAAGTTGTTTTGTTGGGGTGGTTAATTGGCTAGCCATCAGTTCAGGAAATCTAGACTGTTTCTCTTTAAAACTCTCTTCATAAGTCTTCTGAGGAAGTGAAACTTCTGTTTTGTGAAAAGAAGGTTTTGCAGAGAGTACAATTACTTGTTAGCTCCTTTGTACAGGTCAGAGGCTTTTCCTTTGTAACCTGGAGTTAAAGCTCGTCGGATCATCAGTCAATGTTGTAAGGAACGTTGCTGACCCCCTGAACAGCTATGGTTAAAAAAGCAATTGGATTCAGTATTTGAGAGTCAATCCTCCCACAGGGCACAAAGCAGTTACCATCAACACAAGGTTTGTATTGCACATAGAATGACCATAGACAACTGACTAAGGAACGTAATGGCCGAGTGGTAATGTTCTGCAGATCTGGGTTCAAATCTGACCATAGCAGATTAACCTGAAAATGGAATTAACCACAAAATTGTGCAAAAACCCATCTGGTTCACTACTGTCCCTTTCGAGAAGGAAACTGATGTTGTTAAACTAGTCTGGTATGTGACTCCAGACCCATAGTAATTTGGTTGACTCTAAGTGCTCCGAAAAATAAATGCAAGCTCAGCACCATCCCAAGAATGATAAAATATGAAGAAATTATGCATCTTTTAGGATAGGTATAATTTGCAATTAAGTGTAACTGCCTTTAAAGCCGATTAGAACAGATAACATTACACACCCATCAGCAAGTATGTGGGTTTTGATTGGCTTCCTGACATTGACCTCAGAGACGTTTCTGGAAAGTTATTGCTCAGTACAGTCACATGGTTATAGCAGCCATCTTTGTTGAGGTGTTAAATGGGTTTCTAAAAAATGTCAACAACCTGCACCAAAATTAGTTTCCATTCCATTTGTGATTTATTTTAGCACTATTCCCTTATCCAATAGGACCCATACCACCAAGGTTGTAATTCCTTGCTCCCAGAACACCATTACCAGTGGGTAGAGTGTGACCTGCTCCTGAGCTCTGCCAGGTATAGGCCTCTGAGCTTTGTTGCTCATCATTTACAAATCAAGCAGCTTACAGAACAAGTCACAGCCATTCACAACGATCCAAAAATCCATTTGAGCTGGAGATTTTCACCATTAAGTTTGTAACAGCATCTAGAGGTCTGCTGGTGTGTGCATTTTAGTTTTCCCTCAGGTAACTGTGATTTAGTAATATTCTTATTCGAAGTAATATTATTGTAATGACAAGTGTACCGGTTGTATCTGCGGATATTTATTCTGGCAGTGTAAACAGTTTATTTTGTAAAATGTAAGGCGCTCTCAGTGACAAACATTGACTTGTTATGTGAAACTGAACAGCTGCCCACACCAACTGCTTTGCAAGCTAGAATCAAGGGTCTAAGCTCTTTGAACTTGCTCATATTGAAGTAAGCTTCCATATGTTGCCCACGTAATTTCTCCCCCCTTTTTGTTGTTAGCTTTGTATGATCAAGCAGTTTACTTCTTGACACAAAAAACTTCCAACAAGTAACTTTGCAACATGGAAATGCTCCAAATGATGTATAGCAACATCATCTGCCTCCCAAATGTGCAATTAGATTAATCTTAATTTTGAAAGAACTTGGATCTATTCATACGAGCCAACCTTAAACAAATAATCTGTTAAGGTACTTTTAAAGGGAAAGCCTAAGGTGGCCAAAAGCCAAAGTCTGTATTTTGCAAGAAAACGTTCTGTCCTGGCACATATGAATGGAACAGTTTTATTTGTGGTTTCAGCCATTTCCATTCTATTTCCACTGTAACAAATATATTAATTCAGATCGAACTTCCTCTCTCTGGCAGCCTGTTTGTGTTGTAAAAGAGAAATTACAAATTCCATCCAAATATCATACCTTGAAATGGCCCACTTCAATACATAAACACTTTTACAACATGTTTATTCAGATGTTTGACTTTAAATTAGTTTAAGATGTTTCTAATGAAAAGCACAGCTAAAGCAAAAAAAGGGAACACTTTAATGAGCCAATGCAGCTGTATCATGCGTGTCCACACCAAACTACTGTTTTAAAAAAGTCAGATGACATAACTAAATGTCTTTGTAAGTCATAGTCAACACCATGTGATGAGATGTTTTAACAAGTTTGAAGCATAGACTTTGAAAACTAAATTAGATTACTTCCATTTCATTCTACTTAATCCAACATCAACAAATGACCTAATGCACATTTTTAAAACAAAATTACAGACATTTTTAGTCGATAATAATGCTCTATCTGTTGGACTCAGTCAGCACTTAATCTCTTGTACATGGTTTATGATACATGGTTTAGTTTCTGGCATTTTGGAACTTTAGTCCCAGAAACAAATGCAAAACAAAGTCCCATTTTCTTATTTCAGGACATATCTTTTCTTGCCTGTTTTCCATTTTCTTTTCATCTGAGCAGACCATCCTGTTCCACAGACAATGGCGCACACTCTGTTTCTTGGTTTAGTTGTCATTATTGACATTGAATCACTTAACATTCATCACTTGCACCATTTAACATCACCATGCCACTCAGCAATAAGGATCGACACATTGTTTGAACTATAGGACATCTCCAGCCAAATGTGATTTTGACCTCAACCAACATCAGCTTACACCCCATGTGGGAAATCAAGAGATGGCAATAGACAGATTTTGCATATTCTGACTTGTATTCGCTAAGCCAGTAGCAGTGCTAGTGCTGCTACCTTGGGTGAAACCAGGCAATTAAACACCAAGCAAGCATGGTAGCTGGAACTTTCCAAATCCAATACTGACATTAGCACTGATACAGGACAGATTTGGCTGGGATTAAGAGGAAGGGGTCAGCTTTCTCTGTCCAAGGGTGACCTAATTCCAGCATGGAGTGTTAGCAAACCCACCATGGAGCTATGATTATTGAGGTCAAGTGTCAACCTCTGTGGCGTTTTCAATCCTGGATTAAAAGGATAAAAGATTATCCTGCCACATGTTTTGGGGAATGCGTCACCAATTTTCAAACACTCAATTTTCAATTTTCACCTTCTCAGTTCTGAACATTAACACAATGGGAGCTAAATTCAAATTCTAAAGATTACTTGATGCCTCTTGAATTCTGCCACAATTTTCACCCTGATGCTTTAACAGTTAGAAATTAAGCACAGCAATTTATGAGCCATATTTTGATTTTGAACTCATCACAAAACAACCTGCAAACATTTCCGTCGGCGACATGTCGGCTTTTTCAAAATGTCACTTGGCTGAAGGTGAGTTTGGCTCAGCTTGGATGTTAAAATTTAAATATCTCAAACCTGAACACTGACCACCTCCAACGTGTCCTCATCCCTCATCACATGGTTTCCTGCCGGATAAATTTCTGCGGGGCCTCGAGAGAGCTGGCAGCTCAACAAAGGAATGGGAGAGTTTGGTATCGAGCCAGGTACAGGCATGAGCTAACCTGCTTCTCATCTCACAATCAATCAGTCCCAATGTTCATATCATCAAGATAGTGGCAGAGTAGGGCTCCTGGGTCACAGCTCATCAATTCCAAATGCTTTTCTTTCTTTTCTCTTTACTTTTTTTTAACTTTTGTTACTGACTTCCTTTTACTAACAATTAGCAGCGGTGAGGAATCCCACTGCAGACCTCCTGACATCAGTGAGTGGGCCCAGTGCGGACCTGAGTGAGCAGCAGCGAATGAGCCCTTACTTACTTTTCCGTGCCGAGCACAGGACCTGGCATAGGAATTGATGGCTGCTACATCGGCGAGGTAGACCCAGCAGTGAAACATGGTGCCTGAGGATCGGAGTCTCTGACGTTGGTTGGGTCTGGTGCTGGCCGCGGCATAAGGGCATCACAACAGCATCATCAAGGTGGGCACAGCGGCAAGGGATGTGACAGTGATGTTGGTGGGTCCAAAGCAGGCGGTGACAAGGTGTGGTGGAGGAGAATTGACCTAACAGCAAAAGATGGTGCCTGAAGAGAGGTGACTTCAACACTGGTTGGTTTGGGTGTCGATGGTAGAGGAGGGATGGCAATGCAGGCGTTGTTGATGATGGGCTGCATTAGAATTGGTGGAATCTGTTTTAAGCTTTATTTTCCATTTTTTCCTTATTCCTAAAACTATTCAAAATGGTGCCTGATCATGGTATCAGTGGAAAAGCTTTTCACTGAGTTTTACCATTTCTCACACTGTAAAATAAACATGGCAATAAAATCATCAATCATAAAATCACTAATCAATGGTTGATCCTACCTACAGCCTAGTCACCCCCCCAAAAGAAGAAACCGTATGCCACCAAAAATACAAGTTTATCAATTCCATCCTCCACAGTCTTTCTAATCCCCCTCTCCTTTGCGCATACCAGCTGTGACCTTCAATCTCTCCCACAAACCTTCAAATCTACCTCAGATCTTTCTGATTGCTCCCTGTCTCTTCTGTTCCCCGATCTCATCCAGTCCAAGCCTTCTGACCTTTTCTGCCTCCGATCCCTCCAGGTTCAAATCTGGACAATGTACGACCTTTGATATTCCCATTCTCTGGGCCTTCTCTATCCCTCATTGTCTCCACTTGGCCAATGAGGCGTTAAGCAAACTGAAGAAACTCTTTCCAAATGCCACAATTAGTGCATAGTGTTTTTCCCTTCTTTCTATGAATGCAACGGAGACAGGCCTCACAATGCAGGGCTGTTATGAATTAGTTTTTGAGGCCCTGTAGGAGTTGGAACAGTTTAACTCAAGTGATGTAAACAACAAGCAAAATGCAAAGCAAACGTCACAATATTGTTCCTATTAATGGTCACTGCAACACTACAGAAATATAGGTGCATAAGACCAAACCACACTGTCCAGGATTCCGTTTGTGAAAAGCTGCACAATCCTTTTGAAACATAAATAAAAGAATTCTTCACAACTACAGTCTTGTACCAAACATTAGGGATTTGGTTTCTTAAACAGCAATGATTACTACCTCTGTCCCATGGGAGGCCAGTTTTGTTTAATCAACAACCAGAGAGCTGAATATATTAGAGCCAATTCTGCATTTGGACAAAGATTCCATGGATGTTATTCTGTATATGATGTGGCCAGTATGGATATAATGGATAAAGTGGGCTCCTTCTGCACTGCAGATGACTCCAATAACTCTTGATCTGTCTTGCATCATTCTGGGCCTAAGACATTAACAGGATGTGTGGTAATATTAGCGTGGTTAATATTAGTCACTGTCCTGGTAAAAAATTGAAAATACAAAGATCATAACACATTAAAGACACAATGAGGGGAATGTTAACACCCAGGACAGCCAGGAGACAAGGTGGCACAGGATTGAATTCTGGAAATTGGTAAACTTAAACCCAGACCACCATGAACTTGCCAACTACTAGTTGAATCATGGGATAGCTGGGGAATCGAATCAAATAGTCCCATTGGATTGTAACATGTACATGAGGCCACATGTCACCAATGTTTTAATGGCTGGGTTTCCACACGATTTGGGAACCCCAACAGTTTAAGGGAGGACTGTCAGGTCCAACTGCTAGTGATTTCTTTTGACATTGCTTATCGGTTGAGGATACTGCCAGTCCACAGCTAACCTACTGTGATCTGCTTCCCTCCCTGTAATCAGCCTCCATCAGCAATCTACTCCATCCATTATCATCTCCTTCTCAACCCTTCTCCAGTGACCTCTTGTCCTTGCAAACACCCCACGTAGATGTGAACAGTAAACTTTGAAAGGCGACAATTAAATCCAATATTATTTTTACTACTTTTTGTTTCCTTCAGATGGGTTTTTATCCAATGTTTAGCCAACTCTTGGGCTGCACCAAATCTCCTAGGAGTCAAAGAGGGTCTGGGGTGCCTAGACCTCATTTAAACAAGATGGCATAATGCAAATGCCAAAAAAGATGTCTACATATATCTCACTAGTTTCAGGCCAATTGCTTTTGTCATGTTGGTTTCAACAAGCACAGCTATCAGAGGCTATTTTATAAGTATGAGCTGGGACCCACTCTTGGAAAACTCTACCAAAGTCTCTCTCTCTGATATAGAGTCAGAATGACAATTTATAGTCTTAATTCTCACATTTCATTACAATGTTCACTTATCATTTGCTATCTTAGCATATAATCACCAATTTAATCAATAAACAGGGCTATGCCTGCTCTGAAGACATCCCTTTCCTTTTCTCATTAGCACCAGGATGTTTGGTGTCACTGTGAGCCTACCAATGTTACCTACCTATTCCCTCATCACCCCAACTCTGTTGATTCAAACTGTGACGATCGTTTAAGTTTTACACCTCACATTCTTAGCAAGCTTCCCATAGAACTGATTATATATTCCACCAAGGCAAAAGTGAGGACTGCAGATGCTGGAGATCAGAGTCAAGATTAGAGTGGTGCTGGAAAAGCGCAGCAGGTCAGGCAGCATCCAAGGAGCAGGGAAATCGATGTTTTGGGCAAAAGTCCTTCATCAGGAATGAGGCTGATGAAGGGCTTTTGCCCGAAATTTTGATTTTCCTGCTCCTTGGATGCTGCCTCTACATATTCCACCAAGTCTACAGTGTTGTCTACATTCCCTAACATGATCAGAATGTGATGATAACTGTATTTGTCGAGATCAATCCCTCCTTATTGCAATCCATGCATATTTTGTATATATCATCATGTTAGCTTTGTCCTTTTTACTAGTTACTAGCTTTATGTCGACTCAGTAGTTACCCATTTACTTTACTCCAATGCCATTTTTTGCCAAATACATTAAATCTTGAATTATTAATGGCCAGTCTTATTCTTCATGTAGCAATATTTCAATCATCATTACTATAACTGGCTTAACCATTCTACTTTGCCTTAAATTTTGATGTTATACATGTTGCTCTACAACATTTGAAATTGGCTTATTATGACCCCACCCCCATCACCAAACCATCATCTCCCAGACCATACAGAACCTCATCACCTCAGGAGATCTCCAACCCCCACAGCTTCCAACCTCATAGTTGGGGAACCCCGCACTGCCCGGTTCTACCTCCTTCCCAAGATCCACAAGCCTGAACACCCTGGCCGACCCATTGTCTCAGCATGCTCCTGCCCCACTGAACTCATCTCTACCTACCTCGACACTGTCCTATCCCCCCTAGTCCAGGAACTCCCCACATACATTCGAGACACTACCCATGCCCTCCACCTCCTCCAAGACCTCCGTTTCCCCGGCCCCCAACGCCTCATCTTCACCATGGATATCCAATCCCTCTACACCTCCATCCGCCATGACCAGTGCCTCCAAGCCCTCCGTTTTTTCCTCTCCAGACGTCCCCAACAGTACCCTTCCACCGACACTCTCATTCGTTTGGCCGAACTGGTCCTCACGCTTAACAATTTCTCCTTTGAATCCTCCCACTTCCTCCAGACCAAAGGAGTAGCCATGGACACACGTATGGGCCCCAGCTATGCCTGTCTCTTTGTTGGCTACGTAGAGCAGTTGATCTTCCGTAATTACACCGGCACCACTCCCCACCTCTTCCTCCGCTACATTGATGACTGCATTGGCGCCACCTCGTGCTCCCGCGAGGAGGTTGACCAATTCATCAACTTCACCAACACATTCCATCCTGACCTTAAATTTACCTGGACCATCTCTGACACCTCCCTCCCCTTCCTGGACCTCTCCATCTCCATTAATGACGACCGACTTGACACTGACATTTTTTACAAACCCACCGACTCCCACAGCTACCTGGATTACACCTCTTCCCACCCTACCTCTTGCAAAAATGCCATCCCGTATTCTCAATTCCTCCGCCTCCACCGGATCTGTTCCCAGGAGGACCAGTTCCACCACAGAACACACCAGATGGCTTTCTTCTTTAGAGACCGCAATTTCCCTTCCCACATGGTTAAAGATGCCCTCCAACGCATCTCGTCTACATCCCGCACCTCCGCCCTCAGACGCCACCCCTCCAACCATAACAAGGACAGAACGCCCCTGGTGCTCACCTTCCACCCTACCAATCTTCGCATAAACCAAATCATCCGCCGACATTTCGGCCACCTCCAAACAGACCCCACCACCAGGGATATATTTCCCTCCCCACCCCTTCCGCCTTCCGCAAAGACCGTTCCCTCCGTGACTACCTGGTCAGGTCCACGCCCCCCTACAACCAACCCTCCCATCCTGGCACTTTCCCCTGCCACCGCAGGAACTGTAAAACCTGCGCCCACACCTCCTCCCTCACCTCTATCCAAGGCCCTAAAGGAGCCTTCCACATCCATCAAAGTTGTACTTGCACATCCACTAATATCATTTATTGTATCCGTTGCTCCCGATGCGGTCTCCTCTACATTGGGGAGACTGGGCGCCTCCTAGCAGAGCGCTTTAGGGAACATCTCCGGAATACCTGCACCAATCAACCACACCGCCCCGTGGCCCAACATTTCAACTCCCCCTCCCCCTCTGCCGAGGACATGGAGGTCCTGGGCCTCCTTCACCGCCGCTCCCTCACCACCCGACGCCTGGAGGAAGAACGCCTCATCTTCTGCCTCGGAACACTTCAACCCCAGGGCATCAATGTGGACTTCAACAGTTTCCTCATTTCCCCTTCCCCCACGTCACCCTAGTTCGAAATTTCCAGCTCAGCACTGTCCCCATGACTTGTCCGGACTTGTCCTACCTGCCTATCTCCTTTTCCACCTATCCACTCCACTCTCTCCTCCCTGACCTATCACCTTCATCCCCTCCCCCACTCACCCACTGTACTCTATGCTACTTTCTCCCCACCCCCACGCTCCTCTAGCTTATCTCTCCACACTCCAGGCTCACTGCCTTTATTCCTGATGAAGGGCTTTTGCCCGAAATGTCGATTTCGAAGCTCCTTGGATGCTGCCTGAACTGTTGTGCTCTTCCAGCACCACTAATCCAGAATTTATTTTGTTTTGGCAGTTATAGAGTCATAGAGTCACAGAGATGTGACTCGGCGGCACGGTGGCACAGTGGTTAGCACTGCTGCCTCACAGCGCCAGAGACCGGGGTTCAATTCCCGCCTCAGGCGGCTGACTGTGTGGAGTTTGCACGTTTTCCCCAATGTCTACGTGGGTTTTCTCCGGGTGCTCCGGTTTCCTCCCACAGTCCAAAGATGTGCAGGTCAGGTAAATTGGCTATGCTAAATTGCTCGTAGTGTTAGGTAAGGGGTAAATGTAGGGGTATGGGTGGGTTGCGGGTCGGTGTGGACTTGTTGGGCCGAAGGGCCTGTTTCCACACTGTAATGTAATCTAATCTAATCTAAATGTACAGCACGGAAACAAACCCTTTGGTCCAACCCGTCCATGCTGACCAGATATCCCAACCCAGCAGCTGGCCCATATCCCTGTAAACTCATCCTATTCATATACCCATCCAGATTCTTTTTAAATGTTGCAATTGTACGAGCCCCTACCACTTCATTTGGCAGCTCATTCCATACACGTACCACCCTCTGTGTGAAAACGTTGCCCCTTAGGTCTCTTTTATATCTTTCCCCTCTCGCCCTAAACTTATGCCCTCTTGTTCTGGACTCCCCCACCCCAGGGAAAAGACTTTGTTTATTTTTCCTATCCATGACCCTCATGATTTTGTAAAGCTCGATAAGGTCACCCCTCAGCTTTCGATGCTCCAAGGAAAACAGCCCTAGCCTATTCAATCTCTCCCTATAACTCAGATCCTCCAACCCTGGCAACATCCTTGTAAATCTTTTCTGAACCCTTTCAAGTTTCATAACATCATTCCGATAGGAAGGAGACCAGAATTGCATGCAATATTCCAACAGTGCCTAACAATGTCCCGTACAGCCGCAACATGACCTCCCAACTCCTGTGTTCAATACTCTGACCAATAAAGGAAAGCATACCAAATGCCTTCTTCACTATCCTATCTACCTGCAACTTCACTTTCAAGGAGCTATGAACCTGCACTCCATGTCTCTTTGTTCAGCAACACGCCCGATGACCTTACCATTAAGTGCATACGGCCTGCTAAGATTTGCTTTCCCAAAGTGCAGCACCTCGCATTTATCTAAATTAAACTCCATCTGCCACTTCTCAGCCCATTGGCCCATCTAATCAAGAGGAGAAAGTGAGGTCTGCAGATGCTGGAGATCAAAGTTGAAACTTTATTGCTGGAACAGCACAGCAGGTCAGGCAGCATCCAGGGAACAGGAGATTCGACGTTTCGGGCACAGGCCCTTCTTCAGGAATCAAGATCTAATCAAGATCCTGGTGTAATCTGAGGTAATCTTCTTCGCTGTCCACTATACCTCCAATTTTGGTGTTGTCTGCAAACTTACTAACTACACCTCTTATGCTCATATCCAAATCATTTACATAAATGATGAAAAGTAGTGGACACAGCAACGACCCTTGTGGCACTCCACTGGTCACAGGCCTCTAGTCTGAAAAACAACCCTCCACTACCATCCTCTGTCTTCTATCTTTGAGTCGGTTCTGTACCCAAATGGCTAGTTCTCCCTGTATTTCATGAGATCTGACTTTGCTAACCAGTCTCCCATGGGAAACCTTGTCGAATGCCTTACTGCAGTTCGTATAGATCCCATCCACTGTTCTGTCCTCATCAATCCTCTTTGTTATTTCTTCAAAAAACTCAATCAAGTTTGCCAGACATGATTTCCCACGCACAAAGCCATGTTGACTATCCCTAATCAGTCCTTGCCTTTCCAAATACATGTACATCCTGTCCCTCAGGATTCCCACCATCAACTTGCCCACCATCAACGTCAGGCTCACTGGTCTATAGTTTCCTGACTTGTCCTTACCACCTTTCTTAAACAGTGGCACCATGTTGGCCAACCTCCAGTCTTCTGGCACTTGACCGGCAGTTAATTTAAACATTGATTCTATAATTGTAACCATTTCCCGTGACCATTTTTGTTTAGCCCTATTTTATTCCTTGGTCCAATCTTCATTTTCATCTCCAATGTGCTTTAACTTTAGGTTGTCGCCAATTCTACCAGATCACTCCTCTTGTTTGAAGAATTAGCCACAATCCTATTTAATTCCAATTCAAACTGGTTGTAGTACATGAATATTCCTGATGAAGGGCTTATGCCCGAAACATCGATTCTCCTGCTCCTTGCACACTACCTGACCTGCTGTGCTTTTCCAGCATCACACTCTTAACTCTGATCTCCAGCATCTGCAGTCCTCACTTTTTCCCTTAGAACATGGATAGCCGTTTCTTTTTAATATGCTGCCATTGGTAGGAACCGGAATGAATCTCTGGCAGGACTTACATTGTTCAAAGTTTGTGAGAAGATTTGTAGCTCGGGTGCTCGTTGTTGTGGTTCTGTTCGTTGAGCTGAGCTGAGCTGAGCTGAGCCGGAGGAAACATCACAGAAGCGCTTCACAGGAGGCTCCCAAGCACTGAGGATGTCACCTAGACAGGGGACGAAACGTCTGCAACACAAATTCCCAGCTCGGCGAACAGAACCACAAAAACTTACATTGTTCATTGTATCAGACTTAGCCCAGAAGGTCATGCAGAAAATGGCACAAGAAAACAAAGATTCAAAGACAACTTTTGAATCTGAGTATTGCTCCCAGAACTGAGAAAATATATTTATCTTACACCCTGACAAGTAAACAGCAGGAGTAAATTCCTTGTTTTTTCATTCAGTTTACTAAATGTAACAGAAACACGAACAAAATCTCCTAAAATTCACAAAGCAGTTAAATAAACATTGGACCAGACTGTGGCTTAGATTCCAAATTACAGAAAATTCACAAACCAAAGGTCGACAAGTTCTTACATTTCTCAAGGTGTCAGTTTGCTTCCAAATCATACGTGCACCCTTCCAGTGCTAGATAAGGCAGAAGCCATGTTGATAATCACACGGCAGGGAGCACAACCAAAATAATATAGTCTGACCAGTCTGCCATCTCAATCTGTACCATAAAGATTTAGTGTGACTGTGTAATAGGTTAATGAGACAGTAAGTGAGGCAATGTCACATAATCTTGCTCTCTCTTGCAGTCTCATGGCAAAACGAAGCCAGGGGAAGACTTTTTTTAAGCCAAACTTGAACTTGAGAGCACAGTACTCCAGCTAACTTGCTCCTCTCCTCCGCTAACATTGCAGAGCTGAACTGAAGTTAAAGGCAGGAAGGCCACAGCAACAATGTTCCTTCAAGGAACCACCAACTACTTTCAGGTCAGCTGTTGACTTATTTCTACAGGCATTTGCTGTGATTTGTAGTAACAGTCAGTGGTTTCAGGAGGCCTTCAAACCTGCTGAAGTGATGTGGCATGTATTGAAGGACGTTGTCCCAAGTTCAAAAGATCCTGTGGAATCTACTTGATCCCAGTATGGTGCTGCTGGGATCAGAATGGTGGAGCTTCACACAGAGATGTCTTGATGTGATGCATGCTGCACAACCTCTCAACCATGTGGGCATTGTCCTTGGCACCAGCTGTCTTGTGGGCAGCTAAAGAAGAGGGAGAATGTTGGAGGAGATGCACCATACTGATCAGGCTGTCTGTGATCAACTCATTAGATTAGATTAGATTAGATTACTTACAGTGTGGAAACAGGCCCTTCGGCCCAACAAGTCCACACCGACCCGCCGAAGCGTAACCCACCCAGACCCATCCCCTACGTTTACCCCTTCACCTAACACTACGGGCAATTTAGCATGGCCAATTTGCCTAATCTGCACATTGTTTGGATTGTGGGAGGAAACCGGAGCACCCGGAGGAAACCCACGCAGACACGGGGAGAACGTGCAAACTCCACACAGTCAGTCGCCTGAGGCGGGAATTGAACCCGGGTCTCTGGCGCTGTGAGGCAACAGTGCTAACCACTGTGCCACCGTGCCGCCCACAGTTGGTTGCAATATCAATAACCAGAACCCTTGTCCTCAATCATCAATGCCACCCCAACCCTCTGAATTCTCTCTGGCCGTAATGTAAAAATGAAAGACATTATAAAATGAGATTCCAAGCCACACTAAAAAACCCTCAATGTTCCATTTTAACTCAACTAATCACTCCAATGAATTCCTTTAGTTCATTTGCCTTCCTGAGTGTGTCCACTGCTGTGCCAACCTAGTAGTTGTCACATGGTTGGTGGAAGGCTGTAAATTTTCTGTGGGGGAAGACAACAGATGGCCCCTGCAGCAGTACCTGGAGCCACCCTGAGTCAAGAGGCCTAGGTTTTTGATTAGGTGGCAGCAGTCTGAGCTGTCTGACTGGCAAAGGCACCAGCGGAATGACATTGGCAGGAGAGCAAATGCTGTCATCGTGTAAAAGAGGAGAGAGTCTGTGCTCTGTCGTGCCACTGACACCATCCCATTGACTGAAGGCCAAGCTGTTAGCAGGTCCGATGATGCCTATGAACTCACTCTTCTGTAGCTATAATGGAAACAGTCTGGGCTGGTAGCTCAGCACCATGAGCTTGCATGACTTAAATCAGAGCTTCTATGGCAGCCTTCAGACACTGGCCTGTACTTGCAGTGCAATAGAAAATGAGGCATCAGTTTTCAGGCACTGCATCAAGGTGGCTCTGCAAGAGAGCTAAATGAGCTGGCCATTACTTCCATGATTCAGAGAATGAGCTCAAAGCTATCCCAAGCTGATACCACCCTCCTCAATACTCCTTGGCAGCCTATCAATGCACCAAGCCTTTCATGACATGTATTCAGCCTCCTTCTTCTGTAGGCTGACTCAAGCTGTTCATCTGTGTCATCCACAGCAGAATTCATGTTGTGATCTTGGTATCTGATTGACTCTTGTCTCCCTGACTGGCTCAATGCTATTCAGGCCCATTCACAGAGCTACCTTTGAGCTATCCTCTGAAATTAACATGGTGTTGGTGTCTCAGCTGGAGGGGGGAAAGTGAGCGACAGTGTTTCTTCTTCATCACTGTCCTCCTGCTCTTCCACCACAGCCTGACCAGGCTACAGATCGTGTACATCTCAGAGCAGAGAGGCAGAAGAAAAGGGTTTTGCTAATGGGTGAAGTATATTTATACCATGTTCAACTTGTCAACCAGAAGCGTTTATGGATTGAGGGTGGGGGGGAGGGGAGTGGGATTAAGAAGCAGAACAAGGAGATTCTAGCACCTTTTTTGCAGTATCAGATCCTGTGCTGGTCACGGACTCCGTTCTGACTGCTCAGGTGGTAGGGAACAGCTCCCTCATGAGTGTGTTTAGCTGGAGGTGCCACTCATGGGAAAGGTGCTGTCATTCCCCTGTTGTGCACCAACCTGTTCCTGAGCCAGCAAGTTTTATGCAGAATGTTTGACTGCGACAGTTGAAGAATTAATATCGTTTACAAGTTGAGAGTTCGGAGCATGGTGTTTGCAGCAACACGGCTGTCTGAGGGCAAGGAGAAGTTACAGAAGTCCGACTTGTGACTGTTGAGTGCTGGGGATGTGTTGTACTGAGCAATATCTATGGTTAGTGGTGCAGTTAATGGGATGCATCCTTTGACAATGTATTCACTGACGTTTAGCACTCAGGTGAAGTCAATGAATTTCTTGAGGCATGAATCCAGGCCCTGAGGGTTAGAATTAACAGATTCTGGTCATCTTTCTCATGGAATTATCTGGTTTCATCACCTTTTTCTAGTTTGTCATAGAATTATCTCTATGAATGGATGCCTCCTCTCCTCTTCTCCTGCACTGTACCATGACCTTTGTGCACTTTAGGAAATATGAAAGCCCATGCTTTGTCATGTGGTGCTGTTATTGAGGGCTCCACAGTTCAAAATCACTTTGAGAATGACTTCAGTGGGGCCAATGTACAGCACTTCAATGGTTTCAGATATATATGTCAACCCTAAATGTAACTTGGTTTCCTTACTCAGTCAACGTGCAATTTACCAAAATAATTAAAATTATCAAAAACATCTTCTACTTTAGATATAAAGAGGGCCTCAACAGTCTCTGTGTGGTCAGTATCGAAGTCATTTGTCACCAGGTTAGAGACATTACAGGGGAAAATTGTACCTGGTATCAGGGGCTCGGGTTATGCAGACAAACTGGAGAATTTGGGAGTATTCCCCTGACAGTGGATAACAGGATAAGTGCAAAGTTTGAATGGTTCTAACAGAATGCAAAAGGGAAAATTGTTTCCACCCACAGGAGGGTCAATTATCCAGAGGAGGCAGATACAAGATAATTGGCAAAAAAAGAGGGGAGATGATGAGAGTTTTTTTTATTATTACATAATACATTTTATAATTCTAATTGATATGATCTAAAACATTCTGTCAGAAAGAGTGGTCGAAACAGACTCACTAGTACATTTCATACAGCGGCATAAATGTTGACAAGCAGAACCTTTCTGGGCTGTATGGAAAGAGCAAGGGAATGGTACCCACTGGAGTATTGTTTCAAAGAGGCAACGCAAGCAACAAGAGCTGTGTGGTCTCTTGCTGTGGCACCTACATCTATGAATCCAGATCCTTTTGATGTGTTGCATATGAATGTCAAATAGAATTTATTTCTTCACTGTTATGTCATGTTAAACTAGTCCCATTTGCCTGTTTTTGCCCAATATCCCTCTAAACCTTCCCTAACCATGCAACTGTCCAAATGTCTTTTAAATATTGTAATTGTACCTGCATCTATCACTTCCACTGGCAGTTTACTCCATACATGCACCACCCTTTGTATGAAAACATTGCCCCTCAGATCCCTTTTATATCTTTTTCCTCCTGCCTTAAACCAATGCACACTAGCTTTGAACTCCCCAACTCTCAGAAAAAGACCTTTGCTATTCACCTTGTCAATGTCTGAAAACTCAACTAATTCAATAATGTCCTTCAGCAGAAATGATGCCCAAATCTGCCCTTATTTCAGTGTGCTATATTCAAGCTGATTAACTTGTTTTGACTTGTTATCAAGTTCTTGAAAATTCTTTAAGATCCTGAATAGCCTGCTACTAACAGCTTTACATTGACTGAAGATTGTCAGCTGCACTCTCTCTATGGCAATTCTCTGATCTTGGATTTAAAAACCATGGCTTGAAACCATAGTCCAGGACTTCGACATGATCTGGTGAGGGGCCAGAGTGCAGTGCTGTGATGTTGGTGTTTCTATCCTTTTGGATGAAACGTTAAACTCAGCTACTGCTGACCTATTCAAACAGAGGTTAAAGGTCCCCTGCTGTGATCAGAGGTAGAGAACCAGGTCACTGATGTCTGGGGCCAAGTGAAAATATGTTAATTTATCATTCGTGCCAGTGCTACTGTGGTGTCTAAAACACTTACCATGTTTGCCTCAGTAACATGGCAATACAAAACACTGCCTGCAAAGTATTTGACAAGTTTGAGAGAGAGTGGTGAAATACAGCTCCATAAACATGTCTAACCTTCTGGAAGATTGACTCTATCAGTTGTAGAAACAAAACACATACTTCTTATCCATTACTCTCACCGCCATGCATCCTGAAATCTGGCTTTCATTGATCTAAGTATTTAATTAGTTCAGCTCGTTGTTGCATTTATCTCGGAGCAAAATAGTTTACTGTCGCCAGAGTTTGTCTTGGTATTATTACAAGAACTGGTACCATTCCTGTCAGCTGTGAAAGAAGAAAATGGTAGAACACAAAACCTATACTTTTATTTCTGTACCTTGTACCACTCTCTGTTGTTTTGGCCAGAACACTGTATAGACAGGTTTAACTGGAAGATATCCTTGAATTATTAACAAAGAAGACAGAATGACATCGTTAATTTTATATATATATATATATATCTTTATATATAATATATATATGACCAATAATATGGACTTGGTGGCCAAGAAATGGGAAAATAAATGTTCATTTGAACACTACTGTATGAAAAAGGCTTTGAACATTGAAATAAAACAAACAAACAGTAGCAAAACACAAACTCAATAGAGGCACAGACATGCAAAAAGAGCTCAGGGACACAAGGAAAGTAGTAAGAGTTTGAGCAGGTCGGAGTGAAGGGTGTAACTATAATGATAGAGCATGGACGTCTGAGTTTCAGTATTTTCCCCTCGGTCGTTCCCTTGGCTGGTTGTTGGCTGTAGATTTAAGAATACTCCCTTTAAATGATGCTGATAGCCCTAAAAATCATTCCAAAAAGCTAAAGTGCAATCCACAAGAAACCTATTTATGGAATGTGCATTGTAACTATGCAATGAATTCCTTTTTAAAACAATAAGTATATACAGTTCTAAAATATTTCTTTCCTAGAATTTCTGAGTATTTGAATTTGATTTTAATCCAACACTTGTTTGAAAACCACTCCAATTAAAATTCCCCTCCATGCCAGCATTGTATTCCACCCCCACTCCCAGAGCAACCTATTTTGAAGGCTGTACTGTATCCATGGAACTGGCAGCTGTCCCCATAATACCTTACCTAAGTGACTGATCTGAAGCTCTCTTCAGCCAAGATGCACTTTACCATCAGGCATTATTTGGTAATGAATGAGATTGGGAGAAAGTGAGGACTGCAGATGTTGGAGATCAGAGCTGAAAAATGTGTTGCTGGGAAAGCGCAGCAGGTCAAGGAGCATCCAAGAAGCAGGAGAATCGATGTTTCGGGCATAAGCCCTTCTTCGGGAATGAGAAGGGTGTGCCAAGCAGGCTAAGATAAAAGGTAGGGAGGAGGGACTTGGAGGAGGGGCATTGGGAATGCGATAGGTGAAAAGAGGTTAAAGTAATGGTGATAGGCCGGAGAGGGGGTGGGGGCGGAGTGGTCGAGAAGAAGATTGCAGGTCAAGAAGGCGATGCTGAGGGTTGGGACTGAGATAAGGTGGCAGGAGGGGAAATGAGGAAGCTGGAGAAATCTACATGCACCCCTTGTGGTTGGAGGGTTCCTAGGCGGAAGGTGAGGCACTCTTCCTCCAGACGTCGTGTTGCCATGGTCTGGCGATAGAGGAGGCCAAGGACCTGCATGTCCTTGGCGGAATGGGAGGGGGAGTTAAAGTGTTCAGCCACGGGGCGGTTGGGTTGGTTGGTCCGTGTGTCCCAGAGGTGTTCTCTGAAACGTTCCGCAAGTAGGCGGCCTGTCTCCCCAATGTAGAGGAGGCCACATCGGGTGCAGCAGATGCAGTAAATGATGTGTGTGGAGGTGCAGGTGAATTTGTGACGGATATGGAAGGATCCCTTGGGGCCTTGGAGGGAACTGAGGGGGGAGGTGTGGGCACAGGTTTTGCATTTCTTGCGGTTGCAGGGGAAGGTGCCGGGAGTGGAGGTTGGGTTGATGGGGGGTGTGGACCTGACGAGGGAGTCACAGAGGAAGTGGTCTTTCTGGAACGCTGATAGGGGAGGGGAGGGAAATATATCCTTGGTGATGGGGTCTGTTTGGAGGTGGCGGAAATGATGAAGGATGATACAATGTATCTGGAGGTTGGTGGGGTGGTAGGTGAGGACCAGTGGGGTTCTGTCCTGGAGGCAATTGGAGGGGCGGGGTTCAAGGACGGAGGAGCGGGAAGTGGAGGAGATGCGGTGGAGAGTATCGTCAACCACGTCTGAGGGGAAATTGCGGTCTCTGAAGCCGGAGGCCATCTGGGTTGTTCAATGAATGAAACTGGACAAATTCTAACAATTAACTTTTCAGTAGGCAGTGAGGTCCTGAGACCTAGACAACAATGGCTGCACCCACTGAATTACTCACAGGGTGGGCAAGTTATGCAAGTATTAAATACCACAAAGAAGTTAATGGCAGGCAACACTAGCATGGACATGGACACGATCGAAACTGTAATGTGTTGTTTTACTTGCAATGTTAAAGAAAGGCCTGAATATTATTTGGGCATTTCCTAGTTTACATCCTTTTTTTTAGATTACTTACAGTGTGGAAACAGGCCCTTTGGCCCAACAGGTTCACACTGACCCCCTGAAGAGCAACCCACCCAGTACCATTCCCCTACACCTAACACTACGGGCAATTTAGCATGGCCAATTCACCTAACCTGCACATTTTTGGACTGTGGGAGGAAACCAGAGCACCCGGAGGAAACCCTCGCAGTCACAGGGAGAATGTGCAAACTCCACACAGAGAGTCGCCTGAGGCGGGAATTGAACCAGATCTCTGGTGCTGTGAGGCAGCAGTGCTAACCACTGTGCCACCGTTCCACCGTATCTTTGGGTCAATACCCCAGAATCTACACTTCAATTCTGGGAGCACCTCAAGAACAATACTTTATCAAGGAACATTCCCAAGAACTCTTCTATTTTCTAGTGACTTCAAGTCACAAACTTAAGTACTGCTTTTAAAACTTGTGAGGTGTATATGTTACCACGGTGATTATGTTATTTGATGACTAAAGACCTGATCGCAGATTTGGAGGAACCTGGCATTTCCTCATTTCGCAGACTCCATGCACAAAAAGATGGCTCAGAAAGTTGGATCTTAATTATGATGCACTGGGATTTCTTGACATGCAGGCTGGAAAATCCTGGGATGAGTGCAAAGGGTGGAAGGTGTGGAGGTGGGCTGTGCAGAATGCCTGTCTCGGTACACCAGCACGGTGTTTCTGTTTAATTAAAGAAAAATCAGAAAACAAAATAAATCCCTCCAAGACCTACCCCTCACATACATGCCATGTTATGTCACTCTGCCTAATCCATCACCCCAATAGACCCCATACTAACTTAATGCCAATACATGCCACACATACCACCCTTTACAACTACCATACCAGATCGTTAGTATCCATCATGGACAGAACTCATGCAGAGTTGACAGCATTTTACTTTATAATTGTACCTTTCCTACCCATGAAGGTGCTGGTGATGGACTGGAGTGAACAAAATCAGAAGTCACATGACACCAAGGTTATAGTCCACCAGGTTTATTTGAAGTCACAAGCTTTTGGAGCTCCTTCATCAGGTCACTTGTTGGACAAGAACCCAGTGTTGTGTGACTTCTGACTCCATCCAATACAAGCAAGGCATGCAACCAAGTCAGGTTCAATTAACACTCTGATGATCGAGATGCCAACCTGGTGATGCTACAGAATGACATGCATACCAGAAGCAGTAAACAGAAAATGAAAATGCTAAAAATAATCAGCAGTCTGGGAGAATTCTGTGGAGACAGAAATTTCTGGTCGATGATCTTTCATCAGAAAGATGTAATGTTGTCATTCATGGGATGTGGGCATCACTGGCTGGTCCAGCATTTATTGCCCATCTGTAATTGCCCACAAGGTATTTGAGAGTCAATCATATCAGTGGAGCTCTGGAGTCACATGTAGTATAGAACAGGTAAGGATGGCAGTTTTCTTCCCCAAAGGACATTAGTGAACCAGACGGGTTGTCCTAACAATCAGCAGTGGTTATGGTCTGTGTGCCTTAGATACTGTGACAGAAGGCCTTGGCTTGAGCCATTTAAATGGCAAAGAGGAAGAGGGACATCGGAGGTCTTGGAGTTAAGGACAGAGAGGTTGACCTATTGCCCTCATCCCTGCCTGAGACTGGCCCCCAGACTGGGGCAAATGGAGACCCCATTCCCCCACAGTGTAACAGGCAGATTATACTGGTTTTCTAGTTGGAAAACTAGCCACTTTTCTCAATGACAGGGAAAGGCAAGTGGCAAGTTAAGCATCTTAAGTGACCACTTGCTGACTTAATCCGCGACAAATTGCCAATGAACCTTCTCATCCAGCACCCAATCGCTGTGGTGGCAAGAAGTGTGAGAGTCTCCTGGGGTTAGGTTGCCCCATTACCTTCCCTTCTCACCACCTCTAATGTGTCCGGAGACACCATCACAGTGGGTGCTGCTAATCACACTGTTACCTAGACTAAACCTTCAGCACAACCAGGAGTGGAGAATTGAACAACCAACAAAATGATGAGGCTCCACAAACACCATCCCATCCCCCACCCCCAACGATGACAACCCCAGACCAGTGAGTGATAAGGATCAAGTCTGTTCAACTATCTCCAGCCTGAAGTGATCCATCTAACCTTCTTCCTGATGTCCTTCACCGCAACACAACATTCTTCACAATCAAAAAAGTACTTTTGAAGAGTAGTCGCTTCTGTAATTTCAGAAACCAATTCGCTCACAGTAAGTTCCCACAAACAGCAGAGTGATGAAAACCAGATTGTCCATCATAAGACAATGACAGACAAAGAGCATATATTGGCTAGGACACCAGGGATGCAATTTACACAAAGCATCTAAAATAGTAACACTTTCAAAGGTGATCTCTCCCAGATCGAAATTCTAAGAATTACCCTCTATTGATTAGCTCAATGGATAACCTACCATCCATTATTTCCACACAAAGTTGCAAGCCCAGATTATGGTGTGGGTTTACGACCCAGTGATTGCTGGTAGCAGTGATATCAAAGACAAGCCATCCTCCATCAGACGCGCGGATTTTCTTGTCATCCAGCAGAAAGAGGTCAGCATCCCTAGAGGATAGGAAAGATAGCCAGGCATGAGTTTTATTGTCTATCAACAGATAGCAATAAGAGGTCACATTTATAGAACATATTTCACATCCTTGTGCATTTCAACACAGTTCACAATTATTAATGACGATGGCCATGCATTAAGTCACAGGGCAATCTGTTTGGAAAATCAGGTTGAGAGGTAAATATTTCCTCGGACATCAGACTCATTTCAAGTGACGTCACAGAATCTTTTGCATTAATTTGAATGGGCAAATTGTGTCCCAGTTCAATATCTCAGTTAAAAGACAAACTCAGTTTACGGTAGTTTTCAGAGTGGGGTTCGAATCCACTGCCTCCTTACTTGGAGACAAGAACGCTTCACACTCAGCCAAGCTAACACACCAAAGAACCTTTCATGCAATAAATATTGCAGAAAGTGTGGCGCGTGAGTAAATATTTATTTCAATAAATGAATGGGAACACAAAAGTTACAAAATGCAATGGTGGATTGGAAACATTGACCCCCATGACATCATCAGAAATCATTTCTGGTAAGCTGAAAGGTGGTGGGGTTCTTGAGGTGGGGGACAGCTTCAAAAGTGCCTCTCACACTGTGCCCCCCACCCCAAAGAATAATCTCACAGTGCTCAGAAAGGCATGTAGAAATGTAATCCTTCCCCAATCAGAAATGGTAAAGTGCTGTACATGTGTCATTAATCAATCACTTTCTGGTTCTGTCCCAACTTCTGTACCCACTCCCATTCTCCATCACACCTACCAGCAATTACAAGCCCAAAGTTTCTACATAGCAGTCCATAAAAGCAGTCCATAAAAGGTTTTCTTGGTGTGTGGTACCCCCAGGATAATGTCAGAAACCTACAATGCAACCTCCAGTAAAGTTCAGAGCATATCACAGCCAAGGGAAGCGAATCGTTTGACAATGTTATCAGTCCTGGTGTTACTCCCAGGCAGGAGAACATGAGGACTGCAGATGCTGGAGATCAGAGCTGAAAAATGTGTTGCTGGAAAAGCGCAGCAGGTCAGGCAGCATCCAAATGGGAGGAGGAGAATCGATGTTTTGGGCATAAGCCCTTTTTCAGGAATGAAGGGTTTATGCCCGAAACGTCGATTCTCCTGTTCCTTGGATGCTGCCTCACCTGCTGCGCTTTTCCAGCAACATGTTACTCCCAGGCAGCCAATGTTGTTAATTGAGCAGCTTCAAGCCTTGTCACCCTGTAATTCTGCAAAGCTACAAATGCTAAAGTGGCCACACAAGGAGAACATTTCTCACCTCCCCTGGGTGCACCAAAGATGGTAACAATCAGATAATTGGAGTGACCTTGACCTACCTCTCCCAGAGTGGTCAAATGAAAAGGAGCACTACCTAATAAATTATATTTACTACTCTTTCTGGAGTCTGAAATGTGAAATGTCTGACTAATGGCCAGTGTGTTCTTTGAACTGCTGGAAAAGCTGTAATTAATTAGACATGTCTCCTCAGATGGTTTTTCAAGTGTAACCACCTAAAACAAACAATCCTGATCAGGAGTGACTAATGGGCTGTTTAGTGTAAGGTTTTTGATTTTACAGTTAACTGTCAATAAATGAAATTATGTCACATTTACTGTGAACTGTAAAGACAACAAAAATGTCCAAAGTATGATAGTTTTGTTACTTACGTTAAGGTAAGTGGATTTGCCATTAGATTGGCAGGATTTCTGATTCTATTGTATTTGTTCCTTCCCCTTAATATGCCACCCTTGACAAGTGGTACAAGCTTAAAATTCTCAGTTATTTGCTTCAATATTAGAGATTGTTTTCTTTGTTGAGGCTATTTAATTGAAACAAATATAAGTGAAGATAGTCAAAATGTACCGACAACTGCAGGAACATCAACTTCTTGAAGAACTCTTTGATGAAGCAATCTTTTGAAATGCACAGAATGATTCAGGTCATTCATTCACAATACAAGATGTTCCAGCTCTGCATATTCCAGACACTCCAGCTGTTTCCTTTCCCAAGGTGAGCTTTGGAATTATAGTTTTGTTCTGTATTGAGGTTGTAGGAAGTGGAGGGGCTCTCACTCATGCAATTGGAGGTGCCCTGATGAATCTGTGGGTAAGCCATGCAGATGGCGTGAATGCTCTGCTCTGCATCAGACTGCTGCCATTGAATAACGTCAGTGTGTCTGATGCTAACACTGAACGGAAAAGAAAGGCTGTGGGGACAGTGATGCTGCTATTGCCATTTTGACGTCACCAGTCTCACATGCACATTGACACAGGAGTGGTATAACTTAGAAGTCGGGTACCAGTCTGATTGCCAAGTGCACTGAACTGAAACAGTGTGGGGCAAAACACAGGAAAGCAAGGGACCCCCAAGGTGGCCCTTTGTGTCTGTGGAGCTAGTTGCAGTGATAAGCTTAAATATACTCAAAAGGGGTACCTTAAAATGGGATGACATAGGCCAGGAGATGGGAAAAAGTCCAACAGAGAGAAAAAAGTAATCTTGATTAATAAATTAAACCTCATTGAAAGGAAAAACGTAGATATAAAGGAGCACTCAATAATAAATAACCACAGCATCAACCGATAACCAATGACTCACAGAATGAATGTCTTCATTAGACTTGTTATTAACATTGATACAGAAAATAAATTATTGATCCCATGAAACACTCAACAAGGTGCTGAAATTTTAGAAGGAAATTTTAGCCCCAATAAAACATGTGGGTTTAGGTCAGAATAGGAATTTAAACACAGTAAATTCAATAACCTACGGGATCCAGTACTGACAGTGTTTCCAGTGTGTTCTTTGAACTGCTGGAAAAGCTGTAATTAATTAGACATGTCTCCTCAGATGGTTTTTCAAGTGTAACCACCTAAAACAAACAATCCTGATCAGGAGTGACTAATGGGCTGTTTAGTGTAAGGTTTTTGATTTTACAGTTAACTGTCAATAAATGTAAGTAAGTAATCTAATCTAATCTAAACTTTGAAATAAATCAGGATACTGATCCCCCACTCCACCCTCACTGCTGTCAGGCAGGTTGATAGTTTGGATATTACAAAAATTGTTTTGCTTGTTGAGGCTATTTAATTGAAACAAATATAAATGAAAATAGACAAAATGTATCGACAACTGCAGGAACATCAACTTCTTGAAGAATCCATTTGGTCTTTCTAGTCTACCTGTTTAGAGAGTTTAGTACCCACCCATGGTACAGGTAGGACTTGAACCAGGACCTCCTGGCTCAGGGGTAAGGTCGATTGCACTGCATCACAAGAGTCTTAAGTTTAATTAATCTACCATGCTGCAGGCCTCCCACTCCCTACCTTTCCAACTTAACTCTGGATTTGCTGGGCCTTGGAAAGCAGCAGTTACAAATAGGGGAAAATTATCGGAGCAAAATATCTTTTCAATAACCTACGGGATCCAGTACATTTGCTCCTCAAATCCTGCGATTGGATTCCACCTCAATCTACTCCCACATGGCACAACCTGTCTGATTTCTCCATGACAACTGCGACCTCTCTACCCAGAGGTTTCTGCATTACTGCCCTGTTGAAGAAATTCCCCGGACTCAGACCTTGAGCATTGACAAATTTTACTAAAACATGATATCATGGGGAGAGAGAGAGAGAGAGAGAGACCACTCCTCAAGAATGGATCGATTTTTTTCAACAATTTGGTGTAGTCAGCAGGATCCCTTGTTTACAGGATCCTAGGCGAACCTAAAATTATAAAAGATCCTACCCGGAGTCAACAGGCTGTTCCCAAGTTAGGGAAACATGCTGAGACAAGAAGGATATGGGATCGTACAGCTGCCTGCATGATCCTAACCTGAGTCAACAGGCTGATCCCAAGGAAGGGAAAGATGCTCAGAAAAGAAGGGGCTGGAAAGAACACTGATGTACAACAATAATAATTTAAGAGGACCTTGAGGAATGCTGGCCTAATTTGTGTTGTTTGTCTTTGTGTGTTTGTTGTTTATTTCTCCACATGCCCCTAGCTCTTTCACCACCACCGCCTTCAAAAAGCCTTCACCCAAAAACCCCAGCCTTTACCACTGCAGAATTCAGATCCCGCACTCAAGGAGTGGATAAACCTACCCCTTCTCTCCCCCCACACCTTCACTCCACTCCATTGCCAGTATCAGACACTCCTTTCTCCCCAACCTTGAAAGTCCTCATTAGCTCAAATATGCAGGAGTTAATTAAATGAAGCATAACTTCTTGTCCTTCCAAACATGTGTTGATTGGCAACTCCAGGGAGAAGTGATATTTTGTGATTGTGGACCAAGATTGAGGAGATTGGAGTACTCTAGTCATACCTCCTTACAACAGGACAGTCAGAGTAATACAGTGAGAATTAGAAATAATGGTACAATAGGACCAACAATAGATGGTAAACAGCTCAAAACATGTAGCAAGAAATCATTCTGAGTACTGTGGGGCCTGTTGTGTAAAAGTCAATTCGAGCTAAAAACCTCACTGCTTTTCAAAGATATAGTAAAACACCACAGCCAATTTATCTTTGTCTAGTGCTTCACAATAAGCCCGTGCGTATGGAGATGCATGAAGAACAACCTGACAATAAAAGAGCCAAATACTCACCATTGCGGACTGTGTGACTGTCTTATAATGGCGGCTCAGGTTTGCAACTATTTCATTTTAAAATTCATTTTACAGTACTTGATATAATTCCTTTTTTTCATTCATGCTTTGGTATTTTAAATTGAGATATGAATGAAACAAATAATTCTACTGACATATGGGGTTGAACACTGCACATTCTAATGAGGTAGCAACCATTCATTTTCCATGGCTCCAGTTTCTCCTTTGGTAACCATATCATAAGATGACTAAACAAAACAACATATTACTCAGCTTTTCAAGAATTATTACCAGTTGACACAGTTGACAACACAGTCCCTTCACTATTTTGTATCTTTGATCACACACAGAAGTGTTATTCAAGAAATTATTTTATGAAATGGTCACCATTCAGAAAAGCTAGAATTGTTTTTAATATTTTTAATAATAATATTTTTAATTGTTGGTTGAATCTATATTTGTAAGATACTGTCATGTTCTTTCCAATTATTATGATAAGACCATGAGATGTAGGAGCAGAATTAGGTCATTCAGTCCATCAAGGCTACTGTTCAATGAGATCAAAGCTGATCTGATAATCCTCAACTTCACTTTTCCCCATATCCCCCCAATTCCTTTACTGATCAAAATTTTATGTATCTCTTCAATAAACTTAACAACCCAACCTCTACAGCCCTCTGCAATAAAGATTTATACAGGTTCACTATCCCGAGAGAAGAAATGTACCCTCACCTCCATCTTAAAAGAGCAATTCTTTACACCCTCTGGTTTTAGACTCTCCCACAATGAGAAACAACTTCCTTACATCTATCCTGTCAAGCCCTCTAAGCATCCTGAATGTTTCAATAAGATCACTTCTCATTCTTCCACATTTCAAAGAGTACAAGCCATTGGTCTAATACTATGTAAGAGAACAAAATAAATTGCATTGTAGTTGGTCAAATGTATATCATTTTTAAATCAAGTTTATAACATGAATTAAAAAACTACATGTACTATACCAAGAACAGTAAGAAGGAAGTCAGCTCATTCTGTCTCTGCAATTGTGACACAATCCAATTAGAATCATAGAGTCACAGACTTGTACAGCACAGAAACAGACCCTTCGGTCCAACTCGTCCATGCTGACCAGATATCCCAACCCAATCTAGTCCCACCTGCCAGCACTTGGCCCATAACCCCCCAAACCTTTCCTATTCATTTACCCATCCAGATGCCTTTTAAATGTTGCAATTGTACCAGCCTCCACCACTTCCTCTGGCAACTGATTCCATACAAGTACCACCCTCTGTGTGAAAAGGTTGTCCCTTAGGTCTCTTTTATATCTTTCCCCACTCACCGTAAATCTATGCCCTCTAGTTCTGAACTTCCCCACCCCAGGGAAAAAACTATTTATCCTATCCATGCCCATCATGATTTTATAAACCTCTATAAGGTCAGCCCCCCCGACCCCAGCCTCAGACGTTCCAGGGAAAACAGCCCCAGCCTATTCAACCTCTCCCTATAGCTCAAATCCTCCAACCCTGGCAACATCTTTGTAAATCTTTTCTGAACCCTTTCAAGTTTCACAACATCTTTCCGATTGGAAGGAGACCAGAATTGCACGCAATATTCCAACAGTGGCCTAACCAATGTCTTGTACACACTTAGTCCCACTCTCCTGCAGTTTTCCCAATAGGCAAGCAATCTTGTCTGAGGATGACAGCTTAATAATATGACTATACTAATTGTATACATACCTATTAGAATACTCTTTAAGAACCTGGTATATAGTAATCCTAAAGGTGTCATTTTCATATCTACTGTTGCTTCGATCTTTGTAAATTCGGAATTCTGCCGCTGTTACTGCCTCTCCTTCAGGAATCTGTGTGAGATCAAATCGGAATTCCTTGTAGTGCCTTCGTTGGTGGGAAAAATACTTGTCTCTTTCAACTGAGGTCAGGAACAAGAAAAGAAAAAAAAGTGTCACTTATGACCTTATCGACATGTTGTGGAAGCAAAATCTTTTCTTTTTACTGCTAAATTAATTCACTTCAAACTCCATTCAAGCTATTTGTGCTATTTGAGAAAAACTCACCAAAACATAGCTAAATACAAAGAGCAAGAATTCAAATAAGGAATAGCAACACATTTCGCTACATTTCATTTGAAGTAACAGATAGGCTTTCAATAAAGAGGAATAGGTTTCTGTCATTTTCAAGCTTTTTGTCATTTTATAAAATACTTCCAAATAAAATTAATAAACAGGGCAAAAGATGACCATCAAACTGAAAAGCTTATTCTTGGTCTTTCAGCATACCCAGAAGATTTTTCAATGAAAATAAATTCATTATAATCATCTGGGAATAAGACAATCAAACTGACAGTGCACTGTGCCAAAACACAAAAATGGCCAGTGCCTCCATTTCATTCCATTTATTTATTTTTAACAAAAGGCGATACAATTTCAAGAATAACCATGGTATTTGGCTTTGCATGAAGTAACATAATCTGAAACAAATGTACTCACTTTCTGTTCAATGGATAACATTGGAGGCATGAATGACAGTTCTCCATCATTACCAGGTGCATGAACCAAGCCCAAACACACAATGTCATTTCGGTCTCCTTTACAGACTGTAAATTTCCCAGTAAATGTGCCCTATTTCATTCTTCTGGTTGGCTCAAAAGCCAATGGTGCTTCTGTTTTTTTCAACTGATTTTCAGTATTCACCTCGAGGTGAAACGTCTGGGGTACAATTGTGTGACCAGTTTAGAATAAAATAAGGTAATTTCAATGACATAGAGGATTCCTGAACCTTTGTGAATGTAAGGCCAAATTTAATTAAAATCTAAAAACAATTGAGAATCTAAACTCAAGCACAAAACTGGTACAAAAGAAAATGTTCTCTTGTGTCAAGAATAAAAATGAAGTAATATCTCGAGTTTTAAGCCTGGGAACAGAACAATGAACCCACAGTACAGATATCTAATCAAATACGGTTAATTCAATGTAATAAGACTGGGTTCTGACATTGAAGCAGAAAACATGGAAACACTCAACAGGTTTCGGTTGCATCTTGGGAGAGAGAAACAGAGTTCACATTTCAGATCAATGACCTTTTGTCAGAGCTGAAAGAAGTCGGAGATTTAACGGTTTATAATCAAATACAGAGCCAGGGATAAAATGGAGGTGCAAGTGGGAGGTCAAGGAAAAACAGAAGGGAAGGCACGAGTGATTAATTAACAAAAAGGATGACAACACTCCTAAATGAGACACAAACGGAATGAGTAACAAAATCCAGAGAAGCTCTAAATGACAAAAGAAAAAGGACAGGGGACAGAGGACAGGCAGGTTAGGATGATGGTAGGATGGAGAATGAAAATCAAATAAGGAATAGCAACACACTTCTCTCGCTACATTTCATTTGAAGTAACAGATAGGCTTCAATAAAGAGAAATAGGTTTTTGTCATTTTCAAGCTTTTTGTCATACATATTGGTCATACGCATGGACCAAGTGAAGAGGTTCGGCAAAGTGATTGAGCAATCTGTATTTGGTCTTCAGTGTAGACAAGATCATGGCTGGAATTTTATGATGTCCTTCCTTGGGAATGGGCTGACAAGGAGATGGGTTGGGGCTGAGTATCAAATTGGTTACAATGGCAGAGGTGTCAAGCCAACTGCCTACATGCTGACATTGGTAATTTACAGTGGAGGCAGCATTGGATGGTTTGGATCAATGACAACATGAAGTGGCTAATTGATTGGCTCTATAAGGCATCAAATATTGCCATTGTCATCTTACCAGATGGCTGATCCTGTGTGGTACAACAAGGCTGCTGAGTGAAAACTGGTGACCTTTTTGCATGTAGGAGTTGGAGGTGTGGTGGGGGGTGTCTCCCATTTGAACATCTTGTCCAACATAGGTATTCCTCCAGCCCTTTCAAAGCCAACAATACACCCCCTCACCAAGGTCCAACTCTAGTGAAAACACCTGGCATACCTGGGTCACTAGATCCAAGATTCCACTGCATTGGGGATTGCCGTAGCTCCATGCCCTTGCTGTGGATGGAGAGCTAACAACTTGGTGGCAAGGAGGCACTGCCCTCTGGCAAAACTTTTAGCTGACATCTTTAACAGGCTGGGACAATTTTCCCTCGAGCATTGGAGGTTGGGGGTGGGGGGGGGGGGGGGGGGGGGGTGGGGAAGGTAACCTTATAGATGTTTAAAAAATCATGAGAGGCATGGATAGGGTGAATAGCTAAGGTTTTTTCCCTAGGATAGGGGAGTCAAAAACAAGAGAGCATAAGTTTAAGGTGAGAGGGGAAAGATTTAAAAGGAACCTAAGGGTTAATCTTTTCTTACAGATGGTGGAGTATGTATGGAATGAGCTGCTGGAGGAAGTGGATTAGTGGTGCTGGAAGAGCACAGCAGTTCAGGCAGCATCCAAGAAGCAGCGAAATCGACATTTCAGGCAAAAGCGCTTCATCAGGAAAAAAGGCAGTGAGCCTGAAGCGTGGAGAGATAAGCTAGAGGAGGGTGGGGGTGGGGAGAAAGTAGCATAGAGTACAATGGGTGAGTGGGGGAGGGGATGATGGTGATAGGTCAGGGAGGAGAGGGTGCAGTGGATAGGTGGAAAAGGAGATAGGCAGGTAGGACAAGTCCGGACAAGTCATGGGGACAGTGCTGAGCTGAAAGTTTAGAACTAGGGTGACGTGGGGGAAGGGGAAATGAGGAAACTGTTGAAGACCACATTGATGCCCTGGGGTTGAAGTGTTCTGAGGCAGAAGATGAGGCGTTCTTCCTCCAGGCGTCTGGTGGTGAGGGAGCAGCGGTGAAGGAGGCCCAGGACCTCCATGTCCTCGGCAGAGTGGGAGGGGGAGTTGAAATGTTGGGCCACAGGGCGATGTGGTTGATTGGTGCGGGTGTCCCGGAGATGTTCCCTAAAGCGCTCTGCTAGGAGGCGCCCAGTATCCCCAATGTAGAGGAGACTGGACGCCTCCTAGCAGAGGAGCAACGGATACAATAAATGATATTAGTGGATGTGCAAGTAAAACTTTGATAGATGTGGAAGGCTCCTTTAGGGCCTTGGATAGAGGTGAGGGAGGAGGTGTGGGCGCAGGTTTTACAGTTCCTGCAGTGGCAGGGGAAAGTGCCAGGATGGGAGGGTGGGTTGTAGGGGGGCGTGGACCTGACCAGATAGTCACGGAGGGAACGGTCTTTGCGGAAGGCGGAAAGGGATGGGGAGGGAAATATATCCCTGGTGGTGGGGTCTGTTTGGAGGTGGCGGAAATGTCGGCGGATGATTTGGTTTATGCGAAGGTTGGTGGGGTGGAAGGTGAGCACCAGGGGCGTTCTGTCCTTCTTACGGTTGGAGGGGTGGGGTCTGAGGGTAGAGGTGCAGGATGTGGATGAGATGCATGGAGGGCATCTTTAACCATGTGGGAAGGGAAATTGCGGTCTCTAAAGAAGGAGGCCATCTGGTGTGTTCTGTGGTGGAACTGGTCCTCCTGGGAGCAGATCTGGCGGAGGAGGAGGAATTGGGAATACGGGATGGCATTTTTGCAAGAGGTAGGGTGGGAAGAGGTGTAATCCAGGTAGCTGCGGGAGTCGGTGGGTTTGTAAAAAATGTCAGTGTCAAGTCGGTCGTCATTAATGGAGAAGTCCAGGAATGGGAGGGAGGTGTCAGAGATGGTCCAGGTAAATTTAAGGTCAGGGTGGAATGTGTTGGTGAAGTTGATGAATTGCTCAACCTCCTCGCGGGAGCATGAGGTGGTGCCAATGCAGTCATCAATGTAGCGGAGGAAGAGGTGGGGAGTGGTGCCGGTGTAATTACGGAAGATCAACTGCTCTACGTAGCCAACAAAGAGACAGGCATAGCTGGGGCCCATACGTGTGCCCATGGCTACCCCTTTGGTCTGGAGGAAGTGGGAGGATTCAAAGGAGAAATTGTTAAGGGTGAGGACCAGTTCGGTGGAAGGGTACTGTTGGGGACGTCGGGAGAGGAAAGAAACGAAGGGCTTGGAGGCCCTGGTGGTGTAGACTGGTACATTTACAACATTTAAAAGGCATCTGGATGGGTAGATGAATAGGAATGGTTTATATTCTGTCATGGGAGATGCTGGCGAGGTCAGCATTTGCTGCTCATCCTTTGAACAGAGGGTCTTGCTTAGCCATTCCAGAGGGATGTTGATGGTTAACCACATTGGTGTGGGCGAGGAGTCACATGTAGGCCAGACAAAATAAGAACATTAGTGAATTAGAAGGAGTTTTACTAAAATCAGTGACCACAAGACATGCTTTCAGTTCCAGCTAACTTCAAATCCATGTCTCTCGTATTAGCCTGGGCCCTTACTATAGGAAGTGAAGAATCTGAGACAGAATTGAGACATTGAGCGCATCTTAATTTGATAACAAAAAGACTGGAGGAGGCGTCTCCATTTCAGCCTCCCTTCCTCATCCTCTTGCCCCTCAGTGTCTCACTTGGCAGCTTTGGATGGATTGGTCCCATGTAATAGGCAGCTTGTGTAGCATGCAGTAAACTATCCCAACATACATACCCAGCTGACAATGCCAGCTACTTTCCAAACATAAAGTGTGAGAAGCCATCTCATAATCTGACCTGCTTTGCTTTTTCATCCACTCATTTAAAACAAAATCCCATTTACTAGCTTGTAATTGGAGCAAATAAAATTCTTCCGATCAGAAACTGAAAACACATAAAGCTGATATGTACAGAAACTGCAAAGCTACAATTTAATTCTCTTTTACTTTCTGACTCCTGTTCGCACCAAATGATCACAAAATCAGACTGTTGCTGCTGAAGTTAAGGCACAGTGTGTTCTTGATGAGGCTTGCAGGATTCACTGGGATGGCTCAGTGGTGAACACTGCTGCCTCACAGTGCCAGGGGCCTATGTTCAATTCCGCCCTTGGGTGATTGTCTGTGTGGAGTTTGCACATTCTCCCAGTCTCTGCCTGCTTCTCCTCTGGGAGCTCTGTTTTCCTCCTACAGTCCAACGATGCACAGGCGAGATGGATTGGCCATGGGGGAGGTGGGGCTGGGTGTCTTGATTTTTGGAGGGTCAGTGTGGACTCGATAGGCCAAATGGCCTGTTTCTATGAAATGTAGGGATTCTATGAACATGCATTGGATACAATAAACACTTAATTTCAATTGATTTTTGTGATAAGATAAAGTTTGATTACTGTAGGATGGGAATTCCACTTTAACATTAATCATCCTTCTACACCTTTCCCCTTCCAATTCCACAAGTGACAGGAGCTGGTAAATATTCCCATGGCTGTTTCAAATTCACTCTAAAAATGCTAAGGTCCATGTGGAGTAGTTTTCAGCATTTCCCTGACAGAAACATGACAAAATATCGAAAAACAGCTCAAGTACACTATTGCCACATCTGTGGCTGATGCAATAAAAGTAATTTTGCAGGTTACTTTTCTGGATTGCTTCTTTATGAATCAAAAGCCAAATGTTTTGCAATGAAAGAAAAACCAGCTGCAGCAGCCATGATGCTAATTGCATCTAACCAGAAATTCTGAGTTGCACTGTGGCCTGTTTTAATATTTTGCTATCAAGGTACGTTTCTAGAAGTAATTCAATTTGCACACAGAATCACAGGTCTGATTGCAGAAAATAACCTTTTGACCCATTAATGTCCTCTGTAAAAAAATATATTCATTTCTGTTTTTTCTGTTCTACCAGAAGCAAGGTACTGCAAATGCCGGAGATCTGAAGTAGGAACAAAGGGAAATTCAGGGGTCTGGCAATCTCCTTTCCCCTGCTCTTTGCTAAATTTTCTCCTTGTCTCGCATTTGATCGAATTCTGCATTTTAGGTTTTTGAATGAATCTTATAAGCAGAGCATACCAGATTGCTAGCTCTTAAACAGCATTTGTGGCATTTCTTTTCAGTTAGTCTATTTAAACATAAACCATCAGTCTGATTGCCAAGAGCTTGAACATTGCTGTCATTGTGTCATTGCTCACACAATTCATATCAAATTCCCATCTCTAGTATTTTAACGTAGGTGATAACCTTTTACACAGGTTGATGCTTCCATTAAAATGAGAGATTACAAAACTCAGTAAGCACGATGATGTTATACAATAATTTCCAGGCTCGAGATTTACTCATTAATTTTGGTGAAAATGCCATTGAGCTTTTATTGTAAATAGTTTACACCCATCGGTGCATGCTTGTTATTGAAGGGAACAAAACAATAATGAGAACCAAGACAATTAAAAGCATCATAAATCACTTCAGATGAAATGTTGCCAGGGACTGGTGGTAACAGACTGATGGCTCTCAACCCAGACATTTTAGAAAGGGACATAATGATGGTGATAGGAAATCATTTTCAATCATAGATTCATAGAGTCATACAGCACAGAAACAGACCCTTCGGGCCACAAGTCCATGCCGATCATAATCTCAAATTAAACTAGTATCTCCTGCAAACACTTGGTCCATATCCCTCCAAACATTTCTTATTCATGTACTTATTTAATTTTTTTTTAATGCTCTAACTGTACCCAGTTTCACCACTTCTTCTGGAAGTTTATTCCATAGACAAGCCACTCTATGTGGAAAAAAGTTGCCCCACATGCATCTTTTGAGTCTTTCAGCTTAAAAATATGCTCCCTAGTCTTGAATTGCCCACCCTAGGGGAAAAAAAAACTGCCATTCACCTTATCTATACCCCTCATCATTTTACAAACCTCTATAAAGTCACCCCTTAACTTCAAAAGTGCAAAATGTCCTAGCCTCTCCTTGCAACTCCAACTCTCCAGTCCTGGCAATATCCTGGTTAATCTCGTCTGAACCTTCTCCAGCTTAATAATATCCTTCCTATAGCAGGGCAACCAGAACTGGACACAGTACTTTAGAACAGGCCTCACCAACATCCTGTAAACTTCAACATAACATCCCAACTCCGAGAATCAAAGGTTTGAGCAATGAAGGCAAACATGCTAAATGCCTTCTTAACAACACCATCTTTATGTGATATAAATTTCAAAGATTTATTTACTCGAACCCTTACCCTCTCTGTTCTACAACACTACCCTAGACACTACTTTTAATTTTATAAGTCCTGTCCGACATAAGAAAATGTAAAACATTGCATTTATCCAAATTAAACTCTTATCTGCCACTCTTCAGCCCACTAACCTCAGGATCCAATAAATTAAGCAATATGCAATCTCTGTGAATTTGCAACTCATGAGAGAACATATACATTCTTTTTATTAATTTTATTAACTTTTTGCAGCTTGTTTTCAAAAGACATACTCATTGGAATTGATGGAGACAAAGATACTACTTTAATGAATGTTATGGTTTTGAAAATCTTAGGCAATTTTGGTTTTGTAACTTCTTTCTACCAGAGCAGAGCACAATAAAAATGTTCCTCATATCTCAAGAATAACTTGTTGAGTTAATTGCATATCAAAGGTTGCTGCAAAAGGGCACTGATGCAGTAAGGAGAGGATGTACTTATTAACTCACACATGTTAATTAATACTCAATAAATCAATTCTGTAAATGTTGCTATTTAAGAATTTGCAAATGTTTTGAAAAGTCTTGCACACTTGCACTCCCAATTTCACATCAGTCACATTCCTTTTATAGTTTTGTTTTAAAAAGGGGTAGTAATAGTTCTGGCTGAGAAATAATGGCTGAACACCTTGAAATCATTCTGATACTTCTATTCTACGTTTACTGGTTTTCTCATGACAAATGTAACTATTATCATTGAGCATGTCTTGCAAAAAAGACCAATGTTCTTTTCCTTTACTCAATTGCTTATGAATAAATCAATACGTATCTGTCATCGAAATAGAGGGTTGTTTTACATCTCTTTGTTTCATTTATTTCTGATGTATAGTTCCACATAAAGTCATGGGCTGGCGAAAACCTCTTTCATTCCGATGCTGCCATGATGTCCAGCCCACACCTTCAACCTCACAGTGGGGCAGAGAAGGAGGAACAAGGTTTCAGAATACAGGATATGCATTAAATGCCATGTGTGAGGGCATAAAGAGGCAATCTGTTCCATAGTAGCTCCCACTATTCTCCTCTTTCCAGAGGTCAGTGTATGTAATTGCACCATTCAGCCACTTTCTGTGTGAGTACAATTCTTCCTTTTGATAATTCCTCTGATCAGTGATGCGCAGGAGGTTTAATAGCTCCTGGAGTTAACAGATAACTGGGAGGTAGCTTTGCTCCAAACATACAGTTTTTTACTCTGGTTTGCCACTTATTTCATAACAAAAGCCTTTAACCTTCCAGTTATTTTTAAGCAGCTTCTGGATTTACGCATTAATTGTTTATGAACCTCACCACAGTAAGTTAGGGCAAATGACAAAGACATGACATTCTTAATGCAATAATAATTTCTGTGGGTCAGAATGAAAAGCATTCAATCTCATACCTGCAAGAAGTAAATTCTTCAGAGATTTTTCAAGTGACAATTTACTTAAAAAAGGAAGCTGTTCCTTTTTTTTCCTTTTCTCTTTTACTAAAATATTTCCTTCCCTCTCTTTAATTCTCTTTCCAGGCACAATTTCACTTTAGTTTCCCTTGTGCTCTGTCTACTTCTTAATATTTATATCTCTCGGAACTAGACGGCTTTATTCATTATTGTCCCAGAGGCTCTATTAAGTGCAGCTCCCACTCCCAGCAAGTTACAGCACTGCGGTTTGTTTTCGAGTTGAAAGATCCAGCAGAAAGGTGACCCAAATGGAAAACACGGTGATGCCTTCCTCCAGCAAGATTTGTCCCAATAACACCACTTGTTCCCCATCTCCTGCTCATTATTCCCACCCAACGGTTACGAAAGATAGTCCCTAAACCCAATGGACTTTAAACAAGGCAGCCCTGCACCTCTCGTGTACATTGGGCAGCCTCAACATTGGAAGACAGCAAGCCAGGCAGCATCAGAAGGTGGAGAGGTCGACATTTCGAGGGTAACCCTTCTTCAGGACTGGGCAGTGGGTGTTAGGGGAGCTGCCGATAAAGGGGGTGGCTAGGGAAGGGTGATAAAGTGAGGATAGGTGAAGACAGGGAGAGGATACAACCTGGTTGGTCAGTGGGAGGAACGAATCCTGTTGGTGGCAGGGAGCAGGGGAAGGGAGGGGGAGGGGCTAGGAAGGAAGTTGGTAGGATGGAAGCAAGACTATTTGAAATTGGCTGTAGGGTGCCCAGACAGAAGATACAGTGTTGTTCCTCCAATAGGAGCTGTGGTTTGTTTTGGCAATGCAGTAGGCCAAGAATGGTCATGGCAGAAAGGGAGTGGTTGGGGGAATTGAAATGGGAGGTGACCGGGAGGTCCAGTCGGCTCCTGTGGACTCAGCTGCGATGCTCATTGAGCCATTCCTCTACCCATCTTCACCTATCCCCACTTCACCACCCCGCCCCCAGCATCCCTTTTATCTGCACTTACCCCTAGACCCACCCCCAGTCCTGAAGAAGGGTTACACTTGAAACGTCGACTTCCGCACCTGCTGATGCTGCCTGGCTTGCTGTGTTCTTCTAGCTTCCTGCCTGTCTACTTTGGATTCCAGCATCTACTGTTTGTTTGTCTCACAAAAATGGAAGGATCAGACTCCAGGCCCTCAGTAGAACACTTTAGCGAACTACTGGCCTAGCCGTTGTACCAACATCAGAACAAAGCCATGGGCTCAGCTGGGACTCACAGACCCTGAAAAGAACTGTTTGGTATCCTAGATTAAAGCAAATCCTGGGCATCTAAAGCAGGAAGCAATTAGATGACCTCTGAAGGGGGCAAACAGAGTGTAAAGGGACCTGTTTTAAAGGCCAGAGGGAGACACAAAGTGGGGGCTGGGGTACAGCTTAAGGGAGGGGTCAATCCACAAGCAGCAGGAGGGCACAAAAGAGGAAAAGAAGGCCAGGAATGCCACCCCTTCAACAAAGGATCGACTGAGTTACCCGGAGATGACCAAGATCCATGCCAAAGCACCCTACTACTAGAGATGATCATAGATGTTTGCAAACTGGTTGTGCAGACCTTGCATCTCTCACAGTGCCGGAGCAGTCAGTCACCGTGGCCTGGAATGTCTTCATTTCTGTTGCCTTCCCAAGGGTCAACTCTGGACTTTGATGGCATCTCAAAACCTTGAGACATAACACTGTCTCCCACTGGTCACTAATGCCCTGCTCGCCTGTGCGTTCATTTAATAATGGACACTGCCTCACAGTGGCTGAGAGTAGGAATCCCCAGCTGCAAAAAACCATTAACTGCATCCATCGAGGCAGCCAATGAAATAGACCGAGAGGAAGAGTTCCCACTGCTTCAGCACGTAGTGTCCTTGAGACCCTTCGGGAAAAGGAGAGTGCGGACCCTATCCAGCGGTTCCCTGGACAGACTGTCACAGTCATTTGGCAGAATGCCTCATCGCCAGACCTTTCCAACAAGCACCAAGACATGGCTTGGCTGGTGGTGAGAAGGGCTCTGCCTGTGAGATCCTTTATGCACGCCCGGACTCTCTGCCGCACCACACACTGCCCTCGAAGTGGCTGACGAGTTGGGGGGGGGGGCGAGACTGTCACACACCTCCTTCTGGAATGTGCCTATGCAGAAGAAGTCTGGAGAGGAATGCAGTAGTGTTTGTCGAGGTTCGTCCCGAGCAGCTCCGTGACGCGGGACTCCGTGCTCTACGGTCTGTTCCCTAGGACGCACACCGAGACGAACATCAATTGTGCCTGGAGGATCATCAACTCGGTCAAAGATGCTCTTTGGTCTGTCCGAAACTGTTGATCTTCCAGCTGAAGGAGTTGACCCCGATTGAGTGTTGCAGACTGGCACATTCCAAGGTCCAGGACTACGTGTTGAGAGACGCGCTGAAGCTTGGGGCAGCTGCCGCCAAGGCGCGGTGGGGAAAGACCACCGTCTGCCTACCTAAGAAGAACAGGGGACCCACTCAGTAATTGGGCCCCCTGATGCCTCAGCAAAATACCTGAATGGTCAATGTACAGACCTGTGTATACGAATGATTAATTCCGATCTCTGTATGTAAAGAAATGGAATGTATACATATGCATGGCATGACCAATTGTATAGATATCAAAATAATTTTATGAATAAAGTATATTTTCGAAATTTAAAAAAATCGGGTTCCTGAAGGCGTGATACTGGAGCCTGGGACTGATTAGATGGTACCTTCCAATACTTTACAAGTTTCAATTCTGGTGATGCTGTTGGGGACAAGGAAGAGATGTGCGGAAGCAACTCATGTGGAGAGGCGAAGGAGCATTTGGTGAAACAGATAGAGGAATTGGAGACCGAAGTTGGTAATGCTAAACCAGGAGCTGTCCTTGCACACAACAGGAGGACCTCTGTTTGCAACCCTCCTGGAACAGGGCTTCCTTTCTCTCCCTCACTTCCATCAGGGTTAGACCCAGACTGGTATCAATGAAGTGACAGGCTACCCTGTGGTTGTAGTACAAGACCTGAGTACAATCACCAGCTTTGGCCCTTTAGATAAGCAGGGGAGAGGAAAATTGAATCAATTCCAAACTTCATCTGACCTACCTCCACGCTCAGCCCACCTGGCTCCAAGGAGACAAAGAACCCATTGAGGGTCGGCATGGACTTGATGGGCTGATTGGCCTGCAGGGATTCTATGATTCTATGATAATTAAGGGCTGAACCTGTGAAAATCATGGCTTTGTTCAGTTTCTGTTTAAAAGCAGCTTTCTGACCCAAACACAGACCCTGTTCCAGATTCTCTTCTGTGACAAATTCAACATCCATCTTTCTTTCATGCTTGTCTTCATGATCCCCCACACCACATTATACATCTCTCTCTCGCTCTCCACTGTCACATAGCCACTAACAGTTAATTTTTATTCAATCTCAAAACTCATTCCACTCTTCTGCTGTGACATCACAAGGAAAATATGGGATTTCTGTAGCAATTATGGTGAGAGATGAAATGGAAAGACACCAGCTTCAAGGGTATTTGTAATCTCTGTCTCACATGACTCACAAATTAACCATTACCATTTTTAACTGTCATTGATGCTTGTTGAGTGCAAAACTCAAATAGGATGTTGTTTCTCACAAACGCTGAGAGAACGTCGAGGACTGGAAACCTAACTGAGCAGCACAGAACTGCCATGCTAGGTGATCATAGTAAATCAACCTGACAGTATTGCCCCCAATGACCATCCGGATAACAGAAAATCAAAGGTCTTTGCTGCCACAAAAGGGCGATCAAAATCTCTCAAAGCTGCAGACATCAGGGGAATGACTTGCAAAGCCAAGAAGTGGCTGAACTTCCTCATAATATAATCAGAGATACCAAATTTCCATGCCTCACACACACACACACACACACACACAGACAGTTAGTCTCACAATTCTCCCCTGTACAATCTCTCCTACTCATTAGCATATTACTTTTGCTTCTTTTCTCTAATGCTTCATCTCATTTCTGCACAGCACTGGTCAACCTCCATCTCAGAACATAGATCTTAGCCCTATTTAAATGGAACTAACACTTCAGGAGTTTGCAAGTCTCACTCGTGCAGCTTTTCTCCAGCCTCTCATTCCTATGCTTCACCTGGTTGACCCTCTCCTCATTGGCGGTGGGAATAATCTAGCAATTACCCCCTTTGATGACCTGCTCGTTCGTTGTCTCCTCTGATAATAGTATACACTGTTGGCAAGTAGCCATCTCGAGGAGCAGTGCCAAAACAAACACAAAAGGGTTTGTGTCTGTGACAGGGTCATTTATGGCACAGGAGGAGGCCATTTAACTTATTAAACCCATGCTGCACCTTGCAGAACAATCAAATCAGTTCCATTCCCCACTCAGTCCTCTTAGCTCCTGCATTCATTTCCTTCAAGTCCTCATCTAACTTTCTTATGAAATCATTGATCCACTGCAAAAAGATAATTCCCGTAGACCTTCCCGGCCATTCCGATTGCAATACTTACATGTTTTTTTAAATGTTTCCAATAAATAGTCACATTCAGCAAACGCCCCTCAGATTGCGAGAGTGCTATCCAAGTGGTGGAATGTGAACATTCTGGCTCCCTCTAGTGGGCCAAATTCAGCTCCAGTGACCAGGCCAAGAGAATTCGAGTCAAGAAATCCTATTCGGGCAAAAACTGGTTAACAGCTTTCTTCACTGAAGAAGCAAAGCCATAGTTCAATCAAAAAACATCAACCTTGATGCTTCACACTAATGTATTAATCTCTCAGATCATCAATCAGGGAATCTTTATGGAACCTCTGTAAACACAGCCTGTAGGAAGAGGAAACAGTGCTGTAAAGAGGTTTGATTGAACTATATAATTCATATGCAATGTGATTTAATTCACACTTGGGAAAGAGGTGCAGTACCTACTTATATTTATATGCAGTAGGTGCAAAAATACATTGTAGAAGGTCTTAAATGTCTCTTGACATCAAGAAAGCATAGCATGGGAGTAAGGGTTTTTCAGAGTAAAAAAGATGGGAGGCGGTGTTCCATAAGACCCTGTAATCTTTTTTTAGAAAAGCCTCTATCAGTGAAAAATAAAAGAAAACTTAAAGCTTTGCTTTTTCTAAAAAATGTCCAGTTCTTTAGAAGTTTATTTTAAAATAAGTAGTCTTTGTCTAAGAGATTTGAAAAGATATCTGTTTCCGATGGGTACGATGGCTGTACATTAGTATTAACTCAAGATTTGTCATATTATTGTTCATTATATTATATTATGTTATGTTATGTTAAAGCTTGGTTGCTTTCCACAAGCTATCATTAAATCAGCGATGGATCCTGAATTCAGAGTTGGATTGACTGCTTACAGAGATTACTAAAGGATTAGTGATCTTTGATGTTTGTTTTTATAAAATTATTTAATGTTTAAGGGCATATATATTTTTGAATGAACTTTCATCAGTGGGAAATTTCTGTTTGACTTTTGGCAACGGATGTAATACCTTTATTTCACATCAGCTTGGCTAAGTTGACATGGAAGGCGTAAGAGCAAAGGCTGGTGGGTGGATGGCATGGGTTGTCAAGAATTTGCATTAAGTTGGCGTGAAGCTATAAGAGGCCGTGGAGCTGGATGATGAGGATTGGTTAGCATTAAGCTGGCATGGGTCATATAAGTGGTGTGAGAAATGGGTGGGGGTGATGGAGTGAGGGCTGGAGGGACTAAACAATCGGAAAGAAGCCCCAAAGCAGATTGGGATACATTTTATCGTTTGTCATAACAGGTTTCACTCGGAGACTACCATAAAATACAAATGATGTGATAAAAGGAAGTCTTGCTCAATGAATAAGAGACACACCCTACCAATCCTTTCTTAATATGTATATCCACACATTTCTGATTTCATCTATGTAATTTTCTCTAAACAGTCTACAATGTCTCCAAATCCTTTCTGTAAAATCTTGACAATGCAGTTGAACCAATACAGGTTAACTTTCCTAGATTTCAATTCTAGCTCAAGAAAAAAGAAGCTGTGCTTAGTTTGTTTTGTTCACGACCTTGCTAACCTCAGGAACAATATTTAGTGACTGGTGTATTTTTACTCAAAGATTCATTTGTTGTTCCTCACCTGAATTTCCATCTTCCAAGAAACAAGTGACTTCCTGACCAAAATGTACCACCACATATTTCTGTAAGGAACTTCATTTGACAATTGGTTACCCATTCTACAAGTTTATTGATGCTCTCCTGTAAGCTAATGCAGTCCACATACCACTGTCAGTTTGGTGATCTCAGCAAATTTGGCAATTCTTGGATTTTTACTTCTGTGCCTAATCAGGAGATTTCCTAACTTGTTGTCCCCTTCTCAGGAGAAGTTTCCCCTGAATAGTCTGATCTTCGTTCTGTGGAGATGGGCAGGAGACATAGTTGGGCCCACTGCCCCAGGATGTGGATTGGAAACAGTCCCAAGGATTGTTGTAGGTTATTGGTCATGGTTCTATTGGACTTTATTCCAGTTTGCAGGGAATAACATGACTGGAGGTCGTCATAATAGGATTATCGCCAAACAGGAAATTTAAAACAAGTTCCTTTATCCAAAATGTGCTAAGAATGTGAAATTCACTACCACAGAGCCCCTGGAGGAAGGGAATACCATAGATACAGTTTAAAAAAAGGACAAAAGTTTGCAGGGAATGGGAATAGAGAGTTATGGTGGTAGATCTAGAGAAAAAAAGATGGGAGGAGGATTGACTGGCATATATAAACATTACCATGGACTGTATGAGCCAAATGTCTAATTCTGTGCCATATATCAGATACAATTTATGCCAAAATTGAAATGTAGAGATCAGTGCTCTTTCTACATATTATCCAATAAATCCCACATCAATCCCTTTAATGTAGAAGGTACAATTTTTCTTTTTCATTCATTCTTGGGAATTTCAAGTATGACTAGGTGGTGATAAGTTGTCTTCTTGAGCATCGCTAGCAGTGTCAGGCAGTGCCAGTGAATAGAGCTACACTTGAACTTGAGTCTCAGCCATTTAATTTGCTGATATTTAACATCTCAAAAACCTCAATCCCACAAAATCAGAACAAGAAATGGATTTCATTACCGAAACGTGAGTTTTGGACTTGGTTTGGAACAAGCTAGAATTCCAATTTGGGTAAAGCAGGCTTTGATTATTCCCATTTGCAGAGTCAATGAGTAATCTATTAAAACTATGGCACAATAGTCTTCAGATTTCCCTCGAGATCACATCACTTTACAGCATAAGAAGAAGGTAATGATTAATTCTCTGTAATTTTGTGTGTGGTCCACCCAACAGGTGCAGCCTTAAAATTAGGAAACACACAAACGATGACTGAAGTATGGAATGTACTTAAAACAGCAATTAATACTAACTCAAATGTAAACTTTAAATCAGACATTGATAGAGTTTAATAACGAAGGGCTGTGTGTTGAGTTAGACTGCAGATCGAATGTGATCTAACCGAATGATAGAGCAGAAATAAGGGGCTAAATGGCCTCAGATCGCTAAATATAATACTTTGAAACACCCAGTGACATCAAACTTGCAGAATCACAGAAATGCTATGGCACAGAGGGAGGTCATTCAGCCTATTGTACCTGCATAGGCTCATAAAATAAGCATCATTACCTAGATCCAATCTCCTGCTTTTTCCCCATACCTTTGCACATTACTTTCCAAATAATTATGAAATGCCCTTCTGAATGTCTCAATTGAACAAACATTCCTGACTCCTCTCAATTCTTCTCTCCAACTCACTTTTTGACGAGGGGCTGGCATATCCAATTTTACAGACCGTCAATTCACTGGATTTACCTAGTCATTTCACGGTGCTTCCCAACAGTTTCCAAACTAGACAGTGGTGCTCACGTCTGCTGACATGGCCTTTACGACAAAGAGAAATGCTTTTGCAGAATAACATAAAGCACGTCCTTCATCTTTGAAATGTGTCCACTAACTGAAGTATCTTTGGTGTAGCCTCTAAAGCCATGCTAAAGGTAATGTTTTTAGGCAACTGGATTTATTCACTACTTCTGCATATACCAAATAAATAACAACTGGCCCTGTCTACACTTGCATAACACTGACAAGAGTTAGAGCTGCGAGGCATTGTCAAAATTTCCCAAAATAAGATTGTATTCATGGTAAAATCCTGATAGTTTTTTTTAAAGAAAAGCAACACTTTAGTCAAACACTTAGCATTTACACTTGTTGCTAATCCAAAATCATATCATCTGTATCGCCAAATATATGCACATGCATTTCATTGACCAAATGCAGAAAATAGCCGAAGTATTAGGATAGTAGCTTAGTTTGTATTCTACCATTGAGCCAGCGCCTGAAAAAGGGAGGGGACAGATGGAATGAGTAAATGTTAGGATTTTGCAACAAAAGCCTTTTGATTAGACATTAATTAAGTACAATCAACAGTCCTGCTAAAGGGATGATATGTCACCCTCCTGAGTGCAGTGGAGAATATAGTTTCATTCCATCGGGGTAACGCAACAATGTAAACTCAGAGAGGCATCAAAGGATTTAACTCAAAGTCAAATAAAAAGGCCTTGCTCCATATCGACCTTAGATCTTTTTGCCATTCACCTGAAATTGGTGCTCTCTGGTTCTCAACCCTCCATCCATTGGAAACTTTCACTTTATAGGTAGTCTTTGATAACAATGTTTCACCTTAACAGGGTCTTTACTACCCACAATTCCAGTAATGTGCTCCTGATTCATGATATCACAGACCCCAGCTGACCCCCAGCAGAGTGAAGGAATAATAGTGCCAAAACTTAGCTTTCCTGGACAGGTTCCCATTCACTCTGCTCATTTTGGCTGTTGCCTGTTTTGACTAAGGCTGGATAATTTTTTTAAAAAAAGTTGTTCACAACTTTCCATCACCAGATAAAAAAAACCTTGTTCGAAACAAAAAGCTTACTTTTAACATATTTTCATGTCTATGTGGTGTTTTATATTTGTTTCCATGGGAATATGCGTTTTGAACAATAGTGATTTTTAGGAACCTAACTATTGCATTAATCTGGGATTATTTGTACTTAGAGGAGAAAGTGAGGTCTGCAGATGCTGGAGATCAGAGCTGGAAATGTGTTGCTGGAAAAGCGCAGCAGGTCAGGCAGCATCCAGGGAACAGGAGAATCGACATTTCGGGCATAAGCCCTTCTTCAGGAATGACAAACTTTCCTCATTCCTGAAGAAGGGCTTATGCCCGAAACGTTGATTCTCCTGTTCCCTGGATGCTGCCTGACCTGCTGCGCTTTTCCAGCAACACATTTCCAGCTCATTATTTGTACTTACTCTATCATGAACCTTTCATGATTTGAAATGCCTCAATTAAATCTCCTCTTAGTCCACTGTGCTTCATGGAAAATAAGTGCGGATTCACTAGTCTACCTACAGAACTATCATCCCTCCAACCTGGAGCCATTCTCATAAAGCTCCTCTGAATTCTCTCCAAAGTCTTCACATCCTTCTTAAATTGTGGTTCATCTAATATGGGCACAATGTACTTGCTGATGAGACTGTGTGCTTTGTTAATCTCTGTTGGACCTTCAAACATTTGTCTATAAACACGTCAAGTCTCTCTCTCAAAATTGTGCCATTGTGGTCTTTTCTCAATCTTCATTACCCAAAATATTTCACTCACCTTTCTTAACTGATCTTAATCTAATGTGCATCAAAAAATGTGGTGCTGGACAAGCAGAGCAGGTCAGGCAGCAACTGAGGAGTAGGACAGTCCATGTTTTGGGCATAAGCCATTCATCAGGAATTGCTGATGAAGGGCTTATGCCCGAATCGTCAATTCTCCTGCTCCTCAGAATCTGCCTGACCTGCTGTACTTTTCCAGTACCACACTTTATGACTCTGATCTCCAGCAACTGCAGTCCCCAATTTCTCTTAATCTAAAATGTGACTGCCTATTCTAACAGCCTGTACATGTTTTCTTCAAGTCTAGGACTTTCTTCTCATTGTTTATGATACTTCTGAGTTTTGAGTCATCTGAAAATTTGAAAATTGTGGTTTGTATCCCCCCAAAATCATCGAAATCTATCAAAAATACTTTGGGTTCTGGCAGTAAACCTCAACAACTTAAGTCTATAAAAACAGCCATTCGTAACTCTCTTTTCTAACCCTTCATCAATTTTTTTTGTTCAAGCTGTTACTGTCCCTTTTATCAGAAGAGTTTCAATTCTGTTAGCATACATATAAGGGATTAGTGCATCAAACACTGTTTGAAAGTTGTTAGCAGCTTAATGTATTCTTGTCATACTGTTATGACTATTTACACAAAGGGATTGTGTGCTGAATTTTGTCAGAAATCAGCTAAGTGTCAATTTCGAGGAGTTTCATGCAGGATTTCCCTCAGTGAGTCCTGGGGAAGATTTCTCACACCATTCTCTGAAACTCATCTCATTATGCACGCAACCATTGTGCAATGGAGCAAAGTCAGGCACACAGCAGGGAACTTTCTCCAATGGGTTTCTCCCACCACGTACCATCACATTGGAATGTTAATGGGCTGTTGGAGGAAAACCCTTTTTCAAGTCAAATCATTCTACACAAAATATGTGTTATTTTACAATCCAGTACCTTGGCATGCTCCTACACTGTAATTAAGCTGTTTGTATTTTAAGAATTTCTTTACTGCAATCCAAATAGAACAGTACTGAGCCTGTGATGGTATCATAAGCCAACAATTGTTTTACATGGAATTCAGGTTTTTCTGATAGACGAGTCAGCAATCTGTCAACACTGTGTGTGTTTCTTGGTCAAACCTGTGGAGAATTATATAATCTGTTTAAGATTGGTTAAATATTTCAACACTATTATTCACCCTATTTCCTTTTCTCCGTCAAATCCTTCCACTGCAATGTTTCTATGTTACGTCAATATTACAATGCCATAACACATGTTGTTATATTTCTTTTTCATACATTATTGGTATTTTTACCTGCCCTATTGTTTGCATGTTCTTTACAAGTTCTGAATGGAAAGGAATTATACTTTGTAAGCGTTGAGACATTAATTTTCAATACCTTCAATCACATCCTGTGCACCTCATTACTGTATTAAATTAATTTAGATTCTCAGAAACTAAGTGCCCCTTATGGGCCTGAATGGAGATTGTGAAATGCTTTTGGTCTCTCTCCTTCTTAAATGTATTCCCTTATGTGTTAATCTGCTTCCTCGAGGGTGAAAACTGAAAGAACTGCGGATGCTGTAAATCAAAAACAAAAACAGAAATTGCTGAAAAAGCTCAGCAGGTCCAGCAGCATCTGCGGAGAGAAATCAGAGGTCACCCGACCTGAAATGTTCACTCTGATTTCTCTCCGCAGATGCTGCTGGACCTGCTGAGCTTTTCCAGCAATTTCTATTTTTGTTGCCTTGAGGATGAAGTTCCATTTGTCGAAGTCCTGTTTTCCGCTCATACCATCCTTTCCTGTGAAGATGTTGAGGAGAGGATCAGGACCTCCAACTGGTTTTTAATAAATTGCGCTGTCTCTACTGACACTCTTTCAAATAAAAGCTAAGGTCGGTTCAGTTCTCCTCCAGAGTGTGATTGTCTCATTCTCAGTTGGAATCGTTCCACATGTATACATGGGAATGTTTCCCTCTGCATATGTGCTTACTATCTTTGAGATCTTGACACAGCCCATTCATTTTTTTATGGTTACATTGGACTGATCCTTCACCCATTACAATCAACTGCTGAAAATGCATACCAGCTCAAAAGCTTGGAATTTCAATGAACAAAACCACTTCCCAGTCAGTCCCTTTGTGAGAGAAGTTGGATCCAAGCATAATATTGAAATATAACATCTCAATCCAAGGGGAAAAAAAAATTCCTCAATTAACAGATTTACAGTGGTCGGTCCATTAAACACAGCAAATTCGCTGCCAAAATTTCACAGAGAGGTAGCAGCACAATTTTTGTAAATCCAATTGCTTATGCCCAAAATATGTTTTTCTGAAACATTTCCCAGTGAGTTTATTTCAATCAACTTTACACTGATCGAATGATTAAGTGGGCTACAATGCAAAGGTTTTCAAATTGGCTGTTGTTATCTGCAGTCTCGGCAATCCAAATCCGAGGACAACATTTCTTGGCAGATAAGTTACACTTTTAGAATTCAGCTGTGCTGCTGCCACAGGCTCTCCCTCCAGCACAGAACTTCCAAAATGTTTTGGTGCGTGAATGTTCTGGTATAAAGGATCGAAAGATCAAGAGAGGTGTTAGTCTTCGTCTACAAGTACCCTTAAATAGACTGTTGCTGTCATAGAGTCATACAGCACAGAAACAGACCCTTCGGTCCAACTCACCCATGCCGACCCGATACTGTAAATTAATCTAGTCCCATTTGCTAGCATTTGGCCCATATCCCTCTAAACCCTTCCTATTCACTTACCCATTCAGATGCCTTTTAAATGTTGTAATTGTACCAGCCTCTTCCATTTCCTCTTGCAGCTCATTCCATACACGCACCACCCTCTGTGTGAAAAAATTGCCCCTTAGGTCCCTTTTAAATCTCACCTCTCATCTTAACCCTGTGCCTTCTAGTTTTGGACGCCTCCACCCTGGGGAAAAGACCTTGTCTATTCACTCTATGCCACTCATGATTTTATAAACTTTTATAAGGTCACCCCTCAGCCTCCAAAGCTCCACGGAAAAAGCCTCAGCCTACTCAGCCTCTCCCTATATCTCAAATCCTATAACCCTGGCAACACCCTTGTAGAGCTTTTCTGAATCCTTTCAAGTTTCACAACATCATTCCTATAGCAGGGAGACCCTTATGGATAAACACAAATTCATGCTTTTGCATTTTTCTGATCTTACATCTTTAATGTAATTTGTTACCTTGCTTCCCACCTTTGAGCTGTTCTAAAATAATTAATAATGTGCGTGTTTCTCACGGGAAATAGCATTAATAACTAAACATATCCACAACAATGAAATCGTCAGAATAAAATTGTGATAGTAAACTCAGTTTCTCTCCATAGCACAAACGCTGATGGGTACAGCAGAAGGCCCCAGAATAAGCCAATATAACTGCTGCCAGGATATCAAGAGACAAATACAGAGCAGATGCTGGAATCTAAGGTAGACAAGCAGGAGGCTGGAAGAACAGCAAGCCAGGCAGCATCAGGAGGTGGAGAAGTCGACGTTGCAGGTGTAACCCTTCTTCGGGACAATACAATCTGTACGACTGACTGCCAGTGGTCAAACAGCAGCTGGATGTTCAGTGAGTGAAACCCGTGATGGCTCTGGAACGTCTCCAACTTCACATTGTGGGTATTACATACCGTGTGTCTGAAGTCAATGGCACCTTCATCCCTCAGAAAGCCAAGGATTTTTGCAAAGCTATAAATTTGCTTCGCCTGTTCTCATCATCAAGAGCGAATTAAGTACATTCTGTTATTTGGGAATATACAGCCTGAGTGACCATCCTTACCCAACATCAGACAGCAAACTGGAAGATGGTCAAATATTGCTTGATCCAACCTGAAAGGTGTCAAACATGTTAAAGTTTATAGCAATGACCACCTTCAATTTCACCGGCTATACTATTCTCACCCTACATGGAGGCTGCTACAACTGGTGGCTTTCAGTCAGCATTCCTTTCGTGAGACAGAGATGTTTGACATACCATTTTCTGTTGTGGTTTAAATGGGAGAATCAATTCCTGATCTCCTTGGGTATATATGACACACTGGTGAGAGCCCTACATCATCACCGCCTCCCTCTTGCAGCATCCTGTTCTGATCTACGTGACCACTGCTCAGTCACCATATCATACTGCTGGTCAAAAGGAATGTACCTGCAGCATTCCTATCCAGATGGAAGCTAATGGAAGCAGCCAACTCCTTCATCCCAGCAATCAGCCTAATGAATCTCTTTTCAGTGACCTCCAGTACCTTTTAAAATCCAGAGACCAGAACTGTACATATTCATCCACGTGCAATCTCACGAACACCCTGTACAGTTGCAACAAAACTTTCCAGCTTTTAAACTCCAAACCTTGAACAATAAAGCTCAACATTCCATTTGCTTTCTTAACTACTTGCTGCACTTGCATACTAACTTTGTTTTTGATGCACAAGAACATCCAAATTGTCCCCTGCTCCACTATGTTTGGAGTTTTTGTCCATTTAAATAATAGTCTGCCTTTTGATTCTTCCTATGAAAATGCTACTTTAAATTTCATCTCCCAAGGTTTTGTTCATGCCCTCAACCTACCTGACTCCCTGAATGGAGGGTCCTTTCTGCTGCTGAACAAGTGTTCAATAGTGTGAAGTGAAGAGAGATCATCAACTGGACGATTAAGATTGAAAAGAGCAGTACAAATATCAAATTGGTGTTACATTCTCATTAGCATGACATGATATGCCCATTATGATTTCATAAACTTCTATAAAGTCACCCCTCACCCTCCAATGCTCCAAGGAAAACAGCCCCAGCCTATTCAACCTCACCTTATGGTTCAAACCCTCCAACCCTGGCAACATCCTTTCAAATCTTTCCTGAACCCTTTCAAGTTTCACAACATCCTTCCTACAGCAGGGAGACTAGTACTGCACACAATATTCCAAAAGTAGTCTAACGAATGTTCTGTACAGCTGCAACATGACATGCCAGCTCCCATACTCAATGCTCTGACCAATAAATGGAAGTATACCAAACGCCTTCTTCACTATCCTATCTACCTGCAACTCCACTTTCAAGGAACTATGAACCTGCACTCCAAGGTCTCTTTGATCAGCAGTACACCACAGGACCTTACCATTAAGTGTATAACTCCAAGCCTGATTTGCTTTTCCAAAATGTGGCACCTCACATTTATCTAAATGAAACTCTATCTGCCATTCCTTGGTCCATTGGCCCATCTGATCAAGATCCCGTTGTAATCTGAGATAACCTTCTTCGCTGTCAGCTACACCTTCAATTTTGGTGTCATCTGCAAACTTACTAGCTATACCTCCTATGTTCACATCCAAATCATTTATAGAAATGATGAAAAGCAGTGAACCCAGCACCTATCCTTGTGGAACACTACTGGTCACAGGCCTCCAATCGGAAAGATAACCCTCCACTACCACCAGGTCTTCTACCTTCGAGCCAGTTCTGTAATAGTTCTCCCTGTATTCCATGTGATCTAACCTTGCTAACCAGTATACCTTGAGGAACCTTGTCGAACATTTTCCATATAAATCACATCTACCACTCTGCCCTAATCAAATCCTCTTTGTTCTTCAAAACAAAATCAATCAAATTAGTCAGACATGATTTTCTATACACAAAGCCATGTTAAATATCCCTAATCAGTCTTTGCCTTTCCAAGTACATGTAAACTGCTGCTATGGAACCTAGTGCTGCAATATGTGTCTGTAGCAAAATCCTCACCTAAACCTTTGTTACCCCTAGACTTAAATGTTCTCATATTTTTTTCCTGGCTGGTTTGCCAGGCTGCACCCTCTGTTAACACAAGATCACACCACTGTCTATAGCCTAACTTACAGTATTATCCCAACACTTGCTGACCTCGAATGGAACATCTAAATTCTCATTTCAAATCCCTCCAATTCCTCCTCTTTATCCCCTTTAACTTTGAAACTTCCTCCGTGAAAATTTTTCACCTCTCTACCCTGCTGACCTCCTTTGGGACATTACGTAAAACATCTTCAAGCAAACATTTGGTACCAAGATTAACATCCCATTAGCTAGGTTTGTTTTTATTAATGTTACCTTGAGACGCTGTGGGATGATGTAAAGATCTGCATAAGAATGCATTGACAACTGGTCCGTCAGCTGGTCATTGATATAAATGGTAAAACAATGTCCTACCTGCATTGTAGGTCCCTGGGACAAAGTAATTATTATACCCTTACAGAGTATACTTTACTCTGTATTCCAGCTCATCTCAAACTGATTGCTTGATCTTTGTGGTACAGGGCACAGTTTTGATATTTGCAGATGGGTGTGTAATACAGTGTCAGAAAGATAATAACAGATTTCATAAGGATATAGACAGGCTGGTGGAATGAGCAGATAAATGGTAGATGAAATTTAATTCCAAGACATGTGACTTGTTTGTTGGGTAGACTGAGGAAGGACAACAGCAAAATGGATGGTCAAATTGTAAAGGTGATGGAAGAAGAGGAATATGGGGCTGTTTGAGCACAAGTGGCGGGACAGGTCAAAAAGAAATTGATAAAGCACACAGGTTGCTCAGCTTTTTATAAAAATAGGTGAAGGAAGTGATTTTCACAAAACATTTTAGAGGCGAAAGAAGTGGCTAAGATCTGGATCTTCACCTCAATGCAGGATCCCATGTTGGTAATAGAGTTGAAACCCTTACTGGGAATAGCTACCCAGAGACAGCTGGAACAGCTAACTGTCACTTAAAATGCCTGCTAGCAAATATTCAAGAGCATTACTATGGCTAGTGCTTCAATGAACACCATCTCCTAACAGCAGACAGTTTATTTTTAGGAGTAAACGTAAAATGTAAAATTGATGTTTTATTTTTAAGCGCTAGATAAAAGGAGTCACCAAGAGGAAGGGCATTCTTGGTCATGGACATTCGGTTTCCTTTCGGACCTGGACAAGAAATGAGAAGAGGACATGAGGTCAGACACAGTAACATCGGCTGCTGCAGGAGAGGGGCAGGAGTGTGAAGTGAAGAGGAATTCCGTTATTTCCAGCTACAGATCAAACTATCCCTTCACCTCCTCTGGACCTTCTTCACTTGAATCTCCACTATCTCATTCAAGGACCTGATACCTGAACCGATCCTGAGACCTGCTACTCTGTGCCAGTTCTCACACCTTCAGCGAAATTGGATGCGAGATGGCTGAATATACAGCTTCCTAAAAATAGTATCTAATCATCCAGAGTGCTAGACCTGAAGGTTTCTAGTCAGCAACCCTGGGCAAGCTTAAATTACAGTAGTCAGCAATTAATCTCAAAGGCCTATACGAAATCCAGAGTTTCAAACAGGTCCATCAAAATCATCAAACATTTGCTCAGCACTTACTCAGTACCTGCATTATAGCCTTTTGTGAAAATAACCACAACAAAGTACAAATTATGTTGAACTCATTCTGAACATTGGTTTGGCTTCCAGTAGAGTAATGCATTCAATCCTGGGCACCACATTTCAGGAGGGATGTGAAGGCTTTGAAGAACTGAATACAGAAGACATATACTAGAATGGTTGCTGAGTATAGATGGACTGCAAAAAGTTGGGGCTTGTTCTTACAGCACAGAAGGCTAAAAGGAGATTTGATTGAAGGGTTTAAAACCACAAAGGCCTTAGATAGTATAAACCAACTTAAAGTATTTTCCAATGGTTGAAGGATGGCAGAAGAAACAGACTCAATGTGAAACAGGTGATGAAGGAGAAAACTCCCTTATATGATCAGTGGTCAAGATTTCAAATACACTGCTTTGGTACAGCAGTGGATACTGATTCCAAAAGAGCGTTCAAATTACTTTGGATGAATAGGAAAAAAATTGCATGGACGTTAGGGAAGAGTGGAGCAGTGGGCATAACTGGATTAGTGTTTGAAAGAGTTGGTGAAGACCAGAGTGGGGAGATGGTAACTGCATGATTCTGTATCAAGTTCTTATTGCTGCTGATACTCCAACGGCACGGTGGCACAGTGGTTAGCACTGCTGCCTCACAGCGCCTGAGACCCGGGTTCAATTCCCGCCTCAGGCGACTGACTGTGTGGAGTTTGCACGTTCTCCCCGTGTCTGCGTGGGTTTCCTCCGGGTGCTCCGGTTTCCTCCCACAGTCCAAAAAGATGTGCAGGGTCAGGTGAATTGGCCATGCTAAATTGCCCGTAGTGTTAGGTAAGAGGTAAATGTAGGGGTATGGGTGGGTTTCGCTTCGGCGGGTCGGTGTGGACTTGTTGGGCCGAAGGGCCTGTTTCCACACTGTAATGTAATCTAATCTAATCTAATCTAATCTAATCTAAAAACTACAGATCATGCACCAAGATCACATTTACTTTACAATCCAAACCCTAAAGACCATATTAGTCAGTCTTTCCATTCACTAACTGTCTCTGAGGATTTCTCCTTTCACCAGCCAACTTCTCCAGCTCACTCCCTTTGTGCAGGGCTGACGGAAGTTGCTATGGATGACTTCCTTCTGAAAAGTTGGGGTAAAGTTAGTGAAAGGAGGAGTTAAGTGACTTAAATCAAAGGCAACAATAATTATGTCAACATACAAATTATCAGTTCTTAATTAAATTACATGATAGAATTAAAAGATACTAAACAGGAGATGCCCACATTCAGACTAAGTTTATCCGAACCCTGTTAATGTAGAATAGGGGCAAGGAGTTATAAAAAATTATAAACAAGACTAATTATTTAGAAACCAATCTGAAAGCAAGTGAAATCCATCAAATATAAATATAAACTAGTTTGAATGTAGTTTAGTTGCTAACTAAATTATTGCTTAATACAGAGGGTGGTGGTGGAAGGTTGTTTTTTAGACTGGAGGCCTGTGACCATTGGAGTGCCACAAGGATCGGTGCTGGGCCCTCTACTTTTTATCATTTACATAAATGATTTGGATGCGAGCATAAGAGGTACAGTTAGTGAGTTTGCAGATGACACCAAAATTGGAGGTGTATTGGACAGTGAAGAGGGTTACCTCAGATTACAACAGGATCTGGACCAGATGAGCCAATGGACTGAGAAGTGGCAGATGGAGTTTAATTCAGATAAATGCGAGGTGCTGCATTTTGGGAAAGCAAATCTTAGCAAGACTTATACACTTAATGGTAAGGTCCGAGGGAGTGTTGCTGAACAAAGAGACCTTGGAGTGCAGGTTTATAGCTCCTTGAAAGTGGAATTGCAGGTGGATAGGATAGTGAAGAATGTGTTTGGTATGCTTTCCTTTATTGGTCAGAGTATTGAGTACAGGAGTTGGAAGGTCATGTTGCGGCTGTACAGGACATTGGTTAGGCTACTGTTGGAATATTGCGTGCAATTCTGGTCTCCTTCCTATCGGAAAGATGTTGTGAAACTTGAAAGGGTTCCGAAAAGCTTTACAAGGATGTTGCCAGGGTTGGAGGATCTGAGCTACAGGGAGAGGCTGAACAGGCTGGGGCTGTTTTCCCTGGAGCGTCAGAGGCTGAGGGCTGACCTTACAGAGGTTTACAAAATTATGAGGGGTATGGATAGGGTAAATAGGCAAAGTCCTTTCCCTGGGGTCGGGGAGTCCAGAACCAGAGGGCATAGGTTTAGGGTGAGAGGGGAAAGGTATAAAAGATACCTAAGGGGCAACATTTTCACACAGAGAGTGGTACATGTATGGAATGAGCTGCCAGAGGATGTGGTGGAGGGTGGTACAATTGCAACATTTAAGAGGCATTTGGACAGGTATATGAATAGGAAGGGTTTGGAGGGATATGGGCCAGGTGCTGGCAGGTGGGACTAGATTGGGTTGGGATATCTGGTTGGCATGGACGGGTTGGATCGAGGGTCTGTTTCTATGCTGTATGACTCTATGACTAAGTTGATAAGGAAATGAAAGCAGCACTTGACATACAGCCTGTGTGTTATGAGTCTCCTTGTGAACAATGGGACTGTCCTGAACTGCAGGAAACTTCTCTGCATCAAGACATTCTCGGTCAAACATCTTCAGTTACACACCTGAAAAATTTCAAGATAGTTTTCCCCAGAGACTCTTCTACTTCAGTGGAAGAAGAGAGATAGAATTATCAGTCAACAGCTTAGGGGGCAACTGAAGGGAGAAAAAGGAGGTGGTCCTTCAGATACCAGTCCTGTCCAATATGTATATCACAATAATATGTCTAAGGATTAGAAAGAAGACTGCAGGGAGCACAGACACAATGCTGTTTCAGGCATTGTGGAGTAGGAGGCCTTCCACATTCGAGAGGAGCAGAACAGGTATGTTGTAGGAAGGGGCTTTCAACAATTAGGATGACAGATTACATTCTCTGCAGCCAGAACTGAGAAGCTGAAGGATGCATTGTTTGACTGGTGGCAGAATGAGGGGAATTTCAACATATCAGAAAAATAATTTTGTGAAGACGCTTGAAGTCAGGGGGTGACGATCCAGTTGTTGTGTCCCATGTTAAGACCAATGACATGGGGAAGTAAAGAGATGCCTTGTGAAGGAAGCAGCACACGATTTAAATTAAAAAGCAGGACATCGAGGGTGGTAATCCCAGGGTAATGCCCAAACCATATACTCATTAACACATAGGCACACAAACACACACATCTGGAAGGTAAACAAATGACTACAGGAGTAAAGTATGAACAATGGTCCCATTTTGTGGGATACTGGTAGAAAGGCTGAGAGAGAAGGGAACATGACTGTACCTGAACCAACCTGGGATGAATGTTCTGACAGGAAAGATAAATAGCCCAGTAAGAAAAAATTGTTACCCATAAATTGGGGAGGGATGGTGCTCAGTCAACATCATAGGAACAGTTATGGTTCAATGATTTTTATTTAAAAATGGAAAAAAAAGAGTTCAGTCATAAACAAAGATGTGAATAGATCAGTTGAAGATAATGCTAAAATAACTAAGTTACTTACCACACCAATGACAAATGAAAATGTCAACTATGAGAAAGACCTTATCAAAGCAGCAAGATTCAGTGAGCGTATCTTGACTAAATAGGTCTTATTTCTTATGTACCAACACAAAGCACATAAATTGAGTGAATTAGAAACTCAAATATAGCTTAGAGGATATGACATGATGACCATTCCAAATACAGGGGTGCTAAACTGATTATGAACTGAAATTAACTATTCCAATTTCTAAGCCTAGAAAGGATTAGGAAACTGGAAATGGAGGAGGTTTATCCTGATTGATTAGAGAGGCTAAGACAGTGTAAATAGGAACAGCTAGAGACTAGAAAATGCAATCAGTTTTGACTCTATTGTTACAAAGGAGGAATCACAGAATACTTAACTCTGTAATAAAAGTTGTCTACAGGACTCTGGATAGCAACAATATTGAAAGAATATATCAATTCAAATATTCAAGAACTGCAGCAAAGCAAAGTCGCTTCGATAGGAGGTTCTGTTTGCAATTTCACCAAGCTTTTGGCAATGGGCTGAGAGGTGGGGCAAGGTGGAAAGTGGCATCAGAGGATCTGCCCTGACATTTTCCGAGCTCCATTCCATTTTATGGGTAAGTTAACAGATGTGCTGCCTGCCAGGAGGCTAACTGGACCTTTTAAATACCCAGTTGATGCCCTTCCCACCTTTGCTGGCACTTTGCCAGGAATGGGACTATACGTCACCCCATCCCCCAGCCTTATTACTCAGACTTGTCTGTCCAATCCCTCAAGGACCCTATAGTGACCACTGCAGCTCCATCAATGGCCATCACTAGCACAGCACTGCTGAGCTGCCAGCTTTCTGGTTAAAGCAGCCATGTAATGGTGGTTGGTTACTTGATTGGCCATGGCTCGTATGTGCTTGTCCAAGTCCTGCTGACAGCTTGCCTCATAAAATTCAACACTTTGATTTTCATATCAATTTAGTTCCCTCAACAACCCCTCCATGCCTCCCCCAGAAGGGGATAATATACCCAAAGTTCCAAGGGAGTTAACAATGGATCAAGGATTTAAACTCACTGAAGTTAATGCAAGTAACAAAACAGAGAACAATATAAAAGGACATTAGACAGTAACAAATCCCCAAGATGTGACTGTTTACATTCAATTAACAAAGTTCATGAAGTACTTAGTGAAGTTACAATCCCAAGGGAAGTGATACTGAGCAAACTGATGGAGCTATGGGTTGACAAAACCTCCAAGTCCAGATTAAAACTTTATCCTAGGGTTTTAACAGAGTTTGCTAATGAGGTAGCAAATGTGTCTTTGAACTTAGAATCACTAAAGTATGGAAACAGGCCCTTTAGCCTAACAAGTCCACACTGACCCTCCAAAGAGTAACCCACCCAGACCCCTACCCTATGTTTACCCCGGACTAATGCACCTAACCTACACATCCCTGAACACTATGGGCTATTTAGCTTGGCCAATCCACCTAACCTATACATCTTTGGATTGTGGGAGGAAACCAGAGCACCCCGAGGAAACCCACGCAGACAAGGGGAGAATCTGCAAACTCCACACAGATAGTCACCTGAGGTTGGAATCAAACCCAGGTCCCTGACGCTGTGAGGCAGCAGTGCTAACCACTGAGCCACCTTGTGCCATGTCAGTGTTAATTTTTCAATATTCCCTAGATTCAGAAAAGATTTTATCAACCAGAAATTAGCAAATATAATCTTTCTATTCAAGAAGAGGTGAAAGAGAATAAACAGCAATCTACAGTCAACCGGGAACTTAAGTAAGAGCTGAACAGGGAAAGGGTGTTAGAATCAATGCAGAGTTATAAACTTCAAAATACTCAAGATAAATCAGAAAGAATCAGAATGCAATCATAGAGAAACCATCCTTAATCAATTTGTTGGAGCTGTTCGAAGGAGTAACATGAGCAGATATATTGCACTTGGATTTGCAGAAGGCAGATGATAAAGTGTTATATGAAAGCTCATTTTGGAAAGTAAGAGCTCATGATAGAGAGAGTAAAACATTAGAATTGATCGAACCTTGGCTGTTTGGCTAGAAACAACATGCATAAGTAGGGTTCTGAGCTGAAAATGTATTGCTGGAAAAGTGCAGCAGGTCAGGCAGCATCCAAGGAGCAGGAGAATCGACGTTTCTGGCATGAGCCCTTCTTCAGGAAGTGGGGTTCTGGCTGATCGGCAGGGTGTGACAAGTGGAGTCCCTCAGGAATCTGTGCTTGCGCTTTGAATTTTTAGAACTTACATCAATGACTTAGTGAGAGGAACAAAAGCAGGGTAGCTAAATTCACAGACCACACCAAGAAGAGTAGGAAAGTATGTTGTGTCGGTTAAGTGGGTGGGCAAAAATCTGGCAGAGTATAATATGAAAAAATATGAAGTTGAGCATTTTTGCAGACAGAATTAAAAAGCAGAGTATTACATAAATGGAAAATGACTGTCCAATTCCAAGCTGAGGAGGAATTTAGGTGTTTGAGTACATAAGTCACAAAATGTTAGTATGCAGGTACAGCACATTATCAGGAAGGCTAATGGGATGCTAACTTTTATGATGAGAGGAATTGAACACAGATTTAAGAGTATTATGCTTCAGTCATATAGGGATTTAATCAGACCATATCTTGAATAGTCTGCACAGTTTTGGTTCTCCATATTTAATTAATACAAATGCATTGCAGGTGGTTTGGAGAAAGCTTACTAGAAAGATACCCCTGGAATGAGTGGGCTTTCTGATGAGGAAATGTTAGGTGGGCTGAGGAAAAGAGACAATTTTTTTTCCTCAGAGTGTCATGAATTGTTGGAACACTTCCTCAATGGGCAGTGGAAGCAGGATCTTTGAATTTTGTAAGCCAGAGGGATATAGATTCTTAATAAGCAAGGGAGTGAAAGGTTATCAAAGGGAAGTAGGAATATGGAGTAAACAGATCAGCCATGATCTTATTAAATGGCAAAAGAGGCTTGAGAGACTCCTTATTCCTATGTAAGCAGTACAAAAGCCAGCAATCTCAATGTATCTTCAGCAGGTCATGGACCCTCAATACCAGTTTCATAACCAGCTGGCAAAATAAAAGTGTCATCGAAAATTGTCTCAATTACATAGGCAGTTAATTACAACCAACTCTCATTATAGTCAGTGCCTCACTGATATTTTAGATTTTAGATACATGACAACTTTCAGAACAAATACAAAGTATATGATCCACCTTCTATCTTTCTAATACTCAGGTGAATGCTACTTATGCCAAAATAACATTAGTCCATTAAGGTGGTCATTTGACAAGAATTTACTCAACATATTTTTATTATCTTGAAGAACATTTGCTGTGCATCACCTATCTTTCAATGTTAGCATGCCTTCTTCGATTTGCACATGACTCTGAACAAATATGAAGCTGAAGTCACACCCATCTATTCACTCTGGATAGGTAGTAACTTGCTGTAAAGCTATGCCTCTTCATTCATTAGCTTATTCAGTGCAAGTCTCAAAGGTCTCAAACACTGCTCTTGCACCCAAATATACACACTGCTGAGACAGTTTTAACACCAGTTGCTTTAATGATGTAAGATCATTTAAAATTGCAGAATCACTTCAAAAGGTTTACACCTCCCTGTTAACCCTTGCTACAATCCCTGTGCAGACTGAATATTAAAAAGCGATATGAATTTCCCAACGGCCAATGAAAGGTTACGATTACAAATCAAAACTTTTACTATAACAAACTAAAATCAATATCAATTAAATATTAGCAAATTTTTATGTGTAATTTTGTAAACTTTCCATTTCAACTCATTGAGAACAATCAAAAAGGACATGCCATATTTCGATGTTACAGCCTTGGCAGAAAAAGTCTTCTGCTTGAAGTCTCAAGCTCATCCCAGTTTTACAGGTCCTTCTTGAGCTGCCTAACCAGGGTATATTTGCCAATGCCCTCTTAAACGCAATCCTCATCAATTTTCTCAGCTTAATCGAATGGGCTTCCAATAGCAGGTGAACCTCTGGTGACCCGTTGGTCTTTAACTCTCTTCTTTGAGCAGTAGATTTGTCCGCACCAGTATCCTGCATATTTGTTAACTCAAGAATACTTTCTTACTTCTGGCACAGCAGCACTAGTTTTATTCTGCATTTAGATACCTAGAATTTCATGTTATTTCACTACAGTATGGCTCCTGAGATCTAATTATAATAGATGCAAGGCAAGTTGGCATGGAACAAGAGTGAGTAAGATTGGCAAGTGTTAACACTAATTTGTCACATGAGCTGTATATGGCAATGAGGATAATCAGGGATCAATTATCACCATGTGCTGGCACAAAGCTGGTTTGGATGGTTATGAAGGATCATGTGAGAGTTGGCAGAATGTCATTACCTGCTATGGAGGTTGAAGTGTCATGGAGGGTGGGAGTCATGACTTGGCATGGATGGTACATGCACAATGCCTGGGGGTGAATGGATGAGTGGCAAGGGCTAGATGCCTATTTCTAATTTTACTGCTTTTGTTACTATCAGGACAAAGTCCCAGAGCACACAAAAGGAGGGCCTTTTAAACAGCATACCTCAGCACACACTGACTGCCACTGCACTATTTCTGGGTGGAAGACCTGACTCTTGTTAGCACCTACATCACTCAGAAGGGAAATCCAGCCATTTAGGGAAGTTTCACCCAAGTGTGATTTGAAGAGTCAGGCATTTTTCCAACCCTACTTACCTGACAGGTGGTTGAAAATTCAGTCCCAACATTCTGAGAACCTCTAAGCCCCAGTCATCTCCTCCTTTCTGTTCAGGTATACAACTTTCATATCATTTTCAGAACGTTTTGTTCTGGACTCCTGTCCCCATAACAATCTGGTCACATTTATTGAAGGATGCATTGTCCCCTCCTTATTATTTGATTTTATCTCAAATTAAAGATGCCAGTTTAAAACATAACCAACAATTATAAATTCCAATAATTGTTACAGACTTTCATATTTTTATTTGTAGTTTTTAACCAGAAATAAAGCCTAGTGATGACCTTGGGTTACTTAGACAAACCAAAGTTCCATATTGTTCGAAACCAGTTGATGAAGCCAGTCAAATAGGAACCAATCTTGGCACATTTTTATATTTATTTAGAGTTGCACATTACAAGCAAACACTTCCTAATCCAACGCCTACAGTCATGTGTTGTCATGACTCATAGTGTAGTGTTCTGGAAATCAAGCCCCATTATTCCCAGAATTGTCAAAAAAAAGTAGATTTGATGAAATCATCAAACTGCCCCATTTTATCTACCTATCTATTGTAGATTAAAAGTATATGTACACCAGATTTATCATTAACAATTATATATTCTAATCAAACAGTCTTTAATCAATGGCAAGAAAGAAATATAACTCTATAACTTAAACTCTACCACTCTTCACAGACTTCTGCATACAAACGGGTACAGAGACACGACATGCATATTATAGTGAGAGGGAAGAACAGTTCTGGAACCAATCCAGATCACAGACAATTTGTTTCTGGTCGGCTTTCTTCCAATTCTTTGCTGATGACATGAGATTCTATCCTCTAAAGACTCTGAATTCTATGAATGACTAACCAAGAAGAAATAGAGTTGACAGACTTTGCAAAGGGCACAAACCTTATCCAAAGCATTGGCTTTGATTGAACTGGTTAGAGGAGGCTTATGACTGGTTCGGAAGAGCCAGATGAAAGACACGCAGCCTAATTTAGACCACTCAGTGTAAAAACAAACACATCAGGGAAAGCAAATAGGAGTGTTATTTAATAGCAGAGAGATAAACTTTAGTCAAGGATCTTGAGATTTTGTTCATTAATAGTATGCACTGACTTTGAAATTATGTCATTTTGTTCTTTTTACCCAGCAAGCCCTGCCATTTCAATTTCTGTGAATGATTTGCCAATTGATTCATAAAGTGATTGTTGTTAAATATTACACTTAACGCAGGACAGATATACACTTAAAAAAAGTGTTTCTGGAAATGGCATGCTAGAAAGTTCACAATGTGAGCAAAGTAAAAACACCTTCGTTTGGACAAAATGGACAAAAACTGACCCAGTAATTGCTTGGCCACTAAGAGTAAACATTTATTGTATTACGTCTTATTTATTTCATATATCATAAATGCTGGTAAGACATACAAATATACATTAAAACATCTCAGAATTGACAAATTTGGGAATTAATGCATAGAAATAATTTTTATACGTGTACAAATTATGATTACATTGTGCTAGCTCATCATCTTAATATGCAGATCAAAATGACAGCCCTTACATTCTGAGAAACAATTAAATGTGGATTATTTTCAGGAGGACCAAGTTTTAAATAAGTTTTGAGTTTTAAGTCGTACAGAAGATGGAGGTTCGCTTGAGCACAAGTATATTTCCCTGGTCAAACTTTCCTAAAACAATCTCCAGATTTGTTGTAACCACAAATACGTGTGTGTTATGTGCTCATATCTCCGAAAGGGATCACTTGTCGCCACATCGTCCAAGAACAAATTCACACCGCTAGACGTGACTACATCACTAGCTGTCTCAACATTACACATCGACTTTTGCAGACATCTATAACGATGACTAACTAGAATTGCTAAACCTTGTGGAAACATTTCATGGCCTGTTTAAATTAATTATCCAATTCTTTGCATCTCTGTCCTTTTAAATTTTATGTTGGAAGTAGGCCCTTTTACCGCCAGCGAAAACTTCAAGCTATATTTGAGAGCTAAGATGCAACAATCTCAAACTGAAGTAGCTGATCACTGTCATGCGAAAACGTAACACATTATTTTGTCGCCATTTTTTGCTTATCTATGGGTCAACAGGGTTGCTTCCTTGCTCACACTATACAGTGACAAGTGATGCAGTTTAACTGGAGAATTCAATAACATTGCACCATCAACCTCCATTGCCACTCCCCTTCCCACCCCCGACCCCCATTCCACAAGAAATAAAAACATTGGTCTTCTTCTCAAAGTGGGGTCAGCGGTCACACTTTTTTTTAAACTGAAGTTACTAAAATTCCAGCAATGACTGTTAATTAGAAACAGAAACACAAAATGCGCTGAGAGACAGAGAAGCTACAGATAATTGCAGATGTCGCACTGCAGGACACATATTGGGCAGAGGTCAAAAGAATCTCATGTTATTTTGAAAGAAACTACTGCTGAAAATAATTTCTAATTGTCAAAACGAAAATAAAACTGGGTTTCCAAACACAAAATCTTTAACTTACCAAGAAAAAATATGAAAGAGAGAAGTAAGAGTTGTGAGCAATCTTTAGTTGCACGAGACATGTCAGCAAATTAATACCTTTTAAAATTGCAAAACATGACAGTAGATAATTTTTAATCGCAAAGGTGAGAATTACATTGATTGGAATTAATTACCAATCAAAAGGATTGCTTTTTTTTTTCATTTTACATTTGCCTGTATTGTATAGCTTCTTATCCCAGTTCAGCAATTCAGACATCCTGTCGGGCCACTGGAATGGAACTCGTGACCTTCCTTTCATTGACAATCTCCTTCCTCAGTCTAGACTAGAGAGAGAAACATTTTTTGTTCAGTTTTCTTAACCTTGAATACAGTGACCAGTTTTAAAGATATAGAATCACGTACTTAAAATGTATCATATTCTATTGTGGAGATCACAATGACACATCTTCAGAAGCATTAAACGATCAAGAGCAACTTTAACTAATAAGCTCCATACAAACTAAACAAAGGCTGGTGAAGGTGTTGAAGATAATGCTTGAAGATTTTTGAGAGAGTGACCAAGCCTGCGGGGAAATGGTGCAAGAAGACTAGAGAGAAACTGATGGCAGAAGTCAATCAGAGGTAAATCCAGAAACCATAACGGAATTGCAATTGACATCAAATCACGACTGTGATGTATGGGCATACTGGTATCTAATATATGTTGTACTAGGGCCTTAAGAGTTAGTACAGAGGGGTGCCATAAGCACCAGTCATTATAATAACATCACACATGGTTAGGAACATGGAACTGGGATATCATAGCATTTACAGAAACATGGCTCAGGGATGGACAGAACTGGAAGCTTAATGCTCCAGAATACAAACACCACAGGAAGGACAGAAAGGGGGGCAAGAGAGGAGGGGGAGTGGTGTTTTTGATAATGGATAGCACTATAACTGCACTAAGGGAGGATATTCCTGCAAATACATCCAGGGAAGTCATTTGGGTGGAACTGAGAAATAAGAAAGAGATGATCACCTTATTGGGATTGTATTATAGACCCTCTAATAGCTAGCAGGAAATTGAGAAACAAATTTGTAAGGAGATCTCAGTTATCTGTAAGAATAATAGGGTGGTTATGGTATGGGATTTTAACTTGCCAAACATAGACTGTGACTGCAATAGTGTTAAAGGTTTAGATGGAGAGGAATTTATTAAGTTTACAAGAAACTTTTCTGATTCAGTATGTGGATGTACCTACTAGAGAAAGTGCAAAACTTGACCTACTCTTGGGAAAGAAGGAAGGGCAAGTGACTGAGGAGTCACTGGGGGAGTACTTTGAGGCCAGCAACCATAATTCTATTAGTTTTAAAATAGTGATGGGAAAGGATAGACCAGATCTAAAAGTTAAAGTTCTAGATTGGAGAAAGGCAAATTTTGACGGTATTAGGCAAGAACTTTCAAAAGCTGATTGGGGGGCAGACATTCATAGGCAAAGAGACAGCTGGAAAATGGAAAGCCTTCAGAACTGAGATAACAAGAGTGCAGAGACAGGATATTCCTGTTAAGGTAAAAGGAAAGGCTGGTAGGTGAAGGGAATGCTGGATGACTAAAGAAATTGAGGGTTTGGTTAAGAAAAAGATGGAAGCATATGTCAGGTATAGACAGGATAGATTGAGTGAATCCTTAGTAGAGTACAAAGGCAGTAGGATTATACTTAAGACGGAAATCAGTACAGCAAAAAGGGGACTTGAGATAGCTTTGGCAAACAGAGATAAGGAGAATCCAAAGGGTTATTACAAATATATTAAGGACAAAAGAGTCACTAGGGAGAGAATAGGGCCCCTCAAAGATCAGTAAGGCAGCCTATGTGTGGAGCTGCAGGAGATGGGTAAGATACTAAACAAGTATTTTGCATCAGTATTTCCTTTGGAAAAGGACATGGAAGATATAGAATGCAGGGAAATAGATGGTGACGTCTTGAAAAATGTCCATATTACAGAGGAGGAAGTGCTGGATGTCTTGAAATGCATAAAAGTGGATAAATTCCCAGGACCTGATCAGGTGTACCCTAGAACTCTGTGCAAAGCTAGGGAAGTGATTGCTGGGCCCCTTGCTGAGATATTTGTATCATCGATAGTCACGTGGGGTGCCAGAAGACTGGAGGTTGGCTAACGTGGTGTGCCACTATTTAAGAAAGGTGGGAAGTACAAGCCAGGAAACTATAGACCAGTGAGCCTGATGTTGGTGGTAGGCAAGTTGTTGGAGGGAATCCTGAGGGACAGGATGTACATGTATTTGGAAAGGCAAGGACTGATTAGGGATAGACAACATGGCTTTGTGCATAGGAAATCATGTCTTACAAACTTGATTGAGTTTTTTGAAGAAGTAACAAAGAGGATTGATGAGAGCAGAGCGGGAGACATGATCTATATGGATTTCAGTAAGGCGTTCGACAAGGTTCCCTATGGGAGACTGATTAGCAAGATTAGATCTCATGGAATACAGTGAGAACTAGCCATTTTGATACAGAACTGGCTCAAAGGTAGAAGACAGAGGGTGGTGGTGGAGAGTTGTTTTTCAAACTGGAGGCCTGTGACCAGTGGAGTGCCACAAGAATCAGTGCTGGGTCCACTACTTTCTGTCATTTGTATAAATGATTTGGATGTGAGCATAAAGCATACAAATAGTAAGTTTGCAGATGACACCAAAATTGGAGATGTAGTGGACAGCGAAGAAGGTTATCTCAGATTACAACAGGATCTTTATCAGATGGGCCAATGGGCTGAGAAGTGGCAGATGGAGTTTAATTTAGATAAATGTGGGATGGTGCATTTTGGGAAATCAAATCTTAGCTGGACGTATACATTAAATGGTAAGGTCCTAGGAATTGTTGCTGAACAAAGAGACCTTGGAATGCAGGTTCATAGCTCTTTGAAAGTGGAGTCGCAGGTAGATAGGACAGTGAAGAAGGTGTTTGGTGTGCTTTCCTTTATTGGTCAGAGTATTGAGTACAGGAGTTGGGAGGTCATTTTGCGGCTATACAGGACATTGGTTAGGCCACTGTTGGAATATTGTGTGCAGTTCTGGTCTCCTTCCTATTGGAAAGATGTTGTGAAACTTGAAAGGATTCAGAAAAGATTTACAAGGATGTTGCCAGAGTTGGAGGACTTGAGCTATCGGGACAGGCCGAATCGGCTGGGGCTGTTTTCCCTGGAGTGTTGGAGGCTGAGGGTGACCTTATAGAGGTTTATGAAATCATGAGGGGCATGGATAGGATAAATAGTCAAGGTCTTTTCCCTGGGGTGGGGGAGTCCAGAACTAGAGGGCATAGGTTTAGGGTGAGGGGGAAAGATATAAAAGAGACCCAAGGGACATTTTTTTCATGCAGAGGGTGGTATATGTTTGAAATGAGCTGCCTGAGGAAGTGGTGGAGGCTAGTACAATTGCAACATTTAAAAAGCATCTGGATGGGTATATGAATAGGAAGGGTTTGGAGGGATATGGGCCGGGTGCTGGCAAGTGGGAATAAATTAGGTTAGTATATCTGGTCGGCGTGGACGGGTTGGATCGAAGGGTCTGTTTCCGTGCTGTACATCTCTGTGACTCTATGACATGGTCTTATGGATAGGACAGGTCAGGATCTCGAAGGAGAGAGACTGCACATTCGGTCCATCTCAGAATCCCTGTAACAGTGTTTATCACACTAATCTAATCTGTAACTGGTTACTAACAAGCAACAAATGGGCTCTTTGTTAAACCAGAAAGTGTTTTTATTTTCCAACCAACCACACTGAACAGATCATGTAGTTTCCAACAATTCAAGAGAATAATGGCTGCAACTTTCTTCCTGAACAGCAGCGTTGACAGTGCAGTGAACCCGTCTGCCCATACAACATGATGAGCAGCAGGTTTTTTTAGTTAATTTGCTCAAGGTGCACTGTTGAAATTCACTTGATGATAGTTTTTGTGATGCTTTAAATCTGTCGGTATATTTTGCAATGTCTCAATTGACCTTTCATTATTTTAATCTTTCACCGGTGAACCTCTTCAAATTTTATAGGTGTCTCAGTGCCTTTGTAAATCATTGTAAATCATCCTTGTAAATCATTTTCTTGCATTTCCAGGTTTTCTAGTGGCCAATGATCTAGAAGGCAATGAATGGACTATCATGGTACCTGTTCCATGCATATGTATTTGGAAATTTAAGTACATTTCAAGCATCCTGGATAACCACACAGAATCATACATAGTCGAATAGCATGGAAATAGACCTTTCAGTCCAACCAGTCCATGCCAACCATAATCTCAGGGTAAACTAATCCCACCTGTCTGTACTTAATCCATATCCCTCCAAATAGTTCTTATTCATATACTTATCTCAATGTCTTTTTAAACATTGTAACTGTACTTGCTTCCACCACTTCCTCTGAAAGTTCATTCTACACATGAACTACTCTATGTAAAAATAAAATTGCCCCTCATGTCTCTTTAAAAAATATTGTGCACACAATTGCCGGACAATAACCGTTTCCAGCAAGAGACAATCTAACCACTGCCCTATGACATTCAATGTATCATCATTGAATCTCCGACTATCAACATTCTAGGAGTTATCATTGACTTGAAAGTCAACTGGTCTAGCCATATAAATATAGTGACTACAAGAGCAGGTCAGAAGCTAGGAATCCTGCAGCAGGTAACTCACTTCTTGTGAGATGGTGGTCCACCATCTTCAAGGTAAAAGTCACGGGAGTAATTGAGTACTCTCCACTTGCTTGGGTGGGTGCTGCTCCAGCAACACTCAAGAAACTTGACACCATCCAAGACAAAGTTTTGCGCTTGATTGGTACCACATCAACAGACATTCATTCAATCACTCAATCATCAATGCTCAGTTCCAATAGTGTACACTATCTACAACGATGTACAGGAGAAATTCACTAACGGTGCTTAAATATCATTTTCCAAACCCACAACCGCTTCCACCTAGATGGACAAGGGCAGCCAGTACAATGGGAACATCACCATCTGCAAGTTGCCCTCCAAGTCACCCACCATGCTGTCTTGGGAATATATACCACTATTTCACTAACGTTGGATCAAAATCCTGGAATTCCCTCCCTAACAGTTTTGTGGGTCTACCTGTAGTACACAGAGTGCAACAGTTGAATAAGACAGCTCAAAACAACCTTTGTAAGGGCAAGTTGGGCAATCTTGCTGGCCCAGCCAACAACACCCATGCCCCTTTAGTGAATATAGAAACAGACAAACATAGAAATTGCTGGAAAAGCTCAGCAGGTCTGGCAGCATCTGCGGAGAGAAATATGTCATTTACCAAAAGAATACTCCAGCATTAAGGAAGTAGTGGAAACAGTAAATTCAAGGATTGGAAATGGATAATATACGTGCCTAGCTTGCATTTTCTATTAAATTCAAATTTTCCAACTTGGAAGACCTTTTCAGTTGGAGAATTTGTGTAATCAGGGATGATTACGATATATCGCAATTATATGAGATAAAACACAAGCCTAGAAATAGAAACAAAAGTAACATAAATAGAGCACAGAGTTTAGCATGTCCTTTTGTATTCAAGGTTACCAGCCTGGTCATTGCCAGTTGACGTTGAGACAAGGGGGAAAAAGCAGAGGTGAGGATGTAAGGGTTGCATGCATGTGCGGAGGTGAAGATGTGGCGATATTTACAGGAATAAATCATTGGAATGACTAAAGAGAAAGTAAAGAGATGGGGTATTTGTTTAGTAGATGGCAAAGTAGTCCTCAGGAGTCATTTCCTTCCCCCCAGCAAATGCAGCTCAAATACAACCTGCAGTACTAGTGATTTATTCTGTTCCAATAGACCAGGGAAGAAAAGAAACAGAGAGCACAAGAAAGTAAGTTTGCAAGTGCGTGCTCAGAGGAAAGAAGCAGCAAATCAAAAAACAAATGCTGGAGCGTATGGGTGATATAATCATCAGCATAAAGACATCAAAAACATGGAAAGTCTGACCCCCTAATCTCACACTTACATCACAAAAGTAACAGAAATTTTTGAATATGGAAAAATATTCGAAGGCCTATCTGTCATCTTGGAGCTTAGTTGGGAAATATGTTAAATTTGCAAAAGCTTGGCAATTCTCTGACACATTCCACCAATAACAGGATGACGTTATCAATCTTGACAATGCAAAATGCAGTCAGTAGCTTAGAGCACATGCAGTAAGTTGCTCAAGCTGTGAAGAGCTTGATGAGTAGGCAGTCACTGCAGTGAATCCAGGTGCCCACATTTCATGAAAATAATCGGGGCATCAGGGGATTTTACAGGGAGAGTGGTCAGACAGTCAAGGAGAGAGATTCCAGGGGAAGGTGTCAATTATATCAGGAATTAAATTAGGTTTTAATCTACCTACCATTTGACAATAATCGAGGTAAGTAAACCAAAACTGTGCAAACTCTGACTCTAATTCAATGTTTTTGGATTAGATTACTTACGGTGTGGAAACAGGCCCTTCAGTCCAACAGGTCCACACTGACCTGCTGAAGCGCAACCCACCCAAACCCATTCCCCTACATTTACCCCTTCACCTAACACTACAGGCAATTTAGCATGGCCAATTCACCTCACCTGCATATTTTTGGACTGTGGGTGGAAACCAGAGCACCCAGAAGAAGCCCATGCAGACACGGGGAGAATGTGCAAACTCCACACAGACAGTTGCCTGAGGTGGGAATTGAACGCGGGTCTCTGGAGCTGTGAGGCAGCAGTGCTAACCACTGTGCCACCGTGCTGCCCACTGTCAAAGAATGGAAAATACTTTTCTTAGAGAGCAGAGTAGGGAAGTTTCCAACTGGAAGTTCAAATTGCATTAACAATTTCTGTAGTCCTGAATTTCCACAGTGTTCTCGTGCAGCTTTTCAGGTATGCCTGGTCTTTGATCATCTGCAGCTGGAAGATCTAGGCAAAAGCACTGTTTTTTCCGAAATGACAATTCTGCTAAGATTGTTTAAATCACATTCGTGATATGCAAAGACCAGCATATTCATCACCTTCGGTATTTGAGTCAAATTCATTCCATGTCACTTTAGCTATGGCATCTTCGTAAAGATCCCACTCAATCAGATTTTATGGTCTCACTTTCATAACAAATCACCTTTTCCACCCACTGACAGTGCGAATTGATAGCATCCCGTGATTTGGTGTCACTTTCAAAGGTGAACTTTGGACATTAGATGCCCTGATAAGAAGCTGTAATTTCTTGCAGTCTCCTCTTGATCATCAGTTATATGTGACATGAACACGTCCCACATTAATAAGTTGCGTTCTTTACTTTGGCCACTGGGACTCTTATTCCACACATTGTCAATCCATCATTCCACTCTATCTTCAATCATCCAATGTCACTACAGATGTGCACAAAAACTTCGGAGAGCCACCTGATTTTCACAGGGCTTTAATTTTGTCCTGTTGGCCATTCACCATAAAATTGCCTTTTCATGTTTTATCATTTTCATGAGAACTGTTTTCAAACCTTTCCACTCTGTTGCTGGCCATGTCGAGATTCATAGATGCTTCATCCATGTTACCAGTGTGACCTAATCGGTGCTCACTGACCATATGACAATGAAAATGTGCGAGCTGTAAATTTGCGGGTGAGGTCATCTGGTGGTTTCTGAATGACCTTGGTTTGTTACTATAATATTAGACATTTTATGTTCAATCGAGAGGGTCCATCAATTAGCTGTTGCTCCGAAATCTTTGCAGGTCTCTATGTTTGATTCAACCCATTTAGTGATTAAACACATTATTTTCAGCAACAATGTAATGACTGGAGGATTTTGAAGAACCAATACCTACTTCTCAGGTCTGGACCAGCGATTGGTCCCTCTTCCCATGGCACGTTTGGCCTTGGGAATTTTCTTCAGAGCAGATTCCTCCTCTTTCTATTTTTGCAGCAATTCCTTACCAATGAATTTCCTCACTGAAGATGTTAATTCACCAGCTAGCAAATGTAAGAAATTTTAACAAGCAACCAGTTTGGCTCATTGTTTTTGCAGGAAGGCCCAATTTTTTCATTAGTCTCCATGCGCAGTCTGTGTAGGAGGTGGGGGGCAACTCCCATACATCAGGCACGGCCTGTTTCCACACAGAAGGGATTCTAATTAAATTAAATCACAGCCAGTATCATCTGATCGCATAAGGCAAGTATAACCTGAAATCTCAGCCAAATTTAAAGTTTAGCCGTAATCATGCACTAATGTGCTGGAAAATGGACAATTAACATACATATGGTGTACACAGACCTAAATATGCATTTTGGCACTGGGGTCACCTTATACGCTGGGGCAACTCACACTGTGATCTACAGTGTTCCAAAAATTGCAGGAACCAGAGAAAATAGCAAACATGACATAGGAAGAGTTAAACTCTATAAATGTGAATCCCCATAATGTAACAGGATTAATAAATTAGATGGACACATTGCCACTTACAATTATTATTTATCAACAGAATGTGGCTCAGACAAGTTTAGAAACTATATATTAACATTCCTGGGTATCAAGTATTCAGGAAAGAGAAGGTAAAGTGTTTCACTATCATTTAAGGATAACATTACAGTTCTAAACTGTAAGTATTTTAGTACATGGCTCGAGACTAAATCTATTTTATTTGACTTGAGGAACAGGCTGAGAGCAATGACATTGCTGGAAGCTTTTATACAGCTCATTGAGTAAGGAGGATATTGAAAAGTAAATTTTCCCTTAAATTTTGAAGATTTGGAACAAAAATGGAAAAGGAATATTAAAAGAATGTAATTGCCCTAATACAGATGAAGAAAAACATAATGCATAAAAAATATAAGGGATGTGGAGAAGAAAAGATGTATGCAAGAGAACTATTTAATCAATATGTCTCTCATCCAGCAATTGGAAGCAATTGCTGAATCTGGTTCTGGCAAATAAAGTAGTTGAGTGAATGGAGTGTGTGACAGTAGAAGACAGTCTTGCTAACAGGAACAAAAACATTATTCCATTTGCGCTGGCCTCAACTGGAGCATTGTACCCAATTTGGATGCCATGTCTTAGGAAGGATGTCAAGGTCTTCGAGAGGTGCCAAGGCCATTTACTCATGTTGTATCACAGGTGAATGGTTTGTAATACTGAAAGGCTAGAGAAGCTGGACTGCTTCACTTTACAGCAAAGAAGATTAAAGATTGATTTAAATGGATAGGTTCAAATTGTAAAAAGATCTTGTAAAATTGATCATGTGTATCACTCTCAGTAGCATTGAAGTCAGCTATCAGAGTACACAGATTTAAGACCATTCACCATAAAAGAGGGGAGATGAGGGGGAATTCTCAGTGTCAGTAAGTTGTACATTTTACTGGGGTAGCATACTGAAAAATCAAACCCCACTATTTGCAGAGTCATCAGAAAAGTGAAAGCTTTCGTATAAAAGTCTTATGAAGGAATATTATTCTCTGGAGTGAAAGGTGATCTAATGGAGATAGATCAGATGCTAAAAGGGACTGTCAAAGTAGATGCAGAAATGATGTTTCCTCATGTAGGATAATCAAGAATGAGATGTCATAGTTTCAGATGGACCGAAGGGTCTGTTTCCATGCTGTACATCTCTATGACTCTATGACAGAGGAGAAATTACTCTCAAAGGCTCATGAATTTATGGAATTCACTACCCCAGAGTGTGGTGGATGCTGGGACATTGAATACATTTAAAATAGATAGATTTTCAAAGAAAATGGGCTGAAAAGGCAGGAGAGGGGAGTTGAGGCCAAAGGAGATCAGCCTTGGTCATATCAAATGTCAGATCAGGCTCAAATGGCTGAATTACTTATTCCTGCTCCTAGTTGTTATGTTCTTAAAAGTACACAATTTACTGGTCTTTTAGACATTGTTGACAGAAAGCATGGAGCAGCTTTCTGTATTTAAATAGAATTACTATTTATTACAATCAAATGACTCTTGCTACAGATAAACAATTATGAACTGTTGGCATATAACTTTAGTTAAAATTCTAACCCAGTTATAAACTTCTCCTCTATAAACACGCAAACAGAAATAACAAATAGGTGTTATGGGTGGAGTGAAAGACAGTTCAGTGATCCTTTTTGTGGTGATGATTGTTACTGCTGCTCAGACCATGGCTTCTCACTCTCACTTCCCAAGATACTTTGACTTGTTTGCAAGAAGTACAAGGTGACTGGTTCACATTTGTTTGACTTATCAATTAAAAGTCACAGTTTTCAGCAACTGGAAAGAGGAAATAAACCGACCATCTTCATTCAAGATTTTTTTCAATTGGAAAGGAAAAATAGCTCCTCGTCCTCCAGAGGTCTGATGGCTTCTCTTGAATCGTTCCCACACCCAAGCTGCTCTGCTACTGGGGAACCAATCACATAGTTATTGATAGGCTGTTCACCATTGGTCACAAATCCACAGTTCAATCAGCCAATTGTTGCAAGCCAAGTCCCCGTTCATATGCTTCCCTTGGCTCCAGCTCATTGGCAAACTAGGCTTCCACTATTGCTTGACCAAGCAGCTGGATAAACAGTACTTACAATGAGTGTCTCCACAAAGCAGTTATTAACTCATGAAGACTCACGTGATGGAGGTGAAAGTATCCAGTAAAACCAGCTGTAGACTGTCCACATTGTTTATCAGTTTATGCTGTTGACAGTCAACTGGTGGAGGGGGTTTATGGAAATATCACATCACATCCTTAGGTCCAAATCCTCCTTGCCAACCAGATATCCTAAATTAAACTAGTCCCATTTGCCAGCATTTGGCCCATATCCCTCTAATTCCTTCCTATTCACATGCCCATTCAGATGCCTTTTAAATGTTGCAATTGTACCAGCCTCCACCACTTCCTCTGGCAGCTCATTCCATACATGTACCACTCTCTGCGAGAAAAAGTTGCCTCTCAGGTTCCTTTTAAATGTCTCCCCTCTCACCTTAAATCAATGCTGCCTAGTTTTGGACTCCCCTGCACTTGGCTATCCATGCCCCTCATGATTTTATAAACCTCTATAAGGTCGCCCCTCAGTCTCCAACACTCCAGGGAAAATAGCCCAGTTCTGAAGATGGGTCATTGGATTTGAAATATTAATTCTGATTTCTCTCCAATGATGCTGCCAGACCTGCTGAGCTTTTCCAGCATCACAGTTTTCAAACATCCACAGTTCTTCCAGTTTTTCTTCAATAAATTCTTTTTTCAATTTTGAACTTGGATGGGACCAACATTTTCTGAACATTTTCTGAATTTTTATTTCAAGCAGCAAGTTGGCTCCATTTAGGTTAGGATTAAGGTTTCAGATAGTGGCGTAGAAAAAAATGCATTGCCTCAAGTTGGAATCACTATTAACTTGATGCAATAAGAAGTAATGCTATTTTATGATGTAGTCTTGAAAAATTGTATTACTTGACTTATCATGTTGCATCTCCCTCTGAGTGACTATATGACATGACATTCACACTCAACTTGATGCTCCTTTCGCAACTACTGAAGAATGGAATTGGTTCACAAAATGGAATGGAAATGAATCATAATAAATAAATCCAAGTTCGATGGGTAATAGGGAAGCCGAATGGAATGTTGGCCTTTATTTCAAAGGGAATGGAATATAAAAGTAAGGAGGTTTTACTAAACCATGTAATGCACTAGTCAGCCCACAAGTGGAGTACTGTGAACAGTTTTGGATCCCTGAATTAAGGAAATATGTATTAGTATTGGAGACAGTCCAGAGAAGTCTCACTAGGCTGAGAGAAGACAATAGACAATAGGTGCAGGAGTAGGCCATTCTGCCCTTCGAGCCTGCACCGCCATTCAATATGATCATGGCTGATCATCCTTAATTAGTATCCTGTTGCTGCCTTATCTCCATAACCCTTGATTCCACTATCCTCGAGAGCTCTATCCAACTCTGTCTTAAATGAATCCAGAGACTGGGCCTCCACTGCCCTCTGGGGCAGAGCTTTCCACACAGCCACCACTCTCTGGGTGAAGAAGTTTCTCCTCATCTCTGTCCTAAATGGTCTAACCCGTATTTTTATGCTGTGTCCTCTGGTTCGGCACTCACCCATCCTCGGAAACATGTTTCCTGCCTCCAGAGTGTCCAATCCTTTAATAATCTTATATGTCTCAATCAGATCCCCTCTCAGTCTTCTAAACTGAAGGGTATACAAGCACAGTCGCTCCAGTCTTTTAGCGTAAGGTAGTCCTGCCATTCCAGGAATTGACCTCATGAACCTACGCTGCACTCCCTCAATAGCCAGAATGTCTTTCCTAAAATTTGGAGACCAGAACTGCACACAGTACTCCAGGTGTGGTCTCACCAGGGCCCTGTACAGCTGCAGAAGAACCTCTTTGCTTCTATACTCAATTCCTCTTGTTATGAAGGCCAGCATGCTATTAGCCTTCTTCACTACCTGCTGTACCTGCATGCTTACCTTCATTGACTGGTGTACAAGAACACCCAGATCTCTTTGTACTGCCCCTTTACCTAAATTGATTCCATTTAGATAGTAATCTGCCTTCCTGTTCTTGCCACCAAAGTGGATAACCATACATTTATCCACATTAAACTGCATCTGCCATGCATCTGACCACTCACCTAACCTGTCCAGGTCAACTTGTAATCTCCTACCATCCTCCTCACATTTCACCCTGCCACCCAGCTTAGTATCATCAGCAAATTTGCTAATGTTATTACTAATACCATCTTCTATATCATTAAAATATATTGTAAAAAGCTGCGGTCCCAGCACTGATCCCTGCGGTACCCCGCTGGTCACTGCCTGCCATTCCGAAATGGAGCCGTTTATTACTACTCTTTGTTTCCTATCAGCCAACCAACTTTCAATCCAAGTTAGTACCTTGCCCCCAATACCATGCGCCCTAATTTTTCTCACTAACCTCCTATGTGGGACTTTATCAAAAGCTTTCTGAAAGTCCAGGTACACTACATCTACTGGATCTCCCTCGTCCATCTTCAGAGTTATATCCTCAAAAAGGTACAGAGGGACTCTCTTATGAAGAGAGGTTCAGTAAGGTGGTCCTGCACTTGTTGGAATTTAGAAGTCTGAGAGATTACCTTATTTAAACATATAAATATTCTGAGAGGACTTGAGAAGGTAAATGCAGAATGGTTGTGGAACAGTCTAGGACAAAGGGCATCATGTCAGAATAAGGGGTAACACATTTAAGACAGACATGAGGGGGAATTTATTTTCTCAGAAGGTTGTGAACCTGTGGAATTCTTCATGTGTGGAAAGAATTCTGTGGGAAGCTAGGGAAGTGGGCCCTTTGGTGCGATATTTGGATCATCGATGGTTACTGGTGAGGCGCCAGAAGACTGGAGGTTTGGCTAATGTGATACCACTATTTAAGAAAGGTGGTAAGGAAAAGCCATGGAACTACAGACCAGTGAGCCTGACATCAGTGGTGGGCAAGTTGTTGGAGGGAATCCTGAAGGACAGGATTTATATGTATTTGGATAGGCAATGACTGATTAGGGATAGGTTTTGTGCGTGGGAAACCATATCTCACTAACTTGATTGAGTTTTTTGAAGAAGTAACAAAGAGGATTGAAGAGGGCAGAAAAATGGATGTGGTCTATATGGACTTTTAATAAATTTCCTCATGGTAGACTGATTAGCAAGGTTAGATCTCATGGAATACAGGGAGAACTAGCCATTTGGATACAGAACTGGCTTGAAGGTAGAAGACAGAGGATGGTGGTGAAGGGTTGGTTTTCAGACTGGAGGCCTGTGACCAGTAGTGTGCCACAAGGATCGGTGCTAGGTCCACTGATTTTCATCATTTATATAAATGATTTGGATATGAACAGGGGAGGTATAGTTAGTAATCTTGCAGATGACACCAAAATTGGAGGTGTAGTGGACAGCAAAGAAGGTTACCTCAGAGTACAATGGGATCTTGATCCGATAGGCCAATGGGCCAAGGAGTAGCAGATGGAGTTTAATTTAGATAAATATGAGGTGTTGCATTTTGGAAAGGCAAATCAGATAGGGCAGGACTTATACAATTAATGGTAACGTCTTGGGGAGTGTGACTGAACAAAGAGACCTTGGAGTGCAGGTTCATAGTTCCTTGAAAGTGGAGGTGCAGGTGGATAGTATAGTGAAAAAGACATTTGGTATGCTTTCCTTTATTGGTCAGAGAATTAAGTATAGGAGTTGGGGTGTAATGTAACATTGGTTAGGCCACTTTTGGAATATTGTGTGTAATACTCGTCTCCCTCCTATTGGAGGGATGTTGTGAAAGCTGAAAGGGTTCAGAAAGATTTACAAGGATGTTGCCAGGGTTGGAGGATTTGAGCTATAGGGAGAGGCTGAACAGGCTGGGGCTGTTTTCCCTGGAGCGTCGGAGGCTGAGGGGTGACCTTATAGAGGTTTATAAAATCATGAAGGGCATGGATAGGGTAAACCGACAATGTCTTTTCCCTGGGATGGGGAGTCCAAAACTCGAGGCGTAGGTTTAGGATGAGAGGGAAAAGACTCAAAAGGGACAACTTTTTCATGCAAAGGGTGGTGCGTGTATTGGATGAGCTGCCAGAGCGAGTGGTGGAGGCTGGTACAATGACAACACTTAATAGGTATTTGGATGGGTACATGTATAAGAAGGCTTTAGAAGAATATGGACCAAATGCTGGCAAATGGACTAAATTAGATTAGATTAGATTAGCGGCACGGTGGCACAGTGGTTAGCACTGCTGCTTCACAGCGCCAGAGATCTGGGTTCAATTCCCACCTCAGGCAACTGACTGTGTGGAGTTTGCACGTTCGCCCCGTGTCTGTGTGGGTTTGCTCCGGTTTCCTCCCACAATCTAAAGATGTGCATGTCAGGTGAATTGGCCATGCTAAATTGCCCCTAGTGTTAGGTAAAGGGGTAAATGTACAGGAATGGATGGGTTACGGGTCGGTGTGGACTTGTTGGGCCGAAGGGCCTGTTTCCACACTGTATGTAATCTAATCAAATGGACTAAATTAATTTAGGATATCTGGTCAGCAATGGACTAGTTGGACTGAAGGGTCTGTTTTTGTGCTGTGCATCTCTATAACTCTATGACTGGGTAACTAAGTATATTCAAGACTGAGTTAGACAGATTTTTAATCAGTAAAGCAATCAAGGTCTATAGGGAAAAGACAGAAAGGCAGAGTTATTAGGTATCAGATCAGCTGTGATTCCATTGAATGGCAGAGCAGACACAAAGGGCTGAATGGCCTACTTCTGTTCCTATGTCTTATGGCTGAGTGGTGGGAGCAGAAGAGAAAGAGAGAGAGGGACAGGCAGACAAATATGATGCAGTTTTGTATTTTCAACTAGACATACAACTGTTGCGTAATTTATGGTAAACAGTAACTTGTATTTGCATAGCACTTTGAGCACACTGAAATGTCCCAAAGTGCTTGACACTATATTGAAAACAATATATGATCAATCCTAAAGTGGAGTAACTCATAGCCTAGACCAGGTAATTGACAAAATGTTCCATTTCATTTCAAATTGAATTCAGAATGTGATCATCTAAATATTTTATAAGACAACAATAACTGATGGGGCAGTTAAAATACAGAGTCGCCAAAGAATTGTATTTCTTAATTCACACTGCAAACATGCTAACTAAAAGCTTATCAAAATTGACCAACCAGTCTAACAATATGACAATTGTATTGAACACAAGCTAAGTAACATGTTTCAAGTTGGGTGGAAGTGCAGTGAGGAATAAGCAAGTCACACTGAAGCTTCAAGGAGAAAGTGAGGTCTGCAGATGCTGGAGATCAAAGTTGAAACTTTATTGCTGGAACAGCACAGCAGGTCAGGCAGCATCCAGGGAACAGGAGATTCGACGTTTCGGGCACAGGCCCTTCTTCAGGAATGAGCAGAGAGTGTTCAGCAGGAGAAGATAAAAGGTAGGGAGGAGGGACTTGGAGGAGGGGAGTTGGAAATGTGATAGGTAGAAAGAGGTCAAGATGAGGGTGATAGGTCGGAGTAGGGTGGAGGCGGAGAGGTCAAGAAGAAGACTGCAGGTCAGGAAGGCGGTGCCGGGCTGGAGGGATCCGGCTGAGACAAGGTGGGGGGAGGGGGGATGAAGAAACTGGTGAAGTCCAAGTTCATCCCCTGCGGTTGGAGGGTTCCCAGTCGGAAGATAAGACGCTCCTCCTCCGACCGTCGGGTTGTTGTGGTTTGGCGGTGGATGAGTCCAATGACCTGCATATCCTCGGTGGAGTGGGAGGGGGAGTTGAAATGCTGTGCCACAGGTTGGTTGGGTTGGTTCGTCCGGGTGGCCCAGAGGTGCTCTCTGAATCGCTCCGCAAGTAGGCGGCCTGTCTCCCCAATATAGAGGAGGCCACACCGGCTGCAGCGGATGCAGTAGATGATGTGGGTGGAGGTGCAGGTGAATCTGTGGCGGATATGGAAGTTTCCCTTGGGGCCTTGGAGAGAAATGAGGGGGGAGGTGTGGGCGCAAGTGTTGCACCTCCTGCGGTTGCAAGGGAAGGTGCCGGGAGTGGTGGTTGGGTCGGTGGGGGGTGTGGATCTGACAAGGGAGTCGCGGAGGGAGTGGTCTCTACGGAAAGCTGATAGGGGAGGGGAGGGAAATATATCCTTGGTGCTGGGGTCTGTTTGGAGGTGGCGGAAGTGACGGCGGATGATGCGCTGTACATGGAGATTGGTGGGGTGGTAGGTGAGGACCAGTGGGGTTCTGTAGCAGAGAGTGTTCCTGTACACCTCCATTCCCCATCACGAAGGACATCCAGTCCCTGTACACCTCCATTCCCCATCACGAAGGACTCAAAGCACTCCGCTTCTTCCTTTCCCGCCGTACCACCCAGTACCCTTCCACCGACACCCTCCTTCGACTGACCAAACTGGTCCTCACCCTGAACAACTTTTCTTTCCAATCTTCCCACTTTCTCCAAACAAAAGGAGTAGCCATGGGCACCCGCATGGGCCCCAGCTATGCCTGCCTCTTCGTAGGTTATGTGGAACAATCCATCTTCCGCAACTACACTGGCCCCACCCCCCATCTTTTTCTTCGCTACATTGATGACTGTATCGGCGCTACCTCGTGCTCCCACGAGGAGGTTGAACAGTTCATCCACTACACGAACACCTTCCACCCCGACCTCAAATTCACCTGGACAGTCTCGGACTCCTCCCTCCCCTTCCTAGACCTTTCTGTTTCTATCTCAGGCGACCGAATCAACACGGACATCTACTACAAACCTACCGACTCCCACAGCTACCTGGACTACACCTCCTCCCATCCTGCCCCCTGTAAAAACGCCATCCCATTCTCCCAATTCCTTCGTCTCCGCCGCATCTGCTCCCAGGAGGACCAGTTCAAAATACGTACAACACAGATGGCCTCCTTCTTCAAGGACCGCAATTTCCCCCCCGACGTGGTCGACGGTGCCCTCCACCGCATCTCCTCCACTTCCCGCTCCTCCGCCCTTGAGCCCCGCCCCTCCAACCGCCACCAGGACAGAACCCCACTGGTCCTCACCTACCACCCCACCAATCTCCATGTACAGCGCATCATCCGCCGTCACTTCCGCCACCTCCAAACAGACCCCAGCACCAAGGATATATTTCCCTCCCCTCCCCTATCAGCTTTCCGTAGAGACCACTCCCTCCGCGACTCCCTTGTCAGATCCACACCCCCCACCGACCCAACCACCACTCCCGGCACCTTCCCTTGCAACCGCAGGAGGTGCAACACTTGCGCCCACACCTCCCCCCTCATTTCTCTCCAAGGCCCCAAGGGAAACTTCCATATCCGCCACAGATTCACCTGCACCTCCACCCACATCATCTACTGCATCCGCTGCAGCCGGTGTGGCCTCCTCTATATTGGGGAGACAGGCCGCCTACTTGCGGAGCGATTCAGAGAGCACCTCTGGGCCACCCGGACGAACCAACCCAACCAACCTGTGGCACAGCATTTCAACTCCCCCTCCCACTCCACCGAGGATATGCAGGTCATTGGACTCATCCACCGCCAAACCACAACAACCCGACGGTCGGAGGAGGAGCGTCTTATCTTCCGACTGGGAACCCTCCAACCGCAGGGGATGAACTTGGACTTCACCAGTTTCTTCATCCCCCCTCCCCCCACCTTGTCTCAGCCGGATCCCTCCAGCCCGGCACCGCCTTCCTGACCTGCAGTCTTCTTCTTGACCTCTCCGCCTCCACCCTACTCCGACCTATCACCCTCATCTTGACCTCTTTCTACCTATCACATTTCCAACTCCCCTCCTCCAAGTCCCTCCTCCCTACCTTTTATCTTCTCCTGCTGAACACTCTCTGCTCATTCCTGAAGAAGGGCCTGTGCCCGAAACGTCGAATCTCCTGTTCCCTGGATGCTGCCTGACCTGCTGTGCTGTTCCAGCAATAAAGTTTCAACACTGAAGCTTCAGATAACTTCAAAATGGAACCATCAAATAGTGCAGTTTAAAGGCAGGCCATTTGGCCCAGCAGGCTTATATCAGCTCTGTCAGGAGATCAATTAATTCAATCCTAATACCCATTCTGTCCCCAATCCCCTGAAGTATTTTAGATTAGATTCCCTACAGTGTGGAAACAGGTCGTTCGGCCCAACCAGTCTACACTGACCCTCCGAAGAGCAACCCACCCAGACCCATTTCCCTCTGACTAATGCACCTAACAATTAATTTGTTATATGAGTTCAGACAACCTGCTGGCTTTTTCATTCCAGCTAGGTTTGTTAAGGCAAGGATTCCAAAACCTTTATTAACACCGAACTATTGGTGTTAGGGGAATGGATTCCTCAAGAGCAAGAACATTAAACTATCATTTGCAGCAGTGCTGATAGTAAATCTTAAAATTACAAAAGGAGGATGCAAGTGAGAATTATTTTCTCTGGACACGTCACTTACTCAGAACTCTGCTACTCCTTCGAAGCTGTCATTACTGGAATGAACGTTATCTGCTGCAAATATTAACAAGGGAAGTGCACATTTCATTGAAACCAGATTTTTTTTTTGTTTTAGAGTCTAGAATGCAAAATAAATTATGATGCAAATAAGCCAACAGTGAGCATCTCAAAGAGCACGTTGCAGTAACATCCTAGATGTGCGAATCTCAGTGCAAGTTGCTGTCTGGATTCATTGGGCAGCATTTTAAACTCTGGTTCTGCACATCGCCTCAGAGGTCATCAATAGGTCAGGTTTTGCCATGGTTGTTTAACTCTGCCAGCAAATCATCACTTAGTTTCCGGTTTTCAAGATCAATTGGAGAAGACGGACGTGATCAGCGCCAGCAACTGACTGTGCAACATATGATTTCAGAAAGGTTGACTCTGTTGAGACATTAAAAGGAAAGGGCCTGGTGTAAAGAGCTCTTCAAAGAAGACTAGCAATGGAAGATCTTATCTGGAGCCCTACAAAGTCAAAGCTCTATGCGGTCTCACATCACAATGTTACTGCTGCTTTTGCACATGCTCACTAGTTATAGAGTGAGGTATTCCATTCACTTTATGAGAATGTAAGCAGAAAGGAGCAAACTACAACTGGGGTCAGCAGATTGCTTGAATTTTCAAACCAGTATTTAGTATACAGCTTCTCCTGTATTTACTCAATCAAGCCCTTCATGATTTGAAAACCCATTAAATCATCTTCGCTAAGAACAAATCTCCCCACATACCTGTACTTTCTGTTTTTGATTATGTTCTTTAAGTGAATAATTCATACTCGCCCTTAATATGTCTCAGCCATTACCTTAGACTTTTGACCCCTTCATCCTAGAATGAAGCTCTTCTATTTCTGATGTACTGGAAGGCTATTTAAGTTGAAAAAGTGAACTCTCTAGCGTAGTGTCAGATACCTCGTCTGATGTCTTCCTTTGATCACTCTGACTCATGTCAGTCACATGATTAATTACATCATTTGCAGAGATGTATGATTATAGTAAATCAACACCCAAGCTTTCCTTTCCTTGGTCTACATTATTCCAATAATTTACTTTTACATACATAATCTTTGCAGTCATTAATATCATCTGCCCATCCTTGCAGATAGTTTTCCAACGTTTGCGCATTAGATTTTTCAGCTGCATCAGTTTGCTCAGGTTTAGTCCCAATAAAGTGTTGGCAGTAGCTGTACATTAAAACCTCTGCTTCTTCTACAAGAATCAATCCACTACTGTCCAGGAGTGTATTCATCTTTACTTGCGCCTTGCATGGAACAGAGATTACGGCAGCATCATATCTCATCAGTTTACACCTGAACCTTTGTAAGCATAGAGGCATTTGAGGGTTTTTTTGATGCCAAGAACATTTCCAAAGCCTTATGGTCTTTCTCACCCTGAATTTCAGTCCCATGATACGGTCTCCATGCAATTGTAAATATTCCTTTCTCTACAGTTGAGTACCACTGTTCAGTCTCAGTCAAAGCTCTTGATGTGAAAAATGCAGGGATTTTTGATTCCATCACTGGGATGATACCTAGTCCTGTGCAAGATGTATTCACAGCTAATACCATCAATACACCCAAATTGTAATGTGCTGGCTCATCAGCAGAAAATAATTTCCCCTTTCAAAAGCACAGTCTGATCCTGATTCAAATATACTGCTGGACTTTCTTCAAAAGCTGACTTATGAATTGAGAAAGACTGACTAAATTAGGGATAAACTTTTTCCTTTCGAATCAGCATGCCCAAGAAATGTACATATTTTTGTGGACTGGAAATTCAGTTTTGTCTCTGATCTTTCTTGAATCTACTCGATGCCTTTCCTCAAATTGTGTCTCTGAGAAATGTAATCAATATTCTAGAATTTCATTTCTCATCAAGTACAAGGTCTATAATCTGTGGTTCCCTTAACACAGCCCTGACCTTCTGATCATGATTCTCCAGTTTACCAGACACTAGGATATCGTCCACATGGCAAATTGTTTGCTGATTCCCTTCCATCATTCCAGACATTGCTCTTTGGTAAATTTCTGGTGCACCGAAGATCCAAGACAAGGTCAATGAAATAATATTTCCCAAATGTCCAAGCTGAACATTTCTTCTGAACAATGGGAATGATCCAGCATAGCGCAACACTTTTAGTACAACACTGGAGTGTCAGTGCAGTGGCATTATGGGCAAAATATTGTAAATTGAACAATACAGGTGATGCTTGACTTACAATTATCCACTTACAAACACTTGTACATATGACTGAGCTCCCATACAGTGGTAAATAAATATTAATTTTAAAGATCTGACACATATATTTCCTCATTTTTGTGAGCTGCTATTTTATATTGTCCTGCATTATATTCCAACGTGTGCAATAATCTACTTGTGAACAGACACAAAAATGGAACCTGTTCATAACCTGGGGACTACCTGTAATGATTTAATGCTCTCTTTTACTCACATCCCCATTTCCAATTGGGCAGGGTGGATGACAGGCTGCTAGTTCATTATTGCCTGGCTCTGTGTGAACATCAAGTCTGATTTCAATGCCAATTTCTCCAATGAGACATTTGAACACAACTTTCTAACTCAAAGGAAATGATGAAGCAAAGTCAATGCTCTTCTCTAGACAGTTTACAAATCCAGATTTAAGGAATACACAATATGGATGCAGAGCAGAGAGGAGATACCAAGTGTGCAATGAAACAGCTCTTTCATTCCACCCCCATTTGGATTGCAAATTATACAGGCACGCACACTGAAATACAGATGAATAAAGTACAAAATATATAATAAAATTTATAAAATGAAAAGGATCAATGCATTTCATTTTCATGTTGATCTTCTCAAAATTCTTCATTTCCCCATTAGTTGCGAATGTCACTAGAGATGATTTGATTGTAAACTATCAATCTATATCATTCAACCAGTCTGCAACCATTTGCATGGTTAACTATATCTTTCCCCTCCCATGACCATCTATTATTATCCAGTTGGACATAACTGTCCTCAGCTGGACCAGAACTTAGCTATCCACTCATGGCCAGAGAATCACCCACACAGGCTTGTCTTCCGACTCCTCCAATGCTACTTCTGGAGTTCTTCAAGGCTTTATCCTCACGCCCCTCTCCTATTCCTCATGTGCATGCTCAGTGACATCTTTCAAAGACATCCACACGTGTATTGAAGACACCCAATTCTCCTTCTCTATTACTTCCCTCCAACGTTGTTTGTCCAACTTCATGATGAATGAGCAGAAATTCCATCCAATTAAACAAGAGAAGACTCAAAGCCACGGTTTTCCATCTCTGTCACTTGCCTCCAACCTCGCCCTGTGCAAGATGAAACCTCATTGCTCACAACTGTGACCATTCCTGTTGAGGAACTTGAATCAAACTAAATAATTTGCTGAATGATCCCCAAAGGAAGAAATGAACAAGATTTCATTTTCTTTCGCTTTTACTTAAACAAAAGTCAGGATCCAAGTAAATCAAACATTGTATTTCACAGGCAAATTACAGTCACTACAAACTATAGATTGCATATGGAATAGGAGATAGAACAAAGACTACGCCAGAAGATTACACACAAGCACATCATTTTCTACACAAATGTGGCACCACTTGTACTCTCTCGTCTTTCCATCATAATCCTCACCAGAACAGTAGCTTCATTTCATCTGAGGCATCCGGGGGCAATCATCACCTAAACAACACGTAACTACTGCAGAACATCCTTCACTAGGTTCCTGATAGTCTTCATGGTACCAATTCCCCACAGACTCCTTTACATGACTTCTTTAATCATCTTGAGCATGGTCTGAAACTTGAAAGGTTTCCAAAAAGATTTACAAGGATGTTACCAGGTTGGAGTGTTTGAGCTACAGGGAGAGGCTGAATAGCCTGGGTCCATTTTTCCTAGAGCATCAGAGGCTGAGGGGTGATCTAATAGAAATGTATAAAATCATGAGCGGTATGAATAGCGTGGATATACAAGGTCTTTTCCCCAAGGGTGGGGGAGTCCAAACCTAGAGGATATAGGTTTAAAGTGGGAGGGGAAGGATATAAAAGGGACTTAAGGGGTAACTTATTCACACAAAGGGTGGTGCGTGTATGGAATGAGCTACCAGAGAAAGTGGGGGAGGGCCGGTACAATTACAACATTTAAAAGGCATCTGGATGGGTATATGAATAGGAAGGGTTTAGAAGGATTTAGGCCAAATGTTGGAAAATGGAACTAGATTAATTTAGGATATCTGGTTGGCAAGGAGGATTTGGACCTAAGGATCTGTTTCCGTGCTGTATATCTCTATGACTCTAATCTCCTTTAATCACTGGTTGACTATGATTATCTAATTCACAATTGCTGTCCAAACCTTCCTTCAGTTTTCAGTCTTTGTTAACCGCACTAAATTGCAGCTCACTGTAAATACACCTTGTCCATTCCTATTCAGTTGCCACTGTCTACCACCTCTGCACAGGTGGCTTCTAATGTCTTATCTTCCTTCCTGCTGAAATTGCTCTCAGATCACGTGACCAGGTCACATGGACTAGCATTTCTACTTTAATCAAATTACAAGTTCTCCTTACTGCACTGCTGATTCAAAAGGTTATCTTATTTGATCCTGGGCTAAGCTCCTGAACCCATACTGAATCCAGCATCAGGTTTGCCTACTTCCCTGTGTCTGTTGTCATCAATTAACTCCCAGGACTTATTCTGGTTTTCAAACTCCTCCAAGGTACCCAGCTCTCTGTCTCTTACACCTCCTCCATCTCTATAGCCTATCAAAGGCATTCCTTCAACACTGACCTCTTGTCCGTTGTTTTCTTTGAATCCCCATATTTAGCTGTCCAGGCTCAAGGCTCTTGCGTTTTTGTGCTAAACTTTCTCAGCTCTGTATTTGGAATCATAGAGTCATATAGCATGGAAATGGATAGTTCAGTCCAACTCGCCCATGCTAACCAGCCATCCCAATCTGATGTAGTCCCATTTGCCAGTATTTAGTTATAGAGTCATAGAGATGTACAGCATGGAAACAGACCCTTCGGTCCAACACGTCCATGCTGACCAGATATCCCAATCCAATCTAGTCCCACCTGCCAGCACCTGGCCTATATCCCTCCAAACCCTTCCTCGTCATATACCCATCCAGATGCCTTTTTAAATGTTGTAATTGTAACTGCCTCCTCCACTTTTTTTGGTAGCTCGTTCCATCCATGCACCACTCTCTGCCTGAAAAAGTTACTCCTCAAGTCCTTTTTAAACCTTTCCCCCTCATATTAAACCTGTGCTTCTGGTTTTGGATTCCCCATCCTTGAAAAAAGACATTGACTATTCACCCTATCCACCCTCCTCATGATTTTGTAAACGTCAATAAGGTTTCTGTCTCTGATGCTCCAAGGAAAAGTTCCCCAGCCTATTCAGCTTCTCCCTATAACTCGAATCCTCCAGCCCTGGCAACATCCTTGCAAATCTTTTCTGCTCCCTCGCAAGTTTATTCTCTCACATCATTTAAGCTGCTGCTTAAAACCTATGTCCTTATCAAAGCTTTTGATCACATGAACCTAATATTGTATAGTGTGACTTGGCATTAAACTTTATTTGGCAATCAATGCTGTGAAGCCTGACTTTGAAGACATTGCTGTTGCAGTGGTAACCACTACTATCCGTATTAGTGGGGAAGTGGTGTGGAAGCTAAATTAGTGTGATTGGAATTATAAAAACAGTGTTCTTTTTACAATGTTATTGCTTGAGGGACAACAACAGCTCACATTTAATTCAAATAATGTAGAAAAACACCCCAAGATAATTAATAACTGTAATCAAGAACAACAGTCCACAAAAAGGTAATAATGACTGGACATAAAAAGCTTGGCTTCAAAATGATTCTGATGGAGGGGAATGCTGGAAAAGGAAAGTGCTCCATGTTAGGAATTCTAAAACCAATAGCCCCTTCGCACACCACTTCCAAATAGAAAAAGATTTCCGTCCACATCCATGTAAGAGATATTTCAGGATTTGTGCATGTTTCTTATTGTGTATTCAGCTAGTTGCATAATATTCCTGAAGTTAAAAGAAATTTGAATTCTCTTTTTTTGTTTATGTACACCTCTACCAGCCCATCAACAACGAATTTAAAACAACTGTCAGCATTGGGTCTGTTGATCAAAACATCATTGAAAGAACTAGAGAACCAAAATAGAATGATAGTAATAAGTTAGTGCAAAGCAATTAACCCAAGCTGCCTCCACCCACCCTTCTCCTCCTGATTTTCGTCAATGGTGTGGCATTGGGCTGAACTTCAGAGATGGGGGAAAAAGAAGAGAGGAGGTACTCATAAAATCACAGGGATCAACTCATTGCCTTCAGGGAACTTTTCACTTAATTATTTGGTGCAAGTTTTGCTGTTACATATCTCCCTTCTTGTTTATAATGTAAATGAATATTCTTATAAGGAGAAAAAATTGCAAAGAAGCAAATATGAAATCATTCTTTCTGCAGATCACTTTATCATAGAATCTATCTGGCACATTTAATTTAAGAATAAGCTGAGCATTGGTGCTTACTGATCCCCAGTTTGAGTGAAGTCCCACTCCATCGATCCCCACTATCCAGCAGAATCTTTTGTTGAGGTGGCAGGAATTTGCCCTGCTGTAAATGGGCTTGGAAGGATCTGAATGGATTAATATTTCATTGAGTGTAATAAGATCAAGAGGACCTTGGTGGGAGAGTAAAATAGAATCTTGGAGGGGTGTACACCCAAAGCTATGTCCTCCCAATAGTCATTGTAGTAATGTACAGCCTATTCTTATTGCCTGTAAATTGGTCAGATATGCAATAAGTCACATATGGTTCACGCTACAATACACGAGTCAGTAGACCAAACCTTGCTACCCTTCTTTAGACCACATAAGCCCCTCCATCATGGATGAAATTAATTCAAAGGAGAGTGACGCTTATATACAAGCAAACAGCAGCTTGCTTTACTCAACAACAACTCACAAAAAAAAAACATGTTTTAGATGAGTAATGGCTCCTATTTTTGGAAGTGTTAATCACAGAAGGATGTTGCTTTTGCTCAAAATCGGATATGGGGTTGCTCTGAATGTCCAAGAGAGATAAACAGATAGCTCAGAGGATTGTAAGCTGTGGGACATGGCAGAAAAGAAAGGGAATGGAAAGGCCATGGGGAGTTTTGACAGGGTCATCATTATAAGAAGAAAAGTTTGCAAACAAGCAAATATGAAATCATTTCTTCTGCAGGTCACTTTATCATCAAATCTATCTGGCACATTTAACTTAAGAATAAATTGAGTAAGGGTGGTGGACGGCAAATGCTCAGTAGTTAGTACTGCTGCCTCACAGCACCAGGGACCCAGGTTCAATTCCACCCTTGGGCGACTGTGTGGAGTTTGCACATTTTCCCTGTGTCTGTGTGGGCTTCCTCTGGGTGTTCTGGTTTCCTCCCACCATCCAAAGATGTGCAGGTCAGGTGAATTGTCCATGCTAAATTGCCCATAGTGTTAGGTGCATTAGTCAGGGGTAAATATAGGGTGGGTTACTTTTCAGAGGGTTGGTGTGGACTTGTTGGGCCAAATGGCCTGTCTCCATACTGTGTGGAATCTAATCTAATTTGAAAATTGGGGTGGCCTTTTGAACTAAGAATGCACTGAACCCTGCCCCACGGATAGTGAGACAATGCTGACAATTCAGTGGGAGTGAAGACAGCCTTTGGCTGTAGTAGAGGTAGTCCTGCGCAATTGGCAGCTAGGTTTGAATCTCAACCAAAATCACTGGAAATCAATATTGAGCAAAACAACAGCCCATCATCCAACTACACCAAAGGAGAGGGCTGAGTAGGTCAACTTTAGGCTGTCTTTTTGAAAAGTCAGTAGCATAACCAACTAGCATTAGTCAGTTTGAATGGATTTTAAAGTTTCATCCATATCCATCACATTCAGAATTTCAAAGCTTCAGGAAAAGTGCCAGACAGTACTGTTAGCATACCAAAAATGTGGAGAACATGGAAAAGTAAATAACCTCTAGATTTACACAGACCAAAGTGAAACCAGCTATGCAAGTGACCAACAGGCTCATGATCAATGGTTACCCAATCACTCCCATGATGTATTTCTGGGCTATCCAACTGGACAACTGCATTCTGAAGCATCTGATAATACATTACCGATTTACTCCAGCATGGTAAAGTCAGATGGCTCGTCCAACACTGAAGCTCATAGAAGAACCTAGCTCTTGAGAAGAATTTAGCCGTTTGATTCCTTTTGCCAGCAGATTCCAGCATTCCAATTCATGCTACCAAATTGAAGCAAGGAAGCCTTCACTTCCATCATTCTGCTGGATGTAAAAAGCAACATTAAATCCATGGAGGGCTGCCTTGGCTGTCTTTTAAAGCAGAGTAGGGAAATTTCCAATGGAATATTCTTCATCACAGGCAAAGGAAACATTAAAACACCAATCTCATTGCCAGCCTTTATATTAAGACATAAGCACTGTCAAACCCACCTTAGCCTTATAATTCAGATACCCAGCAGCAAAGCAATATTGACTTCTTAATTGGGATTTGTGGAAATTAATGAAAAAGGGGTGCCGTCTACAATAGTCAAGTTCAATCTTTATTGCACTTTCGCCAGTACCAATTGCTTCAATTCCCTACTTCAATCCATCATACAAGTCTTACAGTCTGGGGCAAAGAATCTGCTGCACTGTTAATCCACTCTGACATTAAACAATAAAGTTAACATATTGCAATTAATATTGGACATTGCTGTCAAAGAAAGCCAAGTTAAAAAAATAGAGAGACAAGTGTCAGTCGTCAATAGACTGTAAACTGTGTTGACGTACAAGGGATGGATGTCACAGAATTCCGAGGGGCAGCAGCATTTTTCATGTTGTAATGCAAAAGTGATAAAACTTTAGTACGCAGGTACAAGTGATTAAGGCAGCAAATAGAATGCTATCATTTATTACATAAAGAACACAGAAGTAACGATATTATGTCTTAGTTAATATCAAAGACAGTGGTTAGACCACAACTTAGACATTGTGTACAGTTTTGGTCACCTTGTTTAAGGAAGGATAAACATACTTTGGAGAAAGTTAAGAGGAGTTTACCAGACTGATACCTGGAGTTACCAAGTTGTCTTATGAAGAAGGTTTGGCCAAGCTGGGCTTGGTTCTACTGGAGTGTAGTAGAGTGAGGGGATGACTTGACTGAAGAAGTGTATACACCTATTGAACTTTGTTGACAAAGTGGACGTATAGAGGACATTTCTTATTGAGAACCAGTTCAAAATTAGGGGACACCATTTTAAAGTGGGGTCACCTCTGAGGGATATGCAACTTTAAGCTCTTCCTTAAGGTTGTAGAGGTGGGGATCATTTGAATATTTTGAGGTGGGGATGGGTAGATATTTGTTAGGCAAGCATAGGAATATTTTGGTTCCCAAGTTTTGCAACTAAGATAGAGAGAGAGATAGTCTTGCAATTAGTGCTACTTTAGAGGTTTTTTTCCCCTTTTTGACAACTGCCTTCCCCAAAATTGTGACAAAATAAACCCAGAAAAGGTAATTATGCAATAGTTTATTCTTATATCTAGTTTTTCAACAATTAATGACAATAAACCCCATCTCATATCTCCCTGAAAGCTTCGCTTGGCATCTTTCTTACAGCATTGACAACCTGGAATTAGCAGGTGGATCACACTTACATTATACTGTTCAGAACCTTACTTAAAGCAAACTGCTTTAATCCAGAAATTTTCTACACAGTAAAAAATATTCCTCTTCTCTACATACACTATAAATATAGATATTTGTTCCCCATCCAACTAATTTAACTTAATCACTCAATTTCACAAATAATTTATTTATAATTGCGAGAAGTGACATACTTTAAATGCATGTTCCCACCATCTGCAAACAAAAACATGTTCAAGCTTTGAACATTTTTAAAATTACCAGGAGCTTAAGAAGCCCGTGGTTTCACTTTGCTTTCTCAATGACAATGCTTCAAGCATTCAGTGCTGACCTGCTAACCAATCACCCTAATTTTCTCCTATGCCATAACTTGTTGGGATTGTTTCTAATGTGCCATTCTTGCACTTGTCCTGAAGAGAACAAGGCAAAAACTACAGTATGTACTTGAGTAATAGTCGAATTTTTTTGACTATTTTTTAAGGTGCAATGTATGGAGTCGACTATTATGTGGATACTGCTTTCGATGGGTTGAAATTCATGCCCTTCAAAATTCATACCATTTCATTAGCAGAAGCCCAATTAATCTCCAAATGAATAAAGAAAAAAAACGAATTATGGTAATTCTAAAAACCCAGAGAGGAACTTAACAGCAGGCTGGAAAGCTGGAGCTGGATGTGAGGGCGACGGCTGGCACACTGATCCATAAACATTGATCTGTTATCTGTGAAGGACTAGGGTCGACTTTTACACGAGATATGGAAAATTCCAGATTTTTTGGCCAAAAATAGGGGGTCGACCTTTACATGACATCAACTATTACTCAAGTATATACAGTATGTTTTTTCTTTCAGCAATATCTTAAGAAAATGTAAATATTGAGGTAAAGTCAGTAAAGATTATCCTATTTATAAATCAATATTTTAGCTTTGGTTTTGTGATGTTGACTTCAACAGTAATACACATAGTTAAACAATATATCACTACATTTTAAACATATTGCACATGCCATTCACTCACCATTAAACTCGAACAGTATTCAATGAACAAGTAAGTAGAGAAAGAATACACTAAATTTAGACAACTTAAAAAAAAATCCCATCTCCTTGAGACCAGTTCGCAGAGTGCTGAAACCACAAGAATTGTTTAATCTAGGATCAAATGATTTTCAGGAAAAATGTATACATCTGAAATTCAGAGATTCTAACACAAGACACCTGGGATGTCCTCAAATGTTTGCTGCTCACTTCACTGTTGGATTTTCCCACAGAATTCTTTACAGCTGGCAATGACCAACCTAGACTTGGTGAGCCAGTGCCCATTAAAGATGATCATTTTTCCAGGCATGGGTCTCAGGAGCGTGCACAGATATTCAACATGAGATTCTAGGGATATAGCAATCCCTGGAATAAAAGCTTCCCATAAGACTTCACTTGATCTGATCAATTTCCTGCTGGTGGCTTGGCAGACGAAGGGCTTTTGCCCGAAATGTCGATTTTCCTGCTCCTCAGATGCTGCCTGACCTGCTGTGCTTTTCCAGCACCACTCTAATCTAGACTGGAGGATGAAATACCCCATAGCTAAATGGAGAGGGGCAACTCCCATTACTCACAGTGCCACTGGGAGCAGTGCCTATTGCAGTTACCATCTACAACCTTAATGCATTGTCATTACAAAATCCTGGAGACAGATATGTGAGATCACAGGGAGGAAATCAGAACTTTGAGTGTTCTGCTAAATCCCTGAGCCATCACCTAATGCTATTTGACTTGGGGATAATTGATTTTAAATGGTTCATTAACTATTCCAATTGGCGTCCCACCAACAAAGGGTAGGATTCTCATGTCAAGCCCTTAGGATGGTCTCAACGTAACTACAAACTGTTGCCCACCAGCCTCAGGCTGTTGCTTGTTTGATAAAATTGACACTCTCAGTCAGAATAAAGTTAAAAATCAAAGTCAGGGCCTATTCCTCAACCAACAACAATTGTATTTATATCATGCCTACACTACATTAATTTACTAAGGCACCTTGCATGAGTGTAAGCACATTTGACATCAACTAATAGAATGATAAAATGGATAATGTCTAGCTTCATTATAGAGGTAAATTTTAAAGAATATCTTAAAGAACAAGTGATATCATAAAAATAACGTAGCATTTGATGCTGAGAAAACTGAAGACACAGCCACCAATTGGAATACAGTGATGTCAGGCTCTGAGAGAAGACATACCAATCCTGCGGTGATGCTGTATTTGAAATGTGTTCAATAAACCATAAGACTTCTTGGACATTTTGTAAAAAAAAGCCAAATCTCTTCAACTTAATATGAATGCACACATTTTCGTTCACTCTCTTAAAATATAAATGTTTGCTGCTTGTCAACAGAACACCTTGTCTGTCTCGGACTAGGATGTGAGTATGGAAAAAGTGCAATTTGCAGCCAACCTATCTTTCGGAGTCAAAGCCGGATGGTGCATTATATCAGCAGCCTCAGAGATACCTTCACAACGCCTGACATAGGAATGCTCAAAATGTTAGACTTCTCTTCTAAGTTGGACTTTGTTATACTGGGAAGTCAGTGAAAGCTTTAATATTTTTGAATCCAGTAGGAGGACATTCCAGCCAGGATCACATGTTGGGAAATCACTAGTCTGTTTCGTGCAATTTTCTTTTGCCTCTCAATGATGGCCTCATATCAAGAACGGACATTTAAAAAACAGCCCTTATTTTGCAAGCAGTACTGTGACTCAGTGTTGCACTGCTATCTCTCAGCGCCAGGAACCCAGGTTCGATTCCAGCCTCAGAAAACTGTCAGTGTGGAGTTTGCACATTCTCCAAGTGTCTGTGCGGGTTTCCTTCAGGTGCTCTGATTTCCTCCCACGGTCCAAAGATATGCAGGTTAGGTGGATTTGCCATGCTATATTGTCCATAGTGTCCAGAGATGTACAGATTAGTTGGACTATCCATGGGAAATGCAGTGTTATAGGGGGATGGGTCTGGGTGGGATGCCCTTCAGAGGGTTGGTATGGGTTAGATGGGCCAAATGGCCTACTTCCACACATGTAGGGAATCTGTGATTCTTATAGCTCGATGTGAAATTAGATTAGATTCACTACAGTGTGGAAACAGGCTCTTTGGCCCAACAAGTCCACACCGACCCTCCGAAGAGCAACCCACCCAGGCCCATTCCCCTACATTCACCCCTGACTAATGCACCAGTGATTTTGGTTGAGATTCAAACCTAGCTGCCAATTGCTTAAGACTACCTCTACTACCAAAGGCTGTCTTCACTCCCACTGAATTGTCAGCATTGTCTCACTATCCGTGGGGCAGGGTTCAGTGCATTCTTAGTTCAAAAAGCCATCCCACTTTTCAAATTAGATTAGATTCCACACAGTATGGAGACAGGCCATTTGGCCCAACAAGTCCTTACCAACCCTCTGGGAAGTAACCCACCCATACCTACATTTACCCCTGACTAATGCACCTAACATTACGGGCAATTTAGCATTGCCAATTCACCTAACCTGCACATCTTTGGACTGTGGGAGGAAACCCACACAGACACAGGTTGAATGTGCAAACTCCACACAGACAGTTGCCTGAGGCGGGAGTTGAACCCCGGTCCCTGGCGCTGTGAGGCAGCAGTGCTAAACACTGAGCCATCATGCCGCCCCAAATATAAATGCGTGATTCATGTGCAGCAATGTAAATAATCAGAGAAATTGAAATGTACAAAACTACTTTCTAAAAAAGATTGTTCTGAATAAATGCCAGCAAAAAAAGGAAATGGCAAATATTCATCAAAGAAAGAATTCAAAGTATCAAGGGTAAATGTTTTAAACATTTCAGGGTGTCAGCTTGTCAAAATTAGGAGGAAGTCTGCAATCAGTTACATTATATTCACTGTGTTTGAAGACACTGTGTCCTTGAAAGTGATTCAAAAGGCCAGAAATCCTCATATGTCAATTGCACACCCTTAGAGAGACCGGTTGCAAAACCACTGTACACTTGATCCATCAGCCTGACTTGTACATATGTAGTTGGTAGAAACACTTATAACTCATCTGCCTTCTACCAAAACCAAAATTGGTATTCCATGAACTCTAAAGTTTAAAACACACATTCACACAAGTTTGTGTTCACTGAATAAGGGGTGATGCAGAGTTAGCAGCATATCTTTAGACTATTTGTCCTTTGAAGACTGGGACCAGTATTTGTTATAGAACAAGACCGTCAGAGATTCAAAGTGCAGATAAAGCATAAACAATGTGTGCCTGGAAGCACCTTGATTGTGGGACACATTCCAAGGTTCTTTGAGGTTCAAAGGTTACCACTCAAACTTCAACTAAAAGGAGATAATGACTTCATTAAAACCTCATTCGGTTGGATGATTCCAACCATCATTTCATTTTTCATTCAAGTAATTTCAAGCAGGGGTACTACAATCAAAATACAGTTCCACAATTAGTTTTTCATTTCTGACAAATCATACAAGTAACTTGTGATCCTGAACAAGATTGTGGAGAAGCAATGGTAAACCCAATCTTATACTGATCTGCAAAGTAACACTTACCAGCAACAACTTGAGTTTATATAGCACCTTAAAATGAAGTGAAACTTTGCAAGATGTTTCATTGTAACAAAATCTGACTCCGGTTGAGGCAATATGGAAATATAAAGGCAAGAGACCAAAGGCTTGATGAAAGAGGTAGGTTATAAAGTGCTTCATTAAAGAATCATAGAATCCCTACAGGCCCTTTGCCCCCAAAGTCCACACCGACCTTCCGAAGAGTTACCCACTTAGACCCTTTCTACTACCCTATTACTCTACATTTACCACTGACGAATGCACCTCACCTACACATTCCTGAACACTATGGGCAATTTAGCTTGGCTAATTCACCTAACCTGCACATAATGTGACTGTGGGAAGACACCGGAGCACCTGGAGGAAACCCACACAGACACAGAGAGAATGTGCAAACTCTACACAGTCACCCGAGTCTGGAATCATACCTGGATCCCTGGCGCTGTGAGGCAGCAGTGCTAGCCACTGAGCCTCCAATGAGCAGGGAAAAATGCAGAAATGTGGAGAATGAAATTACATTTTTGGAAAATCTCATTTCTTATTCTCATTATTTTGTTTGGGGTTCATTAATGAGAGAGAAAAATCTGTTTGGTGAAAGAATTATAGCCCGATAGAAGACAGTCTGGTGACATGTTCCTCGCTATTTGTCTATATTGCTTTGTGACTGAACTGCTGGGAGATCCAAAATAACCCTGAGCTTGTCCTTCCCCTCTGTCATACTCAACACTGCAAATGGCCTCTACCAGCTCCTTCTAATAACTTGAGAGTTCATCACGTCGAGGGACTGTAAAGTACACATTAATGCCCCACTATTTTATAATTCTATACATTAATATACCAACAGGGTTACAGAACAATCAGTTTTGAATGCTAAGTTTGACTTTTCTTAAGATTCACACTTACTCCAGCATATATTTTTTTCCCATGATTACTAGTGCATCTGTTAGTATTTAGAGCTTTCTTCAGTACTGCCACAAAGAAACAAATTTGTTCATCCCTAAAAACGTTGGGTCGCTTTCTGAGAGGATTGTCAACTATTTGGTGCTACTTTAGAAGCTCAATGGTGACATTGTTCAAGATATACTACCTGTGGGATTAACAATGTAAACTTCTGGGAGTTTAAAAATTTCCCATGTCCCTAAATCACACAGCACACCTCCTAATTTCTTAAATTTACAACAGGAAGTAATCAAGTGCAATTACCAGCAGGTCAAATGGTCATCTGATAAGAATAGCCAAGATCAAATAGTCAGGAAGGTCAGTACTGCTGAGCTCATGGGATGTTAAGCAAAGTAAATGGTAGGAGATGCCTCCCATCAGCAGTCATTAGAAAATAGTGCTTACAGGCAATTGTTCAGAACCAAGGTCTTCACCACATAATGTTCTGCTAAAATGTGATTGAAAACAAAGATGACTGTTTGATGTTACTTCTTCTTTCCAGTTTATAAAGCTGTTTAATAAAAAGGGATTAAAGAATACACGAGAGAGTGTTACAAAGCTGTAATCTAATCAAAGAGTATAGATGGCATCATAAATTTCAATGGACAAAGCTTAATGGTTTATTGCCTCCAATTGTATCCTTCGGTTAGATTTCAGCTTTACACTCACTCCCTCTCATGAATGCTTATTTTCTTTTAGTTCTGTCTTATATTATCTGCTTTCTAGGCTTCTGAAGGTTTGGCAGCATATATACAAACATACATATGATGCTCACAGAAAGAGATTAGCCGTTCTTAACCTACTGCTGATTGCAAGGGTTTTCAATCATCAGCACATATTGTAACCAGAGTAAATTAGGAACCAACAGAAATAACATAACCACAAAATAAAAAGAATTCAGTGAGCCTTTTAAAATTGTTGCTTAAAACACAACTAATATGAACAAAATAATGAATAAATAATAAATTGAAAGGCAGAAAAAGTGTCTTTTTTTAAAATAATAAATCCACAAATGCTGGAAATCTACTGTCAAACTATGAATCCAACTTTTTTTGTTCTCATATTGGATTAGCTACAGTGTGGAAACAGGCCCTTCGGCCCAACAAGTCCACACCAACCCTCCGAAGAGAAACCCACCCCCCTATATTTACCCCTGACTAATCCACCTAATACTACGGGCAATTTAGCATAGCCAATTCCCCTAACCTGCACAGCTTTGGACTGTGGGAGGAAACCAGAGCAAACCCACACAGACACAGGGAGAATATGCTAACTCCACACAGGCAGTTGCCCAAGACAGGAATTGAACCTGTATCCCTGGCGCTGTGAGGCAGCAGTGCTAACCACTGAGCCACCATGCCGTGAGTGTGCCTTTCCAGTTTTTGCTTTAATAATCACTTAATTCACCAGGTTTGTTTTCTCTCCTGAGATATCAATGCACACAAACCTACAGCCACTGAAAGTGAACACTGGCTCACTTTCTGTGCTCTCAGCTTGTCTGCAGTACCAATACCATTCTGAGATCACATCCAGTGGAAGAGATCAGTGAATAAAGCTGGAACTTCTCTGGTCTACACTTGTATACACTCCCTCAGCTTCCTCTGCTCCAAGGAAAACAGACCCAGTCTATCCATTCTTTCCTCACAATTGGCACTTTCATTCCAGGCAATATCTTTGTGAATCTCCCCTGCATCCTCTCCAGTGCAGAAACAGTTGAATTCCAGTGATGACTGATTTTGTTCCTCTTTAAAACATGAATGTTTTCCATTATTTGCTTTGATAATCACTTAATTCGCCAGGTTTGTTTTCTCTCCTGTGCTCCAGAGATATCAATACACACATACCTAAGGCAAGGAACACTGGCTCACTTTCTGTGCCCTCAGCTTGTGTGTAGAATCCATACCATTCTGAGATCACATCCAGTGGAAGAGATCAGTGAACAAAGCTGGAACTTCTCTGGTCTAAGATGTTGAATTTACAGCAAAGAAACAGGCCATTCTGCCCATCTCATCTAGCACCTGAAAGGCACGAGTTTCTAATAATTGTAGCATTAATCATTACATATATTTAAAGTCAAGGATTGAGAGTCATGAACACATAATTGAAAGGTGAGCAAAATGAATGCTAAACCGGAAAAACAAATGGTCAAATTCCAAAAACCAAAACTGCAACAAGAAAACAATATTACAATGGGGAAGGGTTTCTGAATGCTGTGGTTTGCAATCTCCTCCAGAAATGCAATCAGGAAATTGTGCAAAGAAAGAAGCTATGAAGCTAGGCAGTCAGCAGGACAGGAGTTGTCCGCTGCAGGCATGAAGAGGTATCTGGTGAGGGAACAAAGGGACTCAAGTGCCCTATACCCAACCAATGACAATATAGACTTGCTGGCCTGGTGTCAAACTGGTGTAATAGTCAACAGTGTTGCAAGAATGACCCTTTGACTCCAGGTCATCTGATTCTCCCAGATGCCTGGCAACTTCTGTATGAAAGGATGTAGCTATGAAAACAACTCGTTTCTGCCCAGACATCTGCAATTTTCCAAAGAACTTCAAAATGATGAGAAAACCTTTGACCAGATAATTACATAGACCATTCAGCTCATTTTAGTTCATTTATCCCAAAGGATCCAAAAGACGTGGGGCAGCATGGTGGCTTGATTCCAGCCTCGGGCAACTATCTGTGTGGAGTTTGCACATTCTCCCTGTGTCTGCATGGGTTTATTCTGGGTGCTCTGGTTTCCTCCAACAATCCAATGATATGCAGGTTAGGTGAACTGACCATGCTAAATTGCCCATAGTGTTTAGAGATGTGCAGGTTAGGTGCATCAGTCAGGGGTAAATATGGGATAGTAGGGGAATGGGTCTGGGTGAGTTACTCCGTGGAGGGTCAGTGTGGACTTGTTGGGCTGAAGGGCCTGTTTCCACACTGTAGGGATTCTATGATCTATGACCCTCCCCATTATAATACGGAGTCAAAGATCTACAGCACAGAAAAAGGCCCTTCAGCACATCAAGTCTGCTCCATTTAAAAACCACCACCTAATTATTCTAATCCCATTTTTCAGCATTTGGCCCATAGCCTTGTCGGCTTTGGCATCATAAATGTACATCTGAGTACTTAAATGTTATGGGTTTCTTCCTCTAACACCTTTTCAGGCAAATTCCCACCATCCTCCAAGTAAGAAAACTTGACCTCACATCTTATAAAAATTCTGCCCCTTCCCTTAAATCTATGCCCCCCCAGTCATTGATTCCTCCTTTAAGGGGAGAGGTTTCTTCCTGTCTCCCAGTCTGTGCTCCTCAATTGTATACAACTCAAATTATGTCCCCTCTCAATCTCCTTTGCTTTAAGGAAAACAACCTCTCTCTTCAATCTCTCTTCAAACCTAAAACACTCCAGCTCAGACATCATCCAGTTGTTTCTCAAATTAGTCCAATGTCCTCCACCACTCTGCCCAAAATCTATTCATCGTTGCTTGTGTGAAGAAGAATTTGCTCAGATCTGTCAAAAATGTTATTCACCTTTGAGATTTTGTTCTTTCCTGATCTTTCTTTCAGTTACCATTTAGCAGCCAATATTTTTATGAAATATTTCAGTAATAATATAACTCCATAATATTGTATTGTGACTATGCTAACATTAACATTTAAATCAAAAAGAAAAAAAATCCAGATGTGAATTTAAATCTTACAATATTGTGCGCTAAGCTATCCAATTTTCCAAATATTTGTTACCTCTTCATTAATTTGCCGTAATAAATCTCGTAAAATTTCGTAAAATTGTTTTGTGCTCATTAAGTAACAGATACATAGGTCTCTAACACCAAAAAACAATTGTCTACCAATGATATTTGTTTTGAATGCTTCTTGCGTTGCTGTCAGATTCTCAGGCCACTCAGCTCCTGACCTCATTATAGCCCTGCTCCAAACATAAACAAAACAGCTGAACTCAAGGTCAGTTCAGAATGATTATCTTTGACATCAAGGTACCATTACACTGAGTTTGCCATCAAGATTCCCACTACAACTGGAGTCAATGGGAATCAGGGAGAAAACACTCCTTTAGTTGGTGTCATATCTAGCACAAAGTTTGATTATTTCTATTCATTCCTGGGATTTGGGCATTGCTGGTTAAGCCAGCATTTATTGGCAATCCCTAATTAACCTCCAAAGCTGCTTTCTTGTTCCACTATAGCCCTTGGGCATTGTTAGGAGGGAAATTTGAGGATTTTGACACTTGAGGAATGGTGGTCTAATTCAAATCAGGATGGTGTATGGCTCAGAGAGAACTTGCAGATCATAGCATTCCCATGTATCTGTTGCCTCTCTCCTACTTGGTGGACGAGGTCCCAGGATGGGAAGGTGCTGTAGGAGCAGCCTTAATAGTTTTTGCAATGTATTTGGTTGACATTACACACTGCTGATACTGTTGAAGACAATGAATATTAAAGTGGTGAATGGAGTACCATTCAAGCGGGCTGCTTTCTCCTTGATTGTGATAACTGCACTCACCCAGGCAAGTGCGGGATATTCCATCACACTCCTGACCTGTGCCTTGTAGATGGTGGACAGACTTTGAGGAGTCAGAAGCTGGGTTACTCGCAACAGTATTCTTAGCCTCTGACCTGCTCTTGTAGCCATGGTGTCTATATGGCTCATCCAGTTCAGTTTCTGGTCAATGGCAACCGCCAGGATATTGATAATGAGGAATTCAGAGATCGCAATGGACTTAAGAAGCTCAATACCATCCTAGACAAAGCAACCTATTTTATTGTCATTCAATCCATAACCTTGAATATTCATTCCCCTCACTGACACATTCGCAGCATTTACAGCAATGATTTGCTGAGGGTCTCCCAACACCTTCCAAACCCAAAACCTTTGCCACTTAGAAGGACAAAGGTGAAAGATGCATGGAACACCAGGACAGAAAATTTCCCTCCAAGGCACACCCTTTCCTGAATTGAAATTGTGTTGCTGCTCCTTCACAGCAGTTTGTCAAAATCCTGGAAGTCCCTCCCCACAGTTTTGTAGGTGTACCTACACCACGTGGACTGAAGACAGCAGCCCATCACAACCTTCTTAAAGCCACAAGGAATGAGTAATAAAATGCTGGCAGAGCCAGTTAAATCTACATCCTCTGAATGAATTTTAAAAAGTACCAAGAAAGTGGAATATTCTCCAAATTGGCACCCGGTCAAGCTATCCTGGATGATTCGAGCTGTCTCCACCCTACCAACAATGGTGTAATATTCCTCTGGTCAATACATAAAACCACATCTTAAAAATGATTACACTGAGTTTCCTATGCTTGATGTTTTCATTGAGATCATCAACTTCCTTTCAGAACTGCCATAAAACTCTGTCAGAGGAGACATTTGAAGAGGAAGTCAAACAGATTTACATTCGAACAATTCACAATAGTCTGGGGAATATTTGCCCTCTCAGAATTTAAAACCATCAGGTGAGTGTTCAACATGGCACAAGCAGGACATTTTCCTTTCATTCAGAAGCCACTCTTGTGACTGAGTCAGTATGAGGGGAATGGAATATTTTCCACTTCAGGCTCTCAGTCAAACTATCCCAGATCAGCAAAGCTCTCTCTGAGCCAGTAGAATAAACCTTGAATAGTTCTCTTTTTGCTACGGACTTTTGTGTCACTAGGAGACACTTAGCAATTGCCCAATCCCCCTACAGTTGGGCCTCTAACTTCCAGTACAGAAAGAAGACTTTTATTCTATAAAAAGATCCAAATTCAAGAAAGCTGAAAAACTCCTTCAGTGCAGCCCTGTGAAGATTAATCTTTCCTTTATTAAACTCAGTTTGTGAAGCTAGTTCTACGTTTAGTAACTTATTCACAGCATTGCTATGAATTGCTGCTTCAGTAATGACAAAATTCAGAGGTTCAGAAAAACAGTTACGAATGCAAAAAGAAATTGATACGCTGTGTTATGTGGAAGTAATAAGTCTTTTTATGAAGACTGATTATACAATTCTCAAGATTTAGCAGAAAGTTTATTCATCCTTGTCCTGTTCTCACACCAACAAAACTGTCTGAATATTAATGTAATAAGGTTATTGGCTGTTTAGAGCATTTTGCAATGAGATAGAATGATCAAAGTTTTGTATCATAACCAAATTGTAAACTTTGTATTCATTGCGATTTATCCTGTGTACTCTTTCTTGTAGTTAATGATGCATTTGCATTTAGCTGCTAAAGGTCTCAGAAATAATAATTATTATTTTAACTGCTCCACATCACTTCAAAACACCAACTGACAAATGCTAAAATAGCAAAGACCTGCAGTTTAAATCTTTTCACATAGTCAAACAGTAATATCAAATCAACGTACTTTAAATGGTCCATAAAGTTTAATGAAAACTTCCGAAAATAGCAGTAACCTACAGTAATTTTGTTTTCCCTGTGCCAGATGTATTTAAGGGAAATCTAGGCAAACATATGAAGGAGAAGGGAATGGAAAGATATGCTGGTAGGCATGGATGATTTGTGGGAGGAGGCTCACATGGTGTATTAACACAAGTATAGTTCTGTTAGGATAAGTAGGATGCATAGCACAGACACACCCTTAGTAATATTAAGCAATGTGATGTTACCTTTACTGTTAACCCAGGTCCCTAGTGAACAACTGGCATTAAAACACGTCAACAAATTGAGAACAAGGAATTCATTTTATATTAAGCCCCAAAGGTAAAAATCTTGCAGAATTCTGCTGACAAGGTCACAGAGGTCACAAACAGCATGGTTTCAAAAGTAAACAGCATATGTATTACATATACATCTCAGCCATGATTTTCTTAAGTCACTATTAATTATGTCTTTGATTATTACAACATTTGCAGATGTTGAAAGGAGTAAAGGACTGGCATGAGTCTTTTTGGTTATTAATATCCTTGATTCCTTTTACTTCTGGATTGCATGCGATATGAAAAAACATCAAGTGTCGAACTTATTAAACAGTAAGCCAGTAAGAAAAGAAACTACTCAACAAACCAACGGACCAGTGGATGTTCAAGTTGAAAAAATGAACTGGCACCAAATGTTCGAAAATAAAAAGGTGGCCAAGATCAACAAGTGATTGGACTCAGAATGTAAAAGACAACAACAAAGAAACTTCAAATGGAAGCAACAGAATCTATCATATTTGGGTCTGAAGATTGCTCTGTGGACAAATTGCACCCAAGTCTCCACACTTAAACACTCCTCACCTTAAGAATAGGGTAATTTCATTGTCCAAAATGGTTCAAACGCAATTGAAGTAGAGAAATGGACCTCAAGGTACTCAAGTGGACAAGTATAAATCTTGGAGTGAAAAATGATCTCCATTGGAATGAGTCTCATCAGTACAAGCAAAAAACATCTCTGTATCCTATAGCTTTGTTAAATCATTTCTTATACAGCTCTCAGAGTCTAAAATATCTCCAGTTTCTTTCCCTTCACAGATGACCAATCGATGAGATAAGACCCGAAAATAAACGTTTAACATGTCAGCCCCTTTGGATGCGATACAGTAAAGGCAGAAGTGGTTGATCAGCTCCCAGATAACCGAGGCCTTGTGTTTGGGAAGGAGGCAGAGGCATTGAACCATTTGATTGTTATCCCACAGTTAAATCTGTCCAAAACTGGGAAGGTATTGAAATGGCCTTGCTCAAATGAACAAAACTGATTGGTGACCTATTGACTAGAAGCCTGCCACCATAGTGCACTCCCAGGCCCATAACCCTGGATTCACATTCCAAGAAGGAGATAACGTGGAGAGATAGAGTATGAGGTTGTCTCTCTGGAGATGCTGGCCAGAACCCAGCCATGTACTGGTAAGAAAGTGTGTCTATCACAAAGGCTGCAAAGCTGAAGTGCTGTTGATGCAGCATCAATGGAGCAGGAGGACTCTGGTCTCCATCAACATCAGAGATTTGCTTTCCCCCAGTATCTGAGTCAACAATGTTCATCAACAAAAGTATTCTCTAGATAATGTTAAAAGGTGAAAGAAGCAACCCGAAATTTGATGTACATTCTTGTAGCAGAGCTATTATGCAAATTCTATCAGGTTATTGTTATGGATAAAAGAACTGAAGAATTTATGATGACACATTTTTGCCTTGATTTACTAATATCCAATGATGTAATTTTAAAACTACAATCTTGAGCATCTGGATTAAACACCAATGCCCCTTGCAACAAAACCTTGCAGTTTGAATTTAAAACAATGCCGAAATAAAGAGGAAACGGATTTGCATTTACATAATATCTTACCCATCCTCACAGTGGTAGTACAATGGCTCACTGGTTAGCACTGCTGCTTCACAGTGCCAGGGACCCAGGTTCGATTCTAGCCTTAGGTGATTGTCTGTGTGGAGCTTCCACTTTCTCCCCGCATCTGCGTGAGTTCTCTCTGAGTGCTCTGGCTTCCTCCCACAGTCCGAAGATTGCAGGCTCGGTAGCTTAGCCATGGAAAATGTAAGGTTACAGACATGGGGTGCAGTGGTAGATCTGGGGGGGGATGCTCTTTGAAGGGTCAGTATGGACTCGATGAGCTGAATGGCCTGCATCCACACTGTTGGGATTCTAAGATGCCTCAAGGTACTTTACATTCAATATAATTGAGATTTGAGTGATTATGCTGCCTTGGACTATGCCTTTAAGTCCAGGCTAGAATGTAGGGATCATGTGACTATTCCAAATTCTGCCTGGCAAGAAGCTTGGCGAGCTAAAGGGCCTGCTGAGCAAGGTGTAAGGTTCTCACATGTGGGAACAACAGGCAAGGTCAGCTGTGCTAACAATAAGTAGACTTACCAACTCAAGGCTTTTGGACAGAGGAGAAAACAGAGGGGAAAAGAACAGCTATTGGTATGGTCAACAGAGAGAACACGCTGCAGAGTCTTTGCAAATTTCCAAAGACAACAGACACCATCTCCTCCTTGTAATGATGAGATGTAATGCAGAGCTATTTATGGAATCTGCTGCATTTGTCTTGGCATGGGTGGGGTTAAGCATAGCCATCCGAGGGGGCTTTACTGCTGGCTGTGGATTTTGGAAACTCTGAAATCTGAGTGAAATGCCTGGAGGTATTCATGCAAATTTCTTACTTGGTGAAATGGCAAAAAAAATGAATCCATCGGAAGCTTGATGTGTCTGTGAATGGCTTGCTATATGAAATGTAATTCTGTGGAGAACATGGTAAGTATAAAAGAGGAACATTCCCTTCCTTAAGTACATAAATTGACTGCAAAGTTAGAGCTTATGGTATTGTTATTGGTTGATAATTACAGGAAAATTCCCAGAAGTGAAATTTTGCCATGTCATCCTTTTCAGTTATTAACTGTAAATTTGAATTTCTTTTTAAACATCAGTCTCTATTGGATTACAAAGTACTGTTGAAGTATAGTCATTATTATAATGTTGTTATGCAGCAACTAATTTGCACATAGCAAGTTGCCACAAACAGCAATGTGATAATGATCAAATAATCTGCCAAATGTGGTCAGTTTAGGGAAACATATTACCCAAGACATGATCAGGCCTGCTCCTTCCAGTTCCACATTGGAAAACTATAATAATCAAAGCTTTTGTTTAGGCCTCTTAAGAACTATTGATAAGATCACATGCAGACTTAGTGATGTTAAAAGCAACAGACATAGCAACTAATACTGTTCAGGTGGAGCTGGGGAGCCCAAACTTTGAAAAGGATCCATAAACAGACTTAAAGTCCTGCGTGTACAGGCGGAAAAGTACCTCATACACATCTTTGCCACCGGCTATGGTCACTTATGCTGCATCCTTTGTCAGTGAAGCAGGTAACACGCTTCTAGTTTGGAAAATGTGCCCAAATGCTCTTTACCATATGTAGATTAGGTACAAATTCACTGAGTTTCTAGGCCTATGCTTCCACACACTAAGTCAATAAATCTGCCTTATAAGCTAAATAACAGTTTCAATGTTGCATACAATATAAATAACTCGCACTGGTCTTATTTCATGATTAGAAACTAAATAACTCAACAGTTAGTTGCTGTCATTACAGTATAATATTCATTATATTTGCAACAATTTTGATTGCAAGACCAAATATTTACTGTCGTTTAGATGTCATTGCCAAATGGGTAATCAATCTCTGAAATGTAAGCCAGCTTGTGTGCATATACCTGTGCAAATGAAACTGTACAAACTTATAATTTTTGGGGGACGGTTATATGAGCTTTACGGCTTGGGGTAAGTCCAGGAACATTGAGGTCTTGATAAATTTAACTTCAAGAACATAATTACTTTACTTCTCTTTCTCACCTGCAGTTAGGTGAGAAAAGAAAATGATGAGGGAACTGCCAGAGATCGTTGGGGAGCCAAGCCAGGAGAATGGGCTACAGAGCAGAAGAGGGTTAGTGCGTGGTACTTATATGACAGTACAGAGAAGAGGGTCAGTCAGCCACATTAGCTGCAGGTTAGAAAAGGAACGCACATGCAACAGTTCAATTTAAATTGGACTCCCGATTGAAACTTTACAATTACAATGTAGTGTGGCAAAACTCCAAGTTGGGGCACTCATGCAGTACACTAACTGTTGCTAGAACCCCTTAATTTAACATTACTTTTCACATTTTCAAAGGCTTAACTGCCACAACTTGACACCCTAATGTCCTTTAATTCATTAAGGGTGGGTTAATATCAAGGCTGCAGTTCATTTAATGCTTACTAAATCAACACTGGTCTCAAAACTTCAGTAATGGAAATGATCTCTCCATAAAAACTCGAGAAATAATAAAGTTCATCAAACATAGTATGTGGAATCACAGAAACAGTACATTAGCTATTGGATTACAGCTCCTGTTTAATAATTGTCTCATTGTCTTCAGTAACTGTAATTAGTTTTTCTATGCTTACATGCAAATAACTACAAAAAGTTATAACTCAATCAAGTTATGATTAGCTCTTCACCAATATAACAAGATCTGACTTAAGGACCATTTCTGATGATCAAATGTAGCTGCTTTATCACACAACCTTTTTTTCAGTATTGATTGAGTTCTTAATAGTAAAAAACAATTTTCAATATAATGTTCTGATGGTGAAGTAACAGAGATGAGACAGCTCTCGTCAACAGGAATGTTTGATTTGGAGTTAGTCAGCTACAAATAACATACATGTAACACTGCATTAACAACTCATTTCATCAACATTCATTCAACTGCGAGCTTTGAAATATGACATTTAGTTTTGGAAATGCATTACTAAACAAACAGCTTGTTGTGGAACTGTTGCGATTTATATTTCTGACAGTATAAAACCGAGCAAAATGTGTTTCTTATTTTACATATCTGTAATCATGATACTAGACAAAACTATAGCAACACCGGTATCCCATAAATAATTATTTTCAATAAAAAACCTCCCTAGATTGTCATGGCACTGCCCAACACACCATCCGAAAGTGCAATTAACTATATCCAAAGTAGAGATGTTAATAGTGTCATTAGTAAACTACATGCAGTTATATTTTTTGCCAAACTACTAAGAAACTTCAAGTGAACAATTTGCTGAAGGTAGTAAGCATTGCCAACACTTGACATTATATCATCTTAAAGAGTTAACAGCAGTTTTATATAAGGCTTTGACAGCGTAGTCAGACACAAAATTGTTTAACTGTGAGAATAAGCAAAACAATGTTATGAAGTCCCCAATAAATCAAATAAGAAATTCAGAAGGAACGTCCTCAACCAGCTGCTGGAAAAGAATGCGCGAGTCTTACGGGGGTGGGGGGTACTTGAGCCCACCAGTATTCATAACAATGGAAGTTGAGTAAATTTAGAGGGAGAGGTTTTACTGCCGGAGTTTCATGAGGGTGGATGGGAGGAGAAATGCCAGCATGGACTGTTTGGGCCGAACGACCTGTTTCTGTGACTGTACAAACAATGGAATTATGTGCAGAACAAGAAATCATAATCGCATTGGAACATAACCCTTCAGTAAATATGCAGTTTGCCACACTTTTAACGTTCAATTTCAAAACCCTTGAGATAATTACGGGGTTGCCTTTAACTTCCGTGAGAAGCAAGGGATGGTTGCAGTAGTTTCAATATTCAGGGTGTAATCAGTTCTTGCCAAGTGCTATTGAACTGTTCGTCTCTGCAGAATTCGATACTCTGAGATCGAACGAGTGACAATAAAGAATGTGGAATGTTCCCTCCACCTGCCGAGGTACAAAGGCTTAACCTCCTGTAGCTGCAGGGCTAATGAAGCAGCAGCAAAATTAAACTTTCCTTCATCCAGCCTCCGCCTTCCCTAGAGGATTCATGGGAAATCATTAGAAAGGATTGAAAGGGTCACGGGTGCCTTGAAACCCCCCGGGGAGCCTTTGTCCACGCTTCATAATTGACACCTTGGCGAGTTGTTTTAATTTAAACTAATATAGGGACCAAATTACGAAAGGGTACGTTTACAAAACAAGATTAAACGCATTATAAATCAGCATCCAATTGACTCGGAACGTGCAACTGGCTGAAGTCATCCTGATGTTTTAAAAAAAACGTTTCGTGCACAGTAGGTTTATAAACATTTTGCTGGGAGTGAAGTTGCTAATTGAACTAAGTTGTATAGACATGATACTCTAACATATGTTACCACAGAAAATAGCAACCCTGTGCCAAGTTATGTCTGTAATTTAATATACATGGACTGGGAATGCATTAATGTTGTTGTTAATGTAAAGGCTGTTGTTTCAAAGCGGACCAAAGATTAGATGAAACTTGATTTCTCTCATTCATTATTACACCCAAGCACGGTGTCTAGTCGAAGGGAGGGAATGTGCTTTTGGTGGGGGTGAAAAGGGGAGCTTATTTTTAAGCTTTGTGTTTCCACCTTGAATTATTGTCCCTGGCGCTTATGTGCAGGAAGCTGGATGGTGGCATGAACTCTGAGCTTAGTGCAGTGTGCTCACTCGGGCAGAGTGGGGGGGGGTGGAATGGAAAGTCGTTCTGCCTCCGAAATAAAAGGCCGAAGTAGCTCGGATGCTCTGTCAGCCATCTGCTGCAGGCGGTTCACGGCCAACCCTCTTTGATCCTCTGTGCAATCCGGCTGAGCGAATGACAGCAGCGCACGCCGAGGAAAAGGGATGTTATTAGAAACTGGCCCGAATCAAATGGCAGCGTTTACGAACTTCCCTCAAGCTGTCGAGTCCGTGAATGCTCAGGAAGAGAAACAGAGGGATCGCCGTTTGAAAGGCCACTCGTTAGGAGTTCAATACAGGAGCTCAGTAGGAGCCGGTACAGTTCATCCAGTCTCCCTGAAACACCGTTTGTTCAAAACAGCGGACTAAAGTGTCACTTACAAAACAAAAACACATTTAACACAGGCTTTAGGCTTCTTTTTGAAAGGAATGTTTTGCACCTCCCTTTTGACACGGGAATATCCCGGCGGGGAATTTTTTTTTGCAGGATTTAGCCCAGGCGATTCGCGCTGAACTTTGAAAGAATTAAAACAATGAGCAGGTTTAGGCAACCACGGATCTGCAAAACTTGGGCTGAAGCTGTCGCTCCGAAACGGGGGTGAGGGGACAGGGGAAGGAGTTGAAAGTCGAAATTAATAGTCACCGAGAAAGCTCATCTATTCCCAGTTTCTGTGGCAAATCTCTACTCTTGGATTGATTTGGGTGCAGGGTCAAGGGTACTCTGATGTAGTTTTCATAATCCCGTAGATATGGGTTACTTTTTTTTGGAGGTGGGGGGGGACAGTTCCTTTCAAACTGGGGAATGTACCTTCACGTTGTCCCTTGGTGTTTGGAGTTGGTTAGCGGGTCAACATTCGGTCAAAATTGGAGGGGAGTGGGGTTTCAGGAGGGAGGTAGTTACATAAAGCTCGATCCAGCATCAGGAGCGAATCCAAAGCTTGGAATGATTCTCTCCTTGAAAGAAGCATGTTGGGCTAGGGGAGGCATCGCCGGAGTTCCCAATCAGGCGGGGCATGCAGTCAGAAAGCCAGCGCTTACCCAGGTTCACGAAGCTCATGACCATATCGGCATCGTTGAGGAAGTTGGTGTCGTGCAGGCTGGCGAGGGGAGGCCGCTGGGTGCTCAAACTGCTCCGGTAAGGCACCGAGCCCCGGGCCGCCCCACGCTCCGGCTCCTGCTCACTCGCCATCGCGTTGTACAGGTCGAGCATGAAGAGCGGGGCGGACGAGCTGTGCTTCCCCACCGAGAATGGCCTGGGCCGGTGAGGCAGCCCCAGGATTGACAGGATCTCCCTCTGGATCTCCCTCCTCTCGTGGTTCCGCAGGCGCCGGTAGATGAAGCTGGAGTGGACGTGCTGGTCGGCGAAGTGTCCCTGGCCAGTTCCCAGTAACACGGTCCAGATCGCCAACAGTCCCCCCGCCACTCTCCACCAAGCTTCCAGGCTGTCCATTGCACTTCCCTCCTACTCTGGGGGCACCTTCTCTCCCTGTTAGAGCTCTCTGCCGATCAGTAATTCCCCGTTTTCCTGATGGTCAGGTCCAGGACAACTCCGGAACTGAACTGTCAACAGCCCCAGGCAGGTAACGTGTTCATGTCGCCGCTGGGACACTGTGCATTGGTCGGACTTTTTTTTTGCTTTAGTTAAAGCTTCCGAAATTGCTGGTCTCCCCGTCCGTTTCCTCCTTTAAGCAGAAGCCCTCAGTCTGGAAGTCTTGTCCACTGGTGCACTGTCCTGGTAGATAAAGTGGAGAAGGGGAACTGCGGGACTGAACGTGTTACAGCCCCTGGCTGTCTGTGTGAGTGCGAGTGAGTGAAGCTTTCTCTCTCTCTCTAACTCTCTCCGCCTTTAGCTGGCGCTCTCTCTCTCTCTCTCCCTTTTCCCATCAGGACACACAGCATCTCCGCAATCTCTCAAATCTCCCTCTTCCCATTTCACATCCTGTCCAAATCATTTTGTTCAGTTCTTTCCAAAGTGATACCTGATTTTGCAGCTGTACAATCTGGGGGAGGGCTGTATCTGATCAGCTCGTCCTGCGGACTGATGGTCTGATGAACAGGGTGGAACACTGTAAGCTTTCAGATTGGCGTAGCTCGCCCGGGAGGGAAACTAGAGACCCCAGGAATCAAGGGCTGTGGTCCCCGAAGGGACTGGAACAGTGTCGGTGTTGCCCATATCCCTCCGTACCCCCATCCCTGGGCACTGCCTGTCTCCAAATCCAGCGGGCACGGTCCACATCTCTCACCTCGATAAAGGTACAGTGACGGGCAGGGGGTGTGGACGGACTCCGTCTGAAATTGGGTGGAACTTGTGTATCATTCCTGCTCCCAACCATTCCTCCCCACACGGGAATCTTTGGGATAGAGTTCGAATTACTGTTCGTGCCGCTATGACCCGGCGGATTATGGGCTAACACTGCGGGGGGGAACCCCTCCAGAAACTGTGGAGGCCAGAGGAGAATCGAACAGCCCATTGCTGAGCAAGTTTCAAAGTGCATTTACACTGTCCCGTTCCCTGGGGGATTCTGCCTACTGCTGGTTGGAAGAAGACTGCCTTTCTTCATTCAACACAAGGGACGCTAATTCAAGGCATGTTTGATGCACTGTTTCCCAAATCAAATAAAAACAAAAACTTGACACGGTTGGATCCTGTTTTTTTCCAGTGACATTAGCTGGCACTTGGAGGAGTGGACGTGCTTATGGAATATGCTTTATGTTGGCGGTTAACCGCTGGTCCGGCCTGTTAGTAAACCCGCATCAGGTTAAACACAGGAAGGAATAAACCCTGTTGAACAAAGTGAAAGGTTTAATCACATCCTATTACACTGTCAATCTGCGCTGATGTGGAGGAGCCGGTGTTGTTGGACTGGGATGAACAAAGTTAAAAATCGCACAACACCAGGTTATAGTCCAACAGTTTTTTTTTTGGAATCACTGGCTTTCGGGGGAGCAGCTCTCCGACAGCTTGTGCTTCCAAATAAACCTGTCGGACTATAACCTGGTGTTGTGGGGAACACTGCAAATTCATTCTGTTGGGAAACTGAATGACAACCAAACCATCATTCAGGGTGCAGATTCTCACCTGTTTATCTGAGTCGTGGCTGTGAGAGCACAGAGGCACCAAGACTATGGGGAAACAGAGCGGAGTGGACTTTGGATTCGGGTGGGATATCTCTGCTTGGAGTTTGATTTCATGCCAAGCTGCCACAGAGATCTGATTCAGAAATCCAAAACTACAAGCTAGTTAGAAAGCTTTCTCCGTCAATCGATTGAAAATGGTTTGTTCCAATTTGGCTGTAATTATTTTTACCTGTCTGTGAAAGTGGATGGAAGAGATAAACAAAATAAAGGCAGATTTTTAACAAAAATACCGCGTGTTCCTTGATGAAGACTGATCGTTAATCTTGTATTTTGATACAGAAGCGGGGAGAAGTTGTTGCTTTTTAAAGTCCCTTTATCTCATTCAATAGCTGACCAGTATTCAAAAGGCATTATTTAGGTGAGCAGGTAATGAGTTTAAACATGTAAGCACAGGAGGTTAAAGCTGTAATAGGGTGATGAGCATTTCATTAAATTCAGAGTTTCATTCGTTAAACTGCTGAATGTAACTCCTTATCTCGGTTATCTCTCATAGATAACTGCCCTCCATAATCTGAAAGTGTCTGATTTAAGACCTACAAATTTATATGGCATGAATAGCTATTGTTGTCATGTAGGACGTATAGGTAAAGGACTTCCGGCCTCGGATCTTCGGGTGACTGTTTTAGATGGCTGACTTTGGGATACTCAACAATGCAGAGTTGCTGAGCATAGTCTGACCGGGATCTTGGGTTCATGTCCCACTACAGGTGACCCCACTACACTACACACACACTCTCACACAAGATCACACTCACATTCAGATAGACCCTCTCTCATATGGACACACACATGCACAAACACACACACTCAAGTGCACATCCTCTCACAGCCATATACTGTACTCTGTCACACTTGCGCGCATATCTATCAGACAGCTCCCCATACACTGTCCCTCTCTCCCACACACACACACACACACTCCCCCACACATACCCTTTTCCCCTCTCTCACACACACATGCAGACACATATACATAAGTCAATGGGGTGTATTTGCATTTTCAGATTTGTATTTGCAGATACATTCCATTTTGTACAAAAAGCAGACAATCTGTGGGCAGTCAGTCCATGTGACATTTTATAAATTCCTACTTTGGAAATAGAACCAGTCTGATTCAAGTTTGGGATACAGACAGACTCTAACTTCACACCTTTAATGCATTGTTTGAGCTGATATGTCACTTTTTCATATATACTGATAAAGCTTTAAGTTACCTCAGAGCTGTGACTTGAAAGAAATTCTGGGTTTTACATATTAATCACTCAAAACTTGCATCCCCTTTCTAAGTGATTAAAGACTTAACAGCAATCTAGGTTTGTTTGATATATCACATCAGTTTTATGACACTTTGATCTTTTACTATGTGTCCTATGATCCTGCTCCATTAGCGACCTGATGAAGGATCAGTGCTCCGAAAGCTTGTACTTTTAATTAAGCCTGTTGGACTATAACCTGGTATTGTGGGATTTTTTAACTTTGTCATTAAAGTCATTCTTCTTTTGTCTGTCATTTACTTCCTCTCAGTGTTCTTGCTTGGTCTGAAAACTCTGGGATCTTTTACACTGACTCTGCCTGCAACTGGGTCGGTCCAGAACAATGCTCTCTGCAGGAATAGATGTTAATGTTGCACTTCTTCATGTCAACTTTCAGCACATCCTTAAGGTGGTCCTTCTGTCCGCCTCTGGTATGTTTGTCACATCCTTTGGAAGCCTGGTATCTGATGTCTGAACTAAAGGAGATACCAAATGAAGCTGATGGTGGATGGTCTGTGCTGCCTGATTATGAGAGGACACTCATGTTTGGTGTACCTTTTCTCTTATTTGATAGTTAGGATCTACTGCAGGCCGCATTGATGCTATGACCCCAGTTCTTGTTGGTACCTTCTGTATGTTATCTGCCATATCAGTATAAATAAAGGAGGCATTTGAGAGCACCCTGAACATCCACAAGGCAAAGGTTCCTCATCAACCTGGCCTGGCATTGTAGAGCAAACCCCTGATCATTAAGGTCCACAGGAAGGCCTTGGAGAACATTGACCACTTCCAATACCTCAAAAATGTCTTGTTGGCCAAAGCAGCTATTGATGAAGAGATCCCACATCACCTTCAGTGTACAAGTACCAAAAATGGCATTCAAGGACAACAACATCAGATTTGACACCAAACTCAGGTGACCCCACTACACTATACACACATTTAGAGTTTATAGGGCTCTGGGGCTGAGATGTGGACTATCTATGGCAGACACCTCAAGGTGCTGGAGTAGTATCACCAATGCTACCTGCGCAAGATCCTGTGAATCCATTGGAAGGAAAGATGCACCAACAGCAGCGTCCTTGACCAGGCCAGCATCCCAAGCATCAAGGCAGTGACCCTCACCCCCCCCAACATTGATTGGCTATGATGGGCTGGACACATGGTCTATATGACTGACACGAGACTCCAAGCACGTGCCTGGACTCCCAGTTCTGAAGCGGCAGGCAAGCCCCAGGTGGACAGAGACAACACTTCTGTGATACCCTCAAGGCCTCACAGGCAAAGTGAAGCATTCCCACAGTGCCAAGGTTGGAACCAAACCTGAATCCCTGACAACGTGAGGCAGCAGTGCTAACCACTGAGCCACTAGGCTTTCCATAATCCCAATCAGGCCATAAAGTTTCAAGCTAGCAATAAACTTTGTGTTCTCTTGACGTGCATCATGACACCTCTTCAGAGCTGGATATCGTGTGAGTTAGCATCATGAGAAACACTATTCAATGAGTGATTGGTGTGTTCACAATGCCTCTGTTCTAAACTGTTCTGAAGTAGATTTGCAATCTGTTGTACGAATAGTCATTGAACCTGAGAGTTGGCTGGTTTGTGATCCTGACAGAGTTGGCCTGCTCATGACCCTGATCTTTGTCCTTCTATGAAGGATGAATATTTGATATTATTTGGGAAGAAACGAGGTGAGGAGCAGGAGCTCTGAGACCAGCTCATCAAGGAGGATTTAACCTAATCGTCTCTTCTATCCACAATACATCAACAGCCCTGCAACCCTGGCCACTATCCTAACCACACATTCTTGCAGAATACCCTCATGGATCTTGCCCTCACTTCAAGCAAAAATAAGGACCAACATCAAATCCAAAACTAAAATAAAACAAATCTGTCACACTGTTGATAAACACAAATTAAGCATGACCAATTATGGTCTCATGTTTTTATTTTTCTATGTTTATTCTCCTATGATGCATTTCCCTTGTGGTTTTACTTGGGAAGTGGATAGATGTGAAGCTTCAAAAGGATGACCTTTAAAATTACTGAAAACAAAAATGCTGGAGATCACGTCAGCTCTGATGAAGAGTCATCTAGACTCAAAACATTAGTTTGCTTGCTCTCCATGGATGCTGTCTCATCCACTGTGAACTCTGGAGTGTTTTGTTTTCAGTACAGATTCCAGCTTCTGCAGCAACTTGGTACTACCTTTAAAATGAACCTGGTTGACAATCTCTGAGTTCTGGGCCTGAGGGACTTGAATGTAAGCAATTTCCCTGGACAGGAACTATCTGGTTAGCTATGTGGCACTATAAGGACATTGCTGGATTATAATGAAGGGTCGCAGGTGCCCTGAGAGTGATAACATGTCTCTACCAAGGCTACTGTACTTAAATATTCCTACGGGTCTGCTCGATATCAGAGGTCAGCTGTCAGGTGATGCTCCAGGAACCCCTTTTGTAGCAAAATGTTAACTGTCCATGTTTCTTTGATAACTATAAGAGGCTGAAGGAGCTGCTCGATTTTTGTATGTGCACTTTACTGTAGAGTTAATGAAGCTGGCCAATCGTCCTTGTACAGAGTCGTCCATTGAAGTACATCATGAAGCCCTGACACAAGTTGGAGTTGGCAGGTTCTCCAGCGTCACAGATCTCTTGGTGTATGTCTATTGGCATTCTTCATTAAATTTGGAACTCTGAGTCAGAACTGCAATCTCTGCAGTGGAGCTAATATGTGATCTTGCCCACTTCCAGGCACCTCTGCTCATGTACCCCTTGCCCTAGCTCATACACAACTGTGTCCAGCAATTTGCCATGTGAGGACTCCCACGTTAGCATAGCCTTGAAAGTTCACAAATAACCAATGTTCAGGTTGGTACATCTGACAGTGAGATTAAACGATTGAACATCTTCAGGGATGTTAGTCTCCTCTCCTTGTACTGCAGAGGAATCTTCACATCTTCAGAACCTGAAATTAAAGGGAGGGACACATGTCAATGTTTAGTGTGAAGGGAGGCAGGGGAGAGAAATGGCAACTGGCAGTGTTGTGAGGTGGCTGGTAGTGTATCTGATGTGAGTTGTGATTAAGTGAGGATGTGAGTTGTGATTAATTGAGGATTTTAAAAGAGATGCTGAGCAATTAGGAAGAGTTAGAAGGTTTAGTGATTTTTTTTCAGTGACCTGATTGGAGGAACTGAAGGAAAGTGCTGGGTGGATATATTAAGAGTAGTAAAGCTAGAAGAGGCACAAGGTGTGTGCAAAGTGAGAGCAGTATTACATCAAACAATTGTGATTTGTTGCAGCATGTTCTGTGCACTAAACTCTGGGCATTGTCAGCTTGTGCAAACTCCTCTTAATGCTGTCAGGGTTGATGCCAAGGGGGCTTCCTGATCTTGTGTGGGAATAAAATGTCCTTTCTCCTTTCCCACAATGCAGGCCATTACATCCAACACTGAATTGGAGAATCTGGGTGCCCTTTCTGAATGTTCCCCAATAATGTGTCCACTCTGGGCAGTCTCCCTGTTGTTTGCAAGCTTCACTTTGAGAATTCCAGGCTGTCCTCAAGTGAAGTCACAGATGTCTAATGTCCTTCCTCCAGTGGGTTGTGCCTGGGTTATTATAACCAGCAACAGCATGAATCTCCAGGTGAATAATTCTACTGAGACTTCACAATGCAGTTCTCACACTATGAAACTTTACACTGCAACCATTATGTAACACTGAAATCCTACCCAGTCACAATACAACATTTTTAAGAGGGTTAGTTTTCAGTGGCAGGATAGCAGTTGGAACAAATATCTTGAGTGTCATGTGATAAAATTTACCAATGGCAGAATTACAATTCTGTGATAATGATTCATTTTAGAGTAAGTTATTTAATAGCAGACTAAAGCTTTGGAACGAAAATATTTGTGTGAATTGCAGTCTAACTCTGCTACAGTATCAGGCACACATCACTGGGTTATACTTCTGCTTCTGAGTCTGAAGATTGTAGGTTCAAGTTTAACTCTAAAGACCTGCATGCAAGATTCAGGCTGACACTGCACTATAATATAAAAGTAGTGCTGCACTATTGGAGTTGTTGCCTTTCAGACGAGACATTAAACAGAGACCTCACCTCACCTCTCAGACAAACATAAAACATCCCGTGGCAATGTTTGAAGATAGGCAAGTAAGGTCTCCTTAGTGTCCTGACTAATATTTACCCCTCAACCAACATCACTAAAACAGATGATCTTGTCATTACCACATTGTTGTTTGTGGGAGTTTGCTGTGCACACATTGGCTGTCTCCTTTCCGATATTACAACAGTGAGTATACTTCAAAAGTACTTCATTGGCTAGACATGAAAGATAGTACATAAATGGAATACTTTATTTTTCTGCATAACGGTGGTCTTTATTATACATTTCTCAAGTGCCACGTAACTTAGATTGCACCATGTTACAAGTGAGCTAACCTCTGTGGGTCGGCAGAGAGGATTTGGTCAGTTCTTTAACTATACAGGGGCATGTATAATTATGTGCTGATGTCAATGTATATTTCAAGAGATTATTCATGAGATTATTTCCAGAGCATATATTCTCTGCACATTCTTTTGCTTCACAACTTTTTAAAAAAAACCATGAGAAAAGATTTACAAGGATGTTGCCAGCGTTAGAGGGTTTGAGCTGTAGGGAGAGGCTGAATAGACTGGGGCTGTTTTCCCTGGAGCATCAGAGGCTGAGGGGTGACCTTATAGAGGTTTATAAAATCATGAGGGGCATGGATAGGGTGAATAGCCAAGGTCTTTTTGCCAGAACGGAAGAGTTCAAAACTAGAGGGAATAGGTTTAAGGTGAGAGGAGAAAGATTTAAAAGTGACCCAAGGTCAATGTTTTCACGCAGAAGGTGGCGTGTATATGGAATGAGCTGTCAGAGGGAGTGTTGGGGAGGCTGCTACAATTACAACATTTAAAAGGCATCTGGATGGGTATATGATTAGGAAGGGTTTAAAGGGACATGAGCCAAATGCTGGCAATTGGAACGAGATTAACTTAGGATCTCTGGTTGGCATGGACTGAAGAGTCTGTTCCCACGCTTTACACTCTATCACTTTATGTGAATGGATGAGACAATTGACAACGTTATTAATGAAGGGGTACAATGTCAAAACGGTCAATTTTCTGACTTCAGAATATAAATTATAAAAATACATTTATATTTAAATGAAGAAGAGTATTACTAAACTTGAAATATTAATTCTGTTTCTCTCCGTACATGCCACCAAATCAATTGAGGTTTGCCAATCTTTTGCTTTTTAATTCCAGATTTCCACATCTGCAAGTTTTTGCTTTCATTTTGTATTTAAATAGTGACTATCAGAGTCTTGCGAGATCTCAAAATAAACTTCACAGTCAACAGAAATCAAGGATATCCATAAGCAGTGTCTTGGTAGTACAGAACCTGAAAACAGAGGCATATAGTCAAAGCTTTTCATCTTTCACACATCAGGACAAATGCAAGAATGCCAGATTTCAAATTAATACAATAACTTTCATCACATGAGAATAAGCAGGGCAACTCCATGTTGAGCACCCATGAACACTTTCCTAGGTTTCAATGAGAAAACGTGTTTTTGGTGGAATGAGACCTTCCTTCCAATTCAGTGATTATTTCTGATACAGGGAAGTCCCCATTATCTGATACCCAAGCATCTGGAATTTTCACGCAACTGGCAATCATGCCTCCTTACTGTACACAGTAGTTTTCTCACAATCCAGTAGCCCATGATTGAAAAGAGAAATCAAAATTGTAACCTCCTGAAGACCTTATTAAGGCAGAGGGAATGATGCAAAGGAGTAGGATTAAGTTTACTCACTCTGGGAATGAATTTTTTGGTTGTCTCTCTGCTTTTGATCGAAACTTCAACGATGGTATTTAAGAACGGTCTCAGTTGCTGGTTTTGAAAAGGTACATTCATCTTGTGGCAGTGATGAGTTGAACTCTCCCAGCACCATTAGTATTTCTCATGCATGCAGCAGATTCAGGTAACTGTCACAAACGGTTGGGCATTCCTTAGACTCTAAAGGGTCTACCCTGTGCTCCAATTCATCATTGTAATGGAGGAATGTCACATTCTCCCTTTGGTCAACATTTTAATGGGTCTCCACTAATGGTTTCCCAATACCATCCACAGCAAGCTGACCTTCATTGGCCAATGCATAGTCTGGAACTCATTTAGCTCGCTGCAATTTAACATTGCCTTTGTTAGTAATCTTGTGAATAAGACTCTAGCCATTTATTCACCTTGCAAACTTGACACAGAAATAGTGCATCCGAATGGTCCTGATTCAATCATTATTGTTCTGTATCTTACAAACTCAATGAGTATGCCAAGGTTGCTTCACCCAACAATTTATAGAAAGGCAAGGTATCTCACGAAAGTCAACAACACCTGTATGATGCTGCTTTGAAGTGACAGCATGAGTATTACATTCCACTAACGGTCCAAAACAATGTTATGCCCAACACACAACTGAGCTGTGTATATATTTCATTGCTAGTGAGATGCCAACAACTCTGCAATTTGGAGGTATTTGCTGGACAATCCTGACTGCTCCAATAGGTTCATTAACAAAGAATTTAAGATAATCAGTCAAACTCATTATATCTGCTAGACATGATGTACATTTATACCCGGAAGGTTATTCTCGGCAAATGTGAGGAATTTATTTGAACCTTACACCTTTTGTAAATTACCTGGAAACATATGGAACAGGAGCTAAAATTCTTGCCTCAGCTCAATCCTCATTGGCCTTGTGATGTATCCAATTTTCAACAGGAATGTCTTGACCATGGCTGACAGAAGGTAGAATTATTCAGTCACCTGTAGATTTTAACTGTGTGATTCACATTCTGCCCTCAGTGCTGACCTCGCATTTTAAAAGCTTTACAATAGAGTTATGAAGTTGCATTTCTTGCAAACAAAAATTCCAAAATGCGATTGAGACTTCATATTAGACATGTCTTAACATAAAATAGTTTTTGACCAGATCTTTATTATGTAGTACATAGGTCAAAGGAAAACGTGTCATTGCGAGCCACAAGAAAAACATAATTTGTATTTAGTGGTTGACCATAAGAGGTTTTAATAAACCACAAAAATGTTAGTTTGGTTACCAAAACATTAAGCTGAGCCATTGGTTTAAAATGACGAATGTTGTATATTTAATTGTCAAAACAATTTTTTTATAAGTAAGCTTTCCAAATTAAAATAAAAACAAAATACTGCAGATACTGGAAATCTGAAATAAAAGCAGAAAATGCTGGAAAATATCAGCACGTCTGGCAACATTTGTGGAAAGACAAACAGAGTTTTTGTTTGAACTGATTTTGATTCTCATTCAGAACATAAGAAGTATGATCCTTTTGAAGAAGAAGGCAGAACTTGAGATGTTAGATCTCCGACTCTCTCCCCAGATGCTGCCGGACCCTCTAAGAATCTCCAGCACCCTTTACTTTGAGATAAAAAGACATTCTGATATTTCTCCCAGGATGGAATTTTCTGGTTTGTTGTTTGTTCCAAATTCCATACTTTCTCTTTTGATGGTTGCTAGTGTTTCATGTCTGATAACATTATGGATGAATTGCTTAACAATTAATTTTTTACCACGGGCTGATTAACTCTGTGGGTTAGTTTATTTAATACAGCAGTGCACATTACAAGTTATGAAACAGACATTACAAAAACCACCTGTAAGCAACTTGCAAACACATTTTAGACTTACTGTCAGACAGAGTTGCAACATTGCATACACTCAGCACCTGGAGTGCTTCAAGTCAAGGTGCACAGACTACAAGTAATTTGTCAGGTGCAATATTGTAAAATTTTCTATTTTAACTGCAGTCCTTCGTATTGAGATACATCACCACAGGCATCATTGGCTTTCAGTATCTCACACCTTCACCAAACTTAATCCTGAAACTCAACCATAAACATTTACCAGCGATTTAATTATAGACAACCTTAGAACTGAGCAAAATGCTGTCATCAACTTAAACCAGCACATGAATCTTCCAGAAGAGCACTGAGGGTGGCTCAGTGGTTAGCACTGCTGCGTCACAGTGCCAGGGACCTGGGTTTGATTCAGCCTTAGGCAACTATCTGTGAGGAGTTTGCACATTCTCTCTGTGTCTGCTTGGGTTTCCTCTGGGTGCTCCGGTATCCTTCCACAATCCAAAAGATGTGCAGGTTAGGTGAATTGGCCATGCTAAATTGCTCATAATGTTCAGGGATGTGACGGTTAGGTGCATTAGTCAGGGGCAAATGTAGGGGAATGGGTTTGGGTGGGAGAATCTTCGGAGGGTCAGTGTGGACTTGTTCAGCCGAAGGGCCTGTTTCCACACTGTAGGGCTTCTAAGAATGACTATTCCAAATCCAAAAATTTAAACACTGGAGACATCATTCCTGATGAAGGGCTTTTGCCTGCAATGTCAATTTTCCTGCTCCTCGGAAGCTGCCTGACCTGCTGTGCTTTTCCAGCACCACTCTAATCTTGACTCTGATCTCCAGCATCTGCAGTCCTCACTTTTGCCTCAGGAAGTTTCATGTTGATTTCAGCAGGGGCAGCGGGTCAGCAAGATGGGAGGCAAAAAGTAATGGAGCCACTATCAGTTGCAGGGTGTTGGCAGAATACCAGCAGTTCTCAAAATATGCCAAGACAGAATTTTTGCGAGGATTCCTCTGACTGTTCATCAGTTAGAAATAAAAAGTCTCTGAAACAATTTCCTCAGGTTTTCCACTCATCATCTACCAAGTGACAGCACCAATTGGAGAAGCTCTCCCTCCACAGTCTGAGAGTGGAGAATGCCTGAAGACTTTGTCTGGTTCATTAGCTGATTCATAAATCGCTGCTTTAGATTCATGGTCAAGATTCTCTTCAGCCTGCGCTACTTTTGCTCCTCCACCTACTCTGTGGCAATTCCTCTTTGCGGTATAAAGGTATAAATCTGGCAGCTGGTGCTGGTGAACTACCATTCCTTTGCCAAGTTGTACTGCAGTACTTCACCTGATCAGTCCCAGCACCTGAACGTTTGCCTCTCAATTCTACTTGGCTGCTTCATCAAAAAGTAATGGAGCTACTAGCAGTTGAGGTAAAATGTATGGATTGCGATTTCCATTCAGGTAGTGGGGACTATCTCTGTCCTGATGTTCATGGACCAGCTGCACGTATGGCATTCCCATTAGTTGATAGTACAAGAGCCAGACACACAGCATTAAGGTTTTGGACAAGAGATGCAAGTAAGAACGCATTAATTGGTAAGTGGCAATGACCTAGAACTCACAGGGCTTAAGTAGAGGAGGTAATGAATGATTTCAAAAGAAATTTGAGTGGGCACTCAAGAGAGGACAATGGAATGAATTGTGTTGCTTTACACCAGCAGAATGGCCGCTTTCTGTTCTGGACTGCCTCTTTGGTTCCCTGACAGCATGACTTAGAGTCATAGAGATGTACCGCACTGAAACAGACCCTTTGGCCCAACTTGTCCATGTTGACCAGATATTCTGCATTAATCTAGTAGCATTTTTTGGCATTTGGTCCACGTTCCCCTAAACCCACCCTATTCATATTCCGATCCAGATGCCTTTTAAATGTTGCAATTGTATCAGCCTCTACCACTTTCTCTGGCAGTCCATGCAAGGACTGCACAAAACACTATATAGGACAAACAGGAAGACAGCTAACGATCCGCATCCACGAACATCAACTAGCCACGAAACGACACGACCAGCTATCCTAGTAGCCACACACGCAGACGACAAGCAACATGAATTTGACTGGGACAACACTACCATTATAGGGCAAGCCAAACAAAGAACAGCCAGGGAATTCCTAGAAGCATGGCACTCATCCACAAACTCCATCAACAAACACATCGACCTGGACCCAATATACCGGCCACTACAGCGGACAGCTGAAACTGACAACCGGAAGCGGCAGGGACAGGCCACTATAAATGCCAGAGGAAACACCACAGAAGCGCTTGGGAGGCTCCCAAGCACTGAGGATGTCACCTAGACAGGGGACGAAACGTTTGCAACAAAAACTTCCAGCTCGGCGAACAGAACCACAGCAACGAGCACCCGAGCTACAAATCTTCTCACAAGCTTTGAATCTGGCAGCTCTTTCCACACATGCACCACCCTTGGCATGAAAAAGTTGCCCCTTAGGACACTTCTAAATCTTTCCTCTCTCACCTTAAGCCATTGCCCTCTAGTTTTGGACTCACCAACCTGGGGAAAAGTCCTTGACTATCCACCCTGTCCATGCTGCTCATGATTTTATAAACCTCTATCAGGTCATCCCTCAACATCAGACACTCCAGGGAAAACAGCCCCAGCCTATTCAGCCTCTCCCTATAGCTCAAATCTTCCAATCTTGGCAACATCCTTGTGAATCTTTTCTGAATCCTTTCACATTTCACAACATCTTTCCTAGATCAGGGAGACCAGAATTAAACACAGTATTCTAAAAGTGGTCTTACCAATGCAATCAAAACTGGATGACCACCTCACAATAGGCATAATTCACAAAAGATGTTCTGTGTCTCCAGGGACCAAGCCTTGCAAGCACTTCAATATAGCGAGAAAGTTCATAAGAGGTCATTGCTGCCTTGAATTCTTTTAGTACATTCTCCCCCCACCTCTACCTCCAACCCCCAAGCACCAATATGAGATGCCAATCAAATCCAGCAACCAACAGAGCTCAGCTTCAGTATGTAGGCCACAGATGCTGGGCCAGGAATTTCAATAAGTTTCCATGGAAACCAGCCAAAAATGGGAATTCTGAACTGTACAGGGAGCAAGACAGTCCACTCGGCCCTTCAAGCCTGTTCCACCATTCAATAACACTGTGGCTAATCTGATTTTATCCTCAACTCTACATTCCTCTATATCCCTGATAATCTTTCATCCCCATTGTAATATTTACCTGTGCCTTAAAAGTATTTAAAGATTCTGCATCCACTGCCTTATGAAGAAGATAACTCCAAAAACACTCAACCCTCTGAGAGAGAAAAGGCATAATTACCATCTATTGTGAAATCCCCTGAAATGCAGGAGATTGTTGATGCCATAGTCAAATCCAATCAACCAAACAGAATCCTGACCAGGAATCTCAAGCAGCGATTGATGAATCAGCTAATTGACCAGGATAAGTCTGAGGAAAATTCCATTATACAACTATTACCTTTCTCTGAATGTGATTATGCACACCTTTGTCAAATCTCAATTCAACATCCTATGTTCCAAGTTCCTACAACCTAATGTTCTCACTAAAATCTATCATCCCTGGAATCATTGTGGTAAATCTCCTCTTGGCTCCCTCAAAGAGCCACATATTTCCTTAAGGCGTGGTGATCAGAATTGAACACGTATTCTAATTATGACCTCTCAAAAACATTATACAGGTTCAGGAGTACCTGCCTGCTGTTGAACTAAACATCTGTATTTATGAAGCCCAAGGTCCCCTATACTTTGCAAACTGCTCTCTCAATATACCCTGCCATATTCAAATATATATGCATGTGAATTCACAGGTAGCTCTGTCCCTGCTAGAACTCTGCTATTAAATTTATATTGCTTCTCAATGGCTCTTGTCCAACAATGCAGGACTATGTATTTCTCTTGATTAAATTCCACCTGCCACTTGCCTTCACATTCTGCTAGTCTATCTATGTCTTATTGTGTCTGAGTAGTATCTTCCTCACTATCTGCCACAGTTTGGTGTCATCAGCAAATGTTGATATTTTACTTTGTGTTCAATAATCATGTCATTTATATCTATCATAAAAAAAAACTGTCCTGGCACCAAACCTTAGACAAAACCATTATGTACCATCCTAGAGTCTGACAAAGAACCATTCACCTCAGAACGCTGTATCCAGTCCTGGAGCTGACACTGACCTCTGTATTCCATGAACCTCAATTTTATTAACCAGCCTTTTGTATTGAAACTTTATCAAAAAACTTTTCTTTTAAAGTCCATATAGATGACATCTATTGCATTCTCTTCAGCAAATTTCTCTGAAATTCATCCAAAATTTAATTAGATTTAATTCAATTAGGCAAGCATAATCTGCCCTTCCAAACCCACAATGACTCCTTAATAAGTTGATAAGTCCCCGGGGCCAGATGGTCTACATCCCAGGGTACTGAAAGAGAATGCGTTGGTGAATATTTTCCAGAGTTCGATAGATTCAGGATCAGTTCCTGCGGATTGGAGAGTGGCTAATGTTGTACCACTTTTTAAGAAAAGTGGGAGAGAGAAAGCAGGAAATTATAGACCAATTAGTCTGACCTCAGTGGTAGGAAAGATGCTGGAGTCTATTACAAAGGATGAAATTACGACACATCTGGATAGTAGTAACAGGATAGGTCAGAGTCAGCATGGATTTGTGAAGGGGAAATCATGCTTGACTAATCTTCTGGAAGTTTTTGAGGATGTAACTCTGAAGATGGACGAGGGAGATCCAGTAGATGTAGTGTACCTGGACTTTCAGAAAGCTTTTGATAAAGTCCCACATACGAGGTTAGTGAGAAAAATTAGGGCGCATGGTATTGGGGGCAAAGTATTAACTTGGATTGAAAGTTGGTTGGCTGATAGGAAACAAAGAGTAGTGATAAATGGCTCCATTTCGGAATGGCAGGCAGTGACCAGGGTGAAACGTGAGGAGGACGTCAGGAGATTACAGGGTGACCTGGACAGGTTAGGTGAGTGGTCAGATGCATGGCAGATGCAGTTTAATGTGGATAAATGTAAGGTTATCCACTTTGGTGGCAAGAACAGGAAGGCAGATTACTACCTAAATGGAATCAATTTAGGTAAAGGGGCAGTACAAAGAGATCTGGGTGTTCTTGTACACCAGTCAATGAAGGTAAGCATGCAGGTACAGCAGGTAGTGAAGAAGGCTAATAGCATGCTGGCCTTCATAACAAGAGGGTTTGAGTATAGAAGCATAGAGATTTTTCTGCAGCTGTACAGGGCCCTGATGAGACCACACCTGGAGTACTGCGTGCAGATTTGAGGAAAGACATTCTGGCTATTGAGGGAGTGCAGCGTAGGTTCATGAGGTCAATTCCTGGAATGGCGGGACTACCTTACGCTAAAAGTCTGGAACGACTGGGCTTGTATACCCTTGTGTTTAGAAGACAGAGAGGGGATCTGATTGAGACATATAAGATTATTAAAGGATTGGACACTCTGGAGGCAGGAAACATGTTTCCGCTGATGGGTGAGTGCCAAACCAGAAGACACAGCATAAAAATACGGGGTAGACCATTTAGGACAGAGATGAGGAGAAACTTCTTCACCCAGAGAGTGGTGGCTGTGTGGAAAGCTCTGCCCCAGAGGGCAGTGGAGGCCCTGTCTCTGGATTCATTTAAGAAAGAGTTGGATAGAGCTCTCAAGGATAGTGGAATCAAGGGTTATGGAGATAAGGCAGCAACAGGGATACTGATTAAGGATGATCAGCCATGATCATATTGAATGGTGGTGCAGGCTCGAAGGGCAGAATGGCCTACTCCTGCACCTATTGTCTATTAATTAACTGTAGTGCCTGGTAATTTTACACTGATTATTGTTTTTGAAACCTTACCCAGCACAGACAATAAACCAACCAGCCTGTTCATACTAGAACAGTCCTTAAACATTTTCTCAAATAAAGGTTTCACATTTAGCACTCTCCAACCATCTGGTACCACCCTGTATTGAGGGGAGATTGAAAGATTCAGAAAAGCCCTTTCATTATCTCTCCTCCCATTTTCTTTAGCAACTGTGGACCTGGTGACATATCTGCTGTATACATCGCCACTGTGCCAGTACATCCTGCCTCTCAACTTTGACCCCATCCAATAATTCTACAAACTACAGTTCAATTGATTATTATGGTATCAGTCCCTTTACTAGTAAATACTGATACAATATGCTCATAAAGCATTGATCTGTGCTTCGAAGCATATGTCACCCATTTTATTCCATTGTGTACACTTCTTTTTTCTTTCATTACATTCTCAATCTCCCTCGTTAATCAAGAAGCCCTAGTTTGGTTTCCTTACCCCTTGCCCTTCTTGGTATCGAGGTAGCCTGGATCTGTAATATTTCTAGCTTAAACATTGCCAATTATTCTGTTACACTGTTTTCAATCAATCTTTGGATCCTTCCATCCCTGGCGAGGTCACTTGGCCCACTGAAGTTATCCTTTCCATTTAGAAACTATACTTTAGATCGTTCCTTGATCTTCTCCGTGACAATCACTCTTAGCCAAGCCCCTCCTCCCTGAAACCTAGTTAGTTAAACTGAGGACAAACTGGTCAAGCAAATTGTTCTGAAAATATTTCATAAATTCCTCACTATCCTTACCCTTCACTCTAATGTTGCCCCAATCAAATTTTGGGTTAGCAGAATTCCCAGTGTCACCATTCTTGCACACTTCTGTGAATTCCCTGCAGATTTGCTCTTCTAAATCTCTCTCTCTGTTACCCTGCACCTTTTGAGAGCCTACAGAATACTGTATTGATGCCCTTTCTAGGTTATAAACTGTAACCAAATAAATTATGTACTTGTCCCCTCAAGGAAATCCTCTCTTTCAAACACTATAATGTCTTTCCTAACAAGCATTGCTGACCCACCTCCCTCTCTTCCCTTTCTGTTTTCCTGATCACTTCATGTCCTTGAATTTTAGGTGGCCAATCCTCACTTTAAGCCAAATTCCTATTGTTGTCACTATATCATATGCCCACATGACTATTTGTGGTTGGAGCTCAAGTCAGATAATGGACCATACTTTATTTATTTGCAGTCATGCATTGTAAACTTGAAATGCATAAAAGTGGATAAATTCCAAGGACATGATCAGGTGTACCCTCGAACTCTGTGGGAAACTAGAGAAGTGATTGCTGGGCCTCTTGCTGAGATATTTGCATCATCGATAGTCACAGGTGAGGTGCCAGAAGACTGGAGGTTGGCTAACGTGGTGCCGCTGTTTAAGAAGGGTGGTAAGGATAAGCCAGAGAACTACAGACTAGTGAGCCTGACATCAGTGGTGGGCAAGTTGTTGGAGGGAATCCTGAGGGACAGGATGTACAAGTATTTGGAAAGGCAAGGACTGATTAGGGATAGTCAACATGGTTTTGTACATGGGAAATCATGTATCACAAACTTGATTGAGTTTTTTGATGAAGTAACAAAGAAGATTGATGAGGGTAAAGTGGTAGATGTGATCGATATGAACTTCAGTAAGGCATTCCACAAGGTTCCCCATGGGAGACTGATTAGTAAGGTTAGATCTCATGGAATACAGGAAGAACTAGCCACTTAGATACAGAACTGGCTTAAAGGTAGAAGACAGAGGGTGGTGGTGGAGGACTGTTTTTCAGACTGGAGGCCTGTGACCAGTGGAGTGCCACAAGGATCAGTGCTGGGTCCTCTACTTTTTGTCATTTACATAAATGATTTTGATGTGAGCATAAGAGGTACAGTTAGTAAGTTTGGAGATGTTACCAAAATTGGAGGTGTAGTGGATAGCGAAGAGGGTTACCTCAGATTACAACAAGATCTTGACCAGATGGGCCAATGGGCTGAGAAGTGGCAGACGGAGTTTAATTCAGATAACTATGAGATGCTGCATTTTGGGAAAGCAAATCTGAGCAGGACTGATACACTTAATGGTAAGGTCTGAGGCAGTGTTGCTGAACAAAGAGACCTTGGAGTGCAGGTTCATAGCTCCTTGAAAGTGGAGTCACAGGTAGATAGGATAGTGAAGAAGACGTTTGGTATGCTTTCCTTTATTGGTCAGAGTATTGAGTACAGGAGTTGGGGGTCATGGTGCGGCTGTACAGGACATTGGTTAGGCCACTGTTGGAATATTGTGTGCAATTCTGGTCTCCTTCCTATCGGAAAGATGTTGTGAAACTTGAAAGGGTTCAGAAAAGATTTACAAGGAGGTTGCCAGGGTTGGAGGATTTGAGCTATCGGGAAAGGCTGAACAGGCTGGGGCTGTTTTCCCTGGAGCATCGGAGGCTGAGGGGTGACCTTATAGAGGTTTACAAAATTATGAGGGGCATGGATAGAATAAATAGGCAAAGTCTTTTCCCTGGTGTGGGGGAGTCCAGAACTAGAGGGCATAGGTTTAGTGTGAGAGGGAAAATATAAAAGAGACCTAAGGGGCAATTCTTTCACGCAGAGGGTGGTACGTGTATGGAATGAGCTGCCAGAGGATGTGGTGGAGGCTGGTACAATTGCAACATTTAAGAGGCATTTGGATGGATATATGAATAGGAAGGGTTTGGAGGGATATGGGCCAGGTGCTGACAGGTGGGACTAGATTGGGTTGGGATATCTGGTCGGCATGGACGGGTTGAACCGAAGGGCCTGTTTCCATGCTGTACATCTCTATGACTCTATGACTCTACTCCCACCTCTACTGCCAACCATAATGCTCACTTCTCTGTATAAGCTTAAAGCTTTTTTTTTACTTTAACAGATTCTTTCTAATCAACCTGTTCATGTTATTATACATCTCTGGAGCAAGTGGGACTTGGATCTGGGTATCCTAGCTCAGAGGTAGGAATACATTCACTATCAAAAAGTGTGGCATTGGAAAAGCACAGCAGGTCAGGCAGCATCTGAGGAGTCATAAGATCTCTTTATTCTATTTCTTTTATGCTGGCTCCCATCGCACTGCAAATTCCCTTGATTGAACAATCCATGGGGACTTCATTCTAATCCAATTGAGGTATAACCTAGCCTTTTTAAATAAGTTTCACTCGCTACAGAACTGGTCCCAAAGTCCCAGAGTCTAAAGCGCTCTTTCCTGCACTGTGCCTCAAATGATCCTTCAGCTTCCCTGTCTCTCTAACTTTACCCTTGCTATTCCATTGTTCTGGCAGTAATTAGTCATTTATTCGCATTAAATTCCTATTTATTAACGTCATCCCAAGCTCCTGAAAATCTGAAGACAGGATCCCAATACCTGTCCTTTTTCAGTTGATGGCACCAACATTTCCACAACATCTGGTCCGTTCCCCTTGACAGAATCTACTACACCTTATCCTGACTGCCCTAGCCGGTAGAGTAATTACTGCATATTCCAGTCCATCTGAACTTAAACAATATGGCATTAAAAATCATGCTTTGACAACCACTAGACTTCTGAAGAAATTAAGCAAGAGCAGAAGTAGAGCATTTGGCTTGTGTTTCCAATTCCACCTTCCCTGATAACCTCTGACCCATCGCCTAACAAGAGCCAATCCACTTCTGTCATCAAAATACTCAGTGATCCTATCTCTGAGATTGTGAGTTCCAAAGGCACACAGCCCTCTGGGAAAAAAAAACATTGCTTCTCGCCTCTGTCTTACAAGAGTGACCTCTGATTTTGAGACAGCAGCCCGCATTCTAAACTGGCCCACAAGAGGAAACGTCCCTTAGCATTTCCACCTTGTCAAGACCACTCAGGATCTTATACACTTCAAACAAATCACCTGCCATTCTTCACCTTAGAAAATGTTTACAGAACCTTTACTCGAAACCCATGCATGCCTTCTTAAACTGCTATTCAGCAAAAAATTCTGAATGAAAAGCACACAACTTCAAAGAAAAAAAAATCAATTTTTAAAGATCACTCCTCAGAGGCATCAACTGACTATTTAACAATTTGGTGATTTATTTTGAGAAAGGGCATCCTGTACTTGATGTTTCTTTTTCGTGCAAAGTTGGAGTGAACAAGATGGTGCTCTCAGGACGGCGATTTATAGAAAGGCATTAATAATAAATGGCCCGGTAGAATAAGCAAATCACGAAGGACAATGGATAAGCAAATAGTGTAATGTTTAGCACCACAGAAGAAAAGAATAATTATTATTCTCTCTTTCATACATAAACAGAGACAGCACTGCCAGCAGGATTAAACTGCTACATCTGGGATGGAGGATTCCAGAATTAGACAGCATCGGTTTAGGGTGAGAGGGGAAAAACTTAAAAGGAACCTAAGGGGCAACCTTTTCACACAGAGGGTGGTGCATGTATGGAATGAGCTGCCAGAGGAAGTGGTGCAGGCTGGTACAATTTCAACTTTTAAAAGGCGTCTGGATGGATATATGAATAGGAAGAACATGACTCAAGTGCTGGCAAATGGGATTAGATTAATTTAGGATATCTGGATGACATGGATGAGTTGGACTGAAGGACTGTTTCCGTGCTGCACATCTCTATGACTCTATGCTTCCCTCTGTGACTACCTGGTCAGGTCCACGCCCCCCTACGACCCACCCTCCCATCCTGGCACTTTCCCCTGCCACCGCAGGAACTGTAAAACCTGTGCCCACACCTCCTCCCTCACCTCTATCCAAGGCCCTAAAGGAGCCTTCCACATCCATCAAAGTTTTACTTGCACATCCACTAATATCATTTATTGTATCCCGATGTGGTCTCCTCTACATTGGGGAGACTGGGCGCCTCCTAGCAGAGCGCTTTAGGGAACATCTCCGAGACACCCGCACCAATCAACCAAACCGCCCCGTGGCCCAACATTTCAACTCCCCCTCCCACTCTGCCGAGGACATGGAGGTCCTGGGCCTCCTTCACCGCCACTCCCTCACCACCAGACGCATCTTCCGCCTCGGAACACTTCAGCCCCAGGGCATCAATGTGGACTTCAACAGCTTCCTCATTTCCCCTTCCCCCACCTCTTCCTACTTTCAAACTTCCAGCTCAGCACTGTCCCCTTGACTTGTCCGGACTTGTCCGACCTGCCTAGCTCCTTTTCCACCGACCCACTCCACCCTCTCCTCCCTGACCTATCACCTTCATCTCCTCCCCCACTCACCTATTGTACTCTATGCTACTTTCTCCCCACACTGACCCTCCTCTAGCTTATCTCTCCACGCTTCAGGCTCTCTGCCTTTATTCCTGATGAAGGCTTTTGCCCGAAACGTCGATTTTGCTGCTCGTCAGATGCTGCCTGAATTGCTGTGCTCTTCCAGCACCACTGATCCAGACTCTATGCTATGGTCCATGGAACATTTTATGCCCATTTTAAAGAATTATTCACTGCCTATTCAGAAAAGAACATATACTGAGCATTTATTTGTGAAGCCACCAGACTGTTTTATACTTTCTCCTTGTGTGGCATGTGTGGCTCAGTTGGAGACATGCTTACTCAAGTTACTGAGTTCAAGTCCAACTCCAGGACTAGTGCATAGCAGTCAATGCTGCTGGTACAGTACTTAATGAATGCTGTGTTGTTTTTCAACTGAGATCTTAAACGGGAGCCCTTTTTGGCTTTAGATGTAAAATATGCCCCTGCACTATATAAAAAAAAGTAGGGGATTTATTCCGAGTTCACCTCAATCCACATTCCAAACACACAGTGATCTGGTCAATACCACATTGCTGACTGTGGAGCTTACTACATGCTGATTGGTTGCCGTGTTACTGTTGTTACACAGATGGCTGCAATTCAAATGTATTTACTTTGCAGTAAAGTGATTTGAGATATTCAGTGATTGTGAAAGGGGCTACATGAATGCAATATTTTCTTTTATGTTGAAATTGTTGATTTGGAGATTAGCATGTGATATTGGAAAATATGGTATTGAAACAGTTTGATTTTGATTGTTAGACCAATGAATCTCAATAATACAGGGTTGGCTTGCACCTCGAAGCTGTGCTGTCCTGATGCAGGAGTATTCACGAGATGTAGAGGAAGACTTTCGGATTCATGTACTAGGGTAGATAGGGTGCAACTGTTCCCCTTGTAAGATGAACATGAAGGAGACCATAAATTTAAAGCAACGTGCAAAAGAAACGAGGGAGCTGTGACAAGACAACTTTTTCACACAGCAAATAGTCTTGGATATGGAATGCATTGCATGGAAATGTGGTGGAGGCAGGTTCAATTGAATCATTCAAGTAGGCATTGGATGATTATTTAGATAAAAATAATGTGCAAGGATGTGGGAAAAAAGCAGGAGATTGGCAGTAGGTAACGATACACATTTAAAGAACCAGTGCAAACATGATGGGCTGAACAGCCTCCTTCTATGCAATTGCACCTTTGTTATTGTGTGTTTCTATGAACTCAGTACGTTCTACTAATGAACGTGGAACAATTTGACAATTTGGGCTGAATGGACTCTTTTTTCCACTTAGGGATTCTATAAACACTTAGTGACTGCAGCCAATATTCCATTAGGCCATTCTTTAAAACACGATGTTGATGCTTCCCATCTCTCATTCACAGAACCTGTAGGTGTGCATTGGGTATGCCTTCACCTTCTGGCCTTATTTGATTTTGAAAACTTCATTCAGTTTACGTTAATTCTATGTTGAGCACTTCCAGTGAGGACTGTGCCTCATGATCTCCAGGAAGGGTTGATTGTATTCCTAATAATGTTTGGAGAAAATTAGAATATTTTCATGAAGAGTCGGTTACCACACCCAACAGCCCACTGGAGGTTTCCCTACCCCCACCACTCCATCCCAACGCTCCTTCATTCTGACTTCAGTATTTTTGCAAGTTACTGACACTGTGGGGCAGCTTTGTTACTTACACCTGCAACCTCTTCAGATCAATAATTGCTGAAGGCTACATCAAAACACAGAGGTAAGATCTTTCTGTCATGACAACAAAAGCCTTTTGACCTTGATATTTCCTAACTGAGAACTGCTGTTTGTTTTCCTATGTTGGGTGTTATCAGACACCATGAATTAGACGATCGCTTGGTTTCATTCTTTTTACTCAAATGCATCCTGTTTTGCCTTTCTTTTATGCAACCAAGTTCTGTTTTCTTTTATCACTTGATAATCTTGTCACTGCAGGAGAATGGGGTGAAAGAAAGTGAGAGGATGTGTGAGTGCAGTGACTGATTGAAAGCAGTATAAAATAAAATACAGAGACAACACTACCCTCTAGTGGTACAAGAATCCTACTGCATGTGGTGTTGGCTGACGGTTTCTTATCTCCCAGTATTATCCACATCCAACTGTACTGCACACTTCTTAAATCACTCACAAAATAATTTTACAAAATTGCATTCGTCACACCATGCAATTACTCCTTTACCACTAATTCACTTCTGAAATTAAAACTTAATTTGACTCCTAAATATGTTTTAATATGCTGAACTTCAAAACATATCATCTAAAATTTTACTTTGTCGTAAGAAATCCATGTAAACAGAGCATTATTTGGCTGTGTAGTTATCTTGTTTTTTAAACCCAGTGAATGTCTTTCCACATGCTCTCCGCAATTTCAAACTCAGTCTCTTCAAACCTGACACTTCAAACACTTTGCACCAATTGGCAAATAAAGCAATATCATTTCCACAGCCTCCTTAATGTGGATACTATTCCAGGCTTTCAAACACTTACAATAATGCACAGTCACCATACTTGTTCTTATAGGGCTGGTGTGTTTTGTAAAGGTTACAGCTGCAGAATGCCCACTAGGCACCCCCACGCTTGCAGATTCTCTCACACACTCTATCCCTCTCTCTCACTCTCTTTCACTCTCTTTCTCTCTCATTCTAATAAGAGAGAAACTAATTATTGCTCCTTGACATTCATTGGCATTACAATCACTGTATTCCCCATTATCAACACCTTGCGGGTTACTATTGACTGAAGCAGGTAAACTATATAAATACTATGGCTACAAAAAAAAGGGCAGGAGCCAGGAATCTTGCAGCGAGTAACACACTCCTGACTCGCCAAAGTCTGTCCACCATCTACAAGGCTTTTAGCACAAGTCACAAGAGCAATGGAATACTCCCACATTATTAAATTCGTTCATGGGATGGGGGTGTCACAGTCCAGGCCAGCATTTATTGCCCAAAGTTAAGAATCAACCACATTGCTGTGGTTCTGGAATCATATGTAGACCAGACAAGGACACCAGTTTCCTTCTCTAAAGGATATTAGTGAACCAGATGAGCTTTTCCAAGAATTGACAAAACAGTCAGCGTTAAACTCTTAATTCTATATGCTTACTAATTTTAAATTCAACCATTTGCCATTGCAGGATTTGAGCCGAGGTCCTCAGAACATTACCTGGTTTGTCTAGATAAGCAGTGATAACATCATTATGCCATCACCTGCCAGATGAGTACACTGCCATGAAACTCAGAGCTTTGTATCATTCAGTACATCCAATACAAAGCAGCCACTTGATTGGCATCATATCCTCAAAGCAGCCACTTGATTGGCATCATATCCTCAAAGCAGCCACTTGATTGGCATCTTAACCTCAAAGTAACCCGCTTGATTGGCATCATAACCTCAAAGTAACCCGCTTGATTGGCATCATATCCTCAAATATTCATTCCTACTCCCTGACGCACAATGGCAGCTATTGTGCAATCTAATAATTGCATAAATTCCAAACCCAAGGCCTCTGCCATCTAGAAGGGCACGAGCAACAGTTACATGAAAACACCAAAAGCTGCAAATTCCCCTCCAGGTCACTCACTGTCCTGACTTGAAAATGTATTGCTGTTCCATCAGTGTCATCTATAGTAATGGAACCATACAGTGCAGGAAGTATAACGTTGAAAGTTAAAGATCCATTATGAACGATTCTGCAACACAGGGAGTGTCAGATAGCACAGAATTTATATGTACTTCACAAGAAAGAATTCTTGCTCTTGAACATGAATGATCTGAATCTTCTTCAAATGGTGGAAATAATGAAATTAGTTGAAGACAGGAATCCAGTGGACAAAGAACAGCTAGTCATGAAACAAAAGGTTAAAAATATTTGTTTATTGAACATTTGGCAGTGGAGCAACAAGAAAGGACAACTGGCAGGAGATTTTGAAGGGCTCCCTAGTTTCCTGGTGAAATTCAAACAGAAGGTAAAATTAATTGAGCTGAGTGATGTTTTATAGCATCAGCTGAATGGAAACCTGTGACTATATAGGGTTGTCAGAAAAGCTCTTCCATTTCTCTCATTATTGAAAAGTGTTCAGATTGTAATAACCTGCAAAGCCTGTAAGGAAACAGGAATGATGAGGCAACAAATTAGTCATATATCACACTGAAGCTGATAGATAAATCATGAACTGAAGTTGTTCAGACTTTAACATAGCCCGGCCAACAAACTGTCGTGGCAGATTTCAGTCTGAAGTCAAATGCTGAGAATGTGTAAGATTCAAGGAGAACATTTCATTCTTTACCTTCCCAGGAAGAATCATCAGAACTACAGACTGGGGTCATGTTCATCAGGAAGCAATCCTCAAGTGGTATGACTGAGGAAATGAACACATTGGTTTCACCAATAATGGGACTATCGTGGGCAAATTACTGCATCCAAACCAAATGAATAGATTGCAGTAAAGAAGCTACATACTTTAGCACAGATACCAGCAGATTAAGTTTATAAATCTGTACGTGTTAATCAAAGATATAACTCCATGGAAGCCACTGCTGAGATGGGAAGACCACTGTCCAAAGATTGAGGAACTGGTCAAGAAGAAATTGCCTGATCCAGAACTGCAGAATACTACAGAAATTTCCTGTTCCAGTCAGGCAGATACACTCTGCAAAGTAAATTCATGAGATGAAAGATCCTTCAGATATTGCAATAGTGTAATTGGCTGGTTCAGCAGAAAATACACCCTCCATGAAGGAAATTCAAGAGATAAAAGGTGCTCCAATTTAAAGGGACCTATAGACTTAGTCAAGAACTAAGTCAAATTCAGCTCTGTTCACCAAGAGATCAATCAGTCTTCCAAATCTGAACAGAACACATTCTGGGGAAATAGTGGTACCTCCAAACCACCCAGACTTGTGAACTCAGAGGCTTAGGAGGAGATATGATAGCAGTAAAACTAATTACATACATAAATATATAAATATTAATAATGGGGAAAAAGCTTGGTAGCATGTAGTATAAGGGTATAAGATCTGAAAGGGTTAATGCACATTAAACACCTCCCATTACTTTGTGAGTGAACAACTAAGGATTTTGAAAGAGTAAGCCCCACCATCCTGTTCATCTTCAAAGTCTCTGCAATAACATCCATCATATTCATGTGGCTTGTACCTAGGTGGTCTTATGCAGTAAACTGTATTTTATTTAAGACAAGAGTCTCTTCTCATTAAACAACCAACTGATTTTCCTCTAGCACACAAAAAATAGACCTTGTAGGTCTTACCAGCAAAGAGGATGGTGGCAAAACAAAATTGACCAGATAGCGCATGCAACACAGTGTGCAGTGGTGAGCACTCATATTGCAATAGGTTCTCATATTGACACCCAAGGGCACAACACTCCAAACTCCACTTCAGCGTAAAGTACAACTGCTCACTTCAACTTCCTGTCCCTTCAACTTCCTGTCCCTTATCCAATATGGCATATAAGATTAGATTAGATTCTCTACAATATGAAAACAGGCCAGTCAGACCAATAAGTCCACAACCCTCCTCCAAAGAGAAACCCACCCCAACCTATTTCCCTACCCTATATTTACCCCTGACTAATGCACCTAACAAAGTGGGCAATTTAGCATGGCCAACACACCTGACCTGCACGTCTTTGGATTGTGGGAGGAAACCGGAGCACCCCCACACGGACACAGGGAGAATGTGCAAACTCCACACAGACAGGCAGGAATTGAACCCAGGACCCTGGTGCTGTGAGACAGCAGTGCTAACCACTGAGCCACCATGCCAAAATATATGCAGCCCTTCGATTCCAAGTGCTTTAATTTTGCTAAAGGTTGATTTCATTGCAGATTAGCAAAAACCTTTTGAAAGTCCATATACAGAACATCAACTGCAATACCTTGGGGATATAAATAGTGCTAAAGTACCTTAAAAGTGATGTTTTATCCAGGGGATCTTTGAAGGTATGTAGAAGCCTCTCAGAGCAGATCAGAAAATAATTACACTATTTCAGTGTAACTATTTCAATACATCACTAACTGCTATTATGAATTTAATTTTCCATCATGCACCAGCTATTTAAAGAGAATGTATATATTTAATGAAATCTAATGGTTTGTAACTTCACATCTCCCATATTGAACTAAAGCATTATGAAGTTACATAAATTTATTTTATGACATTTTTGAGAGAAAGGAAACCAACAATTGCTTCATGCAAGACAGCAATAATATAAACAAACAAACAATGATGTCGGGGCATCAGTTGCTCAAGCCTGTTCCACCATTACTAAGATCATGGTTGATCTGTTTGTATTTTGAATACCACACTGATCCCACCTCTACCATCTCCTGACACAGAATTCCAAATTTGCTCCAGACTCTGAAAGAAAAAAAATGTCATCATTCTGGACTGAAAGGGGAGACCATTAATTTTAAAATGGTGTATCCTAGTCCTGGACTCACCCACAAGAGGAAACATCCTTTTCATGTTCATCTTGTCAAGACCATTCAAGATCTTAACCACTTCAAACAAATCACCCGAACTCTTCTAAACACCAATGAAACAAGGCCAGTTGATCCAATCTTTGTTTATGAAACAATATGTTCATTCCAGATATCAATCCAGATAACTTTCTCCAATGTATTCACATAATTCCTTAAATAACGAGATCAAAACTACATATAGTATTTAAGATACAGGCTCACCAATGACCTGTATAACTGGAGCATAATCTTACTTACATGTTCACTTTGTCTCTTAATAAAAGATATGATTTCATTTGTCTTCCTAATCACTTGCTTTGTGTGCATACGTTTTGTAACTCATGGACTGGAACACCTAGACCGCTCTGGTCTCTTCTAAGGTTATTCACCATTTAAATAACGCTCTGCTTTTTAAAATTCTTTCTGCTGAATAATTTTGTATTTTGCCACATTATTCTCCACTCCAGGCTTTTGTCCACTCACTTAGACTATAGACATCTGTCTGCATCTTTGTTATGTCATCCTCATAACAGACTTTCCTCATTTTCTTTGTGTCATTTGGAAATTTAACAACCACATCTTAAATTGTACACATTTGGAAGGCCAACACAGACCTCTGTAGGACCCCACTTATCACTGTCAGCCAATCTGAAAAAGACCCATTCATGTACAGCTCAGCTTCCTGCGAGTCAATAAATCCTCTCTCTATGCCAGTGTGTTATCCTGTACACCTTGACCTGCTACTTTGCACAATTAATTTTTATATGAAACCTTATCAAATGTCTTCTTGAATTCCAAATACAGGATCTAGTCTACAGGTTCCCTTTTACCCACAGTACATAAAGAATTCCATCAAATTAGTTAAACATGATTTCTGTTTCACATAATTCCCATTTGCCCTGAGCTATACCCTCCTTAATAATCAACTCTAACACCTTCCCCACAGCAGACATTAAGATAACTAGCCTTTAACTTCTTCCTTTCTGCTTGCCTTCCTTCTTGAATAGTTATATTTGCTTTCTAATCTGATGGAACATCAAACATTGAAATGTAGAGAATATGGAAAATAGGTACAAGGGAAGGCCAGTCAACCCATTGAGTCTGCTCTGTCTTTCAACATGTCCTCCATCTCTCTGCCTTACTTCAGTGTTCTTCCCACACTCCTTCACATCTTTAGCACCTAGAAATCTATTGATGTCTTTCTTACGCATATTTACTTCAATAGCCTTTTTGTGATAGAGAATGCCACTGGTTCATCACCCTTTGGTGGGCGGCACGGTGGCACAGTGGTTACCACTGCTGCCTCACAGTGCCAGAGACCCGGGTTCAATTCCCGCCTCAGGCGACTGACTGTGTGGAGTTTACACGTTCTCCCCGTGTCTGCGTGGGTTTCCTCTGGGTGCTCCGGTTTCCTCCCACAGTCCAATGATGTGCACATCAGATGAATTGGCCATGCCAAATTGCCCATAGTGTTAGGTAAAGGGGTAAATGTACGGGAATGGGTGGGTTACGCTTCGGCGGGTCAGTGTGGACTTGTTGGGCCGAAGGGTCTGTTTCCACACTGTAAGTAATCTAATCTAATCTAATCTCTGAGTGAGGAAAGTTCTCCTGCTGTCAGTCTGAAATGGCTTACCGTGGATCCTGAAGCTATGACCCCTTGCTCTGGATTCCCTCTGGCCAGAGGAAGCACCATCCGTTGTTGCATCCAATATGCTCAGTCAAGTCTCGACTTTGTATGTTATAGTGTGATTCCCTCTCATTCTTCTAAACTCCAGTGAATACAAGCCCAGTCAATCCAATCTCTCCTCATTTGACAAACCTGCCATGCCAGGAATCATTTTGGTGAACCTTTCTTCCACTCTCTCTAAATGAAGTAAATCTCTTTTTTGGAAAGGAAACCCAAAACTGAGCATAATATTTCAGATGTGCTCTCACCAAGGCAGCGTATACTAGAATAAGAGTTCCCTGATCCAGTACACCAACCGTCTTGCACTGGAGGCTGATGTACCATTTGATACAGCGAAGCAATGTATAGACTGCACTGTAAGGTGAGGAGAAATAGCCTGAATTTTCTGGCAATCCAACCACAGTTTGTTAATTATCTTTCCAGGTTCATATGCAAAACAAAAGCTATGTTCTTTATAAAGATTGGAATAGAAACCCTGGTTGTGATTAAAGCAGCAGTTCTCTTAGTCTAACATTTTGTTTTTAACTTCTGGTGGCAAATAATTATAAAATGGTCAAATGTGAAATAGACAATGAACCAAACAGCCAATTGAGTTTAACAATAGTCAATTATAACATCAACTTGCACACAGGAGTGTGGGACAAAAATGAATGCGGAAAACGATAACTGAAAATGCAACACACTCCACTACATTATGGTCTAGACCAGTATATTTGCTGTTACCATGGCCGCCATACGGACAGACATGCACTTAGATAGGCTGCATTTTTCCTAGGAGGGAATTACAATTGTCAATAAATTTCCTGTAGGAAAGAGAAAGGAAAGAATATAAGTACAACCATCTAATTTAAAAATATAAGGAAGTCCTAGTTGAAGGTATTTTCCTTCAATCCATTATCAAATAGACCCCAACAATTACTGCTGGTACTTTAACATGGGAACTTATTCACAATTAATAAACTGTACAAGGTGATAAGGTGGCCCTAGAATCCACTAAAATCATTATATTCAAGGTTTTAACATTACCATACCATCAATTCCATTATCATGTTAAGAGGCATGGACTGTGTGAATAAGAATCCATAAGTTCACCCAGGAAACATGTTACTTTATCTGACACGCAGGATAAAAACAGGTAGAGCATTAAGACTGATCAGCAATAAAAGATTACAATAACTTACCAGAAACTCAACAACTTTGAGGATAGTGTAGTAAATATGTTTCAGCAGCACAACAGTTACTTGCTCCATTTTCTAAGAGTGAATGAATTGTGTCCACATTGAAAATCTTAACCCATGCACGGTTGAAGTACAGCAAAGAAACTCTCTTTTTATCCAGCTATCAATCTTGCAGGGAATTCATGAGGATGCACCAACAGCAACCTTAGCTGCAGTCATTTACACTTATACTCAGAATGTTCTTCATTCCTTCTTTCGTCTTTTAAAAATCGACCCACGTCTTCAACTCACTAAATGAAGTAATTTTCAATAAAGTATGGTTTAGTAACATTAGCAATGGATAATGGAATTTGCCAACATTGATGCCATTTTGATACGTAGATGATTGTTGGAAGCACCTTCCTTTGTAGTCATCAGCCTGACTAAGCATTTGACTTATTCCTAATACCCCAGTGCCTCCAGAACAAGTGATTGAACCTAATTCTGTGGTATTTGTAATAACTCCAAGTTGCAGTTTGCAGCTGGGAATATTCTACCTGTATTAATGGTACTCCCCAATTAAACTTGAGTTAATTCTGTTACTCCGGTTGAAGGGTGTCTCATAATTACATTCGAGTAAACTGTGTTATTCCAGTGTTAGTTCAACTCAAGAGTAAATTGACATCCGATTTAATGCCAATTTAATGCCAATTTAATGCTGTGGTGACAAGTTGGAAACTTAAAATCTTACATTGACAAATTCATTTTGGACAACACTGAAACCTGGATGCCAGCACAAATAAGGGACCAAATTTATATGCTATCTGGATTTATTTTCTGCTGAAATCAGGCTGGATAACTTTAACTTTACATAGTAAATTCAAACAGGGAATATTGGCAATTGAAATAGATCATGAAATATCCAATCTTCATAATGAAAATAGAAAATGCTAGAAATCCTGGGAGGCCAGGCAGCACCTGCAGAAAGAGAAAAACAAATCTGATATCTGAGGGCAATAACCTTCAATAATGACTTAAGAAAGATAGAGATCAACATGCTTTAAGAAATAACACAGGCAGGGAAAGGGGGAGGCAAGTGAAGAATAAAATGAGGAAAGTTTGACATAGAGCCAAAGGTTGAAGAGGTCAAATGATAGAAAGGATTATGATACGGGATAAAAGTGGGTGATAATTGGACATTTCATCGAGTCGCAGAGTCATAGAGATGTACAGCATAGAATCTGACCCTTCTGTCTAACTCATCCATGCTAACCAGATATCCTAACCTAATCTAGTCCCATTTGCCAACACTTGTCCCATATCCCTCTGAACCCTTCCTATTCATACACCATCCAGATGCCTTTGAAATGTTGTAATTGTACTAGCCTCCACCACTTCCTCTAGTAGCTCACTCCATACATGCATGACCCTCTGTGTGAAAATGTTGCCCCTTAGGTCCCTTTTATATCTTTCCCCTCTCACCCTAAACCTATGCCGTGTAGTTCTGGACTGCCCCACCCCAGGGAAAAGAGCTTGTCAATTTACCCTATCCATCCCCTCATGATTTTATAAACCTCTATGAGTTCACCCATCAGCCTACGACGCTCCAGGGAAAACAGCCCCAGCCTATTCAACCTCTTCCTATAGCTTACACACTCCAACCCTGGCAACATCCTCGTAAATCTTTTCAGAACACTTTCAAGTTTCACAACTTCCTTCTTACAGCAGGGAGACCAGAATTGCACACAATATTCCAAAAGTGACCTAATGAATGTCCTGTACAGCTGCAACATGACCTCCCAACTCCTGCACTCGATGCTTCATCCAATAAAGGAAAGCATACCAAACACCTTCTTTGCTATCCTTTCAAGAAACTATGAACCTGCACTCCAACGCCTCTTTGTTCGGCATCCTTACCATTAAGTGTGTAAGTCCTGGTCTGATTTTTCTTTCCAAAATACAGCACCTCACATTTATCTGAATTAAACTCCATTTGCCACTCCTCAGCCCATTGGCCATCTGATCAAGATCCCGTTGTACTCTGAGGTAATCTTTTTACTATGGACTACACTTCTAATTTTGGTGTCATCTGCAAACTCACTAACTGTACCTCCGATGTTCACATCCAAATCATTTATACAAATGACGAAAAGCAGTGGATGCAGCACTTGTGGCACACCACTGGTCACAGGCCTCCATTCTGAAAAGCAATCCGCCACCACCACTTTCTGTCTTGTACCTTCGAGCCAGTTATGTATCCAACTGGCTAGTCCTCCCAGTATTCCATGTGATCTAACCTTGCTAACCAGTCTCCCAAGAGAAATCTTGTCAAATGCCTGACTGAAGTTCAGAGAGATCACGTCCACTCTCTGCCCTCATCAATCCTCTTTGTTACTCCCTCAAAAAACTTTGATGGATAGGCCAATGGGCTGAGAAGTTGTAGATGGAGATTAATTTAGATAAATAGGATGTGTTACATTTTCATAAGGCAAATCAGAGCAGGACTCATACAATTAATGGTACGGTCTGGGGGAGTGTTACTGAAGAGAAGTGAGGGTGCAGGTTCATTGTCCCTGGAAGATGGAATGACAGGTAGAAGGGGAGTGAAGAAGGCATTTGGCACGCTTGGCCTCAACCAGAATCTTAGGTTCATGTCACACCACAGGTGACCCCACGACACTATACACTCTCACACACACTCACACACAGGTGAGCACACTACACTGTACACTCACACACACTCACAACACAGGTGACCCCGCTACACTGTACAGCCTCACAAACACTCTCAAACACAGGTGACCCCACTACACTGTACACCCTCACAAACACTCTCAAACACAGGTGACCCCACTACACTGTACACCCTCACAAACGCTCTCAAACACAGGTGACCCCACTACACTGTACACCCTCACAAACACTCTCAAACACAGGTGACCCCACTACACTGTACACCCTCACAAACACTCTCAAACACAGGTGACCCCACTACACTATACACTCTCACACACACACTCAAACACAGGTGACCCCGCTACACTGTACAGCCTCACAAACACTCTCAAACACAGGTGACCCCACTACACTGTACACCCTCACAAACACTCTCAAACACAGGTGACCCCACTACACTGTACACCCTCACAAACGCTCTCAAACACAGGTGACCCCACTACACTGTACACCCTCACAAACACTCTCAAACACAGGTGACCCCACTACACTGTACACCCTCACAAACACTCTCAAACACAGGTGACCCCACTACACTGTACACCCTCACAAACACTCTCAAACACAGGTGACCCCACTACACTATACACTCTCACACACACACTCAAACACAGGTGACCCCGCTACACTGTACACCCTCACAAACACTCTCAAACACAGGTGACCCCACTACACTGTACACCCTCACAAACACTCTCAAACACAGGTGACCCCACTACACTGTACACCCTCACAAACACTCTCAAACACAGGTGACCCCACTACACTGTACACCCTCACAAACACTCTCAAACACAGGTGACCGCACTACACTATACACTCTCACACACACACTCAAACACAGGTGACCCCACTACACTGTACACCCTCACAAACACTCTCAAACACAGGTGACCGCACTACACTATACACTCTCACACACACACTCAAACACAGGTGACCCCGCTACACTGTACACCCTCACAAACACTCTCAAACACAGGTGACCCCACTACACTGTACACCCTCACAAACACTCTCAAACACAGGTGACCGCACTACACTATACACTCTCACACACACACTCAAACACAGGTGACCCCGCTACACTGTACACCCTCACAAACACTCTCAAACACAGGTGACCCCACTACACTGTACACCCTCACAAACACTCTCAAACACAGGTGACCCCACTACACTGTACACCCACACAAACACTCTCAAACACAGGTGACCCCACTACACTGTACACCCACAAAAACACTCTCAAAAACAGGTGACCCCACGACGCTGTACACTCTCCCACACACTCACACAGGTGACCCCACTAAACTGTACACTCTCTCACACAGGTGACCACACTACACTGTACACTCTCGCACACACTCACACCACAGGTGACCCCACTACGCTGTGCACTCTCCCACACTCACACCACAGGTGACCCCACTGCACTATGCACTCACACACACGCACACACAGCTGATCCCTCGACACTATACACTCTCACACACACAAAAGTGACAACACTACACTTTACACCCTCACACACACTCACAACACAGGTGACCACACTACAGTACACACTATCATAAACACACACACAGGTGACCCCACTACACTATACACTCTCACACACACGCACACACAGGTGACCCCACTACACAATACACTCTCACACACACAAAAGTGACCACATTACACTGTACACTCTCCCACACACTCAAACACAGGTGACCCCACTACACTGTACACCCTCACACACACTCACACCACATGTGACCCCACTACTCTGTATACTCTCACACACTCACACACACAGGTGACCCCACTACACTATGCACTCCCACACACACTCACACTACAGGTGACCACACTGCACTGTACATTCTCACAAACACTCACACACAGGTGACCCCATTACATTAAATAAACTCACACACACTCATACCACAGGTGACCCCACTACGCTATACACTCTCACACACACTCACACACAGGTGACCACACTACAGTACACGCTCTCACACACACTCACACACAGGTGACCACACTACAGTACACGCTCTCACACACACTCACACCAGAGGTGACCAAACTACACTATAGCCTCTCACACACATTCACACCACAGGTGACCACACTATGCTATACACTCTCCCATACACTCACACACAGGTGACCACTCTACACTATACACTCTCACACACAGTCACACACAAGTGACCGCACTACACTGTGCACTCACACACACTCAAACACAGGTGAGCTCACTACACTATACACTCACACACACAGGAGACCGCACTACACTGTGCACTCACACACACTCAGACACAGGTGACCCCACTGCACTGTACACTCTCACACGCACTCACACACAGGTGACCCCATTGCACTAAATATACTCACACACACTCACACCACAGGTGACCCCACTATGCTATACACTCAAACACACATACACAGGTGACCACACTACATTACAGCGGCATTTTCGCTGTATTTTCGCTACATTTTCGCTACATTTTCGGCGGCACGGTGGCACAGTAGTTAGCACTGCTGCCTCGCAGCGCCAGAGACCCGGGTTCAATTCCCGACTCAGGCGACTGACTGTGTGGAGTTTGCACGTTCTCCCCGTGTCTGCGTGGGTTTCCTCCGGGTGCTCCGGTTTCCTCCCACAGTCCAAAGATGTGCAGGTTAGGTGAATTGGCCATACTAAATTGCCCGTAGTGTTAGGTAAGGGGTAAATGTAGGGGTATGGGTGGGTTTCGCTTTGGCGGGTCGGTGTGGACTTGTTGGGCCGAAGGGCCTGTTTCCACACTGTAATCTAATCTAATCTAATTACACACTCTCAGACACACTCACACCAGAGGTGACCACACGACACTGTAGCCTCTCATACACATTCACACCACAGATGACCACACTACGCTATACACTCTCCCATACACTCACACAGAGGTGACAACACAAAGCTATACACTCTCACCCACACTCACACCACAGGTGACCCCACTACACTGTACACTCTCACACACACTCACACACAGGTGACCCCACTACACTATACACTCACACACACACTGACACACAGTGACGTGACTACACTGTAAACTCTCACACACTCACACCACAGGTAACCACACAAAACTATACACTCTTACACACACTCACACACAGGTGACCCCACTACACTAAATAAACACTCACACACTCACACCACAGGTGACCACACGACATTACACACTCTCCCATACACTCACACACAGGTGACCACACAAAGCGATACACTCTCACACACACTCACACACAGGTGACCCCACTACACTATACACTCACACACACACTCACACACAGGTGACCCCACTACACTAGACACTCACACACACTCACACACAGTTGACCCCACTACACTATACACTCTCACACACACTCACACCAGAGGTGACCACACTACACTGTACCCTCTCACACACATTCACACCACTGGTGACCACACTAAGCAATACACTCTCACACACACTGACACACAGGTGACCCCACTACACTATACACTCACACACACACTCACACACAGGTGACCCCACTACACTAGACACTCTCACTCACACTCAAACACAAGTGACCCCACTACACTATACACTCACACACACACTCACACACAGGTGACCCCACTACACTAGACCCTCTCACTCACAGATGACCACACTACGCTATACACTCTCCCATACACTCACACAGAGGTGACAACACAAAGCTATACACTCTCACACACACTCACACCACAGGTGACCCCACTACACTGTATACTCTCACACACACTCACACACAGGTGACCCCACTACACTATACACTCTCACACACACTCACACACAGGTGACCCCACGACACTATACACTCACACACACACTCACACACAGGTGACAACACTACACTGTAAATTCTCACACACTCACACACACAGGTGACCTCAATACACTGTACACTCTCACACACACTCACACACAGGAGACCGCACTACACTATGCACTCACACACACTCACGCACAGGTGACCCCACTACACTATACACTCTCACACAGACACTCACACCACAGTTGACCACACTACACAATATACTCTCACACACACTCACACACAGGTGACGCCACTACACTGTACAATCTCCCACACACTCACAAACAGGTGACCCCACTACACTATACACACTCACACACATTCACACACGGGTGACCTCACGGCACTGTACATTCTCACACACACTCACACACAGGTGACCCCACTACATTACACACTCTCACACACACTCACACCAGAGGTGACCACACTACACTATACCCTCTCACACACATTCACACCACAGGTGACCACACTAAGCAATACACTCTCACACACACTGACACACAGGTGACCCCACTACACTATACACTCACACACGCACTCACACACAGGTGACCCCACTACACTAGACACTCTCACTCACACTCAAACACAAGTGACCCCACTACACTAGACACTCTCACACACACTCACACCAGAGGTGACCACACTACACTGTAGCCTCTCACACACATTCACACCACAGGTGACCACACTAAGCTATACACTTTCACACACTCACACACAGGTGACCCCACTACACTATACACTCACACACACACTCACACACAGGTGACCCCACTACACTAGACCCTCTCACTCACACTCAAACACAAGTGACCCCACTACACTGTACACTCTCACACACACACACTACAGGTGACCACACCACACTATACACTCTTACACAGACTCAAACACAAGTGATCCCACTACACTATACACTCTCACACACACTCACACCACAGGAGACCCCACTACACTGTACACACACACACACTCGCGCCACAGGTGACCCCACGACACTGTATACACTCACACACACACTCACACAGAGGTGACCACACTACACTGTAAATTCTCACACACTCACACACACAGGTGACCTCAATACAGTATACACTCTCACACACACTCACAGCACAGGTGACCACACTACACTATACACTCTCACACACAGTCACATACAGGTGAGCGCACTGCACTGTGCACTCACACACAGGTGACCCCACTACACTATACACTCACACACAGGAGACCGCACTACACTGTGCACTCACACACACTCACACACAGGTGTCTCCACTACACTGTACACTCTCAGACACACTGACACACAGGTGACCCCACTACACTGTACAATCTCCCACACACTGACACATAGGTGACCACACTACACTGTACACTCTCACACACACTCACATCACTGGTGACCCCACTACACTGTACACTCTCGCACACACTCACACCACAGGTGACCACACTACACTATACACTCTCACACGCACTCACACACAGGTGACCACACTACACTATACACTCACACACACATGCACACACAGCTGACCCCACTACTATACACACTCACACACACAAAAGTGACTACACTACACTTTACACCCTCACACACACACACCACATGTGACCCCACTACACTGTACACTCTCACACAGAGGTGACCCCACTACACTATGCACTCTCACACACACTCACACACAGGTGACCCCACTGCACTGCACATTCTCACACACACTCACACACAGTTGACCCCACTACACTATACACTCTCACACACACTCAAACACAAGTGATCCCACTACACTATACACTCTCACACACACTCACACCACAGGAGACCCCACTACACTGTACACTCACACACACACTCGCACCACAGGTGACCCCACAACACTGTATACACTCACACACACACTCACACACAGGTGACCACACTACACTGTAAATTCTCACACGCTCTCACACACAGGTGACCTCAATACACGAAACACTCTCACACACACTCACAGTACAGGTGACCACACTACACTATACACTCTCACACACAGTCACACACAGGTGAGCGCACTACACTGTGCACTCACACACACTCACGCACAGGTGACCCCACTACACTATACACTCACACACAGGTGACCCCACTACACTGGACAATCTCCCACACACTGACACATAGGTGACCACACTACACTGTACACTCTCACACACTCTCACACACACAAAAGTGACAACACTACACTTTACACCCTCACACACACTCACAACACAGGTGACCACACTACACTACACACTATCATAAACACACACACAGGTGACCCCACTACACTATACACTCTCACACACACGCACACACAGGTGACCCCACTACACAATACACTCTCACACACACAAAAGTGACCACATTACACTGTACACTCTCCCACACACTCAAACACAGGTGACCCCACTACAATGTACACCCTCACACACACTCACACCACATGTGACCCCACTACTCTGTATACTCTCACACACTCACACACACAGGTGACCCCACTACACTATGTACTCCCACACACACTCACAAAACAGGTGACCACACTGCACTGTACATTCTCACAAACACTCACACACAGGTGACCCCATTACATTAAATAAACTCACACACACTCATACCACAGGTGACCCCACTACGCTATACACTCTCACACACACTCACACACAGGTGACCACACTACAGTACACACTCTCACACACACTCACACCTGAGGTGACCACACTACACTATAGCCTCTCACACACATTCACACCACAGGTGACCACACTATGCTATACACTCTCCCATACACTCACACACAGGTGACCACTCTACACTATACACTCTCACACACAGTCACACACAGGTGACCGCACTACACTGTGCACTCTCACACACACTCACATCACTGGTAACCCCACTACACTGTACACCCTCACACACACTCACACCACAGGTGACCCCACTACACTGTACACTCTCACACAAACACACCACAGGTGACCACACTACACTGTATACTCGCTCACACACTCACACACAAGTGACCACGCTTCACTATACACTCTCAAACACGCTCACACCACAGGTGACCCCATTACATTATACACTTTCCCACACACTCACACACAGGTGACCACACTACACTATGCACTCTCACACGCACTCACACACAGGTGACCACACTACACTATACACTCACACACACGCACACACAGCTGACCCCACTACTATACACACTCACACACACAAAAGTGACTACACTACATTTTACACCCTCACACACACACACCACATGTGACCCCACTACACTGTACACTCTCACACAGAGGTGACCCCACTACACTATGCACTCTCACACACACTCACACACAGGTGACCCCACTGCACTGTACATTCTCACACACACTCACACACAGGTGACCCTACAACAATAAATATACTCACACACACTCACACCACAGGTGACCCCACTACACTATACACTCTCACACACACTCACACACGGGTGACCACACTACATTTCACACTCTCACACACACTCACACCAGAGTTGACCACACTACGCTATACACTCTCCCATACACTCTCACACAGGTGACCACACTAAGCTATACACTCTCACACACACTCACACACAGGTGACCCCATTACACTGTACACTCTCACACACACTCACACACAGGTGACCCCACTACACTAGACACTCTCACACACAATCAAACACAAGTGACCCCACTACACTATACAGTCTCACACACACTCACATCAAAGTTGACCCTACTACACTATACACTCACACACACACTCGCACCACAGGTGTCCCCACTACATATACACTCTCACACACAATCAAACACAAGTGACCCCATTACACTAAATATACTCACACACACTCACACCACAGGTGACCCCACTACGCTAAACACTCTCACACACACTCACACCACAGGTGACCCCACTACGCTAAACACTCTCACACACATTCACACACAGGTGACCACACTACATTACACACTCTCACACACACTCACACCAGAGGTGACCACACTACACTGTAGCCTCTCACACACATTCACACACACAGGTGACCACACTAAGCTATACACTCTCACACACGCTCACACACAGGTGACCCCACTACACTATACACTCTCGCACACAGTCACACACAGGTGACCCCACTACACTATACACACACATGCACTCACACACAGGAGACTGCACTACATTGTGTACTCACACACACTCACAGACAGGTGACCCCACTACACTGTACACTCTCACAGACACTCAGACACAGGTGACCCCACTACACTGTGCACTCACACACACTCAGACACAGGTGACCCCACGACACTGTGCACTCACATACACACACACACAGGTGACCACACTTCATTACACACTCTCACGCACACTCACACCAGAGGTGACCACACTACACTGTACCCTCTCACACACATTCACACCACAGGTGACCACACTATGCAAAAACTCTCCCATACTCTCACACAGGTGACCCCACTAAACTATACACTCACACACACATGCACACACAGCTTACCACACTACACTATACACACTCACACACACAAAAGTGACCACACTACACTTTATACAATCCCACACATTTTCACCACATGTGACCCCACTACACTGTACACTCTCACACACAGGTGACCCCACTACACTATGCACTCGCACACACACTCACACACAGGTGAACCCACTGCACTGTACATTCTCACACACACTCACACACAGGTGACCCTACAACACTAAATATACTCTCACACACACTCACACCACAGGTGACCCCACTACACTATACACTCACACACACAATCATACACAGGTGACCACACTACATTATAAACTCTCTCACACACACACACAGGTTACCCCACTGCACTGTAAATTCTCACACACGCTCACACCACAGGTGACCCCACTACACTGTATACACTCACACAAACACTCACAACATAGGTGACCCCACTACACTGTACACACTCACACACACACACTCACACACAGGTGACTTCACTACTGTTTTAAAAAATTCTCAAGGTCAGGTTCCTAGGAGAGTAGTCTGACACAGAACAAACGACCAAGAGGCGAGTCTGCTAGAATATGGGCATTTTATTCCCCGCAGCGTCGCCAGAACGGGTCTGGCTTATACTCACTCTACATGTTACCAAAACTGGGAGCCGTCAGTTCTCGTAGAGCGGTTGCCAACAACCCACGCTCGGCGGTTAAACGTAACCCCGGAGCAGACTCACCGAACTGGAGACTTTTCCAGCTGATATACTCTTTTCCAGATATAAACATTCATGTGAACAGCAGAGCAAGGCTAAAAAACACATTCCATTCTGGTTACATACAGATAAGAAGATTCACACGGGACTAAGCAACACCTCCATTCCGGTTAGATTCACACATGTATTGGGACATAATTTTTAACCGTTTCACCACATTCCACTGCTTGGAATTTTACACCACAACTACACTATACACTTTCACACACTCTCACAGCACAGGTGACTTCACTACACTGTACACTCTCACACACACACACAGGTGACGCCACTACACTGTACAATCTCCCACACACTCACAAACAGGTGACCCCACTACACTATACACTCTCACGCACACTCAAACACAAGTGATCCCACTACACTATACACTCGCAGACACACTCACACCACAGGTGACCCTACTACACTATACACTCACACACACACTCTCACCACAGGTGATCCCACTACACTATATACTCTCACACACACTCACACCACAGGTGACCACACTACACTATACACTCTCACACGCATTCACACACAGGTGACCCCACTACACTATACATTCTCACACACACTCACACACAGGTGACCACACTACACTATACACTCTCACACACACTCACACACAGGTGACCCCACTACACTGTAAATTCTCACACACTCTCACAGCACAGGTGACTTCACTACACTATACACTCTCACACACACTCACACACAGGTGACCGAACTGCACTGTGCACTCACACACACTCACACACAGGTGCCCCCACAACACTGTACACTCTCACACACACTCACACACAGGTGACCCCACTACACTGTAAACTCTCAGACACACTCACACTACAGGTAACCACACTACACTATACACACACACACTCACACACAGGTGACCGCACTACACTATACACTCTCACACACACTCACACACAGGTGACCGAACTGCACTGTGCACTCAAACACACTCACACACAAGAGGTGACCACACTACACTGTACACTCTCACACACACTCACACAAGAGGTGACCACACTACACTATACACTCTCACACACACTCACACATGTGACCCCACTACACTGTACAAACTCCCACACACTAACACACAGGTGACCCCACTACACTGTACACTCTCACACACACCCACACCAGAGGTGACCCCACTACACTGTACACTCTCACACACACTCACACCACAGGTGACCGAACTACACTGTACACTCTCACACACACTCACACCACAGGTGACCCCACTACACTGTACACTGTCGCACAAACTCACACCACAGGTGACCCCACTACACTGTACACTCTCACACACACTCACACATGTGACGCCACTACACTGTACACTCTCACACACACTCACACCACAGGTGACCACACTACACTGTATACTCTCTCACACACTCTCACACAAGTGACCACACTACACTATGCACTCTCAAACACACTCACACCACAGGTGACCCCATTACATTATACACTATCCCACACACTCACACACAGGTGGCCACACTACGCTATGCACTCGAACACACACTCACACACAGGTGACTACACTAAACAATACACTCACACATACACTCACACACAGGTGACCACACTAAACTATAATCTCTCATACACACTCACACCACAGGTGACCCCACTACACTATACACTCTCACACACACTCACACCACAGGTGACCCAACTACACTATACACTTTCACAGACACTCACACACGGGTGACCCCATCAGACTATACACTCTCACCCACACTCACAACACAGGTAATCCCACTACACTGTACACTCTCACAAACACTCACAAACAGTTGATCCCTGTACACTATACACTCTCACGCACTCACACACAGGTGACCACACTGCACTATACACTCTCACATACACTCACACATAGGTGACCACACTAAACTATAATCTCTCATACACACTCACACCACAGGTGACCCCACTACACTATACACTTTCACACACACTCACATCAGAGGTAACCCCACTACACTATACACTCTCACAAACACTCACACACAGGTGACCCTACTACACTATACACTCTCTCACACACACACAGGTGACCACACTACAATGTACACTCTCACACACACTCACACCACAGGTGACCACACTGCACTATACACTCACACACACTCACACCACAGGTGAACCCACTACACTATACACTTACACACACTCACACACAGGTGACCCCACTACACTATACACTCACACCACAGGTGAACCCACTACACTATATACTCACAGTCACAGTGGCCCCACTACACTGTACATTCACACACACAGTGACCCCACTACACTGTACACTCTCACACACATTCACATCACAGGTGACCCCACTACACTACACTCTCACACACACTCACACACAGGTGCCCACACTACACTGTACACTCTCACACACACTCACACCACAGGTGACCACATTACACTATACAGTCTCACACACAGTGACCCCACTATACTATACACTCACATCACAGGTGACCCCGCTACACTATACCGTCTCACACACACTCACCCACAATGACCCCACTACACTATACTGTACACTCTCACACACTCACATGACTGGTGACCCTACTACACGATACACTCTCGCACACACTCACACATAGACACACATACACCCACTCTTACACACTCACACACTCCTACACTCACACAGACCCTCTCTCATACACATGTTTTCTCTCTCACACACACTCCATCACACTCATGTACACACTGTATCAAGCATGCACAGACACACCCTCTCACATGCGCGCGGGCACACACACACACACGTTCTCTCCCTCTCTCCCACATAGACACACCGACACACACATATTCGCTTTCTCCCTCTCTCTCTCACACACACACACACATCCTGGTCTATGGGGTGAATTTGCATTTGCAGATTTGTATTTGTAGATATGTTCTGTTTGTTCAAAAAGCACACAATCTGTAGGTAGTCAGTTCTTGTGGCATTTTGTACATTCCTACTTTGAAAATAGAACCAGTCTGACTCAAAGTTGGGATACAGACAGCTCAGAAGATACCTGAGTACATTAACATTTCAGTGCACTGAGAGAGTGGGCATTGAAAAATCCCATATCATAACAGGACTGGATGAGGGGTGGGACAAAGCCATGGAAGGATGGAATCAGTCATTCAAGTCATTGAAATCAACGTTAAGTCTTAGATGTTGCAGGGTGTCAAAGCGAAAAAATAAGGAATTGTTCTTTGAGCTTGCATTGAGCTTTACTGGAATATGACAGCAAGCCTAATGCTGACTAGAGAATATAGTGATGTGTTAAAGGGGAAGGCAACTGGGAGCTCAGAATCAATGTGCAGAATCCTCAGTTCTTTGGTTTGATTTAGGGATCAGTAACCTTTATTTGTAAAGTAAAGGGTGGATTTGCTGACAGAATGAAGTCACATGACTCTATGCATTTGAACAAACACAACATTTTACAATACAAGGTGAATTCAATCTACAGTCCATGTACAACTCATTTCTAACATCCATAACTAACAGATGGTACACACGGGTAACATACTGTCATTGAACATGCCACAGAGCTCATCACATAGGAAATGCCTACAGGACAGATCCTTTGGATATCACAACAACTCCACTCAGATGTGAATAGCATGGTGGGTCATCACATATCATTAAACTTCAAAAGCCCTCACAGTTTATTTTATTTTTGCTGAAGCTTGTTCTCAAGAGCCTTTCTGTCATGGACTGTCGCAACAACTGCTCCTGTCATTGACCGTTCATCCTACTGTCCTGGCTTCACCTGGTTCCTTGTCCCTGAATCTGCACTCCTGTTCTTACTCACAGGGACAGGTCCAGCTTTTTACCCGCAGCTCTCTGCATCAAATGCCTGGTTTGTCCCTGAGCTTTAACCTTCTCCGTTGTATGAAGCAATTACTGCTTCTGGGCCTTTTCAATGCCCCACTCTCAGTGTGCTGAAATGTTAATGTTCTGAGGCTCAATCTGAGCAATACCACCTCTCCACACAGTTTCCCACCAACACAATCCAGAAACTCCCCCTCCCACTTCTTCAGCTCCTTTAGACTCCCCCTGAGGCCTGATCTCACAGAGTGAGCCAAGTGCTCTTAACATCATCCCTGCCAGATAACTAAAAATCTCTCCTCCAAAGATGGAGTCTGCCCCTCTTTCTGTCCAACAAAACTGTGACCCCTTCACTATCCTTAGTGACAAAATTGAAAGCTTTTTAATTAGCCCCTCCACTATTGCATCACAGGGAGACAGACAGCCAAACCAAACCAGCCTTTCTGATTAGATTACTTACAGCGTGGAAACAGGCCCTTCGGCCCAACAAGTCCACACCGACCCTCTGAAGAGCAACCCACCCGCACCCATTCCCCTACACCTAACACTACGGGCAATTTAGCATGGCCAATTCACCTAACCTGCACATTTTTGGACTGTGGGAGGAAACCAGAGCACCCGGACATGAGGAGAACATGCAAACTCCACACAGACAGTTGCGTGAGGCAGGAATTGAACCCGGGTCTCTGGCACTGTGAAGCAGCAGTGCTAACCACTGTGCCACCGTACTGTTCTACCTCTGCATTAAAATCTTCAAAGTCCCTCAAAATTGACTGGAATGATTCCGAACCAGACTTTTTGGATAACTAATCCCAGACTCTGCAAATAATCAATTCTTGTCATCATGTCTGCAGCTTAAACAAAATTCTTATCAATTTATTCACCATACTTTAACATCAGGAATGCAAAATTAAATAACAAAGTCATCTAATTGGTCGATGTTAAAGGCTCTAGCATTTTCATGATGACACAATAAGTCAATCTGCTGGCATTCAGTTCCTTTAACAGTTTCAGTAATTGAGAATGTACAACAGAATGGCAACTTAGTCTTGTTTAGGAAATGTCAACACCAGCCTTAGGGAGAGGGATGAATGTTTTCACATTATAACCTTTGTTTTCAGCCCCAGTCACACAGAGAACAGACAAATACACACTGTTCAATGATAAATAAAAGAAAGAAATAAAACTGGTCAGATTACTTGAGTGGTTTTCATGAAGCATTGTTCCACAGACATAGATGATGCTTTCATGGTTGATTTTCTGAAGATGTTGATCAGGCTTACATTGACAGTTTGCTCAGATAAAGGCAATACTACTTGTAAGTTAGTTTTCTATTCTCTGAACTTCCAAGAGATGCTCCTGCGAGGTTAAACAGGGTGCTTTCAAACCTTCTTGCTGTCACATCAACAACCAGATCCCTTCTTCTACTGAAAACCCAGTCCAAAACCAATTTACACTCTGACTACTCCCGAAAATAAAACAAAGATGATGTTAACTTTGCCTTCTTCCCAAACAGGCTGCCAGACCTGTCAGGAATCACTATCAATTTCTGTTTTTATTTCTGACCATTCTCTGGCAGACTGTCTCCTTCATAAGGTTCCAATTGCCATTCAAAATCTGCAGATGCCTTTTAAATGTTCTAATTGTTCCAGCCCCCACCACCTCCACTGGCAGCTCATTCCATACACACACCATACACTGCATAAAAATGTTGCCCCTAGGTCCCTTTTATATCTTCCCCCTCTCACATGAAAGGTTGGCTAAGGTTGGATAACATGGTGCCACTATTTAAGCAAGGTGGCAAGGAAAAGCTATGGGACTATAGACCAGTGGGCCTGACATGGTGGTGGGCAAGTTGTTGGAGGGAATCCTGAGAGACAGGATTTATATGTGTTCAGAAAGGTAAAGACTGATTAAGGTTAGTCAGCATGGCTTTGTGCATGGGAAATCACGTCTCACAAACTTAATTGAGTTTTTTGAAGAAGTAACAAAGAGATTTGATGAGGGCAGTGTAGTGGATGTGATCTATATGGACTTCAGTAAGGCTTTCGACAAGGTTCCTCATGGGAAACTGGTTAGCAAGGTTAGATCACATAGATTACAGGGCAAACTAGCCATTTGAGTACAGAAGTGGCTCGAAGATAGATGACAGGGGGTTACTTTTCAGACTGTGACCAATGGTGTGCTACAAGGATCGGTGCTGGTTCCACTGCTTTTCGTCATTTATGTGTCACAAAGCTGGTCCTTTTTCTCAAAGTAACTTTCTCCTTGATTTTTTTCAGAGGGTTCATAAAACAGCCCAGGCTCCGAAATGGCTGAGTTAGTGCAGAGATGAATGGTATATTGGGGCTCGTTTTGTTTACCACTAAGTAGATGATACCTCAGGCCAATGGCTTTCATGTTTTAGAAATAACTTGTGTAATGAAAGGGGAGTGACCAGTTCTGGCAAGCTGAGGTTTTTTGGTTCAGGTAAAGCAGGAGATGTGTGAAACAAGCTGATGGACTTCTCTCTCTCCTTGCAAACTGTAAGTTGCCTGTGCCATGTTTTACTGTGTGTGCGAAGGGATGCGTGGGTTTTCAGAACAGCATCATTAAATCGGGTTTGGAGAGGATACGTTATCGGGTATTCTATTTTCTGTTCTTTGTGTTTCATTCTGTAATTTTGTAAATAAATATTGTTTATTTAAAACTTGGCCGTTGACCCAACAAATTTACACTGGGAATATCCACTATGTACTAAGCTAAACAAATAGCAAAGTTATGGTCTGGGCTACCTGCTTGAAGAGGTTTTGAGGGGTCTGGCCTAGTCCATAACAGATATAAATGATTTGGATGTGAACATGGGAGGTACAGTTTGTAAGTTTGCAGACGACACCAAAATTGGAAGTATAGTGGACAGCGAAGAAGGTTACCTCAGATTACAATGGGATCTCGATCAGATGGGTCAATGGGCTGAGAAGTGGCAGATGGAGTTTAATTCAGACAAATGCGAGGTGCTGCATTTTGGGAAAGCAAATCTTAGCAGGACTTATACACTTAATGGTAAGGTCCTAGGGAGTGTTGCTGAACAAAGAAACCTTGGAGTGCAGGTTCATAGCTCTTTGAAAGTAGAGTTGTAGATAGATACAATCGGGAAGAAGGTATTTAGTATTCTTTCCTTTATTTGGTCAAATTACTGAGTATAGGAGTTGGGAGGTCATTTTGCAGTTGTACAGGACATTAGTTACGCCACTGTTGGAATATTGTGTGCAATTCTGGTCTTCTTCCTTTTGGAAGGATGTTGTGAAACTTGAAAGGTTCAGAAAAGATTTACAAGGATGTTGCCAGGGTTGGAGGGTTTGAGCTACAGGGAGAGGTTGAATAGACTGGGGCTGTTTTCCCTGGAGTGTTGAAGGCTGAGGGGAGATCTTATAGAGATTTATAAAATCATGAGGGGCATGAATAGGGTAAATTGACAAGGTCTTTTCCCTGGGGTGGGGGAGTCCAGAACTAGAGGGCATAGGTTTAGAGTGAGAGGGGAAAGACATAAAAGGAACCTAAGAGGCAACATTTTCATGCAGGTTCATAGCTCATTTTCATGCAGAGTGTGGTGCATGTATGGAATGAGCTGCCAGAGGAAATGGTGCAGGCTGGTACAATTACAACATTTAAAAGGCATCTGGATGGGTATATGAATAGGAAGGGTTTAGAGGGATATGGGCCATGTGCTGGCAGGTGGGACTAGGTTAGGTTACGCTATCTGGTCGGCATGGATGAGTTGGACCAAAGGGACTGGTTCCAAGCTGCACATCTCTATGAATCTATGACTCTAAGGTCTTTTCTAGGTTTGCTGGGACCAGTTCTCAGGTACTGATCTCACTAATAACCAATGTCTGCTATCTGTTTAATCATAATGCTCTTCCCCAGTGATGAAGCATCTGCAGAACCTTTTGATCAGGAGCCAACATGCAATTAACTTCCAGGCCTGACCTCACAAATAAATTAAGTTGATTGGTACATTTCCTTTGAACACAAACTGTTGCTCACAATCCAAAAGTCAAGTTGACTTCACAATTTCCAGCTCATAGCCTCAAAACAAAATTGATGGAGTAAGTTTTTAAAAAATCAGCAAGAACTTTAGCACTTTCAAAATGATACAAAAAGGCAATCTTCTGGCATTCAGTACATTTAACAGTTTTAGTAGTTAAGAAAGTCAAAGAGAATGGCAACTTAGTCTTCTTTGGGAAGTATCAGGGAATAGGATAAATATTGCCTCACCAACAGTTGCGTCATAACCAGGATTTCTTGTAGAGAGACAATGCTGAAAGATTTATGTGAAATGTCAGCTACGTGTGTAAATGACATTTTAATGAAAAAGAGGCCAAGGTTGCAATGTTCAATAAAAAAAAAAGATCAGTTTTCCCTTTAACTTCAGATCATTCTCTCTGATCTGGAGGATAGCGAGTGAATATATGGAGGTCTCGGATGGCAGAACCAGTAAGACTTACAAGTAATGAATATTACACCATATCACTGGTTTATTTCAAAATGGTCCTCCACTTTAACTGAGTACATTCATTCACAATTTTGCTGCTTTTTCCCTCTGGAGGGCAGATTACTCAAGAAGATGGACTTGTCACATCAGAGAGCACTTTCGTGAGAAACATGGAGCTCGGAATACACAATGTTTATGAGAAATGGAAATCACTCATTAGGACATCTCATTAGAATAAACTGAGTTATTCTTATTAATAAGAAGGTTTTCACTTAGAAATCCACAAATACAGATCAAATATAGCCACACATCTCTGGATTGTTTGAGAAGTCAATATAAAATGGCCAAAGAAGGAAAGTTCAGCCTCAGCAAAGTGGGAGCTGAAACAGAATTCTAGTCTCTCAAACAAAGTCTGGATTGATTTTGTTCATTTCTCAACAATCTTTCAATCAGTGCCCAGGGAAATTTCAGCACCTTCTTAAACTCTTCCCTGAAATTTCTCTGGGTAGCTGCATAAATACATGTGTTTGTGCAGGAATTCAAATGTTTTATCATCGCTCCGCACTCGGTAGCAATATAAGCTGGGGATGTACGGTCTCCTCGATAGTCAGTTGTGTTTGTTAATTTTGTCGTAATGAAGCTCACATTTGCTGTCAGCCACAACAATATAAAACTGCCTGATATCGTGAAGAGTAAAATGATGGATTTCCTTCGGTTCTCCATCTCTGAATCTCTCTCATTCTCATTTGTGTGACCCCGGAGACCTCTACGGGCTCTCGTGGCCACTAGAACATATCTCACTGTCAAAGAATTTAACAAAATGATCAAGGTGAATGGGAGCCAAACACGCCAAATGCTGTGAAACCAGACAGACACTACACCAAACGTTGAGGAAAAAAATGTCAAACTTCCTCCACAGCCCCACCGTATTTTATTAATTACGTGTTCATGTTCATATGCAAACCAAACAGTAATGTTCTTTATTAAGATCAGGACAGAGAACATTGTTATAACCACAGATGCTGTTCCCTTGGTGCAGTATTTTGCTTTCAACCTCTGGTGGCAGATAATTATAAAACGGTCAAATGTGAAAGAGACAGTGAACCAAACGGTCAAATCAAGGCTGACAATGGCCATGTACAAAATGAAAGTGCACACAGGAGTGTGAGACAGGAATGAATGTGGAAAATGATAACTCAAAATATAATATGCCATTATATTTATGAACAAGACTAGTAAATTTGCTGTTGCCATGGCCATCATGTAGAGAGATATACATTTGGAAAGACCACACTTTCCTTGGGAGAGAATTACAATTGTTATTAGGTTCACTGTAAGAAATAGAAAAGGAGACATTATTAGTACCACAATCTAAAACAACAACAATAATAATAATAATAATAATAAAACAATAACAAACACCTAAAAAAAGTCAATTCAAGATGTTCAACAGAATGTATTCTATTAAAAATCAAAAATTCAGTCAGTAAGATCCATCCAAGCTTATTCAGGGAGCTAAGGCCAGTTCATTCATTCATTAGCTGAGGGTATTTCTACCTTGGCCAGCAAGTATTCCCCATTTCAAATTGACCAGAGAACATTTCACAGTTGACAATTTTGCTGTGGGCAGGGCGTCAAATATGGGCCAGACCCAATAAGATTTGCTTTTCTAAGTAGATTAGTGAAATTGATGGTTTGCTTTCTCTAAAAGAATGATATTGTTTGCATGGTCACTATTATGTTCACTTCAGAAAATTTACGACATTTATTGAAGTCAAATTTCCACCACCCCTCCACTTCCCCCCCATGGTGTGATCGAGACCCATTTTCCCAGAACAGTAGTCTGAGGTTTCAGATTTCTAATTAATGATATTGCCATCATACCATCACCACCACTAACTGTAGCATGAAGCTATGTTAATTTTGCAATGAATTAAAGCACAATGGAGGTCTGGGAATCTTTCTGAGTGCAGCACAAGCCATGAAAAGTTGATAAAAATAGAAGAAACGAAACATGAGATTAAACTGGCCTTTAATAAAGTGACAAATGGTAATGGCATTCAAAGGGCTACCAAAAAGAGCAGTTAAACTAAATGTTAGCCCCTTAGTTAAAACAAAATCATACAAATTATATTGGATATGACCAAATTGTAGAGATATTGAACAAACATTTTGTGTCTGCCTTGACAGTCAATGTCTCACACCAAAATAAGCAGTAACCTTGCGCCTATTAAGAGTAAGGATATTAAACAAATTAGTATCAGCTAGACAATCATGAGGAAGTAAAATTAGTGCTTACTTAGTGAAGGGTAATAATTTAACATGAATAGCAGATTGAGTATGTACAGGTTCAATATCAGGTTAGCTTATTTTAATTCCAGATATTTATTGAATTCACATGGAATTGAAGGGAAAGTAAGAATAAATTGATTATTTTTAACTGGGCAGACCATGACAAGATAAGTGCTACAAGAATCAATGCCTTGGCTTCAGTGATTTAGAGGAAAAAAAGTCAGGGAGGAATGTATCTAAGTCTGTTGACAATGCAAAACCGGGTGGAAATGTAAGTTGCAAGGAGAACCCAGAGAAGCTGCAGAGAGACTAAGACAAGTTAATTGAGTAGACAACAATATAGCTGTTCAAGTATTAAGCACAGGAGTTTTCAGAGAGACCTGTGTGCACTTGTACAAGAAACACAGAGAGTGAGGAAAAGTGATACCCTGTGAATGGAAAAGCAGAGTAAATTTGGCCAATATCCCCTCAAGTTTTGAAGAATAAGAGGTTGTCTCATGAAACATTCAAGATTAGGAAGGGGCTTGATAGATCGATACTGAAAGGCATTCCCACTGATTTGGCAATCTAGAATATATGAACACAGTTTGAGATTTAGGGGCAATAAATTAAGAAGCAGAAGAAAAAGATCTTCATTAAAGGATAAACTATGGAAATTTTTATTCCACAAGATTGTGGATATTCTATTACTGGCTGAGAGGGATAGATCTTTGGTTTCCCAGGCAACCCATGGATGGACGGAATGGATGAGAAAGTCTAGTTGAATCTCAAGATTAGTCATGATTGTTTTGAATGGCTGAACACACTCAAAGGCATATTCCATGGGGGTTTCCAGACTAGGAGGTACATTTTAAGGTGAGAAAAGAGAGATTTCAAGAAGATACAAGGGGCAATATTTTACACAGAGGGTGGCTTGCATGTGGAATGATCTTCCTGGGGAAGTGATGGGTGTGGACACTATTACAAAATGAAAAAGTCTTTTGGATAAGTCCATGAATAGGAAAGATTGGGCAGGATATGGCCTAGAAGCAGGCAGGTAGGACTGGCCTAGTTTGGGATTATGTTCGGCAGAGACTGGTTTGCCTTAAGGGTGTGTTTCTGTGCTGTGTGACTCTATATAGAAACACAGTTTGAAAGAATTTTACCCGATTCCATGCAAATATCAGCATAGCAATGTGAGAAAAATTATTATTGAAGCCATCATGTGGGAAATCTATCCACATGTTTATACTACATCCCCGTGTTGGCACTAAATGATAGGTTGGTACAAACATCCTAGCATTCACTGAACTGAACGAAACTCCTTGCAAACAAACTTGCACATCCCAAAATCTATAAGATTGTCAGATCAAAGAAACTTTGAAAACAAGAGCAAGAGGTTCATGAGTTAGTTTGAACAACTAACAACAGTCACACAGAAAATGAATTACATTATTGAACAAGCAGGCAGAACAGGGTAAATATTTCTACTGATTTATGACAAAGAGAATACAGCAACTCACCAGGGATACCAATAACTGAGAGAATCGAGTAATAATTCTCTTTTACAAGCAGAATAATTTGTTGCTCCATTCTGAATAGTGTCCAAGCTGAAAGTGTGTGACTGGTGCATGGCTGATACATGAGCAGGGAATTCTCTATTTATTCACACATCAGTCCTCCAGTGAGTCAGACAGATTACATCATTAGTGACATTAGCTACAGTGATTTAACAAATAAACTCAAATCCTTTTATTGTTTGCCTAACATTTCCACAGGAAAAAATTGTTTGAAAATACTGTTTATCAATTCTGTCAAATACTTACAATGAAACAACTTTTCACAAGTATAATTGTAATCTGTCAGTATTGTGATAGTACTGTCTCTTCATGCAGGATTGCTGGAGACCGATCTCCCAGTAGTTGTTACCCTGACTCTGCTCATAACTCACCTGTAATGTCCCTTTCCTCCACCACACCAATTGAGTATATTCTACCAGTATTACTGGTATTAGATATTTTCAATCGAGTTATTGCAGTACTGAATATACCTTATTTTGTCAGTAACATCCACTGTGTTACTCCCTACAAATTGATCTTGCATTGGCAAGACCATGTTACTCTGGTACTAGTTACAACCCACTGGACACTTAAGTTAATTGTGTTACTCCAGTTCGAGTGATGTCCCACATTGATACTAGAGCTGACCGTGTTACTTCCAGTGCTAATGATATAATACAGCGACATGAGAGTTAACTGCATTGCACCAACACAAATGGCATCTTTCATTAACACTAAAATTAATTGTGTTATTACATATTCTGGATTCAATCAAAGAACAGGCTAAATTAGACATGCTGTTGTACAACAAATTAGGGTTAATTAATAACTTCATAGGAGGGATGACCTGAAGCAGCTGTGACCATAATATGATTGAACCTTAGGTTAATTTGAGAGAAAAAAAAAGAGTGGCACTTTAAACTTAAATGAGGATATCCAAAGTTTGTACCCAGACCTTTGAGTAGAGGACTTGGGATGTATTGTCGAGGTTATACAGAATGTTGGTGAAGCCGCTTCTGGAGTACTGTGTCCAGTTCTGGTCATCCTGTTATAAGAAGAATATTATTAAGATGAAGAGGGTTCAGAACAGATTTAAAGCATGTTGCCAGGCATGGAAGATTTGAGTTATAATATGGACAGGCTGGATAGTCTGGGAGGTTTTTCACTAGAGCATAGGAGGTTGAGGAGTGACCTCATAGAAGTTTATAAATTCCTAAGGAGTATAGATAAGGTGAATGGCAAGTGCTTTTTCCCTAAGGTGGCACATTTCAAGAATAGGAGGCATATTTTTAAGGTGAAAAGAGAAAGATTTAAAAAAGACATGAAGGGCAACATTTTTTAAACAGAAAGTGGCTTGTGTCCAGAATGAACTTCCAGAGGAGGTGATGGATATGGGTACAGTTACAAAGTTTACAAGATATTTGGATAAGGACATGAATAAGAAATGTTTGGAGGGATATGGGCCAAGTGCAGGCAAGTGGGATCATTTTTGTTTGGGAAACTTGGTCAACATGGACTAGTTGTACCAAAGGGTCTGTTTCCATGCTGGATCACTCAATGACTCCATCATTCATGTTTATAAAGATCAAGATAGCGAATACAAGCATTGTTATAACCACAGATGTTGATCTCTTAGTGCAGTAGTTTGCTTTAAACCTCTGGTGTCAGATAATTATAAAATGGTCAAATGTGAAAGAGGCAATGAACCAAACAGTCAAATCAAGGCCAACAACAGTCATGTACAAATTGAAACTACATGCAGGAGTGTGAGACAGGAATATATATGGAAACTGATCACTGAAAATATAATACACCTTTATATTGATTATCAAGACCAGTAGATTTGCAGTTGCCATGGCCATCATGTAGAGAGAGAGATACACTTGGAAAGACTATACTTTCCTTGGAGGAGAATTACAATTGTTATTAGGTTCAATGCAGGAAAGAGAAAAGAAAGGTTATAAATGACACTATCTAAAAGTTATTGTTGTAAATATGCAACAAGAAACATTTAAAGAATTGATTCAAAATGTTCAACAAGAATACATTCCACTGAATATCAAAGATCCATCCACGGTTTACCCAGGAAGTTAAGGACTGTGATTTTATTCATTCATCAGAAGTGGGTATTTCTAACTTGGTCAACAAGTATTCCCATTTCAAAATGACCAGAGAACATGTCAGCATTCAGCATTTTGCTTTTGGTGTAGAGTCAAATGTAGACCAGACCCAATAATAATGGAAGATTTCCTCTTCAAATGGCAACTCATGAAAGAGATATGTTATTTTCAATATAGATTAGATTATATTAGATTACTTACAGTGTGGAAACAGGCCCAACAAGTCCACACCGACCCGCCGAAGCGTAACCCACCCATACCCCTACATTTACCCCTTTACCTAACACTACGGGCAATTTAGCATGGCCAATTCACCTGACTTGCACATCTTTGGACTGTGGGAGGAAACCGGAGCCCCCGGAGGAAACCCACGCAGACACGGGGAGAACGTGCAAACTCCACACAGTCAGTCGCCTGAGTCGGGAATTGAACCCGGGTCTCTGGCGCTGCGAAGCAGCAGTGCTAACCACTGTGCCACCGTGCCGCCCACTCATATAAAAAAGGTATTAGTTACATGGTCGTTATTAGGTTAGACTTTTAAAATTTCAGATATTTATTGAATTAAAATTTCCCCACTTGCCATGGCAGGATCGATATCAACATTCCTAGAACAGTAGACTGAGGTTTTAGATTTGTCATCCAATGACATCGCCAACATACCAACACCTCTGCTAAGCATAGCAAGAGATTATTTTAATGTTGCAGTGAATTAAGGCACAATGGAGGATTGGGAATCTTTTAGAATTCAGCAAAGGCCATCAAAAGCTGGTGAAAATGGAAAAAATGAAATATGAGAGCAAACAGGTCATGCATGTAATAACAGATGGTCATGGCTATCAAACGGATGTCAAAAGGAAGTCCTCTCGTAAAAATCACAGTACAAATTATAATGGACAGAGCAAATGGCAGAGGTATTGAACAAACATTTTGTGTCAGTCCTTCCCTTAAATGTTTCATACCAAAAGTAAAATGTCCCAGTGCCTAATAGTACGAAGGAAATTAAACAAATTAATATCATCTGAAAAACCTTGAGGAAGTAAAATTAGGGTGAATTAATTTCAACGAATTAAAATTAGTTAACTATGTTACTCCAGTTCTAGTGATAGCCTGCATTGACACTAGAGCTGACCATGTTACTTCCAGTACTAACACTATCTTACATTTTATTAGAATTACTTGTGTTAGTATGATACAAATTTTGCTGACGCACTCTGGTTTCAACCAAAAAACAGGCTAAACATGTATAGTATTGTTCAACAAATCAGGATTAATTAATGACTTCATAAGGGGGATGACCTGAAGCAGAAGTGGCCATCCTATGATTGAAATTCACATCAGCTTGAGATAGACAATATTGGGTCCAAATAGAGTCATGGAGTCATAGAATGTGCAGCACAGAAACAGACCCTTCGGTCCAACTCGTCCATGACGACCAGATATTCGAACCCAATCTAGTCCCACCTGCCAGCACCCGACCCATATCCCTCCAAACTCTTCCTATTCTTATACCCATCCAAATGCCTTTTAAATGTTGCAATTGTACTAGCCTCCACCACTTCCTCTGGCAGTTTATTCCATATACGTACCACCCTCTGCGTGAAAAAGTTGTCATGTAGGTCTCTTTTATATCTTTCCCCTCTCACCTTAAATCTATGCCCTATAGTTCTGGGCTCCCCAACACCAGGGAAAAGACTTTGTCTATTTATCCTATCCATGCTCCTTATGATTTTATAAACCTCTATAAGGTAACCCCTCAGCCTCCAATGCTCCAGGGAAAACAGCCCCATCCTATTCAACCTCTCCCTATAGCTGAAATCCTCCAACCCTGGCAACATCCTTGTAAATCTTTTCTGAACCTTTTCAAGTTTCACAGCATCCTTCCAATAGGAAGGAGACCAGAATTGCACACATTATTGCACACAATAGTGGCCTAACCAATGTGCTGTACAGCCGTAATATGACCTCCCAACTTCTGTACTCAATACTCTGACCAATAAAGGAAAGCATACCAAATGTCTTCTTCACTATCCTATCTATGTGCAGCTCTACTTTCAAGGAGCTATGAACCTGCACTCCAAGGTCTCTTTGTTCAGCAACACTCCCTAGGACCTTACCATTAAGTGTATAAGTCCTGCTAAGATTTGTTTTCCCAAAATGCAGCACCTTGCATTTATCTAAATTAAACTCCATCTGCCACTTCTCAGCCCATTGGCCCATCTGGTCAAGATCCCATTGTAACCTAAGGTAACCTTCTTTGCTGTCCACTACACCTCCAATTTTGGTGTCATCTGCAATCTTACTGACCATACCTCTTGACCTCACATCCAAATCATTTATATAAATAATGAAAAGTAGAGGACCCAGCACCGATCCTTGTGGCACACCACTGGTCACAGGCCTCCAGTCTGAAAAACATCCCTCCACCACCACCCTCTGTCTTCTACCTTTCAGCCAGTTCTGTATCCAAATGGCTAGTTCTCCCTGTATTCCGTGAGATCTAACCTTGCTAATCAGTCTCCCAAGGGGAACCTTGTTGAACGCCTTACTGAAGTCCATATAGATCATATCTACCGCTCTGCCCTCATCAAACCTCTTTGTTACTTCATCAAAAAACTCAATCAAGTTTGTGATACATGATTTCCCACGCACTAAGCCATGTTGCTTATCCCTAATCAGTTCTTGCCTTTCCAAATACATTACATCCTGTCCCTCAGGATTCCTCCAGCAACTTGCCCACCACCGAGGTCAGGCTCACTGGTCTATTGTTCCTTGGCTTGTCCTTACCACCTTTCTTAAACAGTGGCACCACGTTAGCCAACCTCCAGTCTTCTGGCACCTCACCTGTGACTATCGATGATACAAATATCTCAGTAAGAGGCCCAGCAAGCACTTCCCCAGCTTCCCACAGAGTTCTAGGGCATTTTACAATTAAATGAGGATAACTAGAGATTATGCTCAGACCTTTGAGAATAGGAGTTTGGACATTATGTTGAGGTTGTGCAGAGTATTGGTGAGGCCTCCTCTGGAGTACTGTGTCCAGTTCTGGTTGCATTGCTATTTGAAGGTTTTTATTAAGCTGGAGCCAGTTCAGAAGAAATATACAGGAAGTTGCCAGAATTGGATGGTTTGAGTTATGAGAAGATGCTGGATAGGCTGGGATTATTTTCACTGGGGTGTAGGAGGTTGAGAGGTGAACTTATAGAGGTGTGTAAAATCATAAGGGGTATAGATAAGGTGAACAACAGGTATCTTTTCCCTTGGGCAGGGGATTTCAAGGCTAGTGAACATACTTTTAAAGGAAGAGGCAAATGATTTAAAAATAACATGAAGGGCAATTTAATTACTCAGAGAGGGGTTTGTGTGTGGAATGAACTTCCAGAGAAGTGGTGGATGTCAGTACAATTGCAACATTTAAAAGACATTTGGATAACTACATGAATAAGAAATGTTTGGAGGATATGGGCCAAGCACTGGCAGGTTGGACCATTTTAATTTGGGAAACTTGGTCAGAATCGACTGATTGGCTGTGTTTCTGTGCTGTGTGACTGTATGACTCTATGATTCTTGGTAGATTTGAACTCTAGCCAGCTCAGCACGCTTGGGGACGCAACCATGGCTGGTGTCTCAGCCTCCATTGCAATACAAGCCACAAAAATTCTAATTCCTGTCATCCTGGCTGTGGATACCAGAATGCAGAGGTGCTTCTAGATGCACAAAATGTGAGAGCAAACATGACAAGTGATGTTATTCATCTATTCTTTATTTTCCCCTCTTTAACACTGTAGGCAATTCTGTTTTCTTTAATTAATTGGTATTGCTCTGAATTAAATTTAGCTTCTAAGTTTTGCAACCTGGTAAGTCATGAGAATTGAAATTTCACTGGGGCCACAGTGTTGTTTTGTTAAGGAGCAGGGATTCTTTAATTTTTTAATTAAGTAAGGTTTGTCTGCAATCAATATTTATTCATGTGCGAAGATGTAATTTTTCACATGTGAAACAATTCACCTATTGTGCCTGAGCTGCCCACCAACATGATGTTACCCAGGAAGAGATCACCAAGTTGTATTCCAATCTGATTAGGGACCAGCAACAAAACCAGAAATTGCTGGCAAGACTCAGCAGGTCTGGCAGTATGTGTCGGATGAAAGCTGAGTTAACATTTTGAGTTCAGTGACATTTCATCAGATCTGTTAGTACCTCGGAGAAAGTTGTGTTTATGCTGAAGCTGAAATGGGAGAGGAGGTGTAGGGGCAGTGAATATGTGGAGACAGAGAAATATAAACAGAGCAGGTAACCAAGGCGATAATGAATAGCAGGCCAGAGCAGAAGAACAACTATGTACATGATTATAAGAGCTGAGAATGAGAAAATGGGTTAGCTGTGTAGAATGCATACAATGTGATAATGGGCCGAGGAGTGTGAGGGAATGGGTGACTGTGCTAAAAGCAGCCCATGTCATATCAGGACCAGTTGAGGGGTAGGAATAAACCGTGGCTGGATGGAATCAAACACTAAAGTTATTGAACTCGATGTTAAATCCTAGAGGCTCCTACAGGGTTTCAAATCCAAAAATTAGAGATTGTTCTTTGATCTTGTGCTGAACCTTACTACAGCAAGCCCAAGACTGAATTACTGGCCAGCACAATCGCCTGATGAAGGAGCGGCACTCTGAAAGCTCGTGTGCTTCCAATTAAACCTGTTGGACTATAACCTGGTGTTGTGTGATTTTTAACTTTGGCCAGGGAATACAGTGGTGTGTTGGAGGAACAGGCAATTGGAAGCTCAGGGTCAGTAGCCAGCATCCTCAGTTCTTTGTTTCATTTTAGTGACAAGTAACTTTTATTTGTAAAATAAACAGTGGACTTGCTGAGAGAACAAAGCACAAGATTTCATGGTTTTTAACAAACAGAACACTTGATTTGATTTGATTTGATTTGACTTGATTCTTTAGATTTGATTTATTATTGTTACATGTACCGAGGTAGAGTGAAAGATTTTGTTTTATGCGCAGTACAGACAGATAATATAATACAAAGATCATGGAGTGGTAGAACAGAGCGAGGAATACATAACTACAGCTGAAAAGGAAAGCACAAAAAGGAAGATCAGCATTAGATTTGAAATTTGAGAGATCCATTCAGAAGGCTAATATCAGAGGAGAAGAAGCTGTTCTTGAACCTGTTGGTAAGTGCGTTTAAGCGTTTGTATCTTCTGCCTGATGGAAGAGATTGGAAGAGATTATAAACAGGTTGGGAGGTGTCTTTGATGATGTTGGCTTTCCAAGGCAGGGAGAAGTGTTGATAGAGTCAATGGATGGAAGGTTGGTTTGTGTGATGGACTGGGCTGTCTTTACAACTCTCTGCAGTTTCTTACATTCCTGGGCTGAACAGTAGCCATACTGAGCTGTGATGCATCCAGATAGAATGCTTTTCTGTGGTGCATGTATAAAAGTTGCTGAGAGTCCTTGTGGACATTCTGAATTTCCTTAGCCTCCTGAGGAAGAGGAGGTGTGGTGCCTTCTTGACTTTTGCATCAATGTGGATGGGTCCAGGACAGAGTGACGGTGAGCCTCACTCCTAGGAACTTGAAACTCTCAACCATCTCCACCTCATCTACATTGGTGTTGATAAGGGTGTACTGTCCTCCGTGCTTCCTGAAGTCAATGTTCAGCTCTTTAGTTTTGCTGATGTTGAGGAGAGATTGTTATCTTTACATCACATGAGCAAGCAGTCTATCTCTTTCCTGCATTCTGTCTTGTTACTGTTTGATATCTGGGCTACAACAAAGGTGTCGCCAGTGAACTTGTGGATGGAGTTCGGAGAAAATGTGGCCACACAGTCATGAGAGTACAGGGAGTACAGTAAGGGGCTGAGCGTACAGCCATGCAGTGTTGAGGATTGTCGGGGAGGAGGTGCTGTTGCCCATCCTCACCTATCGTGGTCTGTGGGTCAGGAAGCTAAGGATCCAGTTGCAGAGGGCAGAGCAGAGACCTAAGTCTTGGAGTTTGGAGATTTGTTTGGTTGGGATTATAATGTTGAAGGCAGAGTTGTAGTCAATATATAGAAGTGTGACATGGGTATCCACATTATCCAGATATTCCAAGGATGATTGTAAGGCTAAGAGAATGGCATCTGCCATAGACCTGTTGCACTGGTAGGCAAATTGCAAGGGATCAAAGCAGGCCGGGAGCTTAGATTTGATATGACTTCTTGAAGCACTTCATAATTATGGAGGATAGAGCCACTGGGCTTTAGTCATTGAGGTGTGTTTCGAGTGTTCTCTTTGGTACCAGGATGATGGTGGTCTTCCTGAAGCAGGTGGGGACTTCAGATTGTGGTAAGGACAGGTTAAAGATGTCAGTGAATACTTCCACCAGCTGGTCCATGCAGGACCTGTGTGCATGGCCAGGGACTTCATCTGGGCCTGTCACTTTCAATGGGTTCACTCCCTAGAAGGCCGATCTGATGTCTGCAGCAGTGACTGAGGGAGCAGATACAGCCAGGGCTGTCAGGGCAGGCGATAACGTTTCACTGACCATCCCTTCAAACTGAGTATAAAATGCATTGAGCTGATCAGGGAGGGATGTACTCTTGTCAGCTATTCTGTTCTGCTTCACTTTGTAGTCTGTTTTGTTTTGGAGGCCTTGCCACAGACGGCGGGTGTCTGTGTCATTAGTTTGGGTCTTTATCATAGTCCGCTAGTGCTTCTTGGCATTACCAATGGTCTTACAGAGGTCATATCAGGATTTCCTATAAAGGTTGCCTGATTTGAAACCACACACCTGGTCTTTAGTAGGCAATGGATTTCCCAGTTCATCCATTCTTCCAATTGGGGAAGCTACAGATTGACTTCTTTGGCAAGCAGTCCTACAGACACTTGCTGATGAAGTCCAAGATGATGGTGGCATTGTCATCTGGGTTGGCTGTGGAGTTCTTGAATATGGAGCAGTGCACCAATTCCAAGCAGTCCCCCAGAAGCTCTTCCACTACCTCAGACCAGCATTGCACTGTTTTCTGTAATGGGTCCTCACATTTCATCTCCTGCTTGTAAGTTGGGAGGAGGAACCCAGGGTTGTGATCTGATTTTCCAAAGTGTGGATGGGGTATAGAGTGGTAGCCATGTTTGATGCTTGTGTAGCAATGCCAAAGGTTGTTCAGACCCCTGGTGGGTGAGGAAATGTGTTGATGGTCCGTTAGTAGCGCCCTTTTGAGGTTGGCCTGGCTGAAGTCATCGGCTATGATGAATAAGGCTTCAGGGTATTCTTCACAAGGTGAACACTAATGCAATCTACAGTTCATGTACAACTCATTACTACCATCCAGAATTAACATGTGGAACACAAGGGTAATATGCTGCCATTGAACACACCACATCACAAAGAAAATGTTCACAGGACAGATCCCATGGACACCTCAGAAACTCCACTCAGATGTGAATGACATGGTGGATCATCAAATATCATTAAACTTCACAGAGAAGCAGTTTTTTTTTTCACTTTTATTGATCCAGCCTTGAAACTTACTCTCAAGAGCGTTTCTGTCATGGACTATCACAATGACTGCTCCTGTCATTGACCGATCATCCTTCTGTCCTGGGTTCATGTTCCCCTTGTCTCTGAATCTACACTCCAGTCCTTACTCACAGGGACAGCTCCAGCTTTTCACCTGCAACTCACTGCATCAAATGCCTGGTTTCTCCCTCAGTTCTCACCTTCTCCATTGTATAAAGCAATTATTGCTTATATGATTTGCTTATAGGATAGTCTCATTGTGCTGAAATATTAATGTTCTCAGGTTTCTTCTGAGCATTACCACCTCCCCCACACATCTTCCCACCAACACAATCCAGAAACTCCCCCTCCCGCTTCATCAGCTCCTCGACACTCCCCCTGAGGCCTGACTTCACAGGGTTAGCCAAGTGCTCTTCACTTCTTCCCTGCTGGTCAGCTAAAATTCTATGCGCCAAAGACAGAGTCTGCCCCTTTTTCTGTCCAACTAAACTGTGACCCTGGAACTGCTTCTCAGTGATTCATCGAGTGTCCTTCGTGATCCATTGAAAACCTTGCAATGAGCCCCTCCACAATTGCATGATATGGAAATAGAGAGCAGAACCAAACCAACCTCTCCACCCTTAAAGTTAAGTGCAATGGTTCTTAACCAGAGGTTTTGAATAACAAATCCCATACTCTGCAAGTAATCAATTCTTGATACTGGGTTTCTAACTTAAACAAGTCTGAGCAATTTATTCACAATACCGCAATGTTAGTGGAAAAATATTAAATAACAAAGTCACCTAATTGGTTGATGTGAGAGAGCTCTAACATTTTTAAGAAGATACAAAGATTCAGTCTTGTGACATTCAATTCCTTCCGCAGTTTCAGTTGTCAAGAAAGTCAAACAGAGTGTCTACTTAGTCTTGTTTGGGAAATATCAACAACATACAGCCTTTGTTTGCAGCCCCATTCATGCAAAAGGCAGACAGACAAGTAACATGGTTATGCTATAAATAAAATAAAATATTTAGGTTTTTTAACTGGTCTGATTACTTAAGTGGTTTTTACGAAGCATTGTTCTACAGGCATAGACCATATTTTCTTGATTGATTTTCTGAAGATATCGATCAGAATCACATTTACAGTTTACTCAGTTCGAGGCAGTATTACTTATGAGTTAGTTTTCTTTCTCTGAACGTCTAAGAGATGATCCTGGGGGTTTAGACAGGGAGCTTTCAAACCTTCACGCTGTAGCATCAACAGCCAGATTCCTCCTTTTACAGAAAACACAGTCCAAAACCCAATTTACACTCTGCAGACTCCCTAAAATGAAACAAAGTTGATGTTCAAATATGGAGTCACCAGACTCCATGTTAATTTTGCTTTCTTCCCACAAAGGCTGCCAGGCCTGGAGAGATTCACCAGCAATGTCTGCTTTTATTCCTAACGACTCCCTGAGACTGGCTTTCTCCTTCACCAGGTCACAGTTGCCATTCAACATCTGCCATCTGCTTGAGCATAACATATTTATCAGATTTGCTGAAACCAATGTCCAGGAACTGACCTCATGAATAACCAATGCCTGCTATCTGTTTAATTGTATTGCTCTACCCCAGTAAGGAAGCATCTGCAGAACATTTTGATCAGGAACAAAACGATATGCAATTAACTTCCAAGTCTAGCCTCACAAATAAACTAAAGTTGTTTGATCAGTTTTCCTTTTAGTGCAAACTGTAGCTCAAAGTCCAAAAGTCAACTTTAGTTCACAATTTCCAGTTCACTGCTCCAAACCAAAATTGATGAAGGAATAAAAATAATGAAAATGCTGAAGGGCTATAGCATATTCAAGATGATATAAAAAGTCATTCTTCTGGCATTTTGTTCCTTTAATGGTTTCAGTCTTTGGGAAAGTCAAAGAGAATGGCAACTTAGTCTTCTTTGGGAAATATCAATAACTGTTCTAGGGAATGGTGTAGTATTTGCATAAGCAATAACTGCATCACAATCAGAATTTTTTGCAAAGAGGCAAATGCCAAAAGGTATAAGTGTGACAGCAGTTAGACCCGGGTTCAATTCCCGCCTCAGGCGACTGACTGTGTGGAGTTTGCACATTCTCCCCGTGTCTGCGTGGGTTTCCTCCGGGTGCTCCGGTTTCCTCCCACAGTCCAAAGATGTGCAGGTCAGGTGAATTGGCCATGCTAAATTGCCCGTAGTGTTAGGTAAGGGGTAGATGTAGGGGTATGGGTGGGTTGCGCTTCGGCGGGGCAGTGTGGACTTGTTGGGCCAAAGGGCCTGTTTCCACACTGTAAGTAATCTAATCTAATCTAATATGCAAACGATATTTTCATGAAGAAGTGTCCAATGTTTCCTGGTTGTGTATTCATAGGATCAATTTTCCTTTAATGTCAGATCATTCTCTCTGGCCTGGAGGATTGCTAGTGAAAATATGGAGGTCTCGAAGGGTGGGAGCAGTTAGGCTTATCAATAATGCACACTGTTGAAATTCATCTGGTAGAACTCAAAATGGTGCTGAAGTAAATCCTGTACATTCATTCACAACTATGCCCAGTACATTTTTTAACTGTTTTTTTCTCTCTTGGAAGTAGGCCATTCAAAGACGTGCATGTGTTATGACACTAGAGAACATTCTCAAAGAAATGTAGAGCTTGGAGCCACAAAGTTGAAATGAAATGAAAGAAACACATTGCGGTGTCTCATTAGAATTCCATGAATTACAAGCTGGGTTATTGTCACTGCTAAGAAGGTTATCATTAGAAATCTACAAACATAGACCAAATATAATCACACACCTCTGGATTGTTTCAGAGGCCAACTTAAAATGGCCTAAGGAAAACCTTTCAGCCTGAGCAAGGTGGGAGCAGAATCAGAATTCTAGTCTCTCAAACAAGGTTTAGAATTATTTTGCTCATTTTTCAACAATCTTTCAATCAGTGCCCAGGGAAGTTTCAGCACCTTCTTAAACTCTTGCCTGAAATTCCTCTGGGTAGCTGCATAAATACATGTGTTTGTGCAGGAATTCAAATATCTCAGCATTGCTCCGGACTCAGTGGCGATATATGCAGGGGATGTACGGTCTCCTCGATAGTAAGTTGTGTTCGTTAGTTTTGTTGTTATAAAGGTCACATTCCCTGTCAGCCAAAACAATATAAAACTGCCTGATATCGTGAAGAGTAAAATGATGGATTTCCTTCGGTTCTCCATCTCTGAATCTCTCTCATTCTCATGTGTGTGACCCCGGAGACCTCTACGGGCTCTTGTGGCCACTAGAACATATCTCACTGTCAAAGAATTTAATAAAATGATCAAGGTGAATGGGAGCCAAACACGCCAAATGCTGTGAAACCAGACAGACACTACACCAAACGTTGAGGAAAAAAATGTCAAACTTCCTCCACAGCCCCACCGTATTTTATTAATTACGTGTTCATGTTCATATGCAAACCAAACAGTAATGTTCTTTATTAAGATCAGGACAGAGAACATTGTTACAACCACAGATGCTGTTCCCTTGGTGCAGTATTTTGCTTTCAACCTCTGGTGGCAGATAATTATAAAACGGTCAAATGTGAAAGAGACAGTGAACCAAACCGTCAAATCAAGGCTGACAACAGTCACAAACAAAATGAAAGTGCACACAGGAGTGTGAGACAAGAATGAATGTGGAAAATGATAACTCAAAGTATAATATACCATTGTGTTGTTGGTCAAGACCAGTAGATTTGCTGTTGCCATGGCCATCATGTAGAAAGAAATACATTTGGAAAGACCACACTTTCCCTGGGATAGAATTACAATTGTTATTATGTTTACTGTAAGAAAGAAAAAAGAGAGATTATAAGTATCACTAGCTACAACATATTGTTGGAAATAAACAAAAAGAAATACTTAAAGAATCAATTCAAAATGTTTAATAAGTATGCATTCCACTGAATATCAAAACTCAGCAAGTATCCCCTCAGCAACTCATCCACGACTTACCCAGGATGTTAACAATAGTTGTTTTATTTATTTATTAGATGTGTGTATTTCTAACTATGTCAGCAAGCACTCCCCATTTCAAACTGACCAAAGATCATTTCAAACTTTACTATTTTGCTGTGGTGGTGGAGTAATATAGACTAGATTCAATCATGATAAAACATTCCTTTTCTCAGAAAGATTAGTGAAATAGTTGAGATTTTTATACAAGACAACAATGACATTGGTTATATGGTTAGTATTAGGTTAGCTTTTATAAAGATTCCAGATAATGTTTGAATTCAAATTTCCCCATCTGCCATGGTAGAGTCATGTCCCCACAAAGTTGCATGAGGTTTTGGATATGTTGACTAATAATATTGCCATTATCTCATCAACTCCACGAAGCATAGCATGAGGTAATGTTAATGTTACAATGAATTAAAGCACAATGGAGGATTGGGAATCTTTTAGAATGTGGCAGAGGCCACCCAAGTTCATAAAAATGGAAATAACTAACTATGAGAGGAAATTGACCACAAGAAAATAACAGATGGTCATGACCTTCAAAGAGATATCAAAAAAAGAGCAAGTAGCTCAAATGTATGTGTCTTAATAAAAATCACAGTACAAATTATTATGGACATGAGCAAATGGTAGAGATACTGAACAAACATTTTTTTGCCTGTTTATACAGAACATGTTTTATCCCCAAAATAATGAATCACCTCAGGCCTATTGACAGTAAGGAAATTGCACAAGGTAATATCAGGTGGAAAACTGTGAGAAAGTAAAATTCAGACTAAATAAGTCAAGGGGAACACTTTAACCTGGATAGAGGAATGAGTCTGAACAGAAAGGGATACGAATAGTGCATTTTTACATTGACAGACCATGACAAGTTGAGCTGTACAAATATCTGTGCCTTAGCCTCAGTGATTTACAGACTGCAGTAAAAAGAGTCAGAGAGTATTGTACCTAAGTCTGTTGACAATATAAAACTGTGTGGGAATGTAAGCTACAAGGAGAATTCAGAAAAGCTGCATAGACACCAAGACAAATTAATTGAGGAGACAATGACATGGCTTGTGAAGTATTAAGCGTGGAAGTTTAAGCCTATTGACTTGAGACATAACAATGGAAATTCTGAGTATTGTTAAATTTGGCATGAAATTTGTAGTGGTTTAGAGAGACCTGTATGCACTTGTACAAGAAACAAAGAGAGTTGGAAAAGTGAAGTACTGTGGATCATGGAAAGCCAGACTAAATTTGGTTTACATCCCACCGAAGGTTAGAAGAATGAAAGGCTATCTCTTGAAATATTCAAGATTATGGAGGGCTTGATAGATAAATATTAATTTAAACATATATTGAGATACAGGCTGAGAGCATTTTACTCAATTCCAAACAAATATCAACATTGTAATGTGAGATGAAATTACTCTTGAAGCCATCACATGGGAAATCTACTTGTGCATTTCTATTATCATGTAATGTTGGCAATAAATGAAAAAACGGTCCAAAAATCCTAGGATGAACTGAATGAAACACAGAACATGGAACATAGAACATAACAGCACAGTACAGGCCCTTTGGCCCTCGATTTTGTGCCGACCTGTGAAACCAGTCTGAAGCCAATCTAACCTACACTATTCCATTATCATTCACATATTTATCCAATGACTGTTTAAATTATCTTAAAGTTGGTGAGTCTACTATTGTGGATGACAGGGTATTCCTTGCCCTTACTACTCTCTGAGTAAAGGACCTATCTCTGAAATCTGTTCCATATCTCTCACCACTCAATTTAAACCTATGCCCCCTCGTGCTAGCCATCACCATCCTAGGAAAAAGGCTCTCACTGTTTGCCCTATCTAACCCTCTGATCATCTTATATGTCTCTAATAAGTCATCTCTTAACCTTCTCTCTCTAATGAAAATAGCTTCAAGTCCCTCAACCTTTCCTCATAAGACCTTCCCTCTAAACCAGGCAACATCCTGGTAAATCTTCTCTGCACCCTTCCAATGCTTCCACATCCTTCCTACAATGCTGCGACCAGAACTGTATGCAATACTCCAAGTGTGGCGACACCAGGGTTTTGTACACCTGCAACATGACCTCATGGCTCTGAAACTCAATCTCTCTACCAATAAAAAGTAATGTACTGTATGCCTTCTTTACAACCCTATCAACCTGAGTGGCAACTTTCAGGGATGTACACACATAGACACTGAGATCTCTGCTCATCCACACTACCAAGAATCTTACCATTAGCCCACAATGCTGTTCCTGCTCCTCCTACCAAAGTGAACCATCACACACTTTTCCACATTAAACTCCATTTGCCACCTCTCAGCCCAGCTCTGCAACTTATCTATGTCCCTCTGTAACCTGCAACATCCTTCCACACCATCCACAACTCCATCAACTTCAGTGTCGCTGTGGTTCTGTTCGCGGAGCTGGAAGTTTTTGTTGCAAACGTTTCTTCCCCTGTCTAGGTGACATCCTCAGTGCTTGGGAGCCTCCTGTGAAGCGCTTCTGTGTGTTTCCTCCAGCATTTATAGTGGCCTGTCCCTGCCGCTTCCGGTTGTCAGTTTCAGCTGTCCGCTGTAGTGGCCGGTATATTGGGTCCAGGTCGATGTGTTTGTTGATGGAGTTTGTGGATGAGTGCCATGCTTCTAGGAATTCCCTGGCTGTTCTTTGTTTGGCTTGCCCTATAATGGTAGTGTTGTCGCAGTCAAATTCATGTTGCTTGTCGTCTGCATGTGTGGCTACTAGGGATAGCTGGTCGTGTCGTTTCGTGGCTAGTTGATGTTCGTGGATGCGGATCGTTAGCTGTCTTCCTGTTTGTCCTATATAGTGTTTTGTGCAGTCCTTGCATGGGATTTTGTACACTACATTAGTTTTGCTCATGCTGGGTATCGGGTCCTTCGTTCTGGTGAGTTGTTGTCTGAGTGTGGCTGTTGGTTTGTGTGCTGTTATAAGTTCTAGTGGTCGCAGTAGTCTGGCTGTCATTTCAGAGATGTTCTTGATGTATGAGGGTACAGAGAACACCAAACGGAGAATTCACCACTAAGGTACACAGGAAAGCCACACACACAGACCAAGTCCTGAACTATGAAAGCAACCACCCCAATACACACAAACGAAGTTGCATCAAGACACTATTCAAAAGGGCCACAACACACTGCAGCACACCAGACCTGCAAAAAAAGGAAGATGAACACCTGTACAAGGTATTCGCCAAAAACGGATATCCTCGCAATTTCATCAACAGATGCCTAAGGGAAAGACAACGGAACGAGGACATGCCGCAACCCAAAGGACTAGCCACACTACCATACATCAAGAACCTCTCTGAAATGACAGCCAGACTACTGCGACCACTAGGACTTATAACAGCACACAAACCAACAGCCACACTCAGACAACAACTCACCAGAACGAAGGACCCGATACCCAGCATGAGCAAAACTAATGTAGTGTACAAAATCCCATGCAAGGACTGCACAAAACACTATATAGGACAAACAGGAAGACAGCTAACGATCCGCATCCACGAACATCAACTAGCCACGAAACGACACGACCAGCTATCCCTAGTAGCCACATACGCAGACGACAAGCAACATGAATTTGACTGGGACAACACTACCATTATAGGGCAAGCCAAACAAAGAACAGCCAGGGAATTCCTAGAAGCATGGCACTCATCCACAAACTCCATCAACAAACACATCGACCTGGACCCAATATACCGGCCACTACAGCGGACAGCTGAAACTGACAACCGGAATCGGCAGAGACAGGCCACTATAAATGCCGGAGGAAACACACAGAAGCGCTTCACAGGAGGCTCCCAAGCACTGAGGATGTCACCCAGACAGGGGACGAAACGTTTGCAACAAAAACTTCCAGCTCGGCGAACAGAACCACAGCAACGAGCACCCGAGCTACAAATCTTCTCACAACCTTTGAACTTTAGTGTCATCTGCAAATTTACTAACCCATCCTTCTCTGACCTCATCCAGTTCATTTATAAAAATGACAAACAACAGTGGCCCAAAACCAAACCTTATGGTACCCCACTAGTAACTGAACTCCAGAATGAACATTTCCCATCACGCACCACCCTCTGGCTTCTTCCAGCTAACCAATTTCTGATCCAAACTGTTAAATCACGCTCAATCCCATGCCTCCATATTTTCTGCAATAGTCTACCATGGGGAAACTTATCAAATGCTTTACTGAAATCCAAATACACTGCATCAACCACTTTACTCTCATCCACCTGTCTGGTCAACTTCTCAAAGAATTCAATAAGGTTTGTGAGGCATGACTCACCCTTCACAAAATCACGTTGACCATCCCTAATCAAATTATTCCTTTCTAGGTGATTATTAATCCTAACTCCTATTATCCTTTCCAACACTTTACCCATAACCAAAGTAAGGTTCACTGGTCAACAATTGCCAGGGTTGTCTCTACTCCCCTTCTTGAACAAGGAGACAGCATTTGCAATCCTCCAGTCTTCTGTCAGATCAAAGCCAAAGGCTCTGCAATCTCCTCCCTAGCTTCCCAGAGAATCCTAGGATAAATCCCACCTGGCCAGTGGACTTATCTGTTTTCACACTTTCCTGAATTACCAACACCTCTTCGTTATGAACCTTAATTCCATCTAATCTGATAAACTAAAATCCTTTCACACAAACTTGCAAATTACAACATCCATAAGATTATCAAATCTTTAATAATGTTGAAAACAAGAGCAAGCAGTTCAAGAGTTGGTTCCAACAGCTGTCAATGTTGTGACACAGTCCCACAGAAAATGTATCACATTATTGAACAAGCCGGTAATACAGGGACTATATTTATACTGATTCATAACAAGCAGATTACAATAACTCACCAGGGACACCAATCACTGACAGAATTGGGTAGAAACTCTCTTTTACAAGCAGAATAATTTGCTCCATTCTGGATAGTACCCAAATTGTAAGTGTGTGACTAGTGCATGGCTGATACATGGGCAAGGAATTCTCTATTTATTCACATGTCAATCCTCCAGTGAGTCAGAAGATTACATCATTAGTGACATTAGCTACAACCATTTAACAAATAAACTCAAATCCTTTTTCTCTTTGCCTAACATTTTAACAGAAGAAAAATGTTGGAAAATGCTATTCAGTAATTCTACCAAACTCCTATAATGAAACAACTTTTCACAAGTACAGATTGGAATCTGTCAGTACTGTGGTGGTACTGTCTCTATTCATACAGGATTGCTGGAGACTGATTCCCAACAGCTTTCACCCTGACTCTGCTCTTGATTCATCTGTAATGTCCCATTCCTCCACTACCAAAAGTGAGCATATTCTACCAGGATTAGTGGGATCATGTATTTACACTAGAGCTCAATATGTTACGGTAATACTAGTTCTACTTTATTTTGACAGTAACATTAATCGCGTTAGTTCATTGCAAGTTGTACCTCACTTTGGCAAGACTGTACTATTCTGGGATTTGTGGCAACCTCCCTTGACACGAGTGCAAACTGTGTTACTCTCATGACATCTGACATTGATACTGGTGTTGAGACTGTCATGTCCCATTCGTCCACTACCAAATGTGAGCATATTCTACCAGGATTAGGGGTATCATTCGATTTCCCTGGAGTTCACTATGTTATGGTAATTAATACTCGTTATACCTTATTTTGATAGTAGCACTAATTGTGTTAGTTCAATTCAAGCTGTACCTCACTTTGGCAAGACTGTACTATTCTGGGGCTTGTGGCAACCTCCCTTGACACTAGTGCTAACTGTGTTACTCTTGGCACATCTGACATTGACACAGGTGCTGAACATGTTACTTCAAATATTAATGATACCCTACAGCAAATTGAGAGTTAACTATGTTACTCCAGTACTAAAGATACATTTATACTAGAATTGCTTGTGTTATTATTTTACTCACACATTCTGGATTCAACCAAAGAACAAGCAAAACCAAACATGGTATTGTGTAACAAATTAGTGGGCGGCACGGTGGCCCAGTGGTTAGCACTGCTGCCTCACAGCGCCAGAGACCCGGGTTCAATTCCCGCCTCAGGCGACTGACTGTGTGGAGTTTGCACGTTCTCCCCGTGTCTGCGTGGGTTTCCTCCGGGTGCTCCGGTTTCCTCCCACAGTCCAAAGATGTGCAGGGTCAGGTGAATTGGCCATGCTAAATTGCCCGCAGTGTTAGGTAAGGGGTAAATGTAGGGGTATGGGTGGGTTGCGCTTCGGCGGGGCGGTGTGGACTTGTTGGGCCAAAGGGCCTGTTTCCACACTGTAAGTAATCTAATCTAATCTAATCTAAAATTAGCATTAATTAATGACTTCATGGGAGGAAAAACATGAAGCAGCAGAGATCATAACATTTTTGAATTTTACATTAGTTTGAGAGAGAAAATGTTCGGTCCAAGACTTCCATGTTAGAGTTAAATGAGGATTAAAGAAGTGTGGAGGTGCACGAACCGTGAGAACAACCACAACAAGTGATGTCATTCATCTATTCTTTCATGTCCCCGCCTGAAAAATATAAACTCATCTATTGTCTCTAGTTATTCGGTGTGTTACTGAATTAAGATTAATTTTTAAGTTTAACAACCTTTTAAGTCATGAGAACTGGAATGTCATTGGTGGTGACGATGTTGTTCTGTGAAGGAGAAGGATTCTTTAATTTTAGAAAGTAAGGTTTGTCTATAATCAATATTCCTGCGAAATGTAACTGTAATTTGTTACATGTGAAGCAATTGGCATGTTATGCCTGAGCTGCCCACCAACATGATGGTACTAGGAAGAGATCACCAAGTTATATCACAATCTGATTAGGGACCAGTAACAAAAACAGAAATTGCTGGAGAGACTCAGCCTGTCTAGCAGCATGTATCAGATGAAAGCTGAGGTAACATTTCGAGTCCAGTGACACTTCATCAGAATCACTGTTTAGTAACAAGGAAAAAGTGGCATTTGTGCTGAAGCTGAAGTGGTGGATGAGCTGAAGGGGAGAGGTGAGCGGATATGTGGAGACAGAGCTCAGAGAGAAAGAAATATGAACAGCGCAGGTAAATAAGGAGATAATGGATAGCAGACCAGAGCAAAAAGCAAAATAATTGATTATAAGAGCTAAGAGTGAGAAAATGGGCGAGCTTTGCTAAATTCATACAATGTGGTAAAGGGAGCAATAGTACCAGAGAATGGATGAAGTGTTGAAAGCAGGCCCATGTCCTAACGGGACTGGATTTGGAGTGGGAACAGAAACATGAAAAACACAACAGTTATTGAGCTCGATGTTAACTCCAAGGGGCCGCTGAGTCTCAAGCAAACAATGAAAGATTGCTCTTTGCGCTTGTGCTGAGCTTTGCTGGAATACTATAGCAAGCCTGAGACAGAGCTACTGGCCAGGGAACACCGGGAGGGTGGGGGCGCGGGGGGGGGGAGGAGTTGTGTTGAATTGGCAGGCAACTAGAGGCTCAGTGTCAATATCCAGCATCCTCCAATCCTTGTTGCATGCTATAGACCAGTCATCTTTATTTCAAAAGTAAACAGTAGACTTGATTAGAGAATAAAGCTATAAGATTCCATGGTTTTGAACAAATATAACACTTAACCTTATAAAGTGAGCACCAGTTCCACAGAGTTCATGCAAAACTCATTTCCAACATCTAGAATTAACATGTGGCAGACATGGGTAATATGCTGTGGTTGAACACACCACACTGCACATCACACAGAAACTGTAACAGGGTAAATCCTACGGATATCACAGCATCTCCACTCAGATGTGAATGACATGGTGGGTCATCGAATATCATTAAACTTCACAAGGAATAACTGTTTTTTTTTTATCTTTTGCCAATCCAGCCTTGAAACATGCTCTCAAGAGCTGCTCTCTCATTAATTGACACAACGATGGCTCCTCATATTAATGGATCATTTTTCTGTTCTGGGTTTGTGCTCCCTTTGTCTCTGAATCTACACTCCGGTCCCTCCAGGGATAACTCCAGTTCTTTCACCTGCAGCTCGCTGCATCAAATACTTGGTTTCTCATGGAGTTCCAAATTTCTATGTTATATGAATCAATTACTGCTAACGGGATTTTTCAATACCCTCTCTCTCAGTGTGCTTAAATGTTCCTGTTTAGATTAGATTAGATTCCCTACAGTGTGGAAACAGGCCGTTTGGCCCAACAAGTCCACACTGACCCTCCGAAGAGTAACCCACCCAGACTCATTTCCCTCTGACTAATCTTCCTAACACTATGGGCAATTTAGCATGGCCAATTCACCTCACCTGCACATCTTTGGACCGTGGGAAGAAACCAAAGCACCCAGAGCAAACCCACGCAGACACGAGGAAAATGTGTAAACTCCATACAGGCAGTTGTCCAATTCAGGAGTCGAACCCAGGTCCCTGGCACTGTGAAGCAGCAGTGCTAACCACTGAGCCACTGTGCCACCCCTTGTTATATTTTTGTCAAACCCAACAGTTTTGGTACTTCATCTGATGCAATGCATCAATTCGTTTGGTGTTTCTTCCGGTTACAAATCTACTTTATGAAATCAGAAGCCATGCCTATGGATGGTTTCCTAAAATCCCTGGTCTCAAGGGTGTTGTGGGAAAATCACCAGTCCTGGAGTCAGAGTCGGGGTTCAGCAACAGAGTTTATTGTACAAGGAAATACCGGAGCTCCGGGGAGAGAAAGACTCTAACAGCACAGTGGTCAGCTGCGAGTCATCTCTCCACTCAGAACACATGTCAAGATACTTTTATATATTTTGTGATATAATAGGTCAGTCTTGAGTTTATTGTCTCTGTAACATGATTTGTTTATAATAAACATTACAGAATTGTTAATTGTTTCGGAGCAGCCATTGTCAGTCCGACTGCAGCCTTTGCTAATTTCAGTGTGGTCGTTGTCAGTTTCAGCACAGACATTGTCAGTTTCAACATTTGTGTGGAAATCCATTGCCATGGTAATGGGCGCTAATCGCTCTTCTTGAGAAGGACAATTACTGCAACCCTGGCTAATATCGCTCTGTATTGAGTTCCGTATCAGACTGTTAGCATTTCTATCAAAGGTGTTGGCTGTACCCAGACACTTCAGCGGGCAGTATACGCTACTCATGTGCATTGTCTCCCCCACACGCCTAAAACTATTCAACTAAGTTTAGAGTGTATTGTGCTGGCATTCTGGATGCCTCAGGCACTGGCTGTGTTTGTTCTGCTGTCTCTCTCTCCATAAATGTGCTCCAGCAGCCATCTTGTGTGTCAAATGGCCAACTTATGGCTCAGCGGCCATCTGGTGTGTTCACGTGCCGAGTGTCACCCTGCCCTGTGCCATCTCCCACTTCAAGGACAAACCTTGGTTTCCCTTTAAATGGTCACGGGGTTGGGGAGGTCGTTTATTTCCTGAGGTCTATTCATTACTCCCAGTTTTGATTGGCTATTAAAGCTAATTTTGTCCATTTATTTGACAGAATCAAACAAGACCTTCGAAGACCTTTGATCTTTACTAGGCTAACATTCAGGAGGCTGAACCACTGGTTCAGTTCTTTCATTTGGCATCGTAAGTGACCCCTTATTAAATTAACTAAATTGCACCTATCCCAAAAACTGGGAGGAGTGGACCACCCGGGTATTAAAAACTATCAATTAAGCTTGTTGTTATCTTATGTGAGTGACTGGCCGTATGGGGACCCTCTCTCACTATGGTTGGACATCAAAGTGTCTCAGACAAGGTGCCCCCTTACTTGCTTATTGTTCTTGGACAAAATGAGGACAGCTAAGGAATATTGCCATCACCCAATAGTAATCAATACTGTTAAAGCATGGAGGGCAATGTGGCAGAGGGAAGGCAATATTACCAAAACATCATTTCTTACACCCATAATTGGGATGCTGGGTTTTCAACCGGGGATGATGGACTCAGGATTTAAATTTCGGGCAGGTCGGGGTGTGTCTTGCTTGGGTGACCAATTTGAGGGGGACATATTGACCAGTTAGCTTAGAAATACGAGTTACCTAGTAAGGACCTTTTCCATTTTTCTCAAATCAGGGACGTCATTCAGAAAATAACTACACTCCTAAATGCCTCTTATCGATCCAACACAGAGAAGACGGTGCTTAGTTCTAAGCCCATGCTTACTGTCAGTACTCTTTACCACCTGTTGGAAGAGGGCTCCTCAACGAGACTGAGTAACTTTGTAAGGTATGGGAGAGGGAGCTGGGCATTGAGATCCCCTCTGAAACATGGGAGGATATCTGGGAAAATGCAAGAAGGATCTCAAATTGCAATAGGACCCATACCTTGCAATTGAAGTTTCTCCACAGGGTGCACTTAGTACTGGATCGCTTCTCACAATTTAAAGTGGGAGAATTTTCAACAGGCCCCAATGAGTATGGGTACTCTCACTCACTGTGTCTGGACCTGCCACAGGCTCCAGACATACTGGAGGGCTGTGGTAGGTGAAATAGAGAAGGTCTTGGAGTCAGAAGTGGAAATCGACCCGATATCTCATTTTCCTGGTCTAGCTAATGTATCTCCTTTACACCCACACAAAAAAAAGCATTTCAGTATCCTCACTTTTTGTGCAAGAAAAACCTTTCTGTAAGTCACATGGAGCACGTATATGTGTGTATATTTATTCACGTCTTTATATGTGAATGTAGTTATATGCTATTTTTTGCACTGTTTTAAAGAGTCTTGTTCTGGATTTGTTGTAACATATTTTTTTGAATTCTGTTTCAACAAAAATATATGTTAAAAATCCTGAAGCTTTTGTAATTCAGTTCCTTTAACAGTTTCAGTCAATGAGAATGTCATGGAGAATGTCAATTTAGTCTTGTTTGGGAATTATCAACAACAAAATGTCTAGGAAATGGCTAAGTGGGTCCCTCAAGGATTTGGGATGTTCTGTGACACCAGAGGAGTTTCAAGAAGAAATGTGGTGCTTGGAAAAGGTGAAGTTTGAGAGAAATAAAAGCCACACTTTGAGCCATCTCATTAGAATTCCATGAATCATAAGCTGAGATATTGTTAGGATTAAGACAGTGATAACTTAAAATCTGTAAATAGAGACCAAATTTAATCACAAACCTATGAATTGTTTCAGAAGCCAACTTAATGTAGGCAAAAGAGGAAATTTCACACTCAGCGGAGTTAGCAAAATGGAATTCTAGTCTCTCAAACAAGGTCCATGTAAATTTTGTTTGCTTTTCAACAATCGTTTAATCAGAGCCCAGGGAAATTTCAGAACCTTTTAAAACTCTTCTCTGAAATTCCTCCAGGTAGTTGCATAAATACATGTGTTTGTGCAGAAATTCAAATGTTTTATCATCGCTCTGCATTCAGTGGCAATATACGCAGGGGACGTATGGTCTCCTCGATAGTAAGTTCTGTTCATTAGTTTTATCGTAAGGAAGCTCACATTTGCTGACATCCAAAACAATATAAAACTGCCTGATATAGTGAAGAGTAAAATGATGGATTCCCTTCGGTTCTCCATCTCTGAGTCTCTCTCATTCTCAGGTGTGTGACCCCGGAGAGCTCTACGGGCTCTTGTGGCCATTACAACACATCTCATTGTCAAAGAATTTAACAAAAAGATTAAGATGAATGGAAGCCAAACACGCCAAATGCTGTGAAACCAGATGAAAGCTACACCAAAAGTTGAGGCAAAAAATGCCAAACATTCCCCGACAGCCCCATCACATTTTGTTAATTATGTGTTCATGTTCATATGCAAACCAAATAGTGATGTTCTTTATACAGATCAGGATAGAGAATGTTGCTAATATTATAGATGCTGTTCTCTTGGTGCGGTATTTTGCTTTTAACTGCTGGTGGCAGAGAATTATAAATCAGTCAAATGTGAAAGAGACAGTGAACCAAACGGTCAAATCAAGGCTGACAACAGTCATGTACAAAATGAAAGTGCACACAGAACTGTGCGACAGGAATGAATGTGGAACATGATAACTGAAAATGTAATACACCATTATATTGATGATCAAAACTAATAGATTTGCGGCTGCCATTGCCATCATGTAGAGAGAGATGCACTTCGAAAAACCACACTTTCCTTGGGACAGAATTATAATTGTTATTAGGTTCACTGTAAGAAAGCAAAAGTAGAGAGTATCAGTACTATGATCTAAAATATATTTTTGTAAATAAACAATAATAAACAACAAGAATTCATTCCATTGAAAATGAAAAACTCAGTATGTAAGCTTCATCTGCAACTTACCCAGGATGTTAAGGACAGTGATTTTATTCATTCATCAGACATGAGTATTTCTAACTAAGCCAACGAGTATTTCCCATTTCAAATTGACCAGAGAACATTTCAGAGTTCACCATTTTACTGTGGTGTGGTGTCAACATAGGCCAGATCCAATAATGATGGAAGATGTCCTTTTTTGAGGGAAAGTGTGAAATAGATGGGAATTTTAATTTTTAAAAAATGACATTGGTTACATGGTCACTATTAGGTTCACTTTTTAAAATGATGGATATTTATTGAATTCAGATTTTCCCAGCGGCTATGGTGGCATAGAGAGCCATGACCCCGGAACATGAGCTTGAGATTTTGGATTTCAAATTGCATCATATTGTCAGTATACACATAAGTGTAGCATGAGGTTATGTTAATGTAACAATGAATTAAAGCACATTGGTGACTTGGGAAATTTTTGACATCCAGCTGAGCCCACCAGAAGTTGATAAGAATAGACAAAACAACAATATGAAAGTAAACAGACCATGAATATAACAGCAGATGCTCATGGCCTTCAAAGGGATATCAAAAGAAAAAGAGTAACTAAATTGTATGGTAGTCCCTTTGCAAGATGGCACCATTCAAATTAATATAAATATGCCAAATGGCAGAGATATTGTACAAGCATTTTGTGACTGTCTTTACAAGAAATTTTTCATACCATAAATAAGGAAGAACCTAGTGCCTACTAAGAGTAAGGAAATTAAACAAATTAATATCATCTGGGCAACCTTAAGGAAGTAGAATTAGGGCTTGCTGAGTCAAGCGTAATAACATGGATAGAGGATTAGGTATGCACAGTGTCACCACTGGTTCACCTCTTTTAAATTCAGGTTATTTATTGAATTCAAATTTCTTCATCTGGAGAAGGAAGAGTAAGATAAAATGGTGCATTTTTATGATGACAGTCCATGACAAGTTGAGTGCTGCAAGAATCAGTGCCCTTCACCTCAGGGATTTACAGACTACATTAAAAAGTGTTGGGGAGTAATGTATCTAAGTCTGTTGACAATACAAAGCAGAGTGGAAATGTAAGCCACAAGGAGAATTCAGAAAAACTGCAGAGAAACTAAGACAAGTCAATTGAATAGACATCAACATGGCAGTTGAAGTGTTAAGAAGGGAAGTTTGAGGTTATTCACTTTAGTCATAAGAATAGAATTTCTGAATATTTGTTTAAAAGACATGAAATTTTCAGAGAGACCGGTATGTATATGCACAAAAAAAAACACACAAAGTCAGTCAAAGTGAAATATTTTTGATATTGGAAAGGTGGAGTGAATTTGGCCGATATCCCCCAAAGTTTAGAAGATTGTGCAGATTGTTTGATGAAACATTCAAGATTCTGAAGGGAGTTATCCATGATCGATACATACTGGAAGGTATTCTCATTGACTGGGCAATCTAGTATATATGAACACAGTCTCAGACACAGACACAATAATTTAGGAACCAGATGAAAAATTGCTTATCAAAGGATTGCCAATTTATGCAAATTTGTATTCCACAAGAGTGTGGACATTCTATCATTGGCTGAACAAGATAGATCGTTGGTTCCTCAGGCAATCTAAGGATGTAGGGAATGGTGGGAAAGTGGAATTGAAATGCAAGATCAGTTATGCTCGCTTTGAATGTGTGAACAGGCTCAAATGGCAGTATGGTAAGGTCCTGCTCCTATCTCTTGAGTTCTTATTAATCTAATTTCAACAAACTTTGAGATACAGGTTATGAGCATTTTACCTGATTCCATGCAAACATCAACACAGCAGTGTGAGAAAAATCATTATTGTAGCCATCATGTGGAAAATCTACCCACACATTCATCTTACAGCCCTATGTTGGCACTAAATAACAGGATGGTACAACGATCCCAGCGTTCATTGAACTAAACTTGCGAAATATTTTAGGGAACACCTCTGGGACACCCGCACCAACCAACCCAACCATCCTGTGCTGAACACTTTAACTCCCCCTCCCACTCCGCCAAGGACATGTAGGTCTCCTCCTCCATTGCCAGACACTGGCCACACGACACCTGGAGGAAAAGCGCCTCATCTTCCGCCTAGGAACCCTCCAACCACACGGGATGAATGTAGATTTCTCCAGCTTCCTCATTTCCCCTCCCCACCTTATCTCAGTCCCAACCCCCGGATTCAGCACCGCCGTCTTGACCTGCAATCTTCTTCCCGAACTCTCCGCTCCCAACCCCTCTCCGGCCTATCACCCTCACCTCCTTCCACCTATCGTATTCCCAGCGCCCCTCCCCCAAATTCCCCTCCCCTACCTTTTATCTTAGCCTGCTTGAGCATATTCTACCAGGATTAGTGGTATCATATACACTGGACGCCACCATGTTACTGCAGTATTACTTTGGCAGTAATATTAACTGCATTACTCCAGTAAAAGTTGTGACTTGCATTGGCATGACTGTGTTACTCTGGTACTAATAACAACCTACATGGATGCTCAAGTTAACTGTGTTACTCCAGGACAAATGATACCTTACCTTTACACTTGAATTATTCATCAAACAGCACATTGGTTAGCACTCAGGCCAGTGTCTGTGTGGAGATTGCACGTTCTCCCTGTCTGCATGGGTTTCCTCCCACAGTCACAAAGGTGTGCAGGATAGGTAAATTGGCCATGCTGAATTACCCATAGTGTTGATGGATGCGTAGGTTAGGTGTGTACGCCATGGGTGATGCAGTGATGGGATAAGGCAATGTGACTGTGTGGGCTGCTCGTCGGAGGATTGGTGTTGAGTCGTGAGGCCAAATGGCCTGTTTACACTGGAGGGAATTCTATGATGTTACGGCGGGACTAATTTTACTTACACATTCTTACACAAAGAACAGGCTGAACTAGACATGGTATTGTCCATCAAATTAGAATTAATTAATGACTTCATAGGTGGGATGACCTGTAGCAGCATTGGCCATAAGCTGATTGAAATTTGCATTCGGTTGAGAGAGAATTGTGCAACCAAGAATAGCATTTTAAACTTGAATGAAGATAACATGAGATCAGACTCAGACCTTTAAGTATAGCAGTTGGAACATTATGTTCAGGTTGTACAGGACGTTGGTGAGGCCACTTTTGGAGTACTATCTCCATTTCCATTTGCAGTCATATACAAAGGATATGGTTAAACTGGAGAGGGTTCAGAAGAGATATGCAGGATGTTGCTGGGAATGCAATGTTAAAGTTATAAGGAGAGCATTGAAGTGTGTGAGTTTGAATGGTGACTTTGCAGAGGTTTGTAAAATCATGAGGGTAGAGATAAGGTGAATGGCAGCTGTCTTTTCCCTAAGGGCGGGGATTTCAAGATTAGGGGGCATGATTTTTATGTAGAGAAGAAAGATTCAAATATGATGAGAGGCTATTATTTTAGACAGAGGAAGTTTTGTCTGTCTAAAATGGATTCATGTGTGGAATGAACATCCAGAGGGCGTGGCAGATGTACAGTTAAAACTTTTAAGAGACATTGAGATCAGTACAAGAAATGTTTGGAGGGATGTGTGTCAAGCCCAGACAGGTGGAACATGTTCAGTTTGGGAACTTTGTTGGTTTGGACTGGTTGTATCTTAAAGGTCTGTTTCCATGTTGTGTGACTCTCTGATTCTATGACTCTATGATTCTTACTGGATTGGAAGTTATGGCCAGCTCAGCACACTGTGGAACACAACCTTGGCTACTGTCTGAGCTTCCATTGCAATTCAAAATACACAAGTTCTGACTCCTGTCATCCTAGCTGTGGACAGCAGAATGCAAAAGTGTTTGTAGCTGAATGAACTGTGAAAGCAAACACAACAAGAGACACAATTCATCAATTCATCCTTTTCCCCTCTTTAGCATTGCAAGCAGTTCTGTTTTCTCCAATTAATTGGTATATCTATGAATTAAGTTAGCTTTTAAGTTTAACAACCTGTTCAGTCATGACAACTGCAATGTCATTGTTGACCATAATGTTGCTACGTAAAGGAGAAGGGATTCTTTAATTTTAATAAGTAACATTTGCCTGTAATCAATATTTATTCACATGTGTAGCTGTCATGTGTTACATGTGAAACAATTCACATGTTATGCCTGAGATGCCCACCAACATGATGTTACCAAGGAAGAGATCACCAAGTTATATTACAATTGATTAGGGACCAGTTATAAAAACAGAAATTGCTGGAGAGACTCAGAAGGTCTGGCAGCATGCGTAGGAAGAAAGCCGAATTAACATTTCAAGTCCAGTGGCACTTCATCAGAACTGTTAGTAAGTTTGAAAAAGTGGCATTTATACTGAAGGTGATATGGGGGAGGAGGTGAAGGGGAGAGGTGAGTGGATATGTGGAGACAGAGCACAGACAGAGAGAGAAATACAAACATGGGAAGTCAAAAAAGGAGATCATGGATGGTAGGCCAGGGCAGAAGGCAAACTGAATAAGTGATAACAAGAGCTAACAGTTAGAAAAGGGGTTAGCTGCAGTGAAAGCACATGGTGCAATAATGGGCCTTGGAGAGTGTGGGCTTGGTGACTGTGCTAACAGCAGCCCACTTCATAATAGGAAAAGAATGATGGAAGGATGGAATCAAACCGTAAAGATAATGAACTCAACATTAAGTCTAAGAGGCTGTGGGTTGTCAAAGTGAATATTAAGAGATTGATCTCCAAGCATGTGCTGAGCTTCACTGGAATACTAAACTCAGCCTGAGATAGAAATGCTGGCCAGGGAACACGGTGGTTGTTCAAATGACAAGAAACTGGAAGCACAGGGTCAGTATCCAGCATCTTCAGTTCTGTGTTTCATTTTATGGAATCATAAACTTGTAAAGTGAACACTGCATTTACAGAGAGAATAAAGTCACAAGATTCTATGGTCTTGAACAAATTTAACCGTTTACTGTACAAAGTGAACATGAATGCAGTCTACAGTCCATGTACAACTTATTTCTAACATTCTGAATTGAAATGTGGTACACATGGATAATATCCTATGATTGAACACATCACAACGCACATCACACAGAAACTGCTTCCAGGACAAATCCATGGATATCACAGCAATCCACTCAGCTTGGGACAACAAGGTGGGTCATCAAATAACATGAAACTTCACAATGATTCACACTGTTTTTTTTTAAGAGCCTTTCTGTCATCGACGGTCACAACCGACTGTCCCTTTCATTGACCGATCATCTTTCTGTCCTGGCTTCACGTTCCCCTTGTCTCTAAATCTAGACTCCAGTCCTTACTCACAGGGACAGCTCCAGCTTTTCACCTGCAGCTCACTGCATCAAATACCTGATTCCTGACCTTCTCAGTTGTATGAAGCAATTACTACTTGTGGGATTTTTCAATGCCCCATCTCTCAGGGGGCTGAAAAGTTCTCAGACTCAATCTGAAAATTCCACCTTCTTCACACAGTTTCCCACCAACACAATCCAGAAACTTCCCTTCCCACTTTAGGGCGGCATGGTGGTTCAGTGGTCAGTACTGCTGCCTCACAGCACCAGGGACTTGGGATCGATTCTAGCCTCAGGGGACTGTCTGTGTGGAGTTTGCACGTTCTCCCCGTGTCTGCATGGGTTTCCTCCAGGTGCACCGATTTCCTCCCGCAGTCCAAAGATGTGCATGTTTGGTGAATTGACCATGCTAAATTGCTCATAGTGTTCAAGGGTCTGTAGGTTAAGTGCTTTAGTCAAGGGTAAATGTAGAGTACTCGGGTAGGAGTATGGGTGGGTTACTCCTCAGAGGGTTGCTGTGGACTTGTTGAGCAGACTGGCCTGTGTCCACACTGTAGGGATTCTATGATTTACTGTATCAGCTACCTGAGACTCCTCCTGTGCCCTGACTTCACAGAGTTAGCCAAGTTCTCTTGACTTCTTCCCTGCAGGACAGTTAAGATTCTTTGCTCCAAAGATGGAGTCTGCCCCTCTTTTTGTCCAACAGAACTGTGACCCGGAACTGCTTCTCATTGACCCCTGCTTTGCCCTTCATGACTCATTGATAAGCTTGCAATGAGCATCTTCATAGCTGCATTACATGGAGACAGAGAGCAGAACAAAAGTAGACGTTTCCCACCACATTCACGAACTGTAAACTTAAAATGTTGAAATAGCCTTCAAATTGCCTGCAAAGCTTCTGACCAGATTTTTTCAATAACGAATCCCAGACTCTGCAAGTAATCAATTCTTGACACTGGGGCTCCAGCTTTAACTAAAGTCTGACCTAATCATTCACTATACTGTGGTGTCAGGAAAGCAAATGTAAATAACAAAGTCATCGAGCTCGTCTCTGTTAGAGGGCGCTAGCATTTTCAAGATAAAGCAAAAAGTCAAACTTCTGGAATCCAGTTCCTTTAACAGTTTCAGTCTTTGAGAATGTCAGCTTAGTCTTGTTTGGAAATTATCAACAACAAAATGTCTAGGAAAGGACTAAGTATTTGCCTCAGCAATAACTACAGTTTCTTCTCCTGAGGCAAATGCCAAACGTTATAAGTGTGACCTCAATCAGATGCGCAAATTACATCTTCATGCATGGCTGTGTCACAACTGGATTAGTTTCCTTTTCATGTCAGATCATTCTCTCTGGTCTGGAGGATTGTTAATGAAAAAATGTAGGGCTCAGAGGACCGGAAGCAGTAAGGCTTATAAATAAGCTCCAATTCATCTGGTATATTTTAAAATGGTGTTCCAGTATACACTGCACATTTATTCCCAACTATCTCCAGTATTCCTTTTGCTGCTTGTTCCCTCTGGAAAGCAGGTTCCTCAAGGACTTGGGATGTCCTGTTACTCAGAGAGCAATCAAGAAGAAACGTGGAGCTTCGAAAAGACAAAGCTGAAGACAAATGAAAACCACACTTTGAGATATCTCATTAGAATTCCATGGATCAAACACTCAGTTATTGTTACTATTAAGTCGGTAATCACTTAGAAATCAGTAAATAATCAGTTAATCATAAGCCTAAGAATTGTTTCAGAAGCCAACTTAAAATAGCCAAAAGAGGAAAGTTCAGCCTCAGCAAAGTAGGTGAAATGGAATTCTAGTCTCTCAAACAAGGTCCAGGTTGATGTTGTTCATTTTTCAATGATCTTTCAATCGGTGCCCAGGGAAATTTCAGAACCTTCTTAAACTCTTCCCTGAAATTCCTCTGGGTAGCTGCATAAATACACGTGTTTGTGCAGGAATTCAAATGTTTTATCATCGTTTGGCACTCAGTGGCGATATACACAGGGGATGTATGGTCTCCTTGATAGTAAGTTGTGTTTGTTAGTTTTATCATTACAAAGCTCACATTGCTGTCAGCCGCAACAATATAAAACTGCCCGATATTGTGAAGAGTGAAATGATGAATTTCCATCTCTGAATCTCTCTCATTCTCATGTGTGTGACCCCGGAGAGCTCCACGGGCTCTTGACCATGAAAACGCATCTCACTGTCAAAGAATTCAACAAAATGATGAAGGTAAATGGGAGCCAAACACATCAAATGTTGTGAAACCTGATGAAAGCTGTACCAATAATTGAGGAAGGAAAGGCAAAATTTCCCGGACAGCCCCATCGCATTTTGTTAAATACATGCTCATGATCATATGCAAACCAAATAGTAATATTCTTTATAAAGATCAGGATAGAGAATGTTTTTATAATGATAGATGCTGTTCTCTCGGTGCAGTATTTTGCTTTCAACCTCTGGTGGCAGATAATTATAAAACGGTCAAATGTGAAAGAGACAGTAAACCAAACGGTCAAATCAAGGCTGACAACAGTCATAAACAAAATGGAAGTGCACACAGGAGTGTGAGACAGGAATGAATGTGGAAAATGATAACTCAGAATATAATAGATTGATGGTCCACCCCAATAGATTTGCTGTTGCCATGGCTACCATATAGAGAGAGATACACTTGGAAAGAGACACACTTTGTTACCAGTGAAGCAATTTACGTTTTGTACCAGAGCTCACCACCAACATAATGTCACCCAGCAAGAGGTCACCATTTTGTATTACAACATGATGAGGAATCAATCATAAAAGCAGGAAGTGCTGGACAGACTCGGCATGTCTGGCAGCCTGTGGAGGAAGTAAGCCAACGTAACATCTCAAATCCAGTGACACTTCATCAGAACTGTTAGTAACAGTGAAAACGTATCATTTATGCTGAAGCTGAACTGGGAGAAGAGGTGCAGGGGAGAGATGAGCAGATATGTGAAGACAGAGTTCAGAGAGAGAAAAACACAAATTGGATCAGCAAACAAAAAGATAATGGATCGCAGGCCACGGCAGAAGACAAACAGAATAAGTGATAATAAGAGCTAAGAGTAAGAAAATGGGGGAGCTGTGCTGAATGCATACTGTCTGATCATCGACTGGGATTGCATGGAGATGAGCCACCATGCTATTTTCTAAATGGGGAGAAAGTTCAGAAATCTGGAATGCAAAGGTACTTGGGAGTCTTAGTCCAAGGTTCTCTTAAGGTTAACTTGCAGGTTGAGTCGGTCGTTAGGAAGGCAAATACAATGTTTCGAAAGGAAAAGAACATAAAAGCAGGGATGTACTTCTGAGATTTTATAAGGCTCTGCTCAGACCACTTTTAAATTACTGTGAACAACTTTAGGAAGATATACTGGCCGTGGAGTGGGTCCAGGGAATGTTCACGAGAATGATCCCAGAAAAGAAAGGCTGAACATATCACTCGTGTTTCAGGAATCTGGATCGATACTCAATAGAGTTTAGAAGGATGAGGGGGAATCTCATTAAAACTTACAGAATGCTGAACAGTGTGTCCACTTTGGGTATTGGGAAGATGTTTCCGTTAGCAGGAGAAACTAGAACACAAGGGCACAGCCTCAGAATAATGGGAATACCCTTCAGAACTGAGATGAGGATAAACTTCTTTAGTCAGAGAGTTATGAGTCGATGGAATTCATTGCTGCAGATGGCTGTGGAGACCAGTTCTTTCAGTGTATTTAAGACAGAGATATATAGGTTCTTGATTGTCAAAGTGGGGTGAATGGGGTGGGAAGGTGATCAGCAATGATGAATGGCAGAGCAAACTCAATAGGTTGAATGCCCTAATTTCTATGTCTTTTCATCTGATGCTCTAAGTGCTGGCAGAAGGGAATGGTTTAGTTTGGGAAACTTGGTCAGCATAAACTGGTTTAACCAAAGAGACTCTTTCTGTGTTGTGTGACTCTATGATTCTATGACTATAATTCTTGATAGATTGGAAGTTATGGCCAGCTCAGTACATTTGGGGTTTGAAGACTGGCTGGTGTCTAAGCTCCCATTGCAATACAAACCACACAAGTTCTGTCTCCTCTCATTCTGCTTCTGGATACCAGAATGCAAAGGTGTTTGTAGGTGCATGAACCGTGAAAGCAAACATAACGAGTGATGTCATTCATCTCTTCTTTCTTTTCCCCTCTTTAGCTACACAAGCTGTTCTATACTCTCCAGTCAATTGGCATTTTTCTGCATGTTGTTCTGTTAAAATGAAAGGATTCTTTAATTTTAGAAATTGAGGTTTGTCTAAAATCAATATTTATACATGCATGCTGACATACTTTGTTACATTCGAAGTAATTCATAGGTTGTGGCCACCAACGTGATGCGACCCAGGAAGAGATCACCAAGTTATATTACAATCTGATTAGGGACCAGTAACAACCTTAAGAAATTGCTGGAGAGTCACTGCAGGTCTGGCAGCATGTGGAGGTAGGAGAATAGTGACACTTCATCAAAACCGTTAGTAACTCAGGAACAGTGGCATTTGTGCTGAAGCTGAAGTGGGGGAGGAGGTGGAGGGGAGAGGGGAGCGGATATGTGGAGACAGAGCTCAGACAGAGAGAGAAAAATGAATGGGGTAAGTAAGCAAGGAGATAATGGATGGCAGGCCAGGGCAGAAGACAACTGGAAGAAGTAATAACTAAACCGAAGAGTGAGAAAATGGGTTTGCAGTGCTGAATGTATTTGATGTAATAATGGGCCTCGGAGTGTGTGGGAATGGGGGACTGTGCTAACAGCAGCCCATGTCAGAATGGGGCAAGCCGTGGGTTGGGAAAATAAATCATGGATGGATGGAATCAGACACTAAAGTTGAAGAACTCGATATGACGTCTTTAGAGGCTGCCGGGTGTCAAAGCTAAAAATGACAGATTGTCCTTCAAACTTATGCCGGACCTCACTGGTATATGCCTGAGATCAGAATGTTGGCTAGGGATCACGGTGGTGTGCTGAAGAAGCAGGCAACTGGAAGCTCAGGGTCACTATTCAGCATCCCCAGTTCTTTGTTTCATTTTAGCGACAAGTAACTTTTATTTGTAAATTAAGCAGTGGACCTGCTGACAGAATAAAGTCACAAGATTCTGTGGTTTTGAATAAATGTAGCAGTGTACTATACAAGGTGAACACGAATGCAATCTACAATCCATGGACAACTTATTTCTGACATCCTGAACTGAAATCTGGTGCACATGGATAATTTACTGTGATTGATCACACCATAGCACACATCACGTAGAAAATGCTTCGAGGACCAATCCCATGGATATCACAGAATTTCCACTTAGATGTGAATGGCATGGTGGGTTATTGAATATCATTAAACTTCATAATGATTCACAACAGTTTTCTTTACTTCTGGCTATCCAGCTTTGAATCTTCCTCTCAAGGGCCTTTCTGCCATCGATGGGAACAACGACTGCTCCTGTCATTGACTGATCACCCTTTTGTCCTGGGTTCACGTTCCCCTTGTCTCTGAATCTACATTCCAGTCCTTACTCTCAGGGACAGCTCCAGCTTTTCACCTGCAGCTCACTGCATCAAATGCCTGGTTTCTCCCTCAGTTCTAACCTTCTCCATTTATGAAGCAATTACAGCTTAGTGGATTTTTCCACACCCCACTCTCACTGTGCTGAAATGTTAATGTTCTCAGGCTTCTTCTGAGCAATACCCCCTCCCCCAAGCAGCTTCCCACCAACACAACCCAGAAACTCCCCCTCCCACTTTATCAGCTCCTTGAGATTACTCCTGAGGCCTGACCTCACAGGGATAGCCAAGTGCTCTTGACTTCTTCCCTGCAGGTCAGCTAAAATTCCATGTTCCAAAGGCACAGTCTGCCCCTCTTTCTGTCCAGCTAAACTGTGACCTGGAACTGTTTCTCAGTGACCCCTTGAGTGTCCTTAGTGACCCATTGAAAACCTTGCAACGAGCCCCTCCACAATTGCATGACATGGAGATAGAGAGCCGAACCAAACCAACCTCTCCACCTCTGCAATCACAACACAGTGACATTAAAATCTTCAAAGACCCTTACCGTTAAGTGCAATGGTTCCTAACCAGACTTTTTAAATAACCAATCCCAGACTCTGCAAGTAATCAATTCTTGACACCGGGTTTCTAGCTTAAACAACTCTGAGCAATTCATTCACAATGCCATAGTGTTAGCAGAACAAAATTAAATAACAAAGTCATCTAATTGGTTGATGTGAGAGAGCTCTAAAATCTTTAAGAAGACACAAAGAGTCAATCTTGTGGCGTTCAGTTCCTTCCGCAGTTTTCCTTGTTGAGAAAGTCAAACAGAATGTCAACTTAGTCTTGTTTGGGAAATATCAACAATAGCTCTCGCCAATGGGATAAATATTTAAACAATACAGCCTTTGTTTTCATCCCCATTCATGCAAAAGGCAGACAGGCAAATAAACATAGTTATGGTATAAATAAAATAAAATATTTATGTTATAAAACTGGCTTGATTACTTAAGTGGTTTATACGATGCATTGTTCTACAGCCATAAACAATACTTTCTTGATTGATTTTCTGAAGATATCGATCAGAGTCACATTTACGGTTCACTCAGTTCGAGGCAGTATTACTAATGAGTTAGTTTTCTTTCTCTGAACCTCCAAGAGATGCTCCTGGGGGTTTTGTCAGGGAGCTTTCAAATCTTCATGCTGTAGCATCAACAGCCAGATTCATTCTATTACAGAAAACACAGTCCAAACCCAATTTACACTCTGCGGCCTCCCTAAAATGAAACAAAGGTGATGTTCTGGTACAGAGTCACCAGACTTGAAAAGTTGATGTTGCTTTCTTCCCACAAAGGCTGCCGGGCCTGGAGAGATTCACCAGCAATTTCAGATTTGTTTCTAACCATTCCCTGAGACTGACTGTCTCCTTCACCAGGTCCCAGTTGCCATTGAACATCTGCCATCTGCTGAGGATAACATATTTACCAGACTTGCTGAAACCAATGAACTGACCTCATGAATAACCAATGCCTGCTAAATTTTAAGTGTAATGCTCTTCCCCAGTAAGGAAGCATCTGCAGAAACTTTTGATCAGGAGCAAAATAAAATGCAATTAACTTCCAGGTCTAGCCTCACAAATAAACTAATTGTTTGATCAGTCTTCCTTTTAATGCAAACTGTAGCTCAAAATCCAAAAGTCAACTTTAGTTCACAGTTTGCAGTTCACTGCTCCAAACCAAAATTGATGAAGGAATAAAAATAATGACAAAGCTGAAGGGCTGTAGTATTATCAAGATGATAGAGAATGTCATTCTTCTGGCATTTTGTTACTTGGGAAAGTCAAAGAGAATGGCAACATAGTCTTCTTTGGGAAATAGACATAAATATTCTCGGGAATGCCGTAGTATTTGCATAAGCAATAACTGCATCCTAAGCAGAGTTTCTTGATCAGAGGCAAATGCCAAAAAGTACAAGTGTGACAGCAGTGAGACATGCAAACTATAATTTTATGAAGAAGGGTCCAATGTTTTCTGGTTGTGTCCAAATAGGATCAATTTTCCTTTAACGTCAGATCATTCTCTCTGGTCTGGAGAATTGCAAGTGAAAATATAGAGGTCTCAGAGGGTGGGAGCTGTAAGGCTTACAAATAATACAAACCGTTCCAATTCATCGGGTATAACTCAAAATGGTGCTGAAGTAAACCCAGTACATTCATTCCCAACTATGTCCAGTGCATTTTTTAACTGCTTTTTCCACCTGGGAAGTAGGTCACGCGAAGACTTGGATGTTTTATGATGCCAGAGAACATTCACAAAGGAATGTAGAGCTTGGAGCCACAAAGTTGAAGTGAAATGAAAGAAACACATTGAGGGGTCTCATTAAAATTCCATGAATTACAAGCTGGGTTATTGTCACTGCAAAGAAGGTTATCATTGGAAATCTACAAATATAGACCAAATATAATTACACACCTCTGGACTGTTTCAGAAGCCAACTTAAAATGGCCGAAGGAAGAAATTTCATTCAGAGCAAGATAGGAGCAGAATTGGAATTCTAGTCTCTCAAACAAGGTTTAGATTTATTTTGCTCATTTTTCAACATTCTTTCAATCAGTGCCCAGGGAAGTTTCAGCACCTTCTTAAACTCTTGCCTGAAATTCCTCTGGGTAGCTGCATAAATACATGTGTTTGTGCAGGAATTCAAATGTCTCAGCATTGCTCCGGACTCAGTGGCAATATATGCAGGTGATGTACGGTCTCCTCGATAGTAAGTTGTGTTTGTTAATTTTGTTGTTATAAAGGTCACATTTCCTGTCAGCCAAAACAATATAAAACTGCTTGATATCATGAAGAGTAAAATGATGGATTTCCTTCGGTTCTCCATCTCCGAATCTCTCTCATTCTCAGGTGTGTGACCCCGGAGAGCTCTACGGGCTCTAGTGGCCACTAGAACATATCTCACTGTCAAAGAATTTAACAAAATGATTAAGGTGAATGGGAGCCAAACACGCCAAATGCTGTGAAACCAGATGAACACGACACCAAAGGTTGAGGAGAAAAGCGTCAAACGTTCCCGACAGCCCCACAGCATTTTGTTAATTACGTGTTCATGTTCATATGCAAACCAAACAGTAATGTTCTTTATAAAGATCAAGATAGAGAATGTTGTTAATACCATAGATGCCGTTCTCTTGGTGCAGTATTTTGCTTTCAACCGCTGGTGGCAGATAATTATAAAACGGTCAAATGTGAAAGAGACAGTGAACCAAACCGTCAAATCAAGGCTGACAATGGCCATGTACAAAATGAAAGTGCACACAGGAGTGTGAGACAGGAATGAATGTGGAAAATGATAACTCAAAATATAATATACCATTGTGTTGTTGGTCAAGACCACTAGATTTGCTGTTGCCATGGCCACCATGTAGAGAGAGATACATGGGGAAAGACCACACTTTCCTTGGTATAGAATAATGATTGTTATTAGGTTCACTGTAAGAAAGAAAAAGGAGATATTATAAGTATCACTTGCTCCAAGATATTGTTGGAAATAGACAATAAGAAATACTTGAAGAATCAATTAACAATGTTCAACAAGAATATATTCCACTGAAAAGCGAAGCTCAACAAGTAAGCTTCATTCATGAATTACCGAGGACATTAAGGGCAGTCATTTTAATCATTCATTAGATACGGTGATCCCTAATGAAGCCAGCAAGTATCCCCCATTTCAAATTGGCAAGAGAACATTTCAAAATTGACTATCTTGCTGTGGGTGTGGATTAATCTCGGCCAGATGCAAAAATGCTGAAGCATTCCTTTTCTCAGGAAGATTAGTGAAATACCTTGAGTTATTATTTCAAAAAGACAACATTGCTTGTATGGTTAATATTAGGTTAGCTTTTTTTTAAAAAAATTCAGATATGTATTGCATTCCAATTTCCCCTCAAAGAAGCCTGAGGTTTTGGATATATAGTCTAATAATATTGCCATTATCCCATCACCTCCATGAAGCATAGCATGAGGTAATGCTAATATTACAATTATTTAAAGCACAATGGAGGATTGGAAATCTTTTAGATTAGGTGACAGAAGCCACCCAAGTTGATAAAAATGGAAAAAAAAAACTAAATACTTGAGTATACTGGCCTTGAAGGAATAACAAATGGTCATAACTTTCAAATGGATATAAAAAAGACAGTAGCTAAACTATATGCCAGTCACTTAGTGAAAGTCAGAGGGCAAACTATTATGGACACGAGCAAATAGCAGAGATATTGAACAAATATTTTTTGTCAGTTTATACAGAAAATCTTTTCTTCCCAAAATAATAAGTCACCTCAGGCTTTTTAACAGTATGGCAATTGCACAAAATAATACCAGGTGGAAAACTGAGAGGAAGTAAAATTCAGCTCATTAAGTCAAGGGTAACACTTTAACATGAAGAGATGAATAGGTATGAACAAGATGGGATACAAGGCCCCAGAAGAGCATTTTTACTTGGACAGATCATGACAAGTTGAGCTGTACAAAAATCTGTGCCTTATCCTCAGTGATGTACAGACTGCAGTAAAAAGAGTCAGAGAATAATGTATCTACATCTGTTGACAGTACAAGCCTGTGTGAGAAGGTAAGTTCCAAGGAGAAGTCAGAAAAGCTGCACAGAGACCAAGACAAATTAATTGAGGAGATAACGATAAGCAGGTGGAGTATTAAGCGTGAAAGTTTGAGGTTATTGACCTAAGTCATAACAATGGAAATTCTGAGTATTTGTTTAAAAGGCATGAAACCTGTAATGTTTAGAGAGACCTGTATGCACTTATATAAGAAACACAGAGAGTTGGAAAAGTGAAGTACTGTGGATACTGGAAAGACAAACTAAATTTAGTCTCCATCCCCACAAGGTTAGAAAAATAAGAGGCTATCTCTCAAAAAATTTGAGGTTAGATTTGATTCTCTACAGTTTGGAAACAGGCCATTTGGCCAAACCAACCCTCCAAAGAGTAACCCAGCCAGACCCATCCCCCCAACTATACTTAGCCCTGACTAATGCACCTAACACTACAGGCAATGTGGCATGGCCAATTCACCAGATCTGCATGCCTTTGGATTGTGTGAGGAAACCAGAGTATCTGGAGGGGGCTGACGCAAACACAGGGAAAATGTGCAAACTCCACACAGACAGTCACCTGAGGCAGGAGGTGAAACAGGGTCCTTGGTGCTGTGCGGTAGCAGTGCAAACCACTGAGTCACTGTGTCGACCACAGGCTTAACTGATAAATACTAATTTAAACATAAACAGCGAAACAGGCTGAGAGCTTCTTTTACTCAATTCCAAACAAATATCAACATTGTAATCTGAGACAAATTTACTCTTGAACGCATCAGATAGAAAATCTACTTGTACATTTATATTGTCGTGCTGTGTTCGGACCAAATGACCAAATGGTCCAAAAATCCTTGCATGAACTGAACTACACTAAAATCCTTTCACACAAACATGCAAAATGCAACATCCATAATATTATCAAATTAAAGAAATGTTAAAAACAAGAGCAAGCAGTTCATGAGTTGGTTCCAATTTTGTGACACAGTCCCACACAAAATGTATCACATTATTGAACAAGCCGGTACAACAGGGACTATATTTATACTGATTCATAACCAGCCGATTACAGCAACTCACCAGGAATACCAAGAGCAGAGAGAATTGGGTAAAAACTCTCTTTTACAAGTAGAATAATTTGTTCCATTCTGAATTGTGTCCAAGCTGCAAGTGTGTGACTAGTGCATGGCTGATACATGGGCAGGGAATTCTCTATTTATTCACACATCAATCCTCCAGTGAGTCAGACGGATTAGTGACATTAGCTACAGCCATTTAACAAATAAACTCAAATCTTTTCTCTCTTTGTCTAACATTTTAAAAGAAAAAAATGTTGGAAAATGCTATTTAGTAATACTACCAAACTCCTACAATGAACCAACTTTTCACAAGCACAGATTGGAATCTGTCAGTTCTGTGGTGGTACTGTCTCTATCCATACAGGATTGCTGGAGACTGATCCCCAACAGCTTTCACCCTGACTCTGCTCTTGATTCATCTGTAATGTCCCATTCCTCCACTACCAAAAGTGAGCATATTCTACCAGGATTAGTGGCATCATACATTTACACTAGAGTTCAATATGTTACAGTAATACACGTTCTAACTTATTTTGACAGTAACATTAAGCGTGTCAGTTCATTGCAAGTTGTATCTCACTTTGGCAAGACTGTACTATTCTGGGACTTGTGGCAACCTCCCTTGATACATGTGCTAACTGTGTTACTCTCATGACATCTGACATTGATGCTGGTGCTGAACATGTTACTTCAAGTACTAATGATACCCTACAGTAACTTGAGAATTAACCATGTTTCTATGTTTCTCCAGTACTAAAGGTAGCTTGCGTTTACACTAGAATTACTTGTGTTATTATGGGACTAATTTTACTTACACATTCTGGATTCAACCAAAGAACAGGTGAAACCAACATGGTACTGTATTACAAATTAGCATTAAGTAATGACTTCATAGGAGGGATAACATGAAGCAGCAGTGACCATATATTTTTGAATTTTACATTAGTTTGAGGGAGAGAATGTTTGGTCCAAGACTTGCATAAAAAATTTAAATAAGGATAACTAGAGATCCGACTCAGATCTTTGAGAATCAGAGTTGAGACACTTAGTTGAGGTTGTAAAGGACATTGGTGAGGGCACTTTTGGAGGGTTGTGTACAGTTCTGGTCAAACTGTCAGAAGGCTATTACTGAGGGGGTTCAGAAGAGATGTTTAGGATGTTACCCGGAATGGAAGGTTTGAGTCATAAGGAGAGCTGGGGAGGCTGAATTGGTTGGGATTGTTTTATGATGCAGTGTAGTATTTTGTGAGTTGACTTTATAGAGGTTAATAATATCATGAGGGGTATAGATAAGGTGAAGACAGATATCTTTTCACTAGGCTGGATGATTTCACGACAAGGGGGCATAGATTTTAGGGGAGAGGAGAAAGACTTAATAAGACATGAGGGGCAATTTTTTTACACAGAGCATGATTCGAATGTGGAGTGAACTTTCAGAGTAAGTGGTGGATGTGGTCCAGTTAAAAGGTTTAAAGATATTTAAGTAAGCATATGAATAAGAAATGTTTGAAGGGATATGGGCCAAATGCAGGCAGGAGAGAGTAGTTTAATTTGAGAAACTTGGTCAGCATGGATTAGTTGGACTAAACGGAGTGTTTCCCTGCTGGATGCCTCTATGATTCTCTCACTCTATGATTCTTGTTAGATTGGAAGCTACGGCCAGCTCAGTACAGTTGGGTATTCAATCGCGGCTGGTGTCTAAGCTTTCATTTCAATCCATGCCCCACAAGTCCCAGCTCCTATCGTCCTGGCTGTGGATGCAATGGAATTTATAGGTGTATGAACTGTGAAAGCAAACACAATAAGTGACATAATTCATCTATTCTTTCATTATAATATTATAAATTATAAACTGATCGAATATCTCAAGTTAATTGGTATGTCACTGAATTAAGATTAACTTTTCAGTTTAACAACATGTTAAGTCATGAGAACTGGAATGTCATTGCTGGTGACAATGTTGTTCTGTGAAGGAGAAGGATTCTTTAATTTTAGAAAGTAAGGTTTGTCTATAATCAATATTCCTGCGAAATGTAATTTGTTACATGTGAAGCAATTGGCATGTTATGCCTGAGCTGCCCACCAACATGATGGTACCAGGAAGAGATCACCAAGTTATATCACAATCTGATTAGAGATCAGTAACAAAAACAGAAATTGCTGGAAAGATTCAGCAGATCTAGCATCATGTGTCGGATGAAAGCTGAGCTAGTGTTTTGAGTCCAGTGACACTTCATCAGAATCACTGTTTAGTAACAAGGAAAAAGTGGCATTTGTGCTGAAGCTGAAGTGGAGGATGAGCTGAAGGGGAGAGGTGAGCGGATATGTGGAGACAGAGCTGAGAGAGAAAGAAATATGAACAGGGCAGGTTATCAAGGAGATAATGAATAGCAGACCAGAGCAGAAGAAAAGCAAACTAATTGATTATAAGAATAAGAAAATGGGCGAGCTTTGCGAAATGCATACAATGTGGTAAAAGGATCAATAGTACTAGAGAATGGGTGACAGTGTTGAAAGCAGGCCCATGTCATAACGGGACTGGATGTGGAGTGGGAACAGAAACATGAAAGACAGTGCTGAGCTTCACTGGAATCCTACAGCAAGCCTGGCCAGGGAACACCGGGGGGTTGTGTTGAATTGGCAGGCAACTAGAGGCTCAGTGTCAATACCCAGCATCCTCCAATCCTTGTTGCATGTTATAGACCAGTCACCTTTATTTCAAAAGTAAACAGTAGACTTGATTAGAGAATAAAGCTATAAGAGTCAATGGTTTTGAACAAATATAACACGTAAGTTTATAAAGTGAACACTAATGCAATCCAGACTTCATGCACAACTCATTTCCAACAGCTAGACTTAGCATGTGGTACACATGGGTAATGTATTGTAATTGAACACACCACACTGCACATCACACAGAAACTGTAACAGGGTAAATCCGACAGATATCTCAGCCTCTCCACTCATATGTGAATGACATGGTGGGTCATCGAATATCATTAAACTTCACAAAGAATCACAGTGTTTTCTTTTAATCTTTTGCCAATCCAGCCTTGAAACATGCTCTCAAGAGCTGCTCTCTCATTGATTGTCACAAAGATTGCTCCTCATATTAATGGACTGTTCTTCTGTCCTGGGTTCATGTTCCCCTTGTCTCTGAATCTACACTCCAGTCCTTACAGGGATAACTCCAGTTATTCATCTGCAGCTCGCTGTATTAAATACTTGGTTTCTCATGGAGTTCCAACTTTCTCCATTGTATGAAGCAATTACTGCTTACGGAATTTTTCAATGCTCCTTCTCTCAGTGTGTTGAAATGTTCATGTTTAGATTAGATTAAATTCCCTACAGTGTGGAAACAGGCCGTTTGGCCCAACAAGTCCATACCAACCCTCCGAAGAGTAACCCACCAAGACATATTTCCCTCTGACTAATACGCCTAACACTATGGGCAACTTAACATGGCCAATTCAACTGACGTGCACATCTCTGGACTATGGGAGGAAATGGGGCACCCAGAGGAAATCCACACAGACAAGGGTAGAATGTGCAAACTCCACATGGACAGTTGCCTGAGGCTGGAATCAAATCTGGGTCCCTGCCACTGTGAGGCAGCAGTGTTAACCACTGAGCCACCATGCCACCTCTGGTCTCAGGTTTCTTCTGAGCAATGCCACCTCCCCCACACAGCTTCCCATCAACACAATCCAGGAATCCCCTCCCACTTTGTCAGCTCCTCTCAATTCCTCCTGAGGCCTGACTTCACAGGGTTGGCCAAATGCTCTTGACTACTTCCCTGCAGGACAGCTAAAATTCCATGCTCCAAAGATGGATTCTGCCCCTCTTTCTGTACAACTAAACTGTGACCCCTGGACTATCCTTTGTGACCCTTTGAAACCTTGCAATAAGCCCCTCCACTATTGCATGACATGGGGACACAGAGCCCAACTAGACCAGACTTTCTACTTCTATATTCCCTCAAAATTGACTGCTATGGTACCTAACCAGACCTTTGAATAACAAATCCTAGTCTCTGTCAATAATTAATTCTTGACACCTGCTCTGGTACTTTAAACAATGTCTTAACAATTTATTTCCAATACCCTAACAGTAGTAGTGCAAAGTTAAAAAGAAAAAATCATTTAATTGGTCCATATTAGAGGGCTCTAACATTTTTAGGATGATACAAAAGATCAACCTTCAGGCATTCAGGTCCTTAGCAGTTTCAATACTTAAGGAAGTCAAAGAGAATAGCAAATTAGTTTTGGAAATATCAAAAACAGGTCAAGGGAACAGGATAAACATTTAAATAATACAGCCTTTGTTTTCAGCCCCAGTCACACAGAAGGCAGGCACACAAATACACACAGTTAAGGGATAAATAAAAGGAAAGAATAAACCTGGCCAGATTACTGAAGTGGTTTTCACAATGCATTGTTGGTCAGAGTCACATTTACAGTTTACTCAGTTAGAGGCAGTATTACTTATAAGTTAGTTTTCTTTCTCTGAACTTCCAAGAAATGCTCCTGGGGGCTTAGACAGGGAGCTTTCAAATCTTCATGCTGTCGCATCAACAGCCAGATTCCTTCTTTTACAGAAAACATAATCCAAAACATAATCTCCACTCCATAAAACAAAACAAATGTAATGTCCGAATAAACAGTCACTGTGGAATTCTACAAATAAAGACTAGATATAACCACACACCTCTGGATTGTTTCAGAAGCCAACTTAAAATGGCCAAAGGAGGGACGTTTAGCCTCAGCAAAGTCGGCATTGAAGTGGAAATCTCGTCTCTCTAACAAGGTCAAGATTAATTTTGTTTATTTTTCTATCTTTCTGTCAGTGCCCAAGGAAGTTTCAGAACCTTCTTAAACTCATGCTTGTATTTCCTTTCATTAGCTGCATAAATACATGTCTCTGAGCATGAAGTCAAGTGTTTTATCAATACTCCAGACTCAGTGGTATGTATACAGGGGATGAACGATCCCCTTGATAGTAAGTTGTGTTGGTTAGTTTTGTCATTACAAAGCTCACATTTCCTGTCAGCTGCAACATAGAAAACTGCCTGATATTGTCAAAAGTGAAATGGTGGATTTCCTTTGGCTCTCCATCTCTGAATCTCTCTCGTTCTCATGTGTGTGACCCCGGAGAGCTCTACGGGCTCTTGTGGCCTCCAAAACACATCTCAATGTCAAAGATTTTAACAAAATGATTAAGGTGAATGGGAGCCAAACACTCCAGATGCCGTGAAACCAGGCAGACACTATTCCGACACTCGAGGAGAAAAACACCAAATTTCCCTGACAGCCCCAACTCATTTTGTTAACTCCTTGTTCATGTTCATATGCAAACCAAATAGGAATATCCTTGATAAAGATCAGGGCAGAGAACATTGTTATCACCATGGATGCTGTTTGCTTGGTGCATTATTTTGTTTCCAACCTCAGGTGGCAGATCGCTACAAAATGATCAAAAGTAAAAGAGACAGTGAACCAAACAGTCACATCAAGGCTGACAACGTCCATGTACAAAATAAAAGTACACACAGGGATGTGAGACAGGAATGAATGTGGAAAATAATAACTCAAAATATAATGCACAATTATAATGATGATAAATAAAACCTGTACATTTGTTGCTGCCATGGCCACCATGTAGAGAGAGATACACTTGGAAAGATCATACGTTACTTGGGAGAGAATTACAATTGTTATTAGATTTGCTGTAAGAAAAAGAAAGGAGAACTTATAATTACCACTCCTTAAAACATATTGTTGTAAATAAATAATATTTACTCTTCAAATAACATTTAAATAATCAGTTGAATGTGTTCAACAAGAATACGTTCCATTGAAAATCAGTAACGAAGATCTACAGCCTACGCATGAAGTTCAGGACAGTGATAGTAACCATTTATCAGATGTGGGTATTTCTAGCTCAGCCAGCAAGTATTTCAAGTTGACCCATTTCAAGTTGACCAGAGAACATTTCAGAGTTCACTATTTTGCTGAGGGTGTGGGCCAATGTAGGCCAGATCCGATAATGATGTAAGATTTCCCTTAAAACGAGAGGTAGATGGGGTTTTATAAAGAACAACATTGATTACATGGTCACTATTAGGTGAGCTTTTTTTAAATGCCAGGTAACTATTGAATTGAAATCTCCCTGCTATGGTGTGATCAAGACCCATAACCCCAGAACAGTACCCCGAGAGTTCTTCCGATCATTCTTCTGAGAGGATTTTGAGCTGGAAATCCTGCCATTATTGCGAGATACATCAGTCATAGAGTCATAGAGATGTACAGCACAGAAACGGATCCTTTGGTCCACGTCATCCATGCCAACCAGATATCCCAACCCAATGTAGTTCTACCTGCCAGCATGCAGCCCACATCACTCCAAACCCCTCCTATTCATATATCCCTCCAGATGCCTGTTAAATATTGCCATTGTCCTTACCTCCATCACTTCCTCTGGCAGCCCTTTCCACAAATGCACCACCCTCTGTGTGAAAAAGTTGCCCCTTAGGTCTCTTTTATATCTTTCCCCTCTCACCCTAAACCTATACCCTCTAGTTCTGGACTTCCTCACCCACAGAAAATACTTTGTCTATTTACCCTATCCATGCCCCTCATGATTTTATAAAATGCTATAAGGTCACCCCTTAGCCTACGACACTCCAGGGAAAACAGCCCCAGCCTATTCAACCTCTCCCTATAGCTCAAATCCTCCAACCCTGGCAACATCCTTGTAAATCTTTTCTGAACCCTTTAAAGTTTCACAACACCCTTCCGATAGGTAGGAGACCAGAATTGCACGTAATATTCCAACAGTGGCCTAATCAATGTCCTGTGCAGCTGTAACATGACCTCCCAACTCCTGTACTCAATATTCTGACCAAAAAAGGAAAGCACATCAAATGCCTTCTTCACAATCCTATCTACCTGTGACTCTACTTTAAAGGACCTATGAATCTTTACTCCAAGGTCTCTTTGTTCAGCAACACTCCCTAGGACCTTACCAATAAGTATACAATTCCTGCTCAGATTTGCTTTCCCAAAATGCACCACCTCGTATTTATCTAAATTAACCTCCATCTGCTACTCCTCATCCCATTGGCTCATCTGATCAAGGTCCCATTGTAATCCGAGGTAACCTTCTTCACTGTGAACTACACCTCCAATTTTGGTGTCATCTGCAAACTTACTAACTATACCTCTTAAGCTCGCATCCAAATCATTTATATAAATGATGAAAAGTAGTGGACCCAGCCCTGATCCTCGTGGCATTCCACTGGTCACAGGCCCCCAATCTGAAAAACACCCCTCCACCACCACCTCCTGTCTTCTACCTTTGAACCAGTTCTTTATCCAAATGGCGAGTTCTCGCTATATTCCATGAGATCTAACGTAACTAACCAGTCTCCCATGAGGAACCTTGTCAAACGCCTTACTGAAGTCAATATAGATCACGTCTACCGCTCTGCCCTCATCAATCCTCTTTGTTACTTCTTCAAAAAACTCAATCAAATTTTAGACATGATTTCCCTCACACAAAGCCAAGTTGACTATTCCCAAACAGTCTTTGCTTTTCTAAGTCATTAATCTAAAGTTATACTTTTCATACTGATTCTGCATACATATCTAACATTGGACAATATCGATTTTATCTTATCTATACATTTTCTTTTAAGCTCGCGATAATACATTTGCCATAATATTTTTATAACTCGCAACATGCACAATTTGTAAATTAAAAGTCTGTAACAGAAGACCCCAATGAAATAGTCTCATATTTTTGCCCTTCAATCTTTGCAAACAATGTGAGTTGTCTGTGTACCCAAAACTGTCTCTGAAACATTAACATAAACATTAAAATGTTGTAAGATCAGTATCAAATGCAATACCTCTTTCTCCACAGTGGAGAATTTTCTCAGGTGGACAATGACTTTCTTTGAAAAATAATCAGTTGGCCTTTCAATTCTGCCACGATCTTCCTGCATCAGCACAGCTCCAACCCCTTTATGGCCGGCATCGGTCATGACTTTAAAGGTTTAAAAGAAATTTGATGTAGCTAAAACTGGTGCAGTGGTTAACACAGCTTGAAGTTCTCAAATGCCTCCTGGCAGTGTTCTAACCATTGAAATTTCATGTTCTCCTTTAGCAAATCCATCAGTGATGCCACCATGCTGGTGAAGTTTGGGAGAAATATCCAGTAGAATGCACTCAGTCACAAGAATTGAAGCACCGCTTTCTTCGAGGATGGTCTTAGAAATTCCTCGATGGCCTTCATCTTCACATTCTTCAGGGTCATCTTTCCATGTCCAATGTTATATCCCAAGAACGCCACGTCTGCCTTCGAATATTCAGATATTTCTATATTTAAGGCCAGTTTTTTTTTCTGTAGTCTTTCAAAGAATTCTGCCAAATGCACCATGTGGTCTTTCCATGAATGGTTAAAGATTACTAAATCATTGAGATAAACAGCACAATTAGTTAATCCTGCCACAATTCTGCTCGTGCGTTTTTGAAACATAGTGAGTGTGTTCTTCATTCCAATGGGCATTACTTTGAATTGATATATCCCATTTAGGGTTCCAAATGCAGAAATTCCTTTCGCTCCCTCCAACAAAGGTAGTTGCAAGTAAGCACAGAATAAATCCAACCTTCTGATGTAACTGACTTGTCCAACATTTTCGACTCAGTCCTCCAACTATGGAATCGGGCATGAGTCTGATTTAGTTACAGTGTTGACTTTCCGATAATTCATGCAGAACCATTGAGAACCATCAGGCTCCAGAACCAACACGATTGGTGAACTCCACCTGCTCTTACTCAACTTGATGATGTCTTCTTGGAACTGCGTTTCCAAATCCTTCTCTATCTGTGCTGCTTTGAGAGGATTAACTGTAGGGGTATTGTTTAATCAGAACAGCATTCCCTGCATCAATTTCATAGTATTAGTCGTCCCCACTCTACTCCTACATATGTCCTCATACTGCTGCAACAAACCTTTCAACTTAGTTTTCTGTTCAGGAGACAGATAGTTTACTATCTAATCCCATTCTTTCAGGACGTCCTCATTAGACAATTGACTCTGAGGCACATCAAACTTTGAATCATCTGGATTTGATTCCTCACTCTGAGGGGCAATAGCAAGTAAACTTTTGTCCAGTTCCGCCTAAATCCTTCCAAATCTATCCAGATCCCGAACCTGAACACACAATCTGTTACAACGCAGAGGTGGACATTCCTCTGATAATTCTGACCAAAACACCAAGAGAAGATTGCTTTGCCTCATAATCTGAAAGGAAGTGTAACAGGGGGTATAACCTGCCTCTCAACCCCCATCTATTATAAAGGAGTTGCAAAATGAAATGAAATCCTTTCACTCACTCTTAAATTAACAAGTAACAGTTTATGTATCTAACTCCAACAGTGAACAAATTAATAGAATTACTAACAAACAGAATAAATCTCTTCTAATTTCGATGTATTTCTTTGTGGATTAATAGGTATGTTGTTTCAATAATAAAGATCCCACTTGTACAAATCCAACTAATGATCCAACTAATCCAGTCTATGGCTTCTCCACTTTATCTCCAATCTTCCTTTTGCTGATGTCACATCACAAACACCTTTCTTCCGATTGTTCTGTGAGGATTTTGATCTGGAAATACTGTGGCAACTTGGGGTCTTTTTAGAGAGCTTAAAGATGTCTGTGAGAGGCTGATATTTAGTCTTCAGAAGACTGTCTGTTCACATGACAGTTGGCTCTCTCCTAACTTTCAAATAACTTCTCCTATCCAAATCCAACAGGTTATCTCGACTTAATGATGTTGTTCCAAAATACTTCCAACAGTCCCCATAAACAAACCCCTTAGCACAATGAGTAAAAATGACACAAAAGCTGACAGGTTACAAAGTCAGAAGGGCAGAAGGAGGATGAGAGCATCCAGTTTCAATTGTCACCCTGACTCAACTAACCCCCGAACTGAACTGACCTGCACAGCGAGAGAAGTGTCCACACACACTTGATTACACCATTTTCTTAAAAAGACTTGAAAGCTTTCTGCCTCAAGCATTATCTCTTAGGTATAAACAAAAAGGGCCCCAATAATCTACAAAGCCCAGTCTAGTAGGAGCCTAGCCAATTCGCCCCTCATTGAAAAAAACTCATAGACAGAGTAACTTTGAGAAAGGACCAGCTTTATGACAGCTTCCTCTTTAAAAAAAAGAGCTATCAATATCCAAAAATAGCTTTATTTTTCAAGACCCCAAGAAAAGCATTGGTTAGTACTCTACAACATACAAATTCACTGACTATAAATATGCGCAACTACATTCGGATTCAGTCTGTGGTTTTTCCACCACCAAATGCCTCTGTTTCTCATTCGAGTCTCCACAACGCATTTGCAATCACACTTTCTCATCCTGCCACAGGCACAATTTTCAAATTGATTGGCTGTAACAACAAGCTCCATATAAACAGTCTGCAATTGTTGTCCTTAAATTTCTCCACACACCTCAATGGGTTATGATCAGTGAACACAATTGTCTCAGTTGTGTTATTAGTAACATGAACACGGAAATGTTGAACAGCCAACACCAAGCTCAAAGTCTCCATCTCAACTGTCAAATTTTCTGCTGCTGAATGCTCAACTTCCTGGAGAAATACCTGATAGTTCTTTTTAACTTCTCATCAACTTCCTGCAGGAGCTCAGCAACGACACCCACATCATTCGCATAGTTAGCCACCTTGAAAGGCTTTGAGTAATCCAGTGTGGCTAATACAGGGGCAATGTCTAACACAGCTTTCAGCCTATCAAATGCCTTCTGACAATCTGCTGTCCACTGAAACTTCTTACCTTCCTTCAGCAATTCAGTGAATGGAACATCTGCACTTCGAAAATTCAGCACAAACTTTCCATAAAATCTAATCAATCCCAGGAAGCATCGTCCTGCTCTTTTTGTCGATGGTATGGGAAATTCCCCAGTGACCTTCATTTTTGCATCCAGTGGGGCCATTTGTCCATGTCCAATAACATGGCCCAGAAAGCTAAAAATCACACAACACCAGGTTATGATCCAACAGGTTTAATTGGAAGCACTAGCTTTCAGAGCGACGCTCCTTCATCAGGTGATATCACCTGATGAAGGAGCATCGCTCCGAAAGCTCGTGTGCTTCCAATTAAACCTGTTGGACTATAACCTGGTGTTGTGTGATTTTTAACTTTGTACACCCCAGTCCAACACCGGCATCTCCAAATCATGGCCCAGAAAGGTGACTTGGGCTTTGGCAAGGTTTTAGCAAGGTTTATCACCAAGTCTTACCATGATTTTATAAACCTCTATAAGGTCAGCCATCAGCCATCAGCCTCCAATGCTCCAAGGAAAACAGTGATGGTTGTGGGTACAGTTAGAGCATTTAAAGGATTCTGAGAAGAAAAATAAATATTTGGAGGGACACGGGCCAACTGTAAGCAGGTGGGACAATTTTAGTTTGGGAAGCTTGATTGGCAGGTTCTCCAAAGGATCTGCCTTTCAAACTCAATGGAACAAGTCCAATAAATGTTGCAAATGTTCCTTTCACGAATGACTAAAACTCACCAGGTCATCAAAGTACCCCACACAACTGGGTAATCCGGCAATGACCTTACTGGGTAGTCTTTGAAATGTGGCCGGCAGGCTTTTCATACCAAACGGCATGACTTTAAACTCATACAGTCCATCTGGCATTACAAAAGTCAAAATTGCCTTTGCTCTTTCTGACAAAGCTACCTACCAGTAGCATCTGAGCAAGTCCAACTCAGAAATGTCAGTTGCTTACCCTAACGTTTTGACACAGTCTTCCAACTACAGAATTGGGCATGCATCAGTCTTTGTAACTGCATTGACTTCGCAATAGTCCACACATAACCGTCAGCATCACGGACTGAGAGGATGCTGTGTCCCTTAATATTATAACCTCTTTACCTGCTCCTCCTGGCCAATGTGAATAAACTTTACCTTTGCAGGTATATTTTCTAAGTAGATCTGGCACTTCCTCCTTAACCAACCTCCGATCTGCTTGTACATTCTGATGCAGCTTTCGGGCTTCCACTGCGCTTTCTGTTACGATTCCAACAAAACTCCAAGGCTTGTCCTGTTTTCCTACATATGGCTTTCCAGTGCTTTACCTAGCCCACCAACACTGTGATTTCATGTGGTCTACTTTATTGCAATGAAAACACCGGAGTTTCCACCTTCGAGAGTTTCCTTTTTACTCTGTGGTAAATTATCCTTATGAACCTGACTGCGATCTACACTTTCATTTCCCGTGAGGATTTCTCTTTCCCCAAATTTCTATCCTCATGGACTGAAATTGGTTCTGGAAGCCAAATCATGTTTTATGGACCAGCTCATAATCATTAGCCACTTGAGCTGCTAACCTTGCTGTTTAACTCTCTGCTCTTTCACATGAGTTTGCACTACTTCATGCAGTGAATTTTTGAATTTCTCCAAAATAATTGTCTCTCTAAGAGCATCATAGGTTTGTTCTATTTTTAATGCCATTATCTACCTATCAAACTTACTTTGTTTGATCCTTTTGCTTGTTGTTTGTGTGGGGTCTTTCAAGTTAATTAGCTGCTGTTTTAGTATGCATCAGAACATTATTTCAATGAGCCAACACACACTACAGCACAGAGGAACTACGCAGAGCAGAGGAAAATCACCTATACCGTGTATTCAAAAAGAATGGATACCCAATGAACACAGTCCACCGATTTCTCAGCAACAAACCCAAGCAAGCAGACAAAACATGTCCAGAATCCTTAGCTGTTCTCCACTCCATCAAAGGCATCTCGGAAATGACTGCCAGACTACTCTGGCTCCTTGGCATCATGGTAGCTCACAAATCCACAAACACACTAAAACAGCAGCTAATGAACTTGAAAGACCCTATACAGACAACAAACAAAACTAATGTCATTTTCAAAATACCGTGCAAGAACTGAAACAAACACTACATTGGACAAACAGGCAGAAAATTAGCCACCAGGATACATGAACATCAACTAGCCACAAAACAATATGACTCTCTCTCACTAGCATCCTTACATGCAGATAAGGAAGGACACCACTTGGACTGGGACAACACATCCATCCTAGGACAAGCCAAACAGAGACATGCACGAGAATGCCCAGAAGGATGGCATTCCAATTAGAACTCTATCAACAAGCACATTGAGTTAGCCCCCATCTACCACCCCCTGAGAAAAAGAACTGGAAATGACATCACCAACTCAAAGAAACCCAAACATATCAAGACAAGGCAGGAATCATCAGCAGTGCTTCGCCCAGAGTCCCACTGAAGGTGTTACCTAGTGGGGTGATGAAACCTCTGGAAATGAACCTTCCAGTTCATCCAGAACTTCAACCAGAGCTACACAAATATCAAAACCCACGAATGTATCCTATTTGAACCCAACAGGTTCTCCCGACTTAATGATGCTTTTCCAAAATACTTCTAACAGTCCCAATAAAAAAAACCCTTAGCACAAAGAGTGAAAATGACACAAAAAGATCACAGGTTATGAAGTCAAAAAGGCAGGAGGAGGGGGAGAGTGTCCAGTTTCAACTGTGATCCTAACCCTCTAACTGAGCTGACCTGTGCAACTTGGGAGCTGGCCATCCCCCTTTGATTATACCAGTTTTTTATAAAAAACTTGAACGCTTCCTGCCTGAAGCATTATCTGTTAGGTACAAGCAAAATGTGCCCCATTAATCTATTCTAACCCAGTCTAGTTGGAGCCTGGCCAATTACCCACCACTAAAAAAACTCATGGCCACAGTAACTTTGAGAAAGGACCAGCAAACATAACATGTGATGTCATTCATCTATTATTTATTTTCCCCTGTTTAAAAATCCAAGCTGTTCTGTTTTCTCTAGTCAATTGGTGTTTCCCTGAATTAAGATTAATTTATAAGTTTTACAACCTGGTAATTTGTGAGAACTGGAAGTTTGGAGTCGGCCACAATGTTGTTATATTAAGAAGAAAGGATTCTTTAATTTGTTAAAGAAAGGTTTGTTTATAATCAATATTTATTTATTCATGTGTGTCAATGTAATTTGTTACGGGTGAAGCAATGCTCATATGATGCTAGAGGTGCCCACCATCATTATGTTACCCAGGAAGAGATCACCAAGTTACATTAGAAAGATGATTGGGGATCAATTACCAAAAAAACCCAGGAATTGCTGGAGTAACTGAACAGATCTGGCAATATGTGCAGGAAGAAAGCCACATTAACATTTCAAGTCCAGTGAGACTTCATTGGAACTGTTTATAGTTCGGAGAAAGTGGTGTTTATTGTGAAGCTGAAGTACGTGAGGAGGTGACGGGGAGATGTGAACAGATACATGGAGACAGAGCTCAGAGATGGAGAAATACAAACATAGGAGGTAAACACAGCGATAATGGCTCGCAAGCAAGCTCAGAAGAAAAGCTGAAGAAGTGATCATAAGGCAAAGAGTGAACATAATGGGTGAGCTGTGCTGAATATATGCAATCTGATAATGGGCCTAGGGGTACATGGGGATAGGCCACTGTGCTAAAAGTAGGGCATGTCACCACAAGACTGAATGTAGCGTGGGTACAAAATCCAGGGAAGGTGGAATCAGACACAAAAGATATTGAACTTGACATTAAGTCATTGGGCTGCAGAATCTCAAAATGAGAGATGTTCTTTGATTTTGTGCTGAGCTTCACTGAAATACTGCAGCAAGCCCAAGTTAGAAATATTGAACACAGGGGCAGGCAGCTGGGAGCTCAGGGTGAATATCCAGCACCCTCAGCTCTTTATTATAGCTTAGGGACCAATAACCTTTATTTGGAAAGTAAACAGTGGACATGCTGAGAGAATAAAGCCACAAGATTTGATGGTTTTGAATAAACATAACTCTTTACTATTGAAGGTGAACATGATTACAATCTACAGTCCATATACAACTCATTTCTAACATTCAGAATTGAAACAGGTACACCTGGGTAATATCCTGTGTTTGAACAGACCACAACGCACATCTCAGCAACTCCACTCAGATGTAAATAAGACGGTGGGTCATTACATACTGTAACGCTTCACAAGGAGTCACAGTTTATTGTTACTTTTTCTGATCCAGCCTTGAAACTTGCTCTCAAGAGCCTTTCTGTCATGGACTGTCACAGCGACTGCTCCTGTCATTGACCGATCATCCTTCTGTCCTGGGTTCACATTCCCCTTGTCTCTCAATCTACACTCCAGTCCTTACTCACAGGGACAGCTCCAGCTTTTCACCTGCAGTTCACTGTAGCAAATACCTAGTTTATCCCTCAGTTCTAACCTTCTCAGTTGTATAAAGATTTACTGCTTATGGGATTTTTCAATGCCCCCTCTCTCAGGTGTGCTGAAATGTTAATGTTCTCACGCTCATTCTAACCAAATCAGCCTTTATAGCTCTGCATTCATGACACAGTAAAATTAAAATTTTTACAGACCCTCAAAGTTAACTGCGATGGTTCCAAATCAAACATTTTGAATAACCAATCACAGACTCTGCAAGGAATCAATTCTTGACACTTGGTCTCCGGTCTAAACAAAAGCCGAAACAATGTATTCACTATATTGTAAAGTTAGCAGAGAAAAAATAATTAGAAAGACATCTGATTGGTCTATGTTAGATGGCTTGAACAATACAGAAAGTCAATCTTCTGACAGTCAGTTTAATAGTTTCAGTCATTGCAAAAGTCAAAGAGAAATATCAATACCAGCTCTGGTGAATGGGATAAGGGTTTGCCTCAGCAATAACAGCATCATAACCAGAGTGTTTTTGTATACAGGCAAATGCTGAAAGACATAAGAGTGACATTAGCTGAGAGTGTAAACTCATAATCATGATGAAGGTGGCAAGCTTGCATGGTTGTGTAAAAATAGGATCAGTTTTGTTTTAACTTCAGATCATTCAGAAATGACAGACTTCTTCTCAATGACAATAACTCTCCTTATGATGCAAAAAGATTTCTCAATATGGTTTCTGTTTCTCTCAAACGTTGTGGCATGGGGGTGGCATGGTGGCTCCGTGGTTAGCACTTCTGCCTCACAGCACCAGGGACCCGGGTTCAATTCCCACCTCTGGTGACTGTCCGTGTGGAGTTTGCACATTCTCCCCGTGTCTGCGTGGGTTTCCTCCGGTGCTCCAGTTTTCTCCCACAATCCAAAGATGTGCAGGTCAGGTGAATTGGCCATGCTAAATTGCCTGTAGTGTTAGGGTCATCAGTCAGAGGGTTATTCTTCAGAGGTTAAGTGTAGACTAGTTGGGCCAAATGGCCTGTTTCCACACTGAAGGGAATCGAATCAAATCATTCAATCTCGTCTGGGAATGGGAATGGGGAAGTGAAAGTATGTAGCTATCGGCGTGCGGGAATGATTAAGGCTTATGAATAATGCTTACTATTCCAACTCTTCAGGTACATTTCAAAATGGTTATCGCTTACAGACAATGCATTCACTCCCAACTGTCTCTCATTTCTTTTTACCAATATGATTCCTGCTAAGGAGCAGATCACTTGAGTACTTGAGATATTTTGTGACACCAGATGGCATTGTTGGAAGAAACATGGAGCTTGGAAAACACCATGTTTGAAAGAAACATAAACCATATTGAGAAATCTTCTTGAATCACAAGCAGAGTTGTTGACATTGCGAAGAAGGTTAGCATTTATGAATGCACAAATAAAGACCAAATGTAATCACACACTTCTGGATTGTATCAGAAGCCAATTCAAAACGGTCCAAAGAGGAAAGATCTGTGTCAGCAAAGTTGGAGCCCTGAACTGAATTTCAGTCTCTCAAAAACATCGAGATTGATTTTGATCATTTTTCAGCAATCTTTCAATCCATGCCCAGGGAAATTTCAGAACCTTCTTAAACTCTTCCCTGAAATTCTTCTGAGTAGCTGCATAAATATATGTGTTTGTGCAGAAATTCAAATATTTTATCATCGCTCCACACTCAGCGGCGATAAATGCAGGAAATGTACGGTCTCCTCGATAGTAAGCTGTGTTTGTTAGTTTTGACGTTACAAAAGTCACATTTCCTGTCAGCCATAACAATATAAAACTGCCTGATATAGTGAAGAGTAAAATGATGGATTTCCTTCTTTTCTCCATCTCTGAATCTCTCTCATTCTCAGGTGTGTGACCCCGGAGAGCTCCATGAGCTCTAGTGGCCACGACAACACATCGCACAGTCAAAGAATTTACCGAAATGATTAAGGTGAATGGGAGCCAAACACGCTAAACACTGTGAAACCAGGTGAACATGACACCAAATGTTGAGGAAAGAAAGGCAAAACTTCCCTCACAGCACCACCACATTTTGTTAATCACAAATCCATGTTCACATCCATATCAAACAGGAATATTCTTTATAAAGATCAAGATAGAGAATATTGTTATCACCATAGATGTTGTTCCCTTGGTGCAGTATTTTGCTTTCAACCTTGGTGGCAAATAATCATAAAGTGGTCAAATGTGAAAAAGACAGGGAGCCAAACAGACAAACAGGACTGACAACAGTCATGTAAACATTAAAGTGCACACAGAAGTGTGAGACAGGAACGAATATGGAAAATGATAACTCAAAATATAATACACCATCATATTGATGATCAAAACCAGTAGATTTGCTGTTGCCATGGCCATCATGTTGAGAGAGATACATTTTGAAAGACCACACTTTCCTTGGCAGAAAATTACTATTGTCATTAGGTTTGCTAAAGAAAAAGAAAGGAGAGATTATAAGTGCATCAATCTAAAATATTTTGTTGCAAGTAGACACCAATAAACATTCAAAGAATCAATTTATAATATTCAGCAAGAATGCATTTAATTGAAAATCAAAAACTCAGTGAGTTCACTCCATTCATGACTTACCAGGAAGTTACGGACAATAATTGGAATAATTCATTAGGAATGAGTATTTATAACTAGGCCAGCAAGTATTCCCCATTTCAAATTGAACAGCAAACATTTCAGAGTTCAATGCTTTTCTGAAGGTGTGGAATTAACTGTCAGCCAGACCTGATAATGATAAAAGATTTCCTTTTGTCAGGAAGATTAGTGAAATAGTTGGGATTTTTCTGAATAGAAAAATTACATTGGTTACATCATCAGTGTCCAGTTAGATTTCTTTATTCCATATATTTATTGAATTCAAATTTCCCCAGCTGCAATAGAGGGACTGAGACCCATGTTCCCAGACCAGTAGCCTAAAGTTTTAGTCTTCAAATCCAATGATATTGTCAGTATACCATCACCTCCAGTCACCATAGCATGAGGTAATGTTCATGTTGCAATGAATTAAAGCACAATGGGGGGTTGGGAATCTTTCAGAATCCAGCAGAGACCTCCAAATGTTGATAGAAATGAAAACAAAATGAGAACACTAAATTAACTGGCCATGATTATAATAACAGATGGTCTTCGACTTCCAAGAAATATCAAAGAAAGAGAGTAGCTAAACTATATGTTAACCACTCAGTACAAATCATAGCACAAATTATTATGGATACAGCAGAGATATTGAACAAATATTTTGCATTTGTCTTTAAAGTAGATATCACTGACTGGTTTCTCAAGCAATCCAAGGATTCCAGGAATGGGTGGGAAAGTGAAGCTGAAGCCAAAACTGTGGGTGGCATGGTGGCACAGTGGTTAGCACTGCTGCCTCACAGAGCCAGAAGTTTGGGTTCAATTCCTGCCTCAGTGTGGAGTTTGCACATTCTCCCCATATCTGCGTGGGTTTCCCCCGGGTGTTCTGGTTTCCTCCCACAGTCCAAAGATGTGCAGGTTAGGTGAATTGGCCATGCTAAATTGCCCGTAGTGTTAGGTGAAGGGGTAAATGTATGGGTAGGTGGCAGGTCAGTGTGGACTTGTTGGGCCGAAGGGCCTGTTTCTACACTGTAAGTGATCTAATCACTCTTGATTGTTTTGAGTGGCTGAATAGGCTCAAAGTGCAGTATTCCTGCTGCTATCTCTTATAATCTTATGAATCTAATATACATATTTATGGAGATAAAGTTTGAGAGCATTTTAACCAATTACATGCAAATATCAATGTCACAATATGAACAAAGTTATTATTGAAGCCTCATGTGGAACACCTATCTACACATTCATGTTACATCCCTATGTTGGCACCAAATGACAGTTTAGTCCAAAAATACTGTCATTTGCTAAACTAAACTAAAATCCTTGCTCATAAACTTGCGCATTATAATATCTAGAAGCTTAAAAGATTCAAGAAATGTGGAAATCAAGAGTAAGAGATTCATGAGTTGGTCCCAACGACTACCAAAGTTATGACACAGTCACACAAGAAACATATCTCATTGTTGTATCTGAAAACAGGGAGAATATCTACACTGATTCACAACAAGCAGATTACAATAACTCACCAGGGACACCAACAACTGAGAGAATTGTGTAGTAACTCTCTTTCACAAGCAGAATAATTTGAAGTTGTTCCATTCTGAATTGTGTCCAAGCTGAAATGTGTGACTAGTGCATGGCTGATACACGGTCAGGGAATTCTCTACTTATTCACACATCAATCCCCCAGTGAATCAGACAGATTACATCATTAGTGACATTAACTGCAGCAATTTAACAAATAAACCCAAACCCTGTTTCTGTTTGTCTAACATTTCAGCAAAACAAAACATTTGGAAATGTTATTGACCAATTTGACAGAATGCATGCAATGAAGCAGCTTTTCACAAATATAGATTGGAATCTGTCACTGTTGTAGTGGTGCTTCTCTATTCATACAGAGTTGCTGGAGATAGGTTCTCAATACCTGTTATCCTGACTCTGCTCTTAATTCATCTGGAATGTCCCTTTCCTCCACTACCAAAAATTAGCATATTTTACCAGGATTAGTGGGATCATATATTTGCACCAGAGTTCAGTATGTTACTGCAGTACTGGTTAGACCTTACTTTGGCAGTAGTATTAACTATGCTATTCCAGTCAAAGTTGTATCTTGCATTAGCAGATATGTGTTTTTGTGGTACTAGTGGCAATCTAGCTGGACACTTGAGTTAACTGTGTTACTGCAGTTCTGTGATATCCAACATTGATACAAGAGTTGATTGTATTACTTCCAGTACTAGTAATACTCTACAGCGGCTTGAAAGTTAACCATGTTACTCCAATAATCATAGTACCTTACATTTATGCTAGAATTACTCATGTAATTGTGGAATTAATTTTAATTACATATTCTGGATTCAACCAAAGAACGAGCTAAATCCAAAATGGTAACATACCACAAATCAAAATTAATTAATGACTTCATAGCAGGCTCACTCGGAAGGATCAGTAACCATGAAATGATTGAGATTTGCATTAGCTTGTCAGAGAGAATTGTGGGTCTATGACTAGTATTTTAAAATTCAATGAGGATAACTGGAGATTATTTCTGGACCGTTGAACACAGGAGTCAAGACATTATGTTGAAGTTAAACAGGATGTTAGTGGGGCCTCTTTTGTAGTTCTGTGTCAAGTTTTGCTTCCACTATTATTAGAAGGATATTATTAATCTGGAGAGGGTTCAGAAGAGATATACCTGGATGTTACCAGGAATGGAAGGTCTGAGTTATAAGGAGAGGCCGTATAAACTAGATGGGATCGGACTATTTTCAATGGAGTGTCATGGATTGAGAAATGACCTCATAGGATTTCATAAAATCATGAGGGGGATGGATAAAGTGAATGGCAGGTGTTATTTCCTTAGGGTGGGTGATTTCAAGACTAGGCAGCATTTTGTTTCAGTGCGTGGAGAAAGATGTAAATAAGGCTTGAGAGCCAATCTTTTTTTACACAGTGTGTGGTGCATGTGTAGAATGAACTTCCAAAGGAAGTGGTGGATGTGGGTACAGTGGCAATGTTTAAAAGACATTTAGATAAGGACATAAATAAAAAATGTTTGGAGGGATATGGACTAGGAGTAAAAGAGATTCAAAAGTGGGCACTGGGGCAACTGGAAAATGGCACTGGAGAAGAAGTAATGGAGAACATGGAAATGGCAGAGGAACTGAAAAAGTATTCTGTGTCATTCTTCACAGTGTAAAATGCAAGTAACATCCAAATATTCAAGAGAGGTGGGGGGCAGGGATGAATATGGTGGCCATCACCAAGCAGAATTTGCTAGAAAAACTGAAAGGTCTGAAGGTGGATAAATCATCTGGATCAGATGGACTACATCCCAGCATACTGAAGGAGATAGCTGAGCAGAAACTGGAGGCATAAGTGATGAACTTACAGGTATTACTGCAGTCAAGGAAGGCCCCAGAGGACTGGAAAATCACTAATGTTTCTCCCTGTTTTAGAAGGGCTGTGTGGCAGAAAGAAGAGAGTGGGGGGAAAAGGGTCTTTGTCAGGATGGCAGCCAGTGACTAGTGGTGTTCTGCAAGGCTCAGTGTTCAGTTAACAACTTTTCACTTGATACAATAATGACTTAGATGAAGGAGTTGAGGACATTCTGGCTGAGTTTGCATATGATACAAAGATAGGTGGAGGAACAGGTAGTATTGAGGTGGTGGGGAGGTTGCAGAAGGACTTAGAAGGATAGGAAAGTGGCAAAGATGCAGCAGATTGAATACAATGTGAGAAGCGTGAAATCGTGAACTTCAGCAGGAAGAATTGAGGCAGGGACTATTTTCTAAATGGGGAGAAAATTCAGTAATCTGGAGTGCAAAGGGACTTGTCTTAGTCCAAGATAAATTTAAGAGAAATTTGCAGGTTGAGTCAGTAGTTCGGAAGGCAAATAAAATGTTTTGAAAGAACTAGAATATAAAAGCAGGGATGTACTTCTGAGGATTTATAAGGCTCTGGTTAGACCACATTTAGATTATTGTGAGCGATTTTTATCCCCATATCTGAGGAAGGATACATTGGACCTGGAGTGGTTCCAGGGAATGTTCATGAGAATGATCCCAGGAAAGAAAGGTTGAACATATGAGGAACATTTGAGGAATCTGGATCTGTACTCGATGTAGTTCAGAAGGATGGGGGTGGCGGGTGGGGGGGGGGGGGGGGGGGGAGCGGGGGGAGTCTAATTTAAACTTACAGACACTGAATAGCCTGGACACAGTGGATGTTGGGAAGATATTTTCATTAGCAGGAGAGACTAGAAATGGAGGGAGCAACAGTAGAGTCATGGGAAGACCCTCCAGAACCGAGATGAGGAGAACACTCTTTAGCCAGAGAGTTATGAGTCCATGGAATTCATTACCCAGATCATTGAGTATATTTCAGGCAGAAACAAAATGGTTTTTGACTGTCAAGGAGATCAAAGATTTTGGGGAGAAGGGGTGTGAATGGGGTTGAGAAGCTTATCAGCAATGATTGAATGGCATAGCAGACCTGATCGGTTGATTTCTGCTCCGTTGTCTTCTCATCTAATGCTCTAAGTGCTGGGAGATGGGAATGCTTTAGTTTGGGAAACTTGGTCAGCATAGACTTGTTTAACCAAAGAGTCTGTTTCTGTGTTGTGTGACTTTATGATTCTATGAGTATATATTTTGAAGATTGAAAGTTACGGCCGACTCAAAACACTTGAGGTCTCAACCCTGGCTGGTGTCTAAACTCCCTTTGCAATACAAACCACACAAGTTCTGATTCCTCTCATTCTGCCTGTGGGTACTGGAAAGCAAAAGTGTTTGAAGGTGCACAAACCGTAAAAGCAAACATAACGAGTGATGCCATTCATCTATTTTTTCTTTTCCTCTCTTTAACTACGCAAGCTGTTCTGTATTCTCTAGTTAATTAGTATTTCCCTGCATATTGTTCTGTTAAGTTGAAATGATTCTTCCATTTTAGAAATTGAGGTCTGTCTAAAATCAATATTTATACATGTATGTAGCTGTACATCATTACATTTGAGGGAATTTATATGTTTTAGCAGAGCTGACCACCAATATGATGTTACCCAGGAAGAAATCACCAAGTCCTAATACAATCTGATTCGCGACCAATGGCAAAATTAAGAAATCGTTGGAGAGACACTGCAGGTCTAGCAGCATGTGGAGGTAGGAGGGTTAATGCAGCATTTCAGAGATTTTACTCCAACCAGTACCAGTCTGAAAGTTGGGCAGATGGGCAGGTTAAGATGGGGCCTTTTGTCAAGAATCTATATCTCTTAGGTGTAACACCCGAACAGGAGTCTCTCCTTAATGTCCCATTGTCAGTGCAAGAGTTGTAGGAGGCTGAGAAGCAGCTCCAAAGCCGAAAGGCGTCTGGTCCTGATGGACTTCCCAATGAATTTCACAAGGAATTTATAAACATACTGTCAGGACTGATGCTCAGTATGTTCAATGATTTGCCCATTCGACTGGGACAACATATTCCTCCCAGAACAAGCCAAACGGAGACACGCACGAGAATTCCTCGAAGCATGGCATTCCAACCGGAACCCTATTATCAGAAAGATGGACTTGGACCCCATTTATTATCCCTGAGAAAAGGAACAGGAAATGAAATTGCCATAGGAAATGAAATCACCATAGGAAATGACATCACCAACCCAAAGAAACCCAAACATATAAATAGAAAGCAGGAATCATCAGCAGTGCTGTGCCCGGAAGCTCACTGACGATGTTACCTGGTAGGGTGACGAAATGTCTCAAAAGGAACCTTTCAGCTCAGCGAGCAAACCTACATCCAAGACGATTGTGTATAATTAATCTAGCACCCAGAGAGGAAGAGTTATGGACATATGAATATGCATAAACTAATGCTCTCATTGTTTAAGAGCTATTGTTTTGTCTCACTAAGCCATATTATTACTATCATTTATTCATTAGTGTCTAGTTGTTCATTGTTATTTATTTATTTATATAAGTATATCCACAATTAATGCACTTTCTCTTTGTACTGTTTTGAATTGTCTTGTTTTGGATTTGTTGCAATTTTTAAAATTCTGTTTCAACCAAAATATATATTAAAAAAGTGAAACTTCTGGAATTCAATTCCTTTAACAGTTTGAGTCAATGAGAATGTCAATTTAGTCTTGTTTGGGAATTATTAACAACAGAATGTCTGGGGAGTGGCTAAGTGGGTCCCTCAAGGACTTGGGATGTTCTGTGACACCGGAGGACATTTGAGAAGAAATGTAGAGCTTGGAAAAGACAACATTTTAGAGAAATAAAAGCCACACATTGAGGCATCTCATTAGAATTCCATGAATCATAAGCTGAGTTATTGTTACATTAAGACAGTGATCACTTAGAAATCAGTGAATAAAAACCAAATGTAAGCACAAGCCTATGAATTTTCAAAGGTTGTGAAAAGATTTGTAGCTCGGGTGCTCGTTGTTGTGGTTCTGTTCGCCAAGCTGGGAATTTGTGTTGCAGACGTTTTGTCCCCTGTCTAGGTGACATCCTCAGTGCTTGGGAGCCTCCTGTGAAGCGCTTCTGTGATCTTTCCTTTGGCATTTGTAGTGGTTTGAATCTGCCGCTTCCGGTTGTCAGTTCCTGATGCACACGGAGGAAAAAAACCCACCATTTCAACTGGGACAACACATCTATCCTGGGACAGGCTAAACAAAGACATGCCAGAGAATTCCTAGAGGCCTGGCACTCCAACCACAATGCCATAAACAAACACATAGATCTGGATACCATCTATCAACCCGTCAGAAAACAATCAGGAAATGACATCACCACAAACCCCAGGAACTCCATCCAGGACAAACATATAAATAGAAAGCAAGAGACAACAGCTTCGCTTCACTTGGAGGTCACCACTGATGATGTTATCCAGCCAGGTAATGAAACGTCTGGATATCAAACCTACAGCTCAGCGAGCAAACCTACACCCTAATTCTAGTCTCTCAAACAAGGTCCAGGTTGATGCTGTTTCTTTTTCAACGATCGCTCAATCAATGCCCAGGGAAATTTCAGCACCCTTTTAACTCTTCCCCGAAATTCATCTGGGTAGCTGCATAAATACATGTGTTTGAGCAGGAATTCAAATGATTTATCATCGCTCCGCACTCAGTGGCAGTGTACGCAGGGGATGTACGGTTTCCTCAATAGTAAGTTGTGTTTGTTAGTTTTGTTGTTACAAAGCTCACATTTGCTGTCAGCCACAACAATATAAAACTGCCCGATATGGTGAAGAGTAAAATGATGGATTTCCTTCGGTTCTCCATCTCTGAATCTCTCTCATTCTCATGTGTGTGACCCCGGAGAGCTCTACGGGCTCTTGTGGCCATTACAACACATCTCACTGTCAAAGAATTTAACAAAATGATTAAGGTAAATGGAAGCCAAACATGCCAAATGCCGTGAAACCAGATGGACACTACACCAAAAGTTGAGGAAAAAAAACCAAACTTCCACCACAGCCCCAACCCATTTCGTTAATTACGTGATCATGTTCATATGCAAACCAAACAGTGATGTTTTTTACAAAGATCAGGATAGAGAATGTTGTTATAACCATAGATGCTGTTCTCGTGGTGCAGTATTTTGCTTTCAACTCCTGGTGGCAGATAATTTTAAAACGGTAAAATGTGAAAGAGACAGTGAACCAAATGGACAAATCAAGGCTGACAACAGTCATGTATAAAATGAAAGTGCACACAGGAGTGTGAGACAGGAATGAATGTGGAAAATGATAACTGAAAATATAATATACCATTACATTGTTGATCAAAACCAATATATTTGCGGCTGCCACGGCCATCATGTAGAGAGAGATGCACTTTGAAAAACCACATTTTCCCTGCAACAGAATTATAATTGTTATTAGGTTCACTGCAAGAAAGCAAAAGACGAGAGTATAAATACTGTGATCTAAAATAAACAATAATAAACAATAAGAATACAGTCCATTGAAAATCAAAACTCAGTATGTAACCTCTATCCACAACTTATCCAGGAAGTTACAGACAGTGATTTTATTCATTCATCAGGTTTGGGCCTTTCTAACTGGGCCAGTAAGTATTTCCCATTTTAAATTGACCAGAGAACATTTCAGAGTTCACCATTTTACTGTGAGGTGTGGAGTCAATGTCGGCTAGATCCAATAATGATGGACAATTTCCTTTTCTGTGGTGAGTTAGTGAAATAGATGGGAATTTTATTTTTTAAAAATGACATTGGTTATATGGTCACTATTAGGTTCACTTTTTAAATCAATGGTTATTTATTAAATTCAGATTTTCCCAGCTGCCATGGTGCCATAGAGAGCCATGACCCTGCAACATTAGCGTGAGATTTTGGATTACGAATTGAATCATATTGTCAGTGTACCATCACCACCATAAGTGTAGCATGAGGTTATGTCAGTGTTACAATGAACTAAAGCACAATATCGTATTGGGAATCTGTTAATATCCAGCTGAGCTCACCAAAAGTTGATAAGAATAGACAAAACCACCATATGCAAGTTAACAGACCATGAATATAAAACTAGATGCTCATGGCCTCTGCAAGAAAGCACCATTCAAACTAATATAGATATGACCAAATGACATAGATATTGAAAAAATATTTTGGTCTGTCTTTACAAGAAATTTTTCATACCATAAATAAGGAAGAATCTAGTGCCTATTAAGAGTAAGGAAATTAAACAAATTAATATTATCTGGGCAACCTTAAGGAAGTAGAATTAGGGCTTGCTGAGTCAAGGGTAAAAACATGGATAGAGGATTAGGTATGCACAGTGTCACCACTGGTTCACCTGTTTTAAATTCAGGTTATTTATTGAATTCAAATTTCTCCACCTGGGGAAGGAAGAGTAAGAAAAAATGGTGCATTTTTATGTTGGCAGATCACGACAAGTTGAGTGCTGCAAGAATCAGCGCCTTCACCTCAGGGATTTACAGACTACATTAAAAAGTGTTAGGGAGTAATGTATCTAAGTCTGTTGACAAATCAAAGTAGGGTGGTTATGTCAGTTACAAGAAGAATTCAGGGAAGCTGCAGAGAAACTAAGACAAGTCAATTGAGTGGACAACACCATTGCAGTTGGAGTATTAAGAGGGAAAGTTTGAGGTCACAAGAATAGAAATTCTGAATATTTGTTTAAAAGGCATGAAATTTTCAGAGAGACCTGTATGTATATGTACAAAAGAAAACACACAAAGTCAGTCAAAGTGAAATAGTTTTGATATTGGAAAGGTGGAGTGAATTTGGCCGATATCCCCCAAAGTTTAGTAGAATGGGCAGATTGTTTGATAAAACATTCAAGATTCTGAAGGGAGTTATCCGTGATCAATAGATATTGGAAGGTATTCCCATTGACTGGGCAATCTAGTATATATGAACACAATCTCAGATACGGAGCACAATAATTTCAGAACCAGGTGAAAAATAGCTTCATCAAAGGATTGACGATTTATGGAAGTTTGTATTCCACAAGAGTGTAGATATTCTATCACTGACTGAACAAGGTAGATTTTTGGTTTCTCAGGCAACCTAAGGATGTAGGGAATGATTGGAAAGTGGAATTGAAATGCAAGATCAGTTATGCTCACTTTGATTGGGTGAACAGGCTCAAAGGGCAGTATGGTAAGGTCCTGCTCCTATCTCTTGTGTTCTTATTAATCTAATTTCAACAAACTTTGAGCCATAGGTTACAAGCATTTTACCTGATTCCATGCAAACATCAACACAGCAGTGTGAGAAAAAATCTTTATTGTAGCCATCATGTGGAAAATCTGCCCACACATTCATCTTACAGCTCTATGTTGGCACTAAATGACAGGCTGGTCCAACAATCCCAGCATTCATTGACCTAAACTAAAATCTGTGTGCACAAACATGCCCATTATAACATCTATAAGATTATTAGATTAAAGAAACATGGAAAATGAGAGCAAGAGGTTCATGAGTTGGTTCCAATAACTATTAAAGGTGTAACACAATCACACAGAAAATGCATCACATCATTGAACATGGAGGGAGAACAGGGAGTATATTTATCCTGATTCACAACAAGCCAATTACAGCAACTCACCAGGGACACCAATAGCTGAGAGAAATGGGTAGTAACTCTCTTTTACAAGCAGAATAATTGGAGGCTGCTCCATTCTGAATAGTGTCCAAACTGAAAGTGTGTGACTAGAGCATGGCTGATACATGGGCAGGGAATTCTCTATTTATTCACACATCAACCCTCCAGTGAGTCAGACACATTACATCACATGGGGCATTAGCCTCAGTGGTTAAAAAAAACTCAAATTCCTTTCTATTTGTCAAATGTTGTAGCAGATAAAACATTTGAAAGTGCAATTCAGAAATATGACAGAGCACCTGCAAAGCAACAGCTTTTCACAAATATGAATTGGAATCTGGAATTATTGTGATGGTACCGTCTCTATTCATACAGGATTGCTGGAGACAGATCCCCAATGGCTGTCACCCTGACTCTGCTCTTGACTTATCTGTAATGTCCCAATCCTTCACTCCCACAATTGAGCATATTCTACCAGGATTAGTGGTAACATATATTTATACTGATTCACAACAAGCAGATTACAGCAACTCACCAGGGCACTACTAGAGGTCACTATATTACTGCAATATTAGTTATACCTTACTTTGGCAGTAATATTAACTGTATTACTTCAGTACAAATGATACCTTACATTTCCACTTGAATCGCTCATCAAGCAGCACATTGGTTGGCGCTCAGGCCAGGGACTTCAGTTCAATTCCACCCTCAGGCGACTGTCTGTGTGGAGTTTGTACGTTCTCCCTGTCTGCATGGGTTTCCTCCCACAGTCACAAAGGTGTGCAGGATAGGTAAATTGGCTGTGCTAAATTACCCATAGTGTGTTCGCCATGGGTGATGCTGGAATAGGGTGAGAGATGTGTCTGTGTGGGATGCTTTTTGGAGGGTTGGCGTTAAGTTGTTAGGCCAAATGGCCTGTTTGCACACTGGAGGAATTCTATGATGTTACTATGCAACTAATTTTACTGGATTCAATCAAAGAACAGGCTGAAACAGACATGGAATTATCCAACAAATTAGAATTAATTAATGACTTAATAGGAGGGATGATTTGAGGCAGCATTGGCCATAAAATGATTGAAATTTGCATTCAGTTGAGAGAGAGAATTGTGCAACCAAGACATGAATGAGGACAACATGAGATCATACTCAGACCTTTCAGTACAGCAGTTGGAACATTATGTTCAGGTTGTACAGGAAGTTGGTGAGGCCACTTTTGGAGTACTATGTCCTATTCCGTTTGCAATCTTATACAAAGGACATTGTTAAACTGGAGAGGGTTCAGAGCAGATGTGCAGGATGTTGCTGGGAATGGAATGTTATAAGGAGAGCATTGATGTGTGCAAGTTTGAATGGTGACCTTGCAGAGGTTCATAAAATCATGTGGGGTAGAGATAAGGTGAATGACAGACGTGTGTCCTGAGGGGCGGGGAATTCAAGATTGGGGGCATGATTTTTTTATGTGGAGGAGAAAGATTCGGATATGATGAGAGGCTATTATTATAGACAGAGGAAGTTTAGTCTGTCTAAAATAAATTCATGTATGGAATGAACATCCAGAGGAAGTGGTAGATGTGGGTACAGTTAAAGCTTTTACAAGACATTTAGATAAGTACACGAATAAGGTTGTGTGGAGGGATGTGTGTCAAGCCCAGACAGGTGGAACATGTTCAGTTTGGGAAATTTATTGGCTTTGACTGGTTGTACCCAAAGGATCTTTTTCCATGTTGTGTGACTCTCTGATTCTATGACTCTATGATTCTTACTAGATTGGAAGTTATGACCAGCTCAGCACACTGTGGAACACAACCTTGGCTACTGTCTGAGCTTCCATTGCAATTCAAAATACACAAGTTCTGATTTCTTTCATTCTTGCTGTGGACAGAAGAATGCAAAGGTGTTTGTAGCTGCATGAACTGTGAAAGCAAACACAACAAGTGAGGTAATTCATCAATTCATCATTTTCCCCTCATTAACACTGCAAGCAGTTCTGTTTTCTCCAATTAATTGTTATATCTTGAATTAAATTAACATTTAGGTTTAACAACCTGTTCAGTCATGACAACTGGAATGTCATTGGTGACCATACTGTTGCTACATAAACGAGAAGGGATTCTTTAATTTTAGGAAGTAACATTTTAATGTAATTAATATTTATTTATGTGTGTAGATGTAATTTGTTACATGTGAAGCAATTCACATATTACACCTGATCTGCCCACCAAGGAAGTTACCAAGGAAGAGATCACCAAGTTATATCACAATGTGATTAGGGACTAGTAACAAAAATAGAAATTGCTGAAAAGACTTAGCAGGTCTGGCAGCAAGCGTAGGAAGAAAGCCGAGTTAACTTTTCAAGTCCAGTGACACTTCATCAGAACTGTTAGTGGTTTTGAAAATGTGGCATTTATACTGAAGCTGATCTGGGAGGGCAGGTGAAGGGGAGAGGTGAGTGGATATGTGGAGACAGAGCTCAGAGGGAGAGAAATACAAACAGGGGTGGTAAATAAGGAGATCATGGATGGTAGGCCAGGGCAGAAGACAATCTGAATAAGTGATAACAAGAACCAACAGTGAGAAAATGGGTTAGCTGCACTGAAAGCACACAAAGAAATAATGGGCCTTGGAGAGTGTGGGATTGGTGGCTGTGCTAACAACAGTCCATTTCATAATAGGAAAAGAACCATGGAGGGATGGAATCAGACAGTAAAGATATGAACTCGACATCACGTCTAAGAGGCTGTGGGGTGTCATAGTGAATAATAAGAGATTGAGCTCCAAGCATGTGCTGAGCTTCACTGGATTACGAAACTCAGCCTGAGATGGAAGTGCTGGCCAGCAAACACGGTGGTGTGTTCAAGTGACAAGAAACTGGAAACACAGGGTCAATATCCAGCATCTTCAATTCTGTGTTTCATTTTATGGAACAGCAAACTTGACTTGTACAGTGAACACTGCATTTACTAAGAGAATAAAGTCATAAGGTACCATGGCCTTGAACAAATGTAGCAGTTCACTCTACAACATGAGCATGAATGCAGTCTACAGTCTATTACAACTTATTTCTAACATCCCAAATTGAAATGTGGTTCACATGGGTAATATCCTGCGATTGAACACATCACAACGCACATCACACAGAAACTGCTTCCAGGACAGATCCCATGGATATCACAGCAACTCCACTCAGTGGTGCACAACAAAGTGGGTCATCAAATATCATTAAACTTCACAATGATTCACAATGTTATTTTAAAAGCCTTTCTCTCATCGACAGTCACAACAACTGCCCCTTTCATTGACTGATCATCCTTCAGTCCTGGGTTCACATTCCCTTGTCTCTGAATCTACATTCCAGTCCTTACTCACAGAAAGACAGCTGCAGCTTTTCACCTGCAGCTCGCTGCATCAAATGCCTGGTTTCTCCCTCAGTTCTAATCTTCTCTGTTTATGAAGCAATTGGAGCTTAGGGGATTTTTCTATGCGCTCCCCCTCCCCCCCCAAACTCTCATTGTGCTGACATGTTAATGTTCTCAGGCTTCTTCACCTGAGCAACACCACCTCCCCCACACAGCTTCCCACCAACCCAATCCAGAAACTCCCCCTCCCAATTTGTCAGCTCCTCGAGACTCCTCCTGAGTCCTGACTTCACAGAGTTAGCCAATTGCTCTTGACTTCTTCCCTGCAGGACAGCTAAAACTCCACACTCCAAAGACAGAGTCTGCCCCTCTTTCTGTCCAACTAAACTGTGACCCTGGAACTGCTTCTCAGTGACCCCTGGAGTGTCCTTAGTGACCCATTGAAAACCTTGCAACGAGCCCCTCCACAATTGCATGACATGGAGATAGAGAGCCGAACCAAACCAACCTCTCCACCTCCGCATTCACAACACAGTGACATCAAAATCTTCAAAGATCCTTAAAGTTAAGTGCAATGGTTCCTAACCAGACTTTTTGAATAACTTATCCCATACTCTGCAAGTAATCAATTCTTGACACCAAGTTTTGAGCTTAAACAAGTCTGAGCAATTTATTCACAATATCATAATGTGAGCAGAACAAAATTAAATAACAAAGTCATCTAATTGATCGACGTGAGAGAGCTCTAACATTTTTGATTAGATACAAAGATTCAGTCTTGTGGCGTTCAATTCCTTCCGCAGTTTCAGTTGTCAAGAAAGTCAAACAGAGTGTCTACTTAGTCTTGTTTGGGAAATATTACCAACAACATACAGCCTTTGTTTTCAGCCCCATTCATGCAAAAGGCAGACAGACAAGTAAACATGGTCACGGTACAAAACAAAAACTTATGTTATAAAACTGGCCTGATTACTAAAGTGTTTTTTATGATGCATTGTTCTACAGGCATAGATAATACGTTCTTGATTGATTTTCTGAAGATATCGATCAGGGTCACATTTAGAGTTCACTCATTTAGAGGCAGTACTACTTATGAGTTAGTTTTCTTTCTCTGAACTTCCAAGAGATGCTCCAGGGGTTTAGACAGGGAGCTTTCAAACCTTCATGCTGTAGCATCAACAGCCAGATTCCTTCTATTACAGAAAACATCATCCAAAACCCAAGTTACACTCTGCAGACTCCCTAAAATGAAACAAAGATGACGTTCTGATGCAGAGTCACCAGACGTGAAATGTTGACTTTGCTTTCTTCCCACTCCGGCTGCCAGGCCTGGAGAGATTCACCCGCAATGTCTGTATTTATTCCTAACCATTCCCTGAGACTGACTGTTTCCCTCACCAGGTTCTCGTTGCCATTCAAATCTATCATCTGCTTCATCATGACATATTTTACCAGACTTGCTAGAATCAATTTCCAGGTACTGACCTCACGAATAAACAATGCCTGCTATCTGTTTTATCATAATGCTCTTCCCCAGTAAGGAAGCATCTGCAGAACATTTTGATCCGGAGCAAAACAGCTATGCAATTAACTTCCAAGCCTAGCCTCACAAGCAAACTAGAGTTGTTTGGTCAGTTTTCCTTTTGGTGCAAACTGTACCTCAAAGTCCAAAAGTCAACTTTAGTTCACAGTTTGCAGTTCACTGCTCCAAACCAAAATTGACGAAGGAATAAAAATAATGACAAAGCTGAAGGGCTGTAGAATTATCAAGATAATAGAGAATGTCATTCTTCTGGCATTTTGATCCTTTAACAGTTTCAGTAGTGTCAAAGAGAATAGTAACGTAGTCTTCTTTGGGAAATAGATATAACTATTCTCGGGAATGCTGTCGCATTTGTATAAGCAATAACTGCATCATAATCAGAGTTCCTTGGTCAGAGACAAATGCCAAAAGGTCTAAGTGTGACGGCAGTTAGACATGCAGACTATATTTTTATAAAGAAGGGTCCAATGTTTAATGGTTGTGTATGAATAGGATCAATTTTCCTTTAACGTCAGATCATTCTCTTCGGTCTGGAGGATTGCAAGTGAAAATATGGAGGTCTCAGAGGGTGGGAGCAGTAAGGCTTATCAAGTAAGGCACAGTCTTCCAATTCATCTGGTAGAACTCAAATGATGCTAAAGTAAACCCAGTACATTCATTCCCAACTATGCCCAGTACAGAGTTTCAACTGCTTTTTCCATCTGGGAAGTAGGTCACTCAAAGACTTGGATGTTTTATGACACTAGAGAACATTCACAAAGAAATGTAGAGCTTGGAGTCACAAAGTTGAAATGAAATGAAAGAAACACATTGAGGGGTCTCATTAGAATTCGATGAATCATAAGCTGGGTTATTGACACTGCTTAGAAGGTTATCATTAGAAATCTACAAACATAGACCAAATATAATCACACACCTCTGGATTGTTTCAGAAGCCAACTTAAAATGGCCGAAGGAAAAAAAAATTATCCTGAGCAAGGTGGGAGCAGAATCAGAATTCTAGTCTCTCAAACAAGGTTTAGATTTATTTTGCTCATTTTCAACAATCTTTCAATCAGTGCCCAGGGAAGTTTCAGCACCTTCTTAAACTCTTGCCTGAAATTCCTCTGGGTAGCTGCATAAATACATGTGTTTGTGCAGGAATTCAAATGTCGCAGCATTGCTCCGGACTCAATGGCAATATATGCAGGTGATGTACGGTCTCCTCGATAGTAAGTTGTGTTTGTTAATTTTGTTGTTATAAAGGTCACATTCCCTGTCAGCCAAAACAATATAAAACTGCCTGATATCGTGAAGAGTAAAATGATGGATTTCCTTCGGTTCTCCATCTCTGAATCTCTCTCATTCTCATGTGTGTGACCCCGGAGAGCTCTACGGGCTCTTGTGGCCACTAGAATATATCTCACTGTCAAAGAATTTAACAAAATGATTAAGGTGAATGGGAGCCAAACACGCCAAATGCTGTGAAACCAGATGAACGCGACACCAAAGGTTGAGGAGAAAAACTTCAAACTTCCCCGACAACCCCACCGCATTTTGTTAATTACGTGTTCATGTTCACGTGCAAACCAAACAGTAATGTTCTTTATAAAGATCAGGATAGAGAATGTTGTTAATACCACAGATGCTGTTCTCTTGGTGCAGTATTTTGCTTTCAACCGCTGGTGGCAGATAATTATAAAACGGTCAAATGTGAAAGAGACAGTGAACCAAACAGTCAAATCAAGGTTGACAATGGCCATGTACAAAATGAAAGTGCACACAGGAGTGTGAGACAGGAATGAATGTGGAAAATGATAACTCAAAATATAATATACCATTGTGTTGTTGGTCAAGACCAGTAGATTTGCTGTTGCCATGGCCACCATGTAGATAGAGATACATGGGGAAAGACCACACTTTCCTTGGTATAGAATAACCATTGTTATTAGGTTCACTGTAAGAAAGAGAAAGGAGATATTATAAGTATCGCTTGCTCCAAGATATTGTTGAAATAAACAATAAGAAATACTTGAAGAATCAATTAACAATGTTCAACAAGAAAATATTCCACTGAAAAGCAAAGCTCAGCAAGTAAGCTTCATTCATGAATTACCGAGGACATTAAGGGCAGTCATTTTAATCATTCATTTGATGCAGTGATTCCTAACGAAGCCAGCAAGTTTTCCCCATTTCAAATTGGCCAGAGAACATTTCAAAGTTTACTATTTTGCTGTGGGCATGGAGTAATGTCGGCCAGACGTAATAAAGCTGATGCATTCCTTTTCTCAGTAAGATTAGTGAAATAGATGGAGTTTTTATTTTTAAAAATGACATTGCTAAGATGGTTAACATTTGGTTCGCTTTTTAAAAAAAATCAGGTATGTATTAAATTTCCAATTTTTCCATCTGCCATGATGGAATCAAGAATAATGTCCCCTTAAAGCAGGTTTTGGATATGTAGTCTCATAATATTGCCATTATCTCATCACCTCCATGGAGCATAGCATGAGGTAATGTTCATGTTCCAATGAATTAAAGCACAATGGAGGATTGGGAATCTTTTAGATTAAGTGGCAGAGGCCACCCAAGTTGATAAAAATGGAAAAACACTAAATACGAAAGAAAACTGGCTATGGCGAAATAACAGATGGTCAGGACCACAAAGGGATATCAAAAAAAAGATTAGCTAAACTATATGCCATCCACTTAGTGAAAATCGCAGGACAAATTATTATGGACATGAGCAAATGCCGAAGTATTAAACAAATATTTTTTGTCTGTTTTTACAGAAAATGTTTTCTACCCAAATAATGAGTCACCTCAGGCTTATTAACAGTACGGAAATTGCACAAGGTAATATCAGGTGGAGAACTGTGAGGAAGTTAAACTCGGGCTCATTAAGTCAAGAATAACACTTTGACATGGACAGAGGAATGGGTCTGAACAGGAAGGGATACAAAGAGCGAATGGAGCATTTTTACATTGACAGACCATGACAAGTTGAGCTGTACAAACATCTGTGCCTTAGCCTCAGCTGTTAACCGACTCCAGTAAAAGAGTAATGTATCTAAGTCTGTTGACAATATAAACCTGTGTGGAAATGTAAGTTCCAAGGAAAAGTCAGAAAAGCTGCACAGAGACCAAGACAAATTCATTGAGAAGACAATGACATGGCAGGTGGAGTATTAAGCGTGGAAGTTTGAGGTTATTGATCTTAGTCATAACAATAGAAATTCTGAGTATTTGTTTAAAAGGCATGAAACCTGTAATGTTTAGAGAGACCTGAATGCACTTGTACAAGAAACACAGAGAGTTGGAAAAGTGAAGTACTGTGCATAATGGAAAGACGGACTAAATTTGGTCGACATCACCGCAAGGTTAGAAAAATGAGAGGTTATTTCTTGAAAATTTTGAGATTAGATTCGATTCCCTCCAGTATGGAAACAGGCCATTTGGCCAAACCAATCATCCAAAGAGTAACCCAGCCAGACTCATCCCCCCAACTTATACTTAGCCCTGACTAATGCACCTAACACTATGGACAATGTAGCATGGCCAATTCACCTGACCTGCACATCCTTGGATTGTGTGAGGAAACCAGAGTATGAGGAGGGGGCTGACGCAGACACGGGAAAAATGTGCCGACTCCACCCAGACTGTTGCCCGAGGCGGGAGTTGTAACTGGGTCCCTGGCACTGTGAGGCAGCAGTGCTCACCACTGAACTACCATGCTGCCCACAGTCTTAACCAATAGATACTAATGTAAACATAAAAAGAGATACAGGGTGACAGCTTTTTACTCAATCCCAAGCAAATATCAACATTGTAATGTGAGACAAAAGTATTCTTGAAGCCATCACATGGGAAATCTACCTGTGCATTTATACTATCATGCTATGTTCGCACTAAATGACCAAATAGTCTAAAAATGCTGGCATGAACTGAACTACACTAAAATTCTTTTACACAAACGTGCAAATTACAACATCCATAATATTATCAAATTAATGTTAAAAACAAGAGCAAACAGCTCATGAGTTGGTTCCAACAGCTGTCACTGTTGTGACACAGTCCCATGCAAAATGTATTACATTATTGACCAACCAGGAGGACAGGGTATAGAATAACCATTCGTAACCAGTAGATTACAATAACTCACCAGGAATACCAACAGCTGACAGAATCGGATAGAAACTCTCTTTTACAAGCAGAATAATTGGAGGTTGCTCCATTCTGAATTGTGTCCAAGCTGCAAGTGTGTGATAAATGCATGGCTGATACAGGGGCAGGGAATTCTCTATTTATTCACACATCAATCCTCCAATGAGTCAGATACATTACATCATTAGGGACATTAGCTACAGCCATTTAGCAAATAAACTCAAATCCTTAAAAATGCTCGGAAATGCTATTTAGTAATTCTACCAAACACCTGCAATTAAACAACTTTTCACAAGTACAGATTGGAATCTGTCAGTACTGTGGTGGTACTGTCTCTATCCATACAGGAGTGCTGGAGACTGATTCCCAACAGCTTTCACCCTGACTCTGCTCTTGATTCATCTGTAATGTCCCATTCCTCCACTACCAAAAGTGAGCATATTCGACCAGGATTAGTGGCATCATACATTTACACGAGAGTTCAATATGTTACAGTAATACGCGTTCTAACTTATTTTGACAGTAACATTAATCGTGTCAGTTCATTGTAAGTTGTATCTTACTTTGGCAAGACTGTACTATTCTGGGTCTTGTGGCAACCTCCCTTGATACATGTGCTAACTGTGTTACTCTCATGACATCTGACATTGATACTGGTGCTGAACATGTTACTTCAAGTACTAATGATACCCCACAGTAACTTGAGAATTAACGATGTTTCTATGTTTCTCCAGTACTAAAGGTACCTTACATTTACACGAGAATTACTTGTGTGATTAAGGGACTAATTTTACTTACACATTCTGGATTCAAACAAAGAAAAGGCAAAACCAAACATGGTACCGTATAGCAAATTAGCATTAAGTAATGACTTCATAGGAGGGACAGCATGAAGCAGCAGTGACCATAATATTTTTGTATTTTGCATTAGTTTGAGGGAGAGAAACTTTGATTCAAGACTTGCATGAAAAATTTCAATGATAACTAGAGATCATACTCAGACCTTTGAATATCAGAGTTGAGACATTCAGTTGAGGCTGTCTAGGACATTGATGAGTTGTGTACAGAGGGTTGTGTACAGTTCTGGTCAAACTGTCAGAAGGATATTACTGAGGGGGTTCAGAAGAGATTTACAGGATGTTACCTGGAATGGAAGGTTTGAATCATAAGGAGAGCTGGAGAGGCTGAATAGGTTGGGATTGTTTCATATTGCAGTGTAGTACTTTGTGAGTTGACTTTATAGAGGTTTATAATATCATGAGGGGTATAGATAAGGTGAAGGCAGATGTCTTTTCCCCAGGCTGGATGACTTCACGACTAGGGGGCATAGATTTTAGGTGAGAGGAGAAAGATTTAATAAGAAATTAGGGGCAATTTTTTTACACAGTGCGTGATGCATATGTGGAGTGAATTTCCAGAGTAAGTGGTGGATGTGGGTACAGTTAAAAAGTTCAAAGACATTTAAATACGCAAATGAGTAAGTAATGTTTGGAGGGATATGGGCCAAGCGCAGGCAGGAGAGAGTAGTTTAATTTGAGAAACTTGGTCAGCATGGACGGTTGAACTAAAATGAGTGTTTCCCTGCTGGATGCCTCTATGATTCTCTCACTCTATGATTCTTGTTAGATTGGTTACTACGGCCAGCTCAGTACAGTTGGGAATTCAATCGCGGCTGGTGTCTAAGCTTCCATTTCAATCCAAGCCACACAAGTCCCGACTCCTGTCGTCCTGGCTGTGGATGCAAAGGTATTTTTAGATGTGTGAACTGTAAAAGCAAACACAATAAGTGATATAATTCATTTGTTCTTACGTGTCCCCTCCTGACAATTATAAACTGATCTATTGTCTCTAGTTATTCGGTGTGTCACTGAAGTAAGATTAACTTTTCAGTTTAACAACATGTTAAGTCATGAGAACTGGAATGTCATTGCTGGTGACAATGTTGTTCTGTGAAGGAGAAGGATTCTTTAATTTTAGAAAGTAATGTTTGTCTATAATCAATATTCCTGCAAAATGTAATTTGTTACATGTAAAGCAATTGGCATGTTATGCCTGAACTGCCCACCAACATGGTGTTGCCAGGAAGCGATCACCAAGTTATATCACAATCTGTTTAGGGACCAGTAACAAAAACAGAAATTGCTGGAGAGACTCAGCAGATCTGGCAGCATGTGTCAGATGAAAGCTGAGGTAACATTTCGAGTCCAGTGACACTTCACCAGAATCACTATTTAGTAACAAGGAAAAAGTGGCATTTGTGCTGAAGCTGAAGTGGAGGATGAGCTGAAGGGGAGAGGTGAGCGGATATGTGGAGACAGAGCTCAGAGAGAAAGAAATATGAACAGAGCAGGTTATCAAGGAGATAATGGATAGCAGACCAAAAGCAAAATAATTGATTGTAAGAGCAAAGAATGAGAAAATGGGCTAGCTTTGTGAAATGCATACAATGTGGTAAAAGGATCAATAGTACCAGAGAATGGGTGAAGTGTTGAAAGCAGGCCCATGTCATAACGGGACTGGATGTGGAGTGGGAACAGAAACATGAAATACACAACAGTTATTGAGCTCGTGTTAACTCCGAGAGGCTGCTGGGTTTCAAGTAAAACAATGAGAGATTGTGCTTCGAGCTTGTGTTTAGTTTCACTGGAATACTACAGCAAGCCTGAGACAGAGCTACTGGCCAGGGAACACCGGGGGGGTTGTGTTGAATTGGCAGGCAACGAGAGGCTCAGCGTCAATATCCAGCATCCTCCAATCCTTGTTGCATGTTATAGACCAGTCACCTTTATTTCAAAAGTAAACAGCGGATTGCTTAGAGAATAAAGCTATAAGATTCCATGGATTTGAACAAATATAACACTTATAACAAATGTAATACTTGAAGTGAACACTAATGCCATCTAGTGTTCATGCAAAACTCATTTCCAACATCTGGAATTAACATATTACACACATGGGTAATGTACTGTAATTGAACACCCAACAGCGCACATCAGAGAGAAACTATTTACAGGGCATATCCCATGGATACCTCAGCAACTCCACTCAGATGTGAATGTCATGGTGGGTCATCGAATATCATTAAACTTCACAAGGAATAACAGTGTATTGTTTTAATCTTTTGCCAATCCAGCCTTGAAAAGTCCTCTCAGGAGCTGCTCTCTCATTGATTGTCACAACGATTGCTCCTCATATTAATGGATCATTTTTCTGTTCTGGATTCACATTCCCCTTGTCTCTGAATCTACACTCCAGTCCTTGCTCACAGGGATAACTCCAATTCTTTCACCTGCAGCTCGCTGTATCAAATAAATGGTTTCTCCCTGAGTTCCAACTTTCTCCTTTGCATGAAGCAATTACTGCTTAGGGGATTTTTCAATGCCCCCTCTCTCAGTGTGCTCAAATGTTCAGGTTTAGGTTCGATTAGATTCCCTACAGTGTGGAAAAAGGCCATTTGGCCCAACAAGTCCACACCAACACTCCGAAGAGTAACCCATCCAGACTCATTTCCCTCTGACTAATACACCGAACACTATGGGCAACTTAGCATGGCCAATTCATCTGACCTGCACATCTCTGGATTGTGGGAGGAAACGGAGCACCCAGATGAAACCCACGCAGACATGTTGCCCGAGGCTGAAATCAAACCTGGGTCCCTGCCGCTGTGAGGCAGCAGTGTTAACCACTGAGCCACCATGCCACCCCTGGTCTCAGGTTTCTTCTGAGCAATGCCACCTCCCCCACACAGCTTCCCATTAACACAATCCAGAAACTCCCCTTACCACTTTGTCAGCTCCTCTCAATTCCTCCTGAGACCTGACTTCACAGGTTTAGCCAAGTGCTCTTGACTTCTTCCCTGCAGGACAACTAAAATTCCATGCTCCAAAGACAGAGTCTTCCCCTCTTCCTGTACAATTAAACTGTGACCCCTGGACTATCCTTTGTGACCCTTTGAAAACCTTGCAATGAGCCCCTTCATTACTGCATGACATGGAGACCCAGAGCCCAACTAAACCAGCCTTTCTACTTCTATATTCACAGAAAAGTGAAATTAAAGTCTTCAAAGCCCCTCAAGATCGACTGCTATGGTTCCTCACCAGAATCTTGAATAACGAATCCCAGTCTCTGCAAATAATCAATTCTTGACACCTGCTCTGTTACTTTAAGCAATGTCTTAACAATTTATTTACAATAATGTAACTGTAACAGAGCAAAGTTAAACACAAAAATCATTTAATTGATTGATGTTGGAGGGTTCTAGCATTTTTAGAATGATACAAAAGATCACCCTTGAGGCATTCAGGTCCTTTGCAGTTTCAGTAGTTAAGAAAGTCAAAGAGAATGGCAAGTTAGTTTTGGACATATCAACAACATGTCTAGGGAATAGGATAAACATTTAAATAATATAGCCTTTGTTTTCAGCTCCAGTCACACAGAAGGCAGACACACAAATACACACAGTTAAGGGATAAATAAAAGGAAAGAATAAACCTGGCCAGATTACTGAAGTGATTTTCACAATGCATTATGAGTCACATTTACAGTTTACTCAGTTCGAGGCAGTAATAATTAGAAGTTACTTTTCTATCTCTGAACTTCTAAGAGATCCTCCTGTGGGTTTAGACAGGGAGCTTTCAAATCTTCATGCTGTAGCATCAACAGCCAGATTCCCTATTTTACAGAAAACATTGTCTGAAACCTAATCTACACTCCCTAAAATAAAACAAAGGTGATGTCCTAATAAACAGTCACCAGACTCAAAATGTTCACTTTGCTTTCTTGCCACAGAGGCCGCCAGATCTGCTGAGATTCTCCAGCTATTTCTGTTTACATTTCCGACCACTCCCTGGCAGACCATCTCCTTCACAAGGTCCCAGTTGTCATTAAACTTCGGCCAAATTCTTGAGCAGAAGGTCTTTTTCCAGACTTGCTGGAATCCATTCCCAGCTACTGCTCTCACTAATAACCAATGTCTGCTGTCTCTTTAATCATAATGCTCTTCCCCAGTGATAAGCATCTGCAGAACATTTCAGTCAGGAACCAACATGCAATTAACTTCCAGGCCTGGCTTCACAAATAAACAAAAATTGATTTGTCAGTTTTCTTTTTAACGCAAACAGTTGCTCACAGTCCAAAAGTCAACTTTAGTTTATGGCTTCCAGTTCACTCCTACAAAACAAAATTGATGCATTAATAAAAACAAGATTAATGAAAAGGCAGCAAGGGCTCTAACGTGTTTAAAATGATAGAAAAAGATAATGTTCTTGCATTCAATTCATTTTGCAGATTGAGGAGCTATGAAAGCCAAACAGTATGGTAACATAGTCTTGTTTGGGAAATATCAGGGATAGTTCCAGTGAATTGGAGAAATATTTGCTAAAGCAATAACTGCATCAAAGGCAAATGCTAAAAAGTACAATTGCAACCTCAGCTATACGCACAAACTACATATTCATGAAGAAGAGGTCAAGGTTGCATGGTTTTATAAAATATAATGAGTTTCCATTTAAATCCAGATCATTCTCTCTGGATTGGAGGACTGTGAGTGAAAATATGGTGGTCTTGGAGAGCGGGAGGCAGTAAGGTTTATGAATAGTGCATTGTGTTCCAATTCTTCCATCATATGTCAAAATGGTGCACCAGTACACCCAGTGCATTCATTCCCAACTATCTCCAGTATTTCTTTTACTGTTTTTTGTTTCCTTTGGGAAGCAGATCATTCAAGGATTGGGATGTTTGTGACACCAGAGAACATTCAAGGAAGAAACATGAAGCATTAAAAAGACAAGGTTTAAGGTAAATACAAACAACACATTGAGGCATCTCAATAAAATTCCATGAATCAAAACCAGAGTTATGGTTGCTATTATGAGGGTTATCGCCGTGGAATTCCACAAATAAAGACCAGATGTAAACACACACCTCTGGGTTGTTTCAGAAGCCAACTTAAAATGGCCAAAGGAGGGATGTTTAGTCTCAGCAAAGCAGGCGCTGAAATGGAATTCTATTCTCTCTAACAAGATCAAGATTAATTTTGTTTATTTTTCTATCTTTCAGTTCGTACCTGAGGAAGTTTCAGAACCTTCTTAAACTCTTCCTTGTAATTCCTTTCCATAGCTGCATAAACACATGTATTTGTGCAGGAATTCAAACATTTTATCGTTTCTCCAGATTCAGTGGCATGTATGCAGGGGATGAATTGTCCCCTCAATATTAAGTTGGGTTTGTTAGTTTGTCATTGCAAAGCTCACATTTCCTGACAACCACAACAATATAAAACTGCCCGATATCGTCAAAAGTGAAATGATGGATTTCCTTCAGTTCTCCATCTCTGAATCTCTCTCATTCTCATGTGTGTGACCCCGGAGAGCTCTCCGAGCTCTTGTGGCCATGAAAATACATCTCACTGTCAAAAAATTTATCAAAATGATTAAAGTGAATGGGAGCCAAACACTCCTGATGTCGTGAAATCAGGCGGACACTATGGCGACATTTGAGGACAAAAACGCCAAATTTCCCTGATAGCCCCACCACATTTTATTAATTACATGTTTGTGTTCATATCCGAACCAAATAGAAATATTCTTGATAAAGATCAAGGTAGAGAACATCATTATAATCACGGACGCTGTTCACTAGGTGCATTATTTTGCTTTTAATATCAAGTGGCAGATCATTACAAAATGATGAAAAGTAAAAGAGACAGTGAACCAAACAGTCACATCAAGGCTGACAAAAATCCTGTACAAAATGAAAGTACACACAAGAGTGTGAGACAGGAATGAATGTGGAAAATAAAAACTCAAAGTATAATACACCATTATATTCATGATGAGATCTGTCAATTTGCTCTTTCTATGGCCACCATGTAGCGAGAGATACATTTGGAAAGACCACACATTCCATCAGAGAGAATTGCAATTGTACTTCGAAGGAGAGATTAGAAGTACCACTATTTAAAACATTTTGCTGCAAATAAATAATATTTGCTCTTCAGATAATATTTAAAGGATCAGTTCAACATATTCAATAAGAATGCTTACCATTGAAAATCAAAAGCTCAGTTTGTAAGATCCACAGCTTATGCACCAAGTCCAGTACAGTGATAGTATTCATTTATCAGATGTAGATATTGCTAGCTATGCCAGCAAGTGTTTCCCATTTCAAATTGAACAGAGAACATTTCAGAGTTCATCATTTTGCTGTGGGTGTGGACTAATATAGGCCAGACCCGATAATGATGCAAGATTTCCCTTTTTAAGGGAGATTAGTGAAATAAACGCAGTTTTATAAAGAACAACATCGATTACGCAGTCACTATTAGGTAAGCATTTTTTAAAATGCCAGATATCTATTGAATTGAAATCTCTCCCTTGCCATGATGTGATCGAGACCCATATCCCCAGAACAGTACCCTGACGGTCTGAATTTCTAATCTTATGAAATTGCCATGTTACGAAATAAAGTTACACGCTCCCCTGATAATTAAAATTGAAACACCCAGACAAGATTGTTTCACTTCATAATCTGATAAAAAGTGTGACACAGGATAAAACCTACTCCTCAACAACCACCCTCCCCCCAGTCATTATAAAGGAGTGGTTGAATGAAATGAAATCCTTTCACTCACTCTCTAATTAACAAGTGACAATTTATTAATCCCATTCCAACAGTGAACAATTTAACAGAATTACTAACAAGCAGACTAAATCTCTTCTAAATTCTACCTATTCCCCGACTGAACTAAATTCCAATAGGTATGCTGTTTCAATGATACAGGCTCCACATACATAAATCCAATGAATAAGAATAATAAATTAAAATTTAATCTCTCCAAGTTCACACAGTTCATGTCTTCTCTGCTTTATCTGCAATCGTCCTTCTACTGATTTCACGTCACAAACGCTGTTCTTCCAATGATTCTTCTGTGATAATTTTGAGTTGGAAATCCTGTCATTATTGTGAGATACTTAAGTCATGAATCGAAAGTTATACTTTTTATACTGATTCTGCATACAAATCAAACATTGCACAATATCAGTTTTATCTTATCTGCATGTTTTCGTTCAGGCTCATGATAACGCATCTGAAATAATATTTTAAAACACGCAACATGTACAATTTGTAAATTAGAAGTCTGTAACAGAAGACCCCAATGAAATAGTCTCATACTTTTGTCATTAAATCTTTCCAAAAAAGTGAATGGGTTGTGGTGCATGTACACAAAACTGTCTCCAAAACATTGTTCATAACATAAGCATTAAAATGCTGTAGGACCAGTATCAAACGCAATACTTCTTTCTTGATGGCGGAGAATTTTCTCAGGTGAATAATGAGTTTCTTTGAAAAATAATCAATTGGCCTTTCAATTTTGCCATCATCTTCCTGCACCAGCACAGCGCCAATCCCTTTACTGCTGGAGTCGATCATGACTTTCAAGGTTTAAAAGAAATTTGGTGTAGCTCAAATTGGTGCAGTGATTAATACAGCTTTTAAGTTCTCAAATGCTTCCTGACTGTTCTGTCCATTGAAATTTCATGTTCTTCTTTAGCAAATCCATCAGCGATGCCACGATGCTGGTGAAGTTTAGTAGAAATATCCAGTAGAATACGCTCAGTCCCAAAAATTGAAGCATCTCTGTCTTTGAAGATGGTCGTGGAAATTTCTCAATAGCCATCACCTTCACATTCTTCAGGGTCATCCTTCCATGTCCGATGTTATATCCCTAGCACGTCACTTCTGCCTTCGAAACTTCAGATATTTCTCGATTTAATGCAAGTTTTTCTTTCTGTAGTCTTTCAAAGAGTTTTGTCAAATGTACCATGTAATCTTTCCAAGAATGGCTAAAGATCACAAAATCGTTGAGATAAACAGCACAGTTAGTTAATCCTGCCACAACTCTGTTCCTGAGTCTTTGAAGCGATGTGGGTGTGTTCTTCATTCCAATGGGCATTACTTTGAATTGACATATCCCATTGAGGGTTCCAAACACAGAAACTACTTTTGCTCCCTCCAACAAAGGTACTTGCCAGTAATCACAGAGTAAGTCCAACCTTATGATGTAAATGGCTTGTCCAACATTTTCTTCACAGTCCTCCAGCCATGGATTTGGATATGACGCTGATTGAGTTACAGTGTTGACTTTCCGATAATCCACGCAGATCCATTGAGAACCATCCGGCTCCAGAACCAACACAATTGATGAAATCCATTCACTCTGACTCGACTTGATGATGTCTTCTTGGAATAGCGTTTCCACTTCCTTCGCTACCTGTGCTGCTTTGAGAGAATTAACTCTGTAGGGGTGTTGATTAATCAGAACAGCATTCCCTACATCAATCTCATGCACAACAGTATTAGTCCTCCCCATTCTATTCCTACATGCATCCTCATACTGTTGCAACAACCTTTCAACTTAGTTTTCCATTCCAGAGACAGATAGTTTACTATCCAATCCCATTCTTGCAGGACTTCCTCATTTGACAATCTACTCTGAGGCACATTAAAATCTGAATCATCTGGATTTGACTTCTCACTCTGAGGGGAAGTAACTAATACATTTTTCTCCAGTTCTGTTTAAATCTGTCCAAATCTATCTGAATCCCTGACACAAACACCTAACCTGTTACTACACAGAGGTTGATACTCCACTGATGATTCATACCAAAACACCCAGAGAAGATCGCCTTTCCTCATAATCTGATAAGGAAGTGTGACAAAGGGAATAGCCTGCCTCTCAACCCCATCAACCCCCATCTAACTGACAAGAAGTTGTTAAATTACATTAATCCTTTCACTCACTCTTAAATTAACAAGTAACACTTTACATATCTAACTCCAACAGTGAACAAATTAACAGAATTACTAACAGACAGAATAAATCTCTTCTAATTTCTACCTATTCTCTTACTGAATTAAATTCTAATAGGTGTACAGTTTCAATAATACAGGTCCCACTTATATAAATCCAACTAATAATAATAATAAATTAAAATTTAATTTCCCCATGTTCACACAGTTTACATCTTCTCCATTTTATCTCCAATCTTCCTTTTGGTGATCTCACGTCACAAACACCTTTCTTCCGACGATTGGTCTGTAACAATTTTGAGCTGGAAATACTGTGGTACCTTTGATGGGTCTTTTTAGAGAGCTTAATGATTTTTGCGAGAGCCTGATATTTACTGGACAGAAAACAGCTGACTCTTTGTTCAGATGACAGTTGCCTCTCTCCTAACGTTCAAATATCCTAATTTTATATATATCCCCCTTGTTTTCTGGGTAAAAATGCTGCTTCGCTGTTTGATACAAAATGTTTCTTTTTGGGTGCCATCCCAATTTGGAACCACAAACAAATCCTGCGAAGAGCCCTCAATGTGTTATGGAACAGGCCCAACCTGTCAAAACATCCTTGAGCAGGTAACACAGACCATAACTCTGCTATTTATTTTAGATAAGGTTGTAGCGGATAGTCCCAGAGTGAATTGACTGATCAGACTGCAGAGTATTAAACAAACAGAATTCATTTACAAAATTACAGAATGAAACACAACAAACCAAAAATAGAATATCTGAATAACTTATCTGATCCAAACCCGACAGGCTATCCTGACTTAATAATGTTGTTCCAAAATACTTCCAACAGTCCCAATAAACAAACCCTTAGCACAAAGGGGAACACTGACACAAAAAAGCTGACAGGTTACGAAGTCAGAAGGGCAGAAGGAGAGGGAGTGCATCCAGTTTCAGCTGTGACCCTGACTCAACTAACCACCAAACTGACCTGACCTGCACAGCCAGAAAGCTGTCCATGTCCCCTTGATTATACCAGTTTTTTTTAAAGACTTGAAAGCTTCCTGAATGAAGCATTATCTCTTGGGTATAAAAAAGGGGCCCCCTAATCTATTCAAACCCAGTCTAGTAGGAGCCTGGCCAATTAGCCTCTCAATGAAAAAAACTCATGGACAGAGTAACTTTGAGAAAGGACCAGTTTTGTGACAGCTTCCCCTTCAAAAGAAAACTGAACTATCAATGTCCAAAAATGGCTATATTTCTTCAAAACACCCTAAAAGAATCAGTTAGTACTCTAAAACATACACATTCACTGACTCTGGATTAGAGTGGTGCTGGAAAAGCACAGCAGTTCAGACAGCATCCAAGAAGCAGGAACGTTGACGTTTCGGGCAAAAGCCCTTCATCAGGAATACATGCAGAGTGCCTGAAGTGTGGAGAGATAAATGAGAGGAGAGTGGAGATGGGGAGAAAGTAGTATAGAGTACAATAGGTGAATGGGGGTGGGGATGGAGGTGATAGGTCAAGGAGGAGGGTGGGAGAAGATAGCAAAGAGTACAATGGGTGAATGGGGGTGGGGATGAAGGTGATAGGTCAGAGAGGAGGGTGGAGTGGATAGGTGGAAGGAAGATAGGCAGGTAGGACAGGTCATGGGGGCAGTGCTGAACTGGAAGTTTGGAGCTGGAGTGAGATGGGGGGAGGGGAAATGAGGAAACTGGTGAAGTCCATATTGATGCCCTGGGGTTGAAGTGTTCCATAGCGGAAGATGAGGCGAGTTACCTCCAGGCGTCGGGTGGTGAGGGAGTGGCGGTGAAGGAGGCCCAGGACCTCCATGTCCTCGGCTGAATGGGAGGGGGAGTTGAAATGTTTGGCCACAGGGGCAGTGTAGTTGATTGGTGCGGGTGTCCCGGAGATGTTCCCTGAAGCGCTCTGCTAGGAGGCGCCCAGTCTCCCTAATGTAGAGGAGACCGCATCGGGAGCAATGGATACAATAAATGATATTGGTGGATGTGCAGGTAAAACTTTGATGGATGTGGAAGGCTCCTTTAGGGCCTTGGATGGAGGTGAGGGAGGAGGTGTGAGCACAGGTTTTATAATTCCTGTGGTGGCAGGGGAAGGTGCCAGGATGGAAGCATGGATTGTTTGGGGCGTGGACCTGACCAGGTAGTCACGGAGAGAACGGTCTTTGCGGAAGGTGGAAAGGCGGTCGGGAGGGAAATATATTCCTGGTGGTGGGGTCCGTTTGGAGGTGGCGGAAATGTCGGCGGATGATTTGGTTTATGCAAAGGTTGGTAGGGTGGAAGGTGAGCACCAGGGGGGTTCTGTCCTTGTTACGATTGGAGGGGTGGGGTCTGAGGGCGGAGGTGCTACTTTCTCCCCACCCCCACCTTCCTCTCATTTATCTCTACACCCTTCAGGCACTCTGCCTGTATTCCTGATGAAGGGCTTTTGCCCAAAATGTCGATTTTCCTGCTCCTTGGATGCTGTCCAGAATCTGGTTTCCAGCATCTGCAGTCATTGTTTTTACCTCCATTCACTGACTCTAATCATGCAAACATGCACAGCTACATTCAGATTCAATCTGTGGTTTTCCCACCACTGAATACCTGTTTCTCTTTCGGGTCTCAACATTGTGTTGGCAATCACATTTTCTCATCCTGCCACATTCACAATTTTCAAATTGATTGGCTGTAACAACAAGCTCCATATAAACAGTTTGCAATTTTCTTCCTTAAATTTCTCCACAAACTTCAATGGGTTATGATCAGTGTGTACTGTTGTCTCAGTTGCATTGTTAGTAACATAAAGACTGAAATGTTGTACACCCAACACCAAGCTCAAAGTCTCCTACTCAACTGTTGAATATTTCTGTTGATGAATCCTCAACTTCCTGGAGAAATACCCACTCAGTCTTTCTATCTTCTCATTGTCTTCCTGCAAGAGCACAGCACTGACAACCACATCACTTGCATCGAGAGACACCTTGAAAGGCTTTGCGTAATCCAGTTTGGCTAATACAGGGACAATGGTTAACACAGCTTTCAGGCTGTCAAACATCTTCTGACTATCCACTGTCCACTGAAACCTCTTGTCTTTCTTCAGCAATTCAGTGAGTGGAGCAGCCGCAGTGCTAAAATTCAGCACAAACTTTCAATAAAATCTACTCAATCCCCGGAACAATAGTAGTGCTCGTTTTGTCGATGGTATGGGAAATCCCCCAATGACCTTCATTTTCGCATCCAGTGGGGCCATTTATCCATGTCCAATAGTATGGCCCAGGAAGGTGACTTGGGCTTTGGCAAGGTTTTAACAAGGTTTATCACCAAGCCTGCCTTTCAAACTCAGTGGAAAAAGTCCAATAAATGTTGTAAATGTCCCTTCCCTGAGTGAATAAAAATAACCAGGTCATCGATGTACATCACACAGCTCGGCATCTGGCAATGACCTTATTGGGTAGTCTCTGAAATGTGGCTGGCACATTTTTCATACCAAACAACATAATTTTAAACTGGTACAGTCTGTTTGGCATTATGAAAGCCAAAACTGCCTTTGCTCTTTCTGACAAACGTACCTGCCAGTAGCCTCTGAGCAAGTCCAACTTCGAAATGTAAGTTGCTTGTCCCACCTTTTTAACTCAGTCTTCCAACCGCAGATTCAGGTGTGCATCAATCCTTGTTACTGCATTGACATTGCAATAGTCCACACATAACCACTGGGTACCAACTGGTTTTGGCACCATTAGTATGGGTGAGATCCAACTACGGAAATGGAAATGTGTTGCTGGAGAAGCGCAGCAGGTCAGGCAGCATCTAGGGAACACGAGAATCGACGTTTCGGGCATTAGCCCTTCTTCAGATCCAGCTACGGTAACTCACTTCAATTATGTCATCTCAGAGCAGGCGCTCTATCTTCTTCTGAACCTGTGCCAACTTTAAAGCATTCTGCCTATAAGGATGTCGCTTAATCAGAACAGCATCTCCTATATCTACATCATGCACAATTAGTTTAGTACTTCACAGTTTATTTCTGCATATCTCCCCATGTGATAATGTTGTGAAAGTGTAAGGGGTACTGTACCTTTAAGAGAGTTGAAGGTCTTAACAAGCACACAGAGTGCTGGAGAATTCTCAATGTAACATTTGGTCCAGCAGCTAGCAGTACCTGGGTTGGTATGAGGCAAAAAATCAAATTCAAAATTGGCCAATCAGTTTACATTATGCCCCGAGATACTAAACTTCAATCAAGTTTTGGGGTAGTTCTTTGCCTCTCAAATTTTAACAGATTACAGCACAATTTAAATCATTTCTGTGTTACAGGTTAAAATTAGTGAGGGGGGGGGGGGTTTACCCCACGTCATAGCAATAGGAATAACACTTTCAGGTCATTTCAATTTTTCTCAGGAAAGTAACTCAATAATTTATCCTAACTTTTGCACCTTCCTCATTGTCTAATTTAATTTGAGGAATATCCAATTCGTAATCCTCTGAATTTGATTCTTCCCTCTGTATTGTAATCATTAATACCTTCTCCTCTTGCTTTCCTTCCCCCTCAAAATACCTTTTGAGCATATTCATAGAGCACACTCTGTGAGATTTCTTCCTGTCTGGAGTTCCTATCAAGTTGTTCACCTCACTCAATTTCTTTTCAATTTGATAAGGTCCACTAAAACTTGCTTTTAAAGGTTCACCTATTACTGGAAATAACACGAATACCTTATCACCGAGAGCAAAATTGCAAATTTTTGATTTCATGTCCATTTCCTGTTTCATTGCATGCTGTGATACTTTTAAATGCTGTCTAACCAACTCTCCAACTCTATTTAATCATTCCCTAAACTTTGACACATAGTCCAATATGTGATCTCTACATTCTGACTCACTAATTTCTCCTTAATCAGTTTTAATGGTCCTCTCACTTCATGCCCAAAAACAAATTCAAATGGACTGAATTTGGTTGATTTATTTGGTGCTTCTCTGTTGGCAAAAAGCACAAACAGAATTCCCTAATCCCAATCGTGGGCGGCACGGTGGCACAGTGGTTAGCACTGCTGCCTCACAGCGCCAGAGACCCGGGTTCAGTTCCCGCCTCAGGCGACTGACTGTGTGGAGTTTGCACATTCTCCCCGTGTCTGCGTGGGTTTCCTCCGGGTGCTCCGGTTTCCTCCCACAGTTCCAAAGATGTGCAGGTCAGGTGAATTGGCCATGCTAAATTGTCCGTAGTGTTAGGTAAGGGGTAAATGTAGGGGTATGGGTGGTTTGCGCTTCGGCGGGTCGGTGTGGACTTGTTGGGCCGAAGGGCCTGTTTCCACACTGTAAAGTAATCTAATCTAATCTAATCTAATCAATTGTCTGGATAGTCCTGACAATAAGCCCTCAACCTTGTCTTTAATGTTTGATGCCACCTTTCTAGTGCTTGCTGTGATTCTGGACGGTACCCAATAGATTTGAATTGTTTTATTCCTAAGCTGTATGTAACTTCCTTGAGTAGTTTCAATGTGAAGCTTGACCCTTGATCTGACCGTATCTCTATTGGTAGTCGGTACGCAGTGAAAAATTCGAGTGATTCCTCTGCAATCTTTTTAGCTATGGTATTGTCTAATGGAACGGCCTCTGGAAATCCGGTCAAAACATCCATTATTGTTAACAAATACTGATTCCCACCTTTTGTTTGAGGTAGGGGAGCTCCGCAATCAACTAAGACTCTTGTAAAATGTTCCTCAAATGCTGGAATAGGTATTAAAGGTACAGATTTTATTACCACCTGTGGTTTTCCGAATGCCTGATATTTATGACACATCTGGCAAAATTCAAGTACACCCTTGTCTAGTTCAGGCCAGTAAAAATGTTTTTGTATTTTAGGCTGTGTTTTTCTCACCCCTAAATGACCTCCAAATGGTAGCTCATGTGCCACCTACAACACATCCTTTCCACACCCCACTGACAAGACAATTTGATAAATTTCTGCCCAATTGCCATCTGCCTGAATTTGTGATGATCTCAATTTCCACAATAAGACATAATTTTTCAGATAATAACAATCAAGGATACATTCAGATTCCATTTCTGTAAATGCCTTTTGATACAACTGCTTTAAATTTTCATCTTTCTGCTGTAACTCAATTAGTTTAGCTGAGCTAAAGATGTCTGCAGTGTCATCTATTTGCTCCTGTTTTGTCTCAATTATCTGATCAAACAAAGTCTCTGCTAATGCCATTTCAGCTACCTTAACTGTAGCTTTGATTTCTCCTGATTCAACTGGTGACTTTGTGACCTCGTTACCACACAATCAGGAAAGATTCCACAATATGACACCTGCATTGCTTCAATTTCCTGAGTCTCTACTAGCTTTTCAACCACAGTAGGCCGTGCTCCTACTGGTGAATCAGCTGTATCATTCACAAGGACAAATTGTATTCCTGGAGCTGAGAGTTTGTCCAGTACTCCTCCCACAAATTGTCCACTCTTTTCTGGACACTTGAATCTCACTTTACATAAATGAATGCTTTTTGTCTCACCATGAATTCACATTGCAGGTGCATTTTCTGGCAATAGTCCTTCAGAAGTACATATCTCATTACCTTTTAGCTTCACAGACTGAGAGGGTCCTGTGTCCCTTAATATTGTAACCTCTTTACCTGCTACTCCTGGCCAATATGAATCAACTTTACCTTTGCAGGTATATTTTCTAAGCAGATCTGGCATTTCCTCCTTAACCAACCTCCGATCAGCTTGTACATTCTGATGCAGCTTTCTTGCTTTCACTGCGCTTTCTGTTACCATTCCAACAAAGTTCCCAGGCTTATCTTGCTTTCCCACATCCAGCTTTCCAGTGCTTCACCTAGCCCACCAACACTGATTTCATGTGGCCTACTTTATTGCAATGTAAACACCAGAGCTTTTTAACTTCTTTTCCCTTCAAGGGTTTTTTTTTAACTTGTGGTAAGTTATCCTTCTGATCTTCACTGAGATCTACCTTTCCCTTTCCACGTGAGGATTTCTCTTTGCCCCAATTTCTATCCCTCATGGACTGAAATTGATTTTGGAAGCCAAACCATGCTTTATGGATCAGCTCATAACCATTAGCCACTTGAGCTGCTAACCTTGCTGTTTAACTCTCTGCTCTTCCACACGAGTTTGCACTACTTCAGGCAGTGAATTTTTGAATTCCTCCAAAATAATTGTCTCTATTTTTAACACCCTCATCCACCTATCAAAATTACTTTGTTTGATTATTTCAAACTCAATATAGGTTTGACCAGGATCCCTCCTTAGATTCCTGCAACATTGTCTGTGGGCTTCTGATACAAGCTTGTATGGACTTACAATGGCTTTATTCACCTCCTCATACTTCCCAGATCCCTCCTCTGACAGTGATGCAAGTACCTCACTAGCTCTACCTCCAAGTTCGTTTGGATCAATAAAATCCACATGGTGGCTGGCCACTGCATTGTTTAGTCACATTTTCAAATGAGATGAGAAAGGCTTCCACATCCCTATCATCAAATTTAGGCAATGCTTGAATATACTTAAACAGTTTCGCACCGGGCTTTTGAATACCATGGGTTTGCTCATCCTCACCTTTTCCTCACTAGACATAACTTCAGCTTTCATCTCCATCTTTCTAAGCTGATTGTCTTTTCTAAGTGTCATTTTCTGAAGTTCTGCTTTCATTCTTGACTCAAACTCTTTCATTTCTGCTGCCCTTTCCTTATCTCTCGCCTCTAACTCAAGCTGCTTCATTTGCCGATGAATTTTAGCGATGTCTCCAGATTCTGATGGTGTTTCCAGCAAATGTAATTGCTGAGCTATTGTTGTAATCATCTCATCTTTCCTCACGGTAGGAGGTCGCTTCAACTCCAGCTTTTCTGCTAGTTCCCACAGCTTGGCCTTACCTACCTTTTGTAAAAAACCCCCAAGATCACTTCTTCGACCCCCAGAAAACTCTTGGTGACTGAAGGAGCCATTGCTATCCCAAGCGCTGTTCAAACCAAACAAATCAACACCAGGAACAAAAACACTGACACAACCACTCGCTGCCTCCAAGTCCAAACAATTCAAATCACAAATCCCAGTTTGGAACTACAAACAAATCCTGCAAAGAGCCCACAAACTGTTATGGACCAGGCCCGACTCCTCCAAACATTTTTAAGCAGGTAGCCCAGACCGTAACTCCACTATTTGTTTCAGGTAAGTGTGGATTGGATATTCCCAGAGTGAATTCGCTGGTCAGACTGCAGAGTTTTAAACAAGCAGAATTTATTTATGAAATTGTGAAATGAAGCACAACAAACTGAAAATAGAATACACAAATAACTTATCCTATCTGAATCCCACAGGTTATCCCGACGTAATGATGCTGGTTCAAAACACTTCCAACAGTCCCAATAAACAAAACCCTTAGTGCATAGAGTAAAAATGACAGAAAAAGCTGATAGGTTATGAAGTCAGAAGGGCAGAAGGAGAGAGAGAGTGTCCAGTTTAAACTGTGATCCTAACCCTCAAACTGAACTGACCTGTGCAGGTCAGGAGCTGGCCATGCCCCCTTTATTATGCCAGTTTTTTTAAAGACTTGAAAGCTTCCTGCCTGAAGCATTATCTGTTAGGTGCAAACAAAAAGCACCCCAATAATCTATTCTAACCCAGTCTAGTTGGAGCCTGGCCAATTACCCTCCACTGAAAAAATCTCATGGGCACAGTAAGTTTGAGAAAGGACCAGCAAACATGACTTGTGAAAAAAGAATACAAGCATGGACTACTTTCTAAACGGTGAGAAAATTCGTAAAGCCAAAGTACAAAGGGATCTGGGAGTGCTAGTTGAGGATTCTCTAAAGGTAAACATGCAGGTTGAATCCGTGATTAAGAAAGCGAATGCAATGTTGTCATTTATCTCAAGAGGGTTGGAATATAAAAGCACCGTTGTGCTACTGAGACTTTATTAAGCTCTGGTTAGGCCCCATTTGGAGTACTGTGTCCAGCTTTGGTCCCCACACCTCAGGAAGGACATACTGGCACTGGAGCATGTCCAGTGGAGATTCACAAGGATGATCCCAGGATGGTAGGTCTAACATACGAGGAACGGCAAAGGATCCTGGGATTGTATTCATTGGAGTTTAGAAGACTAAGGGGAGATCTATTAGAAACTTACAAGATAATACATTGCTTGGAAAGAGTGGACGCTAGGAAATTCTTTCCGTTAGGCGAGGAGAGTAGGACCCATGGACACAGCCGTAGAATTAGAGGGGGTCAATTCAGAACAGAAATGCCGAGACGTTTCTTCAGCCAGAGAGTGGTGGGCCTGTGGAATTCATTGCCGCAGAGTGCAGTGGAGGCTGGGACGCTAAGTGTCTTCAAGGCAGAGATTGATAAATTCTTGATGTCACAAGGAATTAAGGGCTATGGGGAGAATGCGGGTAAGTGGAGTTCAAATGCCCATCAGCCATGATTGAATGGTGGAGTGGAATCGATGGGCCAAATGGCCTGACTTCCGCTCCTATGTCTTATGGTCTTATGGTTTTATGGTGATGTCATTCATCTATTCTTCCTGCTAAACAGTCCAAGCTGTTCTGTTTTCTCTTGTCAATTGATTTTTCCCTGAATTACGATTAACTTATAAGTTTTACAACCTGTTAATTTATGAGAACTGGAACTTCGGAATTGGCTACAATGTTATGTTAAGAAGAAAGGATTCTTTAATATTTGAAAGAAAGGTTTGTCTATTATCAATATTTATTTATTCATGTGTGTCAATGTAATTTACTACACGCGAAGCAATTCTCATGTGATGCCAGAGCTCACCACCAACATTATGTTCCCCAGGAAGAGATCAGCAAGCTCTGTTAGAAATATGATTCGGGATCAATAACAAAAACAGGAATTGCTGGAGTAATTCAGCCGGTCTGGCAGCCTGTGTAGAATGAAAACAACATTAACATTTCGAGTCCATTGAGACTTCATCAGAACTGTTAACAGCTCAGAGAAAGTGGTATCTACAGTGAAGCTTAAGTCCGTGAGGAGGTGAAGGGGAGATGTGAACAGATATGTCGTAACAGAACTCAGAATAGAGAAATACAAACATAGGAGCTAAACACAGAGATAATGGATAGCAGGCCAGGTCAGAAGAAAAACTGAAGAAGTGATCGTAAGGAAAAGAGTGAACACAACAGGTGAGCTGTGCTGAATATATGCAATCTGATAATGGGCATGGGGTGTGTGGGAATAGGCCACTGTGCTAAAATCAGACCATATCACAACAAGACCGATTCTTGTGGGAACAAAAACCAGGGAAGGGTGGAATCAGACACAAACATTATTGAACTTGACATTAAGTCATCGAGGCTGCAGGATCTCAAAGCAAAAGATTAGAGATGATTAGATTACTTACAGTGTGGAAACAGGCCCTTCGACCCAACAAGTCCACACCAACCCGCCCAACACTACTGGCAATTTAGCATGGCCAATTCACCTAACCTGCACATTTTTGGACTGTGAGAGGAAACCCACACAGACACAGGGGGAATGTGCAAACTCCATACAGTCAGTCGCCTGAGGTGGAAATTGACCCCGGTCTCTGGTGCTGTGAGGCAGCAGTGCTAACCACTGTGCCACCGTGCCACCAAATGTTCGTTGATTTTGTGCTGAGATTCACTGAAAAACTGCAGCAAGCACAAGTTGGAAATGCTGCCCTGGGAACGCAGGGGTAGGCAGCTGGGAGCTCATGGTGAGTGTGCAGCACCCTCACCTCTTTATTATAGTTTAGGGACCAGTAACATTTATTTATAAAGTAAACAATGGACTTGTTGAGAGAATAAAGCCACAAGATTTGATGGTTTTGAAGAAACCTAACTCTTTACTATAGAAGGCGAACACGATTGCAATGTACAGTCCATGTGCAACTCATTTCTAACATTCAGAATTGAAGCATGGTACACATGGGTAATATCCTGTGATGGAACACACCACAAGGCACATCACATCGAAAATAATGACATGACAGTTCCAATTGCTATCTCAGCTACTCCACTCAGATGTAAATAACATGATGCATCATTTCACATCATAACACTTCACAAGGAATCACAGTTTATTGTTACTTTTTCTGATCCAGCCTTGAAACTTGCTCTCAACAGCCTTTCTGTCATGGACTGACACAACTGCTCCTGTCATTGATCGATCATCCTACTGTCCTGGGTTCACATAATCCTTGTCTCTGAATCTACACTCCAGTCCTTACCCACAGGGACAGGTCCAGATTTTCATCTGCAGCTCATTGTAGCAAATACCTGGTTTCTCCCTCAGTTCTAACCATCTCAGTTGTACAAAGATTTACTGCTTATGGGGTTTGTCAATGCCCCCTCTCTCAGTGTGCTGAAATGTTAATGTTCTCACGCTCATTCTAACCAAATCAGCCTTTGTAGCTCTGCATTCATGACACAGTAAAATTAAAATCTTTAAAGACCCTCAAAGTTAACTGCTATGGTTCCAAATCAAACATTTTGAATAACCAATCACAAACTCTGCAAGTAATCAATTGGTCTCCAGTCTTAACAAAAGTCTAATCAGTGCACTCACTGTACAGTAAAGCTAGCAGAGAAAAAATAACTTAGCGAGTCATCTGATTGGTCTATGTTAGAGGGCTCTAACATTTGTAAATGATACAGAAAGTCAATCTTCTGGCATTCAGTTTCTTTAAGAGAAATTCAAAGAGAAATAGCAAAATCAGCTCTGGGGAATGGGGTAAAGGTTTGCCTCAGCAATAACTGCATCATAACCAGAGTGTTTTTGGACAGAGGCAAATGCTGAAAGACGTAAGAGTGACATTAGCTGTATGTGTAAACTCATAATCATGATGGAGATGGCAAGCTTGCATGGTTGTGTAAAAATAGGATCAGTTTTGTTTTAACTTCAGACCATTCAGAAATGATAACCTTCTTCACAATGACATTGAATCTCCTTATGATTCAAAAATTTTTCTCAATATGGTTTCTGTTTCTCTCAAATGTTGTGGCATGGGGTTTGCATGGTGGTTCATTGGTTAGCAAGCTCCCTGACAGTTTCAGGGACCTGGGTTCGATTCCGGCCTCTGACAATTGTCTGTGTGGAGTTTGCACATTCTCCTTGTGTCTGCATAGGTTTCCTCCGAATGCTAAGGATTCCTCCCACAATCCAAAGATGTGCAGGTCAGGTGAATTGGCAATGCTAAATTGCACATAGTGTTAGGTGCATAACTCAGAGGGAAACGTCTCTGGCTGGGTTACTCTTTGAAGGGTTGGTGTGGACTTATTGGGCCAAATGGCCTGTTTCCACAATGTAGGGAATCTAATCAAATCATTCTCTCTAGTCTGGGAATGGGAAAGTGAACGTGTGGAGCTATCACCATGCAGGAATGATTAAGGCTTATGGATAGTGCATACCATTCCAACTCGTCAGGTATATTTCAAAATGGTTATCACTTACAGACAATACATTCACTCCCAACAGTCTCTCATTTCTTCGTACCAATACGATTCCTGCTGGGAAGCAGATCACTTGAGGACTTGAGATGTTTTGTAACACCAGATGGCATTGTTGGAAGAAAATGGAGCTTGGAAAGCACGACGTTTGAGAGAAACAGAAACCATATTGAGAAATATTCTTGAATCAGAAGCAGAGTTGTTGTCAGTTTGAAGAAGGTAATTATTTATGAATGTACAAATAAAGATCAAATGTAATCACACACTTCTGGGTTGTTTCAAAACAATTCAAAATGGTCCAAAGATGAAAGATCAGTGTCAGCAAAGTTGGAGCCCTTAAACTGAATTTCAGTCTCTCAAACAAGAATTGGATAGATTTTCTTCATTTTTCAGCAATCTTTCAATCTGTGCCCAGGGAACTTTCAGAACCTTCTTAAACTCTTCCCTGAAATTCCTCTGGGTAGCTGCATAAATGCACGTGTTTGTGCAGGAATTCAAATGTTTTATCATCACTCCGCACTCAGTGGCAATATACGCAGAGGATGTACGGTCTCCTCAATAGTAAGTTGTGTTTGTTAGTTTTGTCGTTACAACAGTCACAATTGCTGGCAGCCACAACAATATAAAACTGCCTGATATTGTGAAGAGTAAAATGATGGATTTCATTCTTTTTTCCATCTCTGAACCTCTCTCATTCTCACTTGTGTGACCCCGGAGAGCTCTACAGACTTTTGTGGCCATGACAACATATTATACAGTCAAAGAATTTAACAAAATGAGTAAGATGAATGGGAGCCAAACACGCCAAACCTTGTGAAACCAGGTGAACACAACACCAAAAGTTGAGGAATGAAAGGCAAAACTTCCCTCACAGCACCACTGCATTTTCCTAATTCCATGTCCATGTTCACATCCATAACAAACAGGAATATCCTTTATAATGATCAAGATAGAGAATATTGTTATCACCATAGATGCTGTTCCCTTGGTGCAGTATTTTGCTTTAAACTTCTGGTGGAAGATAATTATAAAACAGTCAAAAGTGAACAAGACAGTGAACCAAACCGTCAAATCAGGGTTGACAATAGTCATATACAAAATGAAAGTGCACACAGGAGTGTGAGACAGAAATGAATGTGGAAAATGATAACTGAAAATATAATGCACCATTATATTGATGATCAAAACCAGTAGATTTGAGGTTGCCATAGCTATCATGTAGAGAAAGATACATTTTGAAAGACCGCATTTTCCTTGGGAGAGGATTGCAATTATCATTTTGTTCATTGTAAGAAAAAGAAAAGAGAGATTATAAGTGCCACAGTCTAAAATATTTTGTTGCAGGTAGACAACAAAACATTCAAAGAATCAATGTATAATATTCAGCAAGAATACATTTCATTGAAAATCAAAAACACAGTGAGTTTGCTCCATACCAGGAAGTTGCGGACAGTAATTGGAATCATTCATTAGGTGTGAGTATTTCTCACAAGGGCAGCAAATACTCCCCATTTCAAATTGAACAGAGAACATTTCAGAGTTCAATGATTTTCTGAGAGTGGTGGAGTTAACTGTCAGCCAGACCCAATAATGATGGAAGATTACCTTTTTCTCAGGAAGATTAGCGAAGTAGCTGGGATTTTACTGAATAAAAAATGATATTAGTTACATCATCAGTTTCAGGTTAGATTTCTTTATTTCAATTATTTATTGAATTGATATTTCCCCACCTGCAATGGAGGGACTGAGACCTATGTTCCCAGAGCAGTAGCCTGAGGTTTTGGACTTTAAATCTAATGATGTTGTCAGTATACCATCACCTCCATTGAGCATTGCATGAGGTAATGTTAATGTTGCAATTAATTAAAGCACAATGGATTGTTGGGAATCTTTTAGAATCCAGCAGAGACCTCCAAACATTGAGAAAAATGAAAACAAAACTAGAACACTAAATTAACTGGCCATGATTATAATAACAAGGGATATCAAACAAAGAGAGTAGCTAAACTATATGTTAGCCACTCAGTACAAATCATTGCATTATTATTATTATGGATATGGCAGAGATATTGAACAAATATTTTGCATTTGTCTGTAAAATAGATATCCCTGGCTGGTTTCTCAGGCAATCCAGGGATTCCAGGAATGGGTGGGAAAGTGAAGTTGAAGCCAAAACTCACTCTTGATTGTTTTGAGTGGCTGAACAGGCTCAAAGGGCAGTATAGTGCATTCCTGCTGCTATCTCTTATTATCTTTTGAATCTAATATACATATTTATGGAGATACAGTTTGAAAGCATTTTACCCAATTCCATGCAAATATCAATGTCACAATATGAGAAAAATTATTATCAAAGTCATCATGTGAAAGGCCTACCTACACATTCATGCTACATCGCTATGTTGGCACCAAATGACAGTTTGGTCCAAAAATACTGTCATTTGCTAAACTAAACTAAAATCCTTGCTCATAAACTTGCGCATTATAACATCTAGAAGCTTAAAAGATTCAAGAAATGTGGAAATCAAGAGCAAGAGATTCATGAGTTGGTCCCAACGACTACCAAAGTTATGACACAGTCACACAAGAAACATATCTCATTATTGTATCCGAAAACAGGGAGAATATCTACACTGATTCACAACAAGCAGATTACAATAACTCACCAGGGACACCAACAACTGAGAGAATTGTGTAGTAACTCTCTTTCACAAGCAGAATAATTTGAAGTTGTTCCATTCTGAATTGTGTCCAAGCTGAAAGTGTGTGACTGGTGCATGGCTGATACATGAGCAGGGAATTCTCTACTTATTCACACATCAATCCTCCAGTGAATCAGACAGATTACATCATTAGTGACATTAGTTACAGCCATATAACAAATAAACTCAAATCCTGTTTTTGTTTGTCTAAAATTTCACCAAAAAAAAGAGTTTGAAAATGTTATTGTCCAATTTGACAGAAGGCATGCAGTGAAACAACTTTTCACAATATAGATTGGAATCTGTCACTGTTGTGGTGGTACTGTCTCTATTCATACAGGATTGTGGGAGACAGATTCTCAATATCTGTTATCCTGACTGTGCTCTTGATTCATCCAAAATGTCCCTTTCCTCCACTACCAAAAATTAGCATATTTTACCAGGATTCATGATATCATACATATGCACCAGAGTTCACTCTGTTACTGTAGTAGTAGTTATACCTTACTCTGCCAGTAATATTAACACTGTTCTTCCAGTACAAGTTGTACCTTGCATTATCAGGAGCTTGTTATTCTGGTACCAGTGGCAACCTACCTAGACACTTGAGGTAACTGTGTTATTGCAGTTCTATTATATCCAACATTGATACGAGAGTTGATTATATTGCTTTCAGTACTAATAATACCCTACAGCGACTTGAGAGTGAACCATGTTGCTCCAATACTCATGGTACCTTACATTTACACGAGAATTACTCATATAATTACAGTATTAATTTTAATTACCTATTCTGGATTCAACCAAAGAATTAGTTAAATCCAAAATAGTAACGCATCACAAATTAAAATTAATTAATGATTTCTTAGCAGGGACAATCTGAAGAATTGGTAGCGATTATTTGATTGAGATTTACATTAGTTTGTCATAGAGAATAGTGAGTTCATGACTCATATTTTAAAATTCAATAAGGAGAACTAGAGATTATTTTCAGACCTTTAAGTACAGGAGTTAATATATTATGGTGCATTAAACAGGATGTTAGTGGGGCCTCTTTGGTAGTTCTGTGTTCAGTTCTGCTTCCACTATTATTGAAGCACCAGGGTCCCTGTTTCGATTCCAGACTTGGGCAATGGTCTGGATGGAGTTTGCACATTCTCTCCATGTCAGCGTGGGTTTCCTCTGGGTGCTCCGGTTTCCTCCCACAGGTCAACGGTGTGCAGGTCAGGTGAATTGGCCATGCTAAATTGCCCGTAGTGTTAGGTGCTTAGTCAGAGGGAAATGGGTCTGGGTGGGTTACTCTTTGGAGGGTCGGTGTGGACTTGTTGGGCCGAAGGGCCTGTTTCCACACTATAAGGAATCTAATCTAAAAAATGATGCTGGAGTAGAAGTAATGGAGAACATAGAAATGGCAGCGGAACTGAACAAGTATTCTATGTCATTCTTCACTGAGTAAGACGCAAGTAACATCCAAATATTCAAGAGTGGCGGGGGGCAGGGGTGAATATCATGGCCATCATCAAGGAGAATGTGCTAGAAAAAACTGAAAGGGCTGAAGGTGGATAAATCACCTGGACCAGATGGACTACACCCCAGTGTACTGAAGGAGATAGCTGAGCAGAAACTGGAGACATAAGTGGTGAACTTACAGGAATTACTGCAGTCAAGGAAGGCCCCAGAGGAGTGGAAAATCACAAAAATAAGTCAGCTGTTTTAGAAGGGCTGTGTGGCAGAAAGCAGAGAGTTGTTAAAAAAGAGTCTTTGTCAGGATAGCAGCCAGTGACTAGTGATGTTCTGCAAGGCTCAATGTTGAGTCCACATGTTTCCTTTGATATAATAATGACCTAGATGAAGGAATTGAGGACATCTGGCTGAGTTTGCAGATGATACAAAGAATTGGTGAGGGAACAGGTAGTATTGAGGGGATGGGGAGGTTGCAGAAGAACTTAGACAGGATAGGAAAGTGACAAGGAAGTGGCAGACGGAATACACTGTGGGAAGTATGATGTCATGAACTTCGGCAGGAAGAATAGAGGCATGCATTATATTCTAAATGGAAGAAAATTTAGAAATCTGGAGTGCAAAGGGAATGGGAGTCCATGTCCAAAGTTCTCTTAAGGTAAACTTGCAGGTTGAATCGGCAGTTAGGAAGGTAAATATGATGTTTTGAAAGGAATAGAATACAAGAGCAGGGAAATCCTTCTGAGGACTTATAAGTCTCTGGTCAGACCACATTTATATTATTGTGAGTTAATTGGCATTTCTCTGTGTTGTTCTGTTAAAAGGAAAGGATTCTTTAATTTTAGAAATTGGTGTCTGTCTAAAATCAATATTTATACATGTATGTTGACATACATCATTACATTCAAAGTAATTCATATTTTTTAGCAGAGCTGCCCACCAACATGATGTTACCCAGAAAGAGATCATCAAGTTCTATTACAATCTGATGAGGGACCAATAACAAAATTAAGAAATTCTTGGAGAGACACTGCAGGTCTGGTAGCATGTGGAGTAGGAGGGTTGATGCAGCATTTTGGAGATTTTACTCTGAACTGTACCAGTCCGAAAGTTGTGAGGATGGGCGGGTTAGGATGACATCTTTTATCAAGAATCTGGATCTTCCGAGTGTAACACCCGAACAAGAGTCTTCCCTTAATGCCCCATTGTCAGTGCAAGAGTTGTAGGAGGCTGAGAAGCAGCTCCAGAGCTGAAAGGTGCCTGGTTCTGACGGACTTCCCAGTGAATTTTATAAGGAATGTATAAACATACTGTCAGGACCGATGCTCAGTAAGTTCAATGATTCGCTCAGTCATGCCTTCTTCCACCATATTTAAGGGAGGCTCATATCTCTCATATTCTTAAAAAAGAGAAGGTCTCGGAGGAATGTGCTTCCTATAGGCCCAGCTCTCATCTGAATGTTGATTTCAAAATCCTATCTAAGACTTTTGCACTCAGACTAGAAACTGCTGCCTTTTATTATTAAGGAGGACCACACGACTTTATTAAGGTCCTCAAATCATCTAATAATGTCAAGAGGTTATTCAGTGTGATCCAAGCATGTCGACAACAGGCTGTACAGGCATTGGTGATCTCTCTAGATGCAGAAAATGCATTCGAACGAGTTGAGTGGCCGTAACGTTTTTATACTTTGGAATGGTTTGACTTGGGTGAAGTCTTTATCAGATGGGTAAAGGTTCTTTATAGTGACCCTCTGCCCACAGTTCTCACCAAGCGTGTGCGGTCAAGCAATTGTACTATCCTTAGGAGCAGGCGACAGTCACCTCTCACCATTGCTTCTTACATTGGTGATTGAACCACTGGTGGAGACAATACATAGGGATCCCAAAATATCTGCTCCAGAAGTGGGAACGAAGTTTCATAAGATCACATGGTATGCAGCTGTTTCTCTTTAGATTAGATTCCCTGCAGTGTGGAAACAGGTTATTTGGCCCAAGAAGTCCACACCGACTCTTCAAAGAGTAACTAACCCAGACCCACTTGCCTCTGACTAATGCACCAAACACCTTGGGCAATTTAGCATGGCCAATTCATCTGACCTGCACATCTTTCTGGCTTTTATTGGTAGAGGAATTGAGTTCCGGAGTCCTGAGGTCATGTTGCAGTTGTATAAGACTCTGGTGCGGCCACATCTGGAGTATTGTGTGCAGTTTTGGTAGCCATACTATAGGAAGGATGTGGAGGCACTGGAACGGTGCAGAGAAGGTTTACCAGGATGTTGCCTGGTATGGTAGGAAGATCGTATGAGGAAAGGCTGTGGCACTTGGGGTTGTTTTCATTGGAGAAAAGAAGGTTTAGGGGTGACTTGATAGAGGTGTACAAGATGATTAGGGGTTTAGATAGGGTTAACAGTGAGAATCTTTTTCCTCGTATGGAGTCAGCTATTACAAGGGGCATAGCTTTAAATTAAGGGGGGGTAGGTATAGGACAGATGTTAGGGGTAGGTTCTTTACTCAGCGAGTCGTGAGTTCATGGAATGCCCTGCCAGTAGCAGTGGTGGACTCTCCCTCATTATGGGCATTTAAGCGGGCATTGGATAGGCATATGGAGGATAGTGGAGAAAGTGAGGACTGCAGATTCTGGAGATCAGAGCTGAAAATGTGTTGCTTGAAAAGCGCAGCAGGTCAGGCAGCATCCAGGGAACAGGAGAATCGATGTTTCGGGCATAAGCCCTTCTTCAGGAATGAAGCCTGAAGAAGGGCTTATGCCCGAAACATCGATTCCCCTGTTCCCTGGATGCTGCCTGACCTGCTGCGCTTTTTCAGCAACACATTTTCAGCATATGGAGGATAGTGGGCTAGTGTAGGTTAGGTGGGCTTGGATCGGCACAACATCGAGGGCCGAAGGGCCTGTACTGCGCTGTATTCTTCTATGTTCTATGTTCTATGTTCTTTGGACTGTGGGAGGAAAGAAGAGCATCCGGAGAAAACTCCCGCAGACACAGGGAGAATGTGCAAACTCCACACAGACAATCGCCCAAGGCAGGAATTGAACCCAGGTCCCTGGCACGGTGAGTCAACAGCACTAAGCACTGAGCCACCATGCCACCCCTTGTTGTCTTTTGTAAAACCTAACAATTTCGGTACCTCATCTGATACAATGCATCAACTCGTTTGGCGTTTTTTTTTCCAGGTTAAAAGAAATCGGAAGCCATGCCTATGTGTGGTCTCCCAATAATTCCTGACCTCGAGGATGAGTCTTGATTTCCCTTTAAATTGTCACCGGGGTGGGGTAGGACGGGATGTTGTTCATTATTTAAGTATATTCATTACTCCCTTTGACCTTTACAAGGCAAACATTCAAGAGACTGAATGGCTGGGTCAGTTCTTTCATTTGGCATCGTAAGTGACCCCTTATTAAATTAACTAAATTACAGCTATCCCACAGTTTGAGAGGATTGGACCTCCCGGGTATTAAAAACTATCATTTAAGCTTGTTGTTATCTTATGTGAGTGACTGGCCGTATGGGGACCCTCTCTCACTATGGTTGGACATCGAACTGTCTCAGGCAAGGTGCCCCCTTACTCGCTTATTGTTCTTGGACAAAATGAGGACAGTTAAGGAATATTGCCATCACCCAATAGTAATCAATACTGTTAAAGCATGGAGGGCAATGTGGCAGAGGGAAGGCAATATTTCCAAAACATAATTTCTTACACCCATAATTGGGATGCTGGGTTTTCAAATGGGATGATGGGCTCGGGGTTTAAACTTTGGTCAGCTCGGGGGGGGAGTATCTTGCCTGAATGACCAATTTGAGGGGGACATATTGACCAGTTAGCTCAGAAATACGAGGGACCTTTTCCGTTTTTTTTTTCAAATCAGGGACTTCAGTCAGTAAAGAACTACACTCCTAACTGACTCTTACTGATCCAACATAGAGAAGAGGGTGCTTAGTGCTAAGAACATGCTTTCTGTCAGTGCGCTTCACCAACTGTTGGGAGAGGGCTCCTCAACAAGACTGAGCAACTTTGTAAGATATGGGAGAGGGAGCTGGGCATCTAGATCTCCTCGGAAACATGACAGGATATCTGGGAAAATTCAAGAAGGATCTCGAATTGCAATAGGACCCATACCTTGCAATTGAAGATTCTCCACAGGGTGCACTTAGATCCAGATTGCTTCTCACAATTTAATGTGGGGTATCATCAACATGTCCCAAGTGCAAAGTGAGTACAGGTAATCTCACTGACTGTCTCTGGTCCTGCCACAGGCTTCGGACATACTGGACGGCTGTGGTAGGTGAAATAGAGAGGATCTTGGAGACAGAGGTGTAGATGGACCCGGTATCTCTTTTTCTTGGTCTAGCTAATGTACCTCCTTTAGATGCACACACAACATAAAACTTTTCAGTATCCTCACTTTTTGTACAAAAAAAGCCATTCTGTTCAGGTGGGTACCCGAAAATCCCTCGGGGCTGTTGGGCTGGTGTAAGCTAGTCATGGAGCACATCCCTTTGGATTTTCTCACAAATTTGGTGAACCACAAAACTGAGAATTTCGATAGAATGTGGTGGCCCTTTTTGGATTACCTGGGCACAGATTATTCTGCCACATTGATAAGGGCTTTCATATAGCCTTGATGATTGTTAACGAGTTTTGAGAAGATTTGTAGCTCAGATTGAGGTTCTGGATGTAGGTTTGCTCACTGAGCTGGAAGGTTTATTTTGAGATATTTCATCACCAGACTAAGTAACATCTTCAATGAGCAACCAGACGAAGCACTGCTGATGATTCCTGCTTTCTGTTTATATGTTTGGGTTGATGATATCATTTCCTGGGGTGATGTAATTTCCTATGGTGATGTCATTTCCTTTTCTTTTTTTCAGGGGATGGTAAATGGGGTCAAAGTCTATGTGTTTGTTGATAGAGTTCCAGTTGGAATGCAATGCTTCTAAGAATTCTTGTGCGTGTCTCTGTTTGGCTTGTCCTAAGATGGATGTGATGTCCCAGTCGAAGTGGTGTCCTTACTTATCTGTACGTAAGGATGCTAGTGAGAGAGGGTCATGTTCTTTTGTGGCTAATTGATGTTCATGTATCCTGATGGCTAGTGTTCTGCCTGTTTGCCCAATGTAGTGTTTGTTACAGTTCTTACATGGTATTTTGTAAATGACATTACTTTTGCTTGTGGTCTGTATAGGGTCTTTCAAGTTCATTAGCTACTGTTTTAGTGTGTTTGTGGGTTTGTGGGCTACTATGATGCCTAGGGTTCTGAGAAGTCTGGCAGTCATTTCCGAGATATCTTTGATGTAGGGGAGAGTGGCTCGGGTTTCTAGGGTTTTTTTGTCTGCTTGTTTAGGTTTCTTGCTGAGAAATTGGTGGACTGTGTTAATTAGGTACCCACTTTTTGAATACGCTATATGGGTGATTTTCCTCTGTTCTGCGTAGTTTCTCTGTGCTGCAGTGTGTGGTGGCTCATTGAAGTAATGTTCTAATGCAGCTTCATTTGTGGATGTTGGGATGATTGCTTCTGTAGTTCAATATTTGGTCCATACGTGTTGTTTTCCTGGAGACACTGGTTTGAAGATCCCCGTTGGCTGTTTGCTGTAATGTAGGTAAAAACAAGGTCTGCAGATGCTGGAAACCAGAGTCGAGATTAGAGTGGTGCTGGAAAAGCACACCAGGTCAGACAGCATCCGAGGAGCAAGAAAATCAACGTTTCGGGCAAAAGCCTGATGAAGTCAATTTTCCTGCTCCTTGGATGCTGTCTGACCTGCTGTGCTTTTCCAGCACCACCCTGTTCGCTGTAATGTGACACCTAGGAATGGCAGTTTGTTGTTGTTTTCCTCCTCTTTGATGAATTTTATGCCAGTAAGGCTATTACTGATGGCCTTAAAAGTTTCCTCTAATTTGTTTCGTTTCCTGATGACAAAGATATCATCCACATAGCAGACCCAAAGTTTGGGTTGGATGGTTAGCAGAGCTGTTTGTTTGAGTCTCTTCATTACTGTCTCTGCTAAGAACCCTGATCTCAGAGATCCCATGGGTGTTCCTTTGGTTGGTCTGAAGGTTTTGTTGTTGAAGGTGAAGTGGGTAGGAAGGCAGAGTTCCACTAGCTTGACGATACTGTCCTTATTGATGAAGTTGTTGTGGTGTGGTGTTGTGTGATTTTTAACTTGGTGCTTGGTGCATGTGTCTTTGGTTCTTCTAATCGTGTCATGTGTGTTTCCTTGGCCACGTTAATGTTGATTAATGTGAACAGGGCTGTTACATCGAAGGAGACCATTGTTCCATCCTCTTCTATCTTGGTATCTTTGATAGTCTTCAGGAATTCTTGGGTAGAGTGGATGGAGTGGTGTGAGTCTTCCACTAAGTGTTTTAGTGGTGCAGCTCCTTGGCTAATCTGTAAGTTGGTGTTACAGATGGCAAGACTATCAGTCTGAGGGTGGCTCCTGGCTTGTGAATTTTGGGTTATCTTTAAAAGCATGGTGCACTGGATGCATCTGGTTTCATTTTTTGGATGCCATTTTTTGCAAATTAGCAGACAAAACGTATCCAGAAACCCTCGTCACTCTCCCCTACAACAAAAACATCTCAGCCAGACTACTCAGACCCCTTGGCATCATGGTAGCCCACAAACCCACAAACACACTAAAACAGCAGCTAATGAACTTGAAAAACCTGATACAAACAACACGCAAAAGTAATGTCATTTACAAAATACCGTGCAAGAACTGTAACAAACACTACATTGGACAAACAAGCAGGAAACGAGCCACCAGGAAACATGAGCATCAACTAGCCACAAAATGACATGACTCTCTCTCACTAGTATCCTTACGTAAGGAACAACACCACTTCGACTGGGACGACACATCCATCCTAGGGAAAGCCAAACGGAGACATGCATGAGAATTCTGAGAAACACGGCCTTCCAACCGGAACCCTATCAAAAAACACATGGACTTGGACCCCATTTACCAACCCTGAGAAACAGAACAGGAAATTACATCACCATAGGAAATGACATCACCAACCCAGAGAAATCCAAACATATAAATAGAAAGCAGGAATCATCAGTAGTACTTCGTCCAAGGGCTCACTGATAATGTTACCTAGTCTGGTGATGAAACGTCTCAAAATGAACCTTCCAGCTCGGAGAGAAAATTTACATCCAAGATGATTATGTGTAATGAATCTAATATCCAGAGAGGAAAAGTTACAGACATATGAATAAGTATAAATTAATACTCTCGATGTTCAAGAGCTTTTTTATTGTCTCATTCAACCATATTATTACTATCATTTATTTATTAGTGGTTAGTTGTTCATTGTTATTTATTTATCAATGTAATTAAATCCACATTTAATGCACTTTTTCATTGTACTGTTTTGAATTGTCTTGTTTTGGATTTGTTGCAATATTTTTGTAAAAATTCTTTTTCAACCAAAATATATGTTGAAAAAGTGAAATGTCTGGAATTCAATTCCTTTAACAGCTTTAGTCAATGAGAATGTCAATTTAGTCTTGTTTGGGCATTATCAACAACAGAATGTCTATGGAGTGGCTAAGTAAGTCCCTCAAGGACTTTGGGATGTTCTGTGACATCAGACATTTGAGAAGAAATGTGGAGCTTGGAAAAGACAACATTTTAGAGAAATAAAAGTCACACTTTGAGGCATCCCATTAGAATTCCATGAATCATAAGACAGGTTATTGATGGAGTTAAGACAGTGATCACTTAGAAATCAGTAAATAAAAACCAAATTTAATCACAAATCTGTGAATTGTTTCAGAAGCCAACTTAAAATAGGCAAAAGAGGAAAATTCATCCTCAACAAAGTCAGAGAAATGGAATTCTAGTCTTTCAACAAGGTCCAAGTTGATGTTGTTTCTTTTTCAATGATCGCTCAATCAATGCCCAGGGAAATTTCAGTACCTTCTTAAATTCTTCCCTGAAATTCCTCTGGGTAGGTGCATGAATACATGTATTTGTGCAGGAATTCAAATGTTTATCATCGCTCCGCACTCAATGGCAATGTACGCAGGGGTTGTACGGTCTCCTCGATAGTAAGTTGTGTTTGTTAGTTTTGTTGTTACAAAGCTCACATTTGTTGTCAGCCAAAACAATATAAAACTGCCTGATATTGTGAAGAGTAAAATGATGGATTTCCTTCGGTTCTCCATCTCTGAATCTCTCTCATTCTCATGTGTGTGACCCCGGAGAGCTCTACGGACTCTTGTAGCCGATACAACGCATCTCACTGTCAAAGAATTTAATAAAATGAGTAAAATGAATGGGAGCCAAACACGCCAAATGCCAGGAAACCAGATGGACACTATACCAAAAGTTGAGGAAACAAATGTGGGCGGCACGGTGGCACAGTGGTTAGCACTGTATGCCTCACAGCGCCAGAGACCCGGGTTCAATTCCCGCCTCAGGCGACCGACTGTGTGGAGTTTGCACATTCTCCCCGTGTCTGCGTGGGTTTACTCCGGGTGCTCCGGTTTCCTCCCACACTCCAAAAATGTGCAGGTTAGGTGAATTGGCCATGCTAAATTGCCTGTAGTGTTAGGTGCAGGGGTAAATGTAGGGGAATGGGTCTGGGTGGGTGCGCTTCGGCGGGTCGGTGTGAACTTGTTGGGCTGAAGGGCCTGTTTCCACACTGTAAGTAATCTAATCTGAAAAATACCAAACTTCCACAACAGCCCCAACCCATTTTGTTAATTACGTGTTCATGTTCATATGCAAACCAAACAGTGATGTTCTTTATAAAGACCAGGATAGAAAATGTTGTTATAACCATAGGTGCTGTTCTCTTGGTGCAGTATTTTGTTTTCAATCTCTGATAGCAGATAATTTTAAAACAGTCAAACGTGAAAGTGACAGTGAACCAAACGGACAAATCAAGGCTGACAAGTACAGACAGGAGTGTGAGACAGGAACGAATGTGGAAAATGATAACTCAAAATATAATACACCATTATATTGATGATCAAATTTACGGTTGCCATGGCTATCATGTAGAGAGAGATGCAGTTTGAAAAACCACACTTTCCTTGCAACAGAATTATAATTGTTATTAGGTTCTCTGTAAGAAAGCAAAAGAAGAAAGTATAAGTACCATGATCTAAAATATATTGTTATAATAAAACAATAATGAACAACAAGAATACAGTCCACTGAAAATCAAAAACTCAGTATGGAACCTCCCAGGAAGTTAAGGACAGTGATTTTATTCATTCATCTGGTCTTTCTAACTGGATCAGTGAGTATTTCCCATTTTCAATTAATCAAAGAATTTCAGAGTTCACCATTTTTCTGTGAGGTGTGGAATCAATGTCAGCCAGATCCAATAATGATGGACAATTTCCCTTTCTAAGGGAAGTTTGTGAAATAGATGGGAATTTTATTTTTAAAAAATGACATTGGTTACATGGTCACTATTAGGTTCTCTTTTTAAAACGATGGTTACTTATTAAATTTAGATTTCTCCAGGTGCCATGGTGCCATAGAGAGCCACGAACCCGGAACATTAGTGTGAGATTTTGGATTTCGAATTGAATTATATTGTCAGTGTACCATTACCCCACTAAGCTTAGCATGAGATTATGTTAGTGTTACAATGAATTAAAGCACAATAGAGGATTGGGTATCTGTTAACATCCAGTTAAGCCCACCAAACATTGGTAAGAATGGACAAAACAACAATATGAAAGTAAACAGACCATGAATATAACAGCAGATGCTCATGGCCTTCAAAGGGATATCAAAAGAAAAAGAGTAACTAAATTGTATGGTAGTCCCTTTGCAAAAAGGCACCATTCAAATTAATATAGATATGACCAATGGCAGATATATTGAAAAAATATTTGGGTGTGTCTTTACAAGAAATTTTTCATCCCAAAATAAGGAAGAAGCTAGTGCCTATTTAGAGTAAGGAAATTAAACACATTAACATCAACTGGGTAACCTTAAGGAAATAGAATTAGAGCTTGCTGAGTCAAGGGTAATAACATGGATAGAGGGTTAGGTACGCACAGTGTCACCACTGGTTCACTTTTTTTTTAACTTCCAGATATTTATTGAATTCAAATTTCTCCATCTGGGGAAAGGAGAGTAAGAAAAAATTGTGCATTTTTATATTGGCAGACCATGACAAGTTGAGTGCTGCAAGAATCAGTGCCCTTCACCTCAGTGATTTACAGACTACATTAAAAAGTGTTAGGGAAAATGTATCTAAGTCTGGTGGCAATACAAAGTAGGATGGTAATGTTAGCTGCAAAGACAATTTAGAGATGCTTCAGAGAAACTAAGACAAGTCAATTGAGTAGACAACACCATGGCAGTTGGAGTATTAAGAGGGCAAGTTTGACGTTGCAAGAATAGAAATTCTGAATATTTTTTTAAAAGGCATGGAATTTTCAGAGAGACCTGTATTTATATGTACAAAAAAAACACACAAAGTCAGTCAAAGTGAAATATTTTTGATGTTGGAAAGGCGGAGTGAATTTGGCCAATATCCCCCAAAGTTTAGTAGAATGGGCAAGTTGTTTGATGAAACATTCCAGATTTTGAAGGGAGTTATCCATGATCAATAGATACTGGAAAGTATTCCCGTTGACTGGGCAATCTAGTATATATAAACACAGTCTCATATATGGAACACAATAAGTTCGGAACCAGGTGAAAAATTGCTTCTTCAAAGGATTGACGATTTATGGAAGTTGACTGAGCAATCTAGTATATATAAACACAGTCTCAGTTACAGGCACAATAATTTAGGAAGCAGATGAAAATTTACTTCATCAAAGGATTGACAATTTATGCAAATTTGTATTCCACAAGAGTGTAGATATTCTATCACTGACTGAACAAGATAGAACTTTGGTTCCTCAGGCAGTCTAAGGATGTTGGGAATGGTGGGAAAGTGGAATTGAAATGCAAGATCAGTTATGATCGCTTTGAATGTGTGAACAGGCAAGGTCCTGCTCCTTTCTCTTGTGTTTTTATTAATCTAATTTCAACAAATTTTGTGAAATAGGTTGTGAGCATTTTACCTGATTCCATGCAAACATCAACACAGCAGTGTGAGAAAAATCATTATTGTAGCCATCATGTGGAAAATCTGCCCACACATTCATCTTACAGCTCTATGTTGGCACTAAATGACAGGATGGTCCAACAATCCCAGAATTACTTGTGTTATTATGGGACTAATTTTACTTGCACATTCTGGATTCAAACAAAGAACAGGCAAAACCAAACATGGTACCGTGTAGCAAATTAGCATTAAGTAATGACTTCATAGGAGGGACAACAGGAAGCAGCAGTGACCATAATATTTTTGAATTTTATATTAGTTTGAGGGTGAGAAACTTTGATTCAAGACTTGGATGAAAAATTTCAATGATAACTAGAGATCATACTCAGACCTTTGAGTATCAGAGTTGAGACATTCAGTTGAGGCTGTCCAGGACATTGATGAGTTGTGTACAGAGGGTTGTGTACAGTTCTGGTCAAACTGTCAGAAGGATATTACTGAGGGGGTTCAGAAGAGATTTACAGGATGTTACCTGGAATGGAAGGTTTGAATCATAAGGAGAGCTGGAGAGGCTGAATTGGTTGGGATTGTTTCATATTGCAGTGTAGTATTTTGCGAGTTGACTTTATGGAGGTTTATAACATTATAAGGGATTTAGATAAGGTGAAGGCAGATTTTTTTTTTCCCTAGGCTGGATGATTTCACGACTAGGGGGCATAGATGTTAGGTGAGAGGAGAAAGATTTAATAGGACATGAGGGCAATCATTTTACACAGAGCGTGATTCATATGTGAAGTGAATTTCCAGAGTAAGTGGTGGATGTGGGTCCAGTTAAACAGTTTAAAGACATTTAAATAAGCACATGAATAGGAAATATTTGGAGGGATATGGGCCAAGCGCAGGCACGTGAGATTAGTTTAATTTGAGAAACTTGGTCAGCATGGACTGGTTGGACTAAAGTGAGTGTTTCCCTGCTGGATGCCTCTATGATTCTCTCACTCAATGATTCTTGTTAGATTGGAAACTATGGCCAGCTCAGTACAGTTGGGGATTCAATCACGGCTTGTGTCTAAGCTTCTATTGCAATCCAAGCCACACAAGTCCCGCCACCTGTCGTCCTGGCTGTGGATGCAAAGGAGTTTGAACTGTGTGAACTGTGAAAGCAAACATAATTAGTGATATAATTCATTTGCCCTTTCATGTCCTCTCCTGACAATTATAAACTAACGTACTGTCTCCAGTAATTCAGTTTGTCACTGAAGTAAGATTAACGTTTCTCGCGTAGTTCCAACTTTCTCCATTGTACGAAGCAATTATTGCATACGGGATTTTTCAATGTCCCTTCTCTCAGTGTGATGAAATGTTCATGTTTAGATTACATTAGATTCCCTACAGTGTGGAGACAGGCCCTTCAGACCAACAAGTCCACACCAACCCTCTGAAGAGTAACGCACCCAGACTCATTTCCCTCTGACTAATACACCTATCACTACGGGCAATTTAGCATGGCCAATTCACCTGACCTGCACATCTCTGGACTGTGGGAGGAAACCGGAGCACCCGGAGGAATCCCACGCAGGCATGTGGAGAATGCGCAAACTCCACACAGACAGTCGCCCGAGGCTGGAATCAAACCTATGTCACTGGTGCTGTGAGGCAGCAGTGTTAATCACTGAGCCACCATGCCACCCCTGTGCTCAGGTTTCTTCTGAGCAATGCCACCTCCCCCACACAGCTTCCTATCAACTCAATCCAGACACTCACCCTATCACTTTGTCTGCTCCTCTCAATTCCTCCTGAGGCCTGATTTCACAGGGTTCGCCAAATGCTCTTGGCTTCTTCCCTGAAGGACAGCTAAAATTCCATGCTTCAAAGAGGGAGTCTGCCCCTCTTTCTGTACAAATAAACTGTGACCCCTGGGCAATCCTTTGTGACCCTTTTAATACCTTGCAATGAGCCCCTTCACTACTGCATGACATGGAGACACACAGCCCAACTAAGCCAGCCTTCCTACTTCTATATTCTCAGAAAAGTGAAATTAAAATCTTTAAAGACCCTCAAAATTGACTGCTATGGTTCCTAACCAGAACTTTGAGTCACCACTCCCAGTCTCTGCAAATACTCAATTCTTGATAACTGCTCTGTTACTGTAAACAATGTCTTAACAATTTATTTACAATAATGTAACTGTAGCAGAGCAAATTTAAACAGAAAAATCATTTAATTGGTCCATATTAGAGGGATCTAACATTTTTAGGATGATACAAAAGATCAACCTTCAGGCATTCAGGTCCTTAACAGTTTCAATACTTAAGGAAGTCAAAGAGAATAGCAAATTAGTCTTGGAAATATCAACAACATGTCTAGGGAATAGGATAAACATTTAAATAATATAGCCTTTGTTTTCAGCCCCAGTCACACAGAAGGCAGGCACACAAATACATACAGTTAAGGGACAAATAAAAGAATAATCCTGGCCAGATTACTGAAGTGGTTTTCACGATGCATTGTTGATCAGGGTCACATTTACAGTTTACTCAGTTAGAGGCAGTATTACTTATCAGTTAGGTTTCTTTCTCTGAACTTCCGAGAGATGCTCCTGGGGGCTTAGACAGGGAGCTTTCAAATCTTCATGCTGTAGCATCAACAGCCAGATTCCTCCTTTTACAGAAAACACAGTCCAAAATATAATCTACACTCCCTAAAATGAAACAATGATGTCCGAATAAACAGTCACCAGACTCAAACTGTCCACTTTACTTTCTTCCCACATCGGATGCCAGACCCGCTGAAAGTTGCCAGCTATTTCTGTTTACATTTCTGACCACTCACAAGATCCCATTTGTCATTCAACTTCTGCCATCTTCTTGAGCAGAAGGTCTTATTCCAGACTTGCTGGAACCAATTCCCAGCTACTAAAGTCACTAATAAGCAATGTCTGCTATCTGTTTAATCATAATGCTCTTCCCCAGTGATGAAGCATCTGCAAAACATTTCAATCAGGAAACAACATGCAATTAACTTCCAGACCTGGCCTTACAAATAGACAAACGTTGATTAGCCAGTTTTCTTTTTAACACAAACTTGTGTTCACTATCCAAAAGCCAATTTGAGTTCATGGTTTCCAGCTCACTCCTGCAAAACAAAACTGTTGCTTTAATAAAAACAATATCAATGAAAAATCAGCAAGGGCTCTATTGTTTTCAAGGTGATACAAAAAGACAATCTTCTTGTATTCAGTTCCTTTTGCAGATTAATAAACTGAGAAAGTCAAAGAGAGTGGTAACATCGTCTTGTTTGGGAAATATCAGGAACATTCCAGGAAATGGGCTGAATATTTGCCAAAGCAATAACTGCATCAGAGGCAAATGCTAAAGGGTATAATTGTGACCTCAGCTATATGTACAAATGAAATATTCATGAAGAAGTCAAGGTTGCATGGTTTTGTAAAATATATTCAGTTTCCATTTATATTGAGATCATTCTCTCTGGTGTGGAGGATTGTGAGTGAAAATATGGAGGTCTCCGGGAGCAGGAGGTAGTCAGGTTTATGAATAATGCATAGTGTTCTAATTCATCTGGCAAATGTCAAAATGGTGCATCAGTACACCCTGTGCATTCATTCCCAATTATCTCCAGTATTTCTTTTACAGTTTTTTTTCCTCTAAGAAGCAGGTCACTCAAGGATTGGGATGTTTGTTAAATGAGAGAGCATTCAACCAAGAAACATGAAGCATCGAAAAGATAAGGTTGAAGGTGAATACAAATGACACATTGAGGCACCTCAATAAAATTCCATGATTCAAAACCAGAGTTATGGTTGGTATTAAGAAGGTTATCACCTAGAATTCCACAAATAAAGACTAGATATAACCACACACCTCTGGATTGTTTCAGAAGCCAACTTAAAATGGCCAAAGAAGGAACATTTAGACTCAACAAAGTAGGTGCTGAAATGCAATTCTATTGTCTCTAACAAGGTCAAGGTTAATTTTGTTTTTTTTAATTTTTCAGTCAGTGCCCATGGAAGTTTCAGAACTTTCTGAAACTCTTCCTTCTAATTCCTTTTAGTAGCTGCATAAATACAAGCCTTTGTGCAGGTATTCAAATGTTCTATCATTGCTCCGGACTAAGTGGCATGTATTCAGGGGATGGACGGTCCCCTCAATATCAAGGTGGGATTGATAGTTTTGCCATTACAAAGTTCACATTTCCTGTCAGCCACAACAATATAAAACTGCCCAATATCGTCAAAAGTGAAATGATGGATTTCCTTCAGTTCTCCATCTCTGAATCTCTCTCATTCTCATGTGTCTGACCCCGGAGAGCTCTACGTGCTTTTATGGCCACGAGAACATATCTCACTGTCAAAGGATTTAACAAAATGTTTAAAGTGAGTGGGAACCAAATAATCCAGATGCTATGAAACAAGACGGACACTATGCCGACACTTGAGGAGAAAAACAACAAATTTCCCTGACATGCCCAGCTTGTTTTGTTAATTACATGTTCATGTCATATGCGAATCAAATAGGAATAGTCTTGATGAAGAGCAGGGCAGAGAACATTGTTATAACCACGGGTGTTGTTCACTTGGTGCATTATTTTGCTTTCAACCTCTGGCAGCAGATAATTATAAAATGATGAAAAGTAAAAGAGACAGTGAACCAAACAGTCACATCAAGGCTGACAAAAGTCATGTACAAAATGAAAGTACACTCAAGTGTGAGACAGGAATGACTGTAGAAAATTATAACTCAAAATTTAATGCACCATTATATTCATGATGAGACCAGCCATTTTTCTGTTTTCATGGCCACCATGTAGAGAAATACACTTGGAAAGACCTCACATTCCTTTGAAGAGAATTACAATTGCTATTAGGTTCACTGTAAGAAAAAGAAGGGAGAGGTTATAAGTGCCCCCTAATAGTTATAAACCCCCTAATAGTCAGAGGGAAACTGAGAAACAAATTTGTAAGGAGATCTCAGTTATCTGTAAGAATGATAGGATGGTTAAATTAGGGGATTTTAACTTTCCAAGCATAGACTGGGACTTTCATGGTGTTAAGGGTTTAGATGGAGCTAAATTTGTTAAGTGTGTACAAGACAATTTTCTGATTCAGTATGTGGATGTAACTACTAAAGAAGGTGCAAAACTTGACCCACTCTTGGGAAATAAGGCAGAGCAGGTGACTGAGTTATCAGTGGGGTAGCACTTTGGGACCAACAACCATAATTCTATTAGCTTCAAAATAGTGATGGAAAAGGATTGACCAGATCTAAAAGTTGAAGTTCTAAATTGGAGAAAAGCCAATTTTGATGGTATTAGGCAAGAACTTTCAAAAGCTGATTGGGGGCAGGCGTTCGCAGGTAAAGGGACAGCTGGAAAATGGGAAGCCTTCAGAAATGAGATAACGAGAATCCAGAGAAAGTATATTCCTGTCAGGGTGAAAGGGAAGGCTGGTAGGTCTCGGGAATGCTGGATGACTAAAGAAATTGAGGTTTTGGTGAATAAAAAGCAGGAAGCATATGTCATGTATAGACAAGATAAATTAAGTGAATCCTTAGAATAGTGTAAAGGCATTAGGAATACACTTAAGAGGGATATCAGGAGGGCAAAAAGGGAACATGAGATATTTTGGCAAGTAGAGTTCAGGAGAATCCAAAGGGTTTTTACAAATACATTAAGGACAAAATGGCAACAAGGGAGCGAATAGGGCCCCTCAAAGATCAGCAAGGCTGCCTTTGTGTGGAGCCGCCAGGGATGGGGGAGATACTGAAAGAGTATTTTGCATCGGTATTTACTGTGAAGAAGGACATTGAAGATATAGAATTAAGGGAAATAGATGGTGACATCCAGAGGAGGAAGTGCTGGATGTCTTGAAATGCATAAAAGTGGATAAATCGCCAGGACCTGATCAGGTCAGAACTCTGTGGGAAGGTAGGAAAGTGATTGCCGGGCCTCTTGCTGAAATATTTGTATTATTCATATGCACAGGTGAGTTACCAGAAGACTGGAGGTTGGCTGATGTGGTGCCACCACTTAAGAAAGGTTGTAAGGACAAGACAGGGAACTATAGACCAGTGAGCCTGATGTTGGTGTTGGCAAGTTGATGGGGGGAATCCTGAGAGACAGGACGTCCATCTGTTTGGAAAGGCAAGGACTGATTAGGGATCATCAACATGTCTCAAAAACCTGATTGAGTGTTATGAAGAAGTAACAAAGAGGATTGATGAGGGCAGAGTGGTAGACGTGATCTGTATAGACTTCAGAAAGGTATTCGATAAGATTCCCCATGGGAGACTGGTTAGCAAGGTTAGATCTTATGGAATACAGGGAGAACTTGCCATTTGGATACAGAACTGGCTCAATGGTAGAAGACAGAGGGTGGTGGTGGAGGTTTGCTTTTCAGATTGGAGGCCTGTGACCAGTGGAGTGCCACAAGGGTCAGTGCTGAGTCCACTACTTTTCATCATTTATATAAATGATTTGGATGTGATCATAAGAGGCATAATTAATAAGTTTGTAGATGACTCCAAAATTGAAGGTGTAGTGATAGAGAAAAAGATTACCTCTGACTACAACAGGATCTTGATCAGATGGGCCAATGGGCTAAGAAGTGGCAGGTGGAGTTTAATTTAGATAAATGCGAGGTGCTGCATTTTGGGAAAGCAAATCTTAGCAGGACTTATACACTTAATGGTAAGGTCCAAGGGAATGTTGCTCAACAAAGAGACCTTGCACTGCAGCTTCATATCTCCTTGAATGTGGAGTCACAGGTAGATAGGATACTGAAGAAGGCATTTGGTATGCTTTCCTCTATTGGTCAGAATATTAACTATAGGAGTTGGGAGGTCATCTTGCAGCTGTACAGGACATCAGTTAGGCCACTGTTGGAATATTGCATGTACTTCTAGTCTCCTTCCTGTCAGTAAGAAATTGTGAAACTTGAAAGTGTTCAGAAAAGATTTACAAGGATGTTACCAAGGTTAGATGATTTGAGCTACAGGGAGAGGCTGAACAGGCTGGGGCTGTTTTTCCTGCAGTGTCGGAGGTTGAGAGGTGACCTTGTAGAGGTTTATAAAGTCATGAGGGGAATGGATAGGATAAATAAACAAAGTCTGGGGGATTCCAAAACTAGAGGGCTTGACTTTAGGGTGAGAGGGTAATGATATAAGAGACCTAAGGGGCAACGTTTTCATGCAGTGGGTGGTACATGTCTGGAATGAGCTGCCAGAGCAAGTGTTGGAGGCTAGTACAATTGCAACATTTAAAAGACATCTGGATGGGTATCTGAAGAGGAAGGGTTTGGAGAAATATGGGCTGGGTGCTGGCAGATGGGATTACGTTGGGTTGGGATATCTGGTCAGCACGGGCAAGTTGGACCGAACGGTTTGTTTCCGCGCTGTACATCTCTATGACTCTATGGCTATTCACTTCTCAGATGAAGGTATTTCTAGCAAGGCCAGCGACTGCTTCCCATTTCAAATTGAAAGAGAACATTTCAGAGTTCATTATTTTGCCATTGGTGTGGACAAATGTAAGCCAGATCTGATAATGATGCAAGATTTCCCTTATTCAGGGAGATTAGTGAAATAGATAGGGCTTTAAAAAGAATTACACTGTCGATTACACAGTCACTATTCAGTGATCTTTTTTTTTTAAATGCCACATATCTATTGAATTGAAATGTCCCCCCTGCCATGGTGTGATTGAGACCCATATCCCCAGAACAGTACCCTGAGGGTCTGAATTTCTAATCTAATGATATTTCCATGTTACAAATTGGAGTTCAATACTCCTCTGAGAATTAAAACTGAAACACCGAGAGAAGATTGCCTCTTCATAATCTGATAAAGAATTGTGACAAGGGATATAGCCAAACTCTCAACCCTGCAAGATGACCTCCCAACTCCTATAGTCAACCGCAATCTATTATAAAGGAATGGTTAAATGAAATGAAATTTTTTCACTCACTCTATAATTATCAAGTGACAATTTAATTATTTCATTCCAACAGTGAACAAATTTACAGAATTACTAACAAACAGACTAAATCTCTTATAACTTCTACTTATTGCTTTATTGAGCTAAATTCCAATATGTATGCTGTTTCAATGATACAGGCTCCACATAAATAAATCCAAGGAATAAGGATAATAAATTAAAATTAAATTTCTCCCAGTTCGCACAGTCTATGTCTTCTTTGCTTTATCTGCAATCTTCTTTCTGCTGATCTCACATCATAAACGTTGTTTTTCCAATGATTCTTCTGTGAGGATTTTGAGTTGGAAAACTATTATTATTGTGAGCTACATAAGTCATTAATCTAAAGTTATACTTTTTGTACTAATTCTGCATACAAATCAAACATTGGACGATACTGGTTTTAACTTATCTATGTGTTTCCTTTAAGCTCACGATAATGCATCTGCAATAATATTTTTATAACTCGCAACATGTACAATTTGTAAATTAAAATTCTATGACAGAAGCCCCCAATGAAATAGTCTCATATTTTTGTTCTTCAATCTTTCCAAAAAAGTGAGAGGTTTGTGGTTCGTGTATACAAAACTGTCTCTGAAACATTGTTTATAACACAAACATTAAAATGTTGTAAGGGCAGGACCAAACACAATACTTCTTTCCTGACAGTGGAAAATTTTTGAAAAATAATCAATTGGCTTTTCAATTCTGCCATTATCTTCTTGCATCAGCACAGCTCCAATCCCTTTATTGCTGGTGTCGATCGTGACTTGAAAGGTTTAAAAGAAATTTGGTGTAGCTAAAATTGGTGCAGTGGTTAACACAGCTTTTATGTTCTCAGGTGCCTCCTGGGAGTGTCCTGTCCATTGAAATTTCATGTTCTTCTTTAGCAAATCGATCAGCGATGCCACCATACTGATGAAGTTTGGGAACAATATCCAGTAGGAAGCATTCAGTCCAAACGATTGCAGCATCTCTCTCTTCGAAGATGGTCTTGAAAATTCCTTGATGGCCTTCATCTTCACATTCTTCATAGTCACATTCTTCAGGGTCATCCTTCCATGTCCGATGTTATATCCCAAGCACGTCACTTCTGCCTTTGAAAATTCAAATATTCCTATATTTAAGGCCAGTTTTTTCTTTCTGTAGTCTTTCAAAGATCTCTGCCAAATGCACCATGTAGTCTTTCCACAAATGGTTAAAGATCACTAATTCAAATGTGGGCGGCACGGTGGCACAGTGGTTAGCACTGCTGCCTCACAGCGCCTGAGACCCGGATTCAATTCCCGCCTCAGGTGACTGACTGTGTGGAGTTTGCACATTCTCCCCGTGTCTGCGTGGGTTTCCTCCGGGTGCTCCGGTTTCCTCCCACAGTCCAAAGATGTGCAGATCAGGTGAATTGGCCATGCTAAATTGCCCGTAGTGTTAGGTGAGGGGTAAATGTAGGGGTGGGTTGTGCTTCGGCGGTTCGGTGTGGACTTGTTGGGCCGAAGGGCCTGTTTCCACACTGTAATGTAATCTAATCATTGAGATAAACAGCACAATTAGTTATTCCTGCCACAACTCTGTTCATGATTCTTTGAAACATGGTGGGTGTGTTCTTCATTCCAATGGGCATTACTTTGAATTGATATATCCCTTTTATGGTTCCAAACACAGAAACTGCTTTTGCTCTCTCCAGCAAAGGTACTTGCCAGTAACCACAGAGTAAGTCCAACCTTGTTAAGTAAGTGGCTTGTCCAACATTTCTTCAAAGTCCTCCAGCCATGGAATTGGGCATGAGTCTGATTTAGTTACAGTGTTGACTTTCCGATAATTCATGCACAACCATTGAGAACCATCAGGCTCCAGAACCAACACGATTGGTGAACTCCACCTGCTCTGACTCGACTTGATGATGTCTTCTTGGAACATCATTTCCACTTCCTTCTCTACCTGTGCTGCTTTGAGAGGATTAACTCTGTAGGGGGTGTTGATTAATCAGAACAGCATTCCCTACATCAATCTCATGCACAACAGTATTAGTTCTCCCCATTCTATTCCTACATACGTCCTCATATTGCTGCAACAAACCTTTCAACTTAGTTTTCCATTCCAGAGACAGATAGTTTACTAACCAATCCCATTCTTTCAGGACTTCCTCATTTGACAATCTAATCTGAGGTACACTAAAATCTGAATCATCTGGATTTGATTCCTCAATCTGAGGGGCAGTAACTAATAATTTTTTTTCCAGTTCTGTCTAAATCTGTCCAAAACTATCCAAATCCCGGATGCGAACACCCAATCTGTTATGATACAGAGGTCAACATTCCTCTAATAATTCAATCAAAACACCCAGAGAAGATCACCTTGCCTCATAATCTGATAAGGAAGTATGACAAGGCTAATAACCTGCCTCTGCTGTGGAGAAAATATAGAGAACCACCAGGAGAAGCAGAGAGCTCTTCAAGAAGTAGGTCTTTTATTTGCAAACAAAAAACCGTGACACTGAGAAAGCTGATTCTCGAATGCCCCGAACCTCAGGGTCCATGGATTTTTATATCTTTTTTATCATGTTTCTGTTAGTTTATCAGCATGTCCAAATATATTAGCCAAAGTACCTCACTCTATCTACACAATAAACCAGTGGTGTTAGTACCCATTATCTCTTTAGCTGTACATTCTACTTAATGTTATTCTAATGTCATGGTTAGATATGTATTGCTAAATGTGCTACAGTGATCTTCAATTGCCGACTAATCTTTCATGATAGATATTTAGCTAATTGGTGAAGAATGTTCCACTATGGTTATCCCATCCTGCTTCCACAGAACACAGATTCACAGTGGTCATCATGCTTTAACCCTTCCCATGCTTTCATGTTCTTTATTTTCCATACCTCTCTACCCCCAATCTGTTACAATAGTCTCCTGTCTCAAGCTGACTCTACTATTAATTAGATATTTTGATGTCATGTCCCAAATATTTACAGTCCCAATCCTGTCATAATAACACTTAACAGAGAAACTTGCTTTACTCCTTGTGTTATCTCATCTCGTCATAGTGACCTTTCAGCCTTAGCTTACGCTGCTAATTGGTGAAGAATGTTCCACTATGGTTATCCCATCCTGCTTCCACAGAACACAGATTCACAGTGGTCATCATGCTTTAACCCTTCCCATGCTTTCATGTTCTTTATTTTCCATACCTCTCTACCCCCAATCCGTTATAAAGTAGTTGTTAAATGAAATAAAATCTTTTCATTCACTTTTAAATTAACAAGTAACAATTTATGTAACTAACTCGAACAGTGAACAAATTAACAGCATTACCAACAAACAGAATAAATCTCTTCTAACTTCCACATATTCCCTTACTGAACTAAATTCTAATAGGTATGCTGTTTCAATAATACGGGTCCAACTAATAAGAATAATAAATTAAAATTTAATCTCCCCATGTTCACGCAGTCTATGTCTTCTCCACTTTATCTCCAATGTTCCTTTTGGTGAGCTCACATCACAAACACCTTTCTTCCGATAGTAGTCATGATTTGGAGATGCCGGTGTTGGACTGGGGTGTACAAAGTTAAAAATCACACAACACCAGGTTATAGTCCAACACGTTTAATTGGAAGCACACTAGCTTTCGGAGCGACGCTCCTTCATCAGGTGATAGTGGAGGGCTCAATCGTAATACAGAATTTATAGCAAAAATTTACAGTGTGATGTAACTGAAATTATACATTGAAAAATTGATTGTCTATTAAGCCTTTCATCTGTTAGAATACAGTGATAGTTTCACTTCTTTCATGTGTAAATCACAAAACCTTCTTTTTAAAATGTTGCACTTTCGAGTTAGCTGTTAACAATGGTGATAGCTAGACAATATGTTGAAGGTGTTGGCCCCTGTGTTCTCTGTCTATGACCTGATGTTTAGATTGATTCTAATCTAAAAAGTGAGATAACGGAGTTTTACATAAATTCATGCAGTTTTTGAGCTCAGAGTTCTCCATGAATGCATGCAGTTTTTGAGCAAAGTACAATGTAACTCTGCAAGTACAAATTCACCCCACAAAATATATGTATGCATGTGGGTCTTTGTCTGTGTGTGTGTGTCTGTCTGGGTTGGGGGTTGTGAGTGTGAGAAAGTGTATGTGTGTGTGTAGTGAGTGCAGAGTGTCTTAGGTCTGTGAGGGGGTGCATGTGTGAGCGTTGGAGTGTGTGTGTCTGTAAGGGTGTGTGTGGGTGTCTGTGTGCGCGTCTGTGTGTACGTGTGTCCGTGCCTATGTGAAAGTGTGTGTGTGTGTAGGAGTATGTGTGTGTGTGTATAGTGTAATGGTGGTCACCTGTAATGTGACATGAACCCAAGGTCCCGGTTGAGGCCCTCCCTATGGGTACCGAACTTAGCTATCAGCCTCTGCTCGGCCACTTTTCTCTGCTGCCTGTCCCGAAGTCCACTTTGGAGGATGGATCCCGAAGGTCTGAGGCTGAATGTCCTGGACCACTGAAGTGTTCCCCAACTGGGAGGGAACCCTCTCATCTGTTGATTGTTGTGTGGTGCCCATTCATCCGTTGTCATGGCCTTTGCTCAGTTTCCCCAATGTACCATGCCTCCGGGCATCCTTGCCTGCAACGTATAAAATAGACAACGTTGGCTGAGTCACATGAATATCTGCCATGTACAAGGTAGGAGGTGTCCCCACGCGTAATGGTGGTATCTATGTTCACACTCTGACACACATCTTACAGCGTCTACCGTGACAGGGTTGTATGGAGTTGTCCTGAGAGTCGGGCAGTTTGCTACAAACAATTATCTGTTTGAGGTTTGGCGGTTGTTTAAAGGCAAGTAGTGGAGGTGTGGGGAAGGTCTTGGTGAGGTTCTCATCCTCATTGATAATGAAGGTCACAAAGAACATGGCGTAATTTTTCAGCCCCTGGGAAGTACTGAACAACGAAGGGTACCCTGTCAGTTGCAGCACGTGTCTATCTCCTGAGGAGGTCATTACAGTTCCTTGCTGTGGCACGTCGGAACTGCAACAGTACACGCTGCAAGACGTGTCAGAGTGTGGACATAGATACCACCATTACGTGTGGGGACACCTCCCACCTTGTACATGGCAGATACTCATGTGACTCAGCTGAGCTCAAAAACTGCATGAATTTATGTAAAACTCCGTTATCTCACTTTTTAGATTAGAATCAATCTAAGCATCATGGCATAGACAGAGAACACAGGGGGCCAACACCTTCAACATATTGCCTAGCTATCACCATTGTTAACAGCTAACCGGAGGTGCAACTTTTTTAAAAAAAGGTTTTGTGATTTACACATGAAAGAAGTGAAACTATCACTGTATTCTAACAGATGAAAGGCTTAACAGACAATCAATTTTTCGATGTATAATTTCAGTTACATCACACTGTAAATTTTTGCTATAAATTCTGTGTTACGATTGTGCACTCCACTATCACCTGATGAAGAAGCGTCGCTCCGAAAGCTAGTGTGCTTCCAATTAAACCTGTTGGACTATAACCTGGTGTCGTGCAATTTTTAACCTTTCTTCCGATGATTCTTCTGTGAGAATTTTGATCTGGAAATACTGTGGTACCTTTGATGGGTCTTTTTAAAGAACTAAAAGATTTCTGTCAGAGCCTGATATTTACGGTTCAGAAGACTCTCTGTTCAGATGGCAGTTGGTTCTCTCCTAACTTCCAAATATCCTGGTTTTATATTTATGCCCCTTTGATGCATAAAGATCTTACAATTTGATTGGCTTCCAGGTGTCAAAACAATCCATTTTAAATTTAATTTGTGCTTCATCTCCAAGTGTCTTTTTAAATTAATTGGCTGACTTTAAACTGTTGTCTGGGTAAAAATGCTGCTTGACTGTTTGATACAAAATGTTTCATTTTGGGTGCAAACCCAATTTGGAACCACAAACAAATCCTGCAAAGAGCCCACAATGTCTTATGGAACAGGCCTGACCACTCAAAACATTTTTGAGCAGGTAACCCAGACCGTAACTCTGCTATTGGTTTCAGATAAGTGTATAGTGGATATTCCCAGAGTGAATTGGCTGGTCAGACTGCAGTGTTTTAAACAAACAGAATTTATTTATGAAATTATGGAATGAAACACAACGAACTGAAATTACAATACCCGAATAACTTATTCTAAACAAACCAGACAGGTTATCCCGACTTAATGATGTTGTTCCAAAATACTTCTAACAACCCCAATAAACAAACCCCTCAGCACAAAGAATTAAAATGACACAAAATGCTTACAGGTTACAAAGTCAGAAGGGCAGGAGGAGGATGAGAGCATCCAGTTTCAACTGTGACCCTGATTCAACTAACCCCTGAACTGAACTGACCTACACAGTTAGAGAGCTGACCCCGCCTCCTTGATTAAAGTTATTTTAAAAGACTTGAAAGCTTTCTGCCTGAAGCATTATCTCTTAAGTATAAATAAAAAGGGTCCCAATAATCTGTTCAAACCTAGTCGACTTGGAACCTGGCCAACTAGAACAGTATACAGCACAGAAGAGGCCCTTCAGCCCACGATGTTGTGCTGACCATTGATCCTCATGTATTCACCCTCAAATTTCTGTGACCATATGCAGGTCCAGCAGTCTCTTAAATATCCCCAATGACCTTGCTTCCACAACTGCTGCTGGCAACGCATTCCATGCTCTCACAACTCTCTGTGTAAAGAACCCGCCTCTGACATCCCCTCTATACTTTCCTCCAACCAGCTTAAAACTATGACCCCTCGTGTTAGCCACTTCTGCCCTGGGAAATAGTCTCTGGCTATCGAATCTATCTATGCCTCTCATTATCTTGAATACCTCAATTAGGTCCCCTCTCCTCCTCCTTTTCTCCAGTGAAAAAAGTCCAAGCTCAGTCAACCTCTCTTCATAAGATAAGCCCTCCAGTCCAGGCAGCATCCTGGTAAACCTCCTCTGAACCCTCTCCAAAGCATCCACATCCTTCCTATAATAGGGCAACCAGAACTGGATGCAGTATTCCAAGTGCGGTCTAACCAAAGTTTTATAGAGCTGCAACAAGATCGCATAATACTTAAACTCAATTCCCCTGTTTAGAAAGCCAAAACACCGTATCCTTTCTTAACAACCCTGTCCACTTGGGTGGCCATTTTAAGGGATCTATGTACCTGCACACAAAGATCCCTCTGTTCCTCCACACTGCCAAGAATCCTATCCTTAATCCTGTACTCAGCTTTCAAATTCGACCTTCCATATGCATCACCTCGCATTTATCCAGGTTGAACTCCATCTGCCACCTCTCAGCCCATCTCTGCATCCTGTCAATGTCCCGCTGCAGCCTACAACAGCCCTCTATACTGTCAACGACACCTCCAACCTTTGTGCCATCTGCAAACTTGCTGACCCATCCTTCAATCCCCTCATCCAAGTCATTAATAAAAATTACAAACAGTTGAGGCCCAAGGACAGAGCCCTGTGGAACACCACTCACCACAGACTTCCAGGCAGAATATTTTCCTTCTCCCTACCATTCCCTGTCTTCTGTTGGCCAGCCAATTCTGTATCCAGACAGCTAGGTTCCCCTCAATTAGTCCCTCATTGAAAAAATCTCATGGACAGAGTAACTTTGAGAAAAGACCAGCCTGGTTACAGCTTCCCCTTCAAAAAAAAGAACTATCAATATCCAAAACTGACTTTGTTTTTCGAAACCTCAAGAAAAAATTGGTTAGTACTCTAAAACATGCACATTAACTGACTATAAACATACAAACATGCACAACTACATTTTGATTCAGTCTGCGGTTCTCCCACCACCTCTATTTCTCATTCGAGTCTCAACAATGCCTTTGCAATCACACTTTCTCATCCTGCCACAGACACAATTTTCAAATTGATTGGCTGTAACAACAAGCTCCATATAAGCATTCTGCAATTGTTATCCTTATATTTATCCACACATCTCAATGTGTTATGATCAGTGTATGCAATTGTCTCAGTTGCCTTATTAGTAACATAAACACTGAAAGGTTGCACAGCCAACATCATGCGAAAAGTCTCCTTCTCAACTGTCAAATATTTCTGCTGATGAATGCTCGACTTCCTGGAGAAATATTCGATCGGTCTTTCTATCTTCCCATTATCTTCCTGCAGGAGCAAGGCACCAACACCCACATCACTCGCATTGATAGCCATCTTGAAAGGCTTTGAGTAAGCCGGTGTGGCTAATACAGGGGCATTGTTAACACAGCTTTCCGGCTGTCAACACCTTCTGACAACCTGCTGTCCACAGAAACTTATTGTCTTTCCTCAGCAATTCAGTGAGTGGAACATCCGCACTTCTAAAATTCAGCACAATTTCGATAAAATCTACTCAATCCCAGGAAGCATAGTGCTGCTCTTTTTGTCGCTGGCATGGGAAATTCCCCAGTGACCTTCATTTTCGCATCCAGTGGGGCCATTTATCCATGTCCAGTAACATGGCCCAGGAAGGTGACTTCGGCTTTGGCAAAGTTTTAGCAAGGTTTATCACCAAGCCTGCCTTTCAAACTCGATCAAATAAGTCCAATAAATGTTGTAAATGTTCCTTCCATGAATGACTAAAAATCACCAGGTCATCAATGTACCCCACACAACTGGGTAATCCAACAATGACCTTATTGGGTAGTCTCTGAAATGCGGCTGGCACATTTTTCATACCAAACAACATGACTTTGAACTGATACAGTCCATTTGGCATTACAGAAACCAAAATTGTCTTTGCTGTTTCTGACAAAGGTACCTGCCCGTAGCCTCTGAGCAAGTCTAACTGAGAAAAGTAAGTTGCTTGTCCCACATTTTTAAAACAGTCTTCCAACCGTAGAATCGGGTATGCATCAGTCTTTGTAACTGCATTGACTTTGAGATAGTCCAATTTTAGAGGATTATGCCTATAACGATGTTGCTTATATAGGAACAGCATCTCCTATATCTACATCATGCACAATTAGTTTAGTACTACACAGTTTATTTCCGCATATCTCCCCATGTGATAATGTTATGAAAGTGTAAGGTGTAATGTACCTTTAAGAGAGTTGAAGGACTTAGCAAGCACACAGAGTGCTGGAGAATTTACAATGTAACATTTGGCCCAGCAGCTAACAGTGCCTGGGTTGCTATGAGAAAAAAAAACAAATTCAAGTTTGGCCAATCAGTTGAAATTATGCCCCGAGATACGAAACTCGGAACCAGTTTGAATTTGAAATTTTGACAATATTAAAACCAATGAAAGATCCGGGAAAAATTCAACAGTTGAAGGAGAACTGTTAAAAGACCAATAGATGAAGGCCGCTGGTAAGAATGCTCCGCGAGATACCTGTCTGGCGAAGGCATTTGCTAGGAATGAAAAATCAACACTGACTTGGAGAGCAAATCTACAAAGGAAGATACCAAGAGAAGATTCAACAGCTGGCTGATTTTGAAATTTGAATTTTCTGCAGATCTTAATCAGGAGTTTTATTGAAATAGTATTGCAGAGGAGAAGGTAAAAAGAATAGGTTTCGATAAATAAGTTGTAAATAGTAGTTAATAGCAGTTAGACTTTGAAAAATAAAGTTGTTAATTTTTACTTTAAGTAGTGACTTTTGGGATAGTTCTTTGCCTCTCAAATTTTAACAGATTACAGCAAGTGTTAAATCATTTCTGAGTTGCAGGTTTAAATTAGTGATGAGGGGTTTACCCCATGTTTCAGGTCATTTCAATTTTTGTCAGGAAGGTAACTAAATAATTTGTCCCAATTTTTTAACGACTTCGTCATTTGCCAATTTAATTTGAGGAATGTCCAATTCAGAATCTTCTGAATTTGGTTCTTCCCTCTGTGCTATAATCATTAACACCTTTTCCTCCTGCTTTCCTTCCCTGTCAAAATACCTTTTGAGCATACTCATATAGCACACTCTGTGAGATTTCTTCCTGTCTGGAGTCCCTATCAAGTAATTCGCCTCACTCAATTTCCTTTCGATTTGATAAGATCCACTAAAACTTGCTTTTAAAGGTTCACCTATTACTGAAAGTGACACTAATATCTTATCACCGATAGCAAAATTGCAATTTTTTGATTTCTTGTCCATTTCCTGTTTCATTGCACGCTAAGATACTTTTAAATGCTGTCTAGCCAACTGCGCAGCTGTATTTAATCATTCCCTAAATTTTGACATATCGTCTAAATATGTGGTCTCTAAATTCAGATTTACTAATTTCTCCTTAATCAGTTTTAATGGTCCTCTCATGCCCAAAAACTAATTCAAAAGGATTGAATTTGGTTGGTTCATTTGGTACATCTCTGATGGCAAAAAGCACAAACAGAATTCCCTTATTCCAATCATCTGGATAGTCTTGATGATAAGCCCTCAACTTGGTCTTTAATGTTTGATGCTACCTTTCTAGTGCTCCCTGCAATCCTGGATGGTACGCTGGAGATGTGAATTGTTTTATTCCTGAGCTGTCCATAATTTCCTTGAATAGTTTGGATGTGAAGTTTGACCCTTGATCTGACTATCTCTATTGGGAGTTTGCATGTTGTGAAACATTTGAGTAATTCCTCTCCAATCCTTTCAGCTGTGATATTGCATAATGGAACAGCCTCTGGATATCTAATCAAAACATCCATTAATGTTAACACATACTGATTCCCACTTGTTGTTGGAGGTAGGGGACCTATGCAATTAACTAAGACTCTTGTAAAATGTTCCTCAAATGCTGGAATAGGTATTAAAGGCACACGTTTTATTACTGTCTGTGGTTTTTCAATTACCTGACATGTATGACACATCTGGCAAAATTCAAGTACATCCTTGTCTAATCCAGGCCAGTAAAAATTACTTTGTATTTTAGCCTGTGTTTTTCTCACCCCTAAATGACCTCCAAGTAGTAGCTGATGTGCCACCCACAATACTTCCTTTCCATACCCCAAATCAAGACAATTTGATGAATTTCTGCCCAATTGCCATCTGCCCTGAATTTGTGATTGTCTCCATTTCCACATTAAGACATAATTTTTCAAGTAATAACAATCAAGGATGCATTCAGATTTTTTTTCTGTATATCCCTTTTGATACAACTGTATTAAATTTTTATTTTTCTGATGTAACTCAATTAGTTTAGCTGAGCTAAAGATGTGTGCAGTGTCATCTATATGCTCTTGTTTTGTCTCAACTATCTGATCGAACACACACACACGAAAATGCCACTTAAGCTACCTTATCTGTACTCTTTGGACGCTCCTGTTTCAACTGGTGACTTTATGACCTCATTACCACACAATCAGAAAAGATTCCACAATATGACACCTGCATTGCTTTAATTCCCTGAGTCTCTACTAGCTTTTCAACCACAGTAGGCCATGCTCCTACTGGTGAATCAGCTGTATCATTCACAAGGACAAATTGTATTCCTGGAGCTGAGAGTTTATCCAGTACTCCTCCCACAAATTCTCCATTCTTTTCTGGACACTCGAACCTCACTTTACAGAAATGAGTGCTCGTTGTCTCACCATGAATTCGCATTACTGGTACCTTTTCTGGTAATAGACCTTCAGAAGTAGATATCTCATCATCTTTCAGCATCACAGACTGAGAGGATTCTGTGTCCCTCAATATTGTAACCTCTTTACCTGCTATTCCTGGCCGATGTGAATAAACTTTACCTTTGCAGGTATATTTTCTAAGCAGATATGGCACTTCCTCCTTAACCAACCTCCGATCTGCTTGTCCATTCTGATGCAGCTTTTGAGCTTCCACTGCACTTTCTATGACCATTCCAACAAAGTTCCCAGGCTTATCCTATTTTCCTATATCTGGCTTTCCAGTGTTTCACATGGCCCACCAACACTGTGATTTCATGTGGCCTACTTTATTGCAATGAAAACACTGGAGCCTTTTAACTTATTTGTCCCCCTCAAGGGTTTCCCTTTTACCCTGTGGTAACTTATCCTTCTGATCTTCACTGAGACCTATCTTTCCCTTTCCACATGAGGATTTCTCTTTTTCCGAATTTCTATTCCTCATGGACTGAAACTGTTTCTGGGAGCCAAACCGTGCTTTATGGGCCAGCTCATAAACATCAGCCACTTCAACTGCTAACCTTGCTGTTTTAGCTCTCAGCTCTTCCACATGAGTTCACACTATTTCAAGGCAGTGAATTTTTGAATTCCTCCAAAATAATGATCTCTCTAAGATAGTTGTAGATTTGCTATATTTTCAATGTCCTTGTCCACCTATCAAATTGCTTTGTTTGATCCTTTCAAACTCAATATAGGTCAGACCAGGATCCTTCCTTAGATTCCTGGAACATTGTCCGTAGGCTTCTGGTGCAAGCTCGTATGCACTTAAGATAGCTTTGTTCACCTCCTCATAGTCCCCAGATCCCTCCTCTGATAGTGATGCAAGTACCTCACTAGCTCTATCTATAGGTTTGTTTGGATCAATAAAATCCACATGGTCACCGGCCACTGCATTTGTTCAGTAATGTTTTCAAATGAGCTGAAAAAGGCATCCGCATTCCTCTCATCAAATTGAGACAATGCTTGAATATACTTAAACACTTTCACGCCAGGCTTGAGACTACCATGACTTTGCTCATCCTCCCCTCTTCCTCACTAGACATTCCTTCAGCCTCCATCTCCATCCTTTTAAGCTGACTTTCCTTTCTGCTTTCATTCATAACTCAAACTCTTTCATTTCTGCTGCCCTTTCCTTATCTCTCGCCTCTAACTCAAGCTGCTTCATTTGTAATTGAATTTTAGCGATCTCTACAGATCCTGATGGTGTTTCCAGCAAATTTAAATGCTGAGTTATTGCTGTAATCACCTCATCTTTCATCACGGTAGGAGGTCACTCCAGCTTGTATGCTAATTCCCACAGCTTGACCTTACCTACCTTTTGTAAAACTCCCAAGGTCACTTCTTCCACCCCCAGAAAACTCTTGGTGACCGAAGGAGCCATTGCTATCCCAAGCGCTGTTCAAACGAAACAAATCAACACCAGGAACAAAGACACTGACACCACCATTCGCTGCCTCTGAGTCCATCATTTCGAATCCCAAATCCCAGTTTGGAACTACAAACAAATCCTGCAAAGAGCCCACAAACTGTAATGGGCCAGGCCCAATTCCTCCAAACGTTTTTAAGCATGTAGCCCAGACCGTAACTCTGCTATTTGTTTCAGGTAAATGTATTGTGGATATTCCCAGAGCGAATTGGCTGATCAGACTGCAGGGTTTTAAACAAACAGAATTTATTTACGAAACTGTGGAATGAAACACAACAAACTGAAAATAGAATACCCAACTAACTTATCCTATCCAAGCCCGACAGGTTATCCCAACTTAATGAAGTTGTTCCAAAATACTTCCAACAATCCCAATAAACAAATCCCTTAGCACAAAGAGTAAAAATGACTCAAAAGGCTTACAGGTTATGAAGTCAGAAGAGCAGAAGGAGGGGGAGAGTGTCCAGTTTCAACTGTGACCCTAACCCTCAAACTGAACTGACCTGTGCAATTAGGGAGCTGGACACATCCCCTTGATTGTACCAGGTTTTTTAAAAGACTTGAAAGCTTCCTGCCTGAAGCATTATCTGCTAGGTACAAACAAAAAGTACCCCAAGAATCTATTCTAAATCAGTTTAGTTGGAGAGTGGCCAATTATTCCCCTCTGAAAAACACTCATGGGCACAGTAACTTTGAGAAAGGACCAGCAAACAGAACATGTGATGTCATACATCTATTCTTTCTTTTCCCCCATTTAACAGTCCAAGCTGTTCTGTTTTCTTTAATCAATTGGTGTTTCCTTGAATTAAGAATAATTTATAAATTTTACAACCTGCTAATTTATGAGATCTGGAACTTTGGAATTGGTCACAACGTTGTTATGTGAAGAAGAAAGGAGACAGATTTCAGAGATAGAGAAATATAAACACAGGAGCTAAACATGAAGATAATGGATAGCAGGGCAGGTCTGAAGAAAAGCTGAAGAAGTGATCATAAGGCAAAGAGTGAACACAATGGGTGAGCTGTGCTGAATATATGCAATATGGTAATGGGCCTAGGGGTACATGGGGATAGACCAATGTGCTAAAAGTAGCCCATGTTACAACAAGACCGGATGTAGGGTGGGAACACAATCCAGGGAAGGCTGGAATCAGCCACAAAAGATATTGAACTTGACATTAAGTCATCAAGGCTGCAGAATCTCAAAGCAAAAAATGAGAGATGTTCTTTGATTTTATGCTGAGCTCCACTGAAATACTGCAGCAAGCCCAAGTTAGAAATGCTGCCCAGGGAACACAGGGGCAGGCAGCTGGGAGCTCAGGGTGGATATCCAGCACCCTCAGCTCTTTATTATAGTTTAGGGACCAGTAACCTTTATTTGGAAAGTAACCAGTGGACTTGCTGAGAGAATAAAGCCGCAAGATTTGATGGTTTGAATAAATATAATTCCATTATAGAAGGTGAACATGATTGCAATCTACAGTCAATATACAACTCATTTCTAACATTCAGAATTGAAACATGGTACACATGGGTAATATCCTGTGATGGAACACACCACAAGGCACATCACATCGAAAATAATGACATGACAGTTCCGATTGCTATCTCAGCCATTCCACTCAGATGTAAATAACATGATGCATCATTACACATCATAACACTTCACAAGGAATCACAGTTTATTGTTACTTTTTCTGATCCAGCCTTGAAACTTGTTCTCAAGAGCCTTTCTGTCATGGACTGACACAACAACTGCTCCTGTCCTTGACTGATCATCCTACTGTCCTGGGTTCACGTTCCCCTTGTCTCTGAATCTGCACTCCAGTCCTTACTCGCAGGAACTGGTCCAGATTTTCACCTGCAGCTCATTGTTTCTCCCTCAGTTCTAAGTGGTATAAAGAATAACTGCTTATGTTGTTTTTCCATGCCCCCTCTCTCAGTGTGCTGAAAGTTAATGTTCTCAGGCTCATTCAAACCAAATCAGCCTTTCTACCTGCATTCATGACACAGTAAAATTAAAATCTTTAAAGACCCACAAAGTTAACTGCTATGGTTCCTAACCAAACATTTTGAACAACCAATCACAAACTCTGCAAGTAATCAATTCTTGACACTTGGTCTCCAGACTAAACAAAAGTCTAAACAATGTATTCACTATATTGTAAAGTTCGCAGAGAAAAATCATAACCAGAGGCAAATGCTGAAAGACATAAGAGTGACATTAGCTGAGTGTGTAAACTCATAATCACGATGAAGATAGCAAGCTTGCATGGTTATGTAAAAATAGGATCAGTTTTGCTTTAACTTCAGATCATTCAGAAATGATAACCTTCTTCACAATGACAATAACTCTCCTTATGATTCAAAAAGATTTCACTTTATGGTTTCTGTTTCTCTCAAATGTTGTGGCATGGGGGTGGCATGGTGGCTCCATGGTTAGCAATGCTGCCTCACAGCACCAGGGACCCGGGTTCAATTCCGGCCTCTGGTGACTGACTGTGTGGAGTTTGCACGTTCTCCCCGTGTCTGCGTGGGTTTCCTCCGGGTGCCCCGGTTTCCTCCCACAATCCAAAGATGTGCAGGTCAGGTGAATTGGCAATGTTAAATTGCACATAGTGTTAGTTGCATAAGTCAGAGGGAAATGGATCTGTGTGGGCTACTCTTCGGAGGGTTGGTGTTGACCTATTGGGCCAAATGGCCTGTTTCCACAGTGTAGGGAATCTAATCAAATCATTTTCTCTCATCTGGGAATGGGAATGGGAAAGTGAAAGTGTGGAGCTATCAGCATGCAGGAAAGATTAAGGCTTATGGATAGCGCATACCATTCCAACTTGTCAGGTATATTTCAAAATGGTTATCACTTACACACAATACTTTCGCTCCCAACAGCCTCTTTTTTTTACCAATATGATTCCAGCTGGGAAGCAGATCACTTGAGGACTTAAGATGTTTTGTGAGACGAGATGCCATTGTTGGAAGAAATATGGAACTTGGAAACCTCAAATTTTAAGAGAAACAGAATCCATACTGAGAAATATTTTTGAATCACAAGCAGAGTTGTTAGCATTGCGAAGAAGGTTAGCATTTATGAATGTACAAAAAATGATCAAATGTAATCACACACTTCTGGGTTGTTTCAAAAGCCAATTCAAAATGGTCCAAAGAGGAAAGATCAATGTCAGCACATTTGGAGCCCTGAACTGAATTTCAGTCTCTCAAACAAGATCGAAATGGATTTTGTTCATTTTTCAGCAATCTTTCAATCCATGCCCAGGGACATTTCAGAATCTTCTTAAACTCTTCCCTGAAATTCTTCTGAGTAGCTGCATAAATACATGTGTTTGTGCAGGAATTCAAATATTTTATCATTGCACCACACTCAGCGGCGATAAACGCAGGGGATGTACGGTCTCCTTGATAGTAAGTTGTGTTTGTTAGTTTTGTCGTTACAAAGGTCACAATTGCTGGCAGCCACAACAATATAAAACTGCCTGATATAGTGAAGAGTAAAATGATGGATTTCCTTCTTTTCTCCATCTCTGAATCTCTCTCATTCTCATGTGTCTGACCCCAGAGAGCTCTACGAGCTCTAGTGGCCAAGACAACACATCTCACAGTCAAAGAATTTAACAAAATGATGAAGGTGAATGGGAGCCAAACACGCCAAACACTGTGAAACCAGGTGAACATGATACCAAAAGTTGAGGAAAGAAAGGCAAAACTTCCCTCACAGCACCACTGCATTTTCTTAATTCCATGTCCATATTCACATCCATACCAAACAGGAATATTCTTTATAAAGATCAAGATAGAGAATATTGTTATCACCATAGATGCTGTTCTCTTGGTGCAGTATTTTGCTTTAAACCTCTGGTGGCAGATAATTATAAAACGGTCAAATGTGAAAGAGACAGTGAACCAAACCGTCAAATCAAGGCTGACAACAGTCATGTACAAAATGAGAGTGCACACAGAAGTGTGAGACAGGAACGAATGTGGAAAATGATAACTGAAAATATAATACACCATTATATTGATGGTCAAAACCAATAGATTTGCTGTTGCCATGGCCATCATGTAGAGAGAGATACATTTTGAAAGACCACACTTTCCTTGGCACAATATTACAATTGTCATTATGTTTGCTGTAAGAAAAAGAAAGGGGAGATTATAAGTGCAACAATCAAAAATATTATGTTGCAGGTAGACAACAATAAACATTCAAAGAGTCAATTTATAAAATTCAGCAAGAATACATTTCCTTGAAAATCAAAACTCAGTGAGTTTGATCCATTCATGTCTTACCAAAACATTACAGATGTTAATTGGAATCATTCATTAAGTGTATGTATTTCTAACTTGGGCAACAAGTATTCCCGATTTCAAATTGAACAGAGAACATTTCAGAGTTCAATGCTTTTATGTGGGTAGTGGAGTTAACTGTCAGCCAGACCCGATAATGATGGAAGATTTCCTTTTCTCAGGAAGATTAGAGAAATAGCTGGGATTTTACTGAATAAAAAGAAGGCATTAGTTACATCATCCATGTCAAGTTTGATTTCTTTATTCCAATTATTTATTGAATTGAAATTTCCCCACCTTCAATGGACGGACTGAGACCTATGTTCCCTGAGCAGTAGCCTGAGGTTTTGGACTTTAAATCTAATGATATTGTCAGTATACCATCACCTCCATTCAGCATTGCATGAGGTAATGTTAATGTTGAGAATCTTTTAGAATCCAATAGAGACCTCCAAAAGTTGATAAAAATGAAAACAAAACTAGAACACTAAAATAACTGGCCATGATTATAATAACAGATGGTCATGGCCTTTCAAGGGATATTAAAGAAAGAGAATAGCTAAGCTATATGTTAGCCACTCAGTACAAATCATAGCACAAATTATTATGGATATGGCAGAGATGTTAAATAAATATTTTGCATTTGTCTTTAAAGTAGATATCACTGGCTTGTTTCTCAGGCAATCCAGAGATTCCAGGAATTTGGGGTGGGGGGTGGGGGGAGTGAATCTGAAGCCAAAACTCACTCTTGATTGTTTTGATTGGCTGAACAGGCTCAAAGTGCAGTATAGTGTATTCCTGCTCTTATCTCTTATAATCTTATGAATCTAATATTAATATTTGTGGAGATACAGTTTGAGAGCATTTTACCCAATTCCATATGAATATCAATGTCACAATTTGAGAAAAATTATTATCGAAGTCATTATGTGGAATGCCTACCCACACATTCATGTTACATTGCTACATTGGCATCAAATAAGAGTTTGGTCCAAAAATACTGTCATTTGCTAAACTAAATTAAAATCCTTGCTCATAAGCTTGCGCATTATAACATCTAGAAGCTTAAAAGATTCAAAAAATGTGGAAATCAAGAGCAAGAGATTCATGAGTTGGTCCCAACGACTACCAAAGTTATGACACAGTCACACAAGAAACATATCTCATTATTGTATCCGAAAACAGGGAGAATATCTACACTGATTCACAACAAGCAGATTACAATAACTCACCAGGGACACCAACAACTGAGAGAATCGTGTAGTAACTCTCTTTCACAAGCAGAATAATTTGAAGTTGTTCCATTCTGAATTGTGTCCAAGCTGAAAGTGTGTGACTGGTGCATGGCTGATACATGAGCAGGGAATTCTCTATTTATTCACACATCAATCCTCCAGTGAGTCAGACAGATTACATCATTAGTGACATTAGCTACAGCCATTTAACAAATAAACTCAAATCTTGTTTTTGTTTGACTAAGATTTCAGCAAAAACAAAGTTTGGAAATGTTATTGACCAATTTGACAGAAGGCATACAACACAACAACTTTTCACAATATAGATTGTAATCTGTCACTGTTGTGGTGATACTGTCTCTATTCATACAGGATTGTGGGAGACAGATTCTCAATATCTGTTATCCTGACTGTGCTCTTGATTCATCCAAAATGTCCCTTTCCTCCACTACCAAAAATGAGCATATTTTATCTGGATTAATGATATCATATATTTGCACCTGGGTTCACTATGTTACTGCTATACTCGCTATATCTTACTTTGGCAGTAATATTAACTGTGTTATTCCAGTACAAGTTGTAATTTGCATTATCAGGAGCTTGTTATTCTGGTACTAGTGTCAACCTACCTAGACACTTGAGGTAACTGTGTTATTGCAGTTCTATTATATCCAACATTGATACGAGAGTTGATTGTATTACTTTCAGTATTAATAATACCCTACAGCGACTTGAGAGTTAGCCATGTTTCTCCAATACTCATGGAGAAACATTTACACTAGAATTACTCATATAATTACAGCATTAATTTTAATTACCTATTCTGGATTCAACCAAAGAATGAATTAAACCCAAAATGGCAACGTATCACAAATTAAAATTAATTAATGATTTCATAGCAGGGACAATCTGAACAATCAGTAGCCATCATATGATTGAGGTTTACATGAGTTTGTCATCGAGAATAGTGAGTCCACGACTAGTATTTTAAAATTCAATGAGGAGAACTAGAGGTTATTTTCATACCTTTAAGTATAGGAGTTAATATATTATGGTGTGTTAAACAGGATGTTAGTGGGGCCTCGTTTGTAGTTCAGTGTCCAGTTCTGCTTCCACAGTTATTGGAAGGATATTATTAGGCAGGAGGTGGTTCAGAAGAGACAGACCGGGAATGGAAGGTCTGAGTTATCTGGAGAGGCTGTATCAACTAGGTGGGCTCAGACTATTTCCAATGGAGTGGAGTGGATTGAGAGACAACCTTAAAGAGTTTCATTAAATCATAAGGGGTATAGATAAGGTGAATGGCAGGTGTTATTTCCTTCAGGTGGGTGATTTCAAGACCAGGCAGCATTTTGTTTCAGTGAGTGGAGAAAGATTTAAATAAGACTTGAGGGGCAATTTTTTTCACACAGTGTGTGGTGCCTGTGTGGAATGAACTTCCAAAGTGGTGGTTCTGGGTACAGTGGAAACATTTAAAAGACATTTAGATAAGTACATGAATAAAAAAATGTTTGGAGGGATATGGACCATGGGTAAAAGAGAGAGAACAGTGGACATTGAGTCACTGGAAAATGACACTGGAGTAGAAGTAATGGAGAACATGGAAATGGCAGAGGAACTGAACAAGTATTCTGTGTCATTCTTCACAGTGTAAAACGCAAGTAACATCTAAATATTTAAAAGTGGCGGGGGGCAGGGGTGAATATCATGGCCATCATCAAGCAGAATGTGTTAGAAAAAACTGAAAGGTCTGAAAGTGGATAACACACCTGGACTAGATGGGCTACACCCCAGCGTACTTAAGGAGATAGCTGAGCAGGAACTGGAGGCATAATTGTGAACGTTCAGGATTTGCTGCAGTCAAGGAAGGCCCCAGAGGACTGTAAAATCACTAATGTAGCTCTGCCGTTTTAGAAAAGCTGTGTGGCAGAAAGCAGAGAGTGGGGATAAAAGAGTCTTTGTCAGGATGGCAGCCAGCGATTAGTGCGTCCACAACTTTTTACTTGATACAATAATGACCTCGATGAAGGAATTGAGGACATTCTGGTTGGGTTTGCAGATGATACAAAGAATTGGTGGAGGAACAGGTAGTATTGAGGAGATGGGGTGGTTGTAGAAGAACTTAGACAGGATAGGAAAGTGACAAAGAAGTTGCAGATGGAATACAATGTTGGAAGTGTGATGTCGTGAAATCTGGCAGGAAGAATAGAGGTATGAATTATCTTCTAAATGGAAGAAAATTCAGAAATCTGGAGTGCAAAGGGACTTAGGAGTCCTCGTCCAAGGTTCTCTTAAGGTAAACTTGCAGGGTGAGTCAGTAGTTAGGAAGGCAAATGCAATGTTTTGAGAGAACTAGAATATAAAAACAAGGATGTACTTCTAAGGATTTATAAGGCTCTGGTCAGACCACATTTAGATTATTGTGAGTAATTTTGGGCCCCATATCTGAGGAGGGATACACTGGCCCTGGAGTGGTTCCAGGGAATGTTCATGAGAATGATCCCAGGAAAGAAAGGTTTAACAGGAGAAACACTTTAAGAATCTGGATTTATTTTCAATTAAGTTTAAAAGGAGGTGGGGGGGAGGAGATATCATTTAAACTTATAGAATATTGCATAGCCTGGATACAGTGTGTGTTGGGAAGATGTTTCCATTAGCAGGAGAGACCGGAATTGGAGGGAGCAGCAGTAGAGTCATGGGAAGACCCTTCTGAACCGAGATGAGGAGAAAATTCTTTAGCCAAAGAGTTAATAGTCTATGGAATTCATTACCCAGTTCATTGAGTATACTTAGGACAGAGATACATAAGTTCTTGATTGTCAATGAGATCAAAGATTTTGGGAAGAAGGGGTGTGAATGGGGTTGAGAAGCTTATTAGCCATGATTGAATGGCAGAGCAGAATTAATGAGTTGAATGCCCTAATTTCTGCCCCTATGTCTTTTCATCTGATGTTCTAAGTGCTGGCAGATGGGAATGGTTTAGTTTGGAGAACTTGGTCAGCATAGACTGGTTTGATCAAAGAGATTCTTTCTGTGTTGTGTGACTCTATGATTCTATGACTATAATTCTTGACAGATTGGAGGTTATGGCCAGCTCAGTACATTTGGGGTTTGAAGACTGACTGGTGTCTGAGCTCCCATTGCAATACAAACCACACAAGTTCTGACTCCTCTCATTCTGCTTCTGGATACCAGAATGCAAAAGTGTTTGTAGGTGCATGAACCGTGAAAGCAAACATAATGAGTGATGTCATTCATCTCTTCTTTCTTTTCCCCTCTTTAGCTTCACAAGCTGTTCTGTATTCTCCAGTTAATTGGTATCGCTCTGCATGTTGTTCTGTTAAGAAGAAAGGATTCTTTAATTTTAGAAATTAAGATCTGTATAAAATCAATATTTATACATGTCTGCTGGTGTTACATTTGAAGTATTTCATATGTTTTGACAGAGCTGACCACCAACATTATGTTACCCAGGAAGAGATCACCAAGTTCTAGTACAATCTGATTAGGGACCAATAATAAAATTAAGAAATTCTTGGAGAGACATTGCAGGACTGGCAGCATGTGGAGATAGGAGGGTTAATGCAGCATTTCGGAGATTTTACTCCGAAATTTGAAATTTGTGAGGATGGGCGTGTGAGGATGAAGTCTTTTGTCAAGAATCTATATCTCCTGGGTGTAACACCCGAACAGGAGTCTCTCCTTAATGCCCATTGTCAGTGCAAGAGTTGTAGGAGACTGTGAAGCAGCTCCAGAGCCGAAAGGCGCCTGGTCCTGATGGACTTCCCAGTGAATTTCACAAGGAATTTATAAACATACTGTCAGGACCAATGCTCAGCATGTTTGACAATTCGCCCAGTCGGGGTCTCCTTCCACCATCTTTAATGGAGGCTCATATCTCTCTTATTCTTAAAAAAGAAATGGTCTTAGAGGATTATGATTCCTATAGGCCCATCTCACTTTTGAATGTTGATTTCAAAATCCTATCTAAGACTCTTGCACTAAGACAAGAAACTGTATTGCCTTCTATTATTAGGGAGGACCAGACGGGCTTCATTAAGGGCCACAGATCATCTAATAATGTCAGGAGGTTACTCAATGTGATCCAAGCATGTCAATAATAATCTGTACAGGGATTGGTGATCTCTCTAGATACAGAAAACGCATTTGACCGGGTCGAGTGGCCATACCTTTTTTATGGTTTGGAACAGTTTAGCTTGGGTAAAGTCTTTATCAGAGGGATAAAGCTTCTTTATAGTGACCCTCTTGCCATGGTTATCACCAATAGTGTGTGGTCAAGCAATTTTAATATTTTTAGGTGCAATCGACAGTCCCCTCTTGCCATTGCTTTTTACATTGGTGATTGGTCCGCTGGTGGAGGCAGTACATAGGGATCCCAAAATATCTGCTCCAGAAGTGGGAACGAAGTCACATCAGATCACATTGTATGCAGTTGACGTTTTTTTTGGATTCGATTCCCTACTGTGTGGAAACAGGCTATTTGACCCAACAGGTCCACACCAAACCTCCATAGAGTAACCCACCCAGACACATTTCCCTCTACCCTAACACCATGAGCAATTTAGCATGGCCAATTCAACTGACCTGCACATCTTTGGACTGTGGGAGGAAACCCACATAAACACGGGGAGAATGTGTAAACTCCACAGGGAGAGTCATCCGATACAAGAATCGAAACTAGGTTCCTGGCACTATGAGGCAGCAGTGCTAAGTACTGAGCCACTGTGCCACTCCTTGTTACCTTTTTGTCAAAGCCAATAGTTTTGGTACCTGATCTGATACAATGTATCAATTTGATTGGTGTTTTTTTCAGGCTACAAATCAACTTTATGAAATCGGAAGCCATGCCTATAGGTAGTATCCTGAAAATCCCTGGTCTTGAGGGTGTTGTGGGTTTAATTATCAGCCTCGGAGTCAGAGTCGGGGTTTAATGACAGAGTTTATAGTACAAGAAAATACCAGAGATCTAGGGAGAGAAAGACTCCAATCTGGTCAGCTGTGAGTCTTCTCTCATCCCGGAGCACATGTCAAGATACTTGTATACAGTTTGTGATATAATAGGTCAGTGATGAGGTTACTGTCTCTGTAACATGATTTGTTTATTGTAAACATTGCAGAATTGTTAATAGATTCGGTGCAGTTATTGTTAGTTCCAGCACAACCTTTGTTAATTTCAGCTTGGCCATTGTCAATTTCAGCACAGACATTGTCAGTTTCAATGTCTGCATGGAAATCCATTGCTGTAGTAATGGACTGTAATCACTCTTCCTGAGAAGGACAATTATTGCAGCCTTGGCTATTATCACTCTGTATTGATTCTGTATCAGACTGTTAGCATTTCTATCAAAGGTGTTGGCTGGACCCAGACACTTCAGCAGGTAGTATTCACTACTCATGTGAATTCTCTCCCTTATCTGCCTTAAACTAATCAACTAAGTTGTGAGTGCATTGTGCTGCTATTCTGGTGGCCCCAGGCAGTGTCTGTGTTTGTTCTGCTGTTTCTCTCCATATTTTGGTTTGGCCGCCATCATGTGTGTAAAGTGGCCAACTTATGGCTCAGCGGCCATCTGGTGTGTCCATGTGCTGAATGTCACCCTGCCCTGTGCCATCTCCACTTCAAGAATGAATCTCAATTTTCCTTTCAGTAGTCTTGGAGGGGTTTCTTTCCTTAGGTATATTCATTACTCCCATTTTTGATCGATTATTAAAGTTAATTTTGTCCATTTATTTGACAGAATCAAACAAGATCTTCGAAGGTGGAAGGCACTTCCGATTTCTTGGTTGGGTTGGATGCCCCTCATTACAATGGATATTCTTCCCCACCTATTATACCCTGTGTGAATGCTCCCTTTGATCTTTACTAGGCAAACATTCAGGCGACGGAACAGTTGGTTCAGTTCTTTCATTCGGTGTTGTGGGGAAAGTCAACAGCCTCGGAGTCAGAGTCGGGGTTCAATGACAGAGTTTATTGTACAAGGAAATACCAGAGCTCCAGGGAGATAAGGACTCCAACCTCACAGTGGTCAGCTGGGAGTCTTCTCTCATCCCGGAGCACATGTCTGGAGGGATAAGCACCATAAGTGAGCCCTTATTAAATTAACTAAATTGTAGCTATACAACAGTCTGGGAGGAGTGGACCTCCTGTGTATTAAAAACTATCATTTAAGCTCACTGTTATCTTCCATGAGTGACTGGCCCTATGGGGATCCTCTCTCACTATGGTTAGACATCTAAGTGTCTCAGGCAAGGTGCCCCCTTACTCACTTATTGTTCTTGGACAAAATGAGGACAGTTAAGGAATATTGCCATTACCCAATAGTAATCAATACTGTTAAAGCATGGAGGGCAATGCAGCAGAGGAAAGCAAATATTGCTAAAACATCATTTCTTATACCCATAATTGGGATGCTGGGTTTTCATCCAGGGATGATGGGCTCAGGGTTTAAACTTTGGGCAGCTTGGGTGGGGGGGGGGGAGCTGCCTTGCCTGGGTGACCAATTTGAGGGGGACATATTGATGCCTTTTGACCAGTGAGCTCCGAGCTACCTAGTAGGGACATTTTCCAGCTTTTGTTTCAAATCAGGGACTTCATTCAGTAAAGAACTACACTCCTAACTGAATCTTATTGATCCAATATGGAGAAGAGTTCCAAGAACATGCTTTCTTTACCGCCTGTAGGGAGGGGGCTCCTCAACGAGACTGAGTAACTTTGGAAGGTATGGGAGAGGGAGCTGGTCATTGAGATCTCCTCGAAAACCTGGAAGGATATCTGGGAATACTCAAGAAGGATCTCGAATTGCAATAGGACCCATGCCTTGCAATTGAAGATTCTCCACAGGGTCCACTCAGTCCATGATCGCTTCTCACAATTTAAAGTGGGGTATCATCAACAGGTCCCAATGAGTACTGTAATCTCACTGACTGTCTCTGGTCCTGCCACAGGCTCTGGGCATACTGGAGGGCTGTGGTAGGTGAAATAGAGAGGGTCTTGCAGACAGAGGTGTAGATGGACCCGATATCTCGTTTTGCTGGCCTAGCTAATGTATTTCCTTTACACCCGCACAAAAAAAATCTTTTCAGTATCCTCACTTTTTGTGCAAGGAAAAATCATTCCGTTAGGGTGGTTGCCTGAAAATCCCCCAGGGTGGTCGGACTGGCGTAAGCTAGTCATTGAGCACATCCCTTTGGATTTTCTCACAAGTATGGTGCACCATAAAACAGAATTTCTATGGAACAAGGCAGTCTTTTTTGGATTACCTGGGCACAGATTTGTCTGCCACGTTGATAAGGGCTTTCATATCACCATGACGATTGTGCATTATGAATCGAACACCCAGAGAGGAAGAGTTATGAACATATGAATATGTATAAATTAATACTCTCGATGGTCAACAGCTATTGTTTTGTCTCAATAAGCTGTATTACTACTATCATTTGTTAGTTAGTAATTAGTTGTTTGTTGTTACTTATTTATTTATGTATTTAATTTTATATATATGTGTATATTACACACATATTTATACACAAATGTGTTTTCTCATTGTACAGTTTTGAATTGTCTTCTTTTGGATTTGTGGTAATATTTTTCTAAAAAATCTTTTTCAACAAAAATACATATTTTAAAAAGTGAATTTAGTTCCTTTATCAGTTTCAGTCAACAAGGACGTCAAGGAGAATGACAATGAAGTCTTGTTTGGGAATTATCAACAACAAAATGTCGAGGAAATGGCTAAGTGGGTCCCTCAAGGACATTGGATGTTCTGTGACACCAGAGGACATTCAAGAAGAAATGTGGAGCTTGGAAAAGACAAAGTTTGAGAGAAATAAAAGTCATACTTTGAGGCATCTCATTAGAATTCCTTGAATCATAAGCTAAGATATTATTACTATTAAGACAGTGATCACTTAGAAATCAGTATATAAAGACCAACTTTAATCACAAGTCTGTGAACTGTTTCAGAAGCCAACTTAAAATAGGCAAAGGAGGAAAATTCACCCTCAGCAGAGTCAGTGAAATGAAATTCTAGTCTCTCAAACAAGGTCCACGTAGATTTTGTTTGCTTTTCAACGATCGTTCAATCAGAGCCCAGGGAAATTTCAGAACCTTTTTAAACTCTTCCCTGAAATTCCTCTGGGTAGCTGCATAAATACATGTGTTTGTGCAGGAATTCAAATGTTTTATCATCGCTCCGCACTCAGTGGCGATATATGCAGGGGATGTACGATCTCCTCGATAGTAAGTTGTGTTTGTTAGTTTTGTTGTTACAAAGCTCACATTTGCTGTCAGCCACAACAATATAAAACTGCCTGATATCGTGAAGAGTAAAATGATGGATTTCCTTCGATTCTCCATCACTGAATCTCTCTCATTCTCATGTGTGTGACCCCGGAGAGCTCTATGGGCTCTTGTGGCCACTAGAACATATCTCACTGTCAAAGAATTTAACAAAATGATTAAGATGAATGGGAGCCAAACACGCCAAATGCCATGAAACCAGATGAAAGCTACTCCAAATGTTGAGGAAAAAAATACCAAATTTCCCCGACAGCCCCATCGCATTTTGTTAATTATGTGTTCATGTTCATATGCAAACCAAACAGTAATGTTCTTTATAAAGATCAGGATAGTGAATATTGTTAATACCATAGATGCTGATCTTTTGGTGCAATCTTTTGCTTTCAACCGCTGGTGGCAGATAATTATAAAACGGTCAAACGTGAAAGAGACAGTAAACCAAACGGATAAATCAAGGTTGACAACAGTCATGTACAAAATGAAAATGCACACAGGAGTGTGCGACAGGAATGAATGTGCGACAGGAATGAATGTGGAAAATGATAACTGAAAATAAAGTACACCATTATATTGATGATTAAAACCAATAGATTTGCTGCTGCCATGGCCATCATGTAGAGAGAGATGCACTTTGAAAAACCACACTTCCCTTGGGACAGAATTATAATTGTTATTAGGTTCACTGTGAGAAAGCAAAAGAAGAGAGTTTCAGTACCATGATCTAAAATGTATTTTTGTAAACAAGCAATATTAAACAACAAGAATGTATTCCATTGAAAATCAAAAAAAGTCAGTATGTAAGCTCCATCCACAACTTACCCTGAAAGTTAAGGACAGTGATTTTATTCATTCATCAGACCTGGGTATTTCTAACTAGGCCAACAAGTATTTCCGATTTCAAGTTGACCAGAGAACATTTCAGAGTTCAACATTTTACTGTGGGTGTGGAGTCAATGTAGGCCAGACCCAATAATGAGGGAAGATTTCCTTTTCTGAGGGAAGTCAGTGAAATAGATGGGAATTTTATTTTTTAGAAATGACATTGGTTATATGGCCACATTTAGGTTCTCTTTTTAAAATGATGGATATTTATTGAATTCAGATTTTCCCAGCTGCTATGGTGTCATAGAGAGCCATGACCCCAGAACATTAGCGTGAGATTTTGGATTTCTAATTGAATCATATTGTCAGTGTACCATCACCACCATAAGTTAAGCTTGAGGTTATATTAGTGTTACAATGAATTAAAGCACAGTGGAGACTTGGGAATCTTTTAACATCCAGCTGAGGCCACCAAAAATTGATAACAATGGAAACAACAATATGAATGTAAACAAACTATGAATATAATAGTAGATGCTCATGGCCTTCAAAGGGATATCAAAGAAAAAGAATAACTAAATTGTATGTTCGTCCCTTCGCAAGAAGGTACCATTCAAATTTCTGTAGATATGACCAAATGGTGGAGATATTCAACAAACATCTTGCGTCTGTCTTTACAATAAATTTTTCATACCAAAAATAAGAAAGAACCTAGTGCCTATTAAGAGTAAGGAAATTAAACAAATTAATATCATCTGGGCAACCTTAAGGAAGTAGAATTAGGGCTTGCTGAGTCAAGGGTAGTAACATGGATAGAGGATTAGGTATGCACAGTGTCACCACTGGTTCACCTGTTTTAAATTCAGGTTATTTATTGAATTCAAATTTCTCCACCTGGGGAAGGAAGAGTAAGAAAAAATGGTGCATTTTATGTTGGCAGATCATGACAAGTTGAGTGCTGCAAGACTCAGTGCCTTCACCTCAGGGATTTACAGACTACATTAAAAAGTATTCGGGAGTAATGTATCTAAGTCTGTTGACAATACAAAGCAGAGTGGAAATGTAAGCCACAAGGAGAATTCAGAAAAACTGCAGAGAAACTAAGACAAGTCAATTGAGTAGACATCAACATGGCAGTTGGAGTATTAAGAAGGGAAGTTTGAGGTTATTCACTTTAGTCATAAGAATAGAAATTCTGAATATTTGTTTAAAAGGCATGACCTGTATTTTCAGAGAGACCTGTATTTATAAGTAAAAAAAAAACGCACAAAGTCAGTCAAAGTAAAATATTTTTGATATTGGAAAGGTGGAGTGAATTTGGCCAATATCCCCCAAAGTTTAGAAGATTGGGCAGATTGTTTGATAAAACATTCAAGATTCTGAAGGGAGTTATCCATGATCGATACATACTGGAAGGTATTCCCATTGACTGGGCAATCTAGTATATATGAACACAGTCTCAGACACAGACACAATAATTTAGGAAGCAGATGAAAAATTGCTTATCAAATGATTGCCAATTTATGCAAATTTGTATTCCACAAGAATGTGGACATTCTATCACTGGCTGAACAAGATAGATCTTTGGTTCCTCAGGCAATCTAAGGATGTAGGGAATGGTGGGAAAGTGGAATTGAAACCCAAGATCAGTTATGATCACTTTGAATGTGTGAACAGGCTCAAAGGGCAGTATGGTAAGGTCCTGCTCCTATCTCTTGAGTTCTTATTAATCTAATTTCAACAAATTTTGAGATACAGGTTATGAGAATTTTACTGATTCCATGCAAACATCAACACAGCAGTGTGAGAAAAATCATTATTGCAGCCATCATGTGGAAAATCTGCCCACACATTCATCTTACAGCTCTATGTTGGCATTAAATGACAGGATGGTCCAACAATCTCAGCATTCATTACACTAAATAAAAATTCTTGCACACAAACATGCCCATTATAACATCTATAAGATTATCAGATTAAAGAAACATGGAAAACGAGAGCAAGAGGTTCATGAGTTGGCTCTGACAACTATTAAAGGTGTAACACAGTCACACAGAAATGTGTCACACCATTGAACAAGGAGGTAGAACAGGGAAATATTTATCCTGATTCACAACAAGCCGATTACAGCAACTCACCAGGGACACCAATAGCTGAGAGAATCGGGTAGTAACTCTCTTTCACAAACAGAATAATTGGAGGCTGCTCCATTCTGAATACTGTCCAAGCTGAAAGTGTGTGACTAGAGCATGGCTGATACATGGGCAGGAAATTCTCTATTTATTCACACATCAATCCTCCAGTGAGTCAGACAGATTACTTCATTAGGGACATTAGCCACAGTGGTTCAACAAATAAAATCAAATTCCTTTCTATTTGTCTAATGTTGTAGCAGATAAAACATTTGAAAGTGAAATTTAACAATTTGACAAAGCACCTGCAAAGAAACAATTGTTCACAAATATGAATTGGAATCTGTCATTATTGTTTTTTTTAGATTAGATTACATTACAGTGTGGAAACAGGCCCTTCGGCCCAACAAGTCCACACCGACCCGCTGAAGGACAACCCACCCATACCCCTACATTTGCCCCTTACCTAACACTACGGGCAATTTAGCAAGGCCAATTCACCTGACCTGCACATCTTTGGATTGTAGGAGTACACCGGAGCACCCGGAGGAAACCCACGCAGACACAGGGAGAACGTGCAAACTCCACACAGTCAGTCGCCTGAGGTGGGAATTGAACCCGGGTCTCTGGCGCTGCGAGGCAGCAGTGCTAACCACTGTGCCACCGTGCTGCCCACAAATAAAAACGGAGGTACTTGCACATAGAAGACCCCGACGAGGATGGGATTCGAACCCACGCGTGCAGAGCACAATGGATTAGCAGTCCATCGCCTTAGCCACTCGGCCACCTCGTCCTACCATTGTGATGGTACCATTTCTGTTCATACAGGATTGCTCGAGACAGATCCCTAATAGTTGTCACCCTGACTCTGCTCTTGACTTATCTGTAATGTCCCAATCCTTCACTCCCACAATTGAGCATATTCTACCAGGATTAATGGCATCATATATTTACACTGGACGTCACCATGTTATTGCAGTATTACTTATACATTACTTTGGCAGTAATATTAACTGTGTTACTCCAGTACAAGTTGCATTGGCATGACTGTATTACTCTGGTACTCGTGACATGGACACTCAAGTTAACTTTGTTACTCCAGTACAAAGTATACCTTACATTTACACTTGAATTGACTCTTCAAGCATCACATTGGTTAGCACTTAGGCCAGGGACCTGGATTCAATTCCACCCTCAGGTGACTGTCTGTGTGGAGTTTGTACATTCTCCCTGTCTGCATGGGTTTCCTCCCACAGTCACAAAGGTGTGCAGGATAGGCGAATTGGCCGTGCTAAATTACCCATAGTGTTGATGGATGTGTAGGTTAGGTGTATTGGCCATGGGAGATGAAGGGATGGGACAGGAGGATGTGTCTTTCGAGGATTGATATTGATTTGTTAGGCCAAATGGCCTGTTTCCTCACTGGAAGAATTCCATTGTGTTACTACAGGATTAATTTTACTTACACATTCTGGATTCAATCAAAGAGCAGGCGAACCAGACATGGTATTGTCCAACAAATTTGAATTAATTAATGACTTCATAGGAGGGATGACATGAAGCAGCATTGGATATAAGATGATTGAAATTTGCATTCAGTTGAGAGAGAGAATAGTGCAATCAAGACTTGAACGAGGATAACATGAGATCATACTCAGACCTTTGAGTACCGCAGTTGAAACCTTATGTTCAGGTTGTACAGGGCGTTGGTGAGGCCACCTTTGGAGTACTATGTCAATTCCATTTGCAATCTTAAAAAAAAGGATATTGTTAAACTGGAGAAGATTCAGACGAGATGTGCAGGATGTTGCTGGGAATAAAATGTTAAAGTTATAAGGAGAGCATTGAAGTGTGTGAGTTTGAATGGTGACCTTGCATAGGTTAATAAAATCATGAGGGGTAAAGATAAGGTGAACGACAGTTTCCTTTCTCTGGGGGTCGGGGATTTCAAGATGTCGGGGCATGATTTTATGGAGAGGAGAAAGGTTCAAATACGATGAGAGGCTATTATTATAGACAGAGGAAGTTTAGTCTGTCTAAAATAGATTTGTGTGTGGAATGAACATCCAGAGGGCGTGGCAGATGTGGGTATAGTTAAAGCTTTTAAAAGATGTTTAGATAAGTACATGAATAAGAAATGTTTGGAGGGATGTGTGTCAAACCCAGACAGGTGGAACATGTTCAGTTTGGGACTGGTTGTACCCAAAGGATCTGTTTCCGTGTTGTGTGACTCTTTGATTCTATGACTCTATGATTCTTGCGAGATTGGAAGATATGGCCAGCTCAGCGCAGCTACAGTCTCAGCTTCCATTGCAATTCAAACTACACAAGTTCTGACTCCTGTCATCCTCGCTGTGGACAGCAAAGTGCAATGCTGTTTGTAGCTGCATGAACTGTGAAAGAAAACACAAGTGACATAATTCATCAATTCATTCTTTTCCCCTCATTAACACTGCAAGCAGTTCTGTCTTAGAGTCACAGAGATGTACAGCACAGAAACAGAACCTTCAGTCCAACCCGTCCATGCCGACCAGATATCCCATCCCAATCTAGTCCCACCTGTTAGCACCTGGACCATATCCCTCCAAACCCTTCCTATTCATATACCCATCCAAATGCCTCTTAAATGTTGCAATTGTATCAGCCTCCACCACTTCCTCTGGCAGCTCATTCCATACACGTACCACTCTCTGTGTGAAAATGTTGCCCCTTAGGTATCTTTTATACCTTTCCCCTCTCACCCTAAACCTATGACCTCTAGTTCTAGACTCCCCGACCCCAGGGAAAATACTTTGCCGATTTACCCTATCCATGCCCCTCATAATTTTGTAAACCTCTGTAAGGTCACTCCTCAGCCTCTGACGCTCCAGGGAAAACAGCCCCAGCCTGTTCAGCCTCTCCCTGTAGCTCAGATCCTCCAACCCTGGCAACATCCTTGTAAATCTTTTCTGAACCCTTTCAAGTTTCACAACATCTTTCCGATAGGAAGGAGACCAGAATTGCATGCAATATTCCAACAGTGGCCTAACCAATGTTCTGTACAGTTGCAATCTCTCAACTCCTGCACTCAATTCTCTGACCAATAAAGGAAAGCATACCAAATGCCGCCTTCACTATCCTATCGACCTGTGACTCCACTTTCAAGGAGCTATGAACCTGCACTCCAAGGTCTCTTTGTTCAGCAACACTCCCTAGGACCTTATCATTAAGTGTCTTAGTCCTGCTAAGATTTGCTTTCCCAAAATGCAGCACCTCATATTTATCTGAATTAAACCCTATCTGCCACTTCTCAGCCGATTGGCCCATCCGATCAAGATCCTGTTGTAATCTGAAGTAACCTTCTTCACTGTCCACCACACCTCCAATTTTGGCATAAACTGCAAACTTACTAACTCTACCTCTTATGCTCACGTACAAATCATTTATATAAATGAAACAAAAATGCATCCAGCACCGACCCTTGTGGCACTCCACTGGTCACAGACCTCCAGTCTGAAAAACAACCCTCCACCACCACCCTCTGTCTTCTACCTTTCAGCCAGTTCTGTATCGAAATGGTGAGTTCTCACTGTATTCTAAGAGATCAAACCATGCTCACCAGTCTCCCATGGGGAACCTTGTCAAACGCCTTACTGAAGTCCATATAGATCACACCTACCACTCTGCCCTCATCAATCTTCTTTGTTACTTCTTCAAAAAACTCAATCAAGTTTGTGAGACATGATTTCCCATGCACAAAGCCATGTTGATTAACCCTAATCAGTTCTTGCCTTTCCAAACACATGAACATCCTGTGCCTCAGGATTCCCTCCAAAAGCTTGCCCACCATTGACATCAGGCTCACTGGTCTATAGTTCCCTGGCTTGTCCTTGACACCCTTCTTAAACAGTGGCACAATGTTAGCTAACCTCCAGTCTTTCGGCACCTCACCTGTGACTATCGATGATACAAATATCTCAGGAAGAGGCCCAACAATCACTTCTCTAGCTTCCCACAGAGTTCTAGGGTACACCTGATCAGGTCCTGGGGATTTATTCACCTTTATGCATTTCAAGACATCCAGCACTTCCTCTTCTGTAATATGGACATTTTGCAAGGTGTCAGCATCTATTTTGCTACTTTCTATATCTTCCATATCCTTTTCCACAGTAAATACTGATGCAAAATACTCATTTATTATCTCCCCCATTTTCTGCAGCTCCACACAAAGGCTGCCTTGCTGATCTTTGAGGGGCCTCTGAATTAAATTACTTTTCAGTTTAACAACCTGTTCAGTCATGAGAACTGGAATGTTATTGGTGACCATACTGTTGCTACGTAAAGAAGAAGGGATTCTTTACTTTTAGGAAGTAACATTTTCCTGAAATTAATGTTTATTCATGTGTGTAGATGTAATGTGTTACATGTGAAGCAATTCACATATTACGCCTGAGCTGCCCACCAACATGATGTTACCCAGGAAGAGATCACCAAGTTATATTTCAATCTGATTAGGGACCAGTAACAAAAACAGAAATTGCTGATAAAACTTAGCAGCTCTGGTAGATTACATCGGAAGAAAGTCGAGATAACATTTCAAGTCTAGTGCCACTTCATCAAAACTGTCAGTAGTTTGGAAAAAGTGTTTTTTATACTGAAGCTGATCTGGGAGAGGAAGTGAAGGGGAGAGGTGAGTGGAAATGTGGAGACAGAGCTCAGGGAGAGAGAAATACAAACAGGGGAGGTAAATAAGGAGATCATGCATGGTAGACCAGGGCAGAAGGCAACCTGAATAAATAATAACAAGAGCTAACAGTGAGAAAATGGGTTAGCTGCACTGAAAGCACACAAAAAAATAATGGGCCTTGGAGTGTGTGGGATTGGTGGCTGTGCTAACAACAGCCCGTTTCATAATAGGACCAGCTGTGGGCTAGGAAAAGAATCATGGAAAGAGGGAATCAGACAGTAAAGATATGAATTCGACATTACATCTGAGAGGCTGTGAGGTGGTAAAGTGAATATTTAGAGATTGATCTCCAAGCATGTGCTGAGCTTCACTGGAATACTAAACTCAGCCTGAGATAAAAGTGCTGGCCAGGGAACAGGGTGGTGTGTTTAAGTGACAAGAAACTAGAAGCACAGGGTCAATATCCAGCATCCTTAGTTCTTTGTTTCATTTTATGGAGCAGTAAACTTTACTTGTAAAGTGAACACTGCATTTACTAAGAGAATAAAGTCACAATATTCCATGGTCTTGAGCAAATGTAGCAGTTCACTCTACAACATGAGCATGAATGCAGTCTACAGTCCATGGACAACGTGTTCCTAACATCCCAAATTGAAATGTGGTACACGTGGATAATATCCTATGATTGAACACATCACAACGCACATCACATAGTAAATGCTTCCAGGACAGATCCCATGGATATCACAGCAACTCCACTTAATTGCGGACAACAAGGTGGATCATCAAATATCACTAAACTTCACAATGATTCGCACTGTTTTTTTTAAGAGCCTTTCTGTCATCGACAGTCACAACTAACCGCCCCTTTCATTGACTGATCATCCTTCAGTCCTGGGTTCACGTTTCCCTTGTCTCTGAATCTACACTCCAATCCTTACTCACAGGGACAGCTCCAGCTTTTCACCTGCAGCTCGCTGCATCAAATACCTGGTTCCTGACTTTCTCAGTTGTATGAAACAATTACTACTTATGGGATTTTTCAATGCCCCAGCTCTCAGGGGGCTGAAATGCTCTGAGGATTAATCTGAGCAATACCACCTTCTTCACACAGTTTCCCACCAACATAATCCAGAAACTTCCCTTACCACTTTAGGGCAGCATGGTGGTTCAGTGGCTCAGAGCTCTGAGCTCAAAAACTGCATGAATTTATGTAAAACTCTGTTATCTCACTTTTTAGATTAGAATCAATCTAAACATTATGGCATAGACAGAGAACACAAGGGCCAACACCTTCAACATATTGTCTAGCTATCACCATTGTTAACAGCTAACCCGAGAATGCAACTTTTAAAAAAAAGGTTTTGTGATTTACACATGAAAGAAGTGAAACTATCACTGTATTCTAACAGATGAAAGGCTTAATAGACAATCAATTTTTCAATGCATAATTTCAGTTACATCACACTGTAAATTTTTGCTATAAATTCTGTATGACAATTGAGCCCTCCACTATCACCTGATGAAGGAGCGTCGCTCTGAAAGCTAGTGTGCTTCCAATTAAACCTGTTGGACTATAACCTGGTGTTGTGTGATTTTTAACTTTGTACACCACAGTCCAACACCGGCATCTCCAAATGTGACCTAATCATTCACTATACTGTGATGTCAGGAAAGCAAGTGTAAATAGCAAAGTCATCAAGCTCACTCTGTTAGAGGGCGCTAGCATTTTCAAGATAACACACAAAGTCAAACTTCTGGAAATCAGTTCCTTTAACAGTTTCAGTCTTTGAGAATGTCAGCTTAGTCTTGTTTGGAAATTACCAACAATAAAATGTCAAGGAAATAGATAAGTACTTGCCTCAGCAATAACTACAGTTTCTTCTCCGGAGGCAAATGCCGAAAGTTATAAGTGTGACCTCATCCAGATATGCAAATTACATCTTCATGCATGATTGTGTCACAACTGGATTAGTTTCCTTATCATGTCAGATCATTCTGTCTGGTCTGGAGTATTGTTAATGAAAAAATGTAGGGCTCAGAGGACCGGAACCAGTAAGGCTTATAAATAAGCTCCAATTCATCTGGTATATTTTAAAATGGTGTTCCAGTATACACTGCACATTTATTCCCAACTATCTCCAGTATTCCTTTTGCTGCTTGTTCCCTCTGGAAAGCAGATTCCTCAAGGACTTGGGATGTTCTGTGACTCAGAGAGCATTCAAGAAGAAACGTGCAGCTTCGAAAAGACAAAGTTGAAGACAAATGAAAACCACACTTTGAGGCATCTCATTAGAATTCCAAGGGTCAAACACTCAGTTATTACTACTAAGTCAGTGATCACTTAGAAATCAGTAAATAATCAGTTAATCACAAGCCTGAGAATTGCCAACTTAAAATAGCCAAAAGAGGAAAGTTCAGCCTCAGCAAAGTAGGTGAAATGGAATTCTAGTCTCTCAAACAAGGTCCAGGTTGATGTTGTTCATTTTTCAATCAGTGCCCAGGGAAATTTCAGAACCTTCTTAAACACTTCCCTGAAATTCCTCTGGGTAGCTGCATAAATACACGTGTTTGTGCAGGAATTCAAATATTTTATCACTGCTCTAGACTCAGTGGCGATATACACAGGAGATGTACGGTCTCCTCAATAGTAATTTATGTTTGTTAGTCTTGTCATTACAAAGCTCACATTTGCTGTCAGCCACAACATTATAAAACTGCCTGATATTGTGAAGAGTAAAACGATGGATATCTTTCGGTTCTCCATCTCTGAATCTCTCTCATCATGTGTGTGACACCGGAGAGCTCTGCAGGCTCTTGTGGCCATGACAACACATCTCACTGTCAAAGAATTTAACAAAATGATGAAGGTAAATGGGAGCCAAACATGGCAGATGCTGTTAAACCAGATGAAAGCCACACCAAAAGTTGAGGAAAGAAAGGCAAAATTTCCCTGATAGACCCATCGCATTTTGTTAATTACATGCTCATGGTCATACGCAATTATGAATAGTAATATTCTTTATAAAGATCAGGATAGAGAATGTTGTAATAATGATGGATGTTGTTCTCTTAGTGCAGTGTTTTGCTTTGAACCTCTGGTGGCAGATAATTATAAAACGGTCAAATGTGAAAGAGACAGTGAACCAAATGATCAAATCAAGGCTGACAAGTCATGTACAAAATGAAAGTACACACAGGAGTCTGAGACAGGAATGAATGTGGAAACTGATAACTGAAAATAAAACACACTATTATATTGATGATCAAAACCATTAGATTTGTTGTTGCCATGGCTACCATATAGAGAGAGATACACTTGGAAAGACCACACTTTTCTCATGAGAGAATTACAATTGTTATCAGGTTCACTGTGACAAAAGAAAAGCAGTGAGTAGAAGCACCACGATCTAAAATATATTTTTGCAAAAGACAACATTAAGCATTTAAAGAATCAATTCACAATGTTCAACAGGAATACGTTCCATTGAAATTCAGAAACCCAGTAAGTTAAGGACAGTGATTTTATTCATTCATTAGATGTGGGTATTTCTAACTAGGCCAGCAAGTGTTCTCCATTTCATATTGACCAGAGAGCATATCGGAGCTCACCATTTTACTGTGGTTGTGGAGTCAAATGTAGTTCAGACCTGATAATGATGGAGCATTTCCTTTTCTAAGGGAGATTTGTAAAATAGCCAGGATTTTTTAAATAGAAAAACAACATTGCTTGCATCATCAGCATTAGGTTAGATTGTTTTTTCCAGATATTTAATGAATTCAAATTTCCCCAGCTTTGATGATGGGATTGATACCCGTGTCTGCAGAACAGCAGCTAAGGTTTTGGATTTCTAATCTAATAATTTTGCCAGTATACCATCACCTCCGCTAAGTGTATCATGAGGTTATGTTAATGTTGCAATGAATTAAAGCACAATGGAGGATTGAGAATCTTTTAGAATCCAGCAGAGGTTACCAAAAGTTGACAAAAATTTAAAAAATAGAATATAATAACAGATGTTCATGGCCTTCCAAGGCTTGCCAAAAGAAAGAGAGTAGCTAAACCAAATGTTACTCTCTCACTACAAATCACAGTACAAATTGTTATGATGTGGAGGGATATTGAGCAAACATTTTTTATTCATCTATGCAAATCAATGTTTCATACCAAAACTAAGGTAACCTAGGGCCAATTAAGTGCAAGGAAATTAGACAAATTAATATCAGCTGGAGAACGTTAAGGAAGTAAAAATAAGATTTCATGAATCAAGGATAATACTTTAACATGGATATAGGATTGGACATGTACAGAAAGGGAAAATATGCAAAATGAAGAATATTTGCAGACCAGTTTAAGTGGAGTGCTTCAGGAATCAATGCATTGGCCTCAGTGATTTGCAGACTACATTAAATGGAGTCAAAAATTAATGCAACTGGGTCTGATAACAATTCAAAACTGGGTGACAATGTAAGCTGCAAGGAGAACTCAGAGAACCTGCATAGTGACTGAAACAAGTTAATTCAGTACACAACAGCGTGGCAGTTGAAGAATTTAGCGGGGACATTTCACATTATTCACTTTCATTAGAAGAATATAAACTCTGCAGATTTGCTTCAAAGTCATGAAACTTGTAACTTTTCAGAGGGACCTGTGTGCACTTTTACAAGAAATAAAGGCAGTTAGTAAAAGTGAAATATTTTAAAAATTGGAAAGGCCAAGTCAATTTGAATGACTTCCCCCGAAGTTTAGACAAATGAGGAGGTTGTCTCAGGAAATGTTCAAGACTCTGAAGGGACTTGATAGATAGACATAGAGAGGTATTCCCACTGACTCAGCAATCTAGAATATATGAACACAATCTCAGATACAGGGGCGATAATTTAGGAAACAGCTGAAACATATCCTCATTAAAGGATTGATAACTGATGGAAGTTTTTATTCTACAGCATTGTGAATGTTCTCAGTCAGTCCAGAGATTCTAGGGATGGGTGGGAAAGTGAAGCTGATGCCAAAGATCAGTCATGATAATTTTGAATGACTGAACAGGCTCAAAGGGCAGTATGGTATATTTCTGCTCCTATCTCTTGTGTTGCTATTAATCTAATTTAAATATTTATGGAGACACAGATTGAGAGCATTTTACCTGATTTGATGCAAGTACCAACATAGCAATGTGAGAAACATTATTATTGAAGCCATCATGTCGAAACTCTACAAACACCTTCATCTTACAGCCCAAGGTTGGCACAAAATGACAGGATTATCCAACAATCCTAGCATTCACTGAACTAAACTAAAACCCTCGCACACAAACTTGAACATTATAACATCTGCAAGATTATCAGATTGAGAAATGTGGAAAACATGAGCAAGAGGTTCATGAGTTGGTTCCAATAACTATCAAAGATGTAACACAATTACATTGGGAAATGCATCACATTATTGAACAAGGAGGTAGAACAGGGAGAATACTTATCCTGATTCACAACAAGTGGATGACAGCAACTCACCAGGGACACCAATAACTGAGAGAATTTGGGTAGCTGAGGAGTGACCTTCTTGAACTTTATCAAATTATCAGTGGTATAAGTATAGTGAATGGCAGGCATCTTTTCCCTCGGTTGGGGGAATTTTAAGACTAGAGGGCATATTTTTTAGGTGAGAGGAGAAAGATTTAAAAAAGACATGAGTAACAATATTTTAACACAGAAAGTGCTTTATGTCTGGAATGAATTTCCAGAATAAGTGATGGATGTAAGTACAATTACAACATTTAAAATCATCTCTCCTTTCTTTTTCCATCCTGAACTGTATAAATTGATCTGTTTTCTCTAGTCAGTTGGTATTTCTCTGAAACTAAACTAACTTTTAATTTAAACAACAGATAAATAATGAGAACTGGAATATCATTATTGGCTGAAAAAGCATCTTCTTAAGAAGGGATTCTTTAAATTTAGAAAGTGAGGTTTGTCTATAACCAATACATTGTCATGTGCTTAGGTATACTTTGTTACATGTGAAGCAATTTACATATTATGCCAGAGCTCACCACCAACATAATGTTACCCAGCAAGAGAACACCACGTTGTATTACAATATGATTGGGGATCAATAACAAAAACAGGAAGTGCTGGAGAGATTCAGCATGTCTGCCACATGTGGAGGAAGAAAGCCAATGCAACATTTCAAGTCCAGTGACACTTCATCAGAACTGTTAGTAACGAGAAAACATATTATTTATGCTGAAGCTCAACTGGAGGAGGAGGTGAAGGGGAGAGGTGAGCGGATATGTGTGAGGAATACAAAGTGATGGATGCAAAAAAGGTGCAAAAAAAGCAAGATCAACATTACTTTTGATATTTGAGAGGACCTTTCAGAATTCTAATCACAGCCAGGAAGAAGCTCTTCTTGAACATTTTGGTATGTGTGTTTAAGCTTCTGCCTGATGGAAGAGGTTTGAAGAGATTATAATCTGTATGAGAGGGGTCTTTGATGATATTGGCTGTATTTCTGAGGCAGCGAGAAGTGTCGATAGAGTCGATGGATGGAAGGTTGGTTTGTGTGATGCACCAGTTTGTCTTCACAACTATCTGTCGTTTTGAACGGTCCTGGGCAGAGCAGTTGCCATACCAAGCTGTGATGCATGCAGATAGAATGCTTTCTATGGTGCATCTACAAAAGTTGGTGAGAGTCCTTATGGACATGCTGAATTTCCTTAGCTTCCCGTGTAAGAGGAGGAGGTATTGTGCCTTCTTGCTCATTGCAGCAATGTGATTGGGTCCAGGACAGATTGTTGGTGATCGTCACTCCTCGGAAGTTGACACTCTCGACCATCTCCACCTCAGTTCCATTGAGGTCAATATGGGCATGCCCTCCAATGTGCCTCCTGAAGTCAATGAGCAACTCTTTAGTTTTGCTGATGTTGAGAGAGAGATTGTTACCTTTATATCATGCCACCAAGCACTCTATCTCTTTCCTGTAATCTGTTTCGTCATTGTTGGATATCCAGCCTACAAAGATGGTGTCACCAGCGAACTTGTGGATGGAGTTCAAATAAAACTTGGCCACACAGTCATGAGAGTACAAGGGGCTGAGTACACAGCCTTGTGGGATGTCAGTGTTGAAGGTTGTCGTGGAGGAGGTGCTGTTGCACATCCTCACTGGTTGCGGTCTGTGAGTCAGAAGGCTGATCCAATTGCAGGGAGCAGAGCAGAGACCTAGGTCTCGGAGTCTGGAGTTAGTTTGGTTGGGATTATAGTGTTGAGTGTGGAGCTGTAGTCAATAAGTAGAAGCCTGATGTAAGTCTCCTTCTATCCAGACGTTTCAGGGATGAACGTATGGTTAGGGAGATGATGTCTGCTGTGGACCTGTTGTGCCAGTAGGCAAATTGCAAGGGATCAAGGCAGGCTGGGAGGCCAGAGTTAATGTGGGCCATGACTTACTTCTCAAAGCACTTCATAATTATGGAGGACAGAGCCACTGGGCTTTAGTCATTGAGGCATGTTGCGTGTGTTCTCTTTGGTACCGGGATGATGGTGGTCTTCTTGAAGCAGGTGGAGACTTCAGATTGTGGTAAGGACAGGTTAAAGATGTCAGTGAATACCTCCACCAGCTGGTCCATGCAGGATCTGTGTGTATGGTTGGGGACTCTATCTGGCCCGTCGCTTTCTGTTGTTTCACTCTCAAGAAGGCCGATCTGACACCTGCAGAGGTGACTGAGGGAACAGTTCAATCAGAGGCTGTCAGGGCAGGTGTCACAGTTTCACTGACCTTCCGTTCGAACCAAGTGTAAAATGCATTGAACTCCTCAGGGAGGGATGTGAATTTGTGCACTATTCTGTTCTGCTTCACTTTGTAGCTCATTATTTCGTGCGTGCCTTGCCACAGTTGGCAGGTCTCTGTGTGGTTAGCTTGGATCTCCAACTTTGGTATTGCCTCTTGTCATCTCTAATGGTCTTATGGAGGTCGTCTCTGAATCTCCTGTGAAGGTCAGGGTCGTCTGACTTGAACATTGCATACCTGGTCTTCAATAGGCAATGGATTTCCTGGTTCATTGATGGTTTCTGGATGGGGAACATAATTTCCCCCATTTGTGTTCTTTTTGCCTCTTGTCTCACAGTGTCTACCAACTCCCAGCTGTAACATCTCAGACCTCTGACAACTCCCGGCCTGTGACTCCCAGCTTCTGACAACTCCTGGCCTTACCACAAACACAACAAGGGGTCGTTCTGGATAGGCATAGTGGTCCTCCAGCCTGACATAGTGACCCACCATGGCATCTCCCAGCATGGCATGTCATCCACTCTGCCTGGCATGGTAGTCCTCCGGGTTGGTACGTAGCCTGGCATGGCCTCCGTATCTTCTCCCAGTTAAAGATGTCTCCAGAGTGATCTCCCAGCCTGATGAATGTCAAGGTGAAGCCAGGCAGGGTCTGGAGCCAAGGCCCATTGCAGACTGGAGGCTATGTGTCAGCACGTCTGGGTTCGAAGATTGTTGTTCTAACCTTTCATTTCTGCAATGCTGGACTTTTTATTTCTCTATTGTCTAAGATTTATAACTGAAGAATTTGTACAGGAATATATAGTTTAGGTGCATTAATCAGGGGAAATGTGGAGTAATAGGTTAGGACAATGGGTCTGGGTGGGATACTATTCGGAGGGTCGATGTGGACTTGTTGGGCTGAAGGGCCTGTTTCCATACTGTAGGAATTTTAATTCTAACCAAGGTATCTTTGTTCCAAAATAGCACTGAAATTGGCAAATTATAAACTTTTCACTGTACTCACTTGATTAATTGTGACAATAAAGCAAATTCAATTCAATACGGATTGCCTTCTTTGGCACATAGTCCTCTACACACTTGCTAATGAAGTACATGACAGTGATGGCATACTGATCTAGATTGGCCACTGAGTTATTTGAAAATGGAGCAGTCCACCAATTCAAAGCAATCGCACAGAGCTGATTTCACAGCCTCAGACCAGCACTGTCCTGCTTTTTGTTCTGGGTCCATACATTTTACCTTCTGCATGTGAGCTGGGAGGAGGAACACATTGCTGTGATCAGATTTTCCAAAGTGTGGATGGGTTTTGGAGCATTAGACATTTTTGATGCTTGTGTAGCAATGTCAAGGATATTCAGCCCATGGTTGGACAGGAGAGGTGTTGATGTTAATGTAGCATCCCTTTGATGTTGGCCTGGTTGAAGTCACTGGCTACAATGAATAAGGCTTCAGGGTATTCTTCACAAGGTGAACACTAATGCATTCTACAGTCCATTTGGAATTAACATGTGGAACACAAGGATAATATGCTGTTATTGAACACACCACAGAGCACATCACACAGAAAATGTTTACAGGACAAATCCCATGGACACCTTAGAAATTCCACTCAGATATGAATGACATGGTGGATCATTGAATATCATTAAACTTCACAAATAATCACAATGTTTTGTTTTTCACTTTTGTCAATCCAGCCTTGAAGTGTGCTCTTAAGAGCCTTTCTGTCATTGACAGTCTCAGCGACTGCTCCTGTCATTGACCGATCATCCTTCTGTCCTGGGTTCATGTTCCCCTTGTCTCTGAATCTACATTCCAGTCTTTACTCACAGGGACAGCTCCAGCTTTTCACCTGCAGCTCACTGCATCAAATGCCTGCTTTCACCCTCAGTTCTAACCTTCTCCATTGCATGAAGCGATTACTGCTTCTGGGATTTTTCAATGTCCCTCTCTCAGTGTGCTGAAATGTTAATGTTCTCAGGCTTCTTCTGAGCAATACCACCTCCCTCACACAGCTTCCCACCAACACAATCTAGAAACTCCCCTTCCCACATGTATCAGCTCCTCGAGACTCCTCCAGATGCTTGAAATCACAGGATTAGCTAAGTGCTCTTGACATCTTCCCTGCAGAATAGCTAACAATCTACACTCCAAAGATGAAGTCTCTCCCTCTTCCTTTCCAACTAAACTGCGAACCTGGAACTGCTTCTCAATGACCCCTGAACTGCCCTTAGTGACCAATTAAAAATCTTGCAATGGGCCCTCCATTATCGCATGGCATGGGGACAGAGAGCCAAAACAAACCAAGCATTCTACCCCTGTATTCACAACGTGGTGGCACGGTAGCACAGTGGTTAGCACTGTGGCCTCACAGCGCGAGAGACCTGGTCCTCAGCGCCTCAGGTGACTGACTGTGTGGAATTTGCACATTCCTCCCATGTCTGCGTGGGTTTTCTCTGGGTGCTCCAGTTTCCTCCTGTTTGGGTAAGGTAAATTGGCCATGCTAGATTGCCTGTAGTGTTAGGTGAAGGGGTAAATTTAGGAGAATGGGTGTGGGCTCGTTGGGACGAAGGGCCTGTTTCCACACTGTAAGTAATCTAAACAGAGTGAAATTCATCTATTCTTTTCCTTCTCTAACAGTACAAACTGTCCTGTTTCTCTCATTGATTGTTATTTCTCTGAATTGAGTTTAACTTTAAAGTTTAACAACCTGTTAAGTCACGGGGGCTGAAATTTCATTGGTGCACCCAATGTTATTTTGAGAAGTCGAAGGAATTCTTTAATTTTAAAATGTAAGGTTTGCCTGTCATCAATTTTATTCATGTGTGTAGATATAATTTGTTACAGGTAAAGCACTTCACGTTATGCCAGAGCTGACCACCAGCATGGTGTGACCCAGAAAGAGATCACCATATTATATTGCAATCTGATTAGGGACTCGATAGCAGAATCAAAGGGCAGTATCATGTATTCCTGCTCCTATCTCTTGTGTTCATGCAAATCTAGTATAAACAAATATGGAGACATCATTTGTGAATGTTGTACTGATTCCATGCAAAAGTCAACACAGTATTGTGAGACAAATATATTATTGAAGCCATCATGTGGGAAATCTCACCACACATTTATATTACAGCCCAATGTTGTCACTAAATGACAGGATGGTCCAAAACAGCAAACATTCAGTGCACTAAACTAAAATCCTTGCACACAAACTTGCACATTATCGAATCTATAAGATTACCAGATTGAAGAAACGAGGAACACAAGAACAAGAGGTTAATGAGTTGGTTCCAACAACTATCAAAGGTATGACACAATCCCACAGAAAACATATCACATTATTGAATAAACAGGTAGATCAGGGAGAATATTTATCCTGATTCATAACAAGGAGATAACAGCAATTCACCGGGGACACAAGCAACTGAGAGAATCGGGTAGCAACTCTCTTTCACAAGCAGATTAATTGGAGGTTGCTCCATTCTGAATAGTGTCCAAGCTGAAAGTGTGTGACTAGAGCATGGCTGATACATGGGCAGGGAATTCTCTATTTATTCACACATCAATCCTCCAGTGAGTCAGACAGGCAGCATTATCAGTGATATTCCCTATTGTGATTTAACAAACAAACTCAAATCCTTTTTTTGTTCGTCTAACATTTCAGAAGAAAATGTGTTGAAAATACTATGAAACAATTTGACAGAACAACCTACAATGAAACAACTTTGCACAAATGTAGATTGGAATCTGTCAATATTGTGGTGGTACTATCTCCATTCATGTCGGATTGCTGGAGACAGATTCCCCAATAGCTGTCATCCTGACTCTGCTATTCACTCATCTGTAATGTCCTATTCCTTCTCTACCATAAGTGAGCATATTCTACCAGTATTAGTGGTATCAAATATTTTCACTTGAGTTCACTACACTACTGCACTACTAATTATACATTACTTTGGCAGTAACAACAACTGTGTTACTCCAGCACAAATAGTATCTTGAATTGGCATGACCATGTTACTCTAGTACTAGTGGCAACCTACCTTGACACAAGGGTTAACTGCAATGCTCGAGCGCTCGTGATATCCTGCATTGTTACTGGAGCTGATCATGTTACATCCAGTGCTAATGCTACCCTAAAGTGACATGAGAGTTGATCTTGTTACTCCAGTACTCATGGTAACTTACATTAAAACTAGAATTACTCGTGTTGTTACAGAACACATTTTACTGATACATTCTGGATTCAATGAAAGAACAGGATAAACCAAAAATATTAGTGTATGACAAATTAGGATTAATTAATGAATTTGTAGGAGGGGCAACCTAAAGCAGCAGTGGTCATCATAATATTAAATTTTACATTAATTTGAGAGAGAGAATAGTGGATCAAAGACTAGCATTTTAAACTAAAATGAGTATAATGAGAGATCATAATCACACCTTAAGCATAGGAGTTGGAATGTTATGTTTGAGGTTGGACAAGACATTGATGAGGCCTCTTCTGGAGTGTCCAGTTCTGGTTGCCTTATTATAAGAAGGAGATTATTCAGCTGGAGAAGGATCTGAAGAGATTTACTAGGATGTTTCCAGGAATACAAGGTTCAAGTTATAAGGAGAGGCTGGATATGCTGGGAGATTTTGTGGTGTAGTGCAAGAGTTTGAGAGGTGACCTTGTAGAAGTTTATAAATTCATGACGGGTATTGATAATATAAACAGCAGGTCTCCTTCCCCCAGGCTGGAAGACTTAAAGAGGAGGGAGTGTATTTTTAAGGTGAGAGGAGAAAGATTTTAAAAAGATATGGGGGGGAATGTTTTTACACAGTGTGTGATTTAAGCGTGGAATGAACTTCCAGATGAAATGGTGGATATGGGTAAAATTACAATGTTAAAAGACATTTGGATAAGTACATGAAGAAGAAATGTTTGATGGGGTGTGGACCAAGCGCAGGCAGGTGGAACATATTTAGTTTGGGAAATTTGGTTGACAAGGACTAGTTACTCAGAAAGGTTTATTTCCGTGCTGGATCACTCTATGATCCTATGACTCTATGACTCTTGCTAAATTGGAAGTTATGGCCAGCTCAGTACGCTTGGGGACTCAACCATGGCTGGTGTCTAAGTTTCAAGTGTGTGGTGCTGGAAAAGCACAGCAGGTCAGGCAACATCCAAGGAGTAGGAGAATTGAGTTTCAGACATAAGCCCTTCAAAATGTTGATTCTCCAGCTCCTCGAATGCTTTTCCAGCACCACAATCTCGACTCTGATCTCCAGCATCTGCAGTCCTCACTTTCTCCAGTATCCAAGCTCCATTACAATACAAACCAAACAAGTTTGATTCCTGTCATCCTGGCTGTGGATACCAGAATGCAAAGGAGTTTATAGATGCATAAACCGTGAAAGCAAACACAACAAGTGACATAATTCATCTATTCTTTCTTTTCCCCTCCTGAATGGTAAAAACCATTCTGTTTTCCCTTGTTAATTGGTATTTCTCTGAATTAAGATTAACTTTTAAGTTTAACAATCTGTTAAGTCATGAGAACGTAAATTTCATTGATGACTGTAATGTTGTTTTGTGAAAGAGAAGGGATTTTAATTTTAGAAAATAAGGTTTGTCTACAATCGATGTTTATTCATGTATGTAGATATAATTTGTTACATGTGAAGCAATTGACGTGTTTTGCCAGAGCTGACCACCAAAATTATGTTACCCAGGAAGAGATCACCAAGTTATATTACAATGTGATTAAGGACCAATGACAAAAACAGAAATTGCTGGAGAAAGTCAGCAGGTCTGGCAGCATGTGTAGGAAGAAAGCAAAGCGAACATTTCAAGTCCAGTGGCACTTCATCAGAACTGTTAGCAGCTTGGAAAAAGTACTTATGCTGAAGTGGGTGAAAGGTGAAGAGTTAAGGTGAGGGGATATGGAGACAGAGCTCAGAGAAAGAGAAATGGGAACAGGGTAGGTAAACAAGGAGATATTGGTTGGCAGGACAGGGGAGAAGACAAGCTGTATAAGTGATAATAAGAGCTAAGAGTGAGAAAATAATGGGCCAGGAGTATATTAGAATTGGTGTCTGTGCTCAAAATAGCCCATGTCATAACAGGCCTGGCTGTGAGGTGGGAAAAATCCATGGAAGATGGAATCAGACAATAAAGTCATTCAACCCGATGTTAATTCTGAGAGGCTGCAGGCTCCCAAAGTGAAGAATGATAGATTGTTCCCCGAACTTGTGCTGAGCTTCACCAGAATATGACAGCAAGCCCAAGATAGAATTACTGTCCAGGGAACACGGTGGTGTACTGAAGGAGAAGGCAACTGGAAGTTCAGGGTCAATATCCAGCATCCTCAGTTTTTGTTTTATTTTAGGGACCAGTAACCTTTATTTGTAAAATAAACAGTGGACTTGCTGAGAGGATAAAGCCACAAGATTCCATTGTTTTGAACAATCATAACACTTTACAATGGGTAATATCCTGCCATTGAACACACCACAGCGCACATCGCAGAGAAAAATGCTTCCAGGACAGATCCCATAGATATCTCAGCAACTCCCTCAAATGTGAATTGCGTGATGGGTCATGAAATATCATTAAACTTCAAAAGTCATCACAGCTTTTTCTTCATTTTTAACTTTTGCCGATCTAGCCTTGAAACCTGCTCTCAAAATCCCTTCTGTCATGGACTGTCCCAATGAATGCTCCTGTCATTGACCAATCATCCTTCTGTCCTGGGTTCACATTCCCCTTGTCTCTGAATCTGCACTCCAGTCCTTACTCACAGGGACAGCTCCAGCTTTTCACCTACAAATGGCTGCACCAAATGCCTGTTTTTTTCCCTCAATTCTAACCTTCTCCGTTGTATGAAGCAATTACTGCTATGGGAATTTTCAAAGCCCTCACTCTCATTGTGCTAAAACGTTAATGTTCTCAGACATCTTCTGAGCAATACCACCTCCCCCCACACAGCTTCCTACTAACACAATCCCCTTCCCACTTTATCAGCTCCTCGAGACTCTTCCTGAGGCCTGACTTCACAGGATTAGCCAAGCGCTCTTGACTTCTTCCCTGCAGGTCAGCTAAAAATCTATGCTGCAAAGAAGTAGTCTGCACCTCTTGCTGTCCAACTAACCTGTGACCCTGGAACTGCTTCTCAGTTATCTCTGGGCTATCCTTTATGCCTCATTGAAAACCTTTCAATGAGCTCCTCCACTATTGTATGACATGGAGACAGAGAGCTGAACCAAAGCAGCCTTTCTACCCCTGCATTTACAACACAGTAAAATTAAAATCTTCAAAGATCCTCAACATTGACTACAATGGTTCCTAACCAGACTTTTTTGAATAACCCAAGACTCTGCGAATGATCAATTCTTAACAACAGGTCTGTGGCTTAAAAGGAAGTCTTAGAAATGTAATCACCATATCGTAAAGTTAGAGAGTAAAATTAAATAATAAAGTCATCCAATCTGTCTATGTTAGAGAATATATAAGAGAAAGGCAACTTACTCTTGTTTCGGACATGCCAACAACAGCTCTAGGGAATAGAATACATTTTTAAACAATGCATCCTTTGTTTTCAACCCCATTCACACAAAACACAGACAGACAAAGAAACACTGTGAAGGGATATAGATAAGAATAAAATAAAACTGGCCAGATTACTGAAGTGGTTTTCATGAAGCATTGTTCCACAGGCAAAGATGATGCTTTCTTGGTTCATTTTCTGAAGGTGTCAACCAGGGTCAGTTTGCTCAAATAAAGGCAGTGGTACCTATAAGTTAGGTTTCTAATCACTGAACTTCCAAGGGATGCTCCTGGGAGGTTAAACAAGGAACTTTCAAACCTTCATGCTGTAGCATCTACAGCTGCATTCCTTCTTTTACAGAAAAACCAATCCAAAACACAATTTGCAATCTGACCACTCCCTAAAATAAAGCAAAGATTATGTTAACTCAGGAACCAAAGGCAGTTAACTCTGGGTCTGTCTTCACAAATAGGGTAAGGTTGTTTGCTTGCTTTCCTTTCAACATAAACTGCTGCCCACCCCGAGGCACAAGTCAATTTTAGTTCACACTTACTAGTTTACAACTCCAAAACAAAATTGATGAAATAATGAAAACAAAAATAATAAAGCATCTGTGAGAGCTTTAAGACTTTCAAGATGATACAAAAAAACAATCTTCTGGCACTTAATTCCTTTAACAGTTTCAGTAGTTTAGAAAAAAAGACAAAGGCAACTTAACCTTGTTTGGAAAATATTGACAACAGCTCCAGGGAATGGGATCATTATTTGCCAAAGGAACAACTGCATCATAACCAGAGTTTCTTTTACAGAGGCAAAAGCCAAAAGATATGAGTGTGACCTCCGCTGGATGTGCAATCTACATATTCATGAAAAAGACACCAAAGTTGCCTAGTTCAGTAAAAATAGGGTCAGTTTCCCTTTAACTTCAGATCATTCTCTGTGGTCTGGAGGATTGCGAGGATGGGAACCAGTAAGATTTATCAATAATGCATACTGTTCCAATTCACCTGGTATACTTTAAAATGATGCTCCAGTACACCCATACATTTGTTCCAAAATATTTTTGGTACAGGGAAGCAAGTCACTCAATGACATTGGATATTCTCTAATATCAGAATGCATTCTAAGAAGAAACATAGAGTTTGGAAATCACAAATTGACATATCTGATTAGAATTCCATGAATCATAAGCTAAGTTATTGTTACTACTAAGAAAGTTAACACTTAGAAATCCACAAATAAAGATCAAATATAATCACACATTTCTGGTTTGTTACAGAAGCCAACTTAAAATGGCCAGAGGATGAATGTTCAGCCTCAGCAAAGTAGGAGCTGAAACAGAATTCTAGTCTCTGAATAAAGATCTAGGTTGACATTGTACATTTTTCAACAATCTATCAGTCAATGTCCAGGGAAATTTCAGAGCCTTCTTAAACTCTTCCCTGAAATTCCTCTGAGTAGCTGCATAAATACATGTGTTTGTGCAGGAATCCAAAAATTTTATCATCGCTCCAGACTCTGTGGCAATGTACGCAGGGGATGTACGGTCTCCTCGATAGTAAGTCGTGTTTGTTAGTTTAGTCGTTACAAAGCTCACATTTGTTGTCAGCCACAACAATATAAAACTGCCTGATATCGTGAAGAGTAAAATGATGGATTTCCTTCGGTTCTCCATCTCTGAATCTCTCTCATTCTCATGTGTGTGACCCCGGAGAGCTCTACGGGCTCTTGTGGCCACGAGAACACATCTCACTGTCAAAGAATTTAACAAAATGATTGAGGTGAATGGAAGCCAAACCCGCCAAATGCTGTGAAACCAGACGGACATTACACCAACAGTTGAGGAGAAAAAAGTCAAACTTCCCCGACAGCCCCATTGCATTTTGCGAATTAAGCGTTCAGGTTCATACGCAAACCAAAGAGGAATATTTTTAATAAAAATCAGGATAGAGAACATTGTTATAACAATTGATGCTGTTCTCTTGGTGCAGTATTTTGCTTTCAACCTCTGGTGGCAGATAATTATAAAACGGTCAAATGTGAAAGAGACAGTGAACCAAACAGTCAAATCAAGGCTGACAATGGCCATGTACAAAATGAAAGTGCACACAGGAGTGTGAGACAGGAATGAATGTGGAAAATGATAACTCAGAATATAATATATCATTATATTGTTGGTCAAGACCAGTAGATTTGCTGTTGCCATGGCTACCATGTAGAAAGAGATACACTTGGAAAGACCACACTTGCCTTGGACGAGAATTACAATTGTTATTAGGTTCACTGTAAGAAAGAGAAGGGAGATATTATAAGTATCACTAGATACAAAATATTGTTGGAAACAAACAATAAGAAATAGTTAAAAAATCAATTCAAAATGTTCAATAAGAATACATGATTTGGAGATGCCGGTGTTAGACTGGGGTGTACAAAGTTAAATATCACACAACACCAGGTTATAGTCCAATAGGTTTAATTGGAAGCACACTAGCTTTCGGAGCGACGCTCCTTCATCAGGTGATAGTGGAGGGCTCAATCGTAACACAGAATTTATGGCAAAAATTTGCAGTGTGATGTAACTGAAATTATACATTGAAAAATTGATTGTCTGTTAAGCCTTTCATCTGTTAGAATACAATGCTAGTTTCACTTCTTTCATGTGTAAATCACAAAACCATTTTTTTTAAAAGTTGCATTCTCGGGTTAGCTGTTAACAATGGTGATAGCTAGTCAACATATTGTCTAGCTATCACCATTGTTAACAGCTAACTCAAGAATGCAACTTTTAAAAAAAACATTTTGTGATTTACACATGAAAGAAGTGAAACTATTCTAACAGATGAAAGGCTTAACAGAGACTCAATTTTTCAATGTATAATTTCAGTTACATCACACTGTAAATTTTTGTCATAAATTCTGTTACGATTGAGCCCTCCACTATCACCTGATGAAGGAGAGTCGCTCCGAAAGCTAGTGTGCTTCCAATTAAACCTGTTGGACTATAACCTGGTGTTGTGTGATTTTTAACAATAAGAATACATTCCAATGAAAATCAAAAACTCAGACAGGACAGGACAGATATTTCATTCATTCATTAGATATGGGTATTTCTAACTAGGCAGCAATTATTCTCAATTTTAATTGATCAGAAAACATTTCAAAACTCACCATTTTGTTGTGGGTATTGCATCAAATGTAGGCCAGATTACACACTGATGGAAGATTTCCTTTTCTAAGGGTGAATGGTGAAATCGATTTTTTTAAAATAAAAGGTATGACATTGGTCATGACCACTTTTTGGTTAGCTTTTTAAAATTTCAGGCATTTATTGAATTCAAATCTCCCACCTGCCATGGTGTGGTAAAGACCCATGCCCCCAAAACAGCAGGCTGAGGTTTTAGGTTTCTATTCTAATGATATTGCCAGTACACCATCACTTCCAGTAAGCTTAGCATGAGGTGATCTTAATTTTGCAATGAATTAAAACACAATGGAGAATTGGGAATCTTTTAGAATCCAGCAGAGGGCATCAAAATTGACAACAATGGAAAAAATAGAATATGAGAGTAGACTGGTCATGAATATAATAACAGATGTTCATGGCTATCAAAGGAATACCAAATAAAAGACAATAGTTCAACTATATGTTAGTCCCTTAGTTAAAAAACCCAAATTATTATGAATATGAGCAAATGGCAGAGATATTGAATAAACATTTTGTATCTATTTTTACTATAAATGTCTCATATCAAAAATAAGGAATAACCTATTTCCTATTAAGAGTAAGGACATTAAACAAATTAATATCAGCTGGAGAACCATGAGGAAGGAATATTAGCGCTTACTGAGTCAAGGGTAATATTTTAACATGGAGACAGAATTGGATTTGCAGAAGGTCACAATTACATTTGCCTTTTTTATTAGTTCCAGATATTTATTGAATTCAAATTTCCCCAACCCAGGAAGGGAAAGTAAGAATAAATGGAACATTTTTAGATTGGCAGACCATAACAAGTTGAGTGCTACAACTGTCAGTGCGTTGGCCTCTGTGGTTTATAGAATATAATAAAAAGACACAGAGTAATGTATGTAAGTCTGTTGACAATATAAAACTGTGTGGGAATGTAAGCTGCAAGGAGAAGTCAGAGAAGCAGCACAGAGACCAAGACAAGTTAATTGAGTAGACAATGACATGACAGTTGGAATATTAAGTGGGGAAGTTTGACATTATTGACCTTAATCAAAACAATGGAAATTCTGAGTACTTGTTTAAGAGGCATGAAGCTTGCAATGTTTTGAAGAAACATGCGTGCAAGTGTACAAGCAACACAGAAAGTGAACCAAAGTGAATTGCTGTGAATACTGGAAAGGCCGAGTAAATTTGGTCCATATCCCAGAAATTTAGAAGACTCATGAAACACTCATGATTCTGAAGGGGCTTTAATGATCAAGCCTGAAAGGTATTCCCACTGATTGGGCAATCTAAAATACATCTACACAGTCTCAAATATGGCAGCAATGATTTATGAAGTAGATGGAAATATTCTTCAGTAAAGGATTTCACAATCTATGGAAGTTTGTATATACAAGATTATGGATGTTCTATCACTGGCTGAGAGAGACAGATATCTGGTTTCTCAGACAATCCAGAGATGTAGGGAAGGGATGGGGGGAAGTGGTGTTGAAGTGCAAGATCAGCTGTATGGTGTCTTTCATGGGGGATTTCAAGACTGGGGTACATTTTTAAGGTGAGAAGAGAGAGATTTTAAAAAGACTTGTGGGACAAATTTTACACACAGAGGGTGGGTCACGTGTGGAATGAACGTCCTGAAGTGGTGGTTATGGGCACAATTCCTACACTCAAAAGACATTTGGATAAGTACATAAATTGGCAAAGTTTGGCAATATGGGCCAAAAGCAGTCAGGTGGGACTAGTAGAGTTTGGGATTATGTTTGATATGAATTGGTTAGTCCAAAATGTCTGTTTTTGTGTTGTATGACGCAATGACTTTTTATATGGAGATACAGTTTGCGAGTATTTTACTTGCTTCCATGCAAAATATCAATGCAACAATGTGAGATAAAATTATTTTTGAAGTGTTATGAAGTCAAAAGCATGTACAGTCCCTTTAAGATAGAGAGAGTGCTTTTTTGAGCTGAGAGATTTTGACAACACGTGCCTGTGACTAGCAAACAGAGTTACAGAGATACTGAGAATTGATAGTATGTAACAATTAGCAGTAGGGTTATTAACATTAGTTTGGGTTGGGCTTTTTTTGAAAGTAAGATAACCAGATTTGAAATCAAATCAATTAATTTAAATATGCCCCAGATACCAAAAAAAAGAATTTAAATTTGATTGCAATGACAACTTCGGACCAATGAGATGGCTGGAGTAATGGAGTATATAAAGAAGGACATTTTGAAAACTGATCACAACTAACTGCCCATCTATCATGGAAAGCTCTCAAAGAAATCTCTGAGGAGGCATTATCCATTTAAGAGGTACCAAGACATTTGATAACCTAAAATACTTAAGTATAAAGTAAGAGGGAGACACAGGAGAAAACAGCAGATTTGGCAAGAAGCAGAAAGAAGGCTGCAGGAAGAAGAGAAGACCATCCGTGTGGACTTTAAGAGATTAAGTACTAGTTTATTGTTATCATTAAAGTGTTATTGGAACTGCATATTAATAGAATTGTGGCCATGGATAGTGGTTAGTTAGGGGAACGTTTGGCTTGTCATTAGTTCTGTTAGTGTTGATTGTTATGGTTAAATAAATAAATTGTTACTCTCTATTTATCCAGTGAAAATCAGGGAACTTCTTTCATTCACACATTTTAACAGATTACAAGGTGGGGTGCTCATCCCTGGGTGGCTTAGTTTAGTTAGAAGAAGGGGTCAATCTCTGTATCATAACAGACGTCATTATGTGGGAAAATCACCCACACATCGTATTACATGTATTGCATTACATTTAGGGCGGCACGGTGGCTCAGTGGTTAGCACTGTTGCCTCACAATGCCAGGGACTCGGGTTTAATTCCCACCTTGGGCAACTGTCTGTGTGGAGTTTGCACATCCTCCCCGTGTCTGCGTGGGTTTCCTCTGGGTGCTCCGGTTTCCTCCCACAATCCAAAGATGTGCAGGTTCGGTGAATTGGCCATGCTAAATTGCTCATAGTGTTAGGTGCATTAGTCAGAGGGAAATGGGTCTGGGTGGGTTGCTCTTCAGAGGGTCGGTGTGGACTTGTTGGGCCGAAGGGCCTGTTTCCACACTGTAGGGAATCTAATCTAATCCCTATGTTGGCACTAAATAACAGAATTGTCCAAAGATCTTCGCATTGATTGTACTGAACAAAAATTCTTACACACAAACTTTAACATTATTTCAAGTCTCGGATTAAAGAACCAAGGAAAGTAAGAGCAAGAGGTTCGTGAGTTGGTTCCAACAACTATCAAAGATGTAACACAGTCACATTATTGAACAAGCAGGTAGATCAGGGGGAGCATTTATACTAATTCACAACAAGCAGATTATACTAACTCACCAGGAACACCAATAGCTGAGAGAATCGGGTAGTAACTCTTTTTCACAAGCAGAATAATTGGAGGTTGCTCCATTCTGAATAGTGTCCAAGCTGAAAGTGTGTGACTGGTGCATGGCTGATACATGAGCAGGGAATTCTCTATTTATTCACACATCAACCCTCCAGTGAGTTAGACAGATTACATCATTAGTAACATTAGCTACAGTGATTTAACAAATAAACTCATTTATTTTTGTTTGTCGAACATTTCAGAAGAAAAAGTACTGAAAATGCAATGGAGCAATTTGACAGAACAACCTACAATGAAACAATGTTTCACAAATATAGATTGAAATATCAGTGTTGTGCCGGTACTGTCTCTATTGATAAAGGATTGCTGGAGACAGATCCCCCAAAAGCTGTCATCCTGACTCTGCTGTTCACTCATCTACAATGTCCCATTCCTCTACTACCAAAAGTGAGCACATTCCACCAGTATACGTGCTATCAGATATTTTCGCTAGAGTTCACTATGTTACTGCTAAATTGGCCATGCTAAATTGCTCATAGTGTTAGGTGCATTAGTCAGAGGGGAATGGGTCTGGGTGGGTTGCTCTTCAGAGGGTCGGTGTGCACTTGTTGGGCCGAAGGGCCTGTTTCCACACTGTAGGGAATCTAATCTACAATGCTGTACTAGTTATACCTTATTTTGGCAGTAATATTAATTGTTTACTCCAGTACAAGTTGAATCTTGAATTGGCGAGACTGTGTAACTCTGGTACTAGTGGCAATCTACCTTGACACAAGAGCTAACTCTGTTACTCCAGAGCTCATGATATCTGCCATTGATACGAGAGCGGACCATATTACTTCTGCTGTTAATGCTATCCTAAAGTGACATGAAAATTTACCATGTTCCTCCAAAACTAATGGTATTTTGCATTTACACTAGAATTACACATGTTTGATGGAGCTAATTGTACTTACACATTCTAGATTCAATCAAAGAACAGGGTAAACCAGACATTTTATTGTATGACGAATTAGGATTAATTATGGACTTCAGAGGTGAGACAACCTAGAGGCGCAGTGTATAATTGAATTTTACATTAGTTTGAGAGAAAGAATAGTGCGTCCAAGACTAGCATTTTAAACTAAAATGAATGTAACTAGAAATTTTACTCAGGCCTTTGAGTATAGCAGTTGCAATGTTTTGTACAGGACATTGGTGAGGTCTCTTCTGGAGTACTCGGTGTATATCTGATCCCCTTGTTATAGAAAGGAGATAATTCAGCTGGGGAGGATCAGAAGAGATTTACCAGGATGTTACCTAGAATGCAAGATTTGAGTTCTAAGGAGAGGCTGGATTGCCTGGGAGACTTTTTAGTTGCATTTAGGAGGCTGAAAGATGACCTTACAGAAGTTTATAAATTTATGACGGGTTTAGATAAGGTAAACAGAAGGTTTTTTTTCCCTCATGTGGGGGACTTCAAGACTAAGGGGATGTATTGAAGGTGAGAGAAACATTTTTAAAAGACACAATGGGCAGGTTTTTACACAGTGTGTGCTTTGTGTGTGAAATGAACTTCTAGAGGAAGTTTTGGATATGGAAACAGTTACAATGCTTAAAAAAAAATTTGGATAAGCACATGCATAAGAAATGTTAGGAGGTTTATGGGCCAAGCGCAGGCAGGTGGGAGTAGTTTAGTTTGGGAAACTTGGTTGGCACAGATTGGTTGGACTGAAGGGTTTGTTTCCACGCTGGATAACTTGATGATTCTATGACTCTATGATTCACATGAGATTGGAAGCTATGGCCAGCACAGTACAGTTGGAGATTCACTCACAGCAGGTGACTAAGCTTCCACCGCAAACCAAGCCACACAAGTTCTGACTCCTGTCGTCCTGGCTGTGGATGCAAAGATGTTTGTGGGTGTGTGAACTGTGAAAGCAAACACAACAAATAATGTAATTCATCTATTATTCCCTTTCTCCTCTTGACCAATGCAAACTGATCTGTTTTCTCTAGTCTATTGATATTTGTCTGAATTAAGCCTAACTTTTAAGCTTATCAATGTGTTAAGTCATGAGAACTGGAACTTCATTGGTGACCACAATGTTGTTATATCAAGGAGAAGGGATTCTTTAATTTTAGGAAGTAAGGTATGTCTACAATCAATATTTATGCATGTGTGTAGATATAATTTGTTACATGTGAAACAATTCAGATGTGATGCCAGAGCTGCCCACCAACATTATGTTCCCCTGGAAGAGATCACCAAGTTATATTACAATCTGATTAGGGGCCAATAACAGAAACAGAAATTGCTGGTGAGACTCAGCAGGTCTGGCGGCATGTGTAGGAAGGAAACTGAGTTAACATTTTGAAACCAGTGACATATCAGCAGAACTGCTAGCAGCTTGGAAAATATGGTATGTATGCTGAAATGGAAGTGGAGGAGGAGGTGAAGGGTAGAGGTGAGCGGATATGTGGAGACAGAGGTCAGGGAGAGAGAGAAATATGAACAGGGGAGGTAAACAAGGAGATAATGGATATCAGGCCAGGGTAGAAGAAAAGCTGAATAAGTTGTAATAAGATCCAAGAGTGAGAAAATGGATTCATTGTGCTGAATGCATGCAATGTTATAAAGGTCCTAGGAGCATGTGAGAATGGCTGCCTGTGCTAAAAGGAGTCCATGTCATAATAGAAACCGCTGTGGGGTGTGCAAAACCATAGCAGAATGGAATCAGACATTAAAGTCATTCAACTCGATGTTAGTTCAGAGAGGCTGCTAGCTCCCAAAGTGAAGAATGATAGATCCTCCTCCGAGTTTGTGTTGAGCTTCACTGGAATACGAAAGTAAATCTGAGAGAGATATGCTGGCCAGGGAACACAGTGATGGATTGAATTGGCACATAACTGGAAGCTCAGGGTCAGTATCCAGCATCCTCAGTTCCTTCTTTATTTCAGGGACCAATAGCCTTTATTTGTAAGGTAAACAATACATTTGCTGAGAGAATAAAGTCACAAGATCCCATTGTTTTGAACCAACGTAACACTTCAGAATCTGAACACATGGGTAATGTGATGCGATTGAACACACTACAGTGCATATCACATAGAAAATCCATCCAGGACAGATCCTGTGGATATCACAGCAACTCCATTCAGATCTGAATCACGCAGTGGGTCATCAAACAACACAGTGTTTTGTTTTTTAGTTATACCAATCCAGCCTAGAACCTTTCTGTCATGGACTGTCTCAATGATTGCTCCTGTCATTGACCGATCATCCTTCTGTGCTGGGCTCATGTTCCCCTTGTCTCTGAATCTACACTCTAGTCCTTACTCACAGAGACAGCTCCAGTTTTTCACCTACACCTCGCTGCAACAAATGCCTGGTTTCTCCATGAGCTTTAACCTTCTCCGTTGTATGAAGCAATTACTGCTTATGGGAGATTCCAAAACACTCTCTCATGGACTGAAATATGTTATGCACCTGGCCAGGCCCCCTCAAAACATTTCAAGAAGTAGCCTGGACCAAACTTTGCTAGTTGTTTTGAGCAGGTGTATAGTAGATATCGCAGGAGCGATGTCGCTGGCCCAACCACTCAGTTTTAAACAAAACAGAATTTATTTGCAACATCACCCAATGAAACACAAACAAAAGAAAGCAGAATATACCATAACTTAACCTCTCCAAAAACCCAACAGGTTATCCCAATTTAATGATGCTGTTCCAAATACTTGCAACAATCCCCATCAACACACCTTGGCAAAAAAGGTAAAATTTAACAGAGGCTCCTACAGGAGAGATGTCAGAGAGAGAGGAGACCAGCATGGACTGGCTTCTTTCGGTCCAGCAACTTCACAACAAGCACTTGCTCAAACCAGAGTAAAGCTGAGCTGGGAGAACTGGCCACTCTCTTTTCATTGTATAAGTGATTTTTGTTTTTAAACCTAAAAGCTTCTTCAAGTAGATAAACCCCAGACATTTTGGAAGCTGGACTTGCTGAAAAAAAATGAAGGACAACATAACTTTGTTAAATCAGCAGCAACATTACAAATGTTAATGTTCTCAGGCTTCTTCTGAGCAATACCACCTCCCCCACACAGCTTCCCACCAACAAAATCCAGAAACTCCCCCTCTCACTTTATCAGCTGCTCTAGACTCCTCTTGAGGCCTGGCCTCACTTGGTTAGCCAAGTTCCTTTGACATCTTCCCTGCAGGACAGCTGAAAATACACTCTCCAAAGAAGGTGTCTTCCCCTCTTTCTGTCCAACTAAGCTGTGACCCTGGAACTGTTGTCAGTGGCTCCCGGACTATCCTTTGTGACTCATTGAAAATCTTGCAATGAGCTCCTCCACTATTGCATGACATGGAGACAGACAGCCAAACAAAAGCAGCCTTTCTAACTCTGCGTTCTCAACAGAGTAAAATTAAAATCTTCAAAGACCCTCAACATTGACTGCAATGGTTCCTAACCAGACTTTTTGAATAATCCAAGACTTTTCAAATAATCAATTCTTGGTACCAAGTCTGTGGCTTAAAAGAAAGTCTTAACAATTTAATCAACATACAGAAAAGTTAGAGGGCAAAATTAAATAACGAAGTCATTTAATCTGTCTATGTTAGAGAGCTCTAACATATTTAGCCTGATGCAAAACATCTGGCATTCAGTTTCTCCAGCAGTGTCTGTCATTGAGAATGTATAAGACTATGGCAACTTATTCTTGTTTTAGAAATATCAACAACAGCTCTAGGAAATAGAATAAATATTTAAACAATACAGCTTTTAATTTCAGCCCCATTCACACAAAACATAGACAGACAAAGGATCACTGTAAAGGCATAAAGGAAAACATTAAAAAAACTGGCCAGATTACTGAAGTAGTTTTCATGAAGCATTGTTCCACAGGCATAGGCAATGCTTTCTTGTTTGATTTCATGAAGGTGTCGATCAGAGTTACATTTACAATTCACCTCAGATAAAGACAGTGATCATTAGAAGTTAGTTTTCTAAACTCTGAACTTTCAAGGATGCTCTTGTGAGATTAGACAGGGCGTTTTCAAACCTTCATGCTGAGTATCAATAGCCAGATTCTTTCTTTTACAGAAAACACAGTCCAAAACCCAATTTACAATCTGACCATGCCCTTAAACAAAACAAAGATGATTTTAACTTTGCTTTCTTCTGTCAGAGGCTGCCAGGCCTGCTGCGATTCTCCAGCAATTTCTATTTTGATGTCTGACTATTCACTGACAGACTGACTGTTTCCACCACAGGTTCCCAGTTGCTATTCAACACCTGCCATCTCATTGTGCTTAAGATCTTTTCCAGACTTGCTGGAACCAATTTCCAGGTACTGGCCTCACTAATAACCAATGTCTGCTATCTGTTTAATCGTAATGCTCTTCTCGAGTGATGAAGCATCTGCAGAACCTTTTGATCAGGAGCCAACATGCAATTAACTCTCAGGCCTGGCCTCACAAATAAGCTAAAGTTGCTTGGTACATTTTCCTTTCAACATAAACTGTTATTCACAAACCAAATGTTAACTTTAGTTCACACTTTCCAGTTCACAACTCCAAAATGAAATTGATGAAATAATGAAAACAAAAATAATAAAGAATCAGTGAGATCTTTACCACTTTCAAGGTGATGCACAAAGGCAATCTTCTGGCATTCAGTTTCTTTAAAAGTTTTAATAGGATGGAATGGAACTTGGAAAAGACAAAGTTGACAAGAAATGAAAATCGCACATTGACATATCTGATTAGAATTCCAAGAAGCATAAGCTGTTCATGCCACTACTAAGCAGGTTATCACTTAGAAATCCACAAATAATGACCAAATATAATCACACAGCTCTGAATTGTTTCAGAAGCAAACTTAAAATGACCAAAGTAGAAAAATTTAGGCTCAGCAAATTTAGGGACTGAAATGCAATTCTAGTCTCTCAAATAAAATTTATTTTCTTCATTTTTCAACAATCTTTCAATCAGTGCCCAGGGAAATTTCAGAACCTTCTTAAACTCTTCCCTGAAATTCCTCTGGGTAGCTGCATAAATACATGTGTTTGTGCAGGAATTCAAATATTTTATCATCGCTCCGCACTCAGTGGCGATGTACGCAGGGGATGTACGGTCTCCTCGATAGTAAGTTGTGTTTGTTAGTTTAGTTGTTACAAAGCTCACATTTGTTGTGAGCCACAACAATATAAAACTGCCCGATATAGTGAAGAGTAAAATGATGGATTTCCTTCGGTTCTCCAGCTCTGAATCTCTCTCATTTTCACGTGTGTGACCCCGGAGAGCTCTACGGACTTTATTGGCTAGTAGAACACATCTCACTGTCAAAGAATTTAACAAAATGATTAAGGTGAATGGGAGCCAAACACGCCAAATGCTGTGAAACCAGACGGACATTACACCAACAGTTGAGGAGAAAAACACCAAACTTCCCCGACAGCCCCATTGCATTTTGTTAATTGCATATTCATGTTCATATGCAAACCAAACAGGAATATTCTTTATAAAGATCAGGATAGAGAACATTGTTATAACAATAGATGCTGTTCTCTTGGTGCAGTATTTTGCTTTCAACTTCTGGTGGCAAATAATTATAAAACGGTCAAATGTGAAAGTGACAGTGAACCAAACGGACAAATCAAGGCTGACAACAGTCATGTACAAAATGAAAGTGCACACAGGAGTGTGAGACAGGAATGAATGTGGAAAATGATAATTCAAAATATAATATACCATTACATTGTTGATCAAGACCAGTAGATTCGCTGTTGCCATGGCTACCATGTAGAAAGAGATACACTTGGAAAGACCACACTTTCCTTGGGCTAGAATTACAATTGTTAATAGGTTCACTGTAAGAAAGAGAAAGGACAGATTATAAGTAGCATGATAAGCAAGATATTGTCACAAGTAAACAACAATAAACATTTAAAAAATCAATCCAAGACATTCAACAAGAATACATTCTACTGAAAGTCAAAAACTCAGTCAGTAAGAGCCATCCGTGGTTAACTCAGGAAGTTAATAACGATTATTTTATTTATTCATGAATGTGGGTATTACTCACCCTTTCAGCAAGTATCCTCCATTTCAAATTGACTGGAAAACCTTTCAGAACGCATCATTTTGTTGTGGGTATAGCGTCAAATGTCAGCCAGACCCAATAATAACAGAAGATTTCTTTATCTAAGGGAGATTAGTAAAACTGATGGATTTTTTTTTAAAGGATGAGATTGGTTTCATGGTCATTATTTGGTTAGCTTTTTAAAAGTTTGGACATTTATTGAATTCAAACATCCCCTCTTCCATAGTGTGATAGAAACCCATGTCCTCAGAACAATGACCTGAGGTTTTGGATTTCTAATCTAATGATATCGCCAGGATACCATCAGCTCCACTAAGCATAGGATGAGGTCATATTAATTTTGCAATGAATTAAAGCACAATGGAGGATTGGGAGTATTTTGCATTCCAGCAGAAGCCACTAAAATTTGAGAACATTGGAAAAAATAGATTATATAATAACAGCTGTTCATGGCATTAAAGGGATAGCAAATGGAAAACAGTCACTGAACTATATGTTAGTCCATCAGCAAAAAAAAAGTTTAAATTATTATGAATATGAGCAAACAGCAGAGATACTAATGTAACATGTTGTATCTGTCTTTACAGTAAAGGACATTGAACAGAAAATTAGAGATGCATGTGATAAGGGAATATTAGTGATCATGGATGATTTTAATCTGCACATATATTGGGCAAATCAAATTAGCCACAATGCCATAAAGGAGGAATTCTTGGAGTGTATATGGGATGGATATCTTGACCGATACATAGAAAAAGCCAATTGGAGAGCAAACCATCATAGACTGGGTACTGTGTGATGAGAAAGGAATCATAGCCAATCTAGGTGTGGGGATAACTGATCATAAAATGGAATGTTTTATCAAGATGGAGAATGAGATAGTTGATTTGGAGACGAAGGTGCTAAATCTTAATAAAGAAAACTATGAAGATATGAGGTGTCATTTGGCCTTGTTAGATTTACTTGCAGGGAGAATTACTTGCAGTGATGACAGTGACAAACATTTAAGGAAGACATGGGGGAACTACAACAACTGTTTATTCCAGTCTGGCACATAAGTACAATGGGTAAGAGGGCCAACCCATGGATTACAAAGGAAATTAGAGATAGTACAGGTGTCCCCCGCTTTTCGAACGTTCGTTTTATGCAACTTCACTTTTACGAAAGAGTTACATTCGTACCTGTTTTTGTGAATCAGAAGAGGATTTTCGCTTTTAAGAAAAATCACGATACTTTTTCCCATATAAATCATACACCTTCTCTTTACATTATTTTCAGCTTGTGAAAGATTTCCAGGGAACACCCTACTTTTGGGTTGCGGGGGATACCAGTATCCAATTCAAGGAAGAAACATACAGATTGGTCAAGAAAAAGAATAGGTCTGAGGATTGGGAGCAATTTAAAATTCAGAAAATGAGCTGCCAGAGGAAGTAGTGGAGGCAAGTACAATTGCAACATTTAAAAGGCATCTGGATGGGTATATGAATAGGAATCATGAATATGAATAGCGAATGCAATGTTGTCTCTTGTCTCTTATCTCAAGAGGGTTGGAATATAAAAGCAGAGATGTACTACTAAGACTTTATAAAGCTCTGGTTAGGCCCCATTTGGAGTACTGTGTCCAGTTTTGGTCCCCACATTTCAGGAAGGACATACTGGCACTGGAACGTGTCCAGCGGAGATTCACACGGATGATCCCTGGAATGACAGGTCTAACATATGAGGAACGGCTGAGGATACTGGGATTGTATTCGTTGGAGTTTAGAAGATTAAGGGGAGACTTAATAGAGACATACAAAATAATACATGGCTTGGAAAAGGTGGATGCTAGGAAATTGTTTCAGTTAAACGAGGAGACTAGGACCCGTGGACACAGCCTTAGAATTAGAGGGGGTCATTTCAGAACAGAAATGCGGAGGCATTTCTTCAGCCAGAGAGTGGTGGGCCTGTGGAATGCATTGCCACGGAGTGCAGTGGAAGCCGGGACGCTAAATGTCTTCAAGGCCGAGATTGATAGATTCTTGTTGTCTCGAGGAATTAAGGGCTACGGGGAGAACGCTGGTAAGTGGAGCTGAAATGCGCATCAGCCATGATTGAATGGCGGAGTGGACTTGATGGGCCAAATGGCCTTACTTCCACTCCTATGTCTTATGGTCTTATGGTCTTATAGAAGGGTTTGGAGGGGTATGAGTCAGGTGCTGGCAGGTGGGATTCAATTGGATTGGGATAACTGGTCGGCATGGATGAGTTGGACTGAAGGGTCTGTTTCCGTGCTGTACATCTCAATGACTCTATGACTCTAAACTCAGGCCAAGAGATTGATTAAGAAGGGTTTCTATAGGTACATAAAGAGAAAGAGATTAATGAAGACAAATATTGCTCCCCACAGACAGAAACAGGGGAATGTCTAATAGGGGACAAAGAAATGGCTGAGCAACTGAATGCATACTTGGGTCTGGCTTCACAAAACAGGACTCAAATCAGGTACTGGAAATGTTGGAGCATGCAAGATGTAGTGAGAGGGAAGAACTGAGGGAGATCAATATTAGTAGAGATATGGTGCTGGGAAAATTGAGGGGATTGAAGGTGGATAAATCCCCAGAATATGATAATCTACTTCCCAGAGTACTTAAAGAACTGCCTCTGGAAATAGTAGATGCATTGGTGGTCATCTTCCAGGATTCTACAGACTCTGAGAGATTCCCTGTAGATTCAATGGTAGCTAATGTTACTCCAATATTCAAAAAGGGAGATAGAGAGAAACCAGGGAATTATAGACCAGTAAGCCTAACATTGGTAGTAGGGAGAATTCTTGAATCCATTACCTAGGGCTTTATAGCAGAGATTTAGAAAGCAGTAGCAAGATCAGATAAAATCAGCACGGATTTATGAAGAGGAAATCATGCTTGGCAAATCTGTTGGAATTCTATGAAGATTTAACTGGTAGAGTTGACAAAGGGGACCCAGTGGATGTTGTGATGATGCTACTCCTTTAACAAGATCTTTCTGTCCTTTTTTGTTTATGAGATGGTCATAAAGGCAGAGGTTCCAATATGTCTTGAAATAGCTACTTGTGAAAGCTTTCAAGTTTTTTTAAAACAGTTGTACAATGAAAAGCGAGTGGCCAGTTCTCCCAGTTCAAGATTTGATTTAGTTTCGTTTTACAAGCAATCAGGTTTTGAGACTGCTGGTCAAAGAAACAGCTCCATGCTGATCAGTACAGTACATTACAGTACTCCAGTACAGTACAGTAGAACAGCACAGTACATGAAAGGTTGAGATATAAGTCCTTTGGCCCCCAATGTTGTGCCGAGCTTTTATCCTATTCTAATATCAAATTAACCTACATACTCTTCATTTTACTATCATCCATGTGTCTATCCAGGAATCGCTTAAATATTTCTAATGTATCTGACTCTACTACTGCTGCTGGCAGTGCATTCCACACACCCACCACTCTCTGTGTAAAGAACTTACTTCTGATGTCTCACCTAAACTTTCCTCCAATCACCTTAAAATTATGCCTCCTCATGAAAGCCATTTCCACCCTGGGAAAAGGTCTCTGGCTATCCATTCTGTCTATGCCTCTCTTCATCTCATACACTCTATCTAGTCACCTCTCATCCTTCTTCACTCCAATGAAAAAAGCCCTAGCTTTCTCAACCTTTCTTCATAAGACATGCCCTCCAGTCCAGGAAGCATCCTGGTAAATCTCTTCTGCACCCTCTCTAAAGCTTGCACATCCTTCCGAAAATGATGCAACAGAACTGAACACAATATTTCAAGTGTGATCTAACCAGGGCTTTATAGAGCTGCAGCATAACCTCGTGGCTCTTAAACTCAATCCCCCCTTAATGAAAGCCAACACACCATACGCCTTCTTAACATCCCTATCAATTTGGGAGGTAACTTCGAGGGATCTATGGACGTGGATCCCAAGATCCACACTATTCCTCCACACTGCCAAGAATCCTGCCTTTAATCTTGTAATCTGCATTCAGACTTGACCTTCAAAATGAATCACTTCACACTATTCCACTTGCCTCTCTCTCTCTCTGATATCTCTCCTGTAAGAACCTGTGTTTGATTTTACCTTTTTTGCCTAGGTGGTGTTGTTGGGGATCACTGCAAGTACTTGGAACAGCATTATTAAGTTGTGATAAAGTCAGTTGAGTTTTCAGATAGGTTAAGTTATTAAAAATTTGATTCGGTTTTGTTCATGTTTCATTAAGTAGTTTGCTAATAAATTCTGCTTTTTTCTAAAACTGAGTGATTGGGCCAGCTGCATTACTCCTGGAATATCCATTTATACCTGCTTAAAAATACAAGAAAAGTTAGGGTCTTGGCTTCCTTCTTGATATGTTTTGAGGGGATCTGGCCTGGTTCATTACATTGCAAAATATTTCAATTTTCTGAAAACATTTGACAAAGTCCCACATAAGAGATTATTGTGCAAGATTAAAGCATATTGGATTGGGGGAAACGTACAGGGATGGATAGAAAACAGGTTGGCAGAGAGGAAATAAGGATATGAATTAATGGGTCCTTTTCAAATTGGCAGACTATAACTAGTGGATACCACAGGGATTGGTGCTATGACCCCAACTACTCACAATATATATTAATGATTTGGATGAAGGGACAAAATTAACATCTTAAAGTTTGCAGATGATACCAAGTTGGATGGGAAGGTGAACTGTAACTGGTTTGCAGAGATGCTTCAGCATGATTTGGACAGGTTGGGTAAGTGGGTAAATCAAAGGCAGATGCAGTAAAATTTTGATAAATTTTGGAAGCAAAAACAAGAAGGCAGATTGCTACCTGAATGGCTGTAAATTGGGAGAGGAGAATGTGCAGTGGGCCCTGGTTGTTCTTGTGCATGTATCACTGAAGGTAGGTATGCAGGTGCAGAGGCTGCAATGTAGGCAAATGGTATGTTAGCCATCATTGTGAGAGATTTCGAGCACAGGAACAGGGCTGTGTTGTTGCAGTTATATAGGGCCTTGGTGAGGCCACACTTAGAATATTAGGAGAAAGTGAGGACTGCAGATGCTGGAGGTCAGAGCTGAAAAATGTGTTGCTGGAAAAGAGCAGCAGGTCAGGCAGCATCCAAGGAGCAGGAGAATCGACGTTTCGAGCATAAGCTATTCTTCAGGAATGAGGAAGGTGTGCCAAGCAGGCTAAGATAAAAGATAGGGAGGAGGAACTTGGGGGAGGGGGGTTGGGAATGCGATAAGTGGAAGGAGGTTAAGGTGAGGGTGATAAGTCGGAGAGGGGGTGGGGGGCAGAGAGGTCGGGAAGAAGATTACAGATCAAGAAGGCGGTGCTGAGTCCGAGGGTTGGGACTGAGATAAGGTGGGGGGAGGGGAAATGAGGAAGCTGGAGAAATCTGCATTCATCCCTTGTGGTTGGAGGGTTCCTAGGCAGAAGATGAGGTGCTCTTCCTCCAGGCGTCGTGTTGCCATGGTCTGGCGATGGAGGAGGCCAAGGACCTGCATGTCCTTGGCGGAGTGGGAGGGGGAGTTAAAGTGTTCAGCCACAGGGTGGTTGGGTTGGTTGGTGCGGGTGCAGCGGATGCAGTAAATGATGTGTCCGGAGGTGCAGGTGAATTTGTGACAGATATGGAAGGATCCCTTGGGGCCTTGGAGGGAAGTGAGGGGGGAGGGGTGGGGGCTGCACCCGATGTGGCCTCCTCTACATTGGGGAGACAGGCCACCTACTTGCAGAACGTTTCAGAGAACACCTCTGGGACACCAGCAAGGCGTGGCTAGATATAGCATTTGGGGTGATTGGGAACAAACTTTATGCAGAGAAAGCTGGATTAGCCTACTGAGTTGGACAGTCAGCCATGATTGAGATGAATGGTGTAGTAGACTTGAAGGGCTGAATGGCCTCCTCTTGCTCCTACCTTCTATGTTTCTATGTAAATGTCCTTACCAAAAATAAGGAGTATCCTAGTGCCTATTAAGAGTAAGGAAATTAAACTAATTAATATCGGTTGGAGAACCAGGAGGAAGGAAAATTAGCCCTTACTGAGTCAAGGGTAATATTTTAACATAAATAGAGGATCACAATAACAATTGCCTTTTATCATTCCAGATATTTATTGAATTCAAATTTCCTCACCTGAAAAGGGAAAGGAAGAATAAATGGAGTATTTTTACCTGGGCAGACCATGCCAAGTTGCGTGCTACAAGAATCAGTGCTTTGACCTCAGATATATATAGAATACAATAAAAAGGAGAAAATAATGTATCTAAGTCTGTTGACAATGCAAAGCTGGGTGGGAATGTAAGCTACAAATCGAACTCAGAGAAGCTGCATAGAAACTAAGACAAGTTCCTTGAGTAGGAAACAATGTGGCACTTGGAGTATGAAGAGGGGAAGTTTGAGGTTACTGACCTTCGTCAGAACAATGGAAACTCTGAGTACTCGTTTAAAAGGCATCAAACTTGCAACTTTTCAGAGAGACCTCTGTGCACTTGTACAAGAAACACCAAAAGTAAACAAAAGTGAAATACTATGGATACTGGAAAGGCAGAGTGAATTTCGCCATTATCCCCTGAAGTTTACATGAAGAGGCTTGATTGATCAATACTGAAAGGTATTCCCATTGAATCGGCAATAAAGGATAACTGAACACAGTCTCACATGCAGGGTCAAATATTTAGAAAAACATTCTTCATTAACGGATTTCACAATCAATGAAAGTTGATATTCCACAAAGTTGTGGATGTTCTATTACCGGCTAAGAGAGATAGATCTTTGGTTTCTCAGGCAATCCAGGGATGTCAGGAATGGTGGGAAAGGGATGTTGAAACCCAAGATCAGTCACAATCGTTTTGACTGGGTGAGCAGGCTCAAAAGGCCATATGGTGTATTCCATGGGCAATTTCAAGACTGGGAGTACATTTTTAAGGTGCAAGGAGAGAGATTTCAAAAAGACCTGCGGGCAAATTTGGTACACAGAGGGTAGATCACGTGTGGAATTAACATCCAGAGGAAGTGGTGCATGTGGATACAATTCTGACATTTAAAAGAGATATTTATCATGGCATTAACAGAAAACGCTTGGAAGGAAATGGGCCGGAGGCGATTAGTTGGGCCTAGTTTCGTTTGGGATTATGTCCAACATGAACTGGTTGGTCAAAAGTGTCTGCTTCCGTGCTGTAATACTCTTTTATTTGGAGATAAATATTGAGATCATTTTACCCGATTCCATGCAACTATCAAGATAGCAATGTCAGGCAAAATTATTATTGAAGCTCTCATGTGGGAAAACTGCCCACACATTTATATTACACCCCTATGGGGGCAATAAAATAACAGGATGGTCCAAACATCCGAGCGTTGACTGAACTGAACAAAAACCCTTGCACTCAAACATGCCCATTATAACATCTATAAGGTTATCAGATTAAAGAAAGGTGGAAAACAAGAGCAAGAGATTCATGAGTTAGTTCCAACAACTATCAAAGGTGCAACACAGTCACACAGCAAATATATCACATTATTGAACAAGGAGGTAGAACAGGGAGTATATTTATCCTGATTCATAACAAGCCGATTACAGCAACTCACCAGGGACACCAACAGCTGAGAGAATCGGGTAGTAACTCTCTTTCACAAGCAGAATAATTGGAGGCTGCTCCATTCTGAATTGTATCCAAGCTAAAAGTGTGTGACTAGTACAAGTCTGATACAGGGGCAGGGATTTCTCTATTTAATCACACATCAATCCTCCAGTGAGCCAGATTACATCATTAGGGACATTCGCAATAGTGTTTTAACAAATAAACTCAAATTCCCTTTTTTGTTAGTCTAATGTTTTAGCAGAATAAACGTTTGAAAATGCTATTGAGAAATTTGACAGAACAACCTACAATGAAACAACTTTTCATGAATATAGTTTGGAATCTGTCAGTAGTGTGATGGTACCGTCTCTATTCATACAAGATTGCTGGAGACAGATCCCCAATAGCTGTCATCTTGACTTAATCTTGACTTATCTGTAATGTCCCAATCCTCCACTAGCACAAGTGAGCATGTTCTAGCAGTATTAGTGGTATTGCATATTACCACTAGAGTTACAGTGATACTACATTACCAACTATACCTTACTTTGGCAGTAACATTAACTGTATTACTCCAGTGCAAGTTCTATCTTGCATTGGTATGACCATGTTACAATGGTAGTAGTGGCAACCTCCTTTGAAATTAGACTTAACTGTGTTACTCCAGCTCTAGTGAAATCCTACATTGATACTGGAGCTGATTACTTCCAGTGCTAATGATACCCTACAGTGACATGAGAGATAATGGTGTTACTCCAGTTATATTGGTACCTTGCATTTACATCAGGGTTACTTGCATTATTACGGTACCAATTTTACTCATACATTCCGGATTCAACCAAAGAACAGGCTAAACCACACATGGTATTTGACAGCAAATTAGAATTAATTAATGACTTCATAGAAGAGTGACCAGAAGCAGCAGAGGCCATAATATTTTTGAATTTTACATTAGTTTGAAAGAGAGAAAATAGTCGGTCCAACTCTAGCATTTTAACCTTAAATTATGATAACCACAAATCATACTTAGACCTGTCAATGCAGGAATTGAGACATTATGTTGAGGTTGAACAGGATGTTGGTGAGGCCCATTTTGGCGTACTGTGTCCAGTTCTGGTTGCCCTGTTATAGGAAGGATATTATTAAGTCAGCGAGGGTCCAGAAGAGACATACGGGATGTTGTCGGGATTGGAGGGCTTGAGTTATAAGGAGAGGTTGGATCAGATGGGACTTTTTTCACAGGAATGTAGAAGGTTAACAGGTGACCCTTATAGAGGTTTACAAAATCATGAGGGGTATAGGTGCTGTGAATGGCAAGTGTCTTTTCCCTAGGATGGGGGATTTCAAGACTGGGGGTATATTTTTAAGGCGAGAGGAGAAAGATTTAAAAAATGCATGAAGAGCAACAATGGTTGGGAAAGTGGAGCTGAAGTCAAAGATCAGTCAAGATCATTTTGAATGATGTAATAGGCTCAAAGGGCAGTGTGGTGTATTTCTGCTCCTATCTTGTGTTTTCATATGGATCAATTTTAAATATATATGGAGAAACAGGTTAAGAACATCATACCAGATTCTGTGCAAATACTATTACACAGAGAGTGGTTTTGCATGTAGAATGAACTTCTGCAGTAAGTGGTGGATGTGGGTGCAATTACAATGTCTAATGATTTGGATGCGAGCATAAGAGGTGCAGTTAGTAAATCTACAGATGACACCAAAATTGGAGGTGTAGTGGACAGCGAAGAGGGCTACCTCAGATTACAACAGGATCTGGACCAGATGGGCCAATGGGCTGAGAAGTGGCAGATGGAGTTTAATTCAGATAAATGCGAGGTGCTGCATTTTGGGAAAGCAAATCTTAGCAGGACTTATACACTTAATGGTAAGGTCCTAGGGAGTGTTGCTGAACAAAGAGACCTTGGGGTGCAGGTTCATAGCTCCTTGAAAGTGGAGTCGCAGTAGATAGGATAGTGAAGAATGCGTTTGGTATGCTTTCCTTTATTGGTCAGAGTATTGAGTACAGGAGTTGGAAGGTCATGTTGCAGCTGTACAGGACATTGGTTAGGCCACTGTTGGAATATTGCGTGCAATTCTGGTTTCCTTCCTATCGGAAAGATGTTGTGAAACCTGAAAGGGTTCAGAAGAGATTTATAAGGATTTTGCCAGGGTTGGTGGATCTGAGCTATAGGGAGAGGCTGAACAGCCTAGGGCTGTTTTGCCTGGAGTGTTGGAGGCTGAGGGGTGACCTCATAGAGGTTTACAAAATTATGAGGTGCATGGATAGGATAAATAGACAGGGAGTCCAGAACTAAAGGGCATAGGTTTAGGGCAAGAGGGGAAAGATATAAAAGAGACCTACAGGGCAACGTTTTCACACAGAGGGTGGTACGTCAATGGAATGAGCTGCCAGAGGAAGTGGTGGAGGCTGGTACAATTGCAACATTTAAGAGGCATTTGGATGGGTATATGAATAGGAAGGGTTTGGAGGGATATGGGCCGGGTGCTGGCAGGTGGGACTAGATTGGGTTGGGATATTTGGTCGGTGTGGATGGGTTGGACCGAAGAATATGTTTCCATGCTGTACATCACCACGACTCTATGACTCTATGACATTTAGAAAAGTACATGAGTAAGAAATGAATGGAGGGATATGGGCCAAATGTAGATTGGACATGTTTACTTTGAGAACTTGGTCGTCATGGACTTGTTGGACTGAAGGGTCTATTTCCCTGCTGTATGACTCTATGATTCTATGACTCAATGATTCTATCGATATTGGAAGTTACGGCCAGCTCAGTACACTTGAGCTGGTGTCTAACCTTGCATTGCAATACAAGTCACACATGTTCTGGCTTCTGACATCCTGGCTGTGGATACCAGAATGCAAAGGAGTTTGTAGGTGCATGAACTGTGAAAGAAAACACAACAAGTGATGTACTTCATCTATTCTTTCTTTTCTACTTCATAACAGTACAAGCTGCTATGTTTTCTCTAGTTAATTGTTTTTTCTCTGAATTAAGATTATCTTTAAAATTTTACAACTGTTAAAGTCATGAGAACTGCAATGTCATTGGTGGCCACAATGTTGTTCTGTGAAGAAGCAGAGATTCTTTAATTTTGGAAAGTAAGGTTTGTCTATAATCAATATTTATTTGTGTGTGTAGATGTAATGTGTTACATATGAAATAATACACATGTTATGCCAGAGCGGACCACCAACATTATGTTACCCAGGAAGAGATCATCAAGTTATATTGCAATCTACAATACAATATACATCATAATATCCTTTTATTGCCATGTGTACTGCATTGTAGGAGTGCAGTGAACAGCTTTTACAATGTCTGCCTTTTTACAGTTACATCTTAGATACAAGTACGTAGGAACACTTCTTGGTTACAGCAGAGGAACCAAAGCAGTTGCATGACTTACAGAGTTGAAAAATTAGTTAAAAATCGGGTGCCATTAAAGGGTTGACATTACAGTAAGATAGGAAATTTCGGATAAACATTGCAGTGTCACAGCTCAGTGCAGACCCTCCACATGTGGTCTGACTGCTCATACCAGACGCCAGTCCACCAGCCGTCAGCACTCTGCTCCTAGACCCAGACCACTGGACTCAGCTGCTCCAAGGTAAGCTGCTCCTGGAACACGCTGTTTATAGAAAACTCTATAGTCCAAAGGTGGAGTCTGAATTGCTTTCTGTCAAATTTAACTGTGACCCTGGAACTACTTCTCTGTGATCCCTGAGCTGTCCTCTGTGACCCACTGAAAACCTTGCAATGATCCCCTGCACTATTGCATGACAAGGAAACAGAGAGCCAAATCAAACAAACCCCATTCACAACACAGTCAAATTAAAATTTTCAAAGACCCTCAAAATTGGCTGCAATGGTTTCTAACAAGACTTTTGAATAACTCATCCCAGATTCTGTGAATTATCAGTTCTGGCCACTGGGTCTGTTCCGTAAACTAAAGTCTTAGCAATTTAATGACCCTACTATAAAGCCATCAGAGCAAAATTAAATAACAAAGTCATAAAACATAGAACATAGAAAAATACAGCGCAGTACAGGCCCACCTAACCTACATTAGCCCACTATCCTCCATATGCCTATCCAATGCCCGTTTAAATGCCCATAAAGAGGGAGAGTCCACCACTGCTACTGGCAGGGCATTCCATGAACTCACGACTCGCTGAGTAAAGAATCTACCCCTAACATCTGTCCTATACCTACCACCCTTAATTTAAAGCTATGCCCCCTCGTAATAGCTGACTCCATATGTGGAAAAAGGTTCTCATGGTCAACCCTATCTAAACCCCTAATCATCTTGTACACCTCTATCAAGTCACCCCTAAACCTTCTTTTCTCCAATGAAAACAGCCCCAAGTGCCTCAGCCTTTCCTCATACGATCTTCCTACCATACCAGACAACATCCTGGTAAACCTCCTCTGAACCCGTTCCAGTGCCTCCACATCCTTCCTATAGTATAGCAACCAAAACTGCACACAATACTCCAGATGCGGCCGCAACAGAGTCTTATACAACTGCAACATGACCTCAGGGCTCCGGAACTCAATTCCTCTACCAATAAAAGCCAGTACGCCATATGCCTTCTTCACCGCACTATTTACCTGGGTGGCAACTTTCAAAGATCTGTGTACATGGACACCAAGATCCCTCTGCTCATCCACACTACCAAGTATCCGACCATTAGCCCAGTACCCCATCTTTTTGTTACTCTTACCAAAGTGAATCACCTCACACTTACCTACATTGAACTCCATTTGCCACCTTTCTGCCCAGCTCTGCAACTTATTTATATCCCGCTGTAACCTGACACATCCTTCCTCACTGTCAACAACTCCACCGACTTTCGTATCATCCGCAAACTTGCTCACCCAACCTTCTAGCCCCTCCTCCAGGTCATTTATAAAAATGACAAACAGCAATGGTCCCAAAACCGATCCTTGCGGAACACCGCTAGTAACTGCACTCCAAGATGAACCTTTACCATCAACTACTACCCTCTGTCTTCTTCCAGCCAGCCAATTCCTAATCCAAACCTCCAACTCACCCTCAATGCCATACCTCTGTATTTTTTGCAGTAGCCTACCATGGGGAACCTTATCAAACGCCTTACTAAAATCCATATACACCACATCTACCGCTTTACCCTCGTCTACCTCCTTAATCACCTTCTCAAAGAATTCAATAAGGTTTGTGAGGCACGACCTGCCCTTCACAAAACCATGCTGACTATCCTTGATCACATTATTTCTATCCAGATGTTCATAAATCCTATCCCTTACAATTCTCTCTAAGACTTTGCCCACAACAGAAGTGAGACTCACTAGCCTATAGTTACTAGGGTTATCCCTACTCCCCTTCTTGAACAAGGGAACCACATTTGCTATCCTCCAGTCTTCTGGCACTATTCCTGTAGACAACGAGGACATAAAAATCAAGGCCAATGGCTCTGCAATTTCCTCCCTTGCTTCCCAGAGAATCCTAGGATAAATGCCATCAGGCCCAGGGGACCTATCTATTTTCACCCTTTCCAGAATTTCCAACACCTCTTCCCTACATACCTCAAAGCCGTCCATTCTAATTAATTGTGACTCAATATTCACATTGGCAACAATGTCCTGTTCCTGAGTGAATACTGACAAAAAGTATTCATTCAGTGTCTCCCTAATCTCTTCAGCCTCCACACGCAACTTCCCACTACTATCCTTGACTGGACCTATTCCTACCCTAGTCATTCTTTTATTCCTGACATACCGATAGAAAGCCTTAGGGTTTTCTCTAATCCTAACAACTAAGGACTTTTCATGTCCCCTCCTTGCTGCTCTTAGCTCTCTCTTCAGATCCTTCCTGGCTACCTTATAACTCTCAATCGCCCCAATTGAACCTTCACGCCTCATCTTTACATAGGGCGCCCTCTACCATTTAACAAGGGATTCCAATTCCTTATTAAACGACTGCTCCCTCACATGACCCTTTCCTCCCTGCCTGACAGGTACATACTTGTCAAGGACACTCAATAGTTGCTCATCTAATTGGTTGATGTTAAAGGTCACGAACATTTTAAGATGATACAAAAAGTCCATCTTCTGGCATTCAGTTCCTCTAACAGTTCCAATAGTTATGAAATTCAAAAAGAGTGGTAACTCAGGCTTGAGTGGGAAATATCAGCAACAGGCCTAGAGAATGGGATAAATACTGAAACAACACAATCTTTGTTTTCAGCCCCATTTACACTAAAGACACACAGATAACTAAACACGAAAGGGATAAAGAATTAAACTGGCCCGATTACTGAAGTGGTTTTCACGATGCATTGTTCCATATGCATAGACAATGCTTTTTTAATTGATTTACTGAAGCTATCGATCAGAGTCACATTTACAGTTCACTCAGTTAGAGTCAGTAATACTTATAAGCTAGGTTTCCTTCTCTGAACTTCCAAGAGATGCTCCTGTGGGTTTAGACAAGGAGCTTTCAAATCTTCATGCTGCAGCATCAACAGCCAGATTCCTTTTACAGAAAATACAGTCCAAAGCCCAATTTAACCTATGACCACTCCTTAAAATAAAACAAAGATGATAATCTGATAAAGCATCAGATTTCAAATAATAGCATTGTTTTTTTTCCCAAAGAGTCTGTCAGACATGCTGAGAGTTGCCAGCAATTTCTGTTTTTATTTCTAACGCTCACTGCTTACCATGTTCCAGGGCTTACTGTTCATGGTGCTCCAGGGCTCACTGTTCACAGCGTTCCGGGGCTCACTGCTCATGGTGTTCCAGGGCTCACTGTTCATGGTGTTCCAGGGCTCACTGTTCATGGTGTTCCGGGGCTCACTGTTCACAGCGTTCTGGGGCTCACTGTTCACGGTGTTCCAGGGCTCACTGTTCATGGTGTTCCAGGGCTCACTGTTCATGGTGTTCCAGGGCTCACTGTTCACGGTGTTCCAGGGCTCACTGTTCACGGTGTTCCAGGGCTCACTGTTCATGGTGTTCCAGGGCTCACTGTTCATGGTGTTCCGGGGCTCACTGTTCACAGCGTTCCAAGGCTCACTGTTCACAGCATTCTGGGGCTCACTGTTCACGGTGTTCCAGGGCTCACTGTTCATGGTGTTCCAGGTCTCATTGTTCACAATGTTCCGGGGCTCACTGTTCACAGCGTTCTGGGGCTCACTGTTCACAGCGTTCTGGAGCTCACTGTTCACGGCGTTCTGGGGCTCACTGTTCACGGCGTTCCGGGGCTCACTGTTCACAGCGTTCTGGGGGTCACTGTTCACAGCGTTCTGGGGCTCAGTGCTCACAGTGTTCCAGGGTTCACTACTCATAGTGTTCCAGGGACTCACTTCCCATGGTGTTCCAGGGCTCACTGTTCACAGTGTTCCAGGGCTCACTGTTCACCATGTTCCAGGGCTCACTGCCCATGGTGTTCCGGGGCTCACTGCTCATACTGTTCCAAGGCTCACTGCCAATGGTGTTCTGGGGCGTACTGTTCACAGTGTTCCAGTGCTCACTGTTCACAGTATTCGAGGACTCACTGCCCATGGCGTTTCAGGGCTCTCTGTTCATAGTGTTCCGGGGCTCACTGTTCACAGCGTTCCAAGGCTCACTGTTCACAGCGTTCTGGGGCTCACTGTTCACGGTGTTCCAGGGCTCACTGTTCATGGTGTTCCAGGTCTCATTGTTCACAATGTTCCAGGGCTCACTGTTCACAGCGTTCTGGGGCTCACTGTTCACAGCGTTCTGGAGCTCACTATTCACGGCGTTCTGGGGCTCACTGTTCACGGCGTTCCGGGGCTCACTGTTCACAGCGTTCTGGGGCTCACTGCTCACAGTGTTCCGGGGCTCACTGTTCACGGCGTTCCGGGGCTCACTGTTCACGGTATTCTGGGGCTCACTGTTCACAACGTTCCAGGGCTCACTGCCAGTGTTCCAGGGTTCACTACTCATAGTGTTCCAGGGACTCACTTCCCATGGTGTTCCAGGGCTCACTGTTCACAGTGTTCCAGGGCTCACTGTTCACCATGTTCCGGGGCTCACTGCTCATACTGTTCCAAGGCTCACTGCCCATGGTGTTCTGGGGCGTACTGTTCACAGTGTTCCAGTGCTCACTGTTCACAGTGTTCGAGGACTCACTGCCCACGGCGTTTCAGGGCTCTCTGTTCATAGTGTTTCAGGGTTCACTGTTCATGATGTTCCAGGGATCTCTGCTGGTGGTGTGCCAGGGCTCTCTGCTAGTGGTGTGTCAAGGCTCTCTGCTCATGGTGTTCCAGGGCTCTCTGCTCATGGTGTACCAGGGCTCTCTGCTCGCGGTGTTCCAGGGCGCTCTGCTCGTAGTGTGACAGGGCTCTCAGCTCATGGTGTGCCAGGGCTCTCTGCTCATGGTGTGCCAGGGCTCTCAGCTCATGGTGTGCCAGGCTCTCTTTTCTCAGTGTTCCAAGGCTTTCTGCTCGCGGTGTTCCAGCGTTCTCTGCTCGTGGTGTGCCAGGGCTCTCTGCTCGCGGTATGCCAGGGCTCTCTGCTAGTGGTGTTCCAGGGTTCTCTGCTCGCGGTGTGTCAGGGTTCTCTGCTCATGGTGTTCCAGGGCTCTCTGCTCATGGTGTGCCAGGGCTCTCTGCTCGCAGTGTTCCAGGGTTCTCTGCTCGCGGTGTGTCAGGGTTCTCTGCTCATGATGTTCCAGGGCTCTATGCTCACGGTGTGCCAGCGCTCTCTGCTCACGGTGTGCCAGGGTTCTCTGCTCGTGGTGTGCCAGGGCTCTCTGTTCACAGTGTTCCAGGGTTCACTGTTCACAGTGTGCCAGGGTTCACTGTTCATGGTGTTCCAGGGCTCAGTACTCGCAGTATTCCAGGATTCGCTGCTCGCAGTGTTCCAGGGCTCACTGCTTACAGTGTTCCAGAGCTCACTGCTTACGGTTTTCCAGAGCTCACTGCTCTCGGTGTTCCAGGGTTCACTGCTCACAGTGTTCCAGGATTCTCTGCTCATGAAGTTCCAGGGCTCACTGCTCATGGCGTTCTGGGGCTCACTGTTCACAGTGTTCCAGGGCTCACTGCTCAAGGTGTACCAGGGCTCACTCATAGTGTTCCTGGGCTCAATGCTCATCGTGTTCTGGGTCTCACTGTTCACGGTGTTCCAGGGCTCACTGTTCGTGGTGTTCCAGGGCTCACTGTTCGTGGTGTTCCAGGGATCGCTCTTCATTGTATTCCAGGGCTCACTGCTCATAGTGTTCCAGGGCTCACTGTTCACAGTGTTACAGGGCTCACTGTTCACCATGTTCCAGGGCTCACTGTTCACAGTGTTCCAGGGCTCACTGTTCATAGTGTTCCAGGGCTCACTGCTCAAGATGTACCAGGGCTCACTGTTCCGGGGCTCACTGTTCACAGTGTTCCAGGGCTCACTGTTCACAATGTTCTGGGGCTCACTGTTCACAGCGTTCCAGGGCTCACTGTCACAGTGTTCCAGGGCTCACTGTTCACAGCGTTCCAGGGCTCACTGTTCACCATGTTTCAGGGCTCACTGTTCACAGTGTTCCAGGGCTCACTCTTCATGGTATTCCAGGGCTCACTGCTCATAGTGTTCCAGGGCTCACTGTTCACAGTGTTCCAGGGCTCACTGTTCACCATGTTCCAGGGCTCACTGTTCACATTATTCCAGGGCTCACTGTTCATGGTATTCCAGGGCTCACTGCTCATAGTGTTCCTGGGCTCATTGCCCATGGTGTTCTGGGGCTTACTGTTCATAGTGTTCCAGGGCTCAATGCCCATCGTGTTCTGGGTCTCACTGTTCACGGTGTTCCAGGGATCACTGTTCATAGTGTTCCAGGGCTCACTGTTCACAGTGTTCCAGGGTTCACTGCTCATGGTGTTCCAGGGCTCACTGTTCGTGGTGTTCCAGGGATCACTCTTCATGGTATTCCAGGGCTCACTGCTCATAGTGTTCCAGGGCTCACTGTTCACAGTGTTCCAGGGCTCACTGTTCACCATGTTCCAGGGCTCACTGTTCACAGTGTTCCGGGGCTCACTGTTCACAGCGTTCGGGGGCTCACTGTTCACAGTGTTCCATGGTTCACTGCTCATGGTGTTCCAGGGCTCACTGTTTGTGGTGTTCCAGGGCTCACTGTTCATGGTGTTCCAGGGCTCACTGTTCATGGTGTTCCAGTGCTCGCTGTTCACAGTGTTCTGGAGCTCACTGTTCACAGCATTCCAAGGCTCACTGTTCACAATGTTCTGGGGCTCAGTATTCACAGCGTTCCAGGGCTCACTGTTCGCAGCGTTCCAGGGCTCACTGTTCACGGTGTTCCAGGGCTCACTGTTCATGGTGTTCCAGGGTTCACTCTTCACGGTGTTTCAGGGCTCTCTGCTCATGATGTTCCAGGGGTCTCTGCTCATGATATTCCAGGGCTCTCTGCTCGCGGTGTTCCAGGGTTCTCTGCTCGCGGTGTGTCAGGGCCCTCTACTCATGGTGTTCCAGGATTCTCTGCTCATGGTGTGCCAGGGCTCTCTGCTCACAGTGTTCCAGGGTTCACTGTTCATGGTGTGCCAGGGTTCACTGTTCACGGTGTTCCAGGGCTCTCTGCTCAGAGTGTTCCAGTGTTCACTGTTCACGGTGTGCCACGGTTCACTGTTCACGGTGTTCCAGGGCTCACTGCTCACGGTGCTCCAGGGTTCACTGTTCATGATGTTCCGGGGCTCACTGCTCACGGTGCTCCAGGGTTCACTTTTCACGATGTTCCGGGGCTCTCTGCTCACAGTTTTCCAGGGCTCTCAGCTCACAGTGCTCCAGGGTTCACTGTTCACGGTGTTCCGGGGCTCTCTGCTCACAGTTTTCCAGGGCTCTCAGCTCACAGTGCTCCAGGGTTCACTGTTCACGGTGTTCTGGAGCTCTCTGCTCACAGTGTTCCATGGTTCACTGCTCACAGCGTTCCAGGGTTCACTGTTCATGGTGTTCCAGGATTCGCTGCTCACAGTGTTCCAGAGCTCACTGCTCACGGTGTTCCAGGGCTCACTGCTTACAGTGTTTCAGAGCTCACTGCTCTCGGTGTTCCAGGGCTCACTGTTCACATTATTCCAGGGCTCACTGTTCATGGTATTCCACGGCTCACTGCTCATAGTGTTCCTGGGCTCATTGCCCATGGTGTTCTGGGGCTTACTGTTCATAGTGTTCCAGGGCTCAATGCCCATCGTGTTCTGGGTCTCACTGTTCACGGTGTTCCAGGGATCACTGTTCATAGTGTTCCAGGGCTCAATGCCCATCGTGTTCTGGGTCTCACTGTTCACGGTGTTCCAGGGATCACTGTTCATAGTGTTCCAGGGCTCACTGTTCACAGTGTTCCAGGGTTCACTGCTCATGGTGTTCCAGGGCTCTCTGCTCGCGGTGTTCCAGGGTTCTCTGCTCGCGGTGTGTCAGGGCCCTCTACTCATGGTGTTCCAGGATTCTCTGCTCATGGTGTGCCAGGGCTCTCTGCTCACAGTGTTCCAGGGTTCACTGTTCATGGTGTGCCAGGGTTCACTGTTCACGGTGTTCCAGGGCTCTCTGCTCAGAGTGTTCCAGTGTTCACTGTTCACGGTGTGCCACGGTTCACTGTTCACGGTGTTCCAGGGCTCACTGCTCACGGTGCTCCAGGGTTCACTGTTCATGATGTTCCGGGGCTCACTGCTCACGGTGCTCCAGGGTTCACTTTTCACGATGTTCCGGGGCTCTCTGCTCACAGTTTTCCAGGGCTCTCAGCTCACAGTGCTCCAGGGTTCACTGTTCACGGTGTTCCGGGGCTCTCTGCTCACAGTTTTCCAGGGCTCTCAGCTCACAGTGCTCCAGGGTTCACTGTTCACGGTGTTCTGGAGCTCTCTGCTCACAGTGTTCCATGGTTCACTGCTCACAGCGTTCCAGGGTTCACTGTTCATGGTGTTCCAGGATTCGCTGCTCACAGTGTTCCAGAGCTCACTGCTCACGGTGTTCCAGGGCTCACTGCTTACAGTGTTTCAGAGCTCACTGCTCTCGGTGTTCCAGGGCTCACTGTTCACAATGTTCCAGGGCTCACTGTTCACAGCGTTCCAGGGCTCACTGTTCACAATGTTCCAGGGCTCACTGTTCACAGCGTTCCAGGGCTCACTGTTCATGGGGTTCCAGGGATCACTGCTCATAGTGTTCCAGGGACTCACTTCCAATGGTGTTCCAGGACTCACTGTTCACAATGTTCCAGGGCTCACTGTTCACCATGTTCCAGGGCTCACTGCCCATGGTGTTCCAGGGCTCACTGTTCACGGTGTTCCAGGGCTCACTGTTCATGGTATTCCAGGGCTCACTGCTCATAGTGTTCCAGGGCTCATTGCCCATGGTGTTCTGGGGCTTACTGTTTACAGTGTTCCAGGGCTCACTGTTCACCATGTTCCAGGGCTCACTACCCATGTTGTTCCAGGGCTCACTGTTCACGGTGTTCCAGGGCTCACTGTTCATGCTATTCCAAGGCTCACTTCTCATAGTGTTCCAGGGCTCATTGCCCATGGTGTTCCAGAGTTCACTGTTCACGGTGATTCAGGGCTCACTGTTCACTGTGTTCCAGGGTTCACTGTTCACAGGAGTTTCAGGGCTCACTGCTTGCGTTGTTCCAGGGCTCTCTGTCATGGTGTTCCAAGGCTCTCTGCTCGCGGTGTTCCAGGGCTCTCTGTCATGGTGTTCCAGGGCTTTCTGCTCGCGGTGTTCCAGGGCTCTCTGTCATGGTGTTCCAAGGCTCTCTGCTCGTGGTGTTCCAGGGCTCTCTGCTCATGGTGTTCCAGGGCTTTCTGCTCGTGGTGTTCCAAGGCTCTCTGCTCGCAGTGTTCCAGCGTTCTCTGCTCGTGGTGAGTCAGGGCTCTCTGCTCGCGGTATTCCAGGGCTCTCTGCTCGCGGTGTTCCAGGGTTCTCTGCTCGCAGTGTGTCAGGGGTCTCTGCTCATGGTGTTCCAGGGCTCTCTGCTAGCAGTGTGCCAGGGCTCTCTGCTCACGGTGTGCCAGGTTTCTCTGCTCATGGTGTGCCAGGGCTCTCTGCTCACTGTGTTCCTGGATTCACTGTTCACGGTGTGCCAGGGTTCACTGTTCACGGTGTCCCGGGGCTCTCTGCTCACAGTTTTCCAGGGCTCTCAGCTCACAGTGCTCCAGGGCTTTCAGCTCACAGTGTTCTGGGGCTCATTGTTTACAGCATTCCAGAGGTCACTGCTCACAGTGTTCCAGGGACTCACTGCCCATGGTGTTCCAGGGTCACTATTCACAGCGTTCCAGGGCTCACTGTTCATGGGGTTCCAGGGATCACTGCTCATGGTGTTCCAGGGACTCACTTCCAATGGTGTTCCAGGACTCACTGTTCACAATGTTCCAGGGCTCACTGTTCACCATGTTCCAGGGCTCACTGCCCATGGTGTTCCAGGGCTCACTGTTCACGGTGTTCCAGGGCTCACTGTTCATGGTATTCCAGGGCTCACTGCTCATAGTGTTCCAGGGCTCATTGCCCATGGTGTTCTGGGGCTTACTGTTCACAGTGTTCCAGGGCTCACTGTTCACCATGTTCCAGGGCTCACTACCCATGTTGTTCCAGGGCTCACTGTTCACGGTGTTCCAGGGCTCACTGTTCATGCTATTCCAAGGCTCACTGCTCATAGTGTTCCAGGCTCATTGCCCATGGTGTTCCAGGGTTCACTGTTCACGGTGATTCAGGGCTCACTGTTCACTGTGTTCCAGGGTTCACTGTTCACAGGAGTTTCAGGGCTCACTGCTTGCATTGTTCCAGGGCTCTCTGTCATGGTGTTCCAGGGCTTTCTGCTCGCGGTGTTCCAGGGCTCTCTGTCATGGTGTTCCAAGGCTCTCTGCTCGCGGTGTTCCAGGGCTCCCTGGTCATGGTGTTCCAGGGCTTTCTGCTCGTGGTGTTCCAAGGCTCTCTGCTCGCAGTGTTCCAGCGTTCTCTGCTCGTAGTGTGTCAGGGCTCTCTGCTCGCGGTATTCCAGGGCTCTCTGCTCGCGGTGTTCCAGGGTTCTCTGCTCGCAGTGTGTCAGGGGTCTCTGCTCATGGTGTTCCAGGGCTCTCTGCTAGCAGTGTGCCAGGTTTCTCTGCTCATGGTGTGCCAGGGCTCTCTGCTCACTGTGTTCCTGGATTCACTGTTCACGGTGTGCCAGGGTTCACTGTTCACGGTGTCCCGGGGCTCTCTGCTCACAGTTTTCCAGGGCTCTCAGCTCACAGTGCTCCAGGGCTTTCAGCTCACAGTGTTCTGGGGCTCATTGTTCACAGCATTCCAGAGCTCACTGCTCACAGTGTTCCAGGGACTCACTGCCCATGGTGTTCCAGGGTCACTATTCACAGCGTTCCAGGGCTCACTGTTCACAGTTTTCCAGGGCTCACTGCTCATAGTGTTCCAGGGACTCACTGCCCATGGTGTTCCAGGGCTCACTGTTCACAGTGTTCCAGGGCTCACTGTTCACCATGTTCCAGGACCCACTGCCCATGGTGTTCCAGGGCTCACTGTTCACGGTGTTCCAGGGCTCACTGTTCACAGTGTTCCAGGGCTCAATGCCCATCGTGTTCTGGATCTCACTGTTCACTGTGTTCCAGGGTTCACTGTTCACAGTGTTTCAGGGCTGTCTCCTCGCAGTGTTCCAGGGCTCTCTGTTCGCGGTGTTCCAGGGCTCTCTGCTCGTGGTGTTCCAGGGCTCTCTGCTCATGGTGTGCCAGGGCTCTCTGCTCATGGTGTGTCAGGGCTCTCTGCTCATGGTGTGCCAGGTATCTCTATCCTCAGTGTTTCAAGGCTCTCTGCTCGCGGTGTTCCAGCGTTCTCTGCTCGTGGTGTGCCAGGGCTCTCTGCTCGCAGTGTTCCAGGGCTCTCTGCTCGCGGTGTGCCAGGGTTCACTGTTCACGGTGTTCCACGGCTCTCTGCTCGCGGTGTTCCAGGGCTCTCTGCTCGTGGTGTGTCAGGGCTCTCTGCTCATGGTGTTCCATGGCTCTCTGCTAGCGGTGTTCCAGGGCTCTCTGCTCACGGTGTGCCAGGGTTCACAGTTCACGGGGTTCCGGGGCTCTCTGCTCACAGTGTTCCAGGGTTCATTGTTCACGGCGTGCCAGGGTTCACTCTTCACAGTGTTCCGGGGCTCACTGCTTACAGATTTCCAGGGCTCTCAGCTCACAGTGCTCCAGGGCTCACTGTTCACGGTGTTCCGGGGCTCTCTGCTCACAGTGTTCCAGGGTTCACTGCTCACAGCGTTCCAGGGTTCACTGTTCACAGTGTTCCAGGGCTCACTGCTCACAGCGTTCCAGGGCTCACTGCTCGCGGTGTTACAGGGCTCACTGTTCACAGTGTTACAGGGCTCACTGTTCACAGCGTTCCAGGGCTCACTGTTCACAATGTTCTGGGGCTCACTGTTCACAGTGTTCCAGGGCTCACTGTTCATGGTATTCCAGGGCTCACTGCTCATAGTGTTCCGGGGCTCACTGTTCACAGCGTTCTGGGGTTAACTGTTCACAGTGTTCCAGGGCTCACTGTTCATGGTATTCCAGGGCTCACTGCTCATAGTGTTCCAGGGCTTATTGCCCACGGTGTTCCAGGGCTCACTGTTCACGGTGTTCCAGGGATCACTGCTCATGGTGTTCCAGGGCTCACTGTTCATGATGTTCCAGGGCTCACTGTTTATGTCGTTCTCGGGCTCACTGTTCACAGTGTTCCAGGGATCACTGCTCATGGTGTTCCAGGGCTCACTGTTCGTGGGGTTCCAGCGCTTACTATTCACAGTGTTCCGGGGTTCACTGTTCACAGTGTTCCGGGTCTCACTGCTCACGGCGTTCTGGGGCTCACTGTTCACAGTGTTCCGGGGCTCACTGCTCAGGGTGTTCCAGGGCTCACTGTTCATGGTGTTCCAGGGTTCACTGCTCATGGTGTTCCAGGGCTCACTGTTCGTGATGTTCCAGGGCTCACTGTTCGTGATGTTCCGGGGCTCACTATTCACAGCGTTCCAGGGCTCACTGTCACAGTGTTCCAGTGCTCACTGCTCATAGTGTTCCAGGGCTCACTGCCCATGGTGTTCCAAGGCTCACTGTTCACGGTGTTCCAGGGTTCACTGTTCATGGTGTGTCAGGGCTCTCTGCTCATGATGTTCCAGGGGTCTCTGCTCGTGGTGTGCCAGTGCTCTCTGTCATGGTGTTCCAGGGTTCTCTGCTCGCGGTGTGTCAGGGCTCTCTGCTCACGGTGTTCCAGGGTTCACTGTTCATGGTGTGCCAGGGTTCACTGTTCACGGTGTTCAAGGGCTCTCTGCTCACATTTTTCCAGGGCTCTCAGCTCACAATGCTCCAGGGTTCACTGTTCATGGTGTTCCAGGGTTCACTGTTCATGATGTTCCGGGGCTCTCTGCTCACAGTTTTCCAGGGCTCTCAGCTCACAGTGCTACAGGGTTCACTGTTCACAGCGTTCCAGGGTTCACTGCTCACAGTGTTCCAGGGCTCACTGCTCGCGGTGTTACAGGGCTCACTGCTCGCGGTGTTACAGGGCTCACTGCTCACAGTGTTCCAAGGCTCTCTGCTGGTGGTGTGCCAGGGCTCTCTGTCATGGTGATCCAGGGCTTTCGGCTCGTGGTGTTCCAGGGTTCTCTGCTCGCGGTGTGCTAGGGCTCTCTGCTCACGGTGTGCCAGGGCTCTCTGTTCACAGTGTTCCAAGGCTCTCTGCTCACGGTGTTCCAGCGTTCTCTGCTTGAGGTGTGTCAGGGCTCTCTGCTCATGGTGTTCCAGGGCTCTCTGCTAGCGGTGTGCCAGGGCTCTCTGCTCGCAGTGTTCCAGGGTTCTCTGCTCGCGGTGTGTCAGGGCTCTCTGCTCATGGTGTTCCAGGGCTCTCTGCTAGCGGTGTGCCAGGGCTCTCTGCTCGCAGTGTTCCAGGGTTCTCTGCTCGCGGTGTGTCAGGGCTCTCTGCTCATGGTGTTCCAGGGCTCTCTGCTAGCGGTGTGCTAGGGCTCTCTGCTCACAGTGTGCCAGGGCTCTCTGTTCACAGTGTTCCAAGGCTCTCTGCTCGCGGTGTTCCAGCGTTCTCTGCTCGAGGTGGGTCAGGGCTCTCTGCTCGCGGTGTTCCAGGGTTCTCTGCTCGCGGTGTGTCAGGGCTCACTACTCATGGTGTTCCAGGGCTCTCTGCTAGCGGTGTGCCAGGGCTCTCTGCTCGCAGTGTTCCAGGGCTCTCTGTTCACAGTGTTCCAAGGCTCTCTGCTCGCGGTGTTCCAGGGTTCTCTGCTCGAGGTGTGTCAGGGCTCTCTGCTCGCGGTGTTCCAGGGTTCTCTGCTCGCGGTGTGTCAGGGCTCTCTACTTATGGTGTTCCAGGGTTCTCTGCTAGCGGTGTGCTAGGGCTCTCTGCTCACGGTGTGCCAGGGTTCTCTGTTCATGGTGTGCCAGGGTTCTCTGCTCATGGTGTGCCAGGGTTCTCTGCTCACAGTGTTCCAGGATTCGCTGCTCGCAGTGTTCCAGAGCTTACTGCTCACGGTGTTCCGGGGCTCTCTGCTCGCGGTGTGCCAGGGCTCTCTGTTCGCAGTGTTCCAAGGCTCTCTGCTCGCGGTGTTCCAGCGTTCTCTGCTCGCGGTGTGCCAGGGCTCTCTGCTCGCAGTGTTCCAGGGTTCTTTGCTTGCGGTGTGTCACGGCTCTCTGCTCATGGTGTTCCAGGGCTCTCTGCTAGCAGTGTGCCAGGGCTCTCTGCTCACAGTGTGCCAGGGTTCTCTGCTCATGGTGTGCCAGGGTTCTCTGCTCACAGTGTTCCACGGTTCACTGTTCACGGTGTTCCAGGATTCGCTGCTCATGGAGTTCTGGGGCTCACTGTTCACGCTGTTCTGAGGCTCACTATTCACAGTGTTCCAGGACTCACTGCTCATGGTGTTTCAGGGCTCACTGTTCATCGTGGTCCAGGGCTCACTGTTCATGGTGTTCCAGGACTCACTGCTCATGGTGTTCCAGGGCTCACTGTTCATGGTTTTCCAGGGCTCACTGTTCATCGTGTTCCAGGGCTCACTGTTCACGGTGTTCCAGGGCTCACTGTTCACAATGTTCCGGGGCTCACTGTTCACCATGTTCCAGGGCTCACTGCCCATGGTGTTCCGGGGCTCGCTGTTCATGGTTTTCCAGGGCTCACTGTTCATCATGTTCCAGGGCTCACTGTTCATGGTGTTCCAGGGCTCACTGTTCACAATGTTCTGGGGCTCACTGTTCACCATGTTCCAAGGCTCACTGCTCATGGTGTTCCAGGGCTCACTGCCCATGGTGTTCTGGGGCTCACTGTTCACGGTGTTCTGGGGCTCACTGTTCACGGTGGTTCAGGGCTCTCTGCTCATGATGTTCCAGGGCTCTCTGCTGGTGGTGTGCCAGGGCTGTCTGCTAGCAGTGTGGCAGGGCTCTCTGCTCGCGGTGTGTCAGGGCTCTTCTCGCGGTGTGTCAGGGCTCTGCTCATGGTGTTCCAGGGCTCTCTGCTAGCGGTGTACCAGGGCTCTCTGCTCACGGTGTGCCAGGGCTCTCTGCTCATGGTGTGCCAGGGCTCTCTGCTCACAGTGTTCCAGGGCTCACTGTTCAAAGTGTGCCAGGGTTCACTGTTCACGGTGTTCTGGGGCTCTCTGCTCACAGTTTTCCAGGGCTCTCAGCTCACAGTGCTCCAGGGTTCACTGTTCACGGTGTTCCGGGGCTCTCTGCTCACAGTGTTCAAGGGTTCTCTGCTCACAGCGTTCCAGGGTTCACTGTTCACGGTGTTCCATGGCTCACTGCTCGCGGTATTACAGGGCTCACTGTTCACGGTGTTCCAGGGCTCACTGCTCACAGTGTGCCAGGGTTCACTGTTCACGGTGTTCCGGGGTTCTCTGCTCACAGTTTTCCAGGGCTCTCAGCTCACAGTGCCCCAGGGTTCACTGTTCACAGAGTGGCAGGGTTCACTGTTCACGGTGTTCCGGGGCTCTCTGCTCACAGTTTTCCAGGGCTCTCAGCTCACAGTGCTCCAGGGTTCACTGTTCACGGTGTTCCGGGGCTCTCTGCTCACAGTGTTACTGGGTTCACTGCTCACAGTGTTACAGGGTTCACTGTTCACGGTGTTCCAGTATTCGCTGCTCCAGGGCTCACTGCTTACGGTGTTCCAGGGCTCACTGCCCATGGTGTTCCAGGGTTCTCTGCTGGTGGTGTGCCAGAGCTCTCTGCTAGCAGTGTGTCAAGGCTCTCTGCTCGCGGTCTGTCAGGGCTCTCTGTCATGGTGTTCAAGGGCTTTCTGTTCGTGGTGTTCCAGGGCTCTCTCCTCATGGTGTTCCAAGGCTCTCTGTTCGCAGTGTTCCAGGGCTCTCTGCTCACGGTGTTCCAGGGCTCTCTGTCATGGTGTTCCAGGGCTTTCTGCTCGTGGTGTTCCAGGGCTCTCTGCTCATGGTGTGCCAGTGCTCTCTGCTCATGGTGTGCCAGGGCTCTCTGCTCGTATTGTGCCAGGGCTCTCTGTTCGCAGTGTTCTAGGGCTCTCTGCTCGCGGTGTGCCAGGGTTCTCTGCTCCGGGTGTGCCAGGGCTCTCTGCTAGCGGTGTGTCAAGGCTCTCTGTCATGGTGTTCCAGGGCTTTCTGCTCGTGGTGTTCCAGGGCTCTCTGCTCATGGTGTGCCAGGGCTCTCTGCTCATGGTGTGCCAGGGCTCTTTGCTCATGGTGTGCCAGGACTCTCTGCAGTGTTCCAAGGCTCTCTGCCCGCGGTGTTCCAGCATTCTCTGCTCGTGGTGTGTCAGGGCTCTCTGCTCGTGGTGTTCCAGGGCTCTCTGCTCATGGTGTGCCAGGGCTCTTTGCTCATGGTGTGCCAGGACTCTCTGCAGTGTTCCAAGGCTCTCTGCCCGCGGTGTTCCAGCATTCTCTGCTCGTGGTGTGTCAGGGCTCTCTGCTCGTGGTGTTCCAGGGTTCTCTGCTCATGGTGTGCCAGGGTTCTCTGCTCGTGGTGTGTCGGGGCTCTCTGCTCACAGTGTTCCAGGGTTCACTGTTCACGGTGCTCCAGGGTTCACTGTTCATGGTGTTCCAGGGCTCTCAGCTCGCGGTGTTACAGGGCTCACTGCTTACGGTTTTCCAGAGCTCACTGCTCTTGGTGTTCCAGGGTTCACTGCTCACAGTGTTCCAGGATTCGCTGCTCATGGAGTTCCGGGGCTCACTGTTCACGGTGTTCCAGGGCTTACTGTCACAGTGTTCCAGGGCTCACTGCTCATAGTGTTCCACGGACTCACTGCCCATGGTGTTCCAGGGCTCACTGTTCATGTTATTCCAGGGCTCACTGCTCACAGCATTCCAGGGCTCATTGCCCACGGTGTTCTGGGTCTCACTGTTCACAGTGTTCCAGGGCTCACTGCCCATGGTGTTCTTGGGCTCAATGTTCACTGTGTTCCAGGGGTCACTGTTCACAGTGTTCCAGGGCTCACTGTTCATGGTATTCCAGGGCTCATTGCCCACGGTGTTCCAGGGCTTACTGTTCACAGTGTTCCTGGGCTAACTGCCCATGGTGTTCTGGGGCTCAATGTTCACTGTGTTCCAGGACTCTCTGCTCGCGGTGTTCCAAGGCTCTCTGCTCATGATGTTCCAGGGCTCTCTGCTGGTGGTGTGCCAGGGTTCTCTGCTAGCGGTGTGTCAAGGCTCTCTGCTCGCGGTGTGTCAAGGCTCTCTGTCATGGTGTTCCAGGGCTTTCTGCTCGTGGTGTTCCAGGGCTCTCTCCTCATGGTGTTCCAGGGCTCTCTGTTCGCAGTGTTCCAAGGCTCTCTGCTCGTGGTGTGTCAGGGCTCTCTGCACGCGGTGTTCCAGGGTTCTCTTCTCGCGGTGTGTCAGGGCTTGCTGCTCATGGTGTGCCAGGGCTCTCTGCTCACAGTGTTCCAGGGTTCACTGTTCACAGTGTGCCAGCGTTCACTGTTCACGGTGTTCCAGGGCTCACTGCACACAGTGTTCCAGAGTTCACTGTTCACGGTGTGCTCGGGTTCACTGTTCACGGTGTTCCAGGGCTCACTGTTCATGGTGTTCCAGGGCTCACTGTTCATGGTGTTCCGGGGCTTTCTGCTCACAGTTTCCCAGGCCTCTCAGCTCACAGTGCTCCAGGGTTCACTGTTCACGGTGTTCCAGGGCTCACTGCTCACGGTGTTCCAGGGTTCACTGTTCACGGTGTTCCAGGTCTAACTGTTCACAATGTTCTGGCGATCACTGTTCACAGTGTTCCAGGGCTCACTGTTCATGGTATTCCAGGGCTCACTGCTCATAGTGTTCCAGGGCTCACTGTTCACAGCGTTCCAGGGCTCATTGTTAATGGTATTCCAGGGCTCATTGCCCACGGTGTTCCAGGGCTCACTGCGCATGGTGTTCCAGGGCTCACTGCCCATGGTGTTCTGGGGCTCACTGTTCACAGTGTTCCATGGCTCACTGTTCATGGTATTCCAGGGCTCACTGCTCATAGTGTTCCTGGGCTCATTGCCCATGGCATTCTGGGGCTTACTGTTCACAGTGTTCCAGGGCTCACTGCCCATGGTTTTCTGGGTCTCACTGTTCATGGTGTTCCAGGGTTCACTGTTCACCATGTTCCAGGGCTCACTGTTCACGGTGTTCCAGGGTTCACTGTTCACCATGTTCCAGGGCTCACTGTTCACGGTGTTCCAGGGCTCACTGTTCATGGTATTCCAGGGCTCACTGCTCATAGTGTTCCTGGGCTCATTGCCAATGGTGTTCTGGGTCTCACTGTTCACGGTGTTCCAGGGATCTCTGCTCGCGGTGTTCCAGGGCTCTCTGCTGGTGGTGTGCCAGGTCTCTCTGCTAGCGGTTTGTCAATGCTCTCTGCTCACGGTGCTCCAGGGGTCTCTGTCATGGTGTTCCAGGGCTTTCTGCTCGTGGTGTTCCAGGGCTCTCTGCTCACGGTGTTCCAGGGCTTTCAGCTCATAGTGTGTCAGGGCTCTCTGTTCGCAGTGTTCCAAGGCTCTCTGCTCGTGGTGTTCCAGGGCTCTCTGCTCATAGTGTGCCAGGGCTCTCTGTTTTTCAGTGTTCCAAGGCTCTCTGCTCACGGTGTGCCAGGGTTCTCTGCTCACGGTGTGCCAGGGTTTTTTTTAGATTAGATTATATTACAGTGTGGAAACAGGCACTTCGGCCCAACAAGTCCACACCGACCCGCCAAAGCGTAACCCACCCATACCCCTACATTTACCCCTTACCTAACACTACGGGCAATTTAGCATGGCCAATTCACCTGACCTGCACATTTTTGTGACTGTGGGAGGAAACCGGAGCACCCAGAGGAAACCCACACAGACACGGGGAGAATGTGCAAACACCACACAGTCAGTCGCCTGAGGCGGGAATTGAACCCGGGTCTCTGGCGCTGTGAGGCAGCAGTGCTAACCACTGTGCCACCGTGCCGCCCTCACGTTCTCTGCTCGTGGTGTGCCAGGGATCTCTGCTAGCGGTGTTCCAAGGTTCACTGTTCACGGTGTGCCAGGGTTCACTGTTCACGGTGTTCCAGGGCTCACTGCTCGCAGTGTTCCAGGGCTCACTGTTCACGGGGTTCCAGGGCTCACTGCTCACAGTATTCCAGGATTCGCTGCTTGCAGTGTTCCAGAGCTTACTGCTCACGGTGTTCCAGGGCTCACTGATTACGGTGTTCCAGAGCTCACTGCTTATGGTGTGCCAGGGCTCATTGCTCATGGTGTTCCTGGCTCAGTACTCACGGTGTTCCAGAGCTCATTGCTTGCAGTGTCCCAGGGCTCTCTACTCACGGTGTGCCAGGGCTCTCTGCTAGCGGTGTTCCAGGACTCTCTGCTCGTGGTGTTCCAGGTCTCTCTGCTTGCGGTGTGCCAGGACTCTCTGCTCGTGCTGTTCCAGGGCTCTATGCTCGCGGTGTTCCAGGTCTCTCTGCTCATGGTGTGCCAGGGTTCTCTGCTCGTGGTGTTCCAGTGCTCTCTGCTAGTGGTGTTCCAGGACTCTCTGCTCGTGGTGGGCCAGGGCTCTCTGCTCACGGTGTGCCAGGGCTCTCTGCTAGCGGTGTTCCAGAGCTCTCTGCTCGTTCTGTGCCAGGGCTCTCTGCTCCTGCTCGCGGTGTGCCAGGGCTCTCTGCTCGTGGTGTTCCAGGTCTCTCTGCTCGCGGTGTGCCGGGGCTCTCTGCTCATGGTGTTCCAGGTCTCTCTGCTCGCGGTGTGCCAGGGCTCTCTGCTCATGGTGTTCCTGGGCTCTCTGTTCGCGGTGTGCCAGGGCTCTCTGCTCATGGTGTTCCAGGGCTCTCTGCTCGTGGTGTGCCAGGGTTCTCTGCTCACAGCGTTCCAGGGTTCACCGTTCACGGTGTTCCAGGGCTCATTGCTCGCGGTGTTCCAGGGCTCTCTGCTCGCGGTGTGCCAGGGCTCTCTGCTCATGGTGTTCCAGGGTTCACCATTCACGGTGTTCCAGGGCTCTCTGCTCGCGGTGTGCCAGGGCTCTCTGCTCATGGTGTTCCAGGTTTCACTGCTCACAGTGTTCCAGGGTTCACCATTCACGGTGTTCCAGGGCTCTCTGCCCGCGGTGTGCCAAAGCTCTCTGTTCATGGTGTTCCAGGGCTCTCTGCTCGAGGTGTGCCAGGGCTCTCTGCTCATGGTGTTCCAGGGCTCTCTGCTCGTGGTGTGCCAGGGCTCTCTGCTCATGGTGTTCCAGGGTTCTCTGCTCACAGTGTTCCAGGGTTCACCATTCACGGTGTTCCAGGGCTCTCTGCTCGCGGTGTGCCAGGGTTCTCTGCTCACAGCTTTCCAGGGCTCTCTGCTCGTGGTGTGCCAGGGCTCTCTGCTCACGGTGTGCCAGGGTTCTCTGCTCACAGTGTTCCAGCGCTCTCTGCTCGTGGTGTGCCAGGGCTCTCTGCTCTTGGTATACCGGGGCTCTCTGCTTGTGGTGTGCCAGTGCTCTCTGCTGGTCGTGTTCCAGGGTTCTCTGCTCACAGCATTCCAGGGTTCACCATTCACGGTGTTCCAGGGGTCTTTGCTCATGGTGTTCCAGGGTTCACCATTCACGGTGTTCCAGGGCTCTCTGCTCGTGGTGTGCCAGGACTCTCTGTTCGCAGTGTGCCAGGGGTCTTTGCTCATGGTGTTCCAGGGTTCACCATTCACGGTGTTCCAGGGCTCTCTGCTCGCGGTGTGCCAGGGCTCTCTGTTCGCGGTGTGCCAGTGCTCTCTGCTCATGGTGTTCCAGGGTTCACCATTCATGGTGTTCCAGGGCTCTCTGCTCGCGGTGTGCCTGGGCTCTCTGCTCATGGTGTACCAGGGGTCTCTGCTCGTGGTGTGCCAGGGCTCTCTGCTCGCGGTGTGCCAGGGCTCTCTGCTCATGGTGTTCCAGGGCTCTCTGTTCACGGTGTGCCAGGGCTCTCTGCTCATGGTGTCCCAGGGTTCACCATTCACGGTGTTCCAGGGCTCTCTGATCGCGGTGTGCCAGGGTTCTCTGCTCACAGCATTCCAGGGCTCTCTGTTCGTGGTGTGCCAGGGCTCTCTGCTCATAGTGTACCAGGGCTCTCTGCTCACGGTGTGCCAGGGCTCTCTGCTGGTGGTGTGCCAGGGCTCTCTGCTCGTAGTGTACCAGGGCTCTCTGCTCACGGTGTGCCAGGGCTCTCTGCTGGTGGTGTGCCAGGGCTCTCTGCTCGTAGTGTACCAGGGCTCTCTGTTCACGGTGTGCCAGGGCTCTCTGCTGGTGGTGTGCCAGGGCTCTCTGCTCACGGTGTTCCAGGACTCTCTGCTGCTGGTGTGCCAGGGCTCTCTGCTCACGGTGTGCCAGTGTTCTCTGCTTGCGGTTTGCCAGGGCTCTCTGCTCGCAGTGTGCCAGGTTTCTCTGCTCGCGGTGTGCCATGATTGTCTGCTTGCGGTGTTCTGGAGTGTGCTGCTCGCGGTGTTTTGGGATTCACTGTTCACAGTGTTCCCGTCTCACTGCTCCTGGTGTCCCAGGGTTTGCAACTCGTGCTTTTCCCAGACCCACTGCTTCTGGGACATGCTGCCAGCACCTGATCCTGCACTGCTATTAAGCTCCGATCCTGAGAGGAGTACAGAAACAAAACAGAGAGAAGAAAAAGCTGAATAAAGGTAAAGAGCATATGGAATCTGATTCGGAACCAATATCAAAAGCACAAATTGCTGGAGAGACCAAATTGCAGGTTGGCAGCATATGTAGGAAGAAATCCGAGTTAATATCTTGCAACCAGTGAAGCCTCATCAGAACTGTTAGCAGCTTGGACATTTACACCAAAGGGATGAGGTGGATGGGAGAGAAGAGCAGAGATTTGGAGACAGAGCTCACAAGGAGAGAAATACGAAGGGGGTAGGCAAACAAAGAGATAAGGGATAGCAGGCCAGGACAGAATAAACCCTGAGTAAGTGATAATAAGAGCTAAGAGTGACAAAAGGGCTGAGCTGTCCTGCATGCATACACTGTGATAATGAACCTAACATTCTGTGGAAATGGGTGTCTGAGCTAAAAGCAGCCAATGTCATAACAGGACTGACTGTGGGATGGGAATAAACCATGGAAGAATGAGATCAGATACTAAATTTATTAAATGGAATGTTACATCCTCGAGGCTCCTCCAGGCTCTCAAAGTGAAAAATAAGAGTTTGTTCAATGTGCTAGTTCTGAGCTTCGCTGGAATACTACAGCAAGCCTGAGGCAGTAATGCTGGCCAGGGAACACAGTGATGGGTTAAAGGAGCAGGCAACTGGAAGCTCAGGGTCAGTATCTACCATCCTCAGTTCTTTGTTTTATTTTAGGAATCAGTATCCTTTATTTGTAAAGTAAGCAGTGGACTTGCTGAAAGAATAAAGACACAAGATTTCAAGATTTTGAACAAACAGAGCACTTGATTTGATGTGATTCGATTTGATTTCATTCCATTTATTATTGTCTCATGTACTTCAGTACAATGAAAAGTTTTCTTCTGAGTGCAGTACAGGCAGATGAGTCCCTCCACTATTGAATGACATGGAGACAGAGAGCTGAACCAAACCAGCCTTTTAACCTCTACATTCACAACACAGTACAATTAACATTTTCAAAGACCCTCAAAATTGACAGCAATGGTTCCTAACCAGAATTTTTGAATAACTAATCCCAGACTCTGCAAATAATCAATTCTTGACACCAGGTCTGTTCCTTCAATGAAACTCTTAGCAATTTAATTACCCAACTGTAAAGTTAGCAGAGCAAGATTAAATAACAAAGTCATCTAATTAGTCTATGTTAGAGCACACTAATATTTCTAAGATTATACAAAAAATCAACTTCTGCCATTCAGGTTCTTTAGCAGTTTCAGTCATTAAGAAAGTGAAAAGAATGACAACTTAGTGTTGAAAATATCGACAACAGGTTTAGGGATTAGGAGAAAAATTTTAAAAGTACAGATTTTGTTTTCAGCCCCATTCACACTAAAGGCACACAGCCAAATGAACACAGTTAAGGGATAACTAAAAGAATAAAACTGGCCAGATTACTTTAGTGGTTTTCATGACACATTTTTCCAAAGGCATAGATTATGCTTTCTTAGATGATTTTCTGAAGATATAGGTCTGGGTCATATTTACAGTTCATTCAGTTAGAGGCAGTATTACTTAGAAGTTAGTTTTCTTTCTCTGAACTTCCAAGAGATGATCCTGGGGGTTTAGACAGGGAGCTTTCAAATCTTCATGGCGTAACATCAACAGCCAGATTCCCTCTTTTACAGAAAACACAGTCCAAAACCCAATTTACACTCTGACCACTCTCTAAAATGTAACAAAGATAATGTTTTTATAAAACACACCAGACTTAAAATGTTAACTTTGCTTTTTTTGAAAGAGTCAGCCAGACCTGCTAAGAATTGCCAGCAATTTCTGTTTTTGTTTCTGACCACTCCCTGACAGACTGACAGTCTCCTTCACGAGGTCCCAAATGCCATTCAACATGTGTCATCTTCTTGAGCATAAGGTCATTTTCCAGACTTGCTGGAATCAATTCCCATTCACTGAACTTACTAATAACCAATGTCTGCCATCTGTTTAATCATAATGCTCTTCCCCAGTGATGAAGCTTCGGCAGAACATTTTAATCGGGAACCATCATGCAAAAAACTTCCAGGCCTAGCTTCACAAATAAAATAAAGGTGTTTCGTCTGTTTATGTTTTAACACAAACTGTTGCCCACAGGCCAAAAGTTAACTTCATCTGATGGTTTTCAGTTCACAGCTACAAACCAAGAGTGATTTAAAAAGACAAATAGAAATAATGAAAAATCATTGAGCGATCTAACATTTTCAAAATTGTACAAAAAGACATTCTTCTGGTATAGAACATAGAACAATACAGCACAGAATAGGCCCTTCAGCCCTCGATGTTGCGCTGACCTTTGAACTAATTTAAATAGGTTGGGGACCAGCATTCTGGCAGGCAGGTTTGCTACTGTAACACGGCTACGTTTAAACTAAGTAGCAGGGGGGAAGGGACAAACTGGGTGTTTAAGAAGAAAATTGAAGGGAAAGTTAGAACAAGGGAAGTCAAGAAAGACAACTGTATTAATGAAGCAGAAAACTCAAAAAGGGACCATGCTGTAAGGTTGAGTGAAATAGGAGTTGATGGGAAGGGTGAGGGCAGTAACAAATTAGAAATACTATACACGAATGCACGAAGCATTAGAAGTAAGATGGATGAGCTTGAGGCTCTTTTGGAAATTGGCAGATACGATATTGTGGGGATAACTGAGATGTAGCTTGAAGTGGACAGGGCCTGTGAAATGAATATTCAAGGCTACACGTGCTATCGTAAGGACAGACTGACGGGCAGAGGGGGTGGGGTGGCCATGTTGGTAAGGGATGATATTCAGTCCCTTGTGCGGGGGGACCTAGAATCAGGGGATGTAGACACAGTACGGATAGAGCTGAGAAATTCTAAGGGTAAAAAGACTCTCATGGGAGTTATCTACAGGCCCCCAAAGAGTAGTCTGGATGTAGGGTGTAAGTTGAATAAGGAGCTGAAATTGGCCTGTCGCAAAGATGTTACTACAGTTGTTCTGGGGGATTTCAACATGCAGGTAGACTGGGAGAATCAGGATGGTATTGGACTCAAGAAAGAGACTTTGTGGAGTGCCTCCGAGATGGATTCTTAGAACAGCTGGTGCTGGAGCCTACCAGGGAGAAGGCAATTCTGGATCTGGTATTGTGAAACGAACCAGAATTGGTCAGGGACCTCGAAGTGAAGGAGCCATTGGGAAGTAGTGACCATAACACAATAAGCTTCAATCTGCAATTTGAGAGGGAGAGGGTACAATCGGAAGTGACAATATTTCTGTTGAATAAAGGGAACTATGGAGCTATGAGGGAGGAGCTAGCCAAAGTTCAATGGTGCAATACCTTAGCAGGGATGACAGTGGAGGAACAATGGCAGATATTTCTGTGTATAATGCAGAAGATGCAGGATCAGTTCATTCCAAAAAGGAAGAAAAATCCTAAGAGGAGGCATGGGTGGCCGTGGCTGACGAGGGAAGTTAAGAAACATATAAAGTTAAAAGAGAAAAAGTATAACATAGCAAAGATAAGTGGGAAAAAGGAGGACTGGCAAGCTTTTAAAGAACAACAGAGGATTACTAAGAAGGAAATACGCAGAGAAAAAATGAGGTAAGAAGGTAAACTGGCCAAAAATATAAAGGAGGATAGTAAAAGCTTTTTTAGGTATGTGAAAGGCAAAAAAATGGTTAAGACTGAAATTGGGCCCTTGAAGACAGAAACAGGGGAATATATTACAGGGAACAAAGAAATGGCAGAAGAATTGAATTGGTACTTCAGATCTGTGTTCACTGGGGAAGATACAAGCAATCTCCCTGAAGTAACAGTGACTAAAGGACCTGAACTGAAGGGAATTTATATTTGTCAGGAATTGGTGTTGGAGAGACTGTTAGGTCTGAAGGTTGATAAGTCCCCGGGGCCAGATGGTCTACATCGTAGGGTGCTGAAGGAGGTGGCTCGAGAAATCGTGGATGCGTTGATAATTATTTTCCAGAGTTCGATAGGTTCGGGATCAGTTCCTGCAGATTGGAGGGTGGCTAATGTTGTACCACTTTTTAAGAAAGGTGGGAGAGAGAAAGCAGGAAATTATAGACCAGTTAGTCTGACCTCAGTGGTGGGAAAGATGCTTGAGCCTATTATAAAGGATGAAATTACGACACATTCTGGATAGCAGTAACAGGATAGGTCAGAGTCAGCATGGATTTATGAAGGGGAAATCATGCTTGACTAATCTTCTGGAATTTTTTGAGGATGTAACTCTGAAGATGGATGAGGGAGATCCAGTAGATGTAGTGTACCTGGACTTTCAGAAAGCTTTTGATAAAGTCCCACATCGGAGGTTAGTGAGCAAAATTAGGCCGCATGGTATTGGGAGCAAAGTACTAACTTGGACTGAAAGTTGGTTGGCTGACAAGAAACAAAGAGTAGTGATAAATGGTTCCATTTCGGAATGGCAGGCAGTGACCAGTGGGGTACCACAGGGATCAGTACTGGGACCGCAGCTTTTTACAACATATATTAATGATATAGAAGATGGTATTAGTAATAACATTAGCAAATTTGCTGATGATACTAAGCTGGGTGGCAGGGTGAAATGTGAGGAGGATGTTAGGAGATTACAGGGTGAGTGGTCAGATGCATGGCAGATATAGTTTAATGTGGATAAATGTACGGTTATCTACTTTGGTGGCAAGAACAGGAAGGCAGATTACTATCTAAATGGAATCAATTTAGGTAAAGGGGCAGTATAAAGAGATCTGGGTGTTCTTGTACACCAGTCAATGAAGGTAAGCATGCAGGTACAGCAGGTAGTGAAGAAGGCTAATAGCATGCTGGCCTTCACAACAAGAGGGATGGAGTATAGAAGCAAAGAGGTTCTTCTGCAGCTGTACAGGGCCCTGGTGAGACCTGGAGTACTGTGTGCAGTTCTGGTCTCCAAATTTGAGGAAAGACATTCTGGCTATTGAGGGAGTGCAGCGTAGGTTCACGAGGTCAATTCCTGGAATGCCGGGATTACCTTACGCTGAAAGACTGGAGCGACTGGGCTTGTATATCCTTGAGTTTAGAAGACTGAGAGGGGATCTGATTGAGACATATAAGATTATTAAAGGATTGAACACTCTGGAGGCAGGAAACATGTTTCCGCTGATGGGTGAGTGCCGAACCAGAGGACACAGCTTAAAAATATGGGGTAGGCCATTTAGGACAGAGATGAGGAAAAACTTCTTCACCCAGAGAGTGGTGGCTGTGTGGAAAGCTCTGCCCCAGAGGGCAGTGGAGGCCCAGTCTCTGGATTCATTTAAGAAAGAGTTGGATAGAGCTCTCAAGGATAGTGGAATCAAAGATTATGGGGATAAGGCAGGAACAGGATACTGATTAAGGATGATCAGCCATGACCATATTGAATGGTGGTGCAAACTCGAAGGGCAGAATGGCCTACTCCTGCACCTATTGTCTATTGTCTATTGTCTATTGTCTATTATAATTTAAGCCCATACCCCTACACTATCCTATTATCAGCCATGTGCTTATCTAAGGATTGTTTAAATCTCACTAGTGTGGCTGAGTTAACTATATTAGCAGGCAGGGCACTCCACGCCCTTACCACTCTCTGAGTAAAGAACCTGCCTCTGACATTGTCTTAAATCTATCACCCTTCAATTTGTAGCTATGCCCCCTCGTACAAGCTGATGTCATCATCATAGGAAAAAGATTGTCACTGTCTACTCTATGTAATCCTTTGATCATCTCGTATATCTCTATCAAATCCCCTCTTAGCCTTCTTCTTTCCAATGAGAACAGACCCAAGTCTCTCAGCCTTTCCTCATAAGACCTTTCCTCCAGACCAGGCATCATCCTGGTAAATCTCTTCTGCACCTTTTCCAATGTTTCACATCCTTCCTGTAATGGAGCGACCAGATCTATACACAATATTCCAAGTTCAGCCACAGTAGCATTTTGTATAGTTGCAGCATGATATTACGGCTCTGGAACTCAATCCCTCTATGAATGAAACCTAACAACCCATATGCCTTCTTAATAGAACTATCAACCTGGGTAGCAACTTTCAGGGATCTATGTACATGGACTACAAGATCCCTCTGCACATCCACACTACCAAGAATCCTTCCATTGTCCCAATACTCTGCCTTCCTGCTATTCTTCCCAAAGTGAAACACCTCACATTTAGCTGTATTGAACTCCATTTGCCACCTCTCAGTCCAATTCTGCAGTTTATCCAAGTTCCTCTGCAACCTGCAACATTCTTCCTCACTGTCCACTACTCCACCGACTTTAGTGTCATCTGCAAACTTACTAACCCACTTACCTGTGCCTGCATCTGAGTCATTTATAAAAATGATAAACAGCAGTGGTCTCAAAACTGATCCTTGTGACACACTACAATAACCAGACTCCAGGATGAATATTTACCATCAACCACCACTCGCTGCCTTCTTACAGAAAGCCAGTTTCTAATCCAAACTGCTAAATAATCCTTAATCCCATGCTTCTGAATTTTCTCGGTAAAAACAATGGCTGCAGAGTATTCCTGATGAAGGGCTTTTGCCCGAAACGTTGATTTTCCTGCTCCTCAAATGCTACCTGAACTGCTGTGCTTTTCCAGCACTACTCTAATTCTGAATTTTCTCCAACAGCCTACCATGTGAAACCTTATCAAAGGCCTTACTGAAGTCCATGTAAACCACATCATCTGCCCTACCCTCATTCACATATTTGGTCACTTTCTCAAAAAACTCAATGAGGTTTGTGAGACATGACCTGTCTTTGACGAAACCATGTTGACTATCTGCAATCAAGTTTAGATTAGATTAGATTACTTACAGTGTGGAAACAGGCCCTTTGGCCCAACAAGTCCACACCGACCCGCCGAAGCGCAACCCACCCATACCCCTACATTTACCCCTTATTACCGAACCCACCCATACCCCTACATTTACCCCTTATTACCTAACACTAAGGGCAATTTAGCATGGCCAATTCACCTAACCTGCACATCTTTGGACTGTGGGAGGAAACCGGAGCACCCGGAGGAAACCCACGCAGACACGGGGAGAACGTGCAAACTCCACACAGTCAGTCGCCTGAGTCGGGAATTGAACCCGGGTCTCTGGCGCTGTGAGGCAGCAGTGCTAACCACTGTGCCACCGTGCCGCCCACCAAGTTGTTGTTTGCTAGATGATTATAAATCCTATCTCTCATAATCCTTTCCAAAACCTTTCTTGCAACATAAGGCTCACTGATCCATAACTACCTGGGTCATCTCTACTGCCCTTCTTGAACAAGGGCACAACATTTGCAATCCTCTAGTCCTTTAGCAATAAGCCTGTAGACAATGACGATAGATAAAAGCCAAAAGCTCCAGCAGCTCCTCCCCAGCTTCCCAGAGAATCCTCAAATAAATCCCATCCGGCCCAGCGGACTTGTCAATTTTCACTCCTTCTAGAATTGATAACACCTCCTCCTTACTAACCTCGATCCTTTCTAGTCTATATCTCGCATCTCATTCTTCTCCTCGACAATATTCTTTTCGTAAGTGAAAACCATGAGAAATATTCATTTAGCACCTCTCCAACCTCACAGGGTCAACACACAACTTCCCACTTTTGTCTTTGACTGGCCCTATTCCTACCTGAGTCACCCTTTTATTCCTCACATTCCTATAGAAAGCTTTAGGGTTCTCCTTTATTCCTTATTGCTAAAGACTGCTCATGTCCTCTCTTTGTTCTTTTTAAATCTCTCTTTAAACCCTTCCTAACTGATCTGTAACTCTCCACCGCCTCATCTGAACCATCTTGTCTCATTGTCACATACACCTTCTTCTTCTGCTTAACAAGAAATACAATTTCTGTACTAAACCATGGTTCCCTTACCTTATCACTTCCTCCCTGTCTGACAGGGACATACCTATCAAGGACACGCAATATCTGTTCCTTAAACCAGCTCCACATTTCAACTGTCCCCATCCGCTGCACTTTGCGACCCCATTCTATACATCTTAAGTCTTGCCTGATCGCATGATAATTATCCTCACCCATCGATAAGTCTTGCCCTGTGGCATGTACCTATCCTTTCCATCAGTAAATTAAACTTAACCAAATTATGGTCACTTTCTCCAAAGTGCCCACCTACCACTAAATCAAACACCTGGCCTGGTTCATTACCAAGCACCAAATCCAGTGTGGCCTCCCCTCTTGTCAGCCCTTCAACATGCTGTGTCAGGAAGCCATTCTGCACACATTGGGCAAAAGCTGATCCATCCAACGTACTAGATTTATAGCATTTCCAGTCAAAGTTGGGGAAGTTAAAGTCCCCCATAATGACCATCCTGTTCTTTTCACTCCTACCCAGAATGGTTTTGCCGATCCTCTCCTCCACATCCCTGGAACTCTGTAGAGGCCAATAAAAAACTTCCAGCAGTGTGACCTCTCCTCTCCTGTTTCTAACCTCAGCCCATGCTACCTCAGTAGACTAGTCCTCATCAATAGTTCTTTTAGCCACCGTTATACTATCCTTGACTAACAAGGCCACACCGCTCCTCTTTTCCCACCTTCCCTGTTCTTAATGAAAGATCTAAACCCTGGAACCTGCGACATCCATTCCTGACCCTGCTCTATCCATGTCTCCAAAATGACCACAACATCGAAGTCCCAGGTATCTATCCATGCTGCAAGATCACCTACCTTATTTCAGATACTTCTGGCATTGAAGTAAACACACTTCTGATAATGCAGTGACCAGAACTCTTCGCAATAATCCAAGTGCGGCCGCACCAAAGTTTTGTTCAGCTGCAGCATGACCACATGGCTCCGAAACTCAATCCCTCTCCCAATAAAAGCTAACACACCGTATGCCTTCTTGACAACTCTATCAACCTGGGCGGCAACTTTCAGGCATCTATGTACATGGACACCCAAGATCTCTCTGCTCATCCAAACTACCAAAAATCTTACCATTAGCTCAGTACTTTTTATTTCTGTTGCTCCTTCCAAAGTAAACCACCTCACACTTTTTTTGCGTTAAACTCCATTTACTACCACTCAGCCCAGCTCTGCAGCTTATCTATGTCCCTCTGTAATCTGCACTATCAGCATTATCCACAACTCCACCGACTTTAGTGTTATCTGCAAATTTACTAACCCATCCTTCTACATCGTCATCTAGGTAATTTATAAAAATGACAAACAGCAGTGGCCCCAAAACAGATCCTTGCGGTGCACCACTAGTAACTGAACTCCAGGATAAACATTCCCATTAACCACCACCCTCTGTCTTCTTTCAGCTAGTAAATTTCTGATCCAAACCACAAAATCACCCTCAATCCCATGTCTCCATATTTTCTGCAATAGCCTACCATGGGGAACCTTATCAAATGCCTTGCTGAAATCCATATGCACCACATCATGCCTCATCCATCTATTTCGTCACCATCTCAGAGAACTCAGAAAGGATTGTGAGACATGATCTACCCTTCACAAACCGTGTTGACTATCCCTAATCAACTTATTCCTCTCTAGATGATTATAAATCTCATCTCTTAAAAACTTTTCCAACACTTCACGCACAACCGAAGTAAGGCTCACTGGTCTATAATTACCAGCACTGCCTCTACTCCCCTTCTTGAAGAAGGGGACAACATTTGCTATCCTCCAGTCTTCTGGCACTATTCCTGTAGACAATGACCAACATAAAGATCAAAGCCAATGGCTCTGTAATCTCCTCCCTGAATTCCCAGAGAATCCTAGGATAAATCCCATCCAGCCCAGGGGACTTATCTATTTTCGCACTTTCCTAAATTACCAACACCTCCTGCTTGTGAACCTCAAACCCATTTAGTCCAGTAGCCTGTATCTTAGTATTCTCCTCAGCAACATTGTCTTTTTCCAGTGTGAATACTGACGAAAAATATTTATTGAGCGCTTTCCCTATCTCCTCTGTCTCCACGCACAACTTCCCACTACTATCCTTGATTGGCACTAACCTTTCTCTCGTCATTCTTTTATTCCTGATATGCCTATAGAAAGCTTCAGGGTTTTCCTTGATCCAATCTGCCAAAGACTTCTCATATCCCCTCCTGGCTCTTCTTAGTTCTCTCGTTAGGTCTTTCCTGGCTAACCTGTAACTCTCAAGTGCCCTAATTGAGTCTTCATGTTTCATCCCAGCATAAGCCTTCTTCTTCCGCTTGTTACTCCAGTAAATGTTGAATCTTGTGTTTGCATGTTCGTGTTATCCTGGGACTTGTGGCAACCTACCTTGACATTAGAGTTAACTGTGTTACTCCAGTACTTGTGATATCCAACATTGATACTTGAGCTGACTGTGTTACTTACAGTGCTGATAATACCTTACAGTGAGTTGAGAATTAACTGTGTCACCCTAGTACTAATGGTAGCTTGCATTAACACTGGAATTAATTGTGTTCTTATGGTACTCATTTTACTTACATATTCTAGAGTGAACCAAATAACAGGCTAACCTCGACAGGTTATTGTTGAACAATTTAGGATTAATTAATGATTTCATAGGAGGGATAACCTGAAGCTGCAGTAGCCATAATATGATTTAATTTTACATTAGTTTGAGAGAGAGAATAGTAGGTCCAAGACTAGCCATTTTAAACTTAAATGAAGACAAGTACAGATCATAAAATCAGAACTAGAAAGCTTCATACAGTCAAGAATGAGAGATCCTGTTCAGCTTCTGATAAGATGGCGGTGGAATTGGTTTCTGAGCCCAGAGCCTCTCTGCTTTATCTGCTTTTCCTTTCTTTGCTTTTAACTTTCTTTTCTCTGTTTTATTGTTATTTTTTCTTTTTCCCTCTTTTAGTTTACTTACTTCTTGAGTTCATGGCATCAACGGTGGCCAGTCAGCCCAGTACAGACTCATGATGGTGGCACAGGATAGAGTTTGGTTTCTTCATTGACAGGGCAGTCCGAGCACAGATTCATCATTGCTGCATTGAAGGTGAGTTTGGGTTCCCAGTGGCATCTGTGACCACTGCAAATACATGGAGATAGCGGCAGTGGAGGCAAGTTTGGACCCAGTATGAGTATCGGCAATGGCTGCATCAGCGAGGTGGTCCTGAAGCAGACTCATGGCAGCAGTGGAGTTGGTTTTGGACTGGTGTGGTACCCAATGGCAACAGTGGTGTCAAATTGACGAGGTCCAGTGAGGACTCATGGTGGCAAGGACTTCTGTGGAGGCAAGATGGCACCCCAGAGTGGCATCTTTCATTCCAGGATCATTGGCGCAGGGAAGGGCCACTATGCAACACTTTTCACTGTATTTTCTAAGAAACTACATTTGACAATAAATAAATCAGCTTAAGTGAATTGATGAAAGATTAAAGGATAGGTCAATAGGGATACGGTGGCAGAAATTAAAGGGAATACATCAGGATACATGCAATGGAAAGACTCAAATGAGAAAGAGAAATTTCAAGCATGGTACCTACCATCCATATTTATCTAAAAAGATTAAGAGTAGTTCTGAAAAAGGGTCATTGAATTTGAAACACTAACTCTGATTTCTCTCCACAGATGATACCAGACCTGCTGCGTTTTTTCCAACAATTTTATAGAGTCATAGAGATGTACAGTATGGAAACAGACCCTTCGGTCCTACCCATCCATGCCAACCAGATATCCCAACCCAATCTAGTCCCACCTGCCAGCACCCGACCCATATCCCTCCAAACTCTCCCTATTCATATACCCGTCCAAATGCTTCTTAAATGTTGCAATTGTAGCAGCCTCCACCATTTCCTCTGGCAGCTCATTCCATACATGTACCACCCTCTATGTGAAAACGTTGCCCTGTAAATCTCTTTTATATTTTTCCCCTCTCACCCTAAACCTATGCCCTCTAGCTCTGGACTCCAGGGAAAAGACTTTGTCTATTTACCTTATCTATGCCCCTCATAATTTTATAAACCTCTATAAGGTCACCCCTCAGCCTCCAACATTCCAGGGAAAACAGCCCCAGCCTGTTCAGCCTCTCCCTACAGCTCAAATCCTCCAACCCTGGCAACGTCCTTGTAAATCTTTTCTGAACCCTTTCAAGTTTTTCACAACGTCTTTCCGATAGGAAGGAGACCAGAATGGCACACAATATTCCAACAGTAGCCTAACCAATGTCCTGTACAGCCGCAACATGACCTCCCAACTCCTGTACTCAATACTCTGACCAATAAAGGAAAGCATACCAAACGCCTTCTTGCGACTCTACTTTCAAGGAGCTATGAACCTGCACTCCAAGGTCTCTTTGTTCAGCAACACTCCCTAGGACCTTACCATTAAGTGTATAAGTCCTGCTAAGATTTGCTTTCCCAAAATGCAGCACCTCGCATTTATCTGAATTAAACTCCATCTGCCACTTCTCAGCCCATTGGCCCCTGGTCAAGATCCTGTTGTAATCTGAGGTAGCCCTCTTCGCTGTCCACTACACCTCCAATTTTGGTGTCATCTGCAAACTTACTAACTGTACCTCTTATGCTTGCATCCAAATCATTTATGTAAATGACAAAAAGTAGAGGACCCAGCACCGATCCTTGTGGCACTCCACTAGTCACAGGCCTCCAGTCTGAAAAACAACCCTCCACCACCACCCTCTGTCTTCTATCTTTCAGCCAGTTCTGTATCCAAATGGCTAGTTCTCCCTGTATTCCGTGAGATCTAACCTTGATAATCAGTCTCCCAAGGGGAACCTTGTCGAACGCCTTACTGAAGTCCATATAGATCACATCTACTGCTCTGCCCTCATCAATCCTCCTTGTTACTTCTTCAAAAAACTCAATCAAGTTTGTGAGACACGATTTCCTGCGCACAAAGCCATGTTGACTATCCCTAATCAGTCTTTGCCTTTCCAAATACATGTACATCCTGTCCCTCAGGATTCCCTCCAACAACTTGCCCACCACCGACATCAGGCTCACTGGTCTTTAGTTCCCTGGCTTGTCCTTACCACCCTTCTTAAACAGTAACACCACGTTAGCCAACCTCCAGTCTTCTGGCACCTCACCTGTGACTATCGATGATACAAATATCTCAACAAAAGGCCCAGCAATCACTTCTCAAGCTTCCAACAGAGGTCTAGGGTACACCTGATCAGGTCCTGGAGATTTATCTACCTTCACGCATTTCAAGACATCCAGCACTTCCTCCTCTGTAATATGGACATTTTTCAAGATGTCACCATCTATTTCCCTACAGTCTATATCTTCCATATCCTTTTCCTCAGTAAATACTGATGCAAAATTTTGTTTTTATGTGGGTTAAAAGTCGTATCAACCATAAAGAGAAAAACATGTACTATGTATAGATGAGAGCCAGGTGAAATGTTTTTTTTTTAAAACCGCAGCAAACAATGACCAGAAGGAAGGAAAATAAGAAGGATAAATAGAATGTGAGAAAAAACTAGATAATAACATACAAACAGATAATATGTTGCCTAAGATATTTTAAAAATGAAGAGTTAACAGAATACATATGAAAGTGAGTCTGGTGAACTTATAATGGAAAAGAAGGAGATGGCAGATAAGTATAGCTGGCATTCTGCATTGATCATCATTATAGATGCTATAATATAGATCCCAGATGTATCTGCACATCAGGAACTGTGACACTGTCCAAATGTTTGGAAATTCCAGTTAACAGGATGTTGAGTTCTCATGGATTTTATCCAAGGTTTTCAAAGAAATAGCTAGTGTGATAACAATGAGCTTCTTTTAATTTTCCAAAATTCTCAAGATTCAGGGATTGTTCTATTACATTATAACATAACAAGTGTAATGTCTTTAATCTAAAAGGGAGAATAGAAGATTGAATAAAGGGAAAATACTGCACATGCTGGAAATCTGAATCTTAACAAACTTGAAACATTAACTTTGTTTCTCCCTCCACAGATGCTGCCAGACCTGCTGAGTTTCTCCAGCATTCTCTGTTTGTTTAGGGTAAACGATTGACCAGCCATCAGGGAAACTATCAATGAATTAATCTTTATCTGATTTGCAGGCTGTAATGAGAAGAGTGCAGCAAGAACTGCACTTCTGTGTTGGAACTAAACACCAGCAAGCTTAGTTTCTCTTCTGTAAAGTCATCCTCATCTCGTTTTTTGCGGCATCTGCTCACAAACTGAACAGTAATCTCTTGGAATTGAGCTAAATTGAGTTAATTTAAGTCCCATGAGTTAAATTGATAACCTGAGCTAATCTCTTCAGAATGTTTCTGTTTACCCACAGAAAGAACTAAGGTATTAATTCTGTAAAGCACATTCTTAAGCATGATATTCAGAGCTATGTTCTTGGGTTCATAGATCATTCGATTTGTAAAAGAAGACTGCAAATATTTCTTGAATTTCAGTTCATAATTAAGTGTTTGTCTTGAATTTCTCATTTGAGTTTTTTTTTAAAGTGAAGTGTTTGTTTATTTCATTTGCTGATTTTGCTTCTCTGTCCTTTTTACTTTTCTCTCTTTACTTCTGTTTCTCTTTATTTTTCATTGTTGTTGTTCCTTTCCTGTCATTTTAAAACTGCTTCTTTAAGAAATGAAGTTTTTTAGTGGGAGGTTCCTTCCTTCAGGTGATGTTTACAGAAAGCAAAGAATAATGATTTCATGTGGACATTCCATACTCTCTTGTCAAGTTTAAGAAACAAAATGTTGAAATTTTGAAACAATCTTTGGACACAGATAAGCCTTCTTACTGTACAAAACCATCTCAAAGTTTAATTTTCACTGTATTTTCTTTGCAGCAGAGTGCATGACTGTGACTTTTCCTAAGAGGATCTCTCAGAGAGGCTCATTGAATTAGTAATCACATCAACACCAATTAAAGCCCTTAGGAAGGACAACATAAAGGATCATACCATTGATGCATTACTTGAGGGTGGGTATTCATATAAAGCAATAGTTGAAGGCCAATAAGTGTTGCATGCATTAAGTGCAGCCAAGACTCTCATTATGCACCAATCCTGGAAGTTCTGTTGCAGATACAGTTTGGTTCCCCTATCCTAAAGCTGTCCAACCTTCTTGTGATATGCAAACATACAGGCAAGAAGTGACAGTAGGCATTCAGTTCTTTCAGCCTGCCTCACCATTCAAAAAGACCATGGTTTATCTAATCTTAACTTCAACTCTACCTTCTTGCATATCCCTGATAACCTTTCACCCCTTTGGTAATCAGGAATCTATCTACCACTGCCTTAAAAATATTTAATGATTTTATATCCACCTGCTTTTTGAGGAAGAAAATTCAAAAGGTTCACAACTGTCTGAAAGAGAGAAATGCTGCCTCATCTCACTTATAAATGGGTGCCCCCTTATTTTTAAATTGATGAACCCTAGTTCTAAATTCTCCCTCAAGAGGAAGCATTCTTTTGACATCCACCTGGTCAGGTCCCCTCAACATCTTATATGTTTCAATACGTCACCTCTGACTCCTCTAAACTCAGAAGATACAAACCTAGTCTACGTAGCCTTTTCTGATAAGTCAATTCACTCATTCAGGTATTAGTCCAGTACACCCTCTCTGACCTGCTACCAATGTATTAACATTCTTCCATAACTACAGTGACCTGTACTGATGAAAGGCTTTTGCCTGAAACGTTGACTCTCCTGTTCCTCGCATGCTGCCTGACCTGCTGTGCTTTTCCAGCACCTCACTCATGCCTTTGATCTCCAGATCTGCAGTCCTCACTTTCTCTGGTCTACACTGTACACAGTAGTCCAAATATGGTTTCACCAATGCTTTGTATAACTAAAGCATGACCTCCACACTCTTGCATTCAATTCACTCCTGCAAATAAAACATCATATTCTATTAACTTTCCTCATTACTGATTACAGAATAACCTGTAATTCATACATCAGGACGCTCAGATCTCTCTTCATCTCAGAGCTCTGCAACCTCTCACCATTTAAATAATATACTTTACCTTTATTCTTTCTGCTAGATCTGTAATCCAAGGAACCAGGAAATTTGTTTGCAAAGACTAAACCAGTTCCCAGGCCGATTCAGAGATGACCAACAAGATAGTACAGCTGCACAACACTGGCAGCAACTATTGAGAAGATAAACAAACACAAACACAATGAGGTTCAGAATTAACTGAGCAAAATCAGATTTTTAAAAATACACAAAAAAAATGCAGCTGCTGTAAATCTGAAACAAAAACAGAAATTGCTGGAAAAAACTCAGCAGGTCTGGCAGCATCTGTGCAGAGAAATCTGTCTTAACATTTGGGTCCAGTGACACTTCTTCAGAGCTGTTTGCAGCTGGGAAAGAGTTAGTATACATGTTGATGGTGAGGTGGAGGGAGGAGGGAGGGAAAAAACGACAGGTGGAAATGGAGCCCAGAGAGAGAGAGAGAGAGAAACAGACAAGGGAAAGATAAAGATCAGCCTGGGAGAATCAATAGCTGCTAATAGTGACCATTAATGGGCTCTGTGTGGTAGCAGACCATGTGATGACCCAGGCCTGGTGTGTGGGAGTTAGGGTAAGGACATGGAAAATGGTGCCCAGACCATAAAATTATTGAACCCCTGAGTCCAGAAGTTTGCACTGTCTCCAAGTGGAAAATGAGACGCTGAGATTCACTGGATCACAAGTCTGTGACAGAAATGTTGTCCAGGCTGCGTGGAAGTGTGTTGAATGCCAGGCAACCAGATACTTCAGGTCATTTTTCCAGAGAGAACATAGGAGTTCTGCAAAGTGGTCTCCCGGTCTGTGCTTTGGCTCCTCAATGCAGAGGAGTGAATAGAGTTCATAGATTGAGTGCAGTGCAGTAAATCACTGCTTCACCTGGAAGGTATGCCTGGGGCCCTGGATAGTGAGGAGGGACAAAGTAGATGGGCAAGCTTTATATTTTCTGCGATGGCATGGGAAGGTGCCCTAGGATGTGGGGCGATATTGGAAGTGGAGAAAGAATGGACAAGAGGTCCCAGAGGGAACAGTACCTGTGAAAGTTTGACAATGGAAGGGAGGACAGTATGTGTCTGATTGTGACATCCCACTGGAGGTGGAAAAATGGTGGCTACAGATCCTGTGGATGTGGATGCTGATCAGATGGTAGGTGAGGACCACAGGAACTTATTAATGTTGTGGGAGGGATAAGAGGGGGAGGGGCAGAAGTGCAGGGTTTGAGAATGTATTGTCAAGGTAACTATGGGAATTGATGGGTTTGTATTGGATATTGAGGATCAGCCTATCCCTCAATAGAAACAGAGATGTTGAGGAAGGAAGAGAAGAATCAGAGATCGACCAGGCGAAGGTGAGACCAGGCTGGGAATTGGAAGCAAAATAGATAAACTTTTCCAAGTCTGGACAAGAAAGGGAAGAAACACCAATGATGTCATCGATGTACCAGAGAAAGAACTGTGTGTGGGGGCCAACCTAGGATAGGAACAAGGAATGTTCCACGTATCCCATACAGAAACAGGCATACCTGAGGCCCATGTGAGTACCCATGGCCACACCTATGGCCTGATGAAACTGAGAGGAGATAAAGGAGAAGTTGCTCAGGGTGAGGCCTGGCGGTCGAGGGTGGTGATGATAGGGACGGCTCAGGCCTCCTTTGCTCCAGGAAAAAATGGAGAGCCCTAAGGCCATACTGTTGGGGGATGGGCATGTAAAGGTATTGCAAGTCCATGGTGAAGAGGAGGCAGCTGGAGCCCATGAACTGGAAATTATGAAACTGATGTAAATCATCAGAAGAATCACGGATATAAGGAGAAAGGAACTAGACAAGGAGAGAGAAAAAATTGAGTCAAGGTAAGAAGAGATGTGTTCGTGGGGCAGAAGAAGACAGAAAGAATGGGTATGTCTGAGCAGTCCTGTTTGATGATATTTAGAAATAGATAGAAGCAAACTGTATGGGATTCAGGAACTGTGGGCTTAGAGGCTGTGGTGGAAGATCACCTTATGAAATTCATGACCATTATGGACAAAACAGCCTGGTGTTCCAGGGTGGGACTAAGGTCCATGGAGAGATAGCAGGAGGTACCTGAGAATTGGCACTTAGCCTCTACAATGTGGAGGTCAGTATGCCAGCCAACAACAGTAACACCCTATCACCAGGCTTGGTTACAAAGTCATGGTTGGATCTGAGAGCACAGAGTGCAATCAGTTCACAGGAAGATAGGTTGAATTGGATGTCAAAAACAAAGAACTTAAGGTGACCAATCTCAGATCAACAGTTGTCAATGAAAATTTGAGAGCAGGTAAAAGGCCAGAGGCAGGGGTCCAAGTGGAGGGAAAATGTTGGAGGTGGGTGAAGAGAAGATGTAGAAAGGACTCTTGTTCAAAAGCCAGAGCAATGGAAGAAGAGTTCAACATCATGTCATTCCTGAATCTCATTCTGAGGTGGGTGCAGTGGAATAAAGCTGAGACCTTTCCTGAGTACAGAATATTCAGCATTGGAGAACGGAAGGTCAGAAGGGAAAGTAAACAACTGATTTTCAGAACATATTCAAATTTCACAGGGTGTTCAAATTTTCCATATTATTATGATCTCGCTCAGGACCAGTAACTTCTATTTTTAACACAGACAAGGTGTGAGGTCCAGGGGACTTGCAAATCAAATATAGCCAAAATACTCTATTGCTTTGAATAGACAAAAAAACTACACAGCATCAGAACAGTAATATGATTTCCAATAAATGTAAAACATATTTCTAACACCCAGAATTAACACGTGGTAAAAATCGGCAATAGTCTGCCCACTCCTCTCCCATTTATCTCTCCACCCCCGAGGCTCCCATCCTCATTCCTAATGAAGGGCTCTGGCCTGAAACGTCAATTCTTCTGCTCCTCAGATGCTGCCTGACCTGCTGTGCTTTTCCAGCAACACACTCTCGACTCTGAACTCCAGTATCTGCACACTTCACTGTCTCCTTGTAATTGAATATCCCAGAGTGCACATCTAATAACTATTGTGATCAAGACAGATCACACAGATCTCTCACTATTCTTCCCAGTGTGCACAATTCCAGTTTGTCATTGGCAGCTAGGTTCACCTCATGTGGTCCAGTTGCAGAAAGCAAATGCACACACTCGCTCCAAGTTCCACTGAATCATAAGTGGCACACAACTGCTAATAAGACCCCACAATTCAATTACCTCCCTGAGCCCTCACTACACAGAGCTATTCAACCACTCTCGAGCTGCCAGACCCCTTCCTACACAAATCCCAGGTAGCACCACTCTCGTTAGCAGCACTACCCAACATGGAATCTGCTTCTGTTCTAGCTTGTTTCCTTCTCCAACTAACTGTGATCTTCGAACTCCTTTTCAGGAGCTCCCAAAACTGTCCTGTATGACTACTTGAAAACTCGCAATGTGACTGGTGTAGCAACCTCTGACTAAAGCTGACATAAATTAGCTAGAAAAGGAATTAGCAATTATATTTCGCAGATGTTCACAGATAGATTTGTGGTCTCCATACAGAGTTACCGGATAAGATAATGAAAGGTTCTGTGGGAGTCATTTGAGGGTCCGAATAAGAAAAGACAGGGGAATTTAATCAGATTTCTGTAGACAAGCAGTTCTAAACACTAAGCATTTTGATAAATAATATCTTTGAAAGGGTAAAGAGGTATTAACCACAGTCCCGAGTTTGTTACTTAGTAAAATGTGGAAGGAAATGTCTGATCCCACAGTATTTCCAACTTATTGGGTAATTAGAAATTAAAAATGCAAACAACAGACTAATATTAAGGGATGCAATCAAATTATTTTATTTCAGATAGCTGTAAGCAATTAAGAAAATTCCTGCACTGTCAACTGGAACAGAAACAGCAAATGGTATAAACAAATAACCACTAAGTGAGCACTATAGCATTATCAAAGGTAGAGGTAACCTTCGTTGTGACTGAGGATAAATAAATAATTGCAACTTCACTACTTAGCAAACAGCAGAGTACAGCTGTAGACAATTTGAGAAGATCCTTGCATCCAAAGAACAAGGGAAAAATGACAAAGACAAATTATAAGAGTGGGAGTGAGGTCATATCCTGTTGTACCATATGAATTCAAATAAGTTTGTTTTAATGACTTGATATAGCTGTACAAGTGATTGAATTTCACCTTTACAATGGAATTTGAATTGATGCTGTCTTATTTAGTAAAGGGACCAAATTTAGAACAGAGATAGTAAGGTTTTATACAAGAATTAAACCCTCTGATTTAAAATAACCTCATAGCATGCAAATAGCTGAGGTCATAAAACATAGCTGCAAGACAGAGAGACAGTGTTTGTTTGATCTCCCAGTGACAAGTGAGAGAGAAGCAGCTTCCAATTTAGCAATCTTGTCACAGGACTGAATTAACTTCATATTTAAGTTGATAACAATTGATAGAAATTAACATCCTTTCCCATCTTCCGTACTAAGGCTACTAGGGAAGATAAATTGCATGATTTAGAAGAATTCTTAGTGATAAATGAGTATTCAATTTGTTGGCAATTAATGTGATGTTAGTACATAGCATTGGGACTGCTTGTTTCCTAAGAGTTACCTGCCTTAGATTGTCACTTGTTCAACCAGAGAAATTAACACAAAAATTTAACAAAAAATCTTGGCATCAAAATCAGTCACAGACTTCTCGTTTGCTACCCACATACATGCTGCAGTGTGAAACAAGTGCATTTGACCACTCTTTTGGTATCTTGCAAATTACCACACAGATTAACTTGGAATATTTAAAATTGGAATCACAAAATTGGACAGAGGCTTATGTGCTCTTGAATTGATTCAGGTCTATAGCTCTGACCCTAGCAAAGCTCTCAAAGCAAGATTTCGGTGGCACTAACCAATGCTCTAAGTAGGCAGCTTTTCCCCAGTGATTGCTGCATAACACCAGCTGGTAAATGGGGAAGAGATATCACAGATAATTTTAAAAATCACACAACACTAGGTTATAGTCCAACAGGTTTATTTGGAAGCACTAGCTTTCAGCACGCTGCTCCTTCATCAGGTGGTTGTCCACCTCCTAAAGCTAATGTTTCCAAATCAACCTGTTGGACTATAACCTGGTGTTGTGTGATTTTTAACTTTGTATACCCCTGTCCAACACTGGTATTTCCAAATAATGACATATAATTCTCTGTGCGTCAGGACAAACAGTGATTTGATTTGATTCATGTAACCAAGTACAGTGAAAAGCTTGTATTTTGTGAGCAGCACAGGCAGATCATAGGAAACATGGACATACAGATCATAGAGTGGTTAGACACAGTGAGGCATGCAAGGTTACGGCTACAAGGAGGTGCACAAAACAAGAACAACATTTTCAAGATCAACAATTATTTGAAGTTAGAGACATCCATTCAGCGGTCTGATAACAACACAGAAGAGGCTGTTCTTGAACCTGTCGGTGAATGTGTTCATGCTTCTGTATCTTCAACCTGATGGAAGAGGTCGGAAGAGGCCGGGGTGGGAGCGGTCTTTCATGATAGAGACTATTCCATCTCAATATTTAGAGACTGTTTAATATATTAGTGTCTGCAGTATCCAGTTATTAATGTTTATCAGTTTTATGTTTTCCCACTGATTCATCAGCTTTGGTGGGTCACTGGTTCAGATCAACAAGCTTCAGATTCCCATAACACATTTCATAGCAAATACAATGACAGCTTTATTTTAAAACTTCTGGACAGATATATGTCATTGAACAAGCTATCAGAAAATTAAAGCAAAACCGTGGGAAAATTGAAAGCATTCAAAAAATTAAAGCATCCCATCAGAAAGGATTAAGGATCCATTCCATCTAACAACAATCCAAGCAACATTTTCAATAAAATCTCCATGAAAACATATTATCTCAACTAAAAGAAGTACTGAAGCTGAATTCTCGATATCTAAAATTGAGTTCTAAATCAGGTTTGCATCATTTTAGACAACCTCACAATCAGTGTCCAGGGATATTTTAGCATCTTCTTTAATGCTTCCCTGAATTTCCTCTGGGTAGCTGCATAGATGCATGTATTTGTGCAAGAACTCAAATGCTTCAGAATGCCTCCAGTTTCAGTGGCGAGATATACAGGGGATGCATGATCTCCTCGATAGTAAGTTGTGTTTGTCATTCTTGTAATTACAAAGCTTACATTGGCTGTCAGACACAGCAATATAAAACTCCCTGATATAGTGAAGAGTAAAATGATGGATTTCCTTCGGTTCTCCATCTCTGAATCACTCCAATTCTTCCTGTTGTGGCCTCAGAGGGTTCTTCGGGCTCTACTGGTCACTAAAATATGTCTCACTGTCAAAGAATTGAACAAGATAATTAAAGTAAATGTGAACCAAATACACCAGACACTGTGAAACCAAGAGCATGCCACACCAAAGGGTGAGGAAAAATAGACCAGATTTGCAATGCAGCCCCACTGGAAGTTGTTGATTATTACTTCAGGTTCATATGCAAATAATACTGGAATGTTCTTTATAAAGATCATCATGGAGAATATCATCATAACCACGACAGCAGTTCTCTTGGTGCAGTATATCTTTTTAAACTTTGGGCAGCAGATGATTATATAACGGTCAAAGGTGAAAGAGACAGTGAACCAAACAGATAATTCAAAGGTGATAACTGTCATATATATGATGAACTTACACACAGGAGTGTGAGACAGGAATGAATGTGGAAAGTGGTAACTAAAAATATAATATATCATTACGTTGGTGATCATAACCAATAAGTCTCCTGTTGCCATGGCAATCATGTAAGTAGAGATACATTCAGAAAGGCTGCAATTTCCTCAGCAGAGTATCACAATCGTCATTAGGTTTGCTGTAGGAAGAGAGAGGAGAGAATGTAAGCAGCATTATCTAATTCAAATGTAAGGGGAGTTCCTGGATGGATGAATTTTACTCTATTCCACAGAATTATCAACACAGAACCACTTGAGACAGAATTATTGGAATATTAGTGTGACTATCAGGTTAGGAAAGCACACAGAAAAGAGTCAGCTGAGTCCTACACTGGTTTTGGCAATTATCGACATGCGGCCATGTCACCAAGGAAACATGCTTCTTTATCAAACAAACTGCAAAACAGCAAGTACGTTAACACTGACTCACAACAAGCAGGTTGGAATACTCACTGGGAATGCCAATAACTGCGAGTATTGGGTAGAAAATCTCTTTTATCAGGAGAATGGCTGCTTGCTTCATTTCCTGTTTGTATAGCTGAATTTCATCCAAGGTAACAATCTTTGGCTAGGTTCTACTGAGACACATAACGGGAACTCTATATTTATTCACATTTGAGTCATCCAGGGAATCAGTCAGCTTACATCATTAGCATTAGTTCCAGTCATTTAACAAACAGGCTTAATTAATTTGTTTTTCTGTGGAATGCTTCAGAATAAGGTATATTGTTATTAAGCAGTTTGAAGAAAAAACTATAATGAAATATTCTTTTCAAGTAGAGATTGGAATCTGAGAGAATTTATGATATGTCTATTCAGGGAGCACAGTTGGACACAACTTTCTTTGTAATCATCATCCTGAAATTCATCTTTCCTAGTTCCTCAGGTCCCAATGATAAAGAAACTGATGACAGCTGAAGGAGTGTTCTTTACAATGAGCAGTCTTAGTAATAAGTTAAAAATGCTGGAGACGCTAAGTGGATCAGCTGGTGTCTATGGAAGATGAAAATACATTCAACTTTCAGACCTTATATCAAAGCTGGAGACATTTAGAGGTTAATAGGTTTTCGACAAGTACCGAAGCAGGAAAAGGGTCAAAAAGAACAAAACAGAAGTTTGTGAAAGGGCAGAAGGCAAGAGAGTGTACCTTCTAAAAGGGATGTTGGTACAATGCGCATGCATGTGTTAATGGTACAGGTGAAGTAAAGGAATTATGATCTGGAGAAGTAAATGGGGAATACTTTCTTGTCAGCAAAATTCCATCCAGAAATGTGGGGCAGAATCTGGTCTTAAAGGATGCACTGCCCAAAGCATCGATCACTCTATTTACCTCTGTGTCTCAATATATCCTGTTCCACCTTTATCTGTCTCTGTCTTTTAATTTCTGTCCATAATATATTCAATAACACACTTTCCACATTATTATGTCTCTATTTCACTGCACTCAAAATCCCTTCTCTGATGTTTCTTTGTATCACACACTGGGCAAAACACAGCAGTGAACAGGATAATCTGGGTATCCTTAGCCTCCATGTTGAAATGCTCCAAACTCAATGTTAACCAGGGTGATGAGGAAAAGATGGGGTCAAGGTTGTGATGAGGCGAGGAGATATCATTAAAGATGTCCTGTAAAATTTAGCCACGGAGGCAGAGCTTTGGAGAATGATGGAGTGCCATCCTAGTAAAGAGGTCAAAGAGGGCTAGAAGGATCTTCACCCTTAGTCACATGTTCAGAGATTATTGATGGCAATGCTGCCCTCAGAGACCTTGGTGCTGTGCCTCTCGCAGCACCCAGACCACTAGAGTCAGAATAAGAAGATGTGGGAGTGCTCACAGAATACACATTTTACACAATTTGTTAAAGTTGATCATGTAACGTTTCTTGAAAAATTTGGCCCTTGACAAAATTGCAAGGCCTTGGCAGTGATCACTGCCTCACCAATGCTGCCACCATCCTTCACCACCAATTACTGCCTCACCAATGCTGCCACCATCCTTCACCACCAATTACTGCCCCGCCAATACTGACACCACCCTTCACCACCAATTACTGCCTCACCAATGCTGCCACCATCCTTCACCACCAATTACTGCCCCGCCAATACTGACACCACCCTTCACCACCAATCACTGCTTCACCAATGCTGCCACCATCCTTCACAACCAATCACTGCTTCACCAATGCTGCCACCATCCTTCACAACCAAACACTGCCTCACCAATGCTGACACAATCCTTCACAACCAATCACTGCCCCGCCAATGCTGCCACCATCCTTCACCACCAATCACTGCTTCACCAATGCTGCCACCATCCTTCACAAACAATCACTGCCTCGCCAATGCTGACACAATCCTTCACAACCAATCACTGCCTCACCAATGCTGACACCATCCTTCACCACCAATCACTGCCTCACCAATGGTGCCACCATCCTTCACAACCAATCACTGCCTCGCCAATGCTGACACAATCCTTCACAACCAATCACTGCCCCGCCAATGCTGACACCATCCTTCACCACCAATTACTGCCTCGCCAATGCTGCCACCATCCTTCACAGCCAATCACTGCCTCACCAATGCTGACACTATTCTTCACAACCAAACACTGCCTCACCAATGCTGACACCATCCTTCACCACCAATCACTGCCTCACCAATGGTGCCACCATCCTTCACAACCAATCACTGCCTCGCCAATGCTGACACAATCCTTCACAACCAATCACTGCCCCGCCAATGCTGACACCATCCTTCACCACCAATTACTGCCTCGCCAATGCTGCCACCATCCTTCACAGCCAATCACTGCCTCACCAATGCTGACACCATCCTTCACCACCAATTACTGCCCCGCCAATGCTGCCACCATCCTTCACAGCCAATCACTGCTTCACCAATGCTGACACCATCCTTCACAACCAATCACTGCCTCACCAATGCTGACACCATCCTTCACAACCAATCACTGCCTCACCAATGCTGCCACTATCCTTCACCACCAATCACTGCCACACCAATGGTGCCACCATCCTTCACAACCAATCACTGCCTCGCCAATGCTGACACAATCCTTCACAACCAATCACTGCCCCGCCAATGCTGACACCATCCTTCACCACCAATTACTGCCTCGCCAATGCTGCCACCATCCTTCACAGCCATTCACTGCCTCACCAATGCTGACACTATTCTTCACAACCAAACACTGCCTCACCAATGCTGACACCATCCTTCACCACCAATCACTGCCTCACCAATGGTGTCACCATCCTTCACAACCAATCACTGCCTCGCCAATGCTGCCACCATCCTTCACAGCCAATCACAGCCTCACCAATGCTGACACTATTCTTCACAACCAGTCACTGCCTTGCCAATGCTGCCACCATCCTTCACAACCAATCACTGCCTCACCAATGGTGCCACCATCCTTCACCACCAATCACTGCCTCACCAATGCTGCCACCATCCTTCACAGCCAATCACTGCCTCACCAATGCTGACACTATTCTTCACAACCAAACACTGCCTCACCAATGCTGACACCATCCTTCACCACCAATTACTGCCTCACCAATGCTGACACCATCCTTCACAACCAATCACTGCCTCACCAATGCTGACACCATCCTTCACCACCAATTACTGCCTCACCAATGCTGACACCATCCTTCACAGCCAATCACTGCTTCGCCAATGCTGACACTATTCTTAACAACCAATCACAGCCTCACCAATGCTGCCACCATCCTTCACAGCCAATCACAGCCTCACCAATGCTGACACTATTCTTCACAACCAGTCACTGCCTTGCCAATGCTGCCACCATCCTTCACAACCAATCACTGCCTCACCAATGGTGCCACCATCCTTCACAACCAATCACTGCCTCACCAATGCTGACACCATCCTGGAACATGTTAATATTGACCCAGTTTAAGGTTTCCTTGAAAGTCTTCAGTGTTTGGTAATTTTTGGAATATTAGTTTATACTCAGTCTTTCCTGTAAATGCTGTCACAGTCTGGGTCTCCATGAATAATCACAATAATTGGAAACACTTTAAACATTGTCTAAGTAAGTGATTGAGGGCTGATATGTCAGCTGCAGCTTCAATTAAATATTGCTTCATAGAAACCACAGGAATTTGTGGGATTCAAGTCTTCACCAGACACCTTTACCAGGAAAAAAGCTCACAAACCCAGGTCCCAGTGATGCTGAACAGTGCCCTGAATTTACATCCTTGAGCTGGGAATATCTGCATAACAACAGCTGGTAAATGGGGAGGAGATATTACAGCTCAGGATACCCAATATACACTTAATATCCCTATATTAACACATCCCTATCTCTCATCTTCTGATTATTCTTGTTCGCAATTCCCTTTTTTTGTTGCAGTTTCAATAGCTTTTTGGGTCTTTGGCTCACATCATTTAACTGCCCATATGAACCCAGTGAAAAAGGTAGGAGCTCAGCCTCAGCATGTTTCCATCTCCATTCAGCCTATTAAACATACAATAGTTAATACCCCAATTTGGACCAAATAAAAATTCAGTTTAATTGTCTCTGAAACCATTAAAAATTTACTCACACCAAGTATTGTGACACATCTTTTGGAAACCCTTCTCTAGAGATCTCCATGTTTATTTCTTACAGACAATCCTGTGTCATTGCTGACCCATTTCTCTCATACACAATCCCTGTTGCCTTTCCTCAAACTGCTCTGATTCCTCTCCCTCATGCAACCAACTTGGGATCATCTCAAATCATAAAGTTCCCACACCTATTAACTTATTTCTGCAAAAGCCTCAACATTATGTCTTTACTACAGTTTTGAGCAACTTTATTTTTTTAAAAATGTTTTAGTTGTAAAGATTTATTGACTCATTTCCGTCTGTGCTACATTTTGTTTTGAGGAATTGGGCCTGAAATTGATAAACCCAGTGGGACATAAGAAGATGATTTTAACCACATTTTTGAATTTTACCTAAAATATCCTGGCATCCCACCACACTTCTTTTCCAAACATATTCAAACTAATTCTTCATTGAAGTATGATTAATATCTTCATCAGATGGGTTTTCTTCAAATCAGTGTCTTCAAATTTGATCCTTCCTTGATCTCTCCTTCCAATCAGTGAGTAATGAAAGCATAGGATTGTTAAAGTTCACTTGAGAATGTGACTTTTAAAAAGTTATATGATTTACATATGAAAGAACTGAAAGCAACATGTTCATTCTAAAACTGAGAGACTTAACAAACAATCCAGGTATTATTCAATACATAATTTCAGTTACATCACACTGTAAACCTTTGCTATAAATTCTGTGTCTTATGATCTTATACTCCACATCCACCTGATGAAGGAGCAGCGCTCCAAAAGCTAGTGCTTCCAAATAAACCTGTTAGACTATAACTTGATATTGTGTGATTTTTAACTTTGTACATCCCAGTCCAACACTGGCATCTCCAAATCATGATTACCAAATCCAACAGCAACTTGGAAAAGAATTGGAGTTAGGTCTACTTGCTTCCACCACATGCTGAGAACATTTTCTCCTTCTCGTAGTTATGCAAATTATCATTGCAGGCTTCAATCGAACACGTCATCCAAACAGTGAATTCCGAATCCTAACCATTTGTCACATGTTACCCCTGGTTCTTTTGTCAACCTGGGTTGAAGCAAACGCTTCGTTTTCGATTCATATGTTTTTGAAAGTAACACATTTTTTGACATTCAAGTTTGACATGTGGTAAAATTCAGGCATCTAAATTGAGAAATTGATAAGTCACACAAAAATAAGTAGAATTCATACAAACTTGGTGTTAATTATATTTAAATGCTAATCTACGGTTATCTCCAATGCCAGTGTTAGGAATGTGAACACTGAATATTCAGCTAAAACAGATCCCTCCACTTTGCAGCCTCCTTCACCTCCACTCGCTTGCAGCCTACACCCCCACTTTATGCAACCAGCCTCCCTCAGGTCCACATTCCCACACCAGCCCACACCCCACTCCCGGCACCTTTCCCTGCCACCGCGGAGGTGCAAAACCTGCGCCCACACCATTCCCCTAACCTCAGTCCAAGGCCCCAAGGGATCCTTCCACATCTGTCAGAAATTGACCTGTACCTCTACCAATGTCATCGACTGCATCCGTTGCACCCGGTGTGATCTCCTCTACATTGGGGAGACAGGACGCCTTCTTGCGGACCATTTCAGAGAACATCTCTGGGACACCCACACCCACCAACCCCAACATCCTATGGCTGAACACTTCAACTCCCCCTCCCACTCCATCAAGGACATGCAGGTCCTGGACCTCCTCCACCACCAAACCGTTACCACCTGACGCCTGGAGGAGGAACGTGCCTCATATTCCACCTTGGGACCCTGCAACCACATGGGATAAATGTGGATTTCAACAGCTTTATCATTTCCCCTCCCCCGATCTTATACCCATCCCAACTCAGCACAGCCCTCTGGAACCGTCCATCCCTGACCTATCACCCTCTCCCTCACCTTCATTCTCCAATCGCTTTACCAGCTACCTTCTCCGCACATTCCACCCTCCCTCCTATTTATCTCTCAGCCCCAACCCACAAACTTCATTCCTGGTGAAGGGCTTATGCTCAAAACATCGATTCTCCTGCTCCTCGGATGCTGCCTGACCTGCTGTGCTTTTCTATCACTACATTCTCGAACCTGCTTCTCTCCTTTTTGCCTTCTTTTCTTCTTTTCTTAAGGTCATTGTTTCCCTGCATCCCTATGAAACTGCCTGTTTCCCTGTTCACATAGCAGCCTCCTTCAATCCCTACATTCATTGAAACCTCCTCTTCCCCCTTGTGCCCAATCCTCATTTTCAGTCCTCTCCTTACTCCCTTGCAGCCTCTCTGTTCCCAACTCCTCTTTACCACGCCACCTTGCAGCCACCTCCTTGCCCCAGTCCTGGCCCATCCTTGCCAATGGCATCCCTTGGACCCAGCTATTGGAACTCACTGGACCTGATTCACAAGCAGCTCCCACATCTCCTAAGGCTCTGACCTGACTGACAGGAACCACTGAGGCCTGGATCCAGCTGACAGCAATTCCAGCAAAGTTCACCACTGACATTTAGTTTTTCAACAGCTCTTCAATCACAGCCTTGTTCTGTCCCACATTGGCTGCTGACAGACTCACTAATGAAACAACCACCTGCAAATACAGACAATGAACAGCCCATGCCCTGTGAGATTTCATCATGAGTCTCAAAAGAAATGGCAACTGAGATTGCCAAAGTGTTGATTCTCAAATTCTCAAAGAGAAGGTTCCATTAGATCGGAAAATAGTCAGTGTAACTCCTTTATTGAAGAAGGCAATGAGATAGAAGGCAGGAAGCTCAGGGTCATGCCTTTTAACCAAATGGAAGTGTTCTGCCACATCAAAACCCAATCTGCTTTTGATTGCCCAGTATAGAAGATAAGACTTTGTAAACCCTCAACAGTGAATAGGGTGTACAACATTGAAATAAGCATGAAAAAGTCACTGTTTCACCCAGAGGGAATCTATAGGGTCTTGATTAGTGGGAAGTAAGGAGCCAAAAGCTGTAAAAGTGTACTATCTCCCAAGCTTTTGGGCGGCACAGTGGCACAGTGGTTAGCAGTGGCCTCACAGTGCCAGAGACCCGGGTTCAATTCCTGCCTCAGGCAACTGACTGTGTGGAGGTTGCACATTCTCCTCGTGTCTGCATGGGTTTCCTCCGGGTGCTCTGGTTTCCTCCCACAGTCCAAAAATGTGCAGGTTAGGTGAATTGGCCATGCTAAATTGCCCGTAGTGTTAGGCGAATGGGGTAAATGTAGGGGAATAGGTATGGGTGGGTTGCGCTTTGGCGGGTCGGTGTGGACTTGTTGGGCCGAAGGGCCTGTTTCCACACTGTAAGTAATCTAATCTAATCTAATCTAATCTAATCTAATCTAATCTAATCTTTTGAGGGAAGGTGTCACCGGAGTGGATGGAGATGTTGAGCTATTTGAAGAGTCAACAAAGTTACACACAAGCACTGGGTGCAGACTCGATGTCAATGGGCCAAAAGGTCTCTTCGGTAATGTATGATTCTACGTTCACTGTTCCTTCAGAATACTGAAAGAGGAAAGGGAGAGATGTTTGGAGGTGATATTATGCAAGGTGCAGTGGAAATGGCAGAATACGTTTTGTTTCATTTGAAAGTTGATGCGGAGGAAGGTTAAGAGAGGAAGGTTTTGGATGGGAAGGGATACAATCATAGTGGACGTGCAGGGAAAGGAACACAAACTGTGGAGGGCCCAATTGGTCACAGTGGACAGCAATCCTCAATTAAATCGGTGGCCTAAGTACAGGAAGTGGCATTATGAAACCAAATGATAAACAGTGTAGAACACAGTCCCTGCAGGAAATGAGGCATGAGGATCTGTTATCAAGATAGTCATGGGAAAAGCTGAGCTTACGGTCACCATCAGTTGCTAATCTATTCCCCAGAAATTGAGACAGTGAAGCCAAGGAAAGGAAGGGAAATGGGAAAGTAGATCATTCCATGCATTCCATTACAACTCGATGTAATCTCCCATCACTTTACAATGGGATGCTGGATTATAAATATTTCTCTGCCTGTCATGTCTGCCTGTGTCACTCACCTTTCTGTCTCCCTCTGCTGTTGCCTTTTGATGTCACAATGCTTATCGACAGCTTTGTACAGTTATTTCTTTTTGTAAGCCCTTTACAGCTCATTGCAGTCACTTAATTGTCAGTCTCCTGCCCTCTCCTGGTCTCTTTCATGTATCACTGAATGCACGTACATTTCTCAATCTTCTTCTGCTGATCTTTGTCTGTAGCATTCAGCATAGTCAGTCACACCTCACCAATCTCTGTTTGCTGGCTGTCTCTCAGTATCTCATTTAAGTTTCCCTCTACTTCCCATTGATGGTGTCCCTCTTTATCACTGTGTTCTGCTATACTAATGTCTATCACCCCGAACTGGCATTTCTCTATGTCACTACTTCCATGAAAGTACAGCTATCTCTCTAACAAATAAAATCTAGCCTACTTTCTGTGTCTGATAAACTGTAACCTATCTCATTTTATTCACCTATGATGACAGACTTTAACTTGAAACTAGCTGCATCTCTTCAAGTCGAGGTGCACTTTTGGCTGCAGCAGGTGCAGAAAGTGATACTAAAAGTTGAAATTGAGAGAGTAAAATACAATAGAAAGGCATAATATGGCAGGGAGCGAATGCAAGATGTTCCTGTGAGACATGCAGCCAGCTATTCAGCCGTAGCAGTCCCATCAGTCAAATCGATAGCACCACACTCACTAACACTCTTCAATCTCCCTTCCTGGATGAAATGATGCACCCAGGAAACATCAGGAGTTAACCAGTGGAGAATGAGAGAACCTGCATCATCTCACTCTACAGGACTACAGTACTGGCCATCACTGGGACATCCGTTACCCGTCATTGACACCAAGCCCAGCAACAGAAGTTATGTCATCGAAAATGACCCTTCCTAATACTCAACCCTCCTTCTCACATCCCACAATCTCTTCTCACCTACAAGCTGCTAATGGTATAAGCATTGAGCTTAGGCATTCCCTTCTTCCGCTATCACCACTTTATTCTTGTCTTTCACTTTCAGTGGCTCAAGCCCTTCCATAGCTCAGACACAGGCAGAAGAGTAAAAGCATCATGAAGGACAAAATAGCACCATCACTAGGTTTCCTAGTTGTAGCCACCAGCTCAGACACTGACACTGAGCACCATTTGAAGGATAGCATAGATGTGAACTCCATTCATGGTGAGATACTGAGCATCAGTACCTTAAAATCATCCCAAGGGGGCAAGAGTTGAGCAGATGCTAGTCCTGCTGCAGATGGCTCATGTCGGTACATCAGTGGTGGTGAACTGCAGAAGAAGACTGATGAATACTCGCAACGAATTGCCTGGTGTCTTGATAGGTCAGCCAGAAAGTCGGTACACAACTTATATTCCAACACCTTGACATCGCACAGGGCATTAAACAATGCTTGGAGCTGATTCTTGCAAGATTGGCAGTTATGGCCAGCTCTCTACACTCGGAGGCTCAAACATGGCTGGCATCTAAGCTTCCATTGCAATTCAAGCCACATAACTTCGGACTCCCATCATCCTGGCTGTGGATAGCAGAATGCAAAGGTGTTTATAGGTGTTTGAACTGTGAAAGCAAATACAACAAGTGATGTAATTCATTGATTCTTTCTTTTCCCCTCCTGAACAGTACAAGCTGTTTTGGTTTCTCCAGTTACTTGGTATTTCTCTGAATAAAGTTTGACTGTTAAATTTTACAACCTGTTAGGTCATAAGAACTGCAATGTCATTGGTGGCCACAATGTTGTTCTGTGAAGGAGAAGGATTCTTTAATTTTAGAAAGTAAGGTTTGTCTATAATCAATACTTATTCATGCGTGTAGATGTAATTTATTACATGTGAAGCAATTCTTATGCTATCCCAGATTTGACCACCAAGATTATATGACTCAGGAAGAGATCACCAAGTTATATTACAATCTGATTAGGCACCAGTAACAAAACATGTACGAAGAGTGCTGAGTTCTTAGTGATATCTGGATTACTGCCAGTAAGTGAGAGTAGGAGGAGCAGGATAGATCAGGTGACTATGTGGTTGAGGAGCTGGTGCTTGGGGCAGGGATTCACATTTTTGGAACATTGGGATCTCTTCTGGGGTAGGGGTGACCTGTAAAAGGACAGGTTGCATCTAAATTGGAAGAGGGCTATAACCCTGAGGGGCTGTGGGGGGAGGGGGAGGGAATTTGCTTTAAACTAGCAGGAAGACATGGGGAGGGATGCAAAGCCATAGTGAGACAAGAGCTAAGTCTGAGTCTGATACAGTTATGAAGAGAATCAAGTCAAATAATCAATGCAGGCAAGAGCAAGGCAGAGATTGAGGTGAGACTGATAAATTAAATTGCATTTATTTCAATGCAAGAATCCTGACCGATAAGCCAGATAAACATCAGACATAGAGAGTGGCTCAGGGAAGGGCAGCACTGGCAGCTTAATGTTTCCACTGGTAGATGCTGTAGGAAGGATAGGAAGGCAGGATAAGAATGGGACAGGTTGTGTTTTTGATTAAGGATAACATTAAGGCTGTACTCAGGGAGGATATTCCTGTGAGTACCTCCAATGAGGTTATATGGAAGGAACTGAAAAATAAGACAAGGATGATAACCTTATTGGGGTTGTATTATATTATATTTATATCGCAGATGGGCATTGGTGAGGTGTCGATAGACTGGAGGTAAAGAAAAGCCAGTGAACTCTAGACCAGTGAGGCTGAGGTCAGTGATGGGTAAGCTGTTGATGGAGTTTCTAAGGGATAGGAATTATGTGCATTTGGAAAGGCAATTATAAATTAGGGATAGTCAACATGGCGTTTCATATGTGAAATTGTTTCTTACTAATTTGATTGAGATTTTTGAAGAAATGACAAAGAAGGTTGATGAAGGCAGGGCAGTGGACATTATCTATATGGACTTCAGCAAGACATCCAACAAGACTCCACACAGTAGACCTGTTAGCAAGTTTACATCACATGGAATCCATGGAGAACTAGCCATCTGGATACAAAATTGGCTTGAAGGTAGGCCACAGACTGTGGTGGTGGAGGGTAGTTTTTCAGACTGAAGGACTGACCAGCAGAGTGCCACAAGGATCAGTACTGGGTCCATGGCTTTTTGTCATCTATATAAATGATCTGGATGTGAGTATACTCGGTTTGGTTAGTAAATTTGCCGGTGACACCAAACTTAGTGGTGTAAAAGTGGACAGCAAAGAAGATTACCTCAGAGTACAATGGGACCTTGATCAGATAGACTGAGTAGCAGCAGATGAAGCTTAATTTAGATCAATGTGAGCTGTTGCATTTTGGAAAGGCAAATCAGAGCAGGATTCATACATTTAATGGTAGAATCCTGGAGAGTGTTGCTGAACAAAGAGGCCTTGTGGAGCATGTTTATAGTTCCTTGAAAGTGGATTGCAGGAAAACAAAGTGGTGAAGAAAGTATTTAGAATGCTTGTCTTCTTTATCAGTGCATTGAATATAGAAGTTGTGATATCATGTTATGGCTGTACAGGACATTGGTTAGGCCACTTTTGAAGTACTAGTCTCCCTGCTAATAGAAGGACGTTGTCAAACTCCAAAGCATGCAGAAAAGATTTTCACAGATGCTGCTAGAATTGGAGAGTTTAAGCAATAGGGAGAGACTGAATAGGTTGGAGCATCGAAGGCTGAAGGGTGACCTTGTAGATGTTAATAAAATCATGAGGGGCATGGATACGGTGACTAACCAAGGTCTTGTCCCCAGCAGAGGCAAGTCCAAAATTAGAGGGCGTAGGTTTAAGATGAGAAGAGAAAGATTTAAAAGGGATCTAAGGGGGAAAGTTTTCATGCAGAGGATGGTGTATGTATGGAATGAGCTGGTGGAGGACGTGGTGCAGGTGGGTACTATTATATCATTTAAAAAGAACAAAGAACTAAGAATAATACAGGACAGGAACTGGCCCTTCAGTCCTCCAAGCCTGCACTGACACATTTTGCCCTTCCATATTAGAACTGCCTTCACTTACAGGATCCATATCTGTCTATTCCCTTCCTATCCATATATTCTTCCAGGTGCTTCTTGAATGCTGCTATTGTGTTTGCTTCAACCTCCTCCTCTGGCAGTGCGTTCCAGACACTCACCAACCTTTGTGTGAAAAACATGCTCACACATCTCTTTTAAACTGGCCACCTCACACCTTGAACCTGTGTTACCGAGTAATTGACCCTCCACCCTGGTAAAAAGCCTTCCACTCTATCCATGTCATTGACAATCTTATGAACTTCTATCAGGTCACCCTTCAACCTCCTGTGTTCCAGTGAAAACAAACCCAGTCTATCCAACTTTTCTTCATAGCTAACATCCTGCATACCAGTCAACATTCTGGTGAACCATTTCTGTACCCTTTCCAAAGCATCTACATCCTTCTGGTATTGTGATGACCAGAACTGTATGCAATATTCCGAGTGTGGCCAAACTAGAGTTGTGTGAAGTTGCAGCATCACTTGTCTATCTTATACTCAATGCCCCTTCCAATAAAGGCAAAAATGCCATAGCCTTTTTTTACTACTTTATCTACCTGCACTGCCACCTTCAGTGATCTGTGGACCTGCACACTCAGATCCCTCTGCATATCAACACTACCAAGGGTTCTGCCTTTCACTGTATAATTTCCACCTGTATTGATCTTCCAAAATGCATCACCTCACATTTGTCCAGATTAAACCCCATCTGCCATTTTTCTGCCTATGCTTCCAACTGATCTACATCCTGCTGTATCTTCTGACATTCCTCCTCATTTATGCGCAGCTCCATCAATCTTTGTATCATCTGCAATCTTACTGATTAGACCAGCTATGCTTACTTCCAAATCATTTATGTAGATCATGAATAGCAGAGGTCCCAGCACTGATCCCTGTGGAACACCAAGAGTCACAGCCTGCCATTCCAAAAGCATCCATCCACCGTCTCCTCTGTCTCCTATGACTAAGCCAGTTCTATATCCATCTTGCCACCCTGATTCTATGTGACTTCACCTCTTGTACCAGCCTGCCATGAGGGACTTTGTCAAAATCCATGGAGACAATGTCAACAGTTTTTCCCTCATCAATCATCTTCATCACCTTCTCAAAAAACTCAATGATGTTAGTGAGGCACAACCTCACAGATGTATCTGGATCAGTACATGAAGAGGAAGAGGGATATGGGCCAAATGCTGGCAAATGGGAATAGATCATTTAGGATATCCGATCAGCATAGATGAGTTGGACAAAAGGCGCAAGTGAGGACTGCAGATGTTGGAGATTAGAGTCAAGAGTGTGGTGTTGGAAAAGCACAACAGGTCAGGCAATATCTGAAGAGCAGGAAAATCGATGTTTTGGGCAAAAGCCCTTCATCAGTTGGACTGAAGGACTTGTTCTGTGCTGTACAACTCTATGACTCTCTGAGTCCAGTGACACTTCATCAGAATTGTCAATAATTTGGAAAAGATGGTATTTATGCCAAAGCTGAACTGGGGGAGGGGTGAAGGGGAGAGGTGAGTAGATATGTGAAGACAGAGCACAGAGACAGAAAAATGAGCAGAACAGGTAAACAAGGTGATAATTGATAGCAGGCCAGAGCAGAATAAAAACTGAATGAGGGATTGTGAGATCTAACAGTGAGAAAATGGGTTAACTGTGTTGAATGCATACAAGTGATTACATGCAAAAGAGGATATGGGAATGGGTGTCTGTGCTGAAGTCAGCCCATGTCATAACAGGACTGCATGTGGGATGGAAAAAAAAACCAAGGATGAATGGAATCCGATAGCGAGGTTACTGAAATCGACCTTCATTGTTCAAGACTGCAGGGTTCGAAGTGAAAACTGAGAGATTATTCTTCAAGCTTGTGCTGAGCTTCAGTGGAATGCCACAGCTAGGCCAAGGCAGTAATGCTTGCCAGGGAACATGGTGATGTGCTAAGCGACAGGCAACTGGAAGCTCAGTATGCAGCATAGTCAGCTCTTTGTTTTATTTTAGGGATCAGTAACTTTTATTTGTAAAGTAACAGTGGACCTGCTAAGAGAATTAAGCCACAAGATTCCATTGTTTGAACAAATTGACACTATGCTATACAAGGTGAGCTTGAATGCAATCTACAGTCCACGTACAACTCTTTTCTAATATCCAGAATTGAAATGTGGTACACATGGGTAATATCCTATGATTGAACTCATCACATTGAAAATGCTTCCAGGACAGATCCCATCTATATCACAGCAACTCTACTCAGATATTAATGACATGATGGGTCATCAAATATCATGAAAGTTCACAATGATTCACAATGTTTTTCTTTACTTTTGCCAATTCAGACTTGAAACTTGCTCTCAAGAGCCTTTCTATCATGAATTTTCATAATGACTGCTCCTGTCATTGACCGATTTTCCTTCTGTCCTTAATTCACATTCCCCTTGTCTCTGAATCTACACTCCAGTCCTTACTTACAGGGACAGCTCCAGCTTTTCACCTGCAGCTCATTGCATTAAATACCTAGTTTCTCTCTGAGTTCCAACCTTCTCCATTGCATGAAGCAATTACTGCTTATGGGATTTTTCAATGCCCCCTCTCTCATTGTGCTGAAATATTAATGTTCTCAGGCTTCTTCTGAGCAATACCTCCTTCCCCACACAGCTTCCCACCAACACAATCTAGAAACTCCCCCTACCACTTTGTCAGCCTCCCAAAATTCGTCCTGAGTCCTGACATCACAGGGTTAGCCAAATGCTCTTGACTTCCTCCCTTCAGGTCAGCTAAAAATACACACTCCAAAGATGGAGTCTGCCCCTCTTTCTGTCGGACCAAACTGTAACTCTGGAACTGCTTCTCAATGACCTCTGGACTGTCCTTAGTGACCTATTGAAAAGATTGCAATGAGCCCCTCCACTGTTGCATAATAAGGAGACAGAAAGCTGAACCAAACCTGCCTTTTTATCTCTACATTCACAACACAGTAAAATTAAAATCTTCAAAGACCCTCAAAGTTGACTGTAATGGTTCCTAACCAAATTTTTTGAATAACCAATCTTGGACTCTGCGAGTAATTAACTCTTGACAATGGGCCTGTCGGTTAAGCAGAAGTATTAGCAATTTTTTCACCATACTGTAAAGTTAGCAGAGCAAAATTAAATAAGAAAATCATCTAATTTATCAATATTAGTGATGTCTAACATTCTTAAGATGATTCAAAAATCAATCTTCTGGCATTCAGTTCCTTTAGCTGTTTTGTAATGACAAAAGCCAATTGAATTGCAGGTAAGTCTTGGAAATATCAACAAAAGATCTAGGGAATGGAATAAAACAATACAGCCTTTGTTGTTTGGTCTGTTTTCCTTTTAATAAAAACTGTTGCCAACAATCCAAACTTCAAACTTTTGAAATATTAAAAACAAAAATAATGAAAAAGTGATAAAACCACTAGCATTTTCAAAATTAAACAAAAAGACAATCTTCTGGTGATCCGTACCTTTAGTATTTCCAGCAGAAGAGAAAGTCAAAGAGAATGGTGGTGTAGTCTTGGTTGCGAAATATCAACAACAGCTCTAGGGAATGGAATAAATATTTGCCTAAGCAATAACTGCATCATAACCAGAGTTTCTTGAACAGAGGAAAATTCCAAACGGTATAAATGTGATGTCAGCTGGATGTACAACTACATATTCATGAAGAAGAAGACAAGGTTGCGTAGCTGCATAAAAATAGGATCAGTTTCCATTAAACTTCAGATCGTTCTCTCTGGTCTGGAGAATTGCGAGTGAAAACATCGAGTTCTTGGAGGTTGTGGATCAGTGAGGCTTATGAATAGTGCATGCTGTTCCAACACATCGGCAATACTTCAAAACAGGGCTCCAGTACGCCCATTGCATTTATTCCCAACTATCTCTAGCATTATTTTTACTGGGTGATTCCTGCTGGGAAGCAGGTCATTCAAGGACATGTGATATTTTGTGACAGAAAATAGCATTCTAGGAAAATACATGGAACTTGGAAAACGCAAAGTTTAAAACAAACAGAAACCACACATTGAGGCATCACATTAGAATTCCAGGAATCATAAGCTGAGTTATTGTTACTAATAAGAAGGTTATCACTTCGAAATTCACAAATGTAGACCAAATATATTCACACACCTCTGGATTATTTCAGAAATCAACTTAAAATTGCCAAAGGAGGATAGTTCAGCCTCAGCAAAGTGGGAGTTGAAATGGAATTCCAGCCTATCAAACAAAGTCTGGATTGATTCTGTTCATTTTTCAACAATCTTTCAATGATTTCAGGGAGATTTCAGCACCTTCTTACACTCTTCCCTGAAATTCCTCTGAGTAGCTGCATAAATGCATGTGTTTATGCAGGAATTCAAATACTTTATCGTCATTACAGACTCAGTGGTGATATATGCAGGGGATGTCTGGTCTCCTCGATAGCAAGTTGTGTTTATTAGTTTTGTTGTTACAAAGCTCACATTTGTTGTCAGCCAAAACAATATAAAACTGCCCGATATTGTGAAGAGTAAACTGATGGATTTCCTTCAGTTCTCCATCTCTGAACGTCTCTCATTCTCCTGTGTGTGACCCCGGAGAGTCCTACGGGCTCTAGTGACCACTAGAACATATCTCACTGTCAAAGAATTTCAGAAGCGTTTAAGAAGAATGGGAGCCAAACACATCCAAAGCTGTGAAACCAGATGTAAATCACACCAAACGTTGAGGAAAAAATGCCAAACATCCCCAACAACCCCACCGCATTTTGCTAATTACATGCTCATGTTCATATGCAAACCAGCAGGAATATTCTTTATAAATATCAGTACAAAGAACATAATGATAACCATAGATATGGTTCACTTTGTGCAGTATTTTGCTTGAAATTTCTGGTGGCAGATAATTTGCCACCTGCAAGTTCCCCTCCAAGCCACTCACCATCTTGACTTGGAAATATACCACTGTTTCTTCACAGTCATTGGGTCAAAACCCTGGAATTCCCTCCCTACCAGCATTGTAGGTCAACCCACAGCAAGTGGACTGCAGCGATTCCAGAAAGCAGCTCACCACCACGTTCTCAAGGGCAAATAGGAATGGACTATCAATGCTGGCCAGCCAGCGACGCCCAAGCCCCACAAATGAAATTTTTAAAAAATTGAATTATAAAACAGTCAAATGTGAAAGTGACAATGAACCAAATGGTCAAATCAAGGCTGACAACATTCATGTACAAAATGAGACAGGAATGAATGCGGTAAGTGATACTCAAAATATAATACACCATTATATTGATGATCAAGACCAGCAGATTTGTTGTTGTCATGGCTACCAAATTTTAATGTAGAGAGAAATACACTTGGAAAGGCAACACTTTCCTTGGGATGGAATTACAATTGTTGTTAGATTCACTGTGAGAAAGAGAAAGGAGAAATTATAAGTACCACAATCTGAAAGATTTTATTGTAAATAGACACCAATAAACATTTAAAGAATCAATTCATAATGTTCAACAAAAATACATTCCATTGAAAATCAAAAACTCAATAAAATCTGATGGCTGACACAAGAAGTTAAGGACAGTTATCTTATTCATTCATTAGATGTGAGTATTTCTAACAAAGCCAGCACATATTCCGCATTTAAAACTGACCAGAGAACATTTCAGAGTTCATCATCTTGCTATGAATGTATGCTAAATTCAGACCAGACCTGATAATGATAAAGGATTTCCTTTTCTAAGGGCAATAATTGCATGCTGGTTTTTTTTTTTAAATAATGACATAGGATACACCATCACTTTTTGGTTAGCTTTTTTTTTAAAATTACAGATATTTATTGAATTCAAATTTCAAAATCTGCCATGGTGGGATCGACACCCATGTCCCCGGAACACTAGCATGGTGTTTTGGATTTCTAAACTAATGATATTGCTAGTAATTCCATTAAAAGCATGAGGTTGCAATGCATTAAAGCATAATGGAGAATTGGGGATGGACATAGCCTTCAAAAGGATATCAGAATAAAAAGAATAGTTAAACTATATGTTAATTCCTGAGTACAAATTATTGTGGAAAAGAGCAAATGGCAGAGATATTGAACAACATTTTAGTGCCTGTCTTTACAGTAAATGTTTCTCACTAAAAATAAGGAGTAACCTAGTGCCGATAAAGAGTAAGAAAATTGCACAAATTAATATCAGCTAGAGGAAGCAAAGTTAGGGCTCACTCTGTGAAGGGTAATATGTTAACACAGACAGAGGATTGGGTATGTACAGCATCGCTATTAGGCTAGCTTTTCTTAATCCCAGATATTTATTGAGTTCACATTTCCCCATTTGGGGAACAGGAAGTAAGAATAAATGGAGCATTTTTATGCAGGCAGATGAGTGCTACAGGAATCAGTGCCCTGGTGTCAGCAATTTACAGACTATTTTTAAAAGTGCCAGAAAGTAATGTATCTGAGTCTGTTGACAATACTAAACTGGATGGAAATATAATCTGCAAGGAAAACTCAGAGAAGCTGCAGAGAGACAAAGACAAGTTAATTTAGCAGCCAACAACATGGTAGTTGGAGTATTAAGCGGGGATGTTTGAGTTTATTGACTTTGAATGAAAATTCTGAGTACTTGTTTAAAAGGTATGAAATTTATAATTTTTCAGAGAGCTGTGTGTACATGTACAGGAAACACAGAAAGTGAAACAATGTTGATACTGGAAAGACAGCGTAAATTTGGCCAATATCCCCTAAAGTTTAGAAGAATGAGAGATTGTCTCATGAAACAATCAAGGTTCTGAAGGGATTTGATAGATAGATACTGAAAGGTATTCCCACTGACTGAGCAATCTAGAATATATGAACACAGTTTCAAATATGGGGCAATGATTTAGGAAGCAGCTGAAAACATTCTTTACAAAAGGATTGACAATCTATGGAAGTTTTTATTCCACACATTTGTCAATGTTCTATCACTGGCTGAGAGGGATAGATCTTTGGCTTCACAGACAATCCAGGGATGGAGGGAGTGTGGGGAAAGTGGAATTAAATCCCAAGATCAGTCACGATCCTGAAATAGCTGTATAGTCACAAAGAACACTATATTTTATTCTATGGTGGGATTTCAAGACTAGGGGATACATTTTTAAGGTGAGGGAAGAGAGATTTCAAAAAGTTATGAGGGGCAATTTTTTTCCACAGAGGGTGGCTCTCATGTGGAATGAACTTCCTGTGGAAGTGGTAGATGTGGGTCCAATTGCAACATTTAAAAGATATTTGAATAAGTACATGAGCAGGAAATGTTTGAAGGGATATAGGCGAGGAGCAGGCAGGTGGGACTGCTTTAGTTGGGGATTATGTTAGCATGAATTGTTGGCCTGAAGAGTCTGTTTCGACTCTGTGACTTTTTATATGGAGTACAGGTTGAGAGCATTTTACCCAATTTCATGCAAATGTCAGTATAGCAATATGAGAAAAGTTACTGTTGAAGCCATCATGTGGGAAATCTACCCACACATTCATATCCCTATGTTGGCACTAAATGACTGGATGGTGCAAAGCTCCCAGCATGTACCAAACTGTGCTGTTGTCTGTGCCATAATGTTTAGACTGATTCTAATCTAAAAATGAATTAACAGACTCTTACATGGATTCATGCAGTTTTTGAGCAAAGTACAAAGTAACTCTGCAAGTACAAATTCACCCCACAAACTTTTATATGTGTGTGTGTGTATGGTGGGGGGGGTGGGGGGGTGTTGCAAGTGTCTGTGAGAGAGATGTATATGTGTAAAGGGGTCTAAGTCTATGAGAGGGTGCATGTGCGAGTGCGTGTGTAGGAGTGTGTGTGTGTGTGTGTGTGTGTGTGTGTAGGAGTGCCTCTGTGTGTGTGTGTGTGTGTGTGTGTGTGTGTTGGGGGGGTGTTGTGAGTGTCTGTGAGAGAGAGTGTATATGTGCGAGTGAGTATAAAGGGGTCTAAGTCTGTGAGACGGTGAGTGTGTGTGTGTATAGGAGTGTCTGTGTGTGTGTGCGTAGGTCTGTGTGTGTGTGTGTGTAGGAGTGCCTCTGTGTGTGTGTGTGTGTGTGTGTGTAGGAGTGCCTGTGTGTGTGTGTGTGTGTGTGTTGGGGGGGGGGGGGGGGGTGTTGTGAGTGGCTGTGAGAGAGAGTGTATATGTGCGTGTGAGTGTAAAGGGGTCTAAGTCTGTGAGACGGTGAGTGTGTGTGTGTATAGGAGTGCGTGTGTGTGTGTGTGGTGCAATGGGGTCACCTGTAGTGTGACATGAACCCAAGGTCCCAGCTGACGCCACCTTGTGGGTACCAAACTTAGCTATCACATCTCACAAACTCCTCAATCATCTCATGCACCAACTCTACAGCAGACACCACAACCTTGAAACTAAGATGGAGTCCACACTCACAGACCGTGCTCAGGATACCGCAGCGCAATTATGCGATGTTGCCAAACAGGCAAGGCGACAAAACTACACCACGTACATGTACACTAAGAACAAAAATATAGAAAAACTTGGCATTTTCATGAGTAGTAGCGAAGCTCACCTTGGCACCACTGTCGATAACGTTATCACTGCGGGGAAGTCAATTGTCAACTTATCGGATCATACCCTTAAACCGGAAGAGATTGAAGTCCTGAGTTGAGGATTGAAGTCCTGATTGAAGTCCAATTTCTGCCCCACCACCAAACTGGACTCCAAGGTTCTTGCAGCAGACATGGATAAGTTCATCAGACAAATGAGACTCCAGGAATTCTTTCAAGTTGCCAGCAGTGATCCCAATGAGCCCACCGAGGAACCAGAACAGTCATCACAGGGACCTGTAGAGAAGCTCAACCCGTCAGGAAATATATAAATGCCAGGTTCATCAGTCTCACCCACAAGGTAGAGCAAAACATCATCCGTTCACAACACAACACCATCCGTGCTCTCAAAACCAATCACAACATTGTCATCAAACCAGCAGATAAAGGAGGAGCCATCGTCATTCAGAATAAAACAGATTATTGCAAGGAAATGTACAACAACTGAACAACCAGGAACTTTACAGGCAACTACCGGCTGATCCGACCAAAGAACACACCCGTGAACTAAAAACATTGATCAGGACTTTGGATCCAGACCTTCAGCATTCTCTACGCACCATCATCCCATGTACTTCTCATGTAGGCGACTTCTAATGCCTTCCAAAGATACACAAAGCCAATGCACCAGGGGTCCCATCGTATCAGGCAATGGGAAGCTGTGTGAGAACCTCTCTGGCTATGTCGAAGGCATCTTGAAACCCATTGTACAGGGGATCCCCAGCTTCTGTTGCGACACTACGGATTTCTTACAGAAACTCAGCACCCACGGACCAGACAAATCTGAAACATTCCTCGTTACAATGGACATTTCAGCACTCTACACCAGCATCCCCCACAAAGACGGCATCGCTGCAACAGCCTCAGTACTCAATCACAACTTCTTCAACTTTGACAACAGGTTCTTCATCCAGACACACGGAACAGCCATGGGGACCAAATTTGCATCCCAATATGCCAACATTTTCATGCAAAATTTTGAACAAGACTTCTTCTCTATGCAGGATCTCCAACCAATGTTATACACCAGGTACATTGACAACATCTTCTTCCTCTGGACCCATGGCGAGGAGTCACTGATAAAATGACACAGTGATATCAATTAGTTTCATCCCACCAGCAAACTCACCATGGATTATTCTCTACTATTTGTCTCATCCTTGGACACATACATCTCCATCAAGGATGGACACCTCAGCACCACACCCTACCGCAAACCGGAGGATAACCTCACAAAGCTATGCTTCCCCAGCTTCCACCCAAAACATATTAAAACAACCATCCCCTATGGACAAGCTCTACGTATACACGGGATCTTTTCAGATGAGGAGGGACGTGATGGGCATTTGGAAGTACTTAGGGGTGCCTTTATAAGAATGGGGGACGATGTGCAACTCATCGACGACCAGTTCTGACATGCCACAGCAAGGAACAGCAATGACCTCCTCAGGAGATATACACGAGCTGCAACCGACAGCATACCCTTCGTTGTCCAGTGCTTCCCAGGAGCTAAAAACCTATGCCATGTTCTTCACAGCCTGGAACACATTATCAATGAGGATTAGCACCTCGTCAAGACTTCCCCCACACCTCCACTGCTTGCCTTTTAAACAACCAGCAAACCTCAAACAGATCATTGTTCATACCAAATTGCACGACTTTCAAGACATCTCCATACAACCCTGTCACGGTAGGCGCTGCAAGACGTGTCAGACTGTGGACATTACGCGTGGGAACACCTCCCACCATGTACATGGCAGGTACTCATGCGACTCAGCCAACATTGTCTATCTCCCATACGCTGCAGGCAAGGATGCCCTGAGGCATGGCACATTAGGGAAACCGAACAGAGGCTACGGCAACAGATGAATGGGCACCGCACAACAATCAACAGACAGGAGTGTTCCCTCCCAGTCGAAGAACACTTCAGTGGTCTGGGGCATTCGACCTCGGACCTTCGGGTGACCATCCTCCAAGGCGGACTTCAGGATAGGCAACAGTGAAAAGTGGCTGAGCAGAGACTGATAGCTAAATTTGGTATCCATAGGGAGGGCCTCAACCGGGACCTTGGGTTCATGTCACATTACAGGTGACCACCATTCCACTGTACACACATACAGATACTCCGACACACACAGACACTCACTCACACACACTCACACTCTCACAGACACTCACAACCCTTCACCCTAGACACACACACACACTCCCACACTCACACATGTACCCTCTCACAGACATAGACCCCTTTAGACTCACACACACACATACACTCTCTCTCACAGATACTCACAAACCCCTCCCCCCACCCCACCCCACACACACATACATACACATTCAAGTTTGTGGGGTGAATTTAGACTTGCACAGTTACATTGTACTTTGCTCAAAAACTGCATGAATCCATGTAAGACTCTGTTAATTCACTTTTTAGATTGGAATCAGTCACAGCACAGAATACATTGCCTGGGCTGACACCAGTTGTTAAAGTTCACTTGAGAAGGTAGGTTTTAGAGAAAAGCTTTGCTATTTACATATGAAAGAAGTGAAACTAATATGGTCATTCTAACAGATGAGAGACTTAATAAACAATCAAGGTATTTTTCAATGTATAATTTCAGTTACATCACACTGTAAATTTTTGCTATAAATTCTGTGTCTGTACTCCACAACCACCTGATGAAGAAGTAGTGTTCCAAAAGCTAGTGCTTCCAATTAAACCTGTTGGACTATAACCTGGTGTTGTGTGATTTTTAACTTGGTACACCCCAGTCCAACACCAGCAACTCCATGTCAAAACGGAAAATGTATCACATTATTGAACAAGCAGGTAGAACAGGGAAAATATTTACACTGATTCACAAAGAGCAGATTACAACAATTCACCAGGGACACCAATAATGGAGAGAATCAGGTAGTAACTGTGTCACAAGCAGAATAATTGAAGGTTGCTCTATTCTGAATAGTCTTCAAGCTGAAAGTGTGTGACTCGTGCGTGGCTGATACATGGGCAGGGAATTCTCTCTTTAATCATACATCAATCCTCCAGTGAATCAGACAGGTTACATCATTAGTGGCATTAGCCACACTGATTTAACAAACAAACTCAACTATTTTTGTGTTTGTATAGCTTTTCAGAAGAAAATTGTTTGAAAATGTGATTCAGCAATTTCACAGGACACCTACAATGAAACAATGCTATCAATTGGAATCTGTCAGTATTGTGATGGTACTGTGTCTACTCATACAGGATTTCTGGACACAGGTTTCCCAGTAGTTGTCATCTTGACTCTGCTATGACTCACTTATAATGTCCTATTCCTCCACTATCACTATGAGCATACTCTACCAGTATCAGTGGTATCATATATTTGCACTAGAGGTTCACTGTGTGACAGCATTACTAGTTATACCTTACTTTGGCAGTAACAATAACTCCAGTACAAGTTGTGTCCTGCATTGGGATAACCGTGTTACTCTGGTACTAGTAGCAACCTACATGGACACTAGAGTTAACTGTGTTACCCCAGTACTAATGATATCCTATATTGATATTGGAGCTAAACATGTTACTTACAGTGTTAATTACTCCAGTATGAATGGTACCTTCCATTAAAACTAGAACTAATTGTGTTATTATGGTTCTAATTTTACTTACACATTCTGGATTCAAACAAAGAACAGGTCTAATCAGAAACTTTATTATACAACAAATTAGGATTGATTAACTAATACATTTGTAAGACAGATGACCTGAAGCAGCAGTGGCCATAATATGGTTGAATTTTACATTAGTTTGAGAGAGAGAATAGTGGGTTCATGACTAACAGTTTAAACTTACATGCGGATACTCAGATACCATACTTAGACCTGTGAGTAAAGGAGTTGGGACGTAAAGTTCAGGTTGAACAGGACTTTGGTTAGGATTCATCTGGAGTACTGTATCTAGTTCCAGTCTCACTGTTAAAGTAAGGATATTATTAGGCTGGAGAGGGTTCAGAACAGCTTGAAGAATGTTGCCAAGAATAGAAGGGTTGAGTTATAAGAAGAGGCAGGCTGGATAGGCTGTGACTTTTCTCACTGAGGATATTAGATTAAGAGATGACCTTATAGAGGTTTATATAATCATGACAAGTATAGTTTAAATGAATGGCAGGTATCTTTTCCATAGCTTGGGGAACTTCAAAACGAAGGGGCATATTTTAAACGTGGAGGAGAAAGATTTAAGAAAAACATGAAGGGCCATTTTTTTACATAGAGAGTGCTTCATGTGTGGAATGAACTTCCAGAGGAAGTGATGGATGGATACAGTTACAATGTTTAAAAAACATTTGAATAAGTACATGAATAAGAAAGGTTTGGAGGGGTATGTGCCAAGCACAGGCAGGTAAGACTAATTTAGCTCAGGAAACCTAGTAGGCATGGACTGGTGGTTGAAAGGGTCTGTTTCCATACTGTATGACTCTATGACTCTAAGATTCTCGCTAGATTGAATGCTATGGCCAGCTCAGTACACTTGAGGACTCAACCATGGCTGGTGCCTAACCATCCATTGCAATACAAGCCAAACACGTTCTGACTCCTGCCATCCTGGCTGTGGATTGTCAGCGCTTGAATTATGAAACTGTGAGAACAAACACAAGTGATGTCATTCATCAATTCATTTTTTTCCCTCTTTAACCATCCAAACTGTCTCAAGTTAATTGGCACTTCTCTGCATGAAGTTTAGCTTTGAAATCTTACACCCTGTTATGTCATCAGAACTGGAATTTCCTTGGGGGCTACAATATTATTATGTTAAGGAGAAGGGATTCTTTAATTTTAGAAAATAAGGTTTGTCTATAAACAATATTCATTCAGCTGCATACGTATGATTTGTTACATGTGAAGCAATTGGCATGTTATGCCTGAGCTGCCCACCAGCATGATGTTACCCAAGTTATAGTACAATCTGATTAGGGACCAGTAACAAAAACAGGAATTGCTGGAGAGACTCAGCAGGTCCGGCAGCATGTGTAGGAAGTAAGCCGACTTAACATTTCAAGTCCAGTGACACTCCATCAGAACTGTTAGTAGCTCAGGAAAAGTGGCAATTCTGCTGAAGCTGATGAGGGGTAATGGGGAGAGGTGAGCAGATATGTGGAGACAGCGCTCAGAGAGAGAGAGATACAAACAGGGGAGATAAACAAGGAGAAAATAGATAGCAGTCCAAGGCAGAAGAAAAGCTGAATAAGTTATAATAAGAACAAAGAGTGAGAAAATGGGTTCGCTGTGTGATAATGGGCCCAGACATGTGTGAGACTGGGTGACTGTGATAAAAACAGCCCATGGCATAACAGGACCAGGTTCAGGATGGAAAAAAGAACCATGGAAAGATGGAATCAAACACTAAAGTTATTCAATTTAACATTAAATCCTTGACGCTGCAGGATCTCAAAGCAAAAAATGAGAGATTGTTCTTTGGGCTTATGCTGAGCTTCACTGGAATACGACAGCAAGCCCGAGATAGTAATGCTGGTCAGGGAACATGGTGATGTGTTGAAATGGCAGGCAACTGGAAGCTCAGGATCAGTATTCATCATCCTCAGATATTTGTTTTATTTTAGGGAGCAGTAACCTTTATTTGGAAAGTAAACAGTGGACTTCTTGAGTGAATAAAGCCACAAGATTCCATGGTTTTGAATAAATGTAACTCTTATTATAGAAGGTGAACACAAACGCAATCTACTGTCCATGTACAACTCATTTCTAACATCTAAAACTGAAATGTGATACGCATGGATAATATCCTGTGATTAGACAAGCCACAGAGCACATCATGTAGAAAATGCTTCTGGGACAGATCCCATGGATAGTTCAAAACTCTATTCAGATGTGAATGACAAGGTGGACCATCAAAAATAATTAAACTTCACAAGGAAGCACAGTGTCTTTTTATTTTTGCCAATCCAGCCTTGAAACTTGTTCTCAAAACCTTTCTGTCATGGACTGTCACAATGACTGTTCCTGTCATCGACCAACCATCCTTCTGTCCTGGGTTCACGTTCTCCTTGTCACTGAATGTACACTCCAGTCCTTACTCACAGGGACAGGTCCAGCTTTTCACCTGCATCTCGGTGCATCAAAAATTGGTTTCTCCCTGATCTTTAATCTTCTCCATTGTATGAAGCAAACACTGTTTATGGGATTCTTCAATGCCCCTTCTCTCAGTGTGCTGAAATGTTAATGTTCTCAGGATTCTTCTGAGCAATACCACCCCCCCCCACACAGCTTCCCACCAACACAACCCAGAAACTCCCCCCTCCCACTTTCTCAGCTGCTCTAGACACCTTCTGAGGCCTATCCTCACAGGGTTAGCCAAGTGCTCTTGACTTCTTCCCTGCAGGACAGCTGAAAATACACACTCCAAAGTAGAAGTCTGCCACTCTTTCTGTCCAACTAAACTGTGACCCTGACATTAATCTCAGTGACCCCTGAATTTAGTGACCCATTGAAAACCTGGCAATGAGCCCCTCCACTATTGCATGACATGGAGACAGAGAACAGAACCAAACCAGAGTCGAAAGTGTGGTGCTGGAAAAACACAGCAGGTCAAGCAGCATTCGAGAATCGACACTTTTGGCATAAGCTCTTCCCTGAAGACTGTAGCACCACAGTCTTGACTTTGATCTCCAGCACAGTCTTGACTCTGACCTCCAGCACAGTCTTGACTTTGATCTCCAGCACAGTCTTGACTCTGACCTCCAGCACAGTCTTGACTCTGACCTCCAGCACAGTCTTGACTCTGACCTCCAGCACAGTCTTGACTCTGACTTCCAGCACAGTCTTGACTCTGACCTCTAGCACAGTCTTGACTCTGACCTCCAGCACAGTCTTGACTCTGACCTCTAGCACAGTCTTGACTCTGATCTCCAGCACAGTCTTGACTCTGATCTCCAGCACAGTCTTGACTCTGATCTCCAGCACAGTCTTGACTCTGACCTCCAGCACAGTCTTGACTTTGATCTCCAGCACAGTCTTAACTCTGACCTCCTGCACAGTCTTGCCTTTGACCTCCAGCACAGTCTTGACTTTGACCTCCAGCACAGTCCTGCCTTTGACCTCCAGCACAGTCTTGACTCTGACCTCCAGCATCTGCAGTCCTCACTTTCTCCTGGCAGAACCAAACCAGGCTTTCTATCTCTGCATTCACAACACAGTGAAACTAAAATCTTCCAAACCTTCAAAATTGATTGGAATGGTTCCTACCCAGACTTTTTGAATAACCAATCCCAGACTCTGCAAGTAATCAATTCTTGACACCATGGCTATAACTTAAACAAAAGTCTTAGCAATTTGTTCACCATACTGTAATGTTAGCAGAGCAAAGTCATGTAATTGGTCTATGTTAGAGGGCTCTAACATTTTAAGATTATACCAAAAGTCAATCTTCTGGCACTCAGTTCCAGAATCAGAATTCCTACAGTGTGGAAACAGGCTCTTTGGCCCAACAAGTCCACATTAACCCTCTGAAGAGTAAACCATCCAGACCCATTCCCCTACCCTATTACTCTACATTTACCACTGACTAATGCACCTAACCTACACATCCCTAAACACTATGGGAATTTAGCATGACCAATTCATACTAACCTGCACTTATTTGGATCATGGGAGGAAACCAGAGCACTCGGAGGAAACCCGCACAGACACGGGGAGAATGTACAAACTCCACACAGACAGTCACCCGAGGCTGAAATCAAACCCAGGACCCTGGCACTGTGAGGCAGCAGTGCTAACCACTGAGCCACCATGTCACCCAGGTATTGGCCATCACTAACAACGAATGTCTGCTATCTGCTTAATCATAATGCTCTTCCCCAGTGATGAAACATCTGCAGAACATTTTGATCAGGAACCAACATGCAATTAACTTCCAGGCCTAGGCTCAAAAATACAGTAAAGTTGTTTGGTCTGTCATTAGGAAAGCTGAAAGATAGCAACTTTGTCTTGCTTCGGAAATGTCAACAACATGTCCAGGGAATGGGATACATATTTCAACAATACAGGTTTTGTCTTCAGAGAATGTGGTGCTGGAAAAGCACAGCAGGTCAGGCAGCATACGAGGAGTAGGAGAATAAGCCCCATTCTCAGTAAAGCTTGACAGACAAATAAACACTCTCACGGGAAAAATAAAAGAATAAAACTGGCCGGATAACTGAAGTGGTTTTCACAATTCATTGTTTGACTGGCATAGATGATGGCTTCTTGGTTGACTTTCTGATGATATTAATCAAGGTCATATTTAGAGTTTTCTCCGACAAAGACATTAATACTTATCTGTAAGTTATCTCGTCTGAGCTTCCACAGGATGCCCATGAGAGATTAGACAGGGAGCTTTCAAATCTTCATACTGTGGTATCAACAGCCAGATTCTTTCTTTTGTTGAAAACACAGTCCAAAGCCCAATTTCAATTTTGACCATTCCCTAAAATAAAACAAAGATGACGGTTAAAGAGTCACCAGACTCAAAATGTTTGATTTGCTTTCTTTCTATAGAAGATGCCAGATCTGCTGAGATTCACCAGCAATTTCTGGCCACTCCCTGACAGACTGACTGTCTCCTTCACAAGGTCCCAGTTGCCATTCAACATCTGTCATCTACTTGAGCATAAGATCTTTTCCAGACTTGCTGGAACCAATTCTTAAGTACTTACCTCACTAATAACCAATGTCTGCTATCTATTTAACTATAATGCTCTTCCCCCCGTGATGAAGCATCTGCAGAACATTTTGATCAGGAACCAACATGCAAATAACTTCCAGCTCTGGCCTCACAAACACAGTAAAGTTGTTTGGTCTGTTCTAATTTTAACACAAAATGTTGCCTGCAGTCCAAAAGTTCAGTTCAGTTCACAATTCCCAGTTTACAGCTTCAAACCAAAATTGATTAGAGAATATAAAAAATAAGAAAATGCTAAAGCAGCAAGGGCTCTAACATTTTCAAGATGATACAAAAAGTCAATCTTCTAACATTCACTTTCTATAACAGTTTCAGTTGTTGGGAAAATCAAAGAGAAGAACAAATTAGTCTTGATTGAGAAGTATTAACAATAGGTGTAGGGAACAGGAGAAATATTAGCTATGCAATAATTGCATCATAACCAGAGTTTCTTGTACAGATGCAAATGCCAAAATGTGTAAGTATGATCTTAGCTGTATGTGCAAACTTCATTTTCATGAAGAAGAGTCCAAGGTTGCATGGTTGCGTAAAAATAGGATCAGTTTTGATTTAACTTCAGATCATTCTCTCTGGTTTGGGGGAGTGCAGGTGAAAATACGGAGGTCTCAGAATGCAGGAATGATAAAGGCTTATGAATAAGGCAAACTATTCCATTCGTCAGGTATACTTCAAGTTGTGCTCCAATAGACCCAGTACATTAATTCCGAACGAGGTTTACCATTTTATTTAACAATATTTTTCCAACTGGGAAGCTAGTCACTCAAGGACTTGGAATGTTTTGTGATGCCAGAGAGCATTCTTTGAAGAAACATGGAGCTTGGAAACCACAAGATTTAAGAGAAACAGGAACAACACATTGATGCGTCACATTTGAATTCCATGAATCACTAATTGAGTTATTAGACCATAAGACCATAAGACATAGGAGTGGAAGTAAGGCCATTCAGCCCATCGAGTCCACTCCGCCATTTAATCATGGCTGATGGGCATTTCAACTCCACTTACCCGCATTCTCCCCGTAGCCCTTAATTCCTTGTGACATCAAGAATTTATCAATCTCTGCCTTGAAGACATTTAGCGTCCCGGCCTCCACTGCACTCTGCGGCAATGAATTCCACAGGGTCACCACTCTCTGGCTGAAGAAATGTCTCCGCATTTCTGTTCTGAATTGACCCCCTCTAATTTTAAGGCTGTGTCCATGGGTCCTAGTCTCCCCACCTAACGGAAACAATTTCTGAGCGTCCACCCTTTCCAAGCCATGTATTATCTTGTAAGTTTCTATTAGATCTCCCCTTTACCTTCTAAACTCCAGTGAGTACAATCCCAGGATCCTCAGCCATTCCTCATATGTTAAACCTACCATTCCAGGGATCATCCGTGTGAATCTCCGCTGGACACGGTCCAGTGCCAGTATGTCCCTCCTGAGGTGTGGGGCCCAAAACTGGACACAGTACTCCAAATGGAGCCTAACCAGAGCTTTATAATGGCTCAGTAGCACATCGCTGCTTTCACATTCCAACCCTCTTGAGATAAATGACAACATTGCATTCGCTTTCTTAATCACGGATTCAACCTGCATACTTACCTTTAGAGAATCCTCGACTAGCACTCCCAGATCCCTTTGTACTTTGGCTTTATGAATTTTCTCAACGTTTAGAAAGTAGTCTATGCTTGTATTCTTTTTTCCAAAGTGCAAGACCTCGCATTTGCTCACATTGAACTTCATCAGCCATTTCCTGGACCACTCTCCCAAACTGTCTAGATTCTTCTGCAGCCTCCCCACTTCCTCAGTACTACCTGCCTGTCCACCTAACTTTGTATCATCGGCAAACTTCGCTAGAATGCCCCCAGTCCCTTCATCCAGATCATTAATATATAACGTGAACAGCTGCAGCCCCAACACTAATCCTTGTGGGACACCACTTGTCACCAGCTGCCATTCCGAATAAGAACCTCTTATCCCAACTCTCTGCCTTCTGTCAGACAGCCAATCCTCAATCCATGCCAGTAGCTCACCTCGAACACCATGGGCCCTCACCTTACTCACCTTACCGTGTGACACCTTATCAAAGGCCTTTTGGAAGTCTAGATAGGCCACATCCACTGGGTTTCCCTGGTCTAACCTACTTGTCACCTCTTCAAAGAATTCTAACAGGTTTATCAGGTACAACCTCCCCTTACTAAATCCATGTTGACTTATTCTAATCTGACCCTGCTCTTCTCAGCATTTAGAAACCTCATCCTTAACGATGAATTCTAGAGTTTTACCAACAACCAAGGTTAGGCTAATTGGCCTATAATTTTCCATCTTTTGTCTTGATCCTTTCTTGAACAATGGGGTTATAACAGCGGTCTTCCAATCATCCAGAACTTTCCCTGACTCCAGTGACTTTTGAAAGATCTCAACCAACGCCACCGCTATTTCCTCAGCCACCTCCCTCAGAACTCTCGGATGTAGCCCATCGGGGCCAGGAGATTTATCAATTTTAAGATCTTTTAGCTTTTCTAGCACTATCTCTTTTGTAATGGCAACCATACTCAACTCAGCCCCCCGACTTCCTTTAATTGTTGGGATATTACTTAAGTCTTCCACTGTGAAGACTGACGCAAAGTAATTATTAAGTTCTCCAGCTATTTCCTTATCTCCCATCACTAGCCTTCCAGCATCAGTTTGAAATGGCCCAATGTCTACTTTTGCCTGTCGTTTGTTTCTTATGTGTTGAAATAAACTTTTACTATCACTTTTACTATTAGTGGGCGGCATGGTGGCACAGTGGTTAGCACTGCTGCCTCACAGCGCCAGAGACTCGGGTTCAATTCACGTCTCAGGCGACTGTGTGGAGTTTGCATGTTCTCCCTGTATCTGCGTGGGTTTCCTCCGGGTGCTCCGGTTTCCTCCCACAGTCCAAAGATGTGCAGGTCAGGGGAATTGGCCATGCTAAATTGCCCGTAGTGTTAGGTAAGGGGTAAATGTAAGGGCATGGGTGGGTTGCGCTTCAGGCAGGTCGATGTGGACTTGTTGGGCCGAAGGGCCTGTTTCCACGCTGTAATGTAATGTAATCTAATCTAATCTAATTTCTAATATTACTGACTAGCCTACCTTCATATTTGATCCTCTCCTTCCTTGTTTCTCTCTTTGTTATCCTCTGTTTGTTTTTGTAGCCTTCCCAATCTTCTGATTTCAGTGCTCTTGGCCACTTTATAGGATCTCTCTTTTTTTTTGATACATTTCCTGACTTCCTTTGTCAGCCATGGCTGTCGAATCCCTCCCCGGATAATCTTTCTTTTCTTGGGGATGAACCTCTGTACTGTGTCCTCAATTATACCCACAAACTCCTGCCATTTTTGCTCTACTGTCTTCCCTGCTAGGCTCTGCTTCCAGTCAATTTTCGTCAGTTCCTCTCTCATGCCCTCATAATTACCTTTATTTAACTGTAACACCATTACATCCGATTTTGCCTTCTCTCTTTCAAACTGCAGACTGAATTCTACCATATTATGATCGCTGCTTCCTAAGTGTTCCCTTACTTTAAGATCTTTTAAAAGTCTGGTTCATTACATAGCACGAGGTCCAGAATAGCCTGCTCCCTTGTGGGCTCCATGACAAACTGTTCCAAAAAGCCATCCTGTAAGCATTCCAAGAATTCCCTTTCTTTGGATCCACTGGCAACATTATTTACCCAGTCCACCTGCATATTGAAGTCCCCCATGATCACCGTGACCTTGCCTTTCTGACATGCCTTTTCTATTTTCCAGTACATGTTGCGCCTCTGGTCCTGACCACTGTTAGGAGGTCTGTACATAACTCCCATTACAGTTTTTTTGCTTTTGTGGTTCCTCAATCCACCCACACAGACTCCACATCATCCGACCCTATGTCATTCAGTGCCATAGATTTAATTTTGTTCTTAACTAACAAGGCCACCCCGCCCCCTCTGCCCACCTCCCTGTCTTTTCGATAAGTTGTAAATCCTTGGATGTTAACTGCCAGTCCTGAACCCCCTGCAACCATGTCTCTGTGATGCCTACCGCATCATAATCATTCACGATGATCTTAGATTAGATTACAGTGTGGAAACAGGCCCTTCGGCCCAACAAGTCCACACCGACCTGCCGGAGCGCAACCGACCCATACCCCTACATTTACCCCTTACCTAACACTATGGGCAATTTAGTATGGCCAATTCACCTGACCTGCACATCTTTGGACTGTGGGAGGAAACTGGAGCACCTGGAGGAAACCCACGCAGACACGGGGAGAACGTGCAAACTCCACACAGTCAGTCGCCTGAGGCGGGAATTGAACCCGGATCTCTGGTGCTGTGAGGCAGCAGTACTAACCACTGGGCCACCGTGCCGCCCGATCTGTGCCGTTAGTTCATCTATTTTGTTACAAATACTACGAGCATTCAGGTAAAGTGCCTTAATGCTAACATTCTTATCATTAGAGATATTGGAAGTCATAAGATGTCCTAAGTTATCCTTCCTTTTTGTTGCATTCCTAATCTGCCTCAAGGTTAAATCCACCTGCATACATGCTATCCTCCTGCTTATCTTTCCATTTAACTCCATACTCTCTGTCGCTTTCACTTTCCCTTCCCCCCAACTCTGAAGTTTAAAGTCCTACTGACCACCCTATTTATCATCTTCGCCAGAACATTGGTACCAGATCGGTTCAGGTGGAGACCGTCCCAACAGTACAGATCCCCCTGGTTCCAAAACTGATGCCAATGCCCCATGAAATGGAATCCCTCTATCCCACACCAATCCCTTAGCCACATGTATACTTCCCTAATTTTCTTACCCCTATGCCAATTGGCACGTGGCTCGGGCAGTAATCCGGAGATTATAACCCTTGAGGACATGTACTTCAATTTCCTTCCTAGTGCTTGATAATCCCCAATCAGGTCCTCCACCCTAGCTTTGCCTATGTTGTTAGTCCCAACGTGGACCACAACAACTGGATCCTCCCCCTCCAGCTCCAATATCCTTACAAGCCGGTCGGAGATGTCCCACACCCTGGCACCGGGCAGGCAACACACTGTGCGAGACTCCTGATCCGGTTTGCATAGGATACTATCTGTCCCCCTGATTATAGAATCCCCTATAACAACTACTTGTCTTTTTGCTCCCCCCTCTTGAATGGCCTTCTGCACCATGGTACCGTGGTCAGCTGGCTCATCCTGTCCAGAGCTCTTTTCCGCACCCGTGTAGGGAGCAAGAATCTCATACCTGTTGGACAAGGTCAAGGGCTGAGGCTCCTGCACTTCTGAACTCAAGTTCCCCCGCCTCCCTCACTTACAGTCACATTCTGATGTCCCTGATCATTAACTGAATGTGAATTACTTAATCTCCCAGGTGTGACTGCCTCCTGAAACAAAGCGTCCAGGTAACTCTCCCCCTCCCGGATGTGCCTCAGTGTTTGAAGGCCAGATTCCAGATCATCAACTCTGGCCGGAGTTCTTCCAGCAACCAACACTTGCTGCAGATGTGGTCAATGCCGTTCACAATGGGATCAGCCAGCCTTGCTGATATATATGGTCACTGCTTTCCTTCCCGGCTGCCCCTCCGGTCCACGTCATTTCCTCCGCTGCTCCCGCTCCTTCCCCACTGCTGCTCACACTTAAAATGGCCGTTGGCATCGAAGGGTGAGTATTTATACTCACTGCTTACCTTCCCGGCCACCATCTGGTCCCCGTCACTTCCTCCGCTGTTCCCGCTCCTTCTGTGAAAGAGAAAAACACTGCTGCCTGCTACCGGTAAGTAATTTTAATAAAAACTGCCTTACCTTATCTGCAGTCTTCCGAGTTCGTCCTTCCCCCGCTGCTGCTCGCACTTATTGTCACTACTATGAAGGTTATCACATAGGAATCCATAAATAAAGACTAAATATAATCACACACCTCTGATTGTTTCAGAAGCCAACTTAAAATGGCCAAAGGAGAAATGTTCACCCTCAGCAAATTAGGAGCTGAAACATAATTCTAGACTCAAGCAAGGTTTAGATTGATTTTATTCATTTTTCAACAATTTTCCAATTAGTGCCCAGAGAAATTTCAGCACCTTCTTAAACTCTTCCCTGAAATTCCTCTGGGTAGCTGCATAAATACATGTGTTTGTGCAGGAATTCAAATATTTTATCATCGCTCCAGATTCAGTGGCGATGTTCGCAGGGGATGTACGGTCTCCTCGATAGTATGTTATATTTGTTATTCTTGTCGTGATAAAACTCACATTTGCTGTCAGCCACAACAATATAAAACTGCCCGATATGGTGAAGAGTAAAATGATGGATTTCCTTCGGTTCTCCATCTCTGAATCTCTCTCATTCTCACATCTGTGACTCCGGAGAGCTCTACGGGCTCTTGTGGCTACTAGAATACATCTGACTATCAAAGAATTTGATAAAATGATTAAGGTGAATGGGAGCCAAACATGGCAAATGCTGTGAACCCAGGTGGACACTACACCAAATGTTGAGGATAAAAATGCCAAACTTCCCCCACAGCCCCATCGCATTTTGTTAATTATGTGTTCATGTTTATATGCAAACCAAACAGGAATGTTCTTTATAAAGATCAGGATAGAGAACGTTGTTATAACAATAGACGCTGTTCTCTTGGTGCAGTACTTTGCTTTCAACCTCTGGTGGCAAATAATTATAAAACGGTCAAACGTGAAAGTGATAGTGAACCAAACGATCAAATCAAGGCTGATAACAGTCATGTACAAAATGAAAGTGCACACAGGAGTGTGCGACAGGAATGAATGTGGAAAATGATAACTGAAAATATAATACACCATTATATTGTTGGACAAGACCAGTAGATTTGCTGTTGCCATGGCCACCATGTAGAGGGAGATACACTTGGAAAGACCACACTTTCCTTGGCAGAGAATTACAATTGTTATTAGGTTCGCTGTAAGAAAGAGAAAGGAGAGATTATAAGTACAATTATCTGAAAGATATTGCAATAAATCAACAATAAGGCATATTTAAAGAATCAATTCAAAACATTAATAAGAATACATTCCACTGGAAATCAAAACCTCAGTCAGTAAGATATATCCATGGCATACCCAGGAAGTTAAGAGCAATTATTTAACCATTCATGAGATGTGGGTATTTCTAACTAGGCCAGCAAGTATTCCCCATTTCATATTGACCAGAGAACATTTCAGAGTTCACCACTCTGCTGTGGGTGTAGTGCCAAATGTAGGTTAGACCAAATAATCATGCAAGATTTCGCTGTCAAAGAGAAACTAATTAAATAGATTGTTTTTTTATAAGAAACAGCATTGGTGAGATGGTTATTATTAGGTTAGGCTCTTTTAATTCCAGATGTCTATTGAATTCAAATTTTCCCATCTGCCATGGTGGAATTGAGACCCACGTCCCAGAAAAGTAGCCAGTGGTTATGGATTTCAAATTTCATGATAGTGCCTCGGTACCATCAGCTCCACTAAACATGGCATGAGGTAGTGTTAATGTTGCAATGTATTAAAGCACAATAGAAGATTGGGAATCTTTTAAAATCAGCAGAGGCTATCAAAAACTGATAAAAATGAAAAAAAATGGAATATGAGATAAACTGGCCATGAATATAGTAACAGCTGGTCATCGCCTTCAAAGGGATATCAAAAGTAGGGAATAACTAAATTGTATGCTAGCCCGTTAGTAAAAAAAAAAGTGCAAATCATTATGGATATCAGCAAATGGCAGAGATATGGAACAACATTTGTGTCAGTTGTTACATTAAATGTTTCATTCTGAAAATAAAAAGTAGCCTAGTGCCTGTTGAGACTAAGGCAACTTAACAAATTAATATCAGGTGGAGAACCATAAAGAAGTAAATTAGGGCTTACTGAGTCATGGGTAATATTTTAACATGGAGAGAGAAATGGGTATATCAGGAAAGGATAGAAGGTATGAATTGAGCATTTTTACATTGGCAGATCATGACAAGTTGAGTGCGACAAGAATCAGTGTCTTGGCTTTGGATATTTTCAGACTATATTCAGAAGAGTCAGAGGGTGATGCATCTAAGTCTGTTTACAATACAAAGCTGGTGGAAATCTAAGCTACAAGGAGAACTCAGAGAAGCTGCATATGACCAGTTAATTGATTAGGCAACGACATGGCACTTGGATTATTAACCAGGAAAGATTGACATTACTCACTTTAGTCATAAGAGTAGAACTGCTTAATATTTGTTTAAAAAGCATGAAAATTGTAACTTTTCTGAGAGATTTGTATGCACTTGTACAAGAAACACAAAAAGTTAGCAAAAGTGAAATACTGTGGATAATGGAAAAGTGGAGTAAATTTGGCCAATATATCCTGAGAGATTGTTTCATGAAACATTCAGCGCTTGATAGACCGATACTAAAGGTATTCCCATTGACTGGCAGTCTAGAATATATGAACACAGCCTCAGTTATGGGGGAGAAACATTTAGGAAGCAGATGAAAAATGTATTAATCAAAGGATTAACAATCTTTTGAAGTTTTTATTCCATAAGATTGTGGATGTTCTATCACTGGCTGAGAGAGATAGATCTTTGGTTTCTCAGGTAATCTAGGGATGTAGGGAATGATGGGAAAATAGAATTGAAGCCAAAGATCAGTTATAATCTCTTTGAATGGCTGAACATGTTCAAAGGGCAGTATAGTGTATTCCTGCTCCTATCCAAAAAGCAGACAATCTGTGGGCAGTCAGTCCATGTGACATTTTATAAATTCCTACTTTGGAAATAGAACCAGTCTGATTCAAGTTTGGGATACAGACAGACTCTAACTTCACACCTTTAATGCATTGTTTGAGCTGATATGTCAAATTTTTCTTATATACTGATAAAGCTTTAAGTTACCTCAGAGCTGTGACTTGAAAGAAATTCTGGGTTTTACATATTAATCACTCAAAACTTGCATCCCCTTTCTAAGTGATTAAAGACTTAACAGCAATCTAGGTTTGTTTGATATATCGCATCAGTTTTATGACACTTTGATCTTTTACCATGTGTCCTATGATCCTGCTCCACTAGCTTCCTGATGAAGGATCAGTGCTCCGAAAGCTTGTACTTTTAATTAAGCTTGTTGGACTATAACCTGGTATTGTGGGATTTTTTTAACTTTGTCATTAAAGTCATTCTTCTTTTGTCTGTCATTTACTTCCTCTCAGTGTTCTTGCTTGGTCTGAAAACTCTGGGATCTTTCACACTGACTCTGCCTGCAACTGGATCGGTCCAGAACAATGCTTTCTGCAGGAATAGATGTTAATGTTGCACTTCTTCATGTCAACTTTCAGCACATCCTTAAGGTGGTCCTTCTGTCCGCCTCTGGTATGTTTGTCACATCCTTTGGAAGCCTGGTATCTGATGTCTGAACTACAGGAGATACCAAATGAAGCTGATGGTGGATGGTCTGTGCTGCCTGATTATGAGAGGACACTCATGTTTGGTGTACCTTTTCTCTTATTTGATAGTTAGGACCTACTGCAGGCCGCATTGATGCTATGACCCCAGTTCTTGTTGGTACCTTCTGTATGTTATCTGCCATATCAGTAGAAATAAAGGATGCATATGAGAGCACCCTGAACATCCACAAGGCAAAGGTTCCTCATCAACCTGGCCTGGCATTGTAGAGCAAACCCCTGATCATTAAGGTCCACAGGAAGGCCTTGGAGAACATTGACCACTTCCAATACCTCAAAAATGTCTTGTTGGCCAAAGCAGCTATTGATGAAGAGATCCCACATCACCTTCAGTGTACAAGTACCAAAAATGGCATTCAAGGACAACAACATCAGATTTGACACCAAACTCAGGTGACCCCACTACACTTTACACACATTTAGAGTTTATAGGGCTCTGGGTCTGAGATGTGGACTATCTATGGCAGACACCTCAAGGTGCTGGAGGAGTATCACCAATGCTACCTGCGCAAGATCCTGTGAATCCATTGGAAGGAAAGATGCACCAACAGCAGCGTCCTTGACCAGGCCAGCATCCCAAGCATCAAGGCAGTGACCCTCACCCCCCCCCCAACTTTGATTGGCTATGATGGGCTGGACACATGGTCTATATGACTGACACGAGACTCCAAGCACGTGCCTGGACTCCCAGTTCTGAAGCGACAGGCAAGCCCCAGGTGGACAGAGACAACACTTCTGTGATACCCTCAAGGCCTCACAGGCAAAGTGAAGCATTCCCACAGTGCCAAGGTTGGAATCAAACCTGAATCCCTGACAACGTGAGGCAGCAGTGCTAACCACTGAGCCACTAGGCTTTCCATAATCCCAATCAGGCCATAAAGTTTCAAGCTAGCAATAAACTTTGTGTTCTCTTGACATGCATCATGACACCTCTTCAGAGCTGGATATCGTGTGAGTTAGCACCATGAGAAACACTATTCAGTGAGTGATTGGTGTGTTCACAATGCCTCTGTTCTAAACTGTTCTGAAGTAGATTTGCAATCTGTTGTACGAATAGTCATTGAACCTGAGAGTTGGCTGGTTTGTGATCCTGACAGAGTTGGCCTGCTCATGACCCTGATATTTGTCCTTCTATGAAGGATGAATATTTGATATTATTTGGGAAGAAACGAGGTGAGGAGCAGGTACTCTGAGACCAGCTCATCAAGGAGGATTTAACCTAATCGTCTCTTCTATCCACAATACATCAACAGCCCTGCAACCCTGGCCACTGTCCTAACCACACATTCTTGCAGAATACCCTCATGGATCTTGCCCTCACTTCAAGCAAAAATAAGGACCAACATCAAATCCAAAACTAAAATAAAACAAATCTGTCACACTGTTGATAAACACAAATTAAGCATGACCAATTATGGTCTCATGTTTTTATTTTTCTATGTTTATTCTCCTATGATGCATTTCCCTTGTGGTTTTACTTGGGAAGTGGATAGATGTGAAGCTTCAAAAGGATGACCTTTAAAATTACTGAAATCAAAAATGCTGGAGATCACATCAGCTCTGATGAAGAGTCATCTAGACTCAAAACATTAGTTTGCTTGCTCTCCATGGATACTGTCTCATCCACTGTGAACTCTAGAGTATTTTGTTTTCAGTACAGATTCCAGCTTCTGCAGCAACTTGGTACTACCTTTAAAATGAAGCTGGTTGACAATCTCTGAGTTTTGGGCCTGAGGGACTTGAATGTAAGCAATTTCCCTGGACAGGAACTATCTGGTTAGCTATGTGGCACTATAACGATATTGCTGGATTATAATGAAGGGTTGCAGGTGCCCTGAGAGTGATAACATGTCTCTACCAAGGCTACTGTACTTAAATATTTCTATGGGTCTGCTCGATATCAGAGGTCAGCTGTCAGGTGATGCTCCAGGAACCCCTTTTGTAGCAAAATGTTAACTGTCCATGCTTCTTTGATAACTATAAGAGGCTGAAGGAGCTGCTCGATTTTTGTATGTGCAATTTACTGTAGAGTTAATGAAGCTGGCCAATCGTCCTTGTACAGAGTCGTCCCATGAAGTACATCATGAAGCCCTGACACAAGTTGGAGTTGGCAGGTTCTCCAGAGTCACAAATCTCTTGGTGTATGTCTATTGGCATTCTTCATTAAATTTGGAACTCTGAGTCAGAACTGCAATCTCTAAAGTGAAGCTAATATGTGATCTTGCCCTCTTCCAGGCTCCTCTGCTCATGTACCCCTTGCCCTAGCTCATACACAACTGTGTCCAGCAATTTGCCATGTGAGGACTCCCACTTTAGCATAGCCTTGAAAGTTCACAAATAACCAATGTTCAGGTTGGTACATCTGACAGTGAGATTAAACGATTGAACATCTTCAGGGATGTTAGTCTCCTCTCCTTGTACTGCAGAGGAATCTTCACATCTTCAGAACCTGAAATGAAAGGGAGGGACACATGTCAATGTTTAGTGTGAAGGGAGGCAGGGGAGAGAAATGGCTACTGGCAGTGTTGTGAGGTGGCTGGTAGTGTATCTGATGTGAGTTGTGATTAAGTGAGGATTTTAAAAGAGATGCTGAGCAATTAGGAAGAGTTAGAAGGTTTAGTGATTTTTTTTCAGTGACCTGATTGGAGGAACTGAAGGAAAGTGCTGGGTGGATATATTAAGAGTAGTAAAGCTAGAAGGGGCACGAGGTGTGTGCAAGGTTAGAGCAGTATTGCAGCAAACAATTGTGATTTGTTGCAGCATGTTCTGTGCACTAAACTCTGGGCATTGTCAGCTTGTGCAAACTCCTCTTAATGCTGTCAGGGTTGATGCCAAGGGGGCTTCCTGCCCTTGTGTGGGAATAAAATGTCCTTTCTCCTTTTCCACAATGCAGGCCATTACATCCAACACTGAATTGGAGAATCTGGGTGCCCTTTCTGAATGTTCCCCAATAATGTGTCCACTCTGGGCAGTCTCCCTGTTGTTTGCAAGCTTCACTTTGAGAATTCCAGGCTGTCCTCAAGTGAAGTCACAGATGTCTAATGTCCTTCCTCCAGTGGGTTGTGCCTGGGTTATTATAACCAGCAACAGCATGAATCTCCAGGTGAATAATTCTACTGAGACTTCACAATGCAGTTCTCACACTATGAAACTTTACACTGCAACCATTATGTAACACTGAAATCCTACCCAGTCACAATACAACATTTTTAAGAGGGTTAGTTTTCAGTGGCAGGATAGCAGTTGGAACAAATATCTTGAGTGTCATGTGATAAAATTTACCGATGGCAGAATTACAATTCTGTGATAATGATTCATTTTAGAGTAAGTTATTTAATAGCAGACTAAAGCTTTGGAACGAAAATATTTGTGTGAATTGCAGTCTAACTCTGCTACAGTATCAGGCACACGTCACTGGGTTATACTTCTGCTTCTGAGTCTGAAGATTGTAGGTTCAAGCTTAACTCTAAAGACCTGCATGCAAGATTCAGGCTGACACTGCACTATAATATAAAAGTAGTGCTGCACTATTGGAGTTGTTGCCTTTCAGACGAGACATTAAACAGAGACCTCACCTCACCTCTCAGACAAACATAAAACATCCCGTGGCAATGTTTGAAGATAGGCAAGTAAGGTCTCCTTAGTGTCCTGACTAATATTTACCCCTCAACCAACATCACTAAAACAGATGATCTTGTCATTACCACATTGTTGTTTGTGGGAGTTTGCTGTGCACACATTGGCTGTCTCCTTTCCGATATTACAACAGTGAGTATACTTCAAATGTACTTCATTGGCTAGACATGAAAGATAGTATATAAATGGAATACTTTCTTTTTCTGCATAACGGTGGTCTTTATTATACATTTCTCAAGTGCCACGTAACTTAGATTGCACCATGTTACAAGTGAGCTAACCTCTGTGGGTCGGCAGAGAGGATTTGGTCAGTTCTTTAACTGTACAGGGGCATGTATAATTATGTGCTGATGTCAATGTATATTTCAAGAGATTATTCATGAGATTATTTCCAGAGCATATATTCTCTGCACATTCTTTTGCTTCACAACTTTTAAAAAAAAACCATGAGAAAAGATTTACAAGGATGTTGCCAGCGTTAGAGGGTTTGAGCTGTAGGGAGAGGCTGAATAGACTGGGGCTGTTTTCCCTGGAGCATCAGAGGCTGAGGGGTGACCTTATAGAGGTTTATAAAATCATGAGGGGCATGGATAGGGTGAATAGTCAAGGTCTTTTTGCCAGAACGGAAGAGTTCAAAACTAGAGGGAATAGGTTTAAAGTGAGAGGAGAAAGATTTAAAAGTGACCCAAGGTCAATGTTTTCACGCAGAAGGTGGCGTGTATATGGAATGTGCTGTCAGAGGGAGTGTTGGGGAGGCTGCTACAATTACAACATTGAAAAGGCATCTGGATGGGTATATGATTAGGAAGGGTTTAGAGGGACATGAGCCAAATGCTGGCAATTGGAACGAGATTAACTTAGGATCTCTGGTTGGCATGGACTGAAGAGTCTGTTCCCACGCTTTACACTCTATCACTTTATGTGAATGGATGAGACAATTGACAACGTTATTAATGAAGGGGTACAATGTCAAAACGGTCAATTTTCTGACATCAGAATAGAAATTATAAAAATACATTAAGATTTAAATGAGGAAGAGTATTACTAAACTTGAAATATTAATTCTGTTTCTCTCCGTACATGCCACCAAATCAATTGAGGTTTGCCAATCTTTTGCTTTTTAATTCCAGATTTCCACATCTGCAAGTGTTTGCTTTCATTTTGTATTTAAATAGTGACTATCAGAGTCTTGCGAGATCTCAAAATAAACTTCACAGTCAACAGAAATCAAGGATATCCATAAGCAGTGTCTTGGTAGTACAGAACTTGAAAACAGAGGCATATAGTCAAAGCTTTTCATCTTTCACACATCAGGACAAATGCAAGAATGCCAGATTTCAAATTAATACAATAATTTTCATCACATGAGAATAAGCAGGGCAACTCCATGTTGAGCACCCATGAACACTTTCCTAGGTTTCAATGAGAAAACGTGTTTTTGGTGGAATGAGACCTTCCTTCCAACTCAGTGATTATTTCTGATACAGGGAAGTCCCCATTATCTGATACCCAAGCATCTGGAATTTTCACGCAACTGGCAATCATGCCTCCTTACTGTACACAGTAGTTTTCTCACAATCCAGTAGCCCATGATTGAAAAGAGAAATCAAAATTGTAACCTCCTGAAGACCTTATTAAGGCAGAGGGAATGATGCAAAGGGGTAGGATTAAGTTTACTCACTCTGGGAACGAATTTTTTGGTTGTCTCTCTGCTTTTGATCGAAACTTCAACGATGGTATTTAAGAACGGTCTCAGTTGCTGGTTTTGAAAAGGTACATTCATCTTGTGGCAGTGATGAGTTGAACTCCCCCAGCGCCATTAGTATTTCTCATGCATGCAGCAGATTCAGGTAACTGTCACAAACGGTTGGGCATTCCTTAGACTCTAAAGGGTCTACCCTGTGCTCCAATTCATCATTGTAATGGAGGAATGTCACGTTCTCCCTTTGGTCAACATTTTAATGGGTCTCCACTAATGGTTTCCCAATACCATCCACAGCAAGCTGACCTTCATTGGCCAATGCATAGTCTGGAACTCATTTAGCTCGCTGCAATTTAACATTGCCTTTGTTAGTAATCTTGTGAATAAGACTCTAGCCATCTATTCACCTTGCAAACTTGACACAGAAATAGTGCATCCGAATGGTCCTGATTCAATCATTATTGTTCTGTATCGTACAAACTCAATGAGTATGCCAAGGTTGCTTCACCCAACAATTTATAGAAAGGCAAGGTATCTCACGAAAGTCAACAACACCTGTATGATGCTGCTTTGAAGTGACAGCATGAGTATTACATTCCACTAACGGTCCAAAACAATGTTATGCCCAACACACAACTGAGCTGTGTATATATTTCATTGCTAGTGAGATGCCAACAACTCTGCAATTTGGAGATATTTGCTGGACAATCCTGACTGCTCCAATAGGTTCATTAACAAAGAATTTAAGATAATCAGTCAAACTCATTATATCTGCTAGACATGATGTACATTTATACCCGGAAGGTTATTCTCGGCAAATGTGAGGAATTTATTTGAACCTTACACCTTTTGTAAATTACCTGGAAATATATGGAACAGGAGCTAAAATTCTTGCCTCAGCTCAATCCTCATTGGCCTTGTGATGTAACCAATTTTCAACAGGAATGTCTTGACCATGCCTGACAGAAGGTAGAATTATTCAGTCACCTGTAGATTTTAACTGTGTGATTCACATTCTGCTCTCAGTGCTGACCTCGCATTTTAAAAGCTTTACAACAGAGTTATGAAGTTGCATTTCTTGCAAACAAAAATTCCAAAATGCGATTGAGACTTCATATTAGACATGTCTTAACATAAAATAGTTTTTGACCAGATCTTTATTATGTAGTACATAGGTCAAAGGAAAACGTGTCATTGCGAGCCACAAGAAAAACATAATTTGTATTTAGTGGTTGACCATAAGAGGTTTTAATAAACCACAAAAATGTTAGTTCGGTTACCAAAACATTAAGCTGAGCCATTGGTTTAAAATGACGAATGTTGTATATTTAATTGTCAAAACAATTTTTTTATAAGTAAGCTTTCCAAATTAAAATAAAAACAAAATACTGCAGATACTGGAAATCTGAAATAAAAGCAGAAAATGCTGGAAAATATCAGCACGTCTGGCATCATTTGTGGAAAGACAAACAGAGTTTTTGTTTGAACTGATTTTGATTCTCATTCAGAACATAAGAAGTATGATCCTTTTGAAGAAGAAGGCAGAACTTGAGATGTTAGATCTCCGACTCTCTCCCCAGATGCTGCCGGACCCTCTAAGAATCTCCAGCACCCTTTACTTTGAGATAAAAAGACATTCTGATACTTCTCCCAGGATGGAATTTTCTGGTTTGTTGTTTGTTCCAAATTCCATACTTTCTCTTTTGATGGTTGCTAGTGTTTCATGTCTGATAACATTATGGATGAATTGCTTAACAATTAATTTTTTACCACGGGCTGATTAACTCTGTGGGTTAGTTTATTTAATACAGCAGTGCACATTACAAGTTATGAAACAGACATTACAAAAACCACCTGTAAGCAACTTGCAAACACATTTTAGACTTACTGTCAGACAGAGTTGCAACATTGCATACACTCAGCACCTGGAGTGCTTCAAGTCAAGGTGCACAGACTACAAGTAATTTGTCAGGTGCAATATTGTAAAATTTTCTATTTTTACTGCAGTCCTTCGTATTGAGATACATCACCACAGTCATCATTGGCTTTCAGTATCTCACACCTTCACCAAACTTAATCCTGAAACTCAACCATAAACATTTACCAGTGATTTAATTATAGACAGCCTTAGAACTGAGCAAAATGCTGTCATCAACTTAAACCAGCACATGAATCTTCCAGAAGAGCACTGAGGGTGGCTCAGTGGTTAGCACTGCTGTGTCACAGTGCCAGGGATCTGGGTTTGATTCCAGCCTTAGGCAACTATCTGTGAGGAGTTTGCACATTCTCTCTGTGTCTGCTTGGGTTTCCTCTGGGTGCTACGGTATCCTTCCACAATCCAAAAGATGTGCAGGTTAGGTGAATTGGCCATGCTAAATTGCTCATAATGTTCAGGGATGTGACGGTTAGGTGCATTAGTCAGGGGCAAATGTAGGGGAATGGGTTTGGGTGGGAGAATCTTCGGAGGGTCAGTGTGGACTTGTTCAGCCGAAGGGCCTGTTTCCACACTGTAGGGCTTCTAAGAATGACTATCCCAAATCCAAAAAATTAAACACTGGAGACATCATTCCTGATGAAGGGCTTTTGCCTGCAATGTCAATTTTCCTGCTCCTCGGATGCTGCCTGACCTGCTGTGCTTTTCCAGCACCACTCTAATCTTGACTCTGATCTCCAGCATCTGCAGTCCTCACTTTTGCCTCAGGAAGTTTCATGTTGATTTCAGCAGGGGCAGCGGGTCAGCAAGATGGGAGGCAAAAAGTAATGGAGCCACTATCAGTTGCAGGGTGTTGGCAGAGTACCAGCAGTTCTCAAAATATGCCAAGACAGAATTTTTGCGAGGATTCCTCTGACTGTTCATCAGTTAGAAATAAAAAGTCTCTGAAACAATTTCCTCAGGTTTTCCACTCATCATCTACCAAGTGACAGCACCAATTGGAGAAGCTCTCCCTCCACAGTCTGAGAGTGGAGAATGCCTGAAGACTTTGTCTGGTTCATTAGCTGATTCATAAATCGCTGCTTTAGATTCATGGTCAAGATTCTCTTCAGCCTGCGCTACTTTTGCTCCTCCACCTACTCTGTGGCAATTCCTCTTTGCGGTATAAAGGTATAAATCTGGCAGCTGGTGCTGGTGAACTACCATTCCTTTGCCAAGTTGTACTGCAGTACTTCACCTGATCAGTCCCAGCACCTGAACGTTTGCCTCTCAATTCTACTTGGCTGCTTCATCAAAAAGTAATGGAGCTACTAGCAGTTGAGGTAAAATGTATGGATTGCGATTTCCATTCAAGTGGGGACTAACTCTGTCCTGATGTTCATGGACCAGCTGCACGTATGGCATTCCCATTAGTTGATAGTACAAGAGCCAGACACACAGCATTACGGTTTTGGACAAGAGCTGCAAGTAAGAACGCATTAATTGGTAAGTGGCAATGACCTAGAACTCACAGGGCTTAAGTAGAGGAGGTAATGAATGATTTCAAAAGAAATTTGAGTGGGCACTCAAGAGAGGACAATGGAATGAATTGTGTTGCTTTACACCAGCAGAATGGCCGCTTTCTGTTCTGGACTGCCTCTTTGGTTCCCTGACAGCATGACTTAGAGTCATAGAGATGTACAGCATTGAAACAGACCCTTTGGCCCAACTTGTCCATGTTGACCAGATATTCTGCATTAATCTAGTAGCATTTTTTGGCATTTGGTCCACGTTCCCCTAAACCCACCCTATTCATATTCCGATCCAGATGCCTTTTAAATGTTGCAATTGTATCAGCCTCTACCACTTTCTCTGGCAGTCCATGCAAGGACTGCACAAAACACGATATAGGACAAACAGGAAGACAGCTAACGATCCGCATCCACGAACATCAACTAGCCACGAAACGACACGACCAGCTATCCTAGTAGCCACACACGCAGACGACAAGCAACATGAATTTGACTGGGACAACACTACCATTATAGGGCAAGCCAAACAAAGAACAGCCAGGGAATTCCTAGAAGCATGGCACTCATCCACAAACTCCATCAACAAACACATCGACCTGGACCCAATATACCGGCCACTACAGCGGACAGCTGAAACTGACAACCGGAAGCGGCAGGGACAGGCCACTATAAATGCCAGAGGAAACACCACAGAAGCGCTTGGGAGGCTCCCAAGCACTGAGGATGTCACCTAGACAGGGGACGAAACGTTTGCAACAAAAACTTCCAGCTCGGCGAACAGAACCACAGCAACGAGCACCCGAGCTACAAATCTTCTCACAAACTTTGAATCTGGCAGCTCTTTCCACACATGCACCACCCTCGGCATGAAAAAGTTGCCCCTTAGGACACTTCTAAATCTTTCCTCTCTCACCTTAAGCCATTGCCCTCTAGTTTTGGACTCACCAACCTGGGGAAAAGTCCTTGACTATCCACCCTGTCCATGCTGCTCATGATTTTATAAACCTCTATCAGGTCATCCCTCAACATCAGACACTCCAGGGAAAACAGCCCCAGCCTATTCAGCCTCTCCCTATAGCTCAAATCTTCCAATCTTGGCAACATCCTTGTGAATCTTTTCTGAATCCTTTCACATTTCACAACATCTTTCCTATATCAGGGAGACCAGAATTAAACACAGTATTCTAAAAGTGGTCTTACCAATGCAATCAAAACTGGATGACCACCTCACAATAGGCATAATTCACAAAAGATGTTCTGTGTCTCCAGGGACCAAGCCTTGCAAGCACTTCAATATAGCGAGAAAGTTCATAAAAGGTCATTGCTGCCTTGAATTCTTTTAGTACATTCTCCCCCCACCTCTACCTCCAACCCCCAAGCACCAATATGAGATGCCAATCAAATCCAGCAACCAACAGAGCTCAGCTTCAGTATGTAGGCCACAGATGCTGGGCCAGGAATTTCAATAAGTTTCCATGGAAACCAGCCAAAAATGGGAATTCTGAACTGTACAGGGAGCAAGACAGTCCACTCGGCCCTTCAAGCCTGTTCCACCATTCAATAACACTGTGGCTAATCTGATTTTATCCTCAGCTCTACATTCCTCTATATCCCTGATAATCTTTCATCCCCATTGTAATATTTACCTGTGCCTTAAAAGTATTTAAAGATTCTGCATCCACTGCCTTATGAAGAAGATAACTCCAAAAACACTCAACCCTCTGAGAGAGAAAAGGCATAATTACCATCTATTGTGAAATCCCCTGAAATGCAGGAGATTGTTGATGCCATAGTCAAATCCAATCAACCAAACAGAATCCTGACCAGGAATCTCAAGCAGCGATTGATGAATCAGCTAATTGACCAGGATAAGTCTGAGGAAAATTCCATTATACAACTATTACCTTTCTCTGAATGTGATTATGCACACCTTTGTCAAATCTCAATTCAACATCCTATGTTCCAAGTTCCTACAACCTAATGTTCTCACTAAAATCTATCATCCCTGGAATCATTGTGGTAAATCTCCTCTTGGCTCCCTCAAAGAGCCACATATTTCCTTAAGGCGTGGTGATCAGAATTGAACACATATTCTAATTATGACCTCTCAAAAACATTATACAGGTTCAGGAGTGCCTGCTGTTGAACTAAACATCTGTATTTATGAAGCCCAAGGTCCCCTATACTTTGCAAACTGCTCTCTCAATATACTCTGCCATTTTCAAATATATATGCATGTGAATTCACAGGTAGCTCTGTCCCTGCTAGAACTCTGCTATTAAATTTATATTGCTTCTCAATGGCTCTTGTCCAACAATGCAGGACTATGTATTTCTCTTGATTAAATTCCACCTGCCACTTGCCTTCACATTCTGCCAGTCTATCTATGTCTTATTGTGTCTGAGTAGTATCTTCCTCACTATCTGCCACAGTTTGGTGTCATCAGCAAATCTTGATATTTTACTTTGTGTTCAATAATCATGTCCTTTATATCTATCATAAAAAAAAACTGTCCTGGCACCAAACCTTAGACAAAACCATTATGTACCATCCTAGAGTCTGACAAAGAACCATTCACCTCAGAACGCTGTATCCAGTCCTGGAGCTGACACTGACCTCTGTATTCCATGAACCTCAATTTTATTAACCAGCCTTTTGTATTGAAACTTTATCAAAAAACTTTTCTTTTAAAGTCCATATAGATGACATCTATTCCATTCTCTTCAGCAACTTTCTCTGAAATTCATCCAAAATTTAATTAGATTTAATTCAATTAGGCAAGCATAATCTGCCCTTCCAAACCCACAATGGCTCCTTAATAAGTTGATAAGTCCCCGGGGCCAGATGGTCTACATCCCAAGGTACTGAAAGAGAATGCGTTGGTGAATATTTTCCAGAGTTCGATAGATTCAGGATCAGTTCCTGCGGATTGGAGAGTGGCTAATGTTGTACCACTTTTTAAGAAAAGTGGGAGAGAGAAAGCAGGAAATTATAGACCAATTAGTCTGACCTCAGTGGTGGGAAAGATGCTGGAGTCTATTACAAAGGATGAAATTACGACACATCTGGATAGTAGTAACAGGATAGGTCAGAGTCAGCATGGATTTATGAAGGGGAAATCATGCTTGACTAATCTTCTGGAAGTTTTTGAGGATGTAACTCTGAAGATGGACGAGGGAGATCCAGTAGATGTAGTGTACCTGGACTTTCAGAAAGCTTTTGATAAAGTCCCACATACGAGGTTAGTGAGAAAAATTAGGGCGCATGGTATTGGGGGCAAAGTATTAACTTGGATTGAAAGTTGGTTGGCTGATAGGAAACAAAGAGTAGTGATAAATGGCTCCATTTCAGAATGGCAGGCAGTGATCAGGGTGAAATGTAAGGAGGACGTCAGGAGATTACAGGGTGACCTGGACAGGTTAGGTGAGTGGTCAGATGCATGGCAGATGCAGTTTAACGTGGATAAATGTAAGGTTATCCACTTTGGTGGCAAGAACAGGAAGGCAGATTACTACCTAAATGGAATCAATTTAGGTAAAGGGGCAGTACAAAGAGATCTGGGTGTTCTTGTACACCAGTCAATGAAGGTAAGCATGCAGGTACAGCAGGTTAAGAAGAAGGCTAATAGCATGCTGGCCTTCATAACAAGAGGGATTGAGTATAGAAGCATAGAGATTTTTCTGCAGCTGCACAGGGCCCTGATGAGACCACACCTGGAGTACTGCGTGCAGATTTGAGGAAAGACATTCTGGCTATTGAGGGAGTGCAGCATAGGTCCATGAGGTCAATTCCTGGAATGGCGGGACTACCTTACGCTAAAAGTCTGGAACGACTGGGCTTGTATACCCTTGTGTTTAGAAGACAGAGAGGGGATCTGATTGAGACATATAAGATTATTAAAGGATTGGACACTCTGGAGGCAGGAAACATGTTTCCGCTGATGGGTGAGTGCCAAACCAGAAGACACAGCATAAAAATACGGGGTAGACCATTTAGGACAGAGATGAGGAGAAACTTCTTCACCCAGAGAGTGGTGGCTGTGTGGAAAGCTCTGCCCCAGAGGGCAGTGGAGGCCCTGTCTCTGGATTCATTTAAGAAAGAGTTGGATAGAGCTCTCAAGGATAGTGGAATCAAGGGTTATGGAGATAAGGCAGCAACAGGGATACTGATTAAGGATGATCAGCCATGATCATATTGAATGGTGGTGCAGGCTCGAAGGGCAGAATGGCCTACTCCTGCACCTATTGTCTATTGTCTATTAATTAACTGTAGTGCCTGGTAATTTTACACTGATTATTGTTTTTGAAACCTTACCCAGCACAGACAATAAACCAACCAGCCTGTTCATACTAGAACAGTCCTTAAACCTTTTCTCAAATAAAGGTTTCACATTTAGCACTCTCCAACCATCTGGTACCACCCTGTATTGAGGGGAGATTGAAAGATTCAGAAAAGCCCTTTCATTATCTCTCCTCCCATTTTCTTTAGCAACTGTGGACCTGGTGACATATCTGCTGTATACATCGCCACTGTGCCAGTACATCCTGCCTCTCAACTTTGACCCCATCCAATAATTCTACAAACTACAGTTCAATTTATTATGGTATCAGTCCCTTTCCTAGTAAATACTGATACAATATGCTCATAAAGCATTGATCTGTGCTTCGAAGCATATGTCACCCATTTTATTCCATTGTGTACACTTCTTTTTTCTTTCATTACATTCTCAATCTCCCTCGTTAATCAAGAAGCCCTAGTTTGGTTTCCTTACCCCTTGCCCTTCTTGGTATTGAGGTAGCCTGGATCTGTAACATTTCTAGCTTAAACATTGCCAATTATTCTGTTACATTGTTTTCAATCAATCTTTGGATCCTTCCATCCCTGGCGAGGTCACTTGGCCCACTGAAGTTATCCTTTCCATTTAGAAACTATACTTTAGATCGTTCCTTGATCTTCTCCGTGACTAATCTAAACTTTGCGAAACAACAATCACTCTTAGCCAAGCCCCTCCTCCCTGAAACCTAGTTAGTTAAACTGAGGACAAACTGGTCAAGCAAATTGTTCTGAAAATATTTCATAAATTCCTCACTATCCTTACCCTTCACTCTAATGTTGCCCCAATCAAATTTTGGGTAAGCAGAATTCCCAGTGTCACCATTCTTGCACACTTCTGTGAATTCCCTGCAGATTTGCTCTTCTAAATCTCTCTCTCTGTTACCCTGCACCTTTTGGGAGCGTACAGAATACTGTATTGATGCCCTTTCTAGGTTATAAACTGTAACCAAATAAATTATGTATTTGTCCCCTCAAGGAAATCCTCTCTTTCAAACACTATAATGTCTTTCCTAACAAGCATTGCTGACCCACCTCCCTCTCTTCCCTTTCTGTTTTCCTGATCACTTCATGTCCTTGAATTTTAGGTGGCCAATCCTCACTTTAAGCCAAATTCCTATTGTTGTCACTATATCATATGCCCACATGACTATTTGTGGTTGGAGCTCAAGTCAGATAATGGACCATACTTTATTTATTTGCATTTATGCATTGTAAACTTGAAATGCATAAAAGTGGATAAATTCCAAGGACATGATCAGGTGTACCCTAGAACTCTGTGGGAAACTAGAGAAGTGATTGCTGGGCCTCTTGCTGAGATATTTGCATCATCGATAGTCACAGGTGAGGTGCCAGAAGACTGGAGGTTGGCTAACGTGGTGCCACTGTTTAAGAAGGGTGGTAAGGATAAGCCAGAGAACTACAGACTAGTGAGCCTGACATCAGTGGTGGGCAAGTTGTTGGAGGGAATCCTGAGGGACAGGATGTACAAGTATTTGGAAAGGCAAGGACTGATTAGGGATAGTCAACATGGTTTTGTACATGGGAAATCATGTATCACAAACTTGATTGAGTTTTTTGATGAAGTAACAAAGAAGATTGATGAGGGTAAAGTGGTAGATGTGATCGATATGAACTTCAGTAAGGCATTCCACAAGGTTCCCCATGGGAGACTGATTAGTAAGGTTAGATCTCATGGAATACAGGAAGAACTAGCCACTTAGATACAGAACTGGCTTAAAGGTAGAAGACAGAGGGTGGTGGTGGAGGACTGTTTTTCAGACTGAGGCCTGTGACCAGTGGAGTGCCACAAGGATCAGTGCTGGGTCCTCTACTTTTTGTCATTTACATAAATGATTTTGATGTGAGCATAAGAGGTACAGTTAGTAAGTTTGGAGATGTTACCAAAATTGGAGGTGTAGTGGATAGCGAAGAGGGTTACCTCAGATTACAACAAGATCTTGACCAGATGGGCCAATGGGCTGAGAAGTGGCAGACGGAGTTTAATTCAGATAACTATGAGATGCTGCATTTTGGGAAAGCAAATCTGAGCAGGACTGATACACTTAATGGTAAGGTCTGAGGCAGTGTTGCTGAACAAAGAGACCTTGGAGTGCAGGTTCATAGCTCCTTGAAAGTGGAGTCACAGGTAGATAGGATAGTGAAGAAGACGTTTGGTATGCTTTCCTTTATTGGTCAGAGTATTGAGTACAGGAGTTGGGAGGTCATGTTGCGGCTGTACAGGACATTGGTTAGGCCACTGTTGGAATATTGTGTGCAATTCTGGTCTCCTTCCTATCGGAAAGATGTTGTGAAACTTGAAAGGGTTCAGAAAAGATTTACAAGGAGGTTGCCAGGGTTGGAGGATTTGAGCTATCGGGAAAGGCTGAACAGGCTGGGGCTGTTTTCCCTGGAGCATCGGAGGCTGAGGGGTGACCTTATAGAGGTTTACAAAATTATGAGGGGCATGGATAGAATAAATAGGCAAAGTCTTTTCCCTGGTGTGGGGGAGTCCAGAACTAGAGGGCATAGGCTTAGTGTGAGAGGGAAAATATAAAAGAGACCTAAGGGGCAATTCTTTCACGCAGAGGGTGGTACGTGTATGGAATGAGCTGCCAGAGGATGTGGTGGAGGCTGGTGCAATTGCAACATTTAAGAGGTATTTGGATGGATATATGAATAGGAAGGGTTTGGAGGGATATGGGCCAGGTGCTGACAGGTGGGACTAGATTGGGTTGGGATATCTGGTCGGCATGGACGGGTTGAACCGAAGGGCCTGTTTCCATGCTGTACATCTCTATGACTCTATGACTCTACTCCCACCTCTACTGCCAACCATAATGCTCTCTTCTCTGTATAAGCGTAAAGCTTTTTTTTTACTTTAACAGATTCTTTCTAATCAACCTGTTCATGTTATTATACATCTCTGGAGCAAGTGGGACTTGGATCTGGGTATCCTAGCTCAGAGGTAGGAATACATTCACTATCAAAAAGTGTGGCATTGGAAAAGCACAGCAGGTCAGGCAGCATCTGAGGAGTCATAAGATCTCTTTATTCTATTTCTTTTATGCTGGCTCGCATCGCACTGCAAATTCCCTTGATTGAACAATCCATGGGGACTTCATTCTAATCCAATTGAGGTATAACCAAGCCTTTTTTAATAAGTTTCACTCGCTACAGAACTGGTCCCAAAGTCCCAGAGCCTAAAGCGCTCTTTCCTGCACTGTGCCTCAAATGATCCTTCAGCTTCCCTGTCTCTCTAACTTTACCCTTGCTATTCCATTGTTCTGGCAGTAATTAGTAATTTATTAGCATTAAATTCCTATTTATTAACATCATCCCAAGCTCCTGAAAATCTGAAGACAGGATCCCAATACCTGTCCTTTTTCAGTTGATGGCACCAACATTTCCACAACATCTGGTCCCTTCCCCTTGACAGAATCTACTACACCTTATCCTGACTGCCCTCGCAGGTAGAGTAATTACTGCATATTCCAGTCCATCTGAACTTAAACAATATGGCATTAAAAATCATGCTTTGACAACCACTAGACTTCTGAAGAAATTAAGCAAGAGCAGAAGTAGAGCATTTGGCTTGTGTTTCCAATTCCACCTTCCCTGATAACCTCTGACCCATCGCCTAACAAGAGCCAATCCACTTCTGTCATCAAAATACTCAGTGATCCTATCTCCAATGCCTTCTGAGATTGTGAGTTCCAAAGGCACACAGCCCTCTGGGAAAAAAAAACATTGCTTCTCGCCTCTGTCTTACAAGAGTGACCTCTGATTTTGAGACAGCAGCCCGCATTCTAAACTGGCCCACAAGAGGAAACGTCCTTTAGCATTTCCACCTTGTCAAGACCACTCAGGATCTTATACACTTCAAACAAATCACCTGCCATTCTTCACCTTAGAAAATGTTTACAGAACCTTTACTCGAAACCCATGCATGCCTTCTTAAACTGCTATTCAGCAAAAAATTCTGAATGAAAAGCACACAACTTCAAAGAAAAAAAAAATCAATTTTTAAAGATCACTCCTCAGAGGCACTAACTGACTATTCAACAATTTGGTGATTTATTTTGAGAAAGGGCATCCTGTACTTGATGTTTCTTTTTCGTGCAAAGTTGGAGTGAACAAGATGGTGCTCTCAGGACGGCGATTTATAGAAAGGCATTAATAATAAATGGCCCGGTAGAATAAGCAAATCACGAAGGACAATGGATAAGCAAATAGTGTAATGTTTAGCACCACAGAAGAAAAGAATAATTATTATTCTCTCTTTCATACCTAAACAGAGACAGCACTGCCAGCAGGATTAAACTGCTACATCTGGGATGGAGGATTCCAGAATTAGACAGCATAGGTTTAGGGTGAGAGGGGAAAAACTTAAAAGGAACCTAAGGGGCAACCTTTTCACACAGAGGGTGGTACGTGTATGGAATGAGCTGCCAGAGGAAGTGGTGGAGGCTGGTACAATTTCAACTTTTAAAAGGCGTCTGGATGGATATATGAATAGAAAGAACATGAGTCAAGTGCTGGCAAATGGGATTAGATTAATTTAGGATATCTGGATGACATGGATGAGTTGGACTGAAGGGTCTGTTTCCATGCTGCACATCTCCATGACTCTATGACTCTATGCTTCCCTCCGTGACTACCTGGTCAGGTCCACGCCCCCCTACGACCCACCCTCCCATCCTGGCACTTTCCCCTGCCACCGCAGGAACTGTAAAACCTGTGCCCACACCTCCTCCCTCACCTCTATCCAAGGCCCTAAAGGAGCCTTCCACATCCATCAACGTTTTACTTGCACATCCACTAATATCATTTATTGTATCCGTTGCTCCCGATGTGGTCTCCTCTACATTGGGGAGACTGGGCGCCTCCTAGCAGAGCGCTTTAGGGAACATCTCCGAGACACCCGCACCAATCAACCAAACCGCCCCGTGGCCCAACATTTCAACTCCCCCTCCCACTCTGCCGAGGACATGGAGGTCCTGGGCATCCTTCACCGCCACTCCCTCACCACCAGACGCATCTTCCGCCTCGGAACACTTCAGCCCCAGGGCATCAATGTGGACTTCAACAGCTTCCTCATTTCCCCTTCCCCCACCTCTTCCTACTTTCAAACTTCCAGCTCAGCACTGTCCCCTTGACTTGTCCGGACTTGTCCGACCTGCCTAGCTCCTTTTCCACCTATCCACTCCACCCTCTCCTCCCTGACCTATCACCCTCATCTCCTCCCCCACTCACCTATTGTACTCTATGCTACTTTCTCCCTACACTGACCCTCCTCTAGCTTATCTCTCCACGCTTCAGGCTCTCTGCCTTTATTCCTGATGAAGGGCTTTTGCCCGAAACGTCGATTTTGCTGCTCGTCAGATGCTGCCTGAATTGCTGTGCTCTTCCAGCACCACTGATCCAGACTCTATGCTATGGTCCATGGAACATTTTATGCCCATTTTAAAGAATTATTCACTGCCTATTCAGAAAAGAACATATACTGAGCATTTATTTGTGAAGCCACCAGACTGTTTTATACTTTCTACTTGTGTGGCATGTGTGGCTCAGTTGGAGACATGCTTACTCAAGTTACTGAGTTCAAGTCCAACTCCAGGACTAGTGCATAGCAGTCAATGCTGCTGGTACAGTACTTAATGAATGCTGTGTTGTTTTTCAACTGCGATCTTAAACGGGAGCCCTTTTTGTCTTTAGATGTAAAATATGCCCCTGCACTATATAAAAAAAAGTAGGGGATTTATTCCGAGTTCACCTCAATCCACATTCCAAACACACAGTGATCTGGTCAATACCACATTGCTGACTGCGGAGCTTACTACATGCCGATTGGTTGCCGTGTTACTGTTGTTACACAGATGGCTGCAATTCAAATGTATTTACTTTGCAGTAAAGTGATTTGAGATATTCAGTGATTGTGAAAGGGGCTACATGAATGCAATATTTTCTTTTATGTTGAAATTGTTGATTTGGAGATTAGCATGTGATATTGGGCAATATGGTATTGAAACAGTTTGATTTTGATTGTCAGACCAATGAGTCTCAATAATACAGGGTTGGCTTGCACCTCGAAGCTGTGCTGTCCTGATGCAAGAGTATTCACGAGATGTAGAGGAAGAGTTTCGGATTCATGTACTAGGGTAGATAGGGTGCAACTGTTCCCCTTGTAAGATGAACATGAAGGAGACCATAAATGTAAAGCAACGTGCAAAAGAAACGAGGGAGCTGTGACAAGACAACTTTTTCACACAGCAAATAGTCTTGGATATGGAATGCATTGCATGGAAATGTGGTGGAGGCAGGTTCAATTGAATCATTCAAGTAGGCATTGGATGATTATTTAGATAAAAATAATGTGCAAGGATGTGGGAAAAAAGCAGGAGATTGGCAGTAGGTAACAATACACATTTAAAGAACCAGTGCAAACATGATGGGCTGAACAGCCTCCTTCTATGCAATTGCACCTTTGTTATTGTGTGTTTCTATGAACTCAGTACATTCTCCTAATGAACGTGGAACAATTTGACAGGTCATTCATGATATATATGGCAGCTGGTCCTTCTTTTCCATTAGGAAATGTATCCTATTCCTCTGTGTCTGCTCTGAAAGCTGCGGGTGGTACACACAGCATTGAGCTGATGTAGCAGTAACACCAGAAAAAGCACGATGGCTCAGTAGTTAGCACTGCTGCCTCACTGCTCTCAGGTTCAATTCCAGTCTCGGATGACTGTCTGTGTGGAGTTTGCACACTCTCCCCGTGTCTGCGTGGGTTTCCCCCGGGTGCTCCAGTTTCCTCCCACGGTCCAAAGATGTGCAGGCTAAGTGGATTGGTTATGCTAAATTGCCCATAGTGTGTAGGCTATGTGGATTAGCCATGGGGAATAGAGGATTATAGGGTAGGGTAGGTGGATGTGGGTGGAATACTCTTCAGAGAGTCAGTGTGGACTCAGTGGGCTGAATGGACTTTTTTTTCCACTTTGGGATTCTATAAACACTTAGCGACTGCAGCCAATATTCCATTAGGCCATTCTTTAAAACACGATGTTGATGCTTCCCATCTCTCATTCACAGAACCTGTAGGTGTGCATTGGGTATGCCTTCACCTTCTGGCCTTATTTGATTTTGAAAACTTCATTCAGTTTACGTTAATTCTATGTTGAGCACTTCCAGTGAGGACTGTGCCTCACGATCTCCAGGAAGGGTTGATTGTATTCCTAATAATGTTTGGAGAAAATTAGAATATTTTCATGAAGAGTCGGTTACCACACCCAACAGCCCACTGGAGGTTTCCCTACCCCCACCACTCCATCCCAACGCTCCTTCATTCTGACTTCAGTATTTTTGCAAGTTACTGACACTGTGGGGCAGCTGTGTTACTTACACCTGCAACCTCCTCAGATCAATAATTGCTGAAGGCTACATCAAAACACAGAGGTAAGATCTTTCTATCATGACAACAAAAGCCTATTGACCTTGATATTTCCTAACTGAGAACTGCTGTTTGTTTTCCTATGTTGGGTGTTATCAGACACCATGAATTAGACGATCGCTTGGTTTCATTCTTTTTACTCAAATACATTCTGTTTTGCCTTTCTTTTATGCAACCAAGTTCTGTTTTCTTTTATCACTTGATAATCTTGTCACTGCAGGAGAATGGGGTGAAAGAAAGTGAGAGGATGTGTGAGTACAGTGACTGATTGAAAGCAGTACAAAATAAAATACAGAGACAACACTACCCTCTAGTGGTACAAGAATCCTACTGCATGTGGTGTTGGCTGACGGTTTCTTATCTCCCAGTATTATCCACATCCAACTGTACTGCACACTTCTTAAATCACTCACAAAATAATTTTACAAAATTGCATTCGTCACACCATGCAATTATTCCTTTACCACTAATTCACTTCTGAAATTAAAACTTAATTTGACTCCTAAATATGTTTTAATGTGCTGAACTTCAAAACATATCATCTAAAATTTTGTAGTAAGAAATCCATGTAAACAGAGCATTATTTGGCTGTGTAGTTATCTTGTTTTTTAAACCCAGTCAATGTCTTTCCACATGCTCTCCGCAATTTCAAACTCAGTCTCTTCAAACCTGACACTTCAAACACTTTGCACCAATTGGCAAATAAAGCAATATCATTTCCACAGCCTCCTTAATGTGGATACTATTCCAGGCTTTCAAACACTTACAATAATGCACAGTCAACATACTTGTTCTTATAGGGCTGGTGTGTTTTGTAAAGGTTACAGCTGCAGAATGCCCACTAGGCACCCCCACGCTTGCAGATTCTCTCACACACTCTATCCCTCTCTCTCACTCTCTTTCACTCTCTTTCTCTCTCATTCTAATAAGAGAGAAACTAATTATTGCTCCTTGACATTCATTGGCATTACAATCACTGTATTCCCCATTATCAACACCTTGCGGGTTACTATTGACTGAAGCAGGTAAACTATATAAATACTATGGCTACAAAAAAAAGGGCAGGAGCCAGGAATCTTGCAGCAAGTAACACACTCCTGACTCGCCAAAGTCTGTCCACCATCTACAAAGCTTTTAGCACAAGTCACAAGAGCAATGGAATACTCCCACATTATTAAATTCGTTCATGGGATGGGGGTGTCACAGTCCAGGCCAGCATTTATTGCCCAAAGTTAAGAATCAACCACATTGCTGTGGTTCTGGAATCATATGTAGACCAGACAAGGACACCAGTTTCCTTCTCTAAAGGATATTAGTGAACCAGATGAGCTTTTCCAAGAATTGACAAAACAGTCAACGTTAAACTCTTAATTCTATATGCTTACTAATTTTAAATTCAACCATTTGCCATTGCAGGATTTGAGCCGAGGTCCTCTGAACATTACCTGGTTTGTCTAGATAAGCAGTGATAACATCATTATGCCATCACCTGCCAGATGAGTACACTGCCATGAAACTCAGAGCTTAGTATCATCCAGTACATCCAATACAAAGCAGCCGCTTGATTGGCATCATATCCTCAAAGCAGCCGCTTGATTGGCATCATGTCCTCAAAGCAGCCACTTGATTGGCATCATAACCTCAAAGCAGCCACTTGATTGGCATCATATCCCCAAATATTCATTCCTACTCCCTGATGCACAATGGCAGCTATTGTGCAATCTAATAATTGCATAAATTCCAAACCCAAGGCCTCTGCCATCTAGGAGGGCACGAGCAACAGTTACATGAAAACACCAAAAGCTGCAAATTCCCCTCCAGGTCACTCACTGTCCTGACTTGAAAATGTATTGCTGTTCCATCAGTGTCATCTATAGTAATGGAACCATACAGTGCAGGAAGTATAACTTTGAAAGTTAAAGATCCATTATGAACGATTCTGCAACACAGGGAGTGTCAGATAGCACAGAATTTATATGTACTTCACAAGAAAGAATTCTTGCTCTTGAACATGAATGATCTGAATCTTCTTCAAATGGTGGAAATAATGAAATTAGTTGAAGACAGGAAGCCAGTGGACAAAGAACAGCTAGTCATGAAACAAAAGGTTAAAAATATTTGTTTATTGAACATTTGGCAGTGGAGCAACAAGAAAGGACAACTGGCAGAAGATTTTGAAGGGCTCCCTAGTTTCCTGGTGAAATTCAAACAGAAGGTAAAATTAATTGAGCTTAGTGATGTTTTATAGCATCAGCTGAATGGAAACCTGTGACTATATCGGGTTGTCAGAAAAGCTCTTCCATTTCTCTCATTATTGAAAAGTGTTCAGATTGTAATCACCTGCAAAGCCTGTAAGGAAACAGGAATGATGAGGCAACAAATTAGTCATATATCACACTGAAGCTGATAGATAAATCATGAACTGAAGTTGTTCAGACTTTAACATAGCCCGGCCAACAAACTGTCGTGGCAGATTTCAGTCTGAAGTCAAATGCTGAGAATGTGTAAGATTCAAGGAGAACATTTCATTCTTTACCTTCCCAGGAAGAATCATCAGAACTACAGACTGGGGTCATGTTCATCAGGAAGCAATCCTCAAGTGGTATGACTGAGGAAATGAACACATTGGTTTCACCAATAATGGGACTATCGTGGGCAAATTACTGCATCCAAACCAAATGAATAGATTGCAGTAAAGAAGCTACATACTTTAGCACAGATACCAGCAGATTAAGTTTATAAATCTGTACGTGTTAATCAAAGATATAACTCCATGGAAGCCACTGCTGAGATGGGAAGACCACTGTCCAAAGATTGAGGAACTGGTCAAGAGGAAATTGCCTGATCCAGAACTGCAGAATACTACAGAAATTCCCTGTTTCAGTCAGGCAGATATACTCTGCAAAGTAAATTCATGAGATGAAAGATCCTTCAGATATTGCAATAGTGTAATTGGCTGGTTCAGCAGAAAATACACCCTCCATGAAGGAAATTCCAGAGATAAAAGGTGCTCCAATTTAAAGGGACCTATAGACTTAGTCAAGAACTAAGTCAAATTCAGCTTTGTTCACCAAGAGATCAATCAGTCTTCCAAATCTGAACAGAACACATTCTGGGGAAATAGTGGTACCTCCAAACCACCCAGACTTGTGAACTCAGAGGCTTAGGAGGAGATATGATAGCAGTAAAACTAATTACATACATAAATATATAAATATTAATAATGGGGAAAAAGCTTGGTAGCATGTAGTATAAGGGTATAAGATCTGAAAGGGTTAATGCACATTAAACACCTCCCATTACTTTGTGAGTGAACAACTAAGGATTTTGAAAGAGTAAGCCCCACCATCCTGTTCATCTTCAAAGTCTCTGCAATAACATCCATCATATTCATGTGGCTTGTACCTAGGTGGTCTTATGCAGTAAACCATATTTTATTTAAGACAAGAGTCTCTTCTCATTAAACAACCAACTGATTTTCCTCTAGCACACAAAAAATAGACCTTGTAGGTCTTACCAGCAAAGAGGATGGTGGCAAAACAAAATTGACCAGATAGCGCATGCAACACAGTGTGCAGTGGTGAGCATTCATATTGCAATAGGTTCTCATATTGACACCCAAGGGCACAACACTCCAAACTCCACTTCAGCGTAAAGTACAACTGCTCACTTCAACTTCCTGTCCCTTATCCAATATGGCATATAAGATTAGATTAGATTCTCTACAGTATGAAAACAGGCCAGTCGGACCAACAAGTCCACAACTCTCCTCCAAAGAGAAACCCACCCCAACCTATTTCCCTACCCTGTATTTACCCCTGACTAATGCACCTAACAATGTGGGCAATTTAGCATGGCCAACACACCTGACCTGCACGTCTTTGGATTGTGGGAGGAAACCGGAGCACCCCTACATGGACACAGGGAGAATGTGCAAACTCCACACAGACAGGCAGGAATTGAACCCAGGACCCTGGTGCTGTGAGACAGCAGTGCTAACCACTGAGCCACCGTGCCAAAATATATGCAGCCCTTCGATTCCAAGTGCTTTAATTTTGCTAAAAGTTGATTTCATTGCAGATTAGCAAAAACCTTTTGAAAGTCCATATACAGAACATCAACTGCAATACCTTGGGTATATAAATAGTGCTAAAGTACCTTAAAAGTGATGTTTTATCCAGGGGATCTTTGAAGGTATGTAGAAGTCTCTCAGAGCAGATCAAAAAATAATTACACTATTTCAGTGTAACTATTTCAATATGTCACTAACTGCTATTATGAATTTAATTTTCCATCATGCACCAGCTATTTAAAGAGAATGTATATATTTAATGAAATCTAATGGTTTGTAACTTCACATCTCCCATATTGAACTAAAGCATTATGAAGTTACATAAATTTATTTTATGACATTTTTGAGAGAAAGGAAACCAACAATTGCTTCATACAGGACAACAATAATATAAACAAACAAACAATGATGTCGGGGCATCAGTTGCTCAAGCCTGTTCCACCATTACTAAGATCATGGTTGATCTGTTTGTATTTTGAATACCACACTGATCCCACCTCTACCATCTCCTGACAGAGAATTCCCAATTTGCTCCAGACTCTGAAAGAAAAAAAAGTCATCATTCTGGACTGAAAGGGGAGACCATTAATTTTAAAATGGTGTATCCTAGTCCTGGACTCACCCACAAGAGGAAACATCCTTTTCATGTTCATCTTGTCAAGACCATTCAAGATCTTAACCACTTCAAACAAATCACCCGAACTCTTCTAAACACCAATGAAACAAGGCCAGTTGGTCCAATCTTTGTTTATGAAACAATATGTTCATTCCAGATATCAATCCAGATAACTTTCTCCGCCATCTTGGATCCCCTATATTTGCTTTCTAATCTGATGGAACATCAAACATTGAAATGTAGAGAATATGGAAAATAGGTACAAGGGAAGGCCAGTCAACCCATTGAATCTGCTCTGTCTTTCAACATGTCCTCCATCTCTGTGCCATACTTCAGTGTTCTTCCCACACTCCTTCACATCTTTAGCATCTAGAAATCTATTGATGTCTTTCTTACGTATATTTACTTCTATAGCCTTTTTGTGATAGAGAATGCCACTGGTTCATCACCCTCTGAGTGAGGAAAGTTCTCCTGCTGTCAGTCTGAAATGGCTTACCATGGATCCTGAACCTATGACCCCTTGCTCTGGATTCCCTCTGGCCAGAGGAAGCACCATCCGTTGTTGCATCCAATATGCTCAGTCAAGTCTCGACTTTGTATGTTATAGTGTGATTCCCTCTCATTCTTCTAAGCTCCAGTGAATACAAGCCCAGTCAATCCAATCTCTCCTCATTTGACAAACCTGCCATGCCAGGAATCATTTTGGTGAACCTTTCTTCCACTCTCTCTAAATGAAGTAAATCTCTTTTTTGGAAAGGAGACCCAAAACTGAGCATAATATTTCAGATGTGCTCTCACCAAGGCAGCGTATACTAGAATAAGAGTTCCCTGATCCAGTACACCAACCGTCTTGCACTGGAGGCTGATGTACCATTTGATACAGCGAAGCAATGTATAGACTGCACTGTAAGGTGAGGAGAAATAGCCTGAATTTTCTGGCAATCCAACCAGAGTTTGTTAATTATCTTTCCAGGTTCATATGCAAAACAAAAGCTATGTTCTTTATAAAGATTGGAATAGAAACCCTGGTTGTGATTAAAGCAACAGTTCTCTTAGACTAACATTTTGTTTTTAACTTCTGGTGGCAAATAATTATAAAATGGTCAAATGTGAAATAGACAATGAACCAAACAGCCAATTGAGTTTAACAATAGTCAATTATAACATCAACTTGCACACAGGAGTGTGGGACAAAAATGAATGCGGGAAACGATAACTGAAAATGCAACACACTCCACTACATTATGGTCTAGACCAGTATATTTGCTGTTACCATGGCCGCCATACGGACAGAGATGCACTTAGATAGGCTACGTTTTCCCTAGGAGGAAATTACAATTGTCAATAAATTTCCTATAGGAAAGAGAAAGGAAAGAATATAAGTACAACCATCTAATTTAAAAATATAAGGAAGTCCTATTTGAAGGTATTTTTCTTCAATCCATTATCAAATAGACCCCAACAATTACTGCTGGTACTTTAACATGGGAACTTATTCACAATTAATAAACTATACGAGGTGATAAGGTGGCCCTAGAATCCACTAAAATCATTATATTCAAGGTTTTAACATTACCATACCATCAATTCCATTATCATGTTAAGAGGCATGGACTGTGTGAATAAGCATCCATAGGTTCACCCAGGAAACATGTTACTTTATCTGACACGCAGGATAAAAACAGGTAGAGCATTAAGACTGATCAGCAATAAAAGATTACGATAACTTACCAGAAATTCAACAACTTTGAGGATTGTGTAGTAAATATGTTTCAGCAGCACTACAGTTACTTGCTCCATTTTCTAAGAGTGAATGAATTGTGTCCACATTGAAAATCTTAACCCATGCACGGTTGAAGTACAGCAAAGAAACTCTCTTTTTATCCAGCTATCAATCTTGCAGGGAATTCATGAGGATGCACCAACAGCAACCTTAGCTGCAGTCATTTACACTTATACTCAGAATGTTCTTGATTCCTTCTTTCGTCTTTTAAAAATCGACCCACGTCTTCAACTCACTAAATGAAGTAATTTTCAATAAAGTATGGTTTAGTAACATTAGCAATGGATAGTTGAATTTGCCAACATTGATGCCATTTTGATACGTAGATGATTGTTGGAAGCACCTTCCTTTGTAGTCATCAGCCTGACTAAGCATTTGACTTATTCCTAATACCCCAGGGCCTCCAGAACAAGTGATTGAACCTAATTCTGTGGCATTTGTAATAACTCCAAGTTGCAGTTTGCAGCTGGGAATATTCTACCTGTATTAATGGTACTCCCCAATTAAACTTGAGTTAATTCTGTTACTCCGGTTGAAGGGTGTCTCATAATTACATTGGAGTAAACTGTGTTATTCCAGTGTTAGTTCAACTCAAGAGTAAATTGACATCCGATTCACAATGCCAATTTAATGCCGTGGTGACAAGTTGGAAACTTAAAATCTTACATTGACAAATTCATTTTGGACAACACTGAAACCTGGATGCCAGCACAAATAAGGGACCAAACTTATATGCTATCTGGATTAATTTTCTGCTGAAATCAGGCTGGATAACTAACTTTACATTGTAAATTCAAAAAAGGAATATTGGCAATTGAAATAGATCATGAAATATCCAATCTTCATAATGAAAATAGAAAATGCTAGAAATCCTGGGAGGCCAGGCAGCACCTGCAGAAAGAGAAAAACAAATCTCATATCTGAGGGCAATAACCTTCAATAACGACTTAAGAAAGATAGAGATCAACATGCTTTAAGAAATAACACAGGCAGGGAAAGGGGGAGGCAAGTGAAGAATAAAATGAGGAAAGTTTGACATAGAGCCAAAGGTTGAAGAGGTCAAATGATAGAAAGGATTATGATACGGGATAAAAGTGGGTGATAATTGGACATTTCATAGAGTCGCAGAGTCATAGAGATGTACAGCATAGAATCTGACCCTTCTGTCTAACTCATCCATGCTAACCAGATATCCTAACCTAATCTAGTCCCATTTGCCAACACTTGTCCCATATCCCTCTGAACCCTTCCTATTCATACACCATCCAGATGCCTTTGAAATGTTGTAATTGTACTAGCCTCCACCACTTCCTCTAGTAGCTCACTCCATACATGCATGACCCTCTGTGTGAAAATGTTGCCCCTTAGGTCCCTTTTATATCTTTCCCCTCTCACCCTAAACCTATGCCGTGTAGTTCTGGACTGCCCCACCCCAGGGAAAAGAGCTTGTCAATTTACCCTATCTATCCCCTCATGATTTTATAAACTTCTATGAGTTCACCCATCAGCCTACGATGCTCCAGGGAAAACATCCCCAGCCTATTCAACCTCTTCCTATAGCTTACACACTCCAACCCTGGCAACATCCTCGTAAATCTTTTCAGAAACATTGTCAAGTTTCACAACTTCCTTCCTACAGCAGGGAGACCAGAATTGAACACAATATTCCAAAAGTGACCTAATGAATGTCCTGTACAGCTGCAACATGACCTCCCAACTCCTGCACTCGATGCTTCATCCAAGAAAGGAAAGCATACCAAACACCTTCTTTGCTATCCTTTCAAGAAACTATGAACCTGCACTCCAACGCCTCTTTGTTCGGCATCCTTACCATTAAGTGTGTAAGTCCTGGTCTGATTTTCCTTTCCAAATTACAGCACCTCACATTTATCTGAATTAAACTCCATTTGCCACTCCTCAGCCCATTGGCCCATCTGATCAAGATCCCGTTGTACTCTGAGGTAATCTTTTTACTATGCACTACACTTCTAATTTTGGTGTCATCTGCAAACTCACTAACTGTACCTCCGATGTTCACATCCAAATCATTTATACAAATGACAAAAAGCAGTGGACCCAGCACTTGTGGCACACCACTGATCACAGGCCTCCATTCTGAAAAGCAATCCGCCACCACCACTTTCTGTCTTGTACCTTCGAGCCAGTTATGTATCCAACTGGCTAGTCCTCCCAGTATTCCATGTGATCTAACCTTGCTAACCAGTCTCCCAAGAGAAACCTTGTCAAACACCTTACTGAAGTCCAGATAGATCACGTCCACTCTCTGCCCTCATCAATCCTCTTTGTTACTCCCTCAAAAAACTTTGATGGATAGGCCAATGGGCTGAGAAGTTGTAGATGGAGATTAATTTAGATAAATGCGATGTGTTACGTTTTCATAAGGCAAATCAGAGCAGGACCCATACAATTAATGGTACGGTCTGGGGGAGTGTTACTGAAGAGAAGTTAGAGTGCAGGTTCATTGTCCCTGGAAGATGGAATGACAGGTAGAAGGGGAGTGAAGAAGGCATTTGGCACGCTTGGCCTCAACCAGAATCTTAGGTTCATGTCACACCACAGGTGACCCTACTACACTATACACTCTCACACACACTCACACGCAGGTGAGCACACTGCACTGTACACTCACACACACTCACAACACAGGAGAGCACAATATACTGTACACTCTCCCACACACTCAAACACAGGTGACCCCACTACACTGTACACCCTCACAAACACTCTCAAACACAGGTGACCCCACTACACTGTACACCCACACAAACACTCTCAAACACAGGTGACCCCACTACACTGTACACCCACACAAACAGGAAGAAGGGCCTGAGCCCGAAACGTCGAATCTCCTGTTCCCTGGATGCTGCCTGACCTGCTGTGCTGTTCCAGCAATAAAGTTTCTACTTTGACCACATAACACTGTAAATTCTCACACACTCACACACACAGGTGACCTCAATACACTCTACACTCTCACACACAGTCACACACAGGTGACCCCACTACATTGAGCACTCACACACACTCACACACAGGTGACCCCACTACACTATACACTCACACACAGGAGACCGCACTACACTGTGCACTCACACACACTCACGCACAGGTGACCCCACTACACTATACACTCACACACAGACACTCACACCACAGTTGACCACACTACACAACATACACTCACACACACTCACTCACAGGTGACCCCACTACACTGTACAATCTCCCACACACTTACACCACAGGTGACCCCACTACACTGTACACCCTCACACACACTCACACCACATATGACCCCACTAATCTGTACACTCTCACACATACAGGTGACCACACTAAGCAATACACTCTCACACACATACACACACGGGTGACCCCACGGCACTGTACATTCTCACACACACTCACACACAGGTGACCCCACTACATTACACACTCTCACACACACTCACACCAGAGGTGACCACACTACACTGTCGCCTCTCACACACATTCACACCACAGGTGACCACACTAAGCTATACACTCTCACACACACTCACACACAGGTGACCCCACTACACTAGACACTCTCACTCACACTCAAACACAAGTGACCCCACTACACTGTACACTCTCACACACACACACTACAGGTGACCATACCACACTATACACTCTCACACACACTCAAACACAAGTGATCCCACTACACTATACACTCTCACACACACACTCACACCACAGGAGACCCCACTACACAGTACACTCACACACACACTCGCACCACAGGTGACCCCACGACACTGTATACACTCACACACACACTCACACAGAGGTGACCACACTACACTGTAAATTCTCACACACTCACACACACAGGTGACCTCAATACACTATACACTCACACACACTCACAGCACAGGTGACCACACTACACTATACACTCTCACACATAGTCACACACAGGTGAGCACACTACACTGTGCACTCACACACACTCACACACAGGTGACCCCACTACACTATACACTCACACACAGGAGACCGCATTACACTGTGCACTCACACACACTCACACACAGGTGACCCCACTACACTGTACAATCTCCCACACACTGACTCATAGGTGACCACACTACACTGTACACTCTCACACACACTCACATCACTGGTGACCCCACTACACTGTACACTCTCGCACACACTCACACCACAGGTGACCCTACTACACTGTACACTCTCATACAAACACACCACAGGTGACCACACTACACTGTATACGCGCTCACACACTCACACACAAGTGACCACACTACACTATACACTCTCAAACACATTCACAACACAGGTGACCCCATTACATTATACACTTTCCCACACACTCACACACAGGTGACCACACTACACTATACACTCGAAAATACGCTCACACACAGGTGACCACACTAAGCAATACACTCTCACATACACTCACACACAGGTGACCACACTAAACAATAAACTCTCATACACACTCACACCACAGGTGACCCCACTACACTATACACTTACACACACACTCACACACAGGTGGCCCCACCAGACTATACACTCTTACACACTCTCACACCACAGGTAACCCCATTACACTGTACACTCTCACACACAGGTGACCCCATTACACTAAATGTACTCACACATACTCACACCACAGGTGACCCCATTACACCACAGGTGACCCCACTACACTATACACTCTCACACACACTCACACACAGGTGACCACACTACAATACAAACTCTCACACACACTCACACCAGAGGTGACCACACTACGCTATACACTCTCCCATACACTCACACACAGGTGACCACACCAGGCCCCACCAGACTATACACTCTTACACACTCTCACACCACAGGTAACCCCATTACACTGTACACTCTCACACACAGGTGACCCCGTTACACTAAATGTACTCACACACACTCACACCACAGGTGACCCCATTACACTAAATATACTCACACACACTCACACCACAGGTGACCCCACTACGCTATACACTCTCACACACACTCACACACAGGTGACCACACTACAATACAAACTCTCACACACACTCACACCAGAGGTGACCACACTAAGCTATACACTCTCACACACATTCACACACAGTTGACCCCACTACACTATACACTCACACACACTCACACACAGGAGACCGCACTACACTGTGCACTCACTCACACTCACACACAGGTGACCGCACTACACTGTGCAGTCACACACATAGGTGACCCCACTAAACTATACACTCTCACACACACACAAACATAGGTGACCCCATTACACTAAATATACTCACACACATTCACACCACAGGTGACCCCACTACGCTATACACTCTCACACACATTCACACACAGGTGACCACACTACATTACACACTCTCACACACACTCACACCAGAGGTGACTACACTACACTAAACCCTCTCACACACATTCACACCACATGTGACCACACTATGCTATACACTCTCCCATACACTCACACAGGTGACCCAACTACACTATACACTCACGCACACACAGCTGATCCCTCGACACTATACACTCACACACACAAAAGTGACAACACTACACTTTACACCCTCACACACACTCACAACACAGGTGACCACACTACACTATACACTATCACAAACACACACACAGGTGACCCCACTACACTATACACTCACACACACAGGTGACCCCACTACACAATACACTCTCACACACACAAAAGTGACCACATTACACTGTACACTCTCCCACACACTCAAACACAGGTGACCCCACTACACTGTACACCCTCACACACACTCATACCACAGGTGACCCCACTACACTATGCACTCCCACACACACTCACACTACAGGTGACCACACTGCACAGTACATTCTCACAAACACTCACACACAGGTGACTCCATTACACTAAATAAACTCACACACACTCATACCACAGGTAACCCCATTACACTGTACACTCTCACACACAGGTGACCCCATTACACTAAATATACTCACACACACTCACACCACAGGTGACCCCACTACGCTATACACTCTCACACACACTCACACACAGGTGACCACACTACAATACAAACTCTCACACACACTCACACCAGACGTGACCACACTACGCTATACACTCTCCCATACACTCACACACAGGTGACCACACTAAGCTATACACTCTCACACACATTCACACACTGGTGACCCCACTACACTATACACTCACACACACTCACACACAGGAGACCGCACTACACTGTGCACTCACTCACACACAGGTGACCGCACTACACTGTGCAGTCACACACACTCACACACATAGGTGACCCCACTAAACTGTACACACTCACACACACACAAACACAGGTGACCCCATTACACTAAATATACTCACACACATTCACACCACAGGTGACACCACTACGCTATACACTCTCACACACATTCACACACAGGTTACCACACTACATTACACACTCTCACACACACTCACACCAGAGGTGACTACACTACACTAAACCCTCTCACACACATTCACACCACATGTGACCACACTATGCTATACACTCTCCCATACACTCACACAGGTGACCCCACTACACTATACACTCACGCACACACAGCTGATCCCTTGACACTATACACTCTCACACACACAAAAGTGACAACACGACACTTTACACCCTCACACACACTCACAACACAGGTGACCACACTACACTATACACTATCACAAACACACACACAGGTGACCCCACTACACAATACACTCTCACACACACAAAAGTGACCACATTACACTGTACACTCTCCCACACACTCAAACACAGGTGACCCCACAACACTGTACACCCTCACACACACTCATACCACATGTGACACCACTACTCTGTATACTCTCACACACTCACACACACAGGTGACCACACTACACTATGCACTCCCACACACACTCACACTACAGGTGACCACACTGCACAATACATTCTCACAAACACTCACACACAGGTGACCCCATTACACTAAATAAACTCACACACACTCATACCACAGGTGACCCCACTACGCTATACACACTCACACACACTCACACACTGGTGACCACACTACAATACACGCTCTCACACACACTCACACCAGAGCTGACCACAATACACTGTAGCCTCTCTCACACATTCACACCACAGGTGACCACACTATGCTATACACTCTCCCATACACTCACACACAGGTGACCACACTACACTATACACTCTCACACACAGGTGACCGCACTACACTGTGCACTCACACACACTCAAACACAGGTGAGCTCACTACACTATACACTCACACACAGGAGACCGCACTACACTGTGCACTCACACACACTCACACACAGGTGACCCCATTGCACTAAATATACTCACACACACTCACACCACAGGTGACCCCACTATGCTATACACTCTCAAACACACACACACAGGTGACCACACTACATTACACACTCTCAGACACACATTCACACCAGAGGTGACCACACTACACTGAAGCCTCTCATACACATTCACACCACAGATGACCACACTATGCTATACACTCTCCCATACACTCACACAGAGGTGACCACACAAAGCTATACACTCTCACACACACTCACACAACAGGTGACCCCACTATACTGTACACTCTCACACACACTCACACACAGGTGACCGCACTACACTATACACTCTCACACGCACTCACACGCAGGTGAGCACACTACACTGTACACTCACACACACTCACAACACAGGAGAGCACAATATACTGTACACCCTCACAAACACACTCAAACACAGGGGACCCCACTACACTGTACACCCTCACAAACACTCTCAAACACAGGTGACCCCACTACACTGTACACCCACACAAACACTCTCAAACACAGGTGACCCCACTACACTGTACACCCTCACAAACACTCTCAAACACAGGTGACCCCACTACACTGTACACCCTCACAAACACTCTCAAACACAGGTGACCCCACTACACTGTACACCCTTACAAACACTCTCAAACACAGGTGACCCCACTACACTGTACACCCTCACAAACACTCTCAAACACAGGTGACCCCACTACACTGTACACCCTCACAAACATTCTCAAACACAGGTGACCCCACTACACTGTACACCCTTACAAACACTCTCAAACACAGGTGACCCCACTACACTGTACACCCACACAAACACTCTCAAACACAGGTGACCCCACTACACTGTACACCCACACAAACACTCTCAAACACAGGTGACCCCACTACACTGTACACCCTCACAAACACTCTCAAACACAGGTGACCCCACTACACTGTACATCCTCACAAACACTCTCAAACACAGGTGACCCCACTACACTGTACACCCACACAAACACTCTCAAACACAGGTGACCCCACTACACTGTACACCCACACAAACACTCTCAAACACAGGTGACCCCATGACCTGTACACTCTCCCACACACTCACACAGGTGACCCCACTAAACTGTACACTCTCTCAAACAGGTGACCACACTACACTGTACACTCTCACACACACTGACACCATAGGTGACCCCACTACGCTGTGCACTCTCCCACACTCACACCACATATGACCTCACCACACTATACACACTCACACCACAGGTGACCCCACTAGACTGTATGCACTCACACACACACTCACACACAGGTGACCACACAACACTGTAAATTCTCACACACTCACACACACAGGTGACCTCAATACCCTCTACACTCTCACGCACAGTCACACACAGGTGACCCCACTACACTGAGCACTCACACATACTCACACACAGGTGACCCCACTACACTATACACTCACACACAGGAGACCGCACTACACTATGCACTCACACACACTCACGCACAGGTGACCCCACTACACTATACACTCACACACAGACACTCACACCACAGTTGACCACACTACACAATATACACTCACACACACTCACACACAGGTGACCCCACTACACTGTACAATCTCCCACACACTTACACCACAGGTGACCCCACTACACTGTACACCCTCATACACACTCACACCACATATGACCCCACTAATCTGTACACTCTCACACATACAGGTGACCACACTAAGCAATACACTCTCACACACATTCACACACGGGTGACCCCACGGCACTGTACATTCTCACACACACTCACACACAGGTGACCCCACTACATTACACACTCTCACACACACTCACACCAGAGGTGACCACACTGCACTGTAGCCTCTCACACACATTCACACCACAGGTGACGACACTAAGCTATACACTCTCACACACACTCACATACAGGTGACCCCACTACACTATACACTCACACACACACTCACACACAGGTGACCCCACTACACTAGACACTCTCACTCACACTCAAACACAAGTGACCCCACTACACTGTACACTCTCACACACACACACGACAAGTGACCACACCACACTATACACTCTCACACACACTCAAACACAAGTGATCCCACTACACTATACACTCTCACACACACTCACACCACAGGAGACCCCACTACACAGTACACTCACACACACACTCGCACCACAGGTGACCCCACGACACTGTATACACTCACACACACACTCACACAGAGGTGACCACACTACACTGTAAATTCTCACACACACACACAGGTGACCTCAATACACTATACACTCTCACACACACTCACAGCACAGGTGACCACACTACACTATACACTCTCACACATAGTCACACACAGGTGAGCACACTACACTGTGCACTCACACACACTCACACAAAGGTGACCCCACTACACTGTACACTCACACACAGGAGACCGCACTACACTGTGCACTCACACACACTCACACACAGGTGACTCCACTACACTGTACAATCTCCCACACACTCACACACAGGTGACCCCACTACACTGTACACCCTTACAAACACTCTCAAACACAGGTGACCCCACTACACTGTACACCCACACAAACACTCTCAAACACAGGTGACCCCACTACACTGTACACCCACACAAACACTCTCAAACACAGGTGACCCCACTACACTGTACACCCTCACAAACACTCTCAAACACAGGTGACCCCACTACACTGTACATCCTCACAAACACTCTCAAACACAGGTGACCCCACTACACTGTACACCCACACAAACACTCTCAAACACAGGTGACCCCACTACACTGTACACCCACACAAACACTCTCAAACACAGGTGACCCCATGACCTGTACACTCTCCCACACACTCACACAGGTGACCCCACTAAACTGTACACTCTCTCAAACAGGTGACCACACTACACTGTACACTCTCACACACACTGACACCATAGGTGACCCCACTACGCTGTGCACTCTCCCACACTCACACCACATATGACCTCACCACACTATACACACTCACACCACAGGTGACCCCACTAGACTGTATGCACTCACACACACACTCACACACAGGTGACCACACAACACTGTAAATTCTCACACACTCACACACACAGGTGACCTCAATACCCTCTACACTCTCACACACAGTCACACACAGGTGACCCCACTACACTGAGCACTCACACACACTCACACACAGGTGACCCCACTACACTATACACTCACACACAGGAGACCGCACTACACTATGCACTCACACACACTCACGCACAGGTGACCCCACTACACTATACACTCACACACAGACACTCACACCACAGTTGACCACACTACACAATATACACTCACACACACTCACACACAGGTGACCCCACTACACTGTACAATCTCCCACACACTTACACCACAGGTGACCCCACTACACTGTACACCCTCATACACACTCACACCACATATGACCCCACTAATCTGTACACTCTCACACATACAGGTGACCACACTAAGCAATACACTCTCACACACATTCACACACGGGTGACCCCACGGCACTGTACATTCTCACACACACTCACACACAGGTGACCCCACTACATTACACACTCTCACACACACTCACACCAGAGGTGACCACACTGCACTGTAGCCTCTCACACACATTCACACCACAGGTGACGACACTAAGCTATACACTCTCACACACACTCACATACAGGTGACCCCACTACACTATACACTCACACACACACTCACACACAGGTGACCCCACTACACTAGACACTCTCACTCACACTCAAACACAAGTGACCCCACTACACTGTACACTCTCACACACACACACGACAAGTGACCACACCACACTATACACTCTCACACACACTCAAACACAAGTGATCCCACTACACTATACACTCTCACACACACTCACACCACAGGAGACCCCACTACACAGTACACTCACACACACACTCGCACCACAGGTGACCCCACGACACTGTATACACTCACACACACACTCACACAGAGGTGACCACACTACACTGTAAATTCTCACACACACACACAGGTGACCTCAATACACTATACACTCTCACACACACTCACAGCACAGGTGACCACACTACACTATACACTCTCACACATAGTCACACACAGGTGAGCACACTACACTGTGCACTCACACACACTCACACAAAGGTGACCCCACTACACTGTACACTCACACACAGGAGACCGCACTACACTGTGCACTCACACACACTCACACACAGGTGACTCCACTACACTGTACAATCTCCCACACACTCACACACAGGTGACCCCACTACACTGTACACTCTCACACACACTCACACCACAGTTGACCACACTACACTATATACTCTCAGACACACTGACACACAGGTGACCCCACTACACTGTACAATCTCCCACACACTGACACATAGGTGACCACACTACACTGTACACTCTCACACACACTCACATCACTGGTGACCCCACTACACTGTACACTCTCACACACACTCACACCACAGGTGACCCCACTACACTGTACACTCTCACACAAACACACCACAGGTGACCACACTACACTGTATACTCGCTCACACACTCACACACAAGTGACTACACTACACTATACACTCTCAAACACACTCACACCACAGGTGACCCCATTACATTATACACTTTCCCACACACTCACACACAAGTGACCACACTACACTATATACTCTCACACGCACTCACACACAGGTGACCACACTACACTATACACTCGAAAATACGCTCACACACAGGTGACCACACTAAACAATACACTCTCACATACACTCACACACAGGTGACCACACTAAACTATAAACTCTCATACACACTCACACCACAGGTGACCCCACTACACTATACACTTACACACACACTCACACACAGGTGGCCCCACCAGACTATACACTCTTACACACTCTCACACCACAGGTAACCCCATTACACTGTACACACTCACACACAGGTGACCACACAAAGCTATACACTCTCACACACACTCACACACAGGTGACCCCACTACACTATACACTCACACACACACTCACACCACAGGTGACCCCACTACACTAGACACTCACACACACTCACACACAGTTGACCACACTACACTATACACTCTTACACACACTCAAACACAAGTGACCCCACTACACTGTACACTCTCACACACACTCACACTATTGGTGACCACACTAAGCTATACACTCTCACACACACTCAAACACAAATGATCCCACTACACTATACAGTCTCACACACTTTCCCACACACTCACACACAAGTGACCACACTACACTATATACTCTCACACACACTCACACCACAGGAGACCCCATTACACTGTACACTCACACACACACCCGCACCACAGGTGACCCCACGACACTGTATACACTCACACACATACTCACACACAGGTGACCACACTACATGTAAATTCTCTCACACTCACACACACAGGTGACCTCAATAAACTATACACTCTCACACACACTCACAGCACAGGTGACCACACTACACGATACACTCTCACACACAGTCACACACAGGTGAGCCCACTACACTGTGGACTCACACACACTCACACACAGGTGACCACACTACACTGTAAATTCTCTCACACTCACACACCCAGGTGACCTCAATAAACTATACACTCTCACACACACTCACATACAGGTGACCCCACTACACTGTACAATCTCCCACACACAGACACATAGGTGACCCCACTACACTGTACACTCTCACAAACACTCCCATCACTGGTAACCCCACTACACTGTACACCCTCACACACACTCACACACACAGGTGACCCCACTACACTATGCACTCCCACACACACTCACACTACAGGTGACCACACTGCACAGTACATTCTCACAAACACTCACACACAGGTGACCCCATTAAACTAAATAAACTCACACACACTCATACCACAGGTGACCCCACTACGCTATACACTCTCACACACACTCACACACAGGTGACCACACTCCAATACACGCTCTCACACACACTCACACCAGAGGTGACCACAATACACTGTAGCCTTTCACACACATTCACACCACAGGTGACCACACTATGCTATACACTCTCCCATACACTCACACACAGGTGATAACACTACACTATACACTCTCACACACAGTCACACACAGGTGACCGCACTGCACTGTGCACTCACACACACTCAAACATAGGTGAGCTCACTACACTATACACTCACACACACAGGAGACCGCACTACACTGTGCACTCACACACACTCAAACACAGGTGAGCTCACTACACTATACACTCACACAGAGGAGACCGCACTACACTGTGCACTCACACACACTCACACACAGGTGACCCCATTGCACTAAATATACTCACACACACTCACACCACAGGTGACCCCACTATGCTATACACTCTCAAACACACACACACAGTTGACCACACTACATTACACACTCTCAGACACACTCACACCAGAGGTGACCACACTACACTGTAGCCTCTCATACACATTCACACCACAGATGACCACACTTTGCTATACACTCTCCCATGCACTCACACAGAGGTGACCACACAAAGCTATACACTCTCACACACACTCACACCACAGGTGACCCCACTACACTGTACACTCTCACACACACTCACACACAGGTGATCGCACTACACTATACACTCTCACACACAGTCACACGCAGGTGACCCCACTACGCAATACACTCTCACACACAGTCACACACAGGTGACCACACTACACTGTTTACTCTCACACACACTCACACACAGGTGACCGCACTACACTGTGCACTCACACACACTCACACACAGGTGACCCCACTACACTGTACACTCACACACACTCACACACAGGTGACACAACTACACTGTACAATCTCCCACACACTCACACACAGGTGACTGCACTACACTGTGCACTCACACACACTCACACACATAGGTGACACCACTACACTGTACACTCTCACACACACTGATACACAGTGACCTGAATACACTGTAAACTCTCACACATTCACACCACAGGTAACCACACAAAACTATACACTCTTACACACACTCACACACAGGTGACCCCACTACACTAAATAAACACTCACACACTCACACCACAGGTGACCACACTATATTACACACTCTCCCATACACTCACACACAGGTGACCACACAAAGCTATACACTCTCACACACACTCACACACAGGTGACCCCACTACACTATACACTCACACACACACTCACTCCACAGGTGACCCCACTACACTAGACACTCACACACACACACACACAGTTGACCCCACTACACTATACACTCTTACACACACTCAAACACAAGTGACCCCACTACACTGTACACTCTCACACACACTCACACTATTGGTGACCACACTACACCATACACTCTCACACACACTCAAACACAAATGATCCCACTACACTATACACTCTCACACACACTCACACCACAGGAGACCCCACTACACTGTACACTCACACACACACCCGCACCACAGGTGACCCCACGACACTGTATACACTCACACACACACTCACACACAGGTGACCACACTACACTGTAAATTCTCTCACACTCACACACACAGGTGACCTCAATAAACTATACACTCTCACACACACTCACAGCACAGGTGACCACACTACACGATACACTCTCACACACAGTCACACACAGGTGAGCCCACTACACTGTGCACTCACACACACTCACACACAGGTGACCACACTACACTGTAAATTCTCTCACACTCACACACACAGGTGACCTCAATAAACTATACACTCTCACACACACTCACATACAGGTGACCCCACTACACTGTACAATCTCCCACACACAGACACATAGGTGACCCCACTACACTGTACACTCTCACAAACACTCACATCACTGGTAACCCCACTACACTGTACACCCTCACACACACTCACGCCACAGGTGACCCCACTACACTGTACACTCTCACACAAACACACCGCAGGTGACCACACTACACTGTATACTCGCTCACACACTCACACACAGGTGACCCCACTACACTGTGCACTCACACACACTCACACACAGGTGACCACACTACATTACACACTCTCACACACAGTCACACCAGAGGTGACCACACTACACTATACCCTCTCACACACATTCACACCACAGGTGACCACACTATGCTATACACTCTCCCATACTCTCACACAGGTGACCCCACTGCACTGTACATTCTCACACACACTCACATACAGGTGAGCCTACAACACTAAATATACTCTCACACACACTCGCACCACAGGTGACCACACTACACTACACACTCTCATACACATTCACACACAGGTGACCCCACTACACTATACACTCACACACACAATCACACAAAGGTGACCACGCTACACTATACACTCTCACACACATTCACACACAGGTGACCCCACTACACTGTAAATTCTCAAACACACTCACACCACAGGTGACCCCACTACACTGTATACACTCACACACACACTCACACACAGGTGACTTCACTAAACTAGACACTTTCACACACTCTCACAGCACAGGTGACTTCACTACACTATACACTCTCACACACACTCAGAGTACAGGTGACCACACTACACTGTACACTCTCACACACACTCACAAACAGGTGACCGCACTACACTGTGCACTCACACACACAGGTGACCCCACTACACTGTACAATCTCCCAAACACTCACACACAGGTGACCACACTAAACTGTACAATCTCCCACACACTCACACACAGGTGACCCCACAACACTATACACTCTCACACACACACACACACAGGTGACCCCACTACACTGGACACTCACACACACTCACACACATTTGACCCCACTACACTATACACTCTCACGCACACTCATACACAAGTGACCCCACTACACTATATACTCGCACACACACTCACACCACAGGTGACCCTACTACACTATACACTCACACACACACTCTCACCACAGGTGATCCCACTACACTATATACTCTCACACACACTCACACCACAGGTGACCACACTACACTATACACTCTCACACGCATTCACACACAGGTGACCCCACTACACTATACATTCTCACACACACTCACACACAGGTGACCACACTACACTATACACTCTCACACACACTCACACACAGGTGACCCCACTACACTGTAAATTCTCACACACACTCACACCACAGGTGACCCCACTCCACTGTATACACTCACACACAGGTGACTTCACTACACTTTGCACTCTCACACACTCTCACAGCACAGGTGACTTCACTACACTATACACTCTCACACACACTCACATACAGGTGATCACACTGCACTGTACACTCTCACACACACTCACACACAGGTGACCGCACTACACTGTGCACTCACACACACTCACACACAGGTGACCTCACTACACGGTATAATCTCCCACACACTCACACACAGGTGACCGTACTACACTGTGCTCTCACACACACTCACACCATAGGTGACCCCACTCCACTGTATACACTCACGCACAGGTGACCCCACTACACTGTAAATTCTCACACACACTCACACACAGGTGACTTCACTACACTTTGCACTCTCACACACTCTCACAGCACAGGTGACTTCACTACACTATACACTCTCACACACACTCACACCACAGGTGACCACACTCCACTATCCACTCTCACACACACTCACACACAGGTGACCGAACTGCACTGTGCACTCACACGCACAATCACACACATGTGACCCCACTACATTGTACACTCTCACACACACTCACACATAGGTGACCCCACTACACTGTAAACTCTCAGACACACTCACACTACAGGTAACCACACTACACTATACACACACACACACACTCACACACAGGTGACCCCACTACACTGTAAACTCTCAGACACACTCACACTACAGGTAACCACACTACACTATACACACACACACTCACACACAGGTGACCGAACTGCACTGTGCACTCAAACACACTCACACACAAGAGGTGACCACACTACACTGTACACTCTCACACACACTCACACAAGAGGTGACCACACTACACTATACACTCTCACACACACTCACACATGTGACCCCACTACACTGTACAAACTCCCACACACTAACACACAGGTGACCCCACTACACTGTACACTCTCACACACACCCACACCAGAGGTGACCCCACTACACTGTATACTCTCTCACACACTCACACACAGGTGACCACACTACACTATACACTCTCACACGCACTCACACACAGGTGACCACACTACGCTATGCACTCACACACACTCACACACAGGTGACTACACTAAACAATACACTCACACATACACTCACACACAGGTGACCACACTAAACTATACGCTCACACACACTCACACCACAGGTGACCCCACTACACTATACACTCTCACACACACTCACACCACAGGTGACCCAACTACACTATACACTTTCACACACACTCACACACGGGTGACCCCATCAGACTATACACTCTCACCCACACTCACAACACAGGTAATCCCACTACACTGTACACTCTCACAAACACTCACAAACAGTTGATCCCTGTACACTATACACTCTCACGCACTCACACACAGGTGACCACACTACACTGTGCACTCACACACACTCACACACAGGTGACCCCACTACACGGTATAATCTCCCACACACTCACACACAGGTGACCGTACTACACTGTGCTCTCACACACACTCACACCACAGGTGACCCCACTCCACTGTATACACTCACGCACAGGTGACCCCACTACACTGTAAATTCTCACACACACTCACACACAGGTGACTTCACTACACTTTGCACTCTCACACACACTCACACCACAGGTGACCACACTAAACTATACACTCTCACACACACTCACACACAGGTGACCGAACTGCACTGTGCACTCACACGCACAATCACACACAGGTGACCCCACTATATTGTACACTCTCACACACACTCACACACAGGTGACCCCACTACACTGTAAACTCTCAGACACACTCACACTACAGGTAACCACACTACACTATACACACACACACACTCACACACAGGTGACCCCACTACACTGTAAACTCTCAGACACACTCACACTACAGGTGACCGCACTACACTATACACTCTCACACACACTCACACACAGGTGACCAAACTGCACTGTGCACTCACACACACTCACACACAGGTGACCACACTACACTGTACACTCTCACACACACTCACACAAGAGGTGACCACACTACACTATACACTCTCACACACACTCACACATGTGACCCCACTACACTGTACAAACTCCCACACACTAACACACAGGTGACCCCACTACACTGTACACTCTCACACACACCCACACCAGAGGTGACCACACTACACTGTATACTCTCTCACACACTCTCACACAAGTGACCACACTACACTATACACTTTCAAACACACTCACACCACAGGTGACCCCATTACATTATACACTATCCCACACACTCACACACAGTTGACCACACTACACTATACACTCTCACACACACTCACACACAGGTGACCACACTACGCTATGCACTCACACACACTCACACACAGGTGACTACACTAAACAATACACTCACACATACACTCACACACAGGTGACCACACTAAACTATACGCTCACACACACTCACACACAGGTGACCCCACTACACTATACACTCTCACACACACTCACACCACAGGTGACCCAACTACACTACACACTTTCACACACACTCACACACGGGTGACCCCATCAGACTATACACTCTCACCCACACTCACAACACAGGTAATCCCACTACACTGTACACTCTCACAAACACTCACACACAGGTGACTCCACTACACTATACACTCACACACACACTCACACACAGGTGACCCCACTACACTAGACACTCACACACACTCACACACAGTTGACCCCACTACACTATACACTCTTACACACACTCAAACACAAGTGACCCCACTACACGGTACACTCTCACACACACTCACACTGCAGGTGACCACAGTACACCATACACTCTCACACACACTCACACATGTGACCCCACTACACTGTACAAACTCCCACACACTAACACACAGGTGACCCCACTACACTGTACACTCTCACACACACCCACACCAGAGGTGACCACACTACACTGTATACTCTCTCACACACTCTCACACAAGTGACCACACTACACTATACACTTTCAAACACACTCACACCACAGGTGACCCCATTACATTATACACTATCCCACACACTCACACACAGTTGACCACACTACACTATACACTCTCACACACACTCACACCACAGGTGACCCCACTACACTGTACACTCTCACACACACTCACACACAGGTGACCGCACTACACTATACACTCTCACACACAGTCACACGCAGGTGACCCCACTATGCAATACACTCTCACACACAGTCACACACAGGTGACCACACTACACTGTTTACTCTCACACACACTCACACACAGGTGACCGCACTACACTGTGCACTCACACACACTCACACACAGGTGACCCCACTACACTGTACACTCACACACACTCACACACAGGTGACACAACTACACTGTACAATCTCCCACACACTCACACACAGGTGACTGCACTACACTGTGCACTCACACACACTCACACACATAGGTGACACCACTACACTGTACACTCTCACACACACTGATACACAGTGACCTGAATACACTGTAAACTCTCACACATTCACACCACAGGTAACCACACAAAACTATACACTCTTACACACACTCACACACAGGTGACCCCACTACACTAAATAAACACTCACACACTCACACCACAGGTGACCACACTATATTACACACTCTCCCATACACTCACACACAGGTGACCACACAAAGCTATACACTCTCACACACACTCACACACAGGTGACCCCACTACACTATACACTCACACACACACTCACTCCACAGGTGACCCCACTACACTAGACACTCACACACACACACACACAGTTGACCCCACTACACTATACACTCTTACACACACTCAAACACAAGTGACCCCACTACACTGTACACTCTCACACACACTCACACTATTGGTGACCACACTACACCATACACTCTCACACACACTCAAACACAAATGATCCCACTACACTATACACTCTCACACACACTCACACCACAGGAGACCCCACTACACTGTACACTCACACACACACCCGCACCACAGGTGACCCCACGACACTGTATACACTCACACACACACTCACACACAGGTGACCACACTACACTGTAAATTCTCTCACACTCACACACACAGGTGACCTCAATAAACTATACACTCTCACACACACTCACAGCACAGGTGACCACACTACACGATACACTCTCACACACAGTCACACACAGGTGAGCCCACTACACTGTGCACTCACACACACTCACACACAGGTGACCACACTACACTGTAAATTCTCTCACACTCACACACACAGGTGACCTCAATAAACTATACACTCTCACACACACTCACATACAGGTGACCCCACTACACTGTACAATCTCCCACACACAGACACATAGGTGACCCCACTACACTGTACACTCTCACAAACACTCACATCACTGGTAACCCCACTACACTGTACACCCTCACACACACTCACGCCACAGGTGACCCCACTACACTGTACACTCTCACACAAACACACCGCAGGTGACCACACTACACTGTATACTCGCTCACACACTCACACACAGGTGACCCCACTACACTGTGCACTCACACACACTCACACACAGGTGACCACACTACATTACACACTCTCACACACAGTCACACCAGAGGTGACCACACTACACTATACCCTCTCACACACATTCACACCACAGGTGACCACACTATGCTATACACTCTCCCATACTCTCACACAGGTGACCCCACTGCACTGTACATTCTCACACACACTCACATACAGGTGAGCCTACAACACTAAATATACTCTCACACACACTCGCACCACAGGTGACCACACTACACTACACACTCTCATACACATTCACACACAGGTGACCCCACTACACTATACACTCACACACACAATCACACAAAGGTGACCACGCTACACTATACACTCTCACACACATTCACACACAGGTGACCCCACTACACTGTAAATTCTCAAACACACTCACACCACAGGTGACCCCACTACACTGTATACACTCACACACACACTCACACACAGGTGACTTCACTAAACTAGACACTTTCACACACTCTCACAGCACAGGTGACTTCACTACACTATACACTCTCACACACACTCAGAGTACAGGTGACCACACTACACTGTACACTCTCACACACACTCACAAACAGGTGACCGCACTACACTGTGCACTCACACACACAGGTGACCCCACTACACTGTACAATCTCCCAAACACTCACACACAGGTGACCACACTAAACTGTACAATCTCCCACACACTCACACACAGGTGACCCCACAACACTATACACTCTCACACACACACACACACAGGTGACCCCACTACACTGGACACTCACACACACTCACACACATTTGACCCCACTACACTATACACTCTCACGCACACTCATACACAAGTGACCCCACTACACTATATACTCGCACACACACTCACACCACAGGTGACCCTACTACACTATACACTCACACACACACTCTCACCACAGGTGATCCCACTACACTATATACTCTCACACACACTCACACCACAGGTGACCACACTACACTATACACTCTCACACGCATTCACACACAGGTGACCCCACTACACTATACATTCTCACACACACTCACACACAGGTGACCACACTACACTATACACTCTCACACACACTCACACACAGGTGACCCCACTACACTGTAAATTCTCACACACACTCACACCACAGGTGACCCCACTCCACTGTATACACTCACACACAGGTGACTTCACTACACTTTGCACTCTCACACACTCTCACAGCACAGGTGACTTCACTACACTATACACTCTCACACACACTCACATACAGGTGATCACACTGCACTGTACACTCTCACACACACTCACACACAGGTGACCGCACTACACTGTGCACTCACACACACTCACACACAGGTGACCCCACTACACGGTATAATCTCCCACACACTCACACACAGGTGACCGTACTACACTGTGCTCTCACACACACTCACACCATAGGTGACCCCACTCCACTGTATACACTCACGCACAGGTGACCCCACTACACTGTAAATTCTCACACACACTCACACACAGGTGACTTCACTACACTTTGCACTCTCACACACTCTCACAGCACAGGTGACTTCACTACACTATACACTCTCACACACACTCACACCACAGGTGACCACACTCCACTATCCACTCTCACACACACTCACACACAGGTGACCGAACTGCACTGTGCACTCACACGCACAATCACACACATGTGACCCCACTACATTGTACACTCTCACACACACTCACACATAGGTGACCCCACTACACTGTAAACTCTCAGACACACTCACACTACAGGTAACCACACTACACTATACACACACACACACACTCACACACAGGTGACCCCACTACACTGTAAACTCTCAGACACACTCACACTACAGGTAACCACACTACACTATACACACACACACTCACACACAGGTGACCGAACTGCACTGTGCACTCAAACACACTCACACACAAGAGGTGACCACACTACACTGTACACTCTCACACACACTCACACAAGAGGTGACCACACTACACTATACACTCTCACACACACTCACACATGTGACCCCACTACACTGTACAAACTCCCACACACTAACACACAGGTGACCCCACTACACTGTACACTCTCACACACACCCACACCAGAGGTGACCCCACTACACTGTATACTCTCTCACACACTCACACACAGGTGACCACACTACACTATACACTCTCACACGCACTCACACACAGGTGACCACACTACGCTATGCACTCACACACACTCACACACAGGTGACTACACTAAACAATACACTCACACATACACTCACACACAGGTGACCACACTAAACTATACGCTCACACACACTCACACCACAGGTGACCCCACTACACTATACACTCTCACACACACTCACACCACAGGTGACCCAACTACACTATACACTTTCACACACACTCACACACGGGTGACCCCATCAGACTATACACTCTCACCCACACTCACAACACAGGTAATCCCACTACACTGTACACTCTCACAAACACTCACAAACAGTTGATCCCTGTACACTATACACTCTCACGCACTCACACACAGGTGACCACACTACACTGTGCACTCACACACACTCACACACAGGTGACCCCACTACACGGTATAATCTCCCACACACTCACACACAGGTGACCGTACTACACTGTGCTCTCACACACACTCACACCACAGGTGACCCCACTCCACTGTATACACTCACGCACAGGTGACCCCACTACACTGTAAATTCTCACACACACTCACACACAGGTGACTTCACTACACTTTGCACTCTCACACACACTCACACCACAGGTGACCACACTAAACTATACACTCTCACACACACTCACACACAGGTGACCGAACTGCACTGTGCACTCACACGCACAATCACACACAGGTGACCCCACTATATTGTACACTCTCACACACACTCACACACAGGTGACCCCACTACACTGTAAACTCTCAGACACACTCACACTACAGGTAACCACACTACACTATACACACACACACACTCACACACAGGTGACCCCACTACACTGTAAACTCTCAGACACACTCACACTACAGGTGACCGCACTACACTATACACTCTCACACACACTCACACACAGGTGACCAAACTGCACTGTGCACTCACACACACTCACACACAGGTGACCACACTACACTGTACACTCTCACACACACTCACACAAGAGGTGACCACACTACACTATACACTCTCACACACACTCACACATGTGACCCCACTACACTGTACAAACTCCCACACACTAACACACAGGTGACCCCACTACACTGTACACTCTCACACACACCCACACCAGAGGTGACCACACTACACTGTATACTCTCTCACACACTCTCACACAAGTGACCACACTACACTATACACTTTCAAACACACTCACACCACAGGTGACCCCATTACATTATACACTATCCCACACACTCACACACAGTTGACCACACTACACTATACACTCTCACACACACTCACACACAGGTGACCACACTACGCTATGCACTCACACACACTCACACACAGGTGACTACACTAAACAATACACTCACACATACACTCACACACAGGTGACCACACTAAACTATACGCTCACACACACTCACACACAGGTGACCCCACTACACTATACACTCTCACACACACTCACACCACAGGTGACCCAACTACACTACACACTTTCACACACACTCACACACGGGTGACCCCATCAGACTATACACTCTCACCCACACTCACAACACAGGTAATCCCACTACACTGTACACTCTCACAAACACTCACACACAGGTGACTCCACTACACTATACACTCACACACACACTCACACACAGGTGACCCCACTACACTAGACACTCACACACACTCACACACAGTTGACCCCACTACACTATACACTCTTACACACACTCAAACACAAGTGACCCCACTACACGGTACACTCTCACACACACTCACACTGCAGGTGACCACAGTACACCATACACTTTCACACACACTCAAACACAAGTGATCCCACTACACTATACACTCTCACACACACTCACACCACAGGAGACCCCACTACACTGTACACTCACACAAACACTCACACACTGGTGACCACACTACACTGTAAATTCTCTCACACTCACACACACAGGTGACCTCAATAAACTATACACTCTCACACACAGTCACACACAGGTGAGCCCACTACACTGTGCACTCACACACACTCACATACAGGTGACCCCACTACACTGTACAATCTCCCACACACTGACACATAGGTGACCCCACTACACTGTACACTCTCACAAACACTCACATCACTGATAACCCCACTACACTGTACACCCTCACACACACTCACACCACAGGTGACTCCACTACACTGTACACTCTCACACAAACACACCACAGGTGACCACACTACACTGTATACTCGCTCACACACTCACACACAAGTGACCACACTACACTATACACTCTCAAACACACTCACACCACAGGTGACCCCATTACATTATACACTTGCCCACACACTCACACACAGGTGACCACACTAAACTATACACTCTCACACACACTCACACACAGGTAACCCCATTACACTGTACACTCTCACACACACTCACACACAGGTGACCCCATGACACTAAATATATTCACACACACTCACACACACAGGTGACCCCACTACACTATGCACTCTCACACACAACAGGTAACCCCACTGCACTGTACATTCTCACACACACTCACACACAGGTGACCCTAGTACACTAAATATACTCACACACACTCACACCACAGGTGACCACACTACATTACACACTCTCACACACATTCACACCACAAGTGACCACACTACACTGTACAGTCTTCCATACACTCACACACAGATGACCACACTAAGCTATACACTCTCACACACACTCACACACAGGTGACCCCACTACCCAATACACTCTCACACACAGTCACACACAGGTGACCACACTACACTGTATACTCTCACACACACTCACACACAGGTGACCACACTACACTATACACTCTCACACACACTCACACATAGTTGACCCCACTACACTGTACACTCACACGCAGGTGGCCACACAAAGCTATACACTCTCTCACACACACACACACACACCAGAGGTGACCACACTACACTATACACTCTCACACACACTCATGCACAGGTGACCCCACTATACTGTATACTCTCTCACACACTCACACACAGGTGACTGCACTACACTGTGCACTCACACACACTCACACACAGTGACCTGACTACACTGTAAACTCTCACACACACTCACACCACAGGTGATCACACTACACTAAACACTCTCACACACACACAAACCAGAGGTGACCACACTACACTATACACTCTCAGACACACTCACACACAGTTGACCACACTACACTATACACTACCACACACACTCACACATAGTTGACCCCACTACACTGTACACTCTCACACACACTCACACGCAGGTGGCCACACAAAGCTATACACTCTCACACACACACACACACACACCAGAGGTGACCACACTACACTATACACTCTCACACACACTCACAGTACAGGTGACCACACTACACTCTACACTCTCACACACAGGTGACCACACTACACTATATACTCTCACACACACTCACACACAGGTGACCACACTACACTATATACTCTCACACACACTCACACACAGGAGACCGCACTACAATGTGTACTCGCACACACTCACACCACAGTTGACCACACTACACTATATACTCTCACACACAGGTGACCACACTACACTATGTACTCTCACACACACTCACACACAGGGGACCACACTACACTATATACTCTCACACACACTCACACACAGGAGACCGCACTACAATGTGTACTCACACACACTCACACACAGGTGACCCCACTACACTGTGCAATCTCCCACACATTCATACATCGGTGACCCCACTACACTGTACACTCTCACACACACTCACATCACTGGTGACCCCACTACACTGTACCCTCTCACACACACTCACACACACAGGTGACCCCACTTCACTAGACACTCACACACACTCACACACAGTTGAGCCCACTACACTGAACACTCTCACACACACTCACATCACTGGTGACCCCACTACACTGTACCCTCTCACACACACTCACACACACAGGTGACCCCACTTCACTAGACACTCACACACACTCACACACAGTTGAGCCCACTACACTGAACACTCTCACACACACTCACACACAGTTGACCCCACTACACTATACACTCTCACACACACTCAAACACAAGTGATCCCACTACACTATACACTCACACACACACTCACACCACAGGAGACCCCACTACACTGTACACTCACACACACACACGCACCACAGGTGACCCCACGACACTGTATACACTCACACACAGGTGACCACACTACACTGTAAATTCTCACACACTCACACACACAGGTGACCTCAATACACTATTCACTCTCACACACAGTCACACACAGGTGAGCGCACTACACTGTGCACTCACACACACTCATGCACAGGTGACCCCACTACACTGTACAATCTCACACACACTGACACATAGGTGACCCCACTACACTGTACACTCTCACACACACTCACATCACTGGCAATCCCACTACACTGTACACTCTCACACACACTCACACCACAGGTGACCCCACTACACTGTACACTCTCACACAAACACACCACAGGTGACCACACTACACTGTATACTCGCTCACACACTCACACACAAGTGACCACGCTTCACTATACACTCTCAAACACGCTCACACCACAGGTGACCCCATTACATTATACACTTTCCCACACACTCACACACAGGTGACCACACTACACTATACACTCTCACACGCACTCACACACAGGTGACCACAATACACTATACACTCACACACACACGCACACACAGCTGACCCCACTACTATACACACTCACACACACAAAAGTGACCACACTGCACTTTACACCCTCACACACACTCACACCACATGTGACCCCACTACACTGTACACTCTCACACACAGGTGACCCCACTACACTATGCACTCTCACACACACTCACACACAGGTGACCCCACTGCACTGTACATTCTCACACACACTCACACACAGGTGACCCTACAACAATAAATATACTCACACACACACTCACACCACAGGTGACCCCACTACACTATACACTCTCACACACACTCACACACAGGTGACCACACTACATTTCACACTCTCACACACACTCACACCAGAGTTGACCACACTACGCTATACACTCTCCCATACACTCTCACACAGGTGACCACACTAAGCTATACACTCTCACACACACTCACACACAGGTGACCCCATTACACTGTACACTCTCACACACACTCACACACAGGTGACCCCACTACACTAGACACTCTCACACACAATCAAACACAAGTGACCCCACTACACTATACAGTCTCACACACACTCACATCAAAGGTGACCCTACTACACTATACACTCACACACACACTCGCACCACAGGTGTCCCCACTACACTATATACTCTCACACACAATCACACACAGGTGACCCCACTACACTATGCACTCTCACACACACTCACACCACAGGTGACCCCACTACAATATACACTCTCACACACACTCACACACAGGTGAGAACTCTACATTACACATTCTCACACACTCTCACACCAGAGGTGACCACACTACACTGTAGCCTCTCACACACACTCACACACCGGTGACCCCACTACACTATACACACACATGCACTCACACACAGGAGACTGCACTACATTGTGCACTCACACACACTCACAGACAGGTGACCCCACTACACTGTACACTCTCACAGACACTCAGACACAGGTGACCCCACTACACTGTGCACTCACACACACTCAGACACAGGTGACCCCACGACACTGTGCACTCACACACACTCACACACAGGTGACCACACTTCATTACACACTCTCATGCACACTCACACCAGAGGTGACCACACTACACTGTACCCTCTCACACACATTCACACCACAGGTGACCACACTACACTATACACGCTCACACACATTCACACACTGGTGACCCCACTACACTATACACTCACACACACAATCACACACAGGTGACCACACTACATTATAAACTCTCTCATACACACACACAGGTTACCCCACTGCACTGTAAATTCTCACACACGCTCACACCACAGGTGACCCCACTATACTGTATACACTCACACAAACACTCACAACACAGGTGACCCCACTACACTGTACACACACACACACACACACACTCACACACAGGTGACTTCACTACACTATACACTTTCACACAGTCTCACAGCACAGGTGGCTTCACTACACTGTACACTCTCTCACACACACACAGGTGACTGCACTACACTGTGCACTTACACTCACACACAGGTGACCCCACTACACTAGACACTCTCACACACAATCAAACACAAGTGACCCCACTACACTATACAGTCTCACACACACTCACATCAAAGGTGACCCTACTACACTATACACTCACACACACACTCGCACCACAGGTGTCCCCACTACACTATACACTCTCACACACAATCACACACAGGTGACCCCACTACACTATGCACTCTCACACACACTCACACACAGGTGACCGCACTGCACTGTACATTCTCACACACACTCACACACAGGTTACCCCATTACACTAAATATACTCACACACACTCACACCACAGGTGACCCCACTACGCTATACACTCTCACACACACTCACACACAGGTGACCACACTACATTACACACTCTCACACACACTCACACCAGAGGTGACCACACTACACTGTAGCCTCTCACACACATTCACACCACAGGTGACCACACTATGCTATACACTCTCACACACACTCACACACAGGTGACCCGACTACACTATAAACTCTCGCACACAGTCACACACAGGTGACCCCACTACACTGTGCACTCACACACACTCACACACAGGTGACCCCACTACACTATACACACACATGCACTCACACACAGGAGACTGCACTACATTGTGCACTCACACACACTCACAGACAGGTGACCCCACTACACTGTACACTCTCACAGACACTCAGACATTGGTGACCCCACTACACTGTGCACTCACACACACTCAGACACAGGTGACCCCACGACACTGTGCACTCACACACACTCACACACAGGTGACCACACTTCATTACACACTCTCACGCACCCTCACACCAGAGGTGACCACACTACACTGTACCCTCTCACACACATTCACACCACAGGTGACCACACTATGCAAACACTCTCCCATACTCTCACACAGGTGACCCCACTAAACTATACACTCACACACACATGCACACACAGCTGACCACACTACACTATACACACTCACACACACAAAAGTGAAAACACTACACTTTACACACTCACACACATTTTCACCACATGTGACCCCACTACACTGTTCTCTCATACACAGGTGACCCCACTACACTATGCACTCGCACACACACTCACACACAGGAGAACCCACTGCACTATGCATTCTCAAACACACTCACACACAGGTGACCCTACAACACTAAATATACTCTCACACACACTCACACCACAGGTGACCACACTACACTATACACGCTCACACACATTCACACACAGGTGACCCCACTACACTATACACTCACACACACAATCACACAGAGGTGACTACACTACATTATAATCTCTCTCATACACACACACAGGTTAACCCACTGCACTGTAAATTCTCACACACGCTCACACCACAGGTGACCCCACTACACTGTATACACTCACACAAACACTCACAACACAGGTGACCCCACTACACTGTACACACTCACACACACACACTCACACACAGGTGACTTCACTACACTATACACTTTCACACACTCTCACAGCACAGGTGGCTTCACTACACTGTACACTCTCACACACACACACACACACACAGGTGACCACACTAAACTGTACAATCTCCCACACACTCACGAATAGGTGACCCCACAACACTATACACTCTCACACACACTCACACACAGGTGACCCCACTATACTGGACACTCACACACACTCACACACAGTTGACCCCACTACACTATACACTCTCACGCACACTCAAACACAAGTGACCCCACTACGCTATACACTCTCACACACACTCACACCACAGGTGACCCCACTACACTATATACTCTCACACACACTCAAACACAAGTGATCCCACTACACTATACACTCTCACACACACTCACACCACAGGTGACCCCACTACACTGTACACTCTCACACAAACACACCACAGGTGACCACACTACACTGTATACTCGCTCACACACTCACACACAAGTGACCACGCTTCACTATACACTCTCAAACACGCTCACACCACAGGTGACCCCATTACATTATACACTTTCCCACAAACTCACACACAGGTGACCACACTACACTATACACTCTCACACGCACTCACACACAGGTGACCACACTACACTATACACTCACACACACACGCACACACAGCAGACCCCACTACTATAAACACTCACACACACAAAAGTGACCACACTGCACTTTACACCCTCACACACACTCACACCACATGTGACCCCACTACACTGTACACTCTCACACAGAGGTGACCCCACTACACTATGCACTCTCACACACACTCACACACAGGTGACCCCACTGCACTGTACATTCTCACACACACTCACACACAGGTGACCCTACAACAATAAATATACTCACACACACTCACACCACAGGTGACCCCACTACACTATACACTCTCACACACACTCACACACGGGTGACCACACTACATTTCACACTCTCACACACACTCACACCAGAGTTGACCACACTACGCTATACACTCTCCCACACACTCTCACACAGGTGACCACACTAAGATATACACTCTCACACACACTCACACACAGGTGACCCCATTACACTGTACACTCTCACACACACTCACACACAGGTGACCCCACTACACTAGACACTCTCACACACAATCAAACACAAGTGACCCCACTACACTATACAGTCTCACACACACTCACATCAAAGGTGACCCTAATACACTATACACTCACACACACACTCGCACCACAGGTGTCCCCACTACACTATACACTCTCACACACAATCACACACAGGTGACCCCACTACACTATGCACTCTCACACACACTCACACACAGGTGACCGCACTGCACTGTACATTCTCACACACACTCACACACAGGTTACCCCATTACACTAAATATACTCACACACACTCACACCACAGGTGACCCCACTACGCTATACACTCTCACACACACTCACACACAGGTGACCACACTACATTACACACTCTCACACACACTCACACCAGAGGTGACCACACTACACTGTAGCCTCTCACACACATTCACACACACAGGTGACCACACTAAGCTATACACTCTCACACACACTCACACACAGGTGACCCCACTACACTATACACTCTCGCACACAGTCACACACAGGTGACCGCACTACACTGTGCACTCACACACACTCACACACCGGTGACCCCACTACACTGTACACTCTCACAGACACTCAGACATAGGTGACCCCACTACACTGTGCACTCACACACACTCAGACACAGGTGACCCCACGACACTGTGCACTCACACACACTCACACACAGGTGACCACACTTCATTACACACTCTCATGCACACTCACACCAGAGGTGACCACACTACACTGTACCCTCTCACACACATTCACACCACAGGTGACCACACTATGCAAACACTCTCCCATACTCTCACACAGGTGACCCCACTAAATATACTCTCACACACACTCACACCACAGGTGACCACACTACACTATACACGCTCACACACATTCACACACTGGTGACCCCACTACACTATACACTCACACACACAATCACACACAGGTGACCACACTACATTATAAACTCTCTCATACACACACACAGGTTACCCCACTGCACTGTAAATTCTCACACACGCTCACACCACAGGTGACCCCACTACACTGTATACACTCACACAAACACTCACAACACAGGTGACCCCACTACACTGTACACACTCACACACACACTCACACACAGGTGACTTCACTACACTATACACTTTCACACACTCTCACAGCACAGGTGGCTTCACTACACTGTACACTCTCTCACACACACACAGGTGACTGCACTACACTGTGCACTCACACTCACACACAGGTGACCCCAGTACACTAGACACTCTCACACACAATCAAACACAAGTGACCCCACTACACTATACAGTCTCACACACACTCACATCAAAGGTGACCCTACTACACTATACACTCACACACACACTCGCACCACAGGTGTCCCCACTACACTATACACTCTCACACACAATCACACACAGGTGACCCCACTACACTATGCACTCTCACACACACTCACACACAGGTGACCGCACTGCACTGTACATTCTCACACACACTCACACACAGGTTACCCCATTACACTAAATATACTCACACACACTCACACCACAAGTGACCCCACTACGCTATACACTCTCACACACACTCACACACAGGTGACCACACTACATTACACACTCTCACACACACTCACACCAGAGGTGACCACACTATACTGTAGCCTCTCACACACATTCACACCATAGGTGACCACACTATGCTATACACTCTCACACACACTCACACACAGGTGACCCCACTACACTATACACTCTCGCACACAGTCACACACAGGTGACCGCACTACACTGTGCACTCACACACACTCACACACCGGTGACCCCACTACACTGTACACTCTCACAGACACTCAGACATAGGTGACCCCACTACACTGTGCACTCACACACACTCAGACACAGGTGACCCCACGACACTGTGCACTCACACACACTCACACACAGGTGACCACACTTCATTACACACTCTCATGCACACTCACACCAGAGGTGACCACACTACACTGTACCCTCTCACACACATTCACACCACAGGTGACCACACTATGCAAACACTCTCCCATACTCTCACACAGGTGACCCCACTAAACTATACACTCACACACACATGCACACACAGCTGACCACACTACACTATACACACTCACACACACAAAAGTGACCACACTACACTTTACACACTCACACACATTTTCACCACATGTGACCCCACTAAATTGTACTCTCACACACAGGTGACCCCACTACACTATGCACTCGCACACACACTCACACACAGGAGAACCCACTGCACTGTACATTCTCACACACACACACACACAGGTGACCCTACAACACTAAATATACTCTCACACACACTCACACCACAGGTGACCACACTACACTATACACGCTCACTCACATTCACACACAGGTGACCCCACTACACTATACACTCACACACACAATCACACACAGGTGACCACACTACATTATAAACTCTCTCATACACACACACACAGGTTACCCCACTGCACTGTAAATTCTCACACACACTCACACCACAGGTGACCCCACTGCACTGTATACACTCACACAAACACTCACAACACAGGTGACCCCACTACACTGTACACACTCACACACACACACTCACACACAGGTGACTTCACTACACTATACACTTTCACACACTCTCACAGCACAGGTGGCTTCACTACACTATACACTCTCACACACACACACACACAGGTGACCACACTAAACTGGACAATCTCCCACACACTCACAAACAGGTGACCCCACAACACTATACACTCTCACACACACTCACACACAGGTGACCCCACTATACTGGACACTCACACACACTCACACACAGTTGACCCCACTACACTATACACTCTCACACACACTCACACCACAGGTGACCCTACTACACTATATACTCTCACACACACTCACACCACACGTGACCACACTACACTATACACTCTCACACGCATTCACACACAGGTGTCCCCACTACAGCATACACTCTCACACACACTCACACACAGGTGACCACACTACACTCTCCACTCTCACGCACACTCACACACAGGTGACTTCACTATACTGTAAATTCTCACGCACACTCACACCGCAGGTGACCCCACTACACTGTATACACTCACACACACTCACACACAGGTGACCCCACTACACTAGACACTCTCACACACACTCAAACACAAGTGACCCCACTACACTATACAATCTCGCACACACTCACACCACAGGTGACCCCACTACACTATACAGTCTCACACACAGTCACACACAGGTGACCGTACTACACTGTGCACTCACACACACTCACACATCGGTGACCCCACTACACTATACACTCACACACAATCACACACAGGAGACCGCACTACAATGTGTTCTCACACACACTCACACACAGGTGACCCCACTACACTGTGCACTCTCACAGAGACTCAGACACAGGTGACCCCACTACACTGTGCACTCACACACACTCACACACAGGTGACCACACTACATTACACACTCTCACACACAGTCACACCAGAGGTGACCACACTACACTATACCCTCTCACACACATTCACACCACAGGTGACCACACTATGCTATACACTCTCCCATGCTCTCACACAGGTGACCCCACTACACTATACACTCACACGCACATGCACACACAGCTGACCCCACTACACTATACACACTCACACACACAAAAGTGACCACACTACACTTTACACCCACACACACACTCACACCACAGGTGACCCCACTACACTGTACACGCTCACACACAGGTGACCCCACTACACTATGCACTTGCACACACACTCACACACAGGTGACCCCACTGCACTGTACATTCTCACACACACTGACACACAGGTGACCCTACAACACTAAATATACTCTCACACACACTCACACCACAGGTGACCACATTACACTATACACTCTCATACACTTCACACACAGGTGACCCCACTACACTATACACTCACACACACAATCACACAAAGGTGACCACGCCATACTATACACTCTCACACACATTCACACACAGGTGACCCCACTACACTGTAAATTCTCACACACACTCACACCACAGGTGACCTCACTACACTGTATACACACACACACACTCACACACAGGTGACTTCACTACACTATACACTTTCACACACTCTCACAGCACAGGTGACTTCACTACACTATACACTCTCATGCACACTCAGAGCACAGGTGACCACACTACACTGTACACTCTCACACACACTCACACACAGGTGACCCCACTACACTGTACAATCTCCCAAACACTCACACACAGGTGACCCCACAACACTATACACTCTCACACACACACACACACAGGTGACCCCACTACACTGGACACTCACACACACTCACACACATTTGACCCCACTACACTATACACTCTCACGCACACTCAAACACAAGTGACCCCACTACACTATACACTCGCACACACACTCACACCACAGGTGACCCTACTACACTATACACTCTCACACACACTCACACACAGGTGACCGAACTGCACTGTGCACTCACACACACTCACACACAGGTGACCACACTACACTATACACTCTCACACACACTCACACATGTGACCCCACTACACTGTACAAACTCCCACACACTAACACACAGGTGACCCCACTACACTGTACACTCTCACACACACCCACACCAGAGGTGACCCCACTACACTGTACACTCTCACACACACTCACACCACAGGTGACCCCACTACACTGTACACTCTCACACACACTCACACCACAGGTGACCCCACTACACTGTACACTGTCGCACAAACTCACACCACAGGTGACCCCACTACACTGTGCACTCTCACACACACTCACACATATGACGTCACTACACTGTACACTCTCACACACACTCACACCACAGGTGACCACACTACACTGTATACTCTCTCACACACTCTCACACAAGTGACCACACCACACTATACACTCTCAAACACACTCACACCACAGGTGACCCCATTACATTATACACTATCCCACACACTCACACACAGGTGACCACACTACACTACACTCTCACACACACTCACACACAGATGACCACACTACGCTATGCACTCACACACACTCACACACAGGTGACTACACTAAACAATACACTCACACATACACTCACACACAGGTGACCACACTAAACTATACGCTCACACACACTCACACCACAGGTGACCCCACTACACTATACACTCTCACACCACAGGTGACCCAACTACACTATACGCTTTCACAGACACTCACACACGGGTGACCCCATCAGACTATACACTCTCACCCACACTCACAACACAGGTAATCCCACTACACTGTACACTCTCACAAACACTCACAAACAGTTGATCCCTGTACACTATGCACTCTCACGCACTCACACACAGGTGACCACACTGCACTATACACTCTCACATACACTCACACATAGGTGACCACACTAAACTATACACTCTCACATATACTAACACCACAGGTGACCCCACTACACTATACACTTACACACACACTCACACACAGGTGACCACACCAGACTATACACTCTCACACACACTCAATCATAGGTAACCCCACTACACTGTACACTCTCACAAACACTCACACACAGGTGACCCTACTACACTATACACTCTCTCACACACACACAGGTGACCACACTACAATGTACACTCTCACACACACTCACACCACAAGTGACCACACTGCACTATACACTCACACACACTCACACCACAGGTGAACCCACTACACTATACACTTACATACACTCACACACAGGTGACCCCACTACACTATTCACTCACACCACAGGTGAACCCACCACACTATACACTCACAGTCACAGTGGCCCCACTACACTGTACATTCACACACACAGTGACCCCACTACACTGTACACTCTCACACACATTCACATCACAGGTGACCCCACTACACTACACTCTCACACACACTCACACACAGGAGCCCACACTACACTGTACACTCTCACACACACTCACACCACAGGTGACCACACTACACTATACAGTCTCACACTCAGTGACCCCACTATACTATACACTCACATCACAGGTGACCCCGCTACACTATACCGTCTCACACACTATCACCCACAATGACCCCACTACACTATACTGTACACTCTCACACACTCACATGACTGGTGACCCTACTACACGATACACTCTCGCACACACTCACACATAGACACACATACACCCACTCTTACACACTCACACACTCCTACACTCACACAGACCCTCTCTCATACACATGTTTTCTCTCACACACACACTCCATCACACTCATGTACACACTGTGTATGGGCCCCAGCTATGCCTGCCTCTTCGTAGGATATGTGGAACAATCCATCTTCCGCAACTACACTGGCCCCACCCCCCACCTTTTCCTCCGCTACATCGATGACTGTATCGGCGCCGCCTCGTGCTCCCACGAGGAGGTTGAACAGTTCATCCACTTCCACCCCGACCTCAAATTCACCTGGACAGTCTCAGATTCCTCCCTCCCCTTCCTCGACCTTTCTATTTCTATCTCAGGCGACCGAATCAACACGGACATCTACTACAAACCAACCGACTCCCACAGCTACCTGGACTACAGCTCCTCCCATCCTGCCCCCTGTAAAAACGCCATCCCATTCTCCCAATTCCTTCGACTCCGCCGCATCTGCTCCCAGGAGGACCAGTTCCAAAAACGCACATCCCAGATGGCCTCCTTCTTCAAGGACCGCAATTTCCCCCCCGACGTGGTCGACGATGCCCTCCACCACATCTCTTCCACTTCCCGATCCTCCGCCCTTGAACCCCGCCCCTCCAACCGCCACCAGGACAGAACCCCACTGGTCCTCACCTACCACCCCACTAACCTCCATGTACAGCGCATCATCCGCCGCCATTTCCGCCACCTCCAAACGGACCCCACCACCAAGGATATATTTCCCTCCCCTCCCCTATCAGCATTCCGTAAAGACCACTCCCTCCGTGACTCCCTCGTCAGATCCACACCCCCCACCAACCCAACCTCCACTCCCGGCACCTTCCCATGCAACCGCAGGAGGTGCAAGACTTGCGCCCACACCTCCCCCCTCACCTCCCTCCAAGGCCCCAAAGGAAACTTCCATATCCGCCACAGATTCACCTGTACCTCCACACATATCATCTATTGCATCCTTTGCACCCGATGTGGCCTCCTCTATATTGGGGAGACAGGCCGCCTACTTGCGGAGCGTTTCAGAGAACACCTCTGGGACACCCAGACCAACCAACCCAACCACCCTGTAGCTCAACATTTCAATTCCCCCTCCCACTCCACCAAGGATATGCAGGTCTTTGGACTCCTCCATCGTCAGACCACAGCGAAATGACGGTTGGAGGAAGAACGCCTCATCTTCCGGCTAGGAACCCTCCAACCACAAGGGATGAACTTGGATTTCACCAGTTTCCTCATTTCCCCTCCCCCCAGCCTGTCTCAGTCAAATCCATCAAATTCAGCACCACCTTCCTAACCTGCAATCTTCTTCCCGACCTCTCCGCCCCCACCCCAGTCTGACCTATCACCCTCACCTTGACCTCTTTCCACCTATCACATTTCCGACGCCCCTCCCCCAAGTCCCTCCTCCCTATCTTTTATCTTAGCCTGCTGGACCAACTTTCCTCATTCCTGAAGAAGGGCTAATGCCCGAAACGTCGATTCTCCTGTTCCCTAGATGCTGCCTGACCTGCTGCGCTTTTCCAGCAACACATTTCCATCTCATGTACACACTGTATCAAGCATGCACAGACACACCCTCTCACATGCGCGCGGGCACACACACACACACGTTCTCTCCCTCTCTCCCACATAGACACACCGACACACACATATTCGCTTTCTCCCTCTCTCTCACACACACACACACATCCTGGTCTATGGGGTGAATTTGCATTTGCAGATTTGTATTTGTAGATATGTTCTGTTTGTTCAAAAAGCACACAATCTGTAGGTAGTCAGTTCTTGTGGCATTTTGTACATTCCTACTTTGAAAATAGAACCAGTCTGACTCAAAGTTGGGATACAGACAGCTCAGAAGATACCTGAGTACATTAACATTTCAGTGCACTGAGAGAGTGGGCATTGAAAAATCCCATATCATAACAGGACTGGATGAGGGGTGGGACAAAGCCATGGAAGGATGGAATCAGCCATTCAAGTCATTGAAATCAATGTTAAGTCTTAGATGTTGCAGGGTGTCAAAGCGAAAAAATAAGGAATTGTTCTTTGAGCTTGCATTGAGCTTTACTGGAATATGACAGCAAGCCTTATGCTGACTAGAGAATATGGTGATGTGTTAAAGGGGAAGGCAACTGGGAGCTCAGAATCAATGTGCAGAATCCTCAGTTCTTTGGTTTGATTTAGGGATCAGTAACCTTTATTTGTAAAGTAAAGGGTGGATTTGCTGACAGAATGAAGTCACATGACTCTATGCATTTGAACAAACACAAATTTTACAATACAAGGTGAATTCAATCTACAGTCCATGTACAACTCATTTCTAACATCCATAACTAACAGATGGTACACACGGGTAACATACTGTCATTGAACATGCCACAGAGCTCATCACATAGGAAATGCCTACAGGACAGATCCTTTGGATATCACAACAACTCCACTCAGATGTGAATAGCATGGTGGGTCATCACATATCATTAAACTTCAAAAGTCCTCACAGTTTATTTTATTTTTGCTGAAGCTTGTTCTCAAGAGCCTTTCTGTCATGGACTGTCGCAACAACTGCTCCTGTCATTGACCGTTCATCCTACTGTCCTGGGTTCACCTGGGTTCCTTGTCCCTGAATCTACACTCCTTACTCACAGGGACAGGTCCAGCTTTTTACCCGCAGCTCTCTGCATCAAATGCCTGGTTTGTCCCTGAGCTTTAACCTTCTCTGTTGTATGAAGCAATTACTGCTTCTGGGCCTTTTCAATGCCCCACTCTCAGTGTGCTGAAATGTTAATGTTCTGAGGCTCAATCTGAGCAATACCACCTCTCCACACAGTTTCCCACCAACACAATCCAGAAACTCCCCCTCCCACTTCTTCAGCTCCTTTAGACTCCCCCTGAGGCCTGATCTCACAGAGTGAGCCAAGTGCTCTTAACATCATCCCTGCCAGACAACTAAAAATCTCTCTCCAAAGATGGAGTCTGCCCCTCTTTCTGTCCAACAAAACTGTGACCCCTTCACTGTCCTTAGTGACAAAATTGAAAGCTTTTTAATTAGCCCCTCCACTATTGCATCACAGGGAGACAGACAGCCAAACCAAACCAGCCTTTCTGATTAGATTACTTACAGCGTGGAAACAGGCCCTCCGGCCCAACAAGTCCACACCGACCCTTTGAAGAGCAACCCACCCGCATCCATTCCCCTACACCTAACACTACGGGCAATTTATCATGGCCAATTCACCTAACCTGCACATTTTTGGACTGTGGGAGGAAACCAGAGCAGACATGAGGAGAACGTGCAAACTCCACACAGACAGTTGCGTGAGGCAGGAATTGAACCCGGATCTCTGGCACTGTGAAGCAGCAGTGCTAACCACTGTGCCACCGTGCTGTTCTACCTCTGCATTCACAACACAGTACAATTAAAATCTTCAAAGTCCCTCAAAATTGACTGGAATGATTCCGAACCAGACTTTTTGGATAACTAATCCCAGACTCTGCAAATAATCAATTCTTGTCATCATGTCTGCAGCTTAAACAAAATTCTTATCAATTTGTTCACCATACTTTAACATCAGGAAAGCAAAATTGAATAACCACGTCATCTAATTGGTCTATGTTAAAGGCTCTCGCATTTTCATGATGACACAATAAGTCAATCTGCTGGCATTCAGTTCCTTTAACGGTTTCAGTAATTGAGAATGTACAACAGAATGGCAACTTAGTCTTGTTTAGGAAATGTCAACACCAGCCTTAGGGAGAGGGATGAATGTTTTCACATTATAACCTTTGTTTTCAGCCCCAGTCACACAGAGAACAGACAAATACACACTGTTCAATGATAAATAAAAGAAAGAAATAAAACTGGTCAGATTACTTGAGTGGTTTTCATGAAGCATTGTTCCACAGACATAGATGATGCTTTCATGGTTGATTTTCTGAAGATGTTGATCAGGCTTACATTGACAGTTTGCTCAGATAAAGGCAATACTACTTGTAAGTTAGTTTTCTATTCTCTGAACTTCCAAGAGATGCTCCTCCGAGGTTAAACAGGGAGCTTTCAAACCTTCTTGCTGTCACATCAACAACCAGATCCCTTCTTCTACTGAAAACCCAGTCCAAAACCAAATAACACTCTGACTACTCCCGAAAATAAAACAAAGATGATGTTAACTTTGCCTTCTTCCCAAACAGGCTGCCAGACCTGTCAGGAATCACTATCAATTTCTGTTTTTATTTCTGACCATTCTCTGGCAGACTGTCTCCTTCATGAGGTCCCAATTGTCATTCAAAATCTGCAGATGCCTTTTAAATGTTCTAATTGTTCCAGCCCCCACCACCTCCACTGGCAGCTCATTCCATACACACACCATACACTGCATAAAAATGTTGCCCCTAGGTCCCTTTTATATCTTCCCCCTCTCACATGAAAGGTTGGCTAAGGTTGGATAACATGGTGCCACTATTTAAGCAAAGTATCAAGGAAAAGCTATGGGACTATAGACCAGTGGGCCTGACATGGTGGTGGGCAAGTTGTTGGAGGGAATCCTGAGAGACAGGATTTATATGTGTTCAGAAAGGTAAAGACTGATTAAGGTTAGTCAGCATGGCTTTGTGCATGGGAAATCACGTCTCACAAACTTAATTGAGTTTTTTGAAGAAGTAACAAAGAGATTTGATGAGGGCAGTATAGTGGATGTGATCTATATGGACTTCAGTAAGGCTTTCGACAAGGTTCCTCATGGGAAACTGGTTAGCAAGGTTAGATCACATAGATTACAGGGCAAACTAGCCATTTGAGTACAGACGTGGCTCGAAGATAGGGGTTGCTTTTCAAACTGTGACCAATGGTGTGCTACAAGGATCGGTGCTGGTTCCACTGCTTTTCGTCATTTATGTGTCACAAAGCTGGTCCTTTTTCTCAAAGTAACTTTCTCCTTGATTTTTTTCAGAGGGTTCATAAAACAGCCCAGGCTCCGAAATGGCTGAGTTAGTGCAGAGATGAATGGTATATTGGGGCTCGTTTTGTTTACCACTAAGTAGATGATACCTCAGGCCAATGGCTTTCATGTTTTAGAAATAACTTGTGTAATGAAAGGGGAGTGACCAGTTCTGGCAAGCTGAGGTTTTTTGGTTCAGGTAAAGCAGGAGATGTGTGAAACAAGCTGATGGACTTCTCTCTCTCCTTGCAAACTGTAAGTTGCCTGTGCCATGTTTTACTGTGTGTGCGAAGGGATGCGTGGGTTTTCAGAACAGCATCATTAAATCGGGTTTGGAGAGGATACGTTATCGGGTATTCTATTTTCTGTTCTTTGTGTTTCATTCTGTAATTTTGTAAATAAATATTGTTTATTTAAAACTTGGCCGTTGACCCAACAAATTTACACTGGGAATATCCACTATGTACGAAGCTAAACAAATAGCAAAGTTATGGTCTGGGCTACCTGCTTGAAGAGGTTTTGAGGGGTCTGGCCTAGTCCATAACAGATATAAATGATTTGGATGTGAACATGGGAGGTACAGTTTGTAAGTTTGCAGACGACACCAAAATAGGAAGTATAGTGGACAGCGAAGAAGGTTACCTCAGATTACAGTGGGATCTCGATCAGATGGGTCAATGGGCTGAGAAGTGGCAGATGGAGTTTAATTCAGACAAATGCGAGGTGCTGCATTTTGGGAAAGCAAATCTTAGCAGGACTTATACACTTAATGGTAAGGTCCTAGGGAGTGTTGCTGAACAAAGAAACCTTGGAGTGCAGGTTCATAGCTCTTTGAAAGTAGAGTTGTAGATAGATACAATCGGGAAGAAGGTATTTAGTATTCTTGCCTTTATTTGGTCAAATTACTGAGTATAGGAGTTGGGAGGTCATTTTGCAGTTGTACAGGACATTAGTTAGGCCACTGTTGGAATATTGTGTGCAATTCTGGTCTTCTTCCTTTTGGAAGGATGTTGTGAAACTTGAAAGGTTCAGAAAAGATTTACAAGGATGTTGCCAGGGTTGGAGGGTTTGAGCTACAGGGAGAGGTTGAATAGACTGGGGCTGTTTTCCCTGGAGTGTTGAAGGCTGAGGGGAGATCTTATAGAGATTTATAAAATCATGAGGGGCATGAATAGGGTAAATTGACAAGGTCTTTTCCCTGGGGTGGGGGAGTCCAGAACTAGAGGGCATAGGTTTAGAGTGAGAGGGGAAAGACATAAAAGGAACCTAAGAGGCAACATTTTCATGCAGAGTGTGGTGCATGTATGGAATGAGCTGCCAGAGGAAATGGTGCAGGCTGGTACAATTACAACATTTAAAAGGCATCTGGATGGGTATATGAATAGGAAGGGTTTAGAGGGATATGGGCCATGTGCTGGCAGGTGGGACGAGGTTAGATTACGCTATCTGGTCAGCATGGATGAGTTGGACCAAAGGGACTGGTTCCAAGCTGCACATCTCTATGAATCTATGACTCTAAGGTCTTTTCTAGGTTTGCTGGGACCAGTTCTCAGGTACTGATCTCACTAATAACCAATGTCTGCTATCTGTTTAATCATAATGCTCTTCCCCAGTGATGAAGCATCTGCAGAACCTTTTGATCAGGAGCCGACATGCAATTAACTTCCAGTCCTGACCTCACAAATAAATTAAGTTGATTGGTACATTTCCTTTGAACACAAACTATTGCTCACAATCCAAAAGTCAAGTTTACTTCACAATTTCCAGCTCATAGCCTCAAACCAAAATTGATGGAGTAAGTTTTTAAAAAATCAGCAAGAAATTTAGCACTTTCAAAATGATACAAAAAGGCAATCTTCTGGCATTCAGTACATTTAACAGTTTTAGTAGTTAAGAAAGTCAAAGAGAATGGCAACTTAGTCTTCTTTGGGAAGTATCAGGGAATAGGATAAATATTGCCTCACCAACAGTTGCGTCATAACCAGGATTTCTTGTAGAGAGACAATGCAGAAAGATTTATGTGAAATGTCAGCTATGTGTGTAAATGACATTTTAATGAAAAAGAGGCCAAGGTTGCAATGTTCAATAAAAAAAAAAGATCAGTTTTCCCTTTAACTTCAGATCATTCTCTCTGATCTGGAGGATAGCGAGTGAATATATGGAGGTCTCGGATGGCAGAACCAGTAAGACTTACAAGTAATGAATATTACACCATATCACTGGTTTATTTCAAAATGGTCCTCCACTTTAACTGAGTACATTCATTCACAATTTTGCTGCTTTTTCCCTCTGGAGGGCAGATTACTCAAGAAGATGGACTTGTCACATCAGAGAGCATTTTCATGAGAAACATGGAGTTCGGAATACACAATGTTTATGAGAAATGGAAATCACTCATTAGGACGTCTCATTAGAATAAGCTGAGTTATTCTTCTTCATAAGAAGATTTTCACTTAGAAATCCACAAATACAGATCAAATATAGCCACACACCTCTGGATTGTTTGAGAAGTCAATTTAAAATGGCCAAAGGAGAAAAGTTCAGCCTCAGCAAAGTGGGAGCTGAAACAGAATTCTAGTCTCTCAAACAAAGTCTGGATTGATTTTGTTCATTTCTCAACAATCTTTCAATCAGTGCCCAGGGAAATTTTAGCACCTTCTTAAACTCTTCCCTGAAATTTCTCTGGGTAGCTGCATAAATACATGTGTTTGAGCAGGAATTCAGATACTTTATCATCGCTCCGCACTCGGTAGCAATATAAGCTGGGGATGTACGGTCTCCTCGATAGTAAGTTGTGTTTGTTAATTTTGTCGTAATGAAGCTCACATTTGATGTCACCCACAACAATAGAAAACTGCCTGATATCGTGAAGAGTAAAATGATGGATTTCCTTCGGTTCTCCATCTCTGAATCTTTCTCATTCTCATGTGTGTGACCCCGGAGACCTCTACGGGCTCTAGTGGTCACTACAACACATCTCACTGTCAAAGAATTTAATAAAATGATTAAGGTGAATGGGAGCCAAACACGCCAAATGCTGTGAAACCAGACAGACACTACACCAAACGTTGAGGAAAAAAATGTCAAACTTCCTCCACAGCCCCACCGTATTTTATTAATTATGTGTTCATGTTCGTATGCAAACCAAACAGTAATGTTCTTTATTAAGATCAGGACAGAGAACATTGTTATAACCACAGATGCTGATCCCTTGGTGCAGTATTTTGCTTTCAACCTCTGGTGGCAGATAATTATAAAACTGTCAAATGTGAAAGAGACAGTGAACCAAACGGTCAAATCAAGGCTGACAATGGTCATGTACAAAATGAAAGTGCACACAGGAGTGTGAGACAGGAATGAAAGTGGAAAATTATAACTCAAAATATAATACACCATTATATTTATGAACAAGACTAGTAGATTTGCTGTTGCCATGGCCATCATGTAGAGAGAGATACATTTGGAAAGACCACACTTTCCTTGGGAGAGAATTACAATTGTTATTAGGTGCACTGTAAGAAATAGAAAAGGAGAGATTATTAGTACCACAATCTAAAACAATAATAATAATAATAAAACAATAATAAACAACTAAAAAAAATCAATTCAAGATGTTCAACAGAATGTATTCCATTGAAAATCAAAAATTCAGTCAGTAAGATCCATCCAGGCTTATTCAGGGAGCTAAGGGCAGTTCATTCATTCATTCATTAGATGAGGGTATTTCTAACTTGGCCAGCAAGTATTCCCCATTTCAAATTGACCAGAGAACATTTCACAGTTGACAATGTTGCTGTGGGCAGGGCATCAAATATGGGCCAGACCCAATAGCGATGTAAGATTTGTTTTTCTAAGGGAGATTAGTGAAATTGATGCTTTGCTTTCTCTAAAAGAATGACATCATTTGCATGGTCACTATTATGTTCACTTTAGAAAATTTCCGACATTTATTGAAGTCAAATTTCCGCCACCTCTCTACCTCCCCCCATGGTGTGATCGAGACCCATTTTCCCAGAACAGTAGTCTGAGGTTTCAGATTTCTAATTAATGATATTGCCAGCATACCATCACCACCACTAACTGTAGCATGAAGCTATGTTAATTTTGCAATGAACTAAAGCACAATGGAGGTCTGGGAATCTTTCTGAGTGCAGCACAAGCCATGAAAAGTTGATAAAAATAGAAGAAACGAAATATGAGATTAAACTGGCCTTTAATAAAGTGACAAATGGTAATGGCATTCAAAGGGCTACCAAAAAGAGCAGTTAAACTAAATGTTAGCCCCTTAGTTAAAACAAAATCATACAAATTATATTGGATATGACCAAATTGTGGAGATATTGAACAAACATTTTGTGTCTGCCTTGACAGTTAATTTCTCACACCAAAATAAGCAGTAACCTTGCGCCTATTAAGAGTAAGGATATTAAACAAATTAGTATCAGCTAGACAATCACGAGGAAGTAAAATTAGTGCTTACTCAGTGAAGAGTAATAATTTAACATGGATAGCAGATTGAGTATGTACAGGTTCAATATCAGGTTAGCTTATTTTAATTCCAGATATTTATTGAATTCACATGGAATTGAAGGGAAAGTAAGAATAAATTGATTATTTTTAACTGGGCAGACCATGACAAGATAAGTGCTACAAGAATCAATGCCTTGGCTTCAGTGATTTAGAGGAAAAAAAGTCAGGGAGGAATGTATCTAAGTCTGTTAATAATGCAAAACTGGGTGGAAATGTAAGTTGCAAGGAGAACCCAGAGAAGCTGCATAGAGACTAAGACAAGTTAATTGAGTAGACAACAATATAGCTGTTCAAGTATTAAGCACAGGAGTTTTCAGAGAGACCTGTGTGCACTTGTACAAGAAACACAGAGAGTGAGGAAAAGTGATACCCTGTGAATGGAAAAGCAGAGTAAATTTGGCCAATATCCCCTAAAGTTTTGAAGAATAAGAGGTTGTCTCATGAAACATTCAAGATTAGGAAGGGGCTTGATAGATCGATACTGAAAGGCATTCCCACTGATTTGGCAATCTAGAATATATGAACACAGTTTGAGATTTAGGGGCAATAAATTAAGAAGCAGAAGAAAAAGATCTTCATTAAAGGATTGATAAACAATGGAAATTTTTATTCCACAAGATTGTGGATATTCTATTACTGGCTGAGAGGGATAGATCTTTGGTTTCCCAGGCAATCCATGGATGGACGGAATGGATGAGAAAGTCTAGTTGAATCACAAGATTAGTCATGATTGTTTTGAATGGCTGAACACACTCAAAGGCGTATTCCATGGGGGTTTCCAGACTAGGAGGTACATTTTAAGGTGAGAAAAGAGAGATTTCAAGAAGACACAAGGGGCAATATTTTACACAGAGGGTGGCTTGCATGTGGAATGATCTTCCTGGGGAAGTGATGGGTGTGGACACTATTACAAAATGAAAAAGTCTTTTGGATAAGTCCATGAATAGGAAGGATTGGGCAGGATATGGCCCAGTAGCAGGCAGGTAGGACTGGCCTAGTTTGGGATTATGTTCGGCAGAGACTGGTTTGCCTTAAGGGTGTGTTTCTGTGCTGTGTAACTCTATATAGAAACACAGTTTGAAAGAATTTTACCCGATTCCATGCAAATATCAGCATGGCAATGTGAGAAAAATTATTATTGAAGCCATCATGTGGGAAATCTATCCACATGTTTATACTACATCCCCGTGTTGGCACTAAATGATAGGTTGGTACAAACATCCTAGCATTCACTGAACTGAACGAAACTCCTTGCAAACAAACTTGCACATCCCAAAATCTATAAGATTGTCAGATCAAAAAAACTTTGAAAACAAGAGCAAGAGGTTCATGAGTTAGTTTGAACAACTAACAACAGTCACACAGAAAATGAATTACATTATTGAACAATCAGGCAGAACAGGGTAAATATTTCTACTGATTTATGACAAACAGAATACAGCAACTCACCAGGGATACCAATAACTGAGAGAATCGAGTAATAATTCTCTTTTACAAGCAGAATAATTTGTTGCTCCATTCTGAATAGTGTCCAAGCTGAAAGTGTGTGACTGGTGCATGGCTGATACATGAGCAGGGAATTCTCTATTTATTCACACATCAGTCCTCCAGTGAGTCAGACAGATTACATCATTAGTGACATTAGCTACAGTGATTTAACAAATAAACTCAAATCCTTTTATTGTTTGCCTAACATTTCCACAGGAAAAAAATGTTTGAAAATACTGTTTATCAATTCTGTCAAATACTTACAATGAAACAACTTTTCACAAATATAATTGTAATCTGTCAGTATTGTGATAGTACTGTCTCTTCATGCAGGATTGCTGGAGACCGATCTCCCAGTAGTTGTTACCCTGACTCTGCTCATAACTCACCTGTAATGTCCCTTTCCTCCACCACACCAATTGAGTATATTCTACCAGTATTAGTGGTATTAGATATTTTCAATCGAGTTATTGCAGTACTGAATATACCTTATTTTGTCAGTAACATCCACTGTGTTACTCCCTACAAATTGATCTTGCATTGGCAAGACCATGTTACTCTGGTACTAGTTACAACCTACTGGACACTTAAGTTAATTGTGTTACTCCAGTTCTAGTGATGTCCCACATTGATACTAGAGCTGACCGTGTTACTTCCAGTGTTAATGATATAATACAGCGACATGAGAGTTAACTGCATTGCACCAACACAAATGGCATCTTTCATTAACACTAAAATTAATTGTGTTATTACATATTCTGGATTCAATCAAAGAACAGGCTAAATTAGACATGCTGTTGTACAACAAATTAGGGTTAATTAATAACTTCATAGGAGGGATGACCTGAAGCAGCTGTGACCATAATATGATTGAACCTTAGGTTAATTTGAGAGAAAAAAAAAGAGTGGCACTTTAAACTTAAATGAGGATATCCAAAGTTTGTACCCAGACCTTTGAGTAGAGGACTTGGGATGTATTGTCGAGGTTATACAGAATGTTGGTGAAGCCGCTTCTGGAGTACTGTGTCCAGTTCTGGTCATCCTGTTATAAGAAGAATATTATTAAGATGAAGAGGGTTCAGAACAGATTTAAAGCATGTTGCCAGGCATGGAAGATTTGAGTTATAATATGGACAGGCTGGATAGTCTGGGAGGTTTTTCACTAGAGCATAGGAGGTTGAGGAGTGACCTCATAGAAGTTTATAAATGCCTAAGGAGTATAGATAAGGTGAATGGCAAGTGCTTTTTCCCTAAGGTGGCACATTTCAAGAATAGGAGGCGTATTTTTAAGGTGAAAAGAGAAAGATTTAAAAAAGACATGAAGGGCAACAGTTTTTAAACAGAAAGTGGCTTGTGTCCAGAATGAACTTCCAGAGGAGGTGATGGATATGGGTACAGTTACAAAGTTTACAAGATATTTGGATAAGGACATGAATAAGAAATGTTTGGAGGGATATGGGCCAAGTGCAGGCAAGTGGGATCGTTTTTGTTTGGGAAACTTGGTCAACATGGACTAGTTGTACCAAAGGGTCTGTTTCCATGCTGGATCACTCAATGACTCCATCATTCATGTTTATAAAGATCAAGATAGCGAATACAAGCATTGTTATAACCACAGATGCTGATCTCTTAGTGCAGTAGTTTGCTTTAAACCTCTGGTGTCAGATAATTATAAAATGGTCAAATGTGAAAGAGACAATGAACCAAACAGTCAAATCAAGGCCAACAACAGTCATGTACAAATTGAAACTACATGCAGGAGTGTGAGACAGGAATATATATGGAAAGTGATCACTGAAAATATAATACACCTTTATATTGATTATCAAGACCAGTAGATTTGCAGTTGCCATGGCCATCATGTAGAGAGAGAGATACACTTGGAAAGACCACACTTTCGTTGGAGGAGAATTACAATTGTTATTAGGTTCAATGCAGGAAAGAGAAAGGAAAGGTTATAAATGACACTATCTAAAAGTTATTGTTGTAAATATGCAACAAGAAACATTTAAAGAATTGATTCAAAATGTTCAACAAGAATACATTCCACTGAATATCAAAGATCCATCCACGGTTTACCCAGGAAGTTAAGGACTGTGATTTTATTCATTCATCAGAAGTGGGTATTTCTAACTTGGTCAACAAGTATTCCCATTTCAAAATGACCAGAGAACATGTCAGTATTCAGCATTTTGCTTTTGGTGTAGAGTCAAATGTAGACCAGACCCAATAATAATGGAAGATTTCCTCTTCAAATGGCAACTCATGAAAGAGATATGTTATTTTCAATATAAAAAAGGTATTAGTTACATGGTCGTTATTAGGTTAGACTTTTAAAATTTCAGATATTTATTGAATTAAAATTTCCCCACTTGCCATGGCAGGATCGATATCAACATTCCTAGAACAGTAGACTGAGGTTTTAGATTTGTCATCCAATGACATCACCAACATACCAACACCTCTGCTAAGCATAGCAAGAGATTATTTTAATGTTGCAGTGAATTAAGGCACAATGGAGGATTGGGAATCTTTTAGAATTCAGCAAAGGCCATCAAAAGTTGGTGAAAATGGAAAAAATGAAATATGAGAGCAAACAGGTCATGCATGTAATAACAGATGGTCATGGCTATCAAACGGATGTCAAAAGGAAGTCCTCTCGTAAAAATCACAGTACAAATTATAATGGACAGAGCAAATGGCAGAGGTATTGAACAAACATTTTGTGTCAGTCCTTCCCTTAAATGTTTCATACCAAAAGTAAAATGTCCCAGTGCCTAATAGTACGAAGGAAATTAAACAAATTAATATCATCTGAAAAACCTTGAGGAAGTAAAATTAGGGTGAATTAATTTCAACGAATTAAAATTAGTTAACTATGTTACTCCAGTTCTAGTGATAGCCTGCATTGACACTAGAGCTGACCATGTTACTTCCAGTACTAACACTATCTTACATTTTATTAGAATTACTTGTGTTATTATGATACAAATTTTGCTTGCGCATTCTGGTTTCAACCAAAAAACAGGCTAAACATGTATAGTATTGTTCAACAAATCAGGATTAATTAATGACTTCATAAGGGGGATGACCTGAAGCAGAAGTGGCCATCCTATGATTGAAATTCACATCAGCTTGAGATAGACAATATTGGGTCCAAATAGAGTCATGGAGTCATAGAATGTGCAGCACAGAAACAGACCCTTCAGTCCAACTCGTCCATGACGACCAGATATTCGAACCCAATCTAGTCCCACCTGCCAGCACCCGACCCATATCCCTCCAAACTCTTCCTATTCTTATACCCATCCAAATGCCTTTTAAATGTTGCAATTGTACTAGCCTCCACCACTTCCTCTGGCAGTTTATTCCATATACGTATCACCCTCTGCGTGAAAAGTTGTCATGTAGGTCTCTTTTATATCTTTCCCCTCTCACCTTAAATCTATACCCTATAGTTCTGGGCTCCCCAACACCAGGGAAAAGACTTTGTCTATTTATCCTATCCATGCTCCTTATGATTTTATAAACCTCTATAAGGTAACCCCTCAGCCTCCAATGCTCCAGGGAAAACAGCCCCATCCTATTCAACCTCTCCCTATAGCTGAAATCCTCCAACCCTGGCAACATCCTTGTAAATCTTTTCTGAACCTTTTCAAGTTTCACAGCATCCTTCCAATAGGAAGGAGACCAGAATTGCACACATTATTGCACACAATAGTGGCCTAACCAATGTGCTGTACAGCCGTAATATGACCTCCCAACTTCTGTACTCAATACTCTGACCAATAAAGGAAAGCATACCAAATGTCTTCTGCACTATCCTATCTATGTGCAGCTCTACTTTCAAGGAGCTATGAACCTGCACTCCAAGGTCTCTTTGTTCAGCAAATTAAGTGTATAAGTCCTGGTAAGATTTGTTTTCCCAAAATGCAGCACCTTGCATTTATCTAAATTAAACTCCATCTGCCACTTCTCAGCCCATTGGCCCATCTGGTCAAGATCCCATTGTAACCTAAGGTAACCTTCTTTGCTGTCCACTACACCTCCAATTTTGGTGTCATCTGCAAACTTACTGACTATACCTCTTGACCTCACATCCAAATCATTTATATAAATAATGAAAAGTAGAGGACCCAGCACCGATCCTTGTGGCACACCACTGGTCACAGGCCTCCAGTCTGAAAAACATCCCTCCACCACCACCCTCTGTCTTCTACCTTTCAGCCAGTTCTGTATCCAAATGGCTAGTTCTCCCTGTATTCCGTGAGATCTAACCTTGCTAATCAGTCTCCCAAGGGGAACCTTGTCGAACGCCTTACTGAAGTCCATATAGATCATATCTACCGCTCTGCCCTCATCAAACCTCTTTGTTACTTCATCAAAAAACTCAATCAAGTTTGTGATACATGATTTCCCACGCACTAAGCCATGTTGCTTATCCCTAATCAGTTCTTGCCTTTCCAAATACATTACATCCTGTCCCTCAGGATTCCTCCAGCAACTTGCCCACCACTGAGGTCAGGCTCACTGGTTTATTGTTCCTTGGCTTGTCCTTACCACCTTTCTTAAACAGTGGCACCACGTTAGCCAACCTCCAGTCTTCTGGCACCTCACCTGTGACTATCGATGTTACAAATATCTCAGTAAGAGGCCCAGCAAGCACTTCCCCAGCTTCCCACAGAGTTCTAGGGCATTTTACAATTAAATGAGGATAACTAGAGATTATGCTCAGACCTTTGAGAATAGGAGTTTGGACATTATGTTGAGGTTGTGCAGAGTATTGGTGAGGCCTCCTCTGGAGTACTGTGTCCAGTTCTGGTTGCATTGCTATTTGAAGGTTTTTATTAAGCTGGAGCCAGTTCAGAAGAAATATACAGGAAGTTGCCAGAATTGGATGGTTTGAGTTATGAGAAGATGCTGGATAGGCCGGGACTATTTTCACTGGGGTGTAGGAGGTTGAGAGGTGAACTTATAGAGGTGTGTAAAATCATAAGGGGTATAGATAAGGTGAACAACAGGTATCTTTTCCCTTGGGCAGGGGATTTCAAGGCTAGTGAACATACTTTTAAAGGAAGAGGCAAATGATTTAAAAATAACATGAGGGGCAATTTAATTACTCAGAGAGGGGTTTGTGTGTGGAATGAACTTCCAGAGAAGTGGTGGATGTCAGTATAATTGCAACGTTTAAAAGACATTTGGATAACTACATGAATAAGAAATGTTTGGAGGATATGGGCCAAGCACTGGCAGGTTGGACCATTTTAATTTGGGAAACTTGGTCAGAATCGACTGATTGGCTGTGTTTCTGTGCTGTGTGACTGTATGACTCTATGATTCTTGGTAGATTTGAACTATAGCCAGCTCAGCACGCTTGGGGACGCAACTATGGCTGGTGTCTCAGCCTCCATTGCAATACAAGCCACAAAAATTCTAATTCCTGTCATCCTGGCTGTGGATACCAGAATGCAGAGGTGTTTCTAGATGCACGAAATGTGAGAGCAAACATGACAAGTGATGTTATTCATCTATTCTTTATTTTCCCCTCTTTAACACTGTAGGCAATTCTGTTTTCTTTAATTAATTGGTATTGCTCTGAATTAAATTTAGCTTCTAAGTTTTGCAACCTGGTAAGTCATGAGAATTGAAATTTCACTGGGGCCACAGTGTTGTTTTGTTAAGGAGCAGGGATTCTTTAATTTTTTAATTAAGTAAGGTTTGTCTGCAATCAATATTTATTCATGTGCGAAGATGTAATTTTTCACATATGAAACAATTCACATATTGTGCCTGAGCTGCCCACCAACATGATGTTACCCAGGAAGAGATCACCAAGTTGTATTCCAATCTGATTAGGGACCAGCAACAAAACCAGAAATTGCTGGCAAGACTCAGCAGGTCTGGCAGTATGTGTCGGATGAAAGCTGTTAACATTTTGAGTTCAGTGACATTTCATCAGATCTGTTAGTACCTCGGAGAAAGTTGTGTTTCTGCTGAAGCTGAAATGGGAGAGGAGGTGTAGGGGCAGTGAATATGTGGAGACAGAGAAATATAAACAGAGCAGGTAACCAAGGCGATAATGAATAGCAGGCCAGAGCAGAAGAACAACTATGTACATGATTATAAGAGCTGAGAATGAGAAAATGGGTTAGCTGTGTAGAATGCATACAATGTGATAATGGGCCGAGGAGTGTGTGGGAATGGGTGACTGTGCTAAAAGCAGCCCATGTCATATCAGGACCAGTTGAGGGGTAGGAATACACCGTGGCTGGATGGAATCAAACACTAAAGTTATTGAACTCAATGTTAAATCCTAGAGGCTCCTACAGGGTTTCAAATCCAAAAATTAGAGATTGTTCTTTGATCTTCTGCTGAACCTTATGACAGCAAGCCCAAGACTGAATTACTGGCCAGCACAATCACCTGATGAAGGAGCGGCACTCCGAAAGCTAGTGTGCTTCCAATTAAACCTGTTGGACTAGAACCTGGTGTTGTGTGATTTTTAACTTTGGCCAGGGAACACAGTGGTGTGTTGGAAGAACAGGCAATTGGAAGCTCAGGGTCAGTATCCAGCATCCTCAGTTCTTTGTTTCATTTTCGTGACAAGTAACTTTTATTTGTAAAATAAACAGTGGACTTGCTGAGAGAACAAAGCACAAGATTTCATGGTTTTTAACAAACAGAACACTTGATTTGATTTGATTTGATTTGACTTGATTCTTTAGATTTGATTTATTATTGTTACATGTACCGAGGTAGAGTGAAAGATTTTGTTTTGTGCGCAGTACAGACAGATAATATAATACAAAGATCATGGAGTGGTAGAACAGAGCGAGGAATACATAACTACAGCTGAAAAGGAAAGCACAAAAAGGAAGATCAGCATTAGATTTGAAATTTGAGAGATCCATTCAGAAGGCTAATATCAGAGGAGAAGAAGCTGTTCTTGAACCTGTTGGTAAGTGCGTTTAAGCCTTTGTATCTTCTGCCTGATGGAAGAGATTGGAAGAGATTATAAACAGGTTGGGAGGTGTCTTTGATGATGTTGGCTTTCCAAGGCAGGGAGAAGTGTTGATAGAGTCAATGGATGGAAGGTTGGTTTGTGTGATGGACTGGGCTGTCTTTACAACTCTCTGCAGTTTCTTCCATTCCTGGGCTGAACAGTAGCCATACTGAGCTGTGATGCATCCAGATAGAATGCTTTTCTGTGGTGCATGTATAAAAGTTGCTGAGAGTCCTTGTGGACATTCTGAATTTCCTTAGCCTCCTGAGGAAGAGGAGGTGTGGTGCCTTCTTGACTGTTGCATCAATGTGGATGGGTCCAGGACAGAGTGACGGTGAGTCTCACTCCTAGGAACTTGAAACTCTCAACCATCTCCACCTCATCTACATTGGTGTTGATAAGGGTGTACCCTCCTCCGTGCTTCCTGAAGTCAATGTTCAGCTCTTTAGTTTTGCTGATGTTGAGGAGAGATTGTTATCTTTACATCACATGAGCAAGCAGTCTATCTCTTTCCTGCATTCTGTCTTGTTACTGTTTGATATCTGGGCTACAATGAAGGTGTCGCTAGTGAACTTGTGGATGGAGTTCGGAGAAAATGTGGCCACACAGTCATGAGAGTACAGGGAGTACAGTAAGGGGCTGAGCGTACAGCCATGCAGTGTTGAGGATTGTCGGGGAGGAGGTGCTGTTGCCCATCCTCACCTATCGCGGTCTGTGGGTCAGGAAGCTAAGGATCCAGTTGCAGAGGGCAGAGAGGAGACCTAAGTCTTGGAGTTTGGAGATTTGTTTGGTTGGGATTATAATGTTGAAGGCAGAGTTGTAGTCAATATATAGAAGTGTGACATGGGTATCCACATTATCCAGATACTCCAAGGATGATTTTAGGGCTAAGAGAATGGCATCTGCCATAGACCTGTTGCACTGGTAGGCAAATTGCAAGGGATCAAAGCAGGCCGGGAGCTTAGATTTGATATGACTTCTTGAAGCACTTCATAATTATGGAGGACAGAGCCACTGGGCTTTAGTCATTGAGGTGTGTTGCGAGTGTTCTCTTTGGTACCAGGATGATGGTGGTCTTCCTGAAGCAGGTGTGGACTTCAGATTGTGGTAAGGACAGGTTAAAGATGTCAGTGAATACTTCCACCAGCTGGTCCATGCAGGACCTGAGTGCACGGCCAGGGACTTCATCTGGGCCTGTCACTTTCAATGGGTTCACTCCCTAGAAGGCCGATCTGATGTCTGCAGCAGTGACTGAGGGAGCAGATACAGCCAGGGCTGTCAGGGCAGGCGATAACGTTTCACTGACCGTCCCTTCAAACTGAGTATAAAATGCATTGAGCTGATCAGGGAGGGATGTACTCTTGTCAGCTATTCTGTTCTGCTTCACTTTGTAGTCTGTTTTGTTTTGGAGGCCTTGCCACAGACGGCGGGTGTCTGTGTCATTAGTATGGGTCTTTATCATAGTCCGCTAGTGCTTCTTGGCATTACCAATGGTCTTACAGAGGTCATTTCAGGATTTCCTATAAAGGTTGCTTGATTTGAAACCACACACCTGGTCTTTAGTAGGCAATGGATTTCCCAGTTCATCCATTCTTCCAATTGGGGAAGCTACAGATTGACTTCTTTGGCAAGCAGTCCTACAGACACTTGCTGATGAAGTCCAAGATGATGGTGGCATTGTCATCTGGGTTGGCTGTGGAGTTCTTGAATATGGAGCAGTGCACCAATTCCAAGCAGTCACCCAGAAGCTCTTCCACTACCTCAGACCAGCATTGCACTGCTTTCTGTAATGGGTCCTCACATTTCATCTCCTGCTTGTAAGTTGGGAGGAGGAACCCAGGGTTGTGATCTGATTTTCCAAAGTGCGGATGGGGTATAGAGTGGTAGCCATCCAGAATTAACATGTGGAACACAAGGGTAATATGCTGCCATTGAACACACCACAGAGCACATCACAAAGAAAATGTTCACAGGACAGATCCCATGGACACCTCAGAAACTCCACTCAGATGTGAATGACATGGTGGATCATCAAATATCATTAAACTTTACAGAGAAGCAGTTTTTTTTTTCACTTTTATTGATCCAGCCTTGAAACTTACTCTCAAGAGCGTTTCTGTCATGGACTATCACAATGACTGCTCCTGTCATTGACCGATCATCCTTCTGTCCTGAGTTCATCTTCCCCTTGTCTCTGAATCTACACTCCAGTCCTTACTCACAGGGACAGCTCCAGCTTTTCACCTGCAGCTCGCTGCATCAAATGCCTGGTTTCTCCCTCAGTTCTAACCTTCTCCATTGTATAAAGCAATTATTGCTTATAGGATTTGCTTATAGGATAGGCTCATTGTGCTGAAATGTTAATGTTCTCAGGATTCTTCTGAGCAATACCACCTCCCCCACACATCTTCCCACCAACACAATCCAGAAACTCCCCCTCCCGCTTCATCAGCTCCTCGACACTTCCCCTGAGGCCTGACTTCACAGGGTTAGCCAAGTGCTCTTCACTTCTTCCCTGCTGGTCAGCTAAAATTCTATGCGCCAAAGACGGAGTCTGCCCCTTTTTCTGTCCAACTAAACTGTGACCCTGGAACTGCTTCTCAGTGATCCATCGAGTGTCCTTCGTGATCCATTGAAAACCTTGCAATGAGCCCCTCCACAATTGCATGATATGGAAATAGAGAGCAGAACCAAACCAACCTCTCCACCCTTAAAGTTAAGTGCAATGGTTCTTAACCAGAGGTTTTGAATAACAAATCCCATACTCTGCAAGGAGTCAATTCTTGAGACCGGGTTTCTAGCTTAAACAAGTCTGAGCAATTTATTCACAATACCGCAATGTTAGTGGAAAAATATTAAATAACAAAGTCACCTAATTGGTTGATGTGAGAGAGCTCTAACATTTTTGATAAGATACAAAGATTCAGTCTTGTGGCGTTCAATTCCTTCCGCAGTTTCAGTTGTCAAGAAAGTCAAACAGAATGTCTACTTAGTCTTGTTTGGGAAATATCAACAACATACAGCCTTTGTTTACAGCCCCATTCATGCAAAAGGCAGACAGACAAGTAACATGGTTATGCTACAAATAAAATAAAATATTTAGGTTTTTTAACTGGTCTGATTACTTAAGTGGTTTTTACGAAGCATTGTTCTACAGGCATAGACAATATTTTCTTGATTGATTTTCTGAAGATATCGATCAGAGTCACATTTACGGTTCACTCAGTTCGAGTCAGTATTACTTATCAGTTAGGTTTCTTTCTCTGAACTTCTATGAGATGATCCTGGGGGTTTAGACAGGGAGCTTTCAAACCTTCACGCTGTAGCATCAACAGCCAGATTCCCTCTTTTACAGAAAACACAGTCCAAAACCCAATTTACACTCTGCAGACTCCCTAAAATGAAACAAAGTTGATGTTCAAATATGGAGTCACCAGACTCCATGTTAATTTTGCTTTCTTCCACAAAGGCTGCCAGGCCTGGAGAGATTCACCAGCAATGTCTGCTTTTATTCCGAACGACTCCCTGAGACTGGCTTTCTCCTTCACCAGGTCACAGTTGCCATTCAACATCTGCCATCTGCTTGAGCATAACATATTTATCAGATTTGCTGAAACCAATGTCCAGGGACTGACCTCATGAATAACCAATGCCTGCTATCTGTTTAATTGTATTGCTCTTCCCCAGTAAGGAAGCATCTGCAGAACGTGTTGATCAGGAACAAAAAGACATGCAATTAACTTCCAGGCCTAGCCTCACAAATAAACTAAAGTTGTTTGATTAGTTTTCCTTTTAGTGCAAACTGTAGCTTAAAGTCCAAAAGTCAACTTTAGTTCACAATTTCCAGTTCACTGCTCCAAACCAAAATTGATGAAGGAATAAAAATAATGAAAATGCTGAAGGGCTGTAGCATTTTCAAGATGATATAAAAAGTCATTCTTCTGGCATTTTGTTCCTTTAATGGTTTCAGTCTTTGGGAAAGTCAAAGAGAATGGCAACTTAGTCTTCTTTGGGAAATATCAATAACTGTTCTAGGGAATGGTGTAGTATTTGCATAAGCAATAACTGCATCACAATCAGAATTTTTTTGCAAAGAGGCAAATGCCAAAAGGTATAAGTGTGACAGCAGTTAGATATGCAAACTATATTTTCATGAAGAAGTGTCCAATGTTTCCTGGTTGTGTACTCATAGGATCAATTTTCCTTTAATGTCAGATCATTCTCTCTGGCCTGGAGGATTGCTAGTGAAAATATGGAGGTCTCGAAGGGTGGGAGAGTTAGGCTTATCAATAATGCACACTGTTGAAATTCATCTGGTAGAACTCAAAATGGTGCTGAAGTAAATCCTGTACATTCATTCCCAACTATGTCCAGTACATTTTTTAACTGTTTTTTTCTCTCTTGGAAGTAGGCCATTCAAAGACGTGCATGTGTTATGACACTAGAGAACATTCTCAAAGAAGTGGAGAGCTTGGAGCCACAAAGTTGAAATGAAATGAAAGAAACACATTGCGGTGTCTCATTAGAATTCCATGAATCATAAGCTGGGTTATTGTCACTGCTTAGAAGGTTATCATTAGAAATCTACAAACACAGACCAAATATAATCACACACCTCTGGATTGTTTCAGAGGCCAACTTAAAATGGCCTAAAGAAAACCTTTCAGCCTGAGCAAAGTGGGAGCAGAATCAGAATTCTAGTCTCTCAAACAAGGTTTAGATTTATTTTGCTCATTTTTCAACACTCTTTCAATCAGTGCCCAGGGAAGTTTCAGCACCTTCTTAAACTCTTGCCTGAAATTCTTCTGGGTAGCTGCATAAATACATGTGTTTGTGCAGGAATTCAAATGTTTTATCATTGCTCCGGACTCAGTGGCGATATATGCAGGGGATGCACGGTCTCCTCGATAGTAAGTTGTGTTCGTTAGTTTTGTGGTTATAAAGGTCACATTTCCTGTCAGCCAAAACAATATAAAACTGCCTGATATCGTAAAGAGTAAAATGATGGATTTCCTTCGGTTCTCCATCTCTGAATCTCTCTCATTCTCATGTGTGTGACCCTGGAGAGCTCTAGTGCTCTTGTGGCCACGACAACACATCTCACTGTCAAAGAATTTAACAAAATGATTAAGGTGAATGGGAGCCAAACACGCCAAATGCTGTGAAACCAGATGAACACTGCACCAAAGGTTGAGGAGAAAAGCGTCAAACGTTCCCGACAGCCCCACCGCATTTGTTAATTATGTGTTCATGTTCATATGCAAACCAAACAGTAATGTTCTTTATAAATATCAGGATAGAGAATGTTGTTAATACCATAGATGCTGTTCCCTTAGTGCAATATTTTGCTTCACCCTCTGGTGGCAGATAATTATAAAACGGTCAAATGTGAAAGAGACAGTGAACCAAACCGTCAAATCAAGGCTGACAACAGTCATAAACAAAATGAAAGTGCACACAGGAGTGTGAGATAGGAATGAATGTGGAAAATGATAACTCAAAGTATAATATACCATTGTGTTGTTGGTCAAGACCAGTAGATTTGCTGTTGCCATGGCCACCATGTAGAAAGAAATACATTTGGAAAGACCACACTTTCCCTGGGAGAGAATTACAATTGTTATTATGTTTACTGTAAGAAAGAAAAAAAGAGAGATTATAAGTATCACTAGCTACAACATATTGTTGGAAATAAACAAAAAGAAATACTTAAAGAATCAATTCAAAATGTTTAATAAGTATGCATTCCACTGAATATCAAAACTCAGCAAGTATCCCCTCAGCAACTCATCTACGACTTACCCAGGATTTTAACAATAGTTGTTTTATTTATTCATTAGATGTGTGTATTTCTAACTATGTCAGCAAGCACTCCCCATTTCAAACTGACCAAAGAGCATTTCAAACTTTACTATTTTGCTGTGGTGGTGGAGTAATATAGACTAGATTCAATCATGATAAAACATTCCTTTTCTCAGAAAGATTAGTGAAATAGTTGAGATTTTTATACAGGACAACAATGACATTGGTTATATGGTTAGTATTAGGTTAGCTTTTATAAAAATTCCAGATAATGTTTGAATTCAAATTTCCCCATCTGCCATGGTAGAGTCATGTCCCCACAAAGTTGCATGAGGTTTTGGATATGTTGACTAATAATATTGCCATTATCTCATCAACTCCACGAAGCATAGCATGAGGTAATGTTAATGTTACAATGAATTAAAGCACAATGGAGGATTGGGAATCTTTTAGAATGTGGCAGAAGCCACCCAAGTCATAAAAATGGAAATAACTAACTATGAGAGGAAATTGACCACAAGAAAATAACAGATGGTCATGACCTTCAAAGAGATGTCAAAAAAAGAGCAAGTAGCTCAAATGTATGTGTCTTAATAAAAATCACAATACAAATTATTATGGACATGAGCAAATGGTAGAGTTACTGAACAAACATTTTTTTGCCTGTTTATATAGAACATGTTTTATACCCAAAATAATGAATCACCTCAGGCCTATTGACAGTAAGGAAATGGCACAAGGTAATATCAGGTGGAAAACCGTGAGAAAGTAAAATTCAGACTAAATAAGTCAATGGGAACACTTTAACATGGATAGAGGAATGAGTCTGAACAGAAAGGGATACGAATAGTGCATTTTTACATTGACAGACCATGACAAGTTGAGCTGTACAAATATCTGTGCCTTAGCCTCAGTGATTTACAGACTGCAGTAAAAAGAGTCAGAGAGTATTGTACCTAAGTCTGTTGACAATATAAAACTGTGTGGGAATGGAGGTACAAGGAGAATTCAGAAAAGCTGCATAGACACCAAGACAAATTAATTGAGGAGACAATGACATGGCTTGTGAAGTATTAAGATTAGATTAGATTACTTACAGATTAGATTAGATTACTTACAGTGTGGAAACAGGCCCTTCGGCCCAACAAGTCCACACCGACCCGCCGAAGCGCAACCCACCCATACCCCTACCTTTACCCCTTTAACCTAACACTACGGGCAGTTTAGCATGGCCAATTCACCTGACCCGCACATCTTTGGACTGTGGGAGGAAACCGGAGCACCCGGAGGAAACCCACGCAGACACGGGGAGAATGTACAAACTCCACACAGTCAGTCGCCTGAGTCGGGAATTGAACCCGGGTCTACAGGCGCTGTGAGGCAGCAGTGCTAACCACTGGGCCACCGTGCCGCCCATTAAGCATGGAAGTTTAAGCCTATTGACTTGAGACATAACAATGGAAATTCTGAGTATTGTTAAATTTGGCATGAAATTTGTAGTGGTTTAGAGAGACCTGTATGCACTTGTACAAGAAACAAAGAGAGTTGGAAAAGTGAAGTACTGTGGATCATGGAAAGCCAGACTAAATTTGGTTTACATCCCACCGAAGGTTAGAAGAATGAGAGGCTATCTCTTGAAACATTCAAGATTATGGAGGGCTTGATAGATAAATATTAATTTAAACATATGTTGAGATACAGGCTGAGAGCATTTTACTCAATTCCAAACAAATATCAACATTGTAATGTGAGATGAAATTACTCTTGAAGCCATCATATGGGAAATCTACTTGTGCATTTCTATTATCATGTAATGTTGGCAATAAATGAAAAAATGGTCCAAAAATCCTAGGATGAAGTGAATGAAACACAGAACATGGAACATAGAACATAACAGCACAGTACAGGCCCTTTGGCCCTCGATTTTGTGCCGACCTGTGAAACCAGTCTGAAGCCCATCTAACCTACACTATTCCATTATCATTCACATATTTATCCAGTGACCGTTGAAATTATCTTAAAGTTGGTGAGTCTACTATTGTGGATGACAGGGTATTCCTTGCCCTTACTACTCTCTGAAATCTGTTCCATATCTCTCACCACTCAATTTAAACCTATGCCCCCTCGTGCTAGCCATCACCATCCTAGGAAAAAGGCTCTCACTGTTTGCCCTATCTAACCCTCTGATCATCTTATATGTCTCTAATAAGTCATCTCTTAACCTTCTCTCTCTAATGAAAATAGCTTCAAGTCCCTCAACCTTTCCTCATAAGACCTTCCCTCTATACCAGGCAACATCCTGGTAAATCTTCTCTGCACCCTTCCAATGCTTCCACATCCTTCCTACAATGCTGCGACCAGAACTGTATGCAATACTCCAAGTGTGGCGACACCAGGGTTTTTGTACACCTGCAACATGACCTCATGGCTCTGAAACTCAATCTCTCTACCAATAAAAGGTAATGTACTGTATGCCTTCTTTACAACCCTATCAACCTGAGTGGCAACATTCAGGGATATACACAGATAGACACTGAGATCTCTGCTCATCCACACTACCAAGAATCTTACCATTAGCCCACAATGCTGTTCCTGTTACTCCTCCCAAAGTGAACCATCACACACTTTTCCACATTGAACTCCATTTGCCACCTCTCAGCCCAGCTCGGCAACTTATCTATGTCCCTCTGTAACCTGCAACATCCTTCCACACCATCCACAACTCCATCAACTTTAGTGTCGCTGTGGTTCTGTTCGCGGAGCTGGAAGTTTTTGTTGCAAACGTTTCGTCCCCTGTCTAGGTGACATCCTCAGTGCTTGGGAGCCTCCTGTGAAGCGCTTCTGTGTGTTTCCTCCGGCATTTATAGTGGCCTGTCCCTGCCGCTTCCAGTTGTCAGTTTCAGCTGTCCGCTGTAGTGGCCGGTATATTGGGTCCAGGTCGATGTGTTTGTTGATGGAGTTTGTGGATGAGTGCCATGCTTCTAGGAATTCCCTGGCTGTTCTTTGTTTGGCTTGCCCTATAATGGTAGTGTTGTCCCAGTCAAATTCATGTTGCTTGTCGTCTGGGTGTGGGGCTACTAGGGATAGCTGGTCGTGTCGTTTCGTGGCTAGTTGATGTTCGTGGATACGGATCGTTAGCTGTCTTCCTGTTTGTCCTATATAGTGTTTTGTGCAGTCCTTGCATGGGATTTTGTACACTACATTAGTTTTGCTCATGCTGGGTATCGGATCCTTCGTTCTGGTGAGTTGTTGTCTGAGTGTGGCTGTTGGTTTGTGTGCTGTTATAAGTTCTAGTGGTCGCAGTAGTCTGGCTGTCATTTCAGAGATGTTCTTGATGTATGAGGGTACAGAGAACACCAAACGGAGAATTCACCACTAAGGTACACAGGAAAGCTACACACACAGACCAAGTCCTGAACTATGAAAGCAACCACCCCAATACACACAAACGAAGTTGCATCAAGACACTATTCAAAAGGGCCACAACACTGCAGCACACCAGACCTGCAAAAAGAGGAAGAGGAACACCTGTACAAGGTATTCGCCAAAAATGGATATCCTCGCAATTTCATCCACAGATGCCTAAGGGAAAGACAACGGAACGAGGACTAGCCACACTACCATACATCAAGAACATCTCTGAAATGACAGCCAGACTACTGCGACCACTAGAACTTATAACAGCACACAAACCAACAGCCACACACGCAGACGACAAGCAACATGAATTTGACTGGGACAACACTACCATTATAGGGCAAGCCAAACAAAGAACAGCCAGTGAATTCCTAGAAGCATGGCACTCATCCACAAACTCCATCAACAAACACATCGACCTGGCCCCAATATACCGGCCACTACAGCGGACAGCTGAAACTGACAACCGGAAGCGGCAGGGACAGGCCACTATAAATGCCGGAGGAAACACACAGAAGCGCTTCACAGGAGGCTCCCAAGCACTGAGGATGTCACCTAGACAGGGGACGAAACATTTGTAACAAAAACTTCCAGCTCCGCGAACAGAACCACAGCAACGAGCACCCGAGCTACAAATCTTCTCACAACCTTTGAACTTTAGTGTCATCTGCAAATTTACTAACCCATCCTTCTCTGACCTCATCCAGTTCATTTATAAAAATGACAAACAACAGTGGCCCAAAACCAAATCTTATGGTACCCAACTAGTAACTGAACTCCAGAATAAACATTTCCCATCACGCACCACCCTCTGTCTTCTTCCAGCTAACCAATTTCTGATCCAAACTGTTAAATCACGCTCAATCCCATGCTTCCATATTTTCTGCAATAGTCTACCATGGGGAAACTTATCAAATGCTTTACTGAAATCCACATACACCGCATCAACCACTTTACTCTCATCCGCCTGTCTGGTCAACTTCTCAAAGAATTCAATAAGGTTTGTGAGGCATGACTCACCCTTCACAAAATCACGTTGACCATCCCTAATCAAATTATTCCTTTCTAGGTGATAATTAATCCTAACTCCTATTATCCTTTCCAACACTTTACCCATAACCAAAGTAAGGCTCACTGGTCAACAATTGCCAGGGTTGTCTCTACTCCCCTTCTTGAACAAGGAGACAGCATTTGCAATCCTCCAGTCTTCTGTCAGATCAAAGCCAAAGGCTCTGCAATCTCCTCCCTAGCTTCCCAGAGAATCCTAGGATAAATCCCACCTGGCCAGGGGACTTATCTATTTTCACACTTTCCTGAATTACCAACACCTCTTCATTATGAACCTTAATTCCATCTAATCTGATAAACTAAAATCCTTTCACACAAACTTGCAAATTACAACATCCATAAGATTATCAAATCTTTAATAATGTTGAAAACAAGAGCAAGCAGTTCATGAGTTGGTTCCAACAGCTGTCACTGTTGTGACACGGTCCCACAGAAAATGTATCACATTATTGAACAAGCAGGTAGGGCAGAGAAAATATTTATACTGATTCATAACAAGCAGATTACAATAACTCACCAGGGACACCAATCGCTGACAGAATTGGGTAGAAACTCTCTTTTACAAGCAGAATAATTTGCTCCATTCTGGATAGTGCCCAAATTGTAAGTGTGTGACTAGTGCATGACTGATACATGGGCAAGGAATTCTCTTTTAATTCACATGTCAATCCTCCAGTGAGTCAGAAGATTACATCATTAGTGACATTAGCTACAACCATTTAACAAATAAACTCAAATCCTTTTTCTCTTTGCCTAACATTTTAACAGAAGAAAAATGTTGGAAAATGCTATTCAGTAATTCTACCAAACTCCTATAATGAAACAACTTTTCACAAGCACAGATTGGAATCTGTCAGTACTGTGGTGGTACTGTCTCTATCCATACAGGATTGCTGGAGACTGATTCCCAAAAGCTGTCACCCTGACTCTGCTCTTGATTCATCTGTAATGTCCCATTCCTCCACTACCAAAAGTGAGCATATTCTACCAGGATTAGTGGGATCATGTATTTACACTAGAGCTCAATATGTTACGGTAATACTAGTTCTACTTTATTTTGACAGTAACATTAATCGTGTTAGTTCATTGCAAGTTGTACCTCACTTTGGCAAGACTGTACTATTCTGGGATTTGTGGCAACCTCCCTTGACACTAGTGCAAACTGTGTTACTCTTGTCACATCTGACATTGACAGGTGCTGAACATGTTACTTCAAATATTAATGATGCCCAACAGCAAATTGAGAGTTAACTATGTTACTCCAGTACTAAAGGTACATTTATACTAGAATTGCTTGTGTTATTATTTTACTCACACATTCTGGATTCAAGCAAAGAACAAGCAAAACCAAACATGGTATTGTGTAACAAATTAGCATTAATTAATGACTTCATAGGAGGAAAAACATGAAGCAGCAGAGACCATAACATTTTTGAATTTTACATTAGTTTGAGAGAGAAAATGTTCGGTCCAAGACTTCCATGTTAGAGTTAAATGATGATTAAAGAAGTGTGGAGGTGCACGAACCGTGAGAACAACCACAACAAGTGATGTCATTCATCTATTCTTTCATGTCCCCGCCTGAAAAATATAAACTCATCTATTGTCTCTAGTTATTCGGTGTGTCACTGAATTAAGATTAATTTTTAAGTTTAACAACCTTTTAAATCATGAGAACTGGAATGTCATTGGTGGTGACGATGTTGTTCTATGAAGGAGAAGGATTCTTTAATTTTAGAAAGTAAGGTTTGTCTATAATCAATATTCCTGCGAAATGTAACTGTAATTTGTTACATGTGAAGCAATTGGCATGTTATGCCTGAGCTGCCCACCAACATGAAGGTACCAGGAAGAGATCACCAAGTTATATCACAATCTGTTTAGGGACCAGTAACAAAAACAGAAATTGCTGGAGAGACTCAGCCGGTGTAGCAGCATGTATCAGATGAAAGCTGAGTTAACATTTCAAGTCCAGTGACACTTAATCAGAATCACTGTTTAGTAACAAGGAAAAAGTGGCATTTGTGCTGAAGCTGAAGTGGAGGATGAGCTGAAGGGGAGAGATGAGCGGATATGTGGAGATAGAGCTCAGAGAGAAAGAAATATGAACAGGGCAAGTAAATAAGGAGATAATGGATAGCAGACCAGAGCAAAAAGCAAAATAATTGATTATAAGACCTAAGAGTGAGAAAATGGGTGAGCTTTGCTAAATGCATACAATGTGGTAAAGGGAGCAATAGTACCAGAGAATGGGTGAAGTGTTGAAAGCAGGCCCATGTCATAACGGGACTGGATTTGGAGTGGGAACAGAAACATGAAAGACACAACAGTCATTGAGCTCGACATTAACTCCAAGGGGCTGCTGAGTCTCAAGCAAACAATGAAAGATTGCTCTTTGCGCTTGTGCTGAGCTTTGCTGGAATACTACAGCAAACGTGAGACAGAGCTACTGGCCAGGGAACACCGGGGTGGGGGGGGGGGGGATTGTGTTGAACTGGCAGGCAACTAGAGGCTCAGTGTCAATATCCAGCATCCTCCAATCCTTGTTGCATATTATAGACCAGTCATCTTTATTTCAAAAGTAGACTTGATTAGAGAATAAAGCTATAAGATTCCATGGTTTTGAACAAATATAACACTTAACTTTATAAAGTGAACACCAATTCCACAGAGTTCATGCAAAACTCATTTCCATCATCTAGAATTAACATGTGGCAGACATGGGTAATATGCTGTGGTTGAACACACCACACTGCACATCACACAGAAACTGTAACAGGGTAAATCCTACGGATGTCTCAGCATCTCCGCTCAGATATGAATGACATGGTGGGTCATCGAATATCATTAAACTTCACAAGGAATAACAGTGGGTTTTTTTTATCTTTTGCCAATCCAGCCTTGAAACATGCTCTCAAGAGCTGCTCTCTCATTGATTGACACAACAGTGGCTCCTCATATTAATGAATCATTTTTCTGTTCTGGGTTTGTGTTCCCCTTGTCTCTGAATCTACACTCCGGTCCCTACAGGGATAACTCCAGTTCTTTCACCTGCAGCTCGCTGCATCAAATACTTGGTTTCTCATGGAGTTCCAAATTTCTCTGTTGTATGAATCAATTACTGCTGACGGGATTTTTCAAAACCCTCTCTCTCAGTGTGCTTAAATGTTCATGTTTAGATTAGATTAGATTCCCTACAGTGTGGAAACAGGCCGTTTGGCCCAACAAGTCCACACTGACCCTCCGAAGAGTAACCCACCCAGACTCATTTCCCTCTGACTAATCTTCCTAACACTATGGGCAATTTAGCATGGCCAATTCACCTCACCTGCACATCTTTGGACTGTGGGAAGAAACCAAAGCACCCAGAGCAAACCCACGCAGACACGAGGAGAATGTGTAAACTCCATACAGGCAGTTGTCCAATTCAGGAATCGAACCCAGGTCCCTGGCGCTGTGAAGCAGCAGTGCTAACCACTGAGCCACTGTGCCACCCCTTGTTATATTTTTGTCAAACCCAACAGTTTTGGTACCTCATCTGATGCAATGCATCAATTCGTTTGGTGTTTCTTCCGGTTACAAATCTACTTTATGAAATCAGAAGCCATGCCTATGGATGGTTTCCTGAAAATCCCTGGTCTCAAGGGTGTTGTGGGAAAATCACCAGTCCTGGAGTCAGAGTCGGGGTTCAGCAACAGAGTTTATTGTACAAGGAAATACCGGAGCTCCGGGGAGAGAAAAACTCTAACTGCATAGTGGTCAGCTGCGCGTCATCTCTCCACTCAGAACACATGTCAAGATACTTTTATATATTTTGTGATATAATAGGTCAGTCTTGAGTTTATTGTCTCTGTAACATGATTTGTTTATAATAAACATTACAGAATTGTTAATTGTTTCGGAGCAGTCATTGTCAGTCCCACTGCAGCCTTTGCTAATTTCAGTGTGGTCGTTGTCAGTTTCAGCACAGACATTGTCAGTTTCAACATTTGTGTGGAAATCCATTGCCGTGGTAATGGGCGCTAATCGCTCTTCTTGAGAAGGACAATTACTGCAACCCTGGCTAATATCGCTCTGTATTGAGTTCCGTATCAGACTGTTAGCATTTCTATCAAAGGTGTTGGCTGTACCCAGACACTTCAGCGGGCAGTATACGCTACTCATGTGCATTGTCTCCCCCACACGCCTAAAACTATTCAACTAAGTTTAGAGTGTATTGTGCTGGCATTCTGGATGCCTCAGGCACTGTCTGTGTTTGTTCTGCTGTCTCTCTCTCCATAAATGTGCTCCAGCAGCCATCTTGTGTGTCAAATGGCCAACTTATGGCTCAGCGGCCATCTGGTGTGTTCACGTGCCGAGTGTCACCCTGCCCTGTGCCATCTCCCACTTCAAGGGCAAACCTTGGTTTCCCTTTAAATGATCACGGGGTTGGGGAGGTCGTTTATTTCCTGAGGTCTATTCATTACTCCCATTTTTGATTGGCTATTAAAGCTAATTTTGTCCATTTATTTGACAGAATCAAACAAGACCTTCGAAGACCTTTGATCTTTACTAGGCTAACATTCAGGAGGCTGAACCACTGGTTCAGTTCTTTCATTTGGCATCGTAAGTGACCCCTTATTAAATTAACTAAATTGCACCTATCCCAAAAACTGGGAGGAGTGGACCTCCCGGGTATTAAAAACTATCAATTAAGCTTGTTGTTATCTTATGTGAGTGACTGGCTCCGTGGGGACCCTCTCTCACTATGGTTGGACATCTAAGTGTCTCAGACAAGGTGCCCCCTTACTCGCTTATTGTTCTTGGACAAAATGAGGACAGTTAAGGAATATTGCCATCAGCCAATAGTAATCAATACTGTTAAAGCATGGAGGGCAATGTGGCAGAGGGAAGGCAATATTACCAAAACATCATTTCTTACACCCGTAATTGGGAGGCTGGGTTTTCAACCGGGGATGATGGACTCAGGATTTAAACTTTGGGCAGGTCAGGGTGTGTCTTGCCTGGGTGACCAATTTGAAGGGGACATATTGACCAGTTAGCTTAGAAAATAACCATACTCCTAAATGCCTCTTATCGATCCAACACAGAGAAGACGGTGCTTAGTTCGAAGCCCATGCTTATTGTCAGTACTCTTTACCACCTGTTGGAAGAGGGCTCCTCAACGAGACTGAGTAACTTTGTAAGGTATGGGAGAGGGATCTGGGCATTGAGATCCCCTCTGAAACATGGGAGGATATCTGGGAAAATGCAAGAAGGATCTCAAATTGCAATAGGACCCATACCTTGCAATTGAAGATTCTCCACAGGGTGCACTTCGTACTGGATTGCTTCTCACAATTTAAAGTGGGAGAATTTTCAACAGGCCCCAATGAGTATGGGTACTCTCACTCACTGTGTCTGGACCTGCCACAGGCTCCAGACATACTGGAGGGCTGTGGTAGGTGAAATAGAGAGGGTCTTGGAGACAGAAGTGGAAATCGACCCGATATCTCATTTTCCTGGTCTAGCTAATGTATCTCCTTTACACCCACAAAATCAAAAGCATTTCAGTATCCTCACTTTTTGTGCAAGAAAAACCTTTCTGTAAGTCACATGGAGCACGTATATGCGTGTATATTTATTCACGTCTTTATATGTGAATGTAGTTATATGCTATTTTTTGCACTGTTTTAAAGATTCTTGTTCTGGATTTGTTGTAACATATTTTTTTGACAACATATTCAACAAAAATATATGTTAAAAATCCTGACGCTTTTGTAATTCAGTTCCTTTAACAGTTTCAGTCAATGAGAATGTCCTGGAGAATAGCCATTTAGTCTTGTTTGGGAATTATCAACAACAAAATGTCTAGGAAATGGCTAAGTGGGTCCCTCAAGGACATGGGATGTTCTGTGACACCAGAGGACATTCAAGAAGAAATGTGGAGCTTGGAAAAGGCAAAGTTTGAGAGAAATAAAAGCCACACTTTGAGCCATCTCATTAGAATTCCATGAATCATAAGCTGAGATATTGTTAGGAATAAGACAGTGAATCTGTAAATAGAGACCAAATTTAATCACAAACCTATGAATTGTTTCAGAAGCCAACTTAATGTAGACAAAAGAGGAAATTTTACACTCAGCAGAGTTAGCGAAATGGAATTCTAGTCTCTCAGACAAGGTCCACGTAGATTTTGTTTGCTTTACAACAATTGTTCAATCAGAGCCCAGGGAAATTTCAGAACGTTTTAAAACTCTTCTCTGAAATTCCTCCAGGTAGTTACATAAATACATGTGTTTGTGCAGAAATTCAAATGTTTTATCATCGCTCTGCATTCAGTGGCAATATACGCAGGGGATGTAAGGTCTCCTCGATAGAAAGTTGTGCTCATTAGTTTTGTCATAAGGAAGCTCACATTTGCTGTCATCCAAAACAATATAAAACTGCTTGATATCGTGAAGAGTAAAATGATGGATTCCCTTCGGTTCACCATCTCTGAATCTCTCTCATTCTCATGTGTGTGACCCCGGAGAGCTCTACGAGCTCTTGTGGCCACTAGAACATATCTCACTGTCAAAGAATTTAACAAAATGATTAAGATGAATGGAAGCCAAACACGCCAAATGCTGTGAAACCAGATGAAAGCTACACCAAAAGTTGAGGCAAAAAATGCCAAATGTCCCCGACAGCAACATTACATTTTGTTAATTATGTGTTCATGTTCATATGCAAACCAAATAGTGATGTTCTTTATAAAGATCAGGATAGAAAATGTTGCTAATATTATAGATGCTGTTCTCTTGGTGCAGTATTTTGCTTTTAACTGCTGATGGCAGATAATTATAAAACAGTCAAATGTGAAAGAGACAGTGAACCAAACAGACAAATCAAGGCTGACAATAGTCATGTACAAAATGAAAGTGCACACAGGAGTGTGAGAGAGGAATTAATGTGGAAAATGATAACTGAAAATGTAATACACCATTATATTGATGATCAAAACTAATAGATTTGCGGCTGCCATTGCCATCATGTAGAGAGAGATGCACTTCGAAAAACCACACTTTCCTTGGGACAGAATTATAATTGTTATTAGGTTCACTGTAAGAAAGCAAAAGTAGAGAGTATCAGTACTATGATCTAAAATATATTTTTGTAAATAAACAACAAGAATTCATTCCATTGAAAATCAAAAACTCAGTATGTAAGCTCCATCTGCAACTTACCCAGGATGTTAAGGACAGTGATTTTATTCATTCATCAGACGTGAGTATTTCTAACTAAGCCAACGAGTATTTCCCATTTCAAATTGACCAGAGAACATTTCAGAGTTCACCATTTTACTGTGGTGTGGTGTCAACATAGGCCAGATCCAATAATGATGGAAGATGTCCTTTTTGAGGGAAAGTGTGAAATAGATGGGAATTTTATTTTTTTAAAAATGACATTGGTTACATGGTCACTATTAGGTTCACTTTTTAAAATGATAGATATTTATTGAATTCAGATTTTCCCAGCGGCTATGGTGGCATAGAGAGCCATGACCCCGGAACATGAGCTTGAGATTTTGGATTTCAAATTGCATCATATTGTCAGTATACACATAAGTGTAGCATGAGGTTATGTTAATGTAACAATGAATTAAAGCACATTGGTGACTTGGGAAATTTTTGACATCCAGCTGAGCCCACCAGAAGTTGATAAGAATAGACAAAACAACAATATGAAAGTAAACAGACCATGAATATAACAGCAGATGCTCATGGCCTTCAAAGGGATATCAAAAGAAAAAGAGTAACTAAATTGTATGGTAATCCCTTTGCAAGATGGCACCATTCAAATTAATATAAATATGCCAAATGGCAGAGATATCGTACAAGCATTTTGTGTCTGTCTTTACAAGAAATTTTTCAAACCATAAATAAGGAAGAACCTAGTGCCTACTAAGAGTAAGGAAATTAAACAAATTAATATCATCTGGGCAACCTTAAGGAAGTAGAATTAGGGCTTGCTGAGTCAAGGGTAGTAACATGGATAGAGGATTAGGTATGCACAGTGTCACCACTGGTTCACCTGTTTTAAATTCAGGTTATTTATTGAATTCAAATTTCTCCACCTGGGGAAGGAAGGGTAAGAAAAAATGGTGCATTTTATGTTGGCAGATCACGACAAGTTGAGTGCTGCAAGAATCAGTGCCTTCACCTCAGGGATTTACAGACTACATTAAAAAGTATTCGGGAGTAAGGTATCTAAGTCTGTTGACAATACAAAGCAGAGTGGAAATGTAAGCCACAAGAAGAATTCAGAAAAACTGCAGAGAAACTAAGACAAGTCAATTGAATAGACATCAACATGGCAGTTGAAGTATTAAGAAGGGAAGTTTGAGATTATTCACTTTAGTCATAAGAATAGAATTTCTGAATATTTGTTTAAAAGACATGAAATTTTCAGAGAGACCGGTATGTATATGTACAAAAAAAACACACAAAGTCAGTCAAAGTGAAATATTTTTGATATTGGAAAGGTGGAGTGAATTTGGCCGATATCCCCCAAAGTTTAGAAGATTGGGCAGGTTGTTTGATGAAACATTCAAGATTCTGAAGGGAGTTATCCGTGATCGATACATACTGGAAGGTATTCCCATTGACTGGGCAATCTAGTATATATGAACACAGTCTCAGACACAGACACAATAATTTAGGAACCAGATGAAAAATTGCTTATCAAAGGATTGCCAATTTATGCAAATTTGTATTCCACAAGAGTTTAGGTATTTTATTACTGGCTGAACAAGATAGATCTTTCGTTCCTCAGGCAATCTAAGGATGTAGGGAATGGTGGGAAAGTGGAATTGAAATGCAAGATCAGTCATGCTCGCTTTGAATGTGTGAACAGGCTCAAATGGCAGTATGGTAAGGTCCTGCTCCTATCTCTTGAGTTCTTATTAATCTAATTTCAACAAACTTTGAGATACAGGTTATGAGCATTTTACCTGATTCCATGCAAACATCAACACAGCAGTGTGAGAAAAATCATTATTGTAGCCATCATGTGGAAAATCTACCCACACATTCATCTTACAGCCCTATGTTTGCACTAAATAACAGGATGGTACAACGATCCCAGCGTTCATTGAACAAAACTTGCGAAATATTTTAGGGAACACCTCTGGGACACCCGCACCAACCAACCCAACCGCCCCGTGGCTGAACACTTTAACTCCCCCTCCCACTCCGCCAAGAACATGCAGGTCCTTGGCCTCCTCCATTGCCAGACACTGGCCACACGACACCTGGAGGAAAAGCGCCTCATCTTCCGCCTAGGAACCCTCCAACCACACGGGATGAATGTAGATTTCTCCAGCTTCCTCATTTTCCCTCCCCCCACCTTATCTCAGTCCCAACCCCCGGATTCAGCACCGCCGTCTTGACCTGCAATCTTCTTCCCGACCTCTCCGCCCCCAACCCCTCTCCGGCCTATCACCCTCACCTCCTTCCACCTTTCGTATTCCCAGCGCCCCTACCCCAAATTCCCCTCCCCTACCTTTTATCTTAGCCTACTTGGCACCCCAGCTTCATTCCTGAAGAAGGGCTTAAGCCCGAAACGACGATTCTCCTGCTCCTCGGATGCTGCCTGGCCTGCTGCGCTTTTCCAGCATCACACTTTTCAACTAAAATCCTTGCACACAAACATGCCCATTATAACAACTATTAGATTATCAGATTAAAGAAACATGGAAAACGAGAGCAAGAAGTTCCTGAGTTAGTTCCAACAACTATTAAAGGTGTAACACAATCACACAGAAAATGTATCACATTATTGAACAAGGAGATAGAACAGGGAGAGATTACAACAACTCACCAGGGACACCAATAGCTGAGTGAATCAGATAGTAACTCTCTTTTACAAGCAGAATAATTGGAGGTTGCTCCATTCTGAAAGTGTGTGACTAGTGCATGGCTGATACATGGATAGGAAATTCTCTATTTATTCACACATCAATCATCCATTGAGACAGACAGTTTGCATCATCAGGGCCATTAGCCACAGTGATTGAACAAATAAGCTCAAATTCCTTTCTATTTGTCTAATGTTGTCACAGATTAAAAAAAATGAAAGTGGAATTTAACAATTTGACAGAGCACCTGCAAAGTAACAACTTTTCACAAAAACTGAATTGGAATCGGTCATTTTTGTGATGGCACCATTTCTGTCGATACTGAATTGCTGGAGACAGATCCCCAATAGCTGTCACCCTGACTCTGCTCTTGACTTATCTGTAATGTCCCAATCCTTCACTCCCACAATTGAGCATATTCTACCAGGATTAGTGGTATCATATACACTGGAAGCCACCATGTTATTGCAGTATTGCTTTGGCAGTAATATTAACTGCATTACTCCAGTACAAGTTGTAACTTGCAATGGCATGACTGTGTTACTCTGGTACTAATGACAACCTACATGGATGCTCAAGTTAACTGTGTTACTCCAGGACAAATGATACCTTACCTTTACACTTGAATTATTCATCAAACAGCACATTGGTTAGCACTCAGGCCAGTGTCTGTGTGGAGTTTGTACATTCTCCCTGTCTGCATGGGTTTCCTCCCACAGTCACAAAGGTGTGCAGGATAGGTAAATTGGCCATGCTGAATTACCCATAGTGTTGATGGATGTGTAGGTTAGGTGTGTACGCCATGGGTGATGCAGTGATGGGATAAGGCAATGTGACTGTGTGGGCTGCTCGTCGGAGGATTGGTGTTGAGTCGTGAGGCCAAATGGCCTGTTTACACTGGAGGGAATTCTATGATGTTACTGCGGGACTAATTTTACTTACACATTCTTACACAAAGAACAGGCTGAACTAGACATGGTATTGTCCATCAAATTAGAATTAATTAATGACTTCATAGGTTGGATGACCTGTAGCAGCATTGGCCATAAGCTGATTGAAATTTGCATTCGGTTGAGAGAGAATTGTGCAACCAAGAATAGCATTTTAAACTTGAATGAAGATAACATGAGATCAGACTCAGACCTTTAAGTATAGCAGGTGGAACATTATGTTCAGGTTGTACAGGACGTTGGTGAGGCCACTTTTGGAGTACTATCTCCATTTCCATTTGCAGTCATATACAAAGGATATGGTTAAACTGGAGAGGGTTCAGAAGAGATATGCAGGATGTTGCTGGGAATGCAATGTTAAAGTTATAAGGAAAGCATTGAAGTGTGTGAGTTTGAATGGTGACTTTGCAGAGGTTTGTAAAATCATGAGGGTAGAGATAAGGTGAATGGCAGCTGTCTTTTCCCTAAGGGCGGGGATTTCAAGATTAGGGGGCATGATTTTTATGTAGAGAAGAAAGATTCAAATATGATGAGAGGCTATTATTTTAGACAGAGGAAGTTTTGTCTGTCTAAAATAGATTCATGTGTGGAATGAACATCCAGAGGGCATGGCAGATGTGGGTACAGTTAAAACTTTTAAGAGACATTGAGATCAGTACATGAAATGTTTGGAGGGATGTGTGTCAAGCCCAGACAGGTGGAACATGTTCAGTTTGGGAACTTTGTTGGTTTGGACTGGTTGTATCTTAAAGGTCTGTTTCCATGTTGTGTGACTCTCTGATTCTATGACTCTATGATTCTTACTGGATTGGAAGTTATGACCAGCTCAGCACACTGTGGAACACAACCTTGGCTACTGTCTGAGCTTCCATTGCAATTCAAAATACACAAGTTCTGACTCCTGTCATCCTAGCTGTGGACAGCAGAATGCGAAAGTGTTTGTAGCTGAATGAACTGTGAAAGCAAACACAACAAGAGACACAATTCATCAATTCATCCTTTTCCCCTCTTTAGCATTGCAAGCAGTTCTGTTTTCTCCAATTAATTGGTATATCTATGAATTAAGTTGGCTTTTAAGTTTAACAATCTGTTCAGTCATGACAACTGCAATGTCATTGTTGACCATAATGTTGCTACGTAAAGGAGAAGGGATTCTTTAATTTTAATAAGTAACATTTGCCTGTAATCAATATTTATTCACATGTGTAGCTGTAATGTGTTACATGTGAAACAGTTCACATGTTATGCCTGAGATGCCCACCAACATGATGTTACCAAGGAAGAGATCACCAAGTTATATTACAATTGATTAGGGACCAGTAATAAAAACAGAAATTGCTGGAGAGACTCAGAAAGTCTGGCAGCATGCGTAGGAAGAAAGCCGAATTAACATTTCAAGTCCAGTGGCACTTCATCAGAACTGTTAGTAAGTTTGAAAAAGTAGCATTTATACTGAAGGTGATATGGGGGAGGAGGTGAAGGGGAGAGGTGAGTGGATATGTGGAGACAGAGCACAGACAGAGAGAGAAATACAAACATGGGAAGTCAAAAAAGGAGATCATGGATGGTAGGCCCGGGCAGAAGGCAAACTGAATAAGTGATAACAAGAGCTAACAGTTAGAAAAGTGGTTAGCTGCAGTGAAAGCACATGGTGCAATAATGGGCCTTGGAGAGTGTGGGATTGGTGACTGTGCTAACAGCAGCCCACTTCATAATAGGAAAAGAATGGTGGAAGGATGGAATCAAACCGTAAAGATAATGAACTCAACATTAAGTCTAAGAGGCTGTGGGTTGTCAAAGTGAATATTAAGAGATTGATCTCCAAGCAAGTGCTGAGCTTCAGTGGAATACTAAACTCAGCCTGAGATAGAAATGCTGGCCAGGGAACACGGTGGTTGTTCAAATGACAAGAAACTGGAAGCACCGGGTCAGTATCCAGCATCTTCAGTTCTGTGTTTCATTTTATGGAATCATAAACTTGTAAAGTGAACACTGCATTTACAGAGAGAATAAAGTCACAAGATTCTATGGTCTTGAACAAATTTAACCTTTTACTGTACAAAGTGAACATGAATGCAGTCTACAGTCCATGTACAACTTATTTCTAACATTCTGAATTGAAATGTGGTACACATGGATAATATCCTATGATTGAACACATCACAACGCACATCACACAGAAACTGCTTCCAGGACAAATCCATGGATATCACAGCAATCCACTCAGCTTGGGACAACAAGGTGGGTCATCAAATAACATTTAACTTCACAATGATTCGCACTGTTTTTTTTTTAAGAGCCTTTCTGTCGTCGACGGTCACAACCGACAGCCCCTTTCATTGACCGATCATCCTTCTGTCCTGGCTTCACGTTCCCCTTGTCTCTGAATCTACACTCCAGTCCTTACTCACAGGGACAGCTCCAGCTTTACACCTGCAGCTCACTGCATCAAATACCTGATTCCTGACCTTCTCGGTTGTTTGAAGCAATTACTACTTGTGGGACTTTTCAATGCCCCATCTCTCAGGGGGCTGAAAAGTTCTCAGGCTCAATCTGAAAATACCACCTTCTTCACACAGTTTCCCACCAACGCAATCCAGAAACTTCCCTTCCCACTTTAGGGCGGCATGGTGGTTCAGTGGTCAGTACTGCTGCCTCACAGCACCAGGGACTTGGGATCGATTCTAGCCTCAAGGGACTGTCTGTGTGGAGTTTGCACGTTCTCCCCGTGTCTGCATGGGTTTCCTCCAGGTGCACCGGTTTCCTCCCGCAGTCCAAGATGTGCATGTTTGGTGAATTGACCATGCTAAATTGCTCATAGTGTTCAAGGGTCTGTAGGATAAGTGCTTTAGTCAAGGGTAAATGTAGAGTACTCAGGTAGGAGTATGGGTGGGTTACTCCTCAGAGGGTTGCTGTGGACTTGTTGGGCAAACTGGCCTGTGTCCACACTGTAGGGATTCTATGATTTACTGTATCAGCTACCTGAGACTCCTCCTGTGCCCTGACTTCACAGAGTTAGCCAAGTTCTCTTGACTTCTTCCCTGCAGGACAGTTAAGATTCTTTTCTCCAAAGATGGAGTCCGCCCCTCTTTTTGTCCAACGGAACTGTGACCCGGAACTGCTTCTCATTGACCCCTGCTTTGCCCTTCATGACTCATTGATAAGCTTGCAATGAGCATCTTCATAGCTGCATTACATAGAGACAGAGAGCAGAACAAAAGTAGACTTTTCCCACCACATTCACGAACTGGAAACTTAAAATGTTGAAATAGCCTTCAAATTGCCTGCAAAGCTTCTGACCAAATATTTTCAATAACGAATCCCAGACTCTGCAAGTAATCAATTCTTGACACTGGGGCTTTAACTAAAGTCTGACCTAATCATTCACTATACTGTGGTGTCAGGAAAGCAACTGTAAATAACAAAGTCATCGAGCTCGTCTCTGTTAGAGGGCGCTAGCATTTTCAAGATAAAGCAAAAAGTCAAACTTCTGGAATCCAGTTCCTTTAACAGTTTCAGTCTTTGAGAATGTCAGCTTAGTCTTGTTTGGAAATTACCAACAACAAAATGCCGAGGAAAGGACTAAGTATTTGCCTCAGCAATAACTACAGTTTCTTCTCCTGAGGCAAATGCCAAACGTTATAAGTGTGACCTCAATCAGATGCGCAAATTACATCTTCATGCATGGCTGTGTCACAACTGGATTAGTTTCCTTTTCATGTCAGATCATTCTCTCTGGTCTGGAGGATTGTTAATGAAAAAATGTAGGGCTCAGAGGACCGGAACCAGTAAGGCTGAGAAATAAGCTCCAATTCATCTGGTATACTTTAAAATGGTGTTCCAGTATACACTGCACATTTATTCCCAACTATCTCCAGTATTCCTTTTGCTGCTTGTTCCCTCTGAAAAGCAGGTTCCTCAAAGACTTGGGATGTCCTGTTACTCAGAGAGCAATCAAGAAGAAACATGGAGCTTCGAAAAGACAAAGCTGAAGACAAATGAAAACCACACTTTGAGATATCTCATTAGAATTCCATGGATCAAACGCTCAGTTATTGTTACTATTAAGTCGGTAATCACTTAGAAATCAGTAAATAATCAGTTAATCATAAGCCTAAGAATTGTTTCAGAAGCCAACTTAAAATAGCCAAAAGAGGAAAGTTCAGCCTCAGCAAAGTAGGTGAAATGGAATTCTAGTCTCTCAAACAAGGTCCAGGTTGATGTTGTTCATTTTTCAATGATCTTTCAATCAGTGCCCAGGGAAATTTCAGAACCTTCTTAAACTCTTCCCTGAAATTCCTCTGGGTAGCTGCATAAATACACGTGTTTGTGCAGGAATTCAAATGTTTTATCATCACTTGGCACTCAGTGGCGATATACACAGGGGATGTACGGTCTCCTTGATAGTAAGTTGTGTTTGTTAGTTTTATCATTACAAAGCTCACATTGCTGTCAGCCACAACAATATAAAACTGCCCGATATTGTGAAGAGTGAAATGATGGTTTTCCTTCAGTTCTCCATCTCTGAATCTCTCTCATTCTCATGTGTGTGACCCCGGAGAGCTCCACGGGCTCTTGACCACGAAAACGCATCTCACTGTCAAAGAATTCAACAAAATGATGAAGGTAAATGGGAGCCAAACACATCAAATGTTGTGAAACCTGATGAAAGCTGCACCAATAATTGAGGAAGGAAAGGCAAAATTTCCCGGACAGCCCCATCGCATTTTGTTAAATCCATGCTCATGATCATATGCAAACTAAATAGTAATATTCTTTATAAAGATCAGGATAGAGAATGTTTTATAATGACAGATGCTGTTCTCTCGGTGCAGTATTTTGCTTTCAACCTCTGGTGGCAGATAATTATAAAACGGTCAAATGTGAAAGAGACAGTAAACCAAACGGTCAAATCAAGGCTGACAACAGTCATAAACAAAATGGAAGTGCACACAGGAGTGTGAGACAGGAATGAATGTGGAAAATGATAACTCAGAATATAATAGATTGATGGTCCACACCAATAGATTTGCTGTTGCCATGGCTACCATAAAGAGAGAGATACACTTGGAAAGAGACACACTTTGTTACCAGTGAAGCAATTTACGTGTTGTACCAGAGCTCACCACCAACATAATGTTACCCAGCAAGAGGTCACCATTTTGTATTACAACATGATGAGGAATCAATCATAAAAGCAGGAAGTGCTGGACAGACTCGGCATGTCTGGCAGCCTGTGGAGGAAGTAAGCCAACGTAACATCTCAAATCCAGTGACACTTCATCAGAACTGTTAGTAACAGGGAAAAAGTATCATTTATGCTGAAGCTGAACTGGGAGAAGAGGTGCAGGGGAGAGGTGAGCAGATATGTGAAGACAGAGTTCAGAGAGAGAAAAACACAAATTGGATCAGCAAACAAAAAGATAATGGATCGCAGGCCACGGCAGAAGACAAACAGAATAAGTGATAAGAAGAGCTAAGAGTAAGAAAATGGGTGAGCTGTGCTGAATGCACACTGTCTGATCATCGACTGGGATTGCATGGGGATGAGTCACCATGCTATTTTCTAAATGGGGAGAAAGTTCAGAAATCTGGAATGCAAAGGTACTTGGGAGTCTTAGTCCAAGGTTCTCTTAAGGTTAACTTGCAGGTTGAGTCGGTCGTTAGGAAGGCAAATACAATGTTTCGAAAGGAAAAGAACAGGGATGTACTTCTGAGATTTTATAAGGCTCTGCTCAGACCACTTTTAAATTACTGTGAACAACTTTAGGCCCCATATCTGAGGAAGATATACTGGCCGTGGAGTGGGTCCAGGGAATGTTCATGAGAATGATCCCAGAAAAGAAAGGCTGAACATATCACTCGTGTTTCAGGAATCTGGATCGATACTCAATAGAGTTTAGAAGGATGAGGGGGAATCTCATTAAAACTTACAGAATGCTGAACAGTGTGTCCACTTTGGGTATTGGGAAGATGTTTCCGTTAGCAGGAGAAACTAGAACACAAGGGCACAGCCTCAGAATAATGGGAATACCCTTCAGAACCGAGATGAGGATAAACTTCTTTAGCCAGAGAGTTATGAGTCGATGGAATTCATTGCTGCAGATGGCTGTGGAGACCAGTTCGTTCAGTGTATTTAAGACAGAGATATATAGGTTCTTGATTGTCAAGGAGATCCAAGATTTTGGGGCAAAGTGGGGTGAATGGGGTGAGAAGGTGATCAGCAATGATGAATGGCAGAGCAAACTCAATAGGTTGAATGCCCTAATTTCTATGTCTTTTCATCTGATGCTCTAAGTGTTGGCAGAAGGGAATGGTTTAGTTTGGGAAACTTGGTCAGCATAGACTGGTTTAACCAAAGAGACTCTTTCTGTGTTGTGTGACTCTATGATTCTATGACTATAATTCTTGACAGATTGGAAGTTATGGCCAGCTCAGTACATTTGGGGTTTGAAGACTGGCTGATGTCTGAGCTCCCATTGCAATACAAACCACACAAGTTCTGTCTCCTCTCATTCTGCTTCTGGATACCAGAATGCAAAGGTGTTTGTAGGTGCATGAACCGTGAAAGCAAACATAACGAGTGATGTCATTCATCTCTTCTTTCTTTTCCCCTCTTTAGCTACACAAGCTGTTCTATACTCTCCAGTAAATTGGCATTTTTCTGCATGTTGTTCTGTTAAAATGAAAGGATTCTTTAATTTTAGAAATTGAGGTTTGTCTAAAATCAATATTTATACATGCATGCTGACGTACTTTGTTACATTCGAAGTAATTCATAGGTTGTGGCAGCGCTGACCACCAACATGATGCTACCCAGGAAGAGATCACCAAGTTATATTACAATCTGATTAGGGACCAGTAACAACCTTAAGAAATTGCTGGAGAGTCACTGCAGGTCTGGCAGCATGTGGAGGTAGGAGACTAGTGACACTTCATCAAAACCGTTAGTAACTCAGGAACAGTGGCATTTGTGCTGAAGCTGAAGTGGGGGAGGAGGTGGAGGGGAGAGGGGAGCGGATATGTGGAGACAGAGCTCAGACAGAGAGAGAAATATGAATGGGGTAAGTAAGCAAGGAGATAATGGATGGCAGGCCAGGGCAGAAGACAACTGGAAGAAGTAATAACTAAACCGAAGAGTGAGAAAATGGGTTTGCAGTGCTGAATGTATTCGATGTAATAATGGGCCTCGGAGTGTGTGGGAATGGGGGACTGTGCTAACAGCAGCCCATGTCATAATAGGGCAAGCCGTGGGTTGGGAAAATGAATCATGGATGGATGGAATCAGACACTAAAGTTGAAGAACTCGATATGACGTCTTTAGAGGCTGCTGGGTATCAAAGCTAAAAATGACAGATTGTCCTTCAAACTTATGCCGGACCTCACTGGAATATAACAGCAAGCCTGAGATCAGAATGTTGGCCAGGGAACACGGTGGTGTGCTGAAGGAGCAGGCAACTGGAAGCTCAGGGTCACGATCCAGCATCCCCAGTTCTTTGTTTCATTTTAGCGACAAGTAACTTTTATTTGTAAATTAAGCAGTGGACTTGCTGACAGAATAAAGTCACAAGATTCTGTGGTTTTGAACAAATGTAGCAGTGTACTATACAAGGTGAACACGAATGCAATCTACAATCCATGGACAACTTATTTCTGACATCCTGAACTGAAATCTGGTGCACATGGATAATTTACTGTGATTGATCACACCATAGCACACATCACGTAGAAAATGCTTCGAGGACCAATCCCATGGATATCACAGAATTTCCACTTAGATGTGAATGGCATGGTGGTTTATTGAATATCATTAAACTTCATAATGATTCACAACAGTTTTCTTCACTTCTGGCTATCCAGCTTTGAATCTTCCTCTCAAGGGCCTTTCTGCCATCGATGGGAACAACGACTGCTCCTGTCATTGACTGATCACCCTTTTGTCCTAGGTTCACGTTCCCCTTGTCTCTGAAACTACACTCCAGTCCTTACTCTCAGGGACAGCTCCAGCTTTTCACCTGCAGCTCACTGCATCAAATGCCTGGTTTCTCCCTCAGTTCTAACCTTCTCCATTTATGAAGCAATTACAGCTTAGTGGATTTTTCGACACCCCACTCTCACTGTGCTGAAATGTTAATGTTCTCAGGCTTCTTCTGAGCAATACCCCCCTCCCCCAAGCAGCTTCGCACCAACACAACCCAGAAACTCCTCCTCCCACTTTATCAGCTCCTTGAGATTACTCCTGAGGCCTGACCTCACAGGGATAGCCAAGTGCTCTTGACTTCTTCCCTGCAGGTCAGCTAAAATTCCATGTTCCAAAGGCACAGTCTGCCCCTCTTTCTGTCCAGCTAAACTGTGACCTGGAACTGTTTCTCAGTGACCCCTGGAGTGTCCTTAGTGACCCATTGAAAACCTTGCAATGAGCCCATCCACAATTGCATGACATGGAGATAGAGAGCCGAACCAAACCAACCTCTCCACCTCTGCAATCACAACACAGTGACATTAAAATCTTGAAAGACCCTTACCATTAAGTGCAATGGTTCCTAACCAGACTTTTTAAATAACCAATCCCAGACTCTGCAAGTAATCAATTCTTGACAACGGGTTTCTAGCTTAAACAACTCTGAGCAATTCATTCACAATGCCAAAGTGTTAGCAGAACAAAATTAAATAACAAAGTCATCTAATTGGTTGATGTGAGAGAGCTCTAAAATCTTTAAGAAGACACAAAGAGTCAATCTTGTGGCGTTCAGTTCCTTCCGCAGTTTTCCTTGTTGAGAAAGTCAAACAGAATGTCAACTTAGTCTTGTTTGGGAAATATCAACAATAGCTCTCGCCAATGGGATAAATATTTAAACAATACAGCCTTTGTTTTCATCCCCATTCATGCAAAAGGCAGACAGACAAATAAACATAGTTATGGTAAAAATAAAATAAAATATTTACGTTATAAAACTGGCTTGATTACTTAAGTGGTTTTTACGATGCATTGTTCTACAGGCATAAACAATACTTTCTTGATTGATTTTCTGAAGATATCGATCAGAGTCACATTTACGGTTCACTCAGTTCGAGGCAGTATTACTTATGAGTTAGTTTTCTTTCTCTGAACCTCCAAAAGATGCTCCTGTCAGGGTTTTGTCAGGGAGCTTTCAAATCTTCATGCTGTAGCATCAACAGCCAGATTCATTCTATTACAGAAAACACAGTCCAAACCCAATTTACACTCTGCGGACTCCCTAAAATGAAACAAAGGTGATGTTCTGGTACAGAGTCACCAGACTTGAAAAGTTGATGTGGCTTTCTTCCCACAAAGGCTGCCAGGCCTGGAGAGATTCACCAGCAATTTCTGATTTGTTTCTAACCATTCCCTGAGACTGACTGCCTCCTTCACCAGGTCCCAGTTGCCATTCAACATCTGCCATCTGCTGAGGATAACATATTTACCAGACTTGCTGAAACCAATGAACTGACCTCATGAATAACCAATGCCTGCTATCTTTTAAGTGTAACGCTCTTCCCCAGTAAGGAAGCATCTGCAGAAACTTTTGATCAGGAGCAAAATAAAATGCAATTAACTTCCAGGTCTAGCCTCACAAATAAACTAGTTGTTTGATCAGTTTTCCTTTTAATGCAAACTGTAGCTCAAAATCCAAAAGTCAACTTTAGTTCACAGTTTGCAGTTCACTGCTCCAAACCAAAATTGATGAAGGAATAAAAATAATGACAAAGCTGAAGGGCTGTAGTATTATCAAGATGATAGAGAATGTCATTCTTCTGGCATTTTGTTACTTGGGAAAGACAAAGAGAATGGCAACATAGTCTTCTTTGGGAAATAGACATAAATATTCTCGGGAATGCCGTAGTATTTGCATAAGCAATAACTGCATCCTAAGCAGAGTTTCTTGATCAGAGGCAAATGCCAAAAAGCATAAGTGTGACAGCAGTGAGACATGCAAACTATAATTTTATGAAGAAGGGTCCAATGTTTTCTGGTTGTGTCCAAATAGGATCAATTTTCCTTTAACGTCAGATCATTCTCTCTGGTCTGGAGAATTGCAAGTGAAAATATAGAGGTCTCAGAGGGTGGGAGCTGTAAGGCTTAGAAATAATTCAAACCGTTCCAATTCATCGGGTATAACTCAAAATGGTGCTGAAGTAAACCCAGTACATTCATTCCCAACTATGTCCAGTGCATTTTTTAACTGCTTTTTCCACCTGGGAAGTAGGTCACTCGAAGACTTGGATGTTTTACAATGCCAGAGAACATTCACAAAGGAATGTAGAGCTTGGAGCCACAAAGTTGAAGTGAAATGAAAGAAACACATTGAGGGGTCTCATTAAAATTCCATGAATTACAAGCTGGGTTATTGTCACTGCAAAGAAGGTTATCATTGGAAATCTACAAATATAGACCAAATATAATCACACACCTCTGGACTGTTTCAGAAGCCAACTTAAAATGGCCGAAGGAAGAAATTTCATCCGGAGCAAGGTAGGAGCAGAATTGGAATTCTAGTCTCTCAAACAAGGTTTAGATTTATTTTGCTCATTTTTCAACACTCTTTCAATCAGTGCCCAGGGAAATTTCACCACCTTCTTAAACGCTTGCCTGAAATTCCTCTGGGTAGCTGCATAAATACATGTGTTTGTGCAGGAATTCAAATGTCTCAGCATTGCTCCGGACTCAGTGGCAATATATGCAGGTGATGTACGGTCTCCTCGATAGTAAGTTGTGTTTGTTAGTTTTGTTGTTATAAAGGTCACATTTCCTGTCAGCCAAAACAATATAAAACTGCTTGATATCATGAAGAGTAAAATGATGGATTTCCTTCGATTCTCCATCTCTGAATCTCTCTCACTCTCATGTGTGTGACCCCGGAGAGCTCTACGGGCTCTTGTGGCCACTAGAACATATCTCACTGTCAAAGAATTTAACAAAATGATTAAGGTGAATGGGAGCCAAACCCGCCAAATGCTGTGAAACCAGATGAACACGACACCAAAGGTTGAGGAGAAAAGCGTCAAACGTTCCCGACAGCCCCACCGCATTTTGTTAATTACGTGTTCATGTTCATATGCAAACCAAACAGTAATGTTCTTTATAAAGATCAAGATAGAGAATGTTGTTAATACCATAGATGCTGTTCTCTTGGTGCAGTATTTTGCTTTCAACCGCTGGTGGCAGATAATTATAAAACGGTCAAATGTGAAAGAGACAGTGAACCAAACGGTCAAATCAAGGCTGACAATGGCCATGTACAAAATGAAAGTGCACACAGGAGTGTGAGACAGGAATGAATGTGGAAAATGATAACTCAAAATATAATATACCATTGTGTTGTTGGTCAAGACCAGTAGATTTGCTGTTGCCATGGCCACCATGTAGAGAGAGATACATGGGGAAAGACCACACTTTCCTTGGTATAGAATAACCATTGTTATTAGGTTCACTGTAAGAACGACAAAGGAGATATTATAAGTATCACTTGGTCCAAGATATTGTTGGAATTAGACAATAAGAAATACTTGAAGAATCAATTAAAAATGTTCAACAAGAATATATTCCACTGAAAAACGAAGCTCAACAAGTAAGCTTCATTCATGAATTACCGAGGACATTAAGGGCAGTCATTTTAATCATTCATTAGATACGGTGATCCCTAATGAAGCCAGCAAGCATCCCCCATTTCAAATTGGCAAGAGAACATTTCAAAATTGACTATCTTGCTGTGGGTGTGGATTAATCTCGGCCAGATGCAAAAATGCTGAAGCATTCCTTTTCTCAGGCAAATTAGTGAAATACCTTGAGTTATTATTTCAAAAAAACAACATTGCTTGTATGGTTAATATTAGGTTAGCTTTTTAAAAAAAATTCAGATATGTATTGCATTCCAATTTCCCCTAAAAGGTTTTGGATATATAGTCTAATAATATTGCCATTATCCCATCACCTCCATGAAGCATAGCATGAGGTCATGCTAATATTACAATTATTTAAAGCACAATGGAGGATTGGAAATCTTTTAGATTAGGTGACAGAAGCCACCCAAGTTGATAAAAATGGAAAAAAAAAAACTAAATACGTGAGTATACTGGCCTTGAAGGAATAACAAATGGTCATAACTTTCAAATGGATATAAAAAAGGCAGTAGCTGAACTATATGCCAGTCACTTAGTGAAAGTCACAGGGCAAACTATTATGGACACGAGCAAATGGCAGAGATATTGAACAAATCTTTTTTGTCAGTTTATACAGAAAATCTTTTCTTCCCAAAATAATAAGTCACCTCAGGCTTTTTAACAGTATGGCAATTGCACAAAATAATACCAGGTGGAAAACTGAGAGGAAGTAAAATTCAGTTCATTAAGTCAAGGATAACACTTTAACATGAATAGATGAATAGGTATGAACAAGATGGGATACAAGGCCCCAGAAGAGCATTTTTACTTGGACAGATCATGACAAGTTGAGCTGTACAAAAATCTGTGCCTTATCCTCAGTGATTTACAGACTGCAGTAAAAAGAGTCAGAGAATAATGTATCTACATCTGTTGACAGTACAAGCCTGTGTGAGAAGGTAAGTTCCAAGGAGAAGTCAGAAAAGCTGCACAGAGACCAAGACAAATTACTTGAGGAGATAACGATATAGCAGGTGGAGTATGAAGCGTGAAAGTTTGAGGTTATTGACCTAAGTCATAACAATGGAAATTCTGAGTATTTGTTTAAAAGGCATGAAACCTGTAATGTTTAGAGAGACCTGTATGCACTTATATAAGAAACACAGAGAGTTGGAAAAGTGAAGTACTGTGGATACTGGAAAGACAAACTAAATTTAGTCTCCATCCCCACAAGGTTAGAAGAATAAGAGGCTATCTCTCAAAAAAATTGAGGTTAGATTTGATTCTCTACAGTATGGAAACAGGCCATTTGGCCAAACCAACCCTCCAAAAAGTAACCCAGCCAGACCCATCCCCCCAACTATACTTAGCCCTGACTAATGCACCTAACACTGCAGGCAATGTGGCATGGCCAATTCACCAGATCTGCATGCCTTTGGATTGTGTGAGGAAACCAGAATACCTGGAGGGGGCTGACGCAAACACAGGGAAAATGTGCAAACTACACACAGACAGTCACCTGAGGCAGGAGGTGAAACAGGGTCCTTGCTGCTGTGCGGTAGCAGTGCTAACCACTGAGTCACTGTGTCGACCACAGGCTTAACTGATAAATACTAATTTAAACATAAACAGCGAAACAGGCTGAGAGCTTCTTTTACTCAATTCCAAACAAATATCAACTTTGTAATCTGAGACAAATTTACTCTTGAACGCATCAGATGGAAAATCTACTTGTACATTTATATTATCGTGCTGTGTTCGGACCAAATGACCAAATGGTCCAAAAATCCTTGCATGAACTGAACTACACTAAAATCCTTTCACACAAACATGCAAAATGCAACATCCATAATATTATCAAATTAAAGAAATGTTAAAAACAAGAGCAAGCAGTTCATGAGTTGGTTCCAATTTTGTGACACAGTCCCACACAAAATGTATCACATTATTGAACAAGTCGGTACAACAGGGACTATATTTATACTGATTCATAACCAGCCGATTACAGCAACTCACCAGGAATACCAAGAGCAGAGAGAATTGGGTAAAAACTCTCTTTTACAAGTAGAATAATTTGTTCCATTCTGAATTGTGTCCAAGCTGCAAGTGTGTGACTAGTGCATGGCTGATACATGGGCAGGGAATTCTCTATTTATTCACACATCAATCCTCCAGTGAGTCAGACGGATTAGTGACATTAGCTACGGCCATTTAACAAATAAACTCAAATCTTTTCTCTCTTTGTCTAACATTTTAAAAGAAAAAAATGTTGGAAAATGCTATTTAGTAATTCTACCAAACTCCTACAATGAACCAACTTTTCACAAGCACAGATTGGAATCTGTCAGTTCTGTGGTGGTACTTTCTCTATCCATACAGGATTGCTGGAGACTGATTCCCAACAGCTTTCACCCTGACTCTGCTCTTGATTCATCTGTAATGTCCCATTCCTCCACTACCAAAAGTGAGCGTATTCGACCAGGATTAGTGGCATCATACATTTACACTAGAGTTCAATATGTTACAGTAATACACGTTCTAACTTATTTTGACAGTAACATTAAGCGTGTCAGTTCATTGCAAGTTGTATCTCACTTTGGCAAGACTGTACTATTCTGGGTCTTGTGGCAACCTCCCTTGATACATGTGCTAACTGTGTTACTCTCATGACATCTGACATTGATACTGGTGCTGAACATGTTCCTTCAAGTACTAATGATACCCTACAGTAACTTGAGAATTAACCATGTTTCTATGTTTCTCCAGTACTAAAGGTAGCTTGCGTTTACACTAGAATTACTTGTGTTATTATGGGACTAATTTTACTTACACATTCTGGATTCAACCAAAGAACAGGTGAAACCAACATGGTACTGTATTACAAATTAGCATTAAGTAATGACTTCATAGGAGGGATAACATGAAGCAGCAGTGACCATATATTTTTGAATTTTACATTAGTTTGAGGGAGAGAATGTTTGGTCCAAGACTTGCATGAAAAATTTAAATAAGGATAACTAGAGATCCGACTCAGATCTTTGAGAATCAGAGTTGAGACACTTAGTTGAGGTTGTAAAGGACATTGGTGAGGGCACTTTTGGAGGGTTGTGTACAGTTCTGGTCAAACTGTCAGAAGGCTATTACTGAGGGGGTTCAGAAGAGATGTTCAGGATGTTCCCCGGAATGGAAGGTTTGAGTCATAAGGAGAGCTGGGGAGGCTGAATTGGTTGGGATTGTTTTATGATGCAGTGTAGTATTTTATGAGTTGACTTTATAGAGGTTAATAATATCATGAGGGGTATAGATAAGGTGAAGGCAGATGTCTTTTCACTAGGCTGGATAATTTCACGACAAGGGGGCATAGATTTTAGGTGAGAGGAGAAAGACTTAATAAGACATGAGGGGCAATTTTTTTACACAGAGCATGATTCGAATGTGGAGTGAACTTTCAGAGTAAGTGGTGGATGTGGTCCAGTTAAAAAGTTTAAAGATATTTAAGTAAGCATATGAATAAGAAATGTTTGAAGGGATATGGGCCAAATGCAGGCAGGAGAGAGTAGTTTAATTTGAGAAACTTGGTCAGCATGGATTAGTTGGACTAAACGGAGTGTTTCCCTGCTGGATGCCTCTATGATTCTCTCACTCTATGATTCTTGTTAGATTGGAAGCTACGGCCAGCTCAGTACAGTTGGGGATTCAATCGCGTCTGGTGTCTAAGCTTTCATTTCAATCCATGCCCCACAAGTCCCAACTCCTATTGTCCTGGCTGTGGATGCAATAGAATTTATAGGTGTATGAACTGTGAAAGCAAACACAATAAGTGACATAATTCATCTATTCTTTCATTATAATATTATAAATTATAAACTGATCGAATATCTCGAGTTAATTGGTATGTCACTGAATTAAGATTAACTTTTCAGTTTAACAACATGTTAAGTCATGAGAACTGGAATGTCATTGCTGGCGACAATGTTGTTCTGTGAAGGAGAAGGATTCTTTAATTTTAGAAAGTAAGGTTTGTCCATAATCAATATTCCTGCAAAATGTAATTTGTTACATGTGAAGCAATTGGCATGTTATGCCTGAGCTGCCCACCAACATGATGGTACCAGGAAGAGATCACCAAGTTATATTATAATCTGATTAGAGATCAGTAACAAAAACAGAAATTGCTGGAGAGACTCAGCCGATCTAGCAGCATGCGTCGGATGAAAGCTGAACTAGTGTTTTGAGTCCAGTGACACTTCATCAGAATCACTATTTAGTAACAAGGAAAAAGTGGCATTTGTGCTGAAGCTGAAATGGAGGATGAGCTGAAGGGGAGAGGTGAGCGGATATGTGGAGACAGAGGTCAGAGAGAAAGAAATATGAACAGGGCAGGTTATCAAGGAGATAATGGATAGCAGACCAGAGCAGAAGAAAAGCAAAATAATTGATTATAAGAGTAAGAAAATGGGCGAGCTTTGCAAAATGCATACAATGTGGTAAAAGGATCAATAGTACCAGAGAATGGGTGACAGTGTTGAAAGCAGGCCCATGTCATAACGGGACTGGATGTGGAGTGGGAACAGAAACATGAAAGACAGTGCTGAGCTTCACTGGAATACTACAGCAAGCCTGAGACAGAGCTACTGGCCAGGGAACACCGGGGGGTTGTGTTGAATTGGCAGGCAAGTAGAGGCTCAGTGTCAATACCCAGCATCCTCCAATCCTTGTTGCATGTTGTAGACCAGTCACCTTTATTTCAAATGTAAACAGTAGACTTGATTAGAGAATAAAGCTATAAGAGTCAATGGTTTTGAACAAATATAACACGTAAGTTTATAAAGTGAACACTAATGCAATCCAAACTTCATGCACAACTCATTTCCAACAGCTAGACTTAGCATGTGGTACACATGGGTAATGTATTGTAATTCAACACACCACACTGCACATCACACAGAAACTGTAACAGGGTAAATCCTACAGATATCTCAGCCTCTCCACTCATATGTGAATGACATGGTGGGTCATCGAATATCATTAAACTTCACAAAGAATCACAGTGTTTTCTTTTAATCTTTTGCCAATCCAGCCTTGAAACATGCTCTCAAGAGCTGCTCTCTCATTGATTGTCACAAAGATTGCTCCTCATATTAATGGACTGTTCTTCTGTCCTGGGTTCACGTTCCCCTTGTCTCTGAATCTGCACTCCAGTCCTTACAGGGATAACTCCAGTTATTCATCTGCAGCTCGCTGTATTAAATACTTGGTTTCTCATGGAGTTCCAACTTTCTCCATTGTATGAAGCAATTACTGCTTACTGAATTTTTCAATGCTCCTTCTCTCAGTGTGTTGAAATGTTCATGTTTAGATTAGATTAAATTCCCTACAGTGTGGAAACAGGCCGTTTGGCCCAACAAGTCCATACCAACCCTCCGAAGAGTAACCCACCAAGACATATTTCCCTCTGACTAATACGCCTAACACTATGGGCAACTTAACATGGCCAATTCAACTGACGTGCACATCTCTGGACTATGGGAGGAAATGGGGCACCCAGAGGAAATCCACACAGACAAGGGGAGAATGTGCAAACTCCACATGGACAGTTGCCTGAGGCTGGAATCAAATCTGGGTCTCTGCCACTGTGAGGCAGCAGTGTTAACCACTGAGCCACCATGCCACCTCTGGTCTCAGGTTTCTTCTGAGCAATGCCATCTCCCCCACACAGCTTCCCATCAACACAATCCAGGAATCCCCTCCCATTTTGTCAGCTCCTCTCAATTCCTCCTGAGGCCTGACTTCACAGGGTTGGCCAAATGCTCTTGACTACTTCCCTGCAGGACAGCTAAGATTCCATGCTCCAAAGATGGATTCTGCCCCTCTTTCTGTACAACTAAACTGTGACCCCTGGACTATCCTTTGTGACCCTTTGAAACCTTGCAATAAGCCCCTCCACTATTGCATGACATGGGGACACAGAGCCCAACTAGACCAGATTTTCTACTTCTATATTCCCTCAAAATTGACTGCTATGGTACCTAACCAGACCTTTGAATAACAAATCCTAGTCTCTGTCAATAATTAATTCTTGACACCTGCTCTGGTACTTTAAACAATGTCTCAACAATTTATTTCCAATACCCTAACAGTAGTAGTGCAAAGTTAAAAAGAAAAATCATTTAATTGATCCATATTAGAGGGCTCTAACATTTTTAGGATGATACAAGAGATCAACCTTCAGGCATTCAGGTCCTGAGCAGTTTCAATACTTAAGGAAGTCAAAGAGAATAGCAAATTAGTTTTGGAAATATCAACAACAGGTCAAGGGAACAGGATAAACATTTAAATAATACAGCCTTTGTTTTCAGCCACAGAAGGCAGGCACACAAATACACACAGTTAAGGGATAAATAAAAGGAAAGAATAAACCTGGCCAGATTACTGAAGTGGTTTTCACAATGCATTGTTGGTCAGAGTCACATTTACAGTTTACTCAGTTAGAGGCAGTATTACTTATAAGTTAGTTTTCTTTCTCTGAACTTCCAAGAAATGCTTCTGGAGGCTTAGACAGGGAGCTTTCAAATCTTCATGCTGTCACATCAGCAGCCAGATTCCTTCTTTTACAGAAAACATAGTCCAAAACATAATCTCCACTCCATAAAACAAAACAAATGTAATGTCCGAATAAACAGTCACCAGACTCAAACTGTTCAATTTGCTTTCTTCCCACAGAGGCTGCCATACCTGCTGAATTCACCAGCTATTTCTGTTTACATTTCTGACCACTCCATGGCAGACTGTCTCCTTCACAAGGTCTCAGTTATCATTCAACTTCTGCCATCTTCTTGAGCAGAAGATCTTATTCCAGACTTGCTGGAACCAATTCCCAGCTACTGATCTCACTAATAACCAATGTCTGCTATCTGGTTAATCATAAAGCTCTTTCCCAGTGATGAAGCATCTGCAGAACATTTTTATCAGGAACCAACATGCAATTAACTTCCAGACATGGCCCCACGAATGGATGAAAATTGATTGGCCAGTTTTCTTTGTAACATAGACTGTTGCTCAAAGTCCAAAAGTCAACTTGAGTTCATGGTTTCCAGTTCATTCCTGCAAAACAAAATTGATGCTTTAATAAAAACTAAATTAATGAAAAATCAGCAAGGACTCTAATGTGTTTAAAATGATACAAAAAACAATCTTCTTGTATTCCGTTCCTTTTGCAGATTGAAGAGTTGAAAAAGTCAAAGAGAGTGGTAACATAGGCATGTTTGGGAAATATCAGGAACAGTTCCAGGGAATGGGATAAATATTTGCCAAAGCAGTCGCTGCATCAGAGGCAAATGCTAAAACGTAAAATTGTGACCTCATCTGTATGAACAAATTACATATTCATGAAGAAGAGGCTGCGCTTGCATGGTTTTGTAAAATGTAACTAGTTTACATTTATATTCAGAACATTCTCTCTGGTGTGGAGGACTGTGAGTGAAAATATCAGCAAAGTCAGGTTTATTAATAATGCATAATGCTCCAATTCATCTCTCATATGTCAAAATGGTGCACTAATACACCCTATGCATTCATTCCCAATTATCTCCAGTATTGCTTTTACTGTTTTTTTCCTCTGGGAAGCAGGTCACTCAAGGATGTTTGTGACACTGGAGAGCATTCGAGGAAGAAACGTGAAACATTGAAAACACAACGTTTAAGATAAATGCAAATGACATATTGAGGCATCTCAATAAAATTCCATGAATCAAACCAGAGTTATGGTTGGTATTAAGAAGGTTTTCACTGTGGAATTCTACAAATAAAGATTAGATATAACCACACACCTCTGGATTGTTTCAGAAGCCAACTTAAAATGGGCAAAGGAGGGATGTTTAGCCTCAGCAAAGTAGGCATTGAAATGGAAATCTCGTCTCTCTAACAAGGTCAAGATTAATTTTGTTTATTTTTCTATCTTTCCGTCAGTGCCCAAGGAAGTTTCAGAACCTTCTTAAACTCATGCTTGTATTTCCTTTCATTAGCTGCATAAATACATGTCTCTGAGCATGAAGTCAAGTGTTTTATCAATACTTCAGACTCAGTGGTATGTATACAGGGGATGAACGATCCCCTTGATAGTAAGTTGTGTTGGTTAGTATTGTCATTACAAAGCTCACATTTCCTGTCAGCTGCAACATAGAAAACTGCCTGATATTGTCAAAAGTGAAATGGTGGATTTCCTTTGGCTCTCCATCTCTGAATCTCTCTCGTTCTCATGTGTGTGCCCCCGGAGAGCTCTACGGGCTCTTGTGGCCTCTCAAACACATCTCAATGTCAAAGATTTTAACAAAATGATTAAGGTGAATGGGAGCCAAACACTCCAGATGCCGTGAAACCAGGCAGACACTATGCCGACACTCGAGGAGAAAAACACCAAATTTCCCTGACAGCCCCAACTCATTTTGTTAATTCCTTGTTCATGTTCATATGCAAACCAAATAGGAATATCCTTGATAAAGATCAGGGCAGAGAACATTGTTATCACCATGGATGCTGTTTGCTTGGTGCATTATTTTGTTTCCAACCTCAGGTGGCAGATCGCTACAAAATGATCAAAAGTAAAAGAGACAGTGAACCAAACAGTCACATCAAGGCTGACAACGTCCATGTACAAAATAAAAGTACACACAGGGATGGGAGACAGGAATGAATGTGGAAAATAATAATTCAAAATATAATGCACAATGATAATGATGATAAATAAAGCCTGTACATTTGTTGCTGCCATGGCCACCATGTAGAGAGAGATACACTTGGAAAGATCATACGTTACTTGGGAGAGAATTACAATTGTTATTAGATTTGCTGTAAGAAAAAGAAAGGAGAACTTATAATTACCACTCCCTAAAACATATTGTTGTAAATAAATAATATTTACTCTTCAAATAACATTTAAAGAATCAGTTGAACGTGTTCAACAAGAATACGTTCCATTGAAACTCAGTAACGAAGATCCACAGCTTACGCATGAAGTTCAGGACAGTGATAGTAACCATTTATCAGATGTGGGTATTTCTAGCTCAGCCAGCAAGTATTTCAAGTTGACCCATTTCAAGTTGACCAGAGAACATTTCAGAGTTCACTATTTTGCTGAGGGTGTGGGCCAATGTAGGCCAGATCCGATAATGATGTAAGATTTCCCTTAAAACGAGAGGTAGATGGGGTTTTATAAAGAACAACATTGATTACATGGTCACTATTAGGTGAGCTTTTTTTAAATGCCAGGTAACTATTGAATTGAAATCTCCCTGCTATGGTGTGATCAAGACCCATAACCCCAGAACAGTACCCCGAGAGTTCTTCCGATCATTCTTCTGAGAGGATTTTGAGCTGGAAATCCTGCCATTATTGCGAGATACATAAGTCATAGAGTCATAGAGATGTACAGCACAGAAACGGATCCTTTGGTCCACGTCATCCATGCCAACCAGATATCCCAACCCAATGTAGTTCTACCTGCCAGCATGCAGCCCACATCACTCCAAACCCCTCCTATTCATATATCCCTCCAGATGCCTGTTAAATATTGCCATTGTCCTTACCTCCATCACTTCCTCTGGCAGCCCTTTCCACAAATGCACCACCCTCTGTGTGAAAAAGTTGCCCCTTAGGTCTCTTTTATATCTTTCCCCTCTCACCCTAAACCTATACCCTCTAGTTCTGGACTTCCTCACCCACAGAAAATACTTTGTCTATTTACCCTATCCATGCCCCTCATGATTTTATAAAATGCTATAAGGTCACCCCTTAGCCTACGACACTCCAGGGAAAACAGCCCCAGCCTATTCAACCTCTCCCTATAGCTCAAATCCTCCAACCCTGGCAACATCCTTGTAAATCTTTTCTGAACCCTTTAAAGTTTCACAACACCCTTCCGATAGGTAGGAGACCAGAATTGCACGTAATATTCCAACAGTGGCCTAATCAATGTCCTGTGCAGCTGTAACATGACCTCCCAACTCCTGTACTCAATATTCTGACCAAAAAAGGAAAGCACATCAAATGCCTTCTTCACAATCCTATCTACCTGTGACTCTACTTTAAAGGACCTATGAATCTTTACTCCAAGGTCTCTTTGTTCAGCAACACTCCCTAGGACCTTACCAATAAGTATACAATTCCTGCTCAGATTTGCTTTCCCAAAATGCACCACCTCGTATTTATCTAAATTAACCTCCATCTGCTACTCCTCATCCCATTGGCTCATCTGATCAAGGTCCCATTGTAATCCGAGGTAACCTTCTTCACTGTGAACTACACCTCCAATTTTGGTGTCATCTGCAAACTTACTAACTATACCTCTTAAGCTCACATCCAAATCATTTATATAAATGATGAAAAGTAGTGGACCCAGCCCTGATCCTCGTGGCATTCCACTGGTCACAGGCCCCCAATCTGAAAAACACCCCTCCACCACCACCTCCTGTCTTCTACCTTTGAACCAGTTCTTTATCCAAATGGCGAGTTCTCGCTATATTCCATGAGATCTAACGTAACTAACCAGTCTCCCATGAGGAACCTTGTCAAACGCCTTACTGAAGTCAATATAGATCACGTCTACCGCTCTGCCCTCATCAATCCTCTTTGTTACTTCTTCAAAAAACTCAATCAAATTTTAGACATGATTTCCCTCACACAAAGCCAAGTTGACTATTCCCAAACAGTCTTTGCTTTTCTAAGTCATTAATCTAAAGTTATACTTTTCATACTGATTCTGCATACATATCTAACATTGGACAATATCGATTTTATCTTATCTATACATTTTCTTTTAAGCTCGCGATAATACATTTGCCATAATATTTTTATAACTCGCAACATGCACAATTTGTAAATTAAAAGTCTGTAACAGAAGACCCCAATGAAATAGTCTCATATTTTTGCCCTTCAATCTTTGCAAACAATGTGACAGAGTTGTCTGTGTACCCAAAACTGTCTCTGAAACATTAACATAAACATTAAAATGTTGTAAGATCAGTATCAAATGCAATACCTCTTTCTCCACAGTGGAGAATTTTCTCAGGTGGACAATGACTTTCTTTGAAAAATAATCAGTTGGCCTTTCAATTCTGCCACGATCTTCCTGCATCAGCACAGCTCCAACCCCTTTATGGCCGGCATCGGTCATGACTTTAAAGGTTTAAAAGAAATTTGATGTAGCTAAAACTGGTGCAGTGGTTAACACAGCTTGAAGTTCTCAAATGCCTCCTGGCAGTGTTCTAACCATTGAAATTTCATGTTCTCCTTTAGCAAATCCATCAGTGATGCCACCATGCTGGTGAAGTTTGGGAGAAATATCCAGTAGAATGCGCTCAGTCACAAGAATTGAAGCACCGCTTTCTTCGAGGATGGTCTTAGAAATTCCTCGATGGCCTTCATCTTCACATTCTTCAGGGTCATCTTTCCATGTCCAATGTTATATCCCAAGAACGCCACGTCTGCCTTCGAATATTCAGATATTTCTATATTTAAGGCCAGTTTTTTTTTCTGTAGTCTTTCAAAGAATTCTGCCAAATGCACCATGTGGTCTTTCCATGAATGGTTAAAGATTACTAAATCATTGAGATAAACAGCACAATTAGTTAATCCTGCCACAATTCTGCTCGTGCGTTTTTGAAACATAGTGAGTGTGTTCTTCATTCCAATGGGCATTACTTTGAATTGATATATCCCATTTAGGGTTCCAAATGCAGAAATTCCTTTCGCTCCCTCCAACAAAGGTAGTTGCAAGTAAGCACAGAATAAATCCAACCTTCTGATGTAACTGACTTGTCCAACATTTTCGACTCAGTCCTCCAACTATGGAATCGGGCATGAGTCTGATTTAGTTACAGTGTTGACTTTCCGATAATTCATGCAGAACCATTGAGAACCATCAGGCTCCAGAACCAACACGATTGGTGAACTCCACCTGCTCTTACTCAACTTGATGATGTCTTCTTGGAACTGCGTTTCCAAATCCTTCTCTATCTGTGCTGCTTTGAGAGGATTAACTGTAGGGGTATTGTTTAATCAGAACAGCATTCCCTGCATCAATTTCATAGTATTAGTCGTCCCCACTCTACTCCTACATATGTCCTCATACTGCTGCAACAAACCTTTCAACTTAGTTTTCTGTTCAGGAGACAGATAGTTTACTATCTAATCCCATTCTTTCAGGACGTCCTCATTAGACAATTGACTCTGAGGCACATCAAACTTTGAATCATCTGGATTTGATTCCTCACTCTGAGGGGCAATAGCAAGTAAACTTTTGTCCAGTTCCGCCTAAATCCTTCCAAATCTATCCAGATCCCGAACCTGAACACACAATCTGTTACAACGCAGAGGTGGACATTCCTCTGATAATTCTGACCAAAACACCAAGAGAAGATTGCTTTGCCTCATAATCTGAAAGGAAGTGTAACAGGGGGTATAACCTGCCTCTCAACCCCCATCTATTATAAAGGAGTTGCAAAATGAAATGAAATCCTTTCACTCACTCTTAAATTAACAAGTAACAGTTTATGTATCTAACTCCAACAGTGAACAAATTAATAGAATTACGAACAAACAGAATAAATCTCTTCTAATTTCTATGTATTTCTTTGTGGATTAATAGGTATGTTGTTTCAATAATAAAGATCCCACTTGTACAAATCCAACTAATGATCCAACTAATCCAGTCTATGGCTTCTCCACTTTATCTCCAATCTTCCTTTTGCTGATGTCACATCACAAACACCTTTCTTCCGATTGTTCTGTGAGGATTTTGATCTGGAAATACTGTGGCAACTTGGGGTCTTTTTAGAGAGCTTAAAGATGTCTGTGAGAGGCTGATATTTAGTCTTCAGAAGACTGTCTGTTCACATGACAGTTGGCTCTCTCCTAACTTTCAAATAACTTCTCCTATCCAAATCCAACAGGTTATCTCGACTTAATGATGTTGTTCCAAAATACTTCCAACAGTCCCCATAAACAAACCCCTTAGCACAATGAGTAAAAATGACACAAAAGCTGACAGGTTACAAAGTCAGAAGGGCAGAAGGAGGATGAGAGCATCCAGTTTCAATTGTCACCCTGACTCAACTAACCCCCGAACTGAACTGACCTGCACAGCGAGAGAGGTGTCCACACACACTTGATTACACCATTTTCTTAAAAAGACTTGAAAGCTTTCTGCCTCAAGCATTATCTCTTAGGTATAAACAAAAAGGGCCCCAATAATCTACAAAGCCCAGTCTAGTAGGAGCCTAGCCAATTCGCCCCTCATTGAAAAAAACTCATAGACAGAGTAACTTTGAGAAAGGACCAGCTTTATGACAGCTTCCTCTTTAAAAAAAAGAGCTATCAATATCCAAAAATAGCTTTATTTTTCAAGACCCCAAGAAAAGCATTGGTTAGTACTCTACAACATACAAATTCACTGACTATAAATATGCGCAACTACATTCGGATTCAGTCTGTGGTTTTTCCACCACCAAATGCCTCTGTTTCTCATTCGAGTCTCCACAACGCATTTGCAATCACACTTTCTCATCCTGCCACAGGCACAATTTTCAAATTGATTGGCTGTAACAACAAGCTCCATATAAACAGTCTGCAATTGTTGTCCTTAAATTTCTCCACACACCTCAATGGGTTATGATCAGTGAACACAATTGTCTCAGTTGTGTTATTAGTAACATGAACACGGAAATGTTGAACAGCCAACACCAAGCTCAAAGTCTCCATCTCAACTGTCAAATTTTCTGCTGCTGAATGCTCAACTTCCTGGAGAAATACCTGATAGTTCTTTTTAACTTCTCATCAACTTCCTGCAGGAGCTCAGCAACGACACCCACATCATTCGCATAGTTAGCCACCTTGAAAGGCTTTGAGTAATCCAGTGTGGCTAATACAGGGGCAATGTCTAACACAGCTTTCAGCCTATCAAATGCCTTCTGACAATCTGCTGTCCACTGAAACTTCTTACCTTCCTTCAGCAATTCAGTGAATGGAACATCTGCACTTCGAAAATTCAGCACAAACTTTCCATAAAATCTAATCAATCCCAGGAAGCATCGTCCTGCTCTTTTTGTCGATGGTATGGGAAATTCCCCAGTGACCTTCATTTTTGCATCCAGTGGGGCCATTTGTCCATGTCCAATAACATGGCCCAGAAAGCTAAAAATCACACAACACCAGGTTATGATCCAACAGGTTTAATTGGAAGCACTAGCTTTCAGAGCGACGCTCCTTCATCAGGTGATATCACCTGATGAAGGAGCATCGCTCCGAAAGCTCGTGTGCTTCCAATTAAACCTGTTGGACTATAACCTGGTGTTGTGTGATTTTTAACTTTGTACACCCCAGTCCAACACCGGCATCTCCAAATCATGGCCCAGAAAGGTGACTTGGGCTTTGGCAAGGTTTTAGCAAGGTTTATCACCAAGTCTTACCATGATTTTATAAACCTCTATAAGGTCAGCCATCAGCCATCAGCCTCCAATGCTCCAAGGAAAACAGTGATGGTTGTGGGTACAGTTAGAGCATTTAAAGGATTCTGAGAAGAAAAATAAATATTTGGAGGGACACGGGCCAACTGTAAGCAGGTGGGACAATTTTAGTTTGGGAAGCTTGATTGGCAGGTTCTCCAAAGGATCTGCCTTTCAAACTCAATGGAACAAGTCCAATAAATGTTGCAAATGTTCCTTTCACGAATGACTAAAACTCACCAGGTCATCAAAGTACCCCACACAACTGGGTAATCCGGCAATGACCTTACTGGGTAGTCTTTGAAATGTGGCCGGCAGGCTTTTCATACCAAACGGCATGACTTTAAACTCATACAGTCCATCTGGCATTACAAAAGTCAAAATTGCCTTTGCTCTTTCTGACAAAGCTACCTACCAGTAGCGTCTGAGCAAGTCCAACTCAGAAATGTCAGTTGCTTACCCTAACGTTTTGACACAGTCTTCCAACTACAGAATTGGGCATGCATCAGTCTTTGTAACTGCATTGACTTCGCAATAGTCCACACATAACCGTCAGCATCACGGACTGAGAGGATGCTGTGTCCCTTAATATTATAACCTCTTTACCTGCTACTCCTGGCCAATGTGAATAAATTTTACCTTTGCAGGTATATTTTCTAAGTAGATCTGGCACTTCCTCCTTAACCAACCTCCGATCTGCTTGTACATTCTGATGCAGCTTTCGGGCTTCCACTGCGCTTTCTGTTACGATTCCAACAAAACTCCAAGGCTTGTCCTGTTTTCCTACATATGGCTTTCCAGTGCTTTACCTAGCCCACCAACACTGTGATTTCATGTGGTCTACTTTATTGCAATGAAAACACCGGAGTTTCCACCTTCGAGAGTTTCCTTTTTACTCTGTGGTAAATTATCCTTATGAACCTGACTGCGATCTACACTTTCATTTCCCGTGAGGATTTCTCTTTCCCCAAATTTCTATCCTCATGGACTGAAATTGGTTCTGGAAGCCAAATCATGTTTTATGGACCAGCTCATAATCATTAGCCACTTGAGCTGCTAACCTTGCTGTTTAACTCTCTGCTCTTTCACATGAGTTTGCACTACTTCATGCAGTGAATTTTTGAATTTCTCCAAAATAATTGTCTCTCTAAGAGCATCATAGGTTTGTTCTATTTTTAATGCCATTATCTACCTATCAAACTTACTTTGTTTGATCCTTTTGCTTGTTGTTTGTGTGGGGTCTTTCAAGTTAATTAGCTGCTGTTTTAGTATGCATCAGAACATTATTTCAATGAGCCAACACACACTACAGCACAGAGGAACTACGCAGAGCAGAGGAAAATCACCTATACCGTGTATTCAAAAAGAATGGATACCCAATGAACACAGTCCACCGATTTCTCAGCAACAAACCCAAGCAAGCAGACAAAACATGTCCAGAATCCTTAGCTGTTCTCCACTCCATCAAAGGCATCTCGGAAATGACTGCCAGACTACTCTGGCTCCTTGGCATCATGGTAGCTCACAAATCCACAAACACACTAAAACAGCAGCTAATGAACTTGAAAGACCCTATACAGACAACAAACAAAACTAATGTCATTTTCAAAATACCGTGCAAGAACTGAAACAAACACTACATTGGACAAACAGGCAGAAAATTAGCCACCAGGATACATGAACATCAACTAGCCACAAAACAATATGACTCTCTCTCACTAGCATCCTTACATGCAGATAAGGAAGGACACCACTTGGACTGGGACAACACATCCATCCTAGGACAAGCCAAACAGAGACATGCACGAGAATGCCCAGAAGGATGGCATTCCAATTAGAACTCTATCAACAAGCACATTGAGTTAGCCCCCATCTACCACCCCCTGAGAAAAAGAACTGGAAATGACATCACCAACTCAAAGAAACCCAAACATATCAAGACAAGGCAGGAATCATCAGCAGTGCTTCGCCCAGAGTCCCACTGAAGGTGTTACCTAGTGGGGTGATGAAACCTCTGGAAATGAACCTTCCAGTTCATCCAGAACTTCAACCAGAGCTACACAAATATCAAAACCCACGAATGTATCCTATTTGAACCCAACAGGTTATCCCGACTTAATGATGCTTTTCCAAAATACTTCTAACAGTCCCAATAAAAAAAACCCTTAGCACAAAGAGTGAAAATGACACAAAAAGATCACAGGTTATGAAGTCAAAAAGGCAGGAGGAGGGGGAGAGTGTCCAGTTTCAACTGTGATCCTAACCCTCTAACTGAGCTGACCTGTGCAACTTGGGAGCTGGCCATCCCCCTTTGATTATACCAGTTTTTTATAAAAAACTTGAACGCTTCCTGCCTGAAGCATTATCTGTTAGGTACAAGCAAAATGTGCCCCAATAATCTATTCTAACCCAGTCTAGTTGGAGCCTGGCCAATTACCCACCACTAAAAAAACTCATGGCCACAGTAACTTTGAGAAAGGACCAGCAAACATAACATGTGATGTCATTCATCTATTATTTATTTTCCCCTGTTTAAAAATCCAAGCTGTTCTGTTTTCTCTAGTCAATTGGTGTTTCCCTGAATTAAGATTAATTTATAAGTTTTACAACCTGGTAATTTGTGAGAACTGGAAGTTTGGAGTCGGCCACAATGTTGTTATATTAAGAAGAAAGGATTCTTTAATTTGTTAAAGAAAGGTTTGTTTATAATCAATATTTATTTATTCATGTGTGTCAATGTAATTTGTTACGGGTGAAGCAATGCTCATATGATGCTAGAGGTGCCCACCATCATTATGTTACCCAGGAAGAGATCACCAAGTTACATTAGAAAGATGATTGGGGATCAATTACCAAAAAAACCCAGGAATTGCTGGAGTAACTGAACAGATCTGGCAATATGTGCAGGAAGAAAGCCACATTAACATTTCAAGTCCAGTGAGACTTCATTGGAACTGTTTATAGTTCGGAGAAAGTGGTGTTTATTGTGAAGCTGAAGTACGTGAGGAGGTGACGGGGAGATGTGAACAGATACATGGAGACAGAGCTCAGAGATGGAGAAATACAAACATAGGAGGTAAACACAGCGATAATGGCTCGCAAGCAAGCTCAGAAGAAAAGCTGAAGAAGTGATCATAAGGCAAAGAGTGAACATAATGGGTGAGCTGTGCTGAATATATGCAATCTGATAATGGGCCTAGGGGTACATGGGGATAGGCCACTGTGCTAAAAGTAGGGCATGTCACCACAAGACTGAATGTAGCGTGGGTACAAAATCCAGGGAAGGTGGAATCAGACACAAAAGATATTGAACTTGACATTAAGTCATTGGGCTGCAGAATCTCAAAATGAGAGATGTTCTTTGATTTTGTGCTGAGCTTCACTGAAATACTGCAGCAAGCCCAAGTTAGAAATATTGAACACAGGGGCAGGCAGCTGGGAGCTCAGGGTGAATATCCAGCACCCTCAGCTCTTTATTATAGCTTAGGGACCAATAACCTTTATTTGGAAAGTAAACAGTGGACATGCTGAGAGAATAAAGCCACAAGATTTGATGGTTTTGAATAAACATAACTCTTTACTATTGAAGGTGAACATGATTACAATCTACAGTCCATATACAACTCATTTCTAACATTCAGAATTGAAACAGGTACACCTGGGTAATATCCTGTGTTTGAACAGACCACAACGCACATCTCAGCAACTCCACTCAGATGTAAATAAGACGGTGGGTCATTACATACTGTAACGCTTCACAAGGAGTCACAGTTTATTGTTACTTTTTCTGATCCAGCCTTGAAACTTGCTCTCAAGAGCCTTTCTGTCATGGACTGTCACAGCGACTGCTCCTGTCATTGACCGATCATCCTTCTGTCCTGGGTTCACATTCCCCTTGTCTCTCAATCTACACTCCAGTCCTTACTCACAGGGACAGCTCCAGCTTTTCACCTGCAGTTCACTGTAGCAAATACCTAGTTTATCCCTCAGTTCTAACCTTCTCAGTTGTATAAAGATTTACTGCTTATGGGATTTTTCAATGCCCCCTCTCTCAGGTGTGCTGAAATGTTAATGTTCTCACGCTCATTCTAACCAAATCAGCCTTTATAGCTCTGCATTCATGACACAGTAAAATTAAAATTTTTACAGACCCTCAAAGTTAACTGCGATGGTTCCAAATCAAACATTTTGAATAACCAATCACAGACTCTGCAAGGAATCAATTCTTGACACTTGGTCTCCGGTCTAAACAAAAGCCGAAACAATGTATTCACTATATTGTAAAGTTAGCAGAGAAAAAATAATTAGAAAGACATCTGATTGGTCTATGTTAGATGGCTTGAACAATACAGAAAGTCAATCTTCTGACAGTCAGTTTAATAGTTTCAGTCATTGCAAAAGTCAAAGAGAAATATCAATACCAGCTCTGGTGAATGGGATAAGGGTTTGCCTCAGCAATAACAGCATCATAACCAGAGTGTTTTTGTATACAGGCAAATGCTGAAAGACATAAGAGTGACATTAGCTGAGAGTGTAAACTCATAATCATGATGAAGGTGGCAAGCTTGCATGGTTGTGTAAAAATAGGATCAGTTTTGTTTTAACTTCAGATCATTCAGAAATGACAGACTTCTTCTCAATGACAATAACTCTCCTTATGATGCAAAAAGATTTCTCAATATGGTTTCTGTTTCTCTCAAACGTTGTGGCATGGGGGTGGCATGGTGGCTCCGTGGTTAGCACTTCTGCCTCACAGCACCAGGGACCCGGGTTCAATTCCCACCTCTGGTGACTGTCCGTGTGGAGTTTGCACATTCTCCCCGTGTCTGCGTGGGTTTCCTCCGGTGCTCCAGTTTTCTCCCACAATCCAAAGATGTGCAGGTCAGGTGAATTGGCCATGCTAAATTGCCTGTAGTGTTAGGGTCATCAGTCAGAGGGTTATTCTTCAGAGGTTAAGTGTAGACTAGTTGGGCCAAATGGCCTGTTTCCACACTGAAGGGAATCGAATCAAATCATTCAATCTCATCTGGGAATGGGAATGGGGAAGTGAAAGTATGTAGCTATCGGCGTGCGGGAATGATTAAGGCTTATGAATAATGCTTACTATTCCAACTCTTCAGGTACATTTCAAAATGGTTATCGCTTACAGACAATGCATTCACTCCCAACTGTCTCTCATTTCTTTTTACCAATATGATTCCTGCTAAGGAGCAGATCACTTGAGTACTTGAGATATTTTGTGACACCAGATGGCATTGTTGGAAGAAACATGGAGCTTGGAAAACACCATGTTTGAAAGAAACATAAACCATATTGAGAAATCTTCTTGAATCACAAGCAGAGTTGTTGACATTGCGAAGAAGGTTAGCATTTATGAATGCACAAATAAAGACCAAATGTAATCACACACTTCTGGATTGTATCAGAAGCCAATTCAAAACGGTCCAAGGAGGAAAGATCTGTGTCAGCAAAGTTGGAGCCCTGAACTGAATTTCAGTCTCTCAAAAACATCGAGATTGATTTTGATCATTTTTCAGCAATCTTTCAATCCATGCCCAGGGAAATTTCAGAACCTTCTTAAACTCTTCCCTGAAATTCTTCTGAGTAGCTGCATAAATATATGTGTTTGTGCAGGAATTCAAATATTTTATCATCGCTCCACACTCAGCGGCGATAAATGCAGGAAGTGTACAGTCTCCTCGATAGTAAGCTGTGTTTGTTAGTTTTGACATTACAAAAGTCACATTTCCTGTCAGCCAAAACAATATAAAACTGCCTGATATAGTGAAGAGTAAAATGATGGATTTCCTTCTTTTCTCCATCTCTGAATGTCTCTCATTCTCAGGTGTGTGACCCCGGAGAGCTCCATGAGCTCTAGTGGCCACGACAACACATCGCACAGTCAAAGAATTTACCGAAATGATTAAGGTGAATGGGAGCCAAACACGCTAAACACTGTGAAACCAGGTGAACATGACACCAAATGTTGAGGAAAGAAAGGCAAAACTTCCCTCACAGCACCACCACATTTTGTTAATCACAAATCCATGTTCACATCCATATCAAACAGGAATATTCTTTATAAAGATCAAGATAGAGAATATTGTTATCACCATAGATGTTGTTCCCTTGGTGCAGTATTTTGCTTTCAACCTTGGTGGCAAATAATCATAAAGTGGTCAAATGTGAAAAAGACAGGGAGCCAAACAGACAAACAGGACTGACAACAGTCATGTAAACATTAAAGTGCACACAGAAGTGTGAGACAGGAACGAATATGGAAAATGATAACTCAAAATATAATACACCATCATATTGATGATCAAAACCAGTAGATTTGCTGTTGCCATGGCCATCATGTTGAGAGAGATACATTTTGAAAGACCACACTTTCCTTGGCAGAAAATTACTATTGTCATTAGGTTTGCTAAAGAAAAAGAAAGGAGAGATTATAAGTGCATCAATCTAAAATATTTTGTTGCAAGTAGACACCAATAAACATTCAAAGAATCAATTTATAATATTCAGCAAGAATGCATTTAATTGAAAATCAAAAACTCAGTGAGTTCACTCCATTCATGACTTACCAGGAAGTTACGGACAATAATTGGAATAATTCATTAGGTATGAGTATTTATAACTAGGCCAGCAAGTATTCCCCATTTCAAATTGAACAGCAAACATTTCAGAGTTCAATGCTTTTCTGAAGGTGTGGAATTAACTGTCAGCCAGACCTGATAATGATAAAAGATTTCCTTTTGTCAGGAAGATTAGTGAAATAGTTGGGATTTTTCTGAATAGAAAAATTACATTGGTTACATCATCAGTGTCCAGTTAGATTTCTTTATTCCATATATTTATTGAATTCAAATTTCCCCAGCTGCAATAGAGGGACTGAGACCCATGTTCCCAGACCAGTAGCCTAAAGTTTTAGTCTTCAAATCCAATGATATTGTCAGTATACCATCACCTCCAGTCACCATAGCATGAGGTAATGTTCATGTTGCAATGAATTAAAGCACAATGGGGGGTTGGGAATCTTTCAGAATCCAGCAGAGACCTCCAAATGTTGATAGAAATGAAAACAAAATGAGAACACTAAATTAACTGGCCATGATTATAATAACAGATGGTCTTCGACTTCCAAGAAATATCAAAGAAAGAGAGTAGCTAAACTATATGTTAACCACTCAGTACAAATCATAGCACAAATTATTATGGATACAGCAGAGATATTGAACAAATATTTTGCATTTGTCTTTAAAGTAGATATCACTGACTGGTTTCTCAAGCAATCCAAGGATTCCAGGAATGGGTGGGAAAGTGAAGCTGAAGCCAAAACTGTGGGTGGCATGGTGGCACAGTGGTTAGCACTGCTGCCTCACAGAGCCAGAAGTTTGGGTTCAATTCCTGCCTCAGTGTGGAGTTTGCACATTCTCCCCATATCTGCGTGGGTTTCCCCCGGGTGTTCTGGTTTCCTCCCACAGTCCAAAGATGTGCAGGTTAGGTGAATTGGCCATGCTAAATTGCCCGTAGTGTTAGGTGAAGGGGTAAATGTATGGGTAGGTGGCAGGTCAGTGTGGACTTGTTGGGCCGAAGGGCCTGTTTCTACACTGTAAGTGATCTAATCACTCTTGATTGTTTTGAGTGGCTGAATAGGCTCAAAGTGCAGTATTCCTGCTGCTATCTCTTATAATCTTATGAATCTAATATACATAGTTATGGAGATAAAGTTTGAGAGCATTTTAACCAATTACATGCAAATATCAATGTCACAATATGAACAAAGTTATTATTGAAGCCTCATGTGGAACACCTATCTACACATTCATGTTACATCCCTATGTTGGCACCAAATGACAGTTTAGTCCAAAAATACTGTCATTTGCTAAACTAAACTAAAATCCTTGCTCATAAACTTGCGCATTATAATATCTAGAAGCTTAAAAGATTCAAGAAATGTGGAAATCAAGAGTAAGAGATTCATGAGTTGGTCCCAACGACTACCAAAGTTATGACACAGTCACACAAGAAACATATCTCATTGTTGTATCTGAAAACAGGGAGAATATCTACACTGATTCACAACAAGCAGATTACAATAACTCACCAGGGACACCAACAACTGAGAGAATTGTGTAGTAACTCTCTTTCACAAGCAGAATAATTTGAAGTTGTTCCATTCTGAATTGTGTCCAAGCTGAAATGTGTGACTAGTGCATGGCTGATACACGGTCAGGGAATTCTCTACTTATTCACACATCAATCCCCCAGTGAATCAGACAGATTACATCATTAGTGACATTAACTGCAGCAATTTAACAAATAAACCCAAACCCTGTTTCTGTTTGTCTAACATTTCAGCAAAACAAAACATTTGGAAATGTTATTGACCAATTTGACAGAATGCATGCAATGAAGCAGCTTTTCACAAATATAGATTGGAATCTGTCACTGTTGTAGTGGTGCTTCTCTATTCATACAGAGTTGCTGGAGATAGGTTCTCAATACCTGTTATCCTGACTCTGCTCTTAATTCATCTGGAATGTCCCTTTCCTCCACTACCAAAAATTAGCATATTTTACCAGGATTAGTGGGATCATATATTTGCACCAGAGTTCAGTATGTTACTGCAGTACTGGTTAGACCTTACTTTGGCAGTAGTATTAACTATGCTATTCCAGTCAAAGTTGTATCTTGCATTAGCAGATATGTGTTTTTGTGGTACTAGTGGCAATCTAGCTGGACACTTGAGTTAACTGTGTTACTGCAGTTCTGTGATATCCAACATTGATACAAGAGTTGATTGTATTACTTCCAGTACTAGTAATACTCTACAGCGGCTTGAAAGTTAACCATGTTACTCCAATAATCATAGTACCTTACATTTATGCTAGAATTACTCATGTAATTGTGGAATTAATTTTAATTACATATTCTGGATTCAACCAAAGAACGAGCTAAATCCAAAATGGTAACATACCACAAATCAAAATTAATTAATGACTTCATAGCAGGCTCACTCGGAAGGATCAGTAACCATGAAATGATTGAGATTTGCATTAGCTTGTCAGAGAGAATTGTGGGTCTATGACTAGTATTTTAAAATTCAATGAGGATAACTGGAGATTATTTCTGGACCGTTGAACACAGGAGTCAAGACATTATGTTGAAGTTAAACAGGATGTTAGTGGGGCCTCTTTTGTAGTTCTGTGTCAAGTTTTGCTTCCACTATTATTAGAAGGATATTATTAATCTGGAGAGGGTTCAGAAGAGATATACCTGGATGTTACCAGGAATGGAAGGTCTGAGTTATAAGGAGAGGCCGTATAAACTAGATGGGATCGGACTATTTTCAATGGAGTGTCATGGATTGAGAAATGACCTCATAGGATTTCATAAAATCATGAGGGGGATGGATAAAGTGAATGGCAGGTGTTATTTCCTTCGGGTGGGTGATTTCAAGACTAGGCAGCATTTTGTTTCAGTGCGTGGAGAAAGATGTAAATAAGGCTTGAGAGCCAATCTTTTTTTACACAGTGTGTGGTGCATGTGTAGAATGAACTTCCAAAGGAAGTGGTGGATGTGGGTACAGTGGCAATGTTTAAAAGACATTTAGATAAGGACATAAATAAAAAATGTTTGGAGGGATATGGACTAGGAGTAAAAGAGATTCAAAAGTGGGCACTGGGGCAACTGGAAAATGGCACTGGAGAAGAAGTAATGGAGAACATGGAAATGGCAGAGGAACTGAAAAAGTATTCTGTGTCATTCTTCACAGTGTAAAATGCAAGTAACATCCAAATATTCAAGAGAGGTGGGGGGCAGGGATGAATATGGTGGCCATCACCAAGCAGAATTTGCTAGAAAAACTGAAAGGTCTGAAGGTGGATAAATCATCTGGATCAGATGGACTACATCCCAGCATACTGAAGGAGATAGCTGAGCAGAAACTGGAGGCATAAGTGATGAACTTACAGGTATTACTGCAGTCAAGGAAGGCCCCAGAGGACTGGAAAATCACTAATGTTTCTCCCTGTTTTAGAAGGGCTGTGTGGCAGAAAGAAGAGAGTGGGGGGAAAAGGGTCTTTGTCAGGATGGCAGCCAGTGACTAGTGGTGTTCTGCAAGGCTCAGTGTTCAGTTAACAACTTTTCACTTGATACAATAATGACTTAGATGAAGGAGTTGAGGACATTCTGGCTGAGTTTGCATATGATACAAAGATAGGTGGAGGAACAGGTAGTATTGAGGTGGTGGGGAGGTTGCAGAAGGACTTAGAAGGATAGGAAAGTGGCAAAGATGCAGCAGATTGAATACAATGTGAGAAGCGTGAAATCGTGAACTTCAGCAGGAAGAATTGAGGCAGGGACTATTTTCTAAATGGGGAGAAAATTCAGTAATCTGGAGTGCAAAGGGACTTGTCTTAGTCCAAGATAAATTTAAGAGAAATTTGCAGGTTGAGTCAGTAGTTCGGAAGGCAAATAAAATGTTTTGAAAGAACTAGAATATAAAAGCAGGGATGTACTTCTGAGGATTTATAAGGCTCTGGTTAGACCACATTTAGATTATTGTGAGCGATTTTTATCCCCATATCTGAGGAAGGATACATTGGACCTGGAGTGGTTCCAGGGAATGTTCATGAGAATGATCCCAGGAAAGAAAGGTTTAACATATGAGGAACATTTGAGGAATCTGGATCTGTACTCGATGTAGTTCAGAAGGATGGGGGTGGCGGGTGGGGGGGGGCGGGGGGGAGCGGGGGGAGTCTAATTTAAACTTACAGACACTGAATAGCCTGGACACAGTGGATGTTGGGAAGATATTTTCATTAGCAGGAGAGACTAGAAATGGAGGGAGCAACAGTAGAGTCATGGGAAGACCCTCCAGAACCGAGATGAGGAGAACACTCTTTAGCCAGAGAGTTATGAGTCCATGGAATTCATTACCCAGATCATTGAGTATATTTCAGGCAGAAACAAAATGGTTTTTGACTGTCAAGGAGATCAAAGATTTTGGGGAGAAGGGGTGTGAATGGGGTTGAGAAGCTTATCAGCAATGATTGAATGGCATAGCAGACCTGATCGGTTGATTTCTGCTCCGTTGTCTTCTCATCTAATGCTCTAAGTGCTGGGAGATGGGAATGCTTTAGTTTGGGAAACTTGGTCAGCATAGACTTGTTTAACCAAAGAGTCTGTTTCTGTGTTGTGTGACTTTATGATTCTATGAGTATATATTTTGAAGATTGAAAGTTACGGCCGACTCAAAACACTTGAGGTCTCAACCCTGGCTGGTGTCTAAACTCCCTTTGCAATACAAACCACACAAGTTCTGATTCCTCTCATTCTGCCTGTGGGTACTGGAAAGCAAAAGTGTTTGAAGGTGCACAAACCGTAAAAGCAAACATAACGAGTGATGCCATTCATCTATTTTTTCTTTTCCTCTCTTTAACTACGCAAGCTGTTCTGTATTCTCTAGTTAATTAGTATTTCCCTGCATATTGTTCTGTTAAGTTGAAATGATTCTTCCATTTTAGAAATTGAGGTCTGTCTAAAATCAATATTTATACATGTATGTAGCTGTACATCATTACATTTGAGGGAATTTATATGTTTTAGCAGAGCTGACCACCAATATGATGTTACCCAGGAAGAAATCACCAAGTCCTAATACAATCTGATTCGCGACCAATGGCAAAATTAAGAAATCGTTGGAGAGACACTGCAGGTCTAGCAGCATGTGGAGGTAGGAGGGTTAATGCAGCATTTCAGAGATTTTACTCCAACCAGTACCAGTCTGAAAGTTGGGCAGATGGGCAGGTTAAGATGGGGCCTTTTGTCAAGAATCTATATCTCTTAGGTGTAACACCCGAACAGGAGTCTCTCCTTAATGTCCCATTGTCAGTGCAAGAGTTGTAGGAGGCTGAGAAGCAGCTCCAAAGCCGAAAGGCGTCTGGTCCTGATGGACTTCCCAGTGAATTTCACAAGGAATTTATAAACATACTGTCAGGACTGATGCTCAGTATGTTCAATGATTTGCCCATTCGACTGGGACAACATATTCCTCCCAGAACAAGCCAAACGGAGACACGCACGAGAATTCCTCGAAGCATGGCATTCCAACCGGAACCCTATTATCAGAAAGATGGACTTGGACCCCATTTATTATCCCTGAGAAAAGGAACAGGAAATGAAATTGCCATAGGAAATGAAATCACCATAGGAAATGACATCACCAACCCAAAGAAACCCAAACATATAAATAGAAAGCAGGAATCATCAGCAATGCTGTGCCCGGAAGCTCACTGACGATGTTACCTGGTAGGGTGACGAAATATCTCAAAAGGAACCTTTCAGCTCAGCGAGCAAACCTACATCCAAGACGATTGTGTATAATTAATCTAGCACCCAGAGAGGAAGAGTTATGGACATATGAATATGCATAAACTAATGCTCTCATTGTTTAAGAGCTATTGTTTTGTCTCACTAAGCCATATTATTACTATCATTTATTCATTAGTGTCTAGTTGTTCATTGTTATTTATTTATTTATATAAGTATATCCACAATTAATGCACTTTCTCTTTGTACTGTTTTGAATTGTCTTGTTTTGGATTTGTTGCAATTTTTAAAATTCTGTTTCAACCAAAATATATATTAAAAAAGTGAAACTTCTGGAATTCAATTCCTTGAACAGTTTGAGTCAATGAGAATGTCAATTTAGTCTTGTTTGGGAATTATTAACAACAGAATGTCTGGGGAGTGGCTAAGTGGGTCCCTCAAGGACTTGGGATGTTCTGTGACACCGGAGGACATTTGAGAAGAAATGTAGAGCTTGGAAAAGACAACATTTTAGAGAAATAAAAGCCACACATTGAGGCATCTCATTAGAATTCCATGAATCATAAGCTGAGTTATTGTTACATTAAGACAGTGATCACTTAGAAATCAGTGAATAAAAACCAAATGTAAGCACAAGCCTATGAATTTTCAAAGGTTGTGAAAAGATTTGTAGCTCGGGTGCTCGTTGTTGTGGTTCTGTTCGCCAAGCTGGGAATTTGTGTTGCAGACGTTTTGTCCCCTGTCTAGGTGACATCCTCAGTGCTTGGGAGCCTCCTGTGAAGCGCTTCTGTGATCTTTCCTTTGGCATTTGTAGTGGTTTGAATCTGCCGCTTCCGGTTGTCAGTTCCTGATGCACACGGAGGAAAAAAACCCACCATTTCAACTGGGACAACACATCTATCCTGGGACAGGCTAAACAAAGACATGCCAGAGAATTCCTAGAGGCCTGGCACTCCAACCACAATGCCATAAACAAACACATAGATCTGGATACCATCTATCAACCCGTCAGAAAACAATCAGGAAATGACATCACCACAAACCCCAGGAACTCCATCCAGGACAAACATATAAATAGAAAGCAAGAGACAACAGCTTCGCTTCACTTGGAGGTCACCACTGATGATGTTATCCAGCCAGGTAATGAAACGTCTGGATATCAAACCTACAGCTCAGCGAGCAAACCTACACCCTAATTCTAGTCTCTCAAACAAGGTCCAGGTTGATGCTGTTTCTTTTTCAACGATCGCTCAATCAATGCCCAGGGAAATTTCAGCACCCTTTTAACTCTTCCCCGAAATTCATCTGGGTAGCTGCATAAATACATGTGTTTGAGCAGGAATTCAAATGATTTATCATCGCTCCGCACTCAGTGGCAGTGTACGCAGGGGATGTACGGTTTCCTCAATAGTAAGTTGTGTTTGTTAGTTTTGTTGTTACAAAGCTCACATTTGCTGTCAGCCACAACAATATAAAACTGCCCGATATGGTGAAGAGTAAAATGATGGATTTCCTTCGGTTCTCCATCTCTGAATCTCTCTCATTCTCATGTGTGTGACCCCGGAGAGCTCTACGGGCTCTTGTGGCCATTACAACACATCTCACTGTCAAAGAATTTAACAAAATGATTAAGGTAAATGGAAGCCAAACATGCCAAATGCCGTGAAACCAGATGGACACTACACCAAAAGTTGAGGAAAAAAAACCAAATTTCCACCACAGCCCCAACCCATTTGGTTAATTACGTGATCATGTTCATATGCAAACCAAACAGTGATGTTTTTTACAAAGATCAGGATAGAGAATGTTGTTATAACCATAGATGCTGTTCTCGTGGTGCAGTATTTTGCTTTCAACTCCTGGTGGCAGATAATTTTAAAACGGTAAAATGTGAAAGAGACAGTGAACCAAATGGACAAATCAAGGCTGACAACAGTCATGTATAAAATGAAAGTGCACACAGGAGTGTGAGACAGGAATGAATGTGGAAAATGATAACTGAAAATATAATATACCATTACATTGTTGATCAAAACCAATATATTTGCGGCTGCCACGGCCATCATGTAGAGAGAGATGCACTTTGAAAACCACATTTTCCCTGCAACAGAATTATAATTGTTATTAGGTTCACTGCAAGAAAGCAAAAGACGAGAGTATAAATACTGTGATCTAAAATAAACAATAATAAACAATAAGAATACAGTCCATTGAAAATCAAAACTCAGTATGTAACCTCTATCCACAACTTATCCAGGAAGTTACAGACAGTGATTTTATTCATTCATCAGGTTTGGGCCTTTCTAACTGGGCCAGTGAGTATTTCCCATTTTAAATTGACCAGAGAACATTTCAGAGTTCACCATTTTACTGTGAGGTGTGGAGTCAATGTCGGCTAGATCCAATAATGATGGACAATTTCCTTTTCTGTGGTGAGTTAGTGAAATAGATGGGAATTTTATTTTTTAAAAATGACATTGGTTATATGGTCACTATTAGGTTCACTTTTTAAATCAATGGTTATTTATTAAATTCAGATTTTCCCAGCTGCCATGGTGCCATAGAGAGCCATGACCCTGCAACATTAGCATGAGATTTTGGATTACGAATTGAATCATATTGTCAGTGTACCATCACCACCATAAGTGTAGCATGAGGTTATGTCAGTGTTACAATGAACTAAAGCACAATATCGTATTGGGAATCTGTTAATATCCAGCTGAGCCCACCAAAAGTTGATAAGAATAGACAAAACCACCATATGCAAGTTAACAGACCATGAATATAAAACCAGATGCTCATGGCCTCTGCAAGAAAGCACCATTCAAACTAATATAGATATGACCAAATGACATAGATATTGAAAAAATATTTTGGTCTGTCTTTACAAGAAATTTTTCATACCATAAATCAGGAAGAATCTAGTGCCTATTAAGAGTAAAGAAATTAAACAAATTAATATCATCTGGGCAACCTTAAGGAAGTAGAATTAGGGCTTGCTGAGTCAAGGGTAGTAACATGGATAGAGGATTAGGTATGCACAGTGTCACCACTGGTTCACCTGTTTTAAATTCAGGTTATTTATTGAATTCAAATTTCTCCACCTGGGGAAGGAAGAGTAAGAAAAAATGGTGCATTTTTATGTTGGCAGATCACGACAAGTTGAGTGCTGCAAGAATCAGCGCCTTCACCTCAGGGATTTACAGACTACATTAAAAAGTGTTAGGGAGTAATGTATCTAAGTCTGTTGACAAATCAAAGTAGGGTGGTTATGTCAGTTACAAGAAGAATTCAGGGAAGCTGCAGAGAAACTAAGACAAGTCAATTGAGTGGACAACACCATTGCAGTTGGAGTATTAAGAGGGAAAGTTTGAGGTCACAAGAATAGAAATTCTGAATATTTGTTTAAAAGGCATGAAATTTTCAGAGAGACCTGTATGTATATGTACAAAAGAAAACACACAAAGTCAGTCAAAGTGAAATAGTTTTGATATTGGAAAGGTGGAGTGAATTTGGCCGATATCCCCCAAAGTTTAGTAGAATGGGCAGATTGTTTGATAAAACATTCAAGATTCTGAAGGGAGTTATCCGTGATCAATAGATATTGGAAGGTATTCCCATTGACTGGGCAATCTAGTATATATGAACACAATCTCAGATACGGAGCACAATAATTTCAGAACCAGGTGAAAAATAGCTTCATCAAAGGATTGACGATTTATGGAAGTTTGTATTCCACAAGAGTGTAGATATTCTATCACTGACTGAACAAGGTAGATTTTTGGTTTCTCAGGCAACCTAAGGATGTAGGGAATGATTGGAAAGTGGAATTGAAATGCAAGATCAGTTATGCTCACTTTGATTGGGTGAACAGGCTCAAAGGGCAGTATGGTAAGGTCCTGCTCCTATCTCTTGTGTTCTTATTAATCTAATTTCAACAAACTTTGAGCCATAGGTTACAAGCATTTTACCTGATTCCATGCAAACATCAACACAGCAGTGTGAGAAAAAATCTTTATTGTAGCCATCATGTGGAAAATCTGCCCACACATTCATCTTACAGCTCTATGTTGGCACTAAATGACAGGCTGGTCCAACAATCCCAGCATTCATTGACCTAAACTAAAATCTGTGTGCACAAACATGCCCATTATAACATCTATAAGATTATTAGATTAAAGAAACATGGAAAATGAGAGCAAGAGGTTCATGAGTTGGTTCCAATAACTATTAAAGGTGTAACACAATCACACAGAAAATGCATCACATCATTGAACATGGAGGGAGAACAGGGAGTATATTTATCCTGATTCACAACAAGCCAATTACAGCAACTCACCAGGGACACCAATAGCTGAGAGAAATGGGTAGTAACTCTCTTTTACAAGCAGAATAATTGGAGGCTGCTCCATTCTGAATAGTGTCCAAACTGAAAGTGTGTGACTAGAGCATGGCTGATACATGGGCAGGGAATTCTCTATTTATTCACACATCAACCCTCCAGTGAGTCAGACACATTACATCACATGGGGCATTAGCCTCAGTGGTTAAAAAAAACTCAAATTCCTTTCTATTTGTCAAATGTTGTAGCAGATAAAACATTTGAAAGTGCAATTCAGAAATATGACAGAGCACCTGCAAAGCAACAGCTTTTCACAAATATGAATTGGAATCTGGAATTATTGTGATGGTACCGTCTCTATTCATACAGGATTGCTGGAGACAGATCCCCAATGGCTGTCACCCTGACTCTGCTCTTGACTTATCTGTAATGTCCCAATCTTTCACTCCCACAATTGAGCATATTCTACCAGGATTAGTGGTAACATATATTTATACTGATTCACAACAAGCAGATTACAGCAACTCACCAGGGCACTACTAGAGGTCACTATATTACTGCAATATTAGTTATACCTTACTTTGGCAGTAATATTAACTGTATTACTTCAGTACAAATGATACCTTACATTTCCACTTGAATCGCTCATCAAGCAGCACATTGGTTGGCGCTCAGGCCAGGGACTTCAGTTCAATTCCACCCTCAGGTGACTGTCTGTGTGGAGTTTGTACATTCTCCCTGTCTGCATGGGTTTCCTCCCACAGTCACAAAGGTGTGCAGGACAGGTAAATTGGCTGTGCTAAATCACCCATAGTGTTGATGGATGTGTAGGTTAGGTGTGTTCGCCATGGGTGATGCTGGAATGGGGTGAGAGATGTGTCTGTGTGGGATGCTCTTTGGAGGGTTGGCGTTAAGTTGTTAGGCCAAATGGCCTGTTTGCACACTGGAGGAATTCTATGATGTTACTATGCGACTAATTTTACTGGATTCAATCAAAGAACAGGCTGAAACAGACATGGAATTATCCAACAAATTAGAATTAATTAATGACTTAATAGGAGGGATGATTTGAGGCAGCATTGGCCATAAAATGATTGAAATTTGCATTCAGTTGAGAGAGAGAATTGTGCAACCAAGACATGAATGAGGACAACATGAGATCATACTCAGACCTTTCAGTACAGCAGTTGGAACATTATGTTCAGGTTGTACAGGAAGTTGGTGAGGCCACTTTTGGAGTACTATGTCCTATTCCGTTTGCAATCTTATACAAAGGACATTGTTAAACTGGAGAGGGTTCAGAGCAGATGTGCAGGATGTTGCTGGGAATGGAATGTTATAAGGAGAGCATTGATGTGTGCAAGTTTGAATGGTGACCTTGCAGAGGTTCATAAAATCATGTGGGGTAGAGATAAGGTGAATGACAGACGTGTGTCCTGAGGGGCGGGGAAATCAAGATTGGGGGCATGATTTTTTTATGTGGAGGAGAAAGATTCGGATATGATGAGAGGCTATTATTATAGACAGAGGAAGTTTAGTCTGTCTAAAATAAATTCATGTATGGAATGAACATCCAGAGGAAGTGGTAGATGTGGGTACAGTTAAAGCTTTTACAAGACATTTAGATAAGTACACGAATAAGGTTGTGTGGAGGGATGTGTGTCAAGCCCAGACAGGTGGAACATGTTCAGTTTGGGAAATTTATTGGCTTTGACTGGTTGTACCCAAAGGATCTTTTTCCATGTTGTGTGACTCTCTGATTCTATGACTCTATGATTCTTACTAGATTGGAAGTTATGACCAGCTCAGCACACTGTGGAACACAACATTGGCTACTGTCTGAGCTTCCATTGCAATTCAAAATACACAAGTTCTGATTTCTTTCATTCTTGCTGTGGACAGAAGAATGCAAAGGTGTTTGTAGCTGCATGAACTGTGAAAGCAAACACAACAAGTGAGGTAATTCATCAATTCATCATTTTCCCCTCATTAACACTGCAAGCAGTTCTGTTTTCTCCAATTAATTGTTATATCTTGAATTAAATTAACATTTAGGTTTAACAACCTGTTCAGTCATGACAACTGGAATGTCATTGGTGACCATACTGTTGCTACATAAACGAGAAGGGATTCTTTAATTTTAGGAAGTAACATTTTAATGTAATTAATATTTATTTATGTGTGTAGATGTAATTTGTTACATGTGAAGCAATTCACATATTACACCTGATCTGCCCACCAAGGAAGTTACCAAGGAAGAGATCACCAAGTTATATCACAATGTGATTAGGGACTAGTAACAAAAATAGAAATTGCTGAAAAGACTTAGCAGGTCTGGCAGCAAGCGTAGGAAGATAGCCGAGTTAACTTTTCAAGTCCAGTGACACTTCATCAGAACTGTTAGTGGTTTTGAAAATGTGGCATTTATACTGAAGCTGATCTGGGAGGGCAGGTGAAGGGGAGAGGTGAGTGGATATGTGGAGACAGAGCTCAGAGGGAGAGAAATACAAACAGGGGTGGTAAATAAGGAGATCATGGATGGTAGGCCAGGGCAGAAGACAATCTGAATAAGTGATAACAAGAACCAACAGTGAGAAAATGGGTTAGCTGCACTGAAAGCACACAAAGAAATAATGGGCCTTGGAGAGTGTGGGATTGGTGGCTGTGCTAACAACAGTCCATTTCATAATAGGAAAAGAACCATGGAGGGATGGAATCAGACAGTAAAGATATGAACTCGACATCACGTCTAAGAGCCTGTGGGGTGTCATAGTGAATAATAAGAGATTGAGCTCCAAGCATGTGCTGAGCTTCACTGGATTACGAAACTCAGCCTGAGATGGAAGTGCTGGCCAGCAAACACGGTGGTGTGTTCAAGTGACAAGAAACTGGAAACACAGGGTCAATATCCAGCATCTTCAATTCTGTGTTTCATTTTATGGAACAGCAAACTTGACTTGTACAGTGAACACTGCATTTACTAAGAGAATAAAGTCATAAGGTACCATGGCCTTGAACAAATGTAGCAGTTCACTCTACAACATGAGCATGAATGCAGTCTACAGTCTATTACAACTTATTTCTAACATCCCAAATTGAAATGTGGTTCACATGGGTAATATCCTGCGATTGAACACATCACAACGCACATCACACAGAAACTGCTTCCAGGACAGATCCCATGGATATCACAGCAACTCCACTCAGTGGTGCACAACAAAGTGGGTCATCAAATATCATTAAACTTCACAATGATTCACAATGTTATTTTAAAAGCCTTTCTCTCATCGACAGTCACAACAACTGCCCCTTTCATTGACTGATCATCCTTCAGTCCTGGGTTCACATTCCCTTGTCTCTGAATCTACATTCCAGTCCTTACTCACAGAAAGACAGCTGCAGCTTTTCACCTGCAGCTCGCTGCATCAAATGCCTGGTTTCTCCCTCAGTTCTAATCTTCTCTGTTTATGAAGCAATTGGAGCTTAGGGGATTTTTCTATGCGCTCCCCCTCCCCCCCCAAACTCTCATTGTGCTGACATGTTAATGTTCTCAGGCTTCTTCACCTGAGCAACACCACCTCCCCCACACAGCTTCCCACCAACCCAATCCAGAAACTCCCCCTCCCAATTTGTCAGCTCCTCGAGACTCCTCCTGAGTCCTGACTTCACAGAGTTAGCCAATTGCTCTTGACTTCTTCCCTGCAGGACAGCTAAAACTCCACACTCCAAAGACAGAGTCTGCCCCTCTTTCTGTCCAACTAAACTGTGACCCTGGAACTGCTTCTCAGTGACCCCTGGAGTGTCCTTAGTGACCCATTGAAAACCTTGCAACGAGCCCCTCCACAATTGCATGACATGGAGATAGAGAGCCGAACCAAACCAACCTCTCCACCTCCGCATTCACAACACAGTGACATCAAAATCTTCAAAGATCCTTAAAGTTAAGTGCAATGGTTCCTAACCAGACTTTTTGAATAACTTATCCCATACTCTGCAAGTAATCAATTCTTGACACCAAGTTTTGAGCTTAAACAAGTCTGAGCAATTTATTCACAATATCATAATGTGAGCAGAACAAAATTAAATAACAAAGTCATCTAATTGATCGACGTGAGAGAGCTCTAACATTTTTGATTAGATACAAAGATTCAGTCTTGTGGCGTTCAATTCCTTCCGCAGTTTCAGTTGTCAAGAAAGTCAAACAGAGTGTCTACTTAGTCTTGTTTGGGAAATATTACCAACAACATACAGCCTTTGTTTTCAGCCCCATTCATGCAAAAGGCAGACAGACAAGTAAACATGGTCACGGTACAAAACAAAAACTTATGTTATAAAACTGGCCTGATTACTAAAGTGTTTTTTATGATGCATTGTTCTACAGGCATAGATAATACGTTCTTGATTGATTTTCTGAAGATATCGATCAGGGTCACATTTAGAGTTCACTCATTTAGAGGCAGTACTACTTATGAGTTAGTTTTCTTTCTCTGAACTTCCAAGAGATGCTCCAGGGGTTTAGACAGGGAGCTTTCAAACCTTCATGCTGTAGCATCAACAGCCAGATTCCTTCTATTACAGAAAACATCATCCAAAACCCAAGTTACACTCTGCAGACTCCCTAAAATGAAACAAAGATGACGTTCTGATGCAGAGTCACCAGACGTGAAATGTTGACTTTGCTTTCTTCCCACTCCGGCTGCCAGGCCTGGAGAGATTCACCCGCAATGTCTGTATTTATTCCTAACCATTCCCTGAGACTGACTGTTTCCCTCACCAGGTTCTCGTTGCCATTCAAATCTATCATCTGCTTCATCATGACATATTTTACCAGACTTGCTAGAATCAATTTCCAGGTACTGACCTCACGAATAATCAATGCCTGCTATCTGTTTTATCATAATGCTCTTCCCCAGTAAGGAAGCATCTGCAGAACGTTTTGATCCGGAGCAAAACAGCTATGCAATTAACTTCCAAGCCTAGCCTCACAAGCAAACTAGAGTTGTTTGGTCAGTTTTCCTTTTGGTGCAAACTGTACCTCAAAGTCCAAAAGTCAACTTTAGTTCACAGTTTGCAGTTCACTGCTCCAAACCAAAATTGACGAAGGAATAAAAATAATGACAAAGCTGAAGGGCTGTAGAATTATCAAGATAATAGAGAATGTCATTCTTCTGGCATTTTGATCCTTTAACAGTTTCAGTAGTGTCAAAGAGAATAGTAACATAGTCTTCTTTGGGAAATAGATATAACTATTCTCGGGAATGCTGTCGCATTTGTATAAGCAATAACTGCATCATAATCAGAGTTCCTTGGTCAGAGACAAATGCCAAAAGGTCTAAGTGTGACGGCAGTTAGACATGCAGACTATATTTTTATAAAGAAGGGTCCAATGTTTAATGGTTGTGTATGAATAGGATCAATTTTCCTTTAACGTCAGATCATTCTCTTCGGTCTGGAGGATTGCAAGTGAAAATATGGAGGTCTCAGAGGGTGGGAGCAGTAAGGCTTATCAAGTAAGGCACAGTCTTCCAATTCATCTGGTAGAACTCAAATGATGCTAAAGTAAACCCAGTACATTCATTCCCAACTATGCCCAGTACAGAGTTTCAACTGCTTTTTCCATCTGGGAAGTAGGTCACTCAAAGACTTGGATGTTTTATGACACTAGAGAACATTCACAAAGAAATGTAGAGCTTGGAGTCACAAAGTTGAAATGAAATGAAAGAAACACATTGAGGGGTCTCATTAGAATTCGATGAATCATAAGCTGGGTTATTGACACTGCTTAGAAGGTTATCATTAGAAATCTACAAACATAGACCAAATATAATCACACACCTCTGGATTGTTTCAGAAGCCAACTTAAAATGGCCGAAGGAAAAAAAAATTATCCTGAGCAAGGTGGGAGCAGAATCAGAATTCTAGTCTCTCAAACAAGGTTTAGATTTATTTTGCTCATTTTCAACAATCTTTCAATCAGTGCCCAGGGAAGTTTCAGCACCTTCTTAAACTCTTGCCTGAAATTCCTCTGGGTAGCTGCATAAATACATGTGTTTGTGCAGGAATTCAAATGTCGCAGCATTGCTCCGGACTCAATGGCAATATATGCAGGTGATGTACGGTCTCCTCGATAGTAAGTTGTGTTCGTTAATTTTGTTGTTATAAAGGTCACATTCCCTGTCAGCCAAAACAATATAAAACTGCCTGATATCGTGAAGAGTAAAATGATGGATTTCCTTCGGTTCTCCATCTCTGAATCTCTCTCATTCTCATGTGTGTGACCCCGGAGAGCTCTACGGGCTCTTGTGGCCACTAGAATATATCTCACTGTCAAAGAATTTAACAAAATGATTAAGGTGAATGGGAGCCAAACACGCCAAATGCTGTGAAACCAGATGAACGTGACACCAAAGGTTGAGGAGAAAAACTTCAAACTTCCCCGACAACCCCACCGCATTTTGTTAATTACGTGTTCATGTTCACGTGCAAACCAAACAGTAATGTTCTTTATAAAGATCAGGATAGAGAATGTTGTTAATACCACAGATGCTGTTCTCTTGGTGCAGTATTTTGCTTTCAACCTCTGGTGGCAGATAATTATAAAACGGTCAAATGTGAAAGAGACAGTGAACCAAACAGTCAAATCAAGGTTGACAATGGCCATGTACAAAATGAAAGTGCACACAGGAGTGTGAGACAGGAATGAATGTGGAAAATGATAACTCAAAATATAATATACCATTGTGTTGTTGGTCAAGACCAGTAGATTTGCTGTTGCCATGGCCACCATGTAGATAGAGATACATGGGGAAAGACCACACTTTCCTTGTAATAGAATAACCATTGTTATTAGGTTCACTGTAAGAAAGAGAAAGGAGATATTATAAGTATCGCTTGCTCCAAGATATTGTTGAAATAAACAATAAGAAATACTTGAAGAATCAATTAACAATGTTCAACAAGAATATATTCCACTGAAAAGCAAAGCTCAGCAAGTAAGCTTCATTCATGAATTACCGAGGACATTAAGGGCAGTCATTTTAATCATTCATTTGATGCAGTGATTCCTAACGAAGCCAGCAAGTTTTCCCCATTTCAAATTGGCCAGAGAACATTTCAAAGTTTACTATTTTGCTGTGGGCATGGAGTAATGTCGGCCAGACGTAATAAAGCTGATGCATTCCTTTTCTCAGTAAGATTAGTGAAATAGATGGAGTTTTTATTTTTAAAAATGACATTGCTAAGATGGTTAACATTTGGTTCGCTTTTTAAAAAAAATCAGGTATGTATTAAATTTCCAATTTTTCCATCTGCCATGATGGAATCAAGAATAATGTCCCCTTAAAACAGGTTTTGGATATGTAGTCTCATAATATTGCCATTATCTCATCACCTCCATGGAGCATAGCATGAGGTAATGTTCATGTTCCAATGAATTAAAGCACAATGGAGGATTGGGAATCTTTTAGATTAAGTGGCAGAGGCCACCCAAGTTGATAAAAATGGAAAAACACTAAATACGAAAGAAAACTGGCTATGGCGAAATAACAGATGGTCAGGACCACAAAGGGATATCAAAAAAAAGATTAGCTAAACTATATGCCATCCACTTAGTGAAAATCGCAGGACAAATTATTATGGACATGAGCAAATGCCGAAGTATTAAACAAATATTTTTTGTCTGTTTTTACAGAAAATGTTTTCTACCCAAATAATGAGTCACCTCAGGCTTATTAACAGTACGGAAATTGCACAAGGTAATATCAGGTGGAGAACTGTGAGGAAGTTAAACTCGGGCTCATTAAGTCAAGAATAACACTTTGACATGGACAGAGGAATGGGTCTGAACAGGAAGGGATACAAAGAGCGAATGGAGCATTTTTACATTGACAGACCATGACAAGTTGAGCTGTACAAACATCTGTGCCTTAGCCTCAGCTGTTAACCGACTCCAGTAAAAGAGTAATGTATCTAAGTCTGTTGACAATATAAACCTGTGTGGGAATGTAAGTTCCAAGGAAAAGTCAGAAAAGCTGCACAGAGACCAAGACAAATTCATTGAGAAGACAATGACATGGCAGGTGGAGTATTAAGCGTGGAAGTTTGAGGTTATTGATCTTAGTCATAACAATAGAAATTCTGAGTATTTGTTTAAAAGGCATGAAACCTGTAATGTTTAGAGAGACCTGAATGCACTTGTACAAGAAACACAGAGAGTTGGAAAAGTGAAGTACTGTGCATAATGGAAAGACGGACTAAATTTGGTTGACATCACCGCAAGGTTAGAAAAATGAGAGGTTATTTCTTGAAAATTTTGAGATTAGATTCGATTCCCTCCAGTATGGAAACAGGCCATTTGGCCAAACCAATCATCCAAAGAGTAACCCAGCCAGACTCATCCCCCCAACTTATACTTAGCCCTGACTAATGCACCTAACACTATGGACAATGTAGCATGGCCAATTCACCTGACCTGCACATCCTTGGATTGTGTGAGGAAACCAGAGTACGAGGAGGGGGCTGACGCAGACACGGGAAAAATGTGCCGACTCCACCTAGACTGTTGCCCGAGGCGGGAGTTGTAACTGGGTCCCTGGCACTGTGAGGCAGCAGTGCTCACCACTGAACTACCATGCTGCCCACAGTCTTAACCAATAGATACTAATGTAAACATAAAAAGAGATACAGGGTGACAGCTTTTTACTCAATCCCAAGCAAATATCAACATTGTAATGTGAGACAAAAGTATTCTTGAAGCCATCACATGGGAAATCTACCTGTGCATTTATACTATCATGCTATGTTCGCACTAAATGACCAAATAGTCTAAAAATGCTGGCATGAACTGAACTACACTAAAATTCTTTTACACAAACGTGCAAATTACAACATCCATAATATTATCAAATTAATGTTAAAAACAAGAGCAAGCAGCTCATGAGTTGGTTCCAACAGCTGTCACGCAAAATGTATTACATTATTGACCAACCAGGAGGACAGGGAAAATATTTATACTGATTCGTAACCAGCAGATTACAATAACTCACCAGGAATACCAACAGCTGACAGAATCGGATAGAAACTCTCTTTTACAAGCAGAATAATTGGAGGTTGCTCCATTCTGAATTGTGTCCAAGCTGCAAGTGTGTGATAAATGCATGGCTGATACATGAGCAGGGAATTCTCTATTTATTCACACATCAATCCTCCAATGAGTCAGATACATTACTTCATTAGGGACATTAGCTACAGCCATTTAACAAATAAACTCAAATCCTTAAAAATGCTCGGAAATGCTATTTAGTAATTCTACCAAACACCTGCAATGAACCAACTTTTCACAAGTACAGATTGGAATCTGTCAGTTCTGTGGTGGTACTGTCTCTATCCATACAGGATTGCTGGAGACTGATTCCCAACAGCTTTCACCCTGACTCTGCTCTTGATTCATCTGTAATGTCCCATTCCTCCACTACCAAAAGTGAGCATATTCGACCAGGATTAGTGGCATCATACATTTACACTAGAGTTCAATATGTTACAGTAATACGCGTTCTAACTTATTTTGACAGTAACATTAATCGTGTCAGTTCATTGTAAGTTGTATCTCACTTTGGCAAGACTGTACTATTCTGGGTCTTGTGGCAACCTCCCTTGATACATGTGCTAACTGTGTTACTCTCATGACATCTGACATTGATACTGGTGCTGAACATGTTACTTCAAGTACTAATGATACCCCACAGTAACTTGAGAGTTCACCATGTTTCTATGTTTCTCCAGTACTAAAGGTACCTTACATTTACACGAGAATTACTTGTGTGATTAAGGGACTAATTTTACTTACACATTCTGGATTCAAACAAAGAAAAGGCAAAACCAAACATGGTACCATATAGCAAATTAGCATTAAGTAATGACTTCATAGGAGGGACAGCATGAAGCAGCAGTGACCATAATATTTTTGTATTTTGCATTAGTTTGAGGGAGAGAAACTTTGATTCAAGACTTGCATGAAAAATTTCAATGATAACTAGAGATCATACTCAGACCTTTGAATATCAGAGTTGAGACATTCAGTTGAGGCTGTCTAGGACATTGATGAGTTGTGTACAGAGGGTTGTGTACAGTTCTGGTCAAACTGTCAGAAGGATATTACTGAGGGGGTTCAGAAGAGATTTACAGGATGTTACCTGGAATGGAAGGTTTGAATCATAAGGAGAGCTGGAGAGGCTGAATAGGTTGGGATTGTTTCATATTGCAGTGTAGTACTTTGTGAGTTGACTTTATAGAGGTTTATAATATCATGAGGGGTATAGATAAGGTGAAGGCAGATGTCTTTTCCCCAGGCTGGATGACTTCACGACTAGGGGGCATAGATTTTAGGTGAGAGGAGAAAGATTTAATAAGAAATTAGGGGCAATTTTTTTACACAGTGCGTGATGCATATGTGGAGTGAATTTCCAGAGTAAGTGGTGGATGTGGGTACAGTTAAAAAGTTCAAAGACATTTAAATACGCAAATGAGTAAGTAATGTTTGGAGGGATATGGGCCAAGCGCAGGCAGGAGAGAGTAGTTTAATTTGAGAAACTTGGTCAGCATGGACGGTTGAACTAAAATGAGTGTTTCCCTGCTGGATGCCTCTATGATTCTCTCACTCTATGATTCTTGTTAGATTGGTTACTACGGCCAGCTCAGTACAGTTGGGAATTCAATCGCGGCTGGTGTCTAAGCTTCCATTTCAATCCAAGCCACACAAGTCCCGACTCCTGTCGTCCTGGCTGTGGATGCAAAGGTATTTTTAGATGTGTGAACTGTAAAAGCAAACACAATAAGTGATATAATTCATTTGTTCTTACGTGTCCCCTCCTGACAATTATAAACTGATCTATTGTCTCTAGTTATTCGGTGTGTCGCTGAAGTAAGATTAACTTTTCAGTTTAACAACATGTTAAGTCATGAGAACTGGAATGTCATTGCTGGTGACAATGTTGTTCTGTGAAGGAGAAGGATTCTTTAATTTTAGAAAGTAATGTTTGTCTATAATCAATATTCCTGCAAAATGTAATTTGTTACATGTAAAGCAATTGGCATGTTATGCCTGAACTGCCCACCAACATGGTGTTGCCAGGAAGCGATCACCAAGTATATCACAATCTGTTTAGGGACCAGTAACAAAAACAGAAATTGCTGGAGAGACTCAGCAGATCTGGCAGCATGTGTCAGATGAAAGCTGAGGTAACATTTCGAGTCCAGTGACACTTCACCAGAATCACTATTTAGTAACAAGGAAAAAGTGGCATTTGTGCTGAAGCTGAAGTGGAGGATGAGCTGAAGGGGAGAGGTGAGCGGATATGTGGAGACAGAGCTCAGAGAGAAAGAAATATGAACAGAGCAGGTTATCAAGGAGATAATGGATAGCAGACCAAAAGCAAAATAATTGATTATAAGAGCAAAGAATGAGAAAATGGGCTAGCTTTGTGAAATGCATACAATGTCGTAAAAGGATCAATAGTACCAGAGAATGGGTGAAGTGTTGAAAGCAGGCCCATGTCATAACGGGATTGGATGTGGAGTGGGAACAGAAACATGAAATACACAACAGTTATTGAGCTCGTGTTAACTCCGAGAGGCTGCTGGGTTTCAAGTAAAACAATGAGAGATTGTGCTTCGAGCTTGTGTTTAGTTTCACTGGAATACTACAGCAAGCCTGAGACAGAGCTACTGGCCAGGGAACACCGAGGGGGTTGTGTTGAATTGGCAGGCAACGAGAGGCTCAGCGTCAATATCCAGCATCCTCCAATCCTTGTTGCATGTTATAGACCAGTCACCTTTATTTCAAAAGTAAACAGCGGATTGCTTAGAGAATAAAGCTATAAGATTCCATGGATTTGAACAAATATAACACTTATAACAAATGTAATACTTGAAGTGAACACTAATGCCATCTAGTGTTCATGCAAAACTCATTTCCAACATCTGGAATTAACATATTACACACATGGGTAATGTACTGTAATTGAACACCCAACAGCGCACATCAGAGAGAAACTATTTACAGGGCATATCCCATGAATACCTCAGCAACTCCACTCAGATGTGAATGTCATGGTGGGTCATCGAATATCATTAAACTTCACAAGGAATAACAGTGTATTGTTTTAATCTTTTGCCAATCCAGCCTTGAAAAGTCCTCTCAGGAGCTGCTCTCTCATTGATTGTCACAACGATTGCTCCTCATATTAATGGATCATTTTTCTGTTCTGGATTCACATTCCCCTTGTCTCTGAATCTACACTCCAGTCCTTGCTCACAGGGATAACTCCAATTCTTTCACCTGCAGCTCGCTATATCAAATAAATGGTTTCTCCCTGAGTTCCAACTTTCTCCTTTGCATGAAGCAATTACTGCTTAGGGGATTTTTCAATGCCCCCTCTCTCAGTGTGCTCAAATGTTCAGGTTTAGGTTCGATTAGATTCCCTACAGTGTGGAAAAAGGCCATTTGGCCCAACAAGTCCACACCAACACTCCGAAGAGTAACCCATCCAGACTTATTTCCCTCTGACTAATACACCGAACACTATGGGCAACTTAGCATGGCCAATTCATCTGACCTGCACATCTCTGGATTGTGGGAGGAAACGGAGCACCCAGATGAAACCCACGCAGACATGTTGCCCGAGGCTGAAATCAAACCTGGGTCCCTGCCGCTGTGAGGCAGCAGTGTTAACCACTGAGCCACCATGCCACCCCTGGTCTCAGGTTTCTTCTGAGCAATGCCACCTCCCCCACACAGCTTCCCATTAACACAATCCAGAAACTCCCCTTACCACTTTGTCAGCTCCTCTCAATTCCTCCTGAGACCTGACTTCACAGGTTTAGCCAAGTGCTCTTGACTTCTTCCCTGCAGGACAGCTAAAATTCCATGCTCCAAAGACAGAGTCTTCCCCTCTTCCTGTACAATTAAACTGTGACCCCTGGACTATCCTTTGTGACCCTTTGAAAACCTTGCAATGAGCCCCTTCATTACTGCATGACATGGAGACCCAGAGCCCAACTAAACCAGCCTTTCTACTTCTATATTCACAGAAAAGTGAAATTAAAGTCTTCAAAGCCCCTCAAGATCGACTGCTATGGTTCCTCACCAGAATCTTGAATAACGAATCCCAGTCTCTGCAAATAATCAATTCTTGACACCTGCTCTGTTACTTTAAGCAATGTCTTAACAATTTATTTACAATAATGTAACTGTAACAGAGCAAAGTTAAACACAAAAATCATTTAATTGATTGATGTTGGAGAGTTCTAGCATTTTTAGAATGATACAAAAGATCACCCTTGAGGCATTCAGGTCCTTTGCAGTTTCAGTAGTTAAGAAAGTCAAAGAGAATGGCAAGTTAGTTTTGGACATATCAACAACATGTCTAGGGAATAGGATAAACATTTAAATAATATAGCCTTTGTTTTCAGCTCCAGTCACACAGAAGGCAGACACACAAATACACACAGTTAAGGGATAAATAAAAGGAAAGAATAAACCTGGCCAGATTACTGAAGTGATTTTCACAATGCATTATGAGTCACATTTACAGTTTACTCAGTTCGAGGCAGTAATAATTAGAAGTTACTTTTCTATCTCTGAACTTCTAAGAGATCCTCCTGTGGGTTTAGACAGGGAGCTTTCAAATCTTCATGCTGTAGCATCAACAGCCAGATTCCCTATTTTACAGAAAACATTGTCTGAAACCTAATCTACACTCCCTAAAATAAAACAAAGGTGATGTCCTAATAAACAGTCACCAGACTCAAAATGTTCACTTTGCTTTCTTGCCACAGAGGCCGCCAGATCTGCTGAGATTCTCCAGCTATTTCTGTTTACATTTCCGACCACTCCCTGGCAGACCATCTCCTTCACAAGGTCCCAGTTGTCATTAAACTTCGGCCAAATTCTTGAGCAGAAGGTCTTTTTCCAGACTTGCTGGAATCCATTCCCAGCTACTGCTCTCACTAATAACCAATGTCTGCTGTCTCTTTAATCATAATGCTCTTCCCCAGTGATAAGCATCTGCAGAACATTTCAGTCAGGAACCAACATGCAATTAACTTCCAGGCCTGGCTTCACAAATAAACAAAAATTGATTTGTCAGTTTTCTTTTTAACGCAAACAGTTGCTCACAGTCCAAAAGTCAACTTTAGTTTATGGCTTCCAGTTCACTCCTACAAAACAAAATTGATGCATTAATAAAAACAAGATTAATGAAAAGGCAGCAAGGGCTCTAACGTGTTTAAAATGATAGAAAAAGATAATGTTCTTGCATTCAATTCATTTTGCAGATTGAGGAGCTATGAAAGCCAAACAGTATGGTAACATAGTCTTGTTTGGGAAATATCAGGGATAGTTCCAGTGAATTGGAGAAATATTTGCTAAAGCAATAACTGCATCAAAGGCAAATGCTAAAAAGTACAATTGCAACCTCAGCTATACGCACAAACTACATATTCATGAAGAAGAGGTCAAGGTTGCATGGTTTTATAAAATATAATGAGTTTCCATTTAAATCCAGATCATTCTCTCTGGATTGGAGGACTGTGAGTGAAAATATGGTGGTCTTGGAGAGCGGGAGGCAGTAAGGTTTATGAATAGTGCATTGTGTTCCAATTCTTCCATCATATGTCAAAATGGTGCACCAGTACACCCAGTGCATTCATTCCCAACTATCTCCAGTATTTCTTTTACTGTTTTTTGTTTCCTTTGGGAAGCAGATCATTCAAGGATTGGGATGTTTGTGACACCAGAGAACATTCAAGGAAGAAACATGAAGCATTAAAAAGACAAGGTTTAAGGTAAATACAAACAACACATTGAGGCATCTCAATAAAATTCCATGAATCAAAACCAGAGTTATGGTTGCTATTATGAGGGTTATCGCCGTGGAATTCCACAAATAAAGACCAGATGTAAACACACACCTCTGGGTTGTTTCAGAAGCCAACTTAAAATGGCCAAAGGAGGGATGTTTAGTCTCAGCAAAGCAGGCGCTGAAATGGAATTCTATTCTCTCTAACAAGATCAAGATTAATTTTGTTTATTTTTCTATCTTTCAGTTCGTACCTGAGGAAGTTTCAGAACCTTCATAAACTTTTCCTTGTAATTCCTTTCCATAGCTGCATGTATTTGTGCAGGAATTCAAACATTTTATCGTTTCTCCAGATTCAGTGGCATGTATGCAGGGGATGAATTGTCCCCTCAATATTAAGTTGGGTTTGTTAGTTTGTCGTTGCAAAGCTCACATTTCCTGACAACCACAACAATATAAAACTGCCCGATATCGTCAAAAGTGAAATGATGGATTTCCTTCAGTTCTCCATCTCTGAATCTCTCTCATTCTCATGTGTGTGACCCCGGAGAGCTCTCCGAGCTCTTGTGGCCATGAAAATACATCTCACTGTTAAAAAAATTTATCAAAATGATTAAAGTGAATGGGAGCCAAACACTCCTGATGCCGTGAAACCAGGCGGACACTATGGCGACATTTGAGGAGAAAAACGCCAAATTTCCCTGATAGCCCCACCACATTTTATGAATTACATGTTTGTTAGTTTGTGTTCATATCCGAACCAAATAGAAATATTCTTGATAAAGATCAAGGTAGAGAACATCATTATAATCACGGACGCTGTTCACTAGGTGCATTATTTTGCTTTTAATATCAAGTGGCAGATCGTTACAAAATGATGAAAAGTAAAAGAGACAGTGAACCAAACAGTCACATCAAGGCTGACAAAAGTCCTGTACAAAATGAAAGTACACACAAGAGTGTGAGACAGGAATGAATGTGGAAAATAAAAACTCAAAGTATAATACACCATTATATTCATGATGAGATCTGTCAATTTGCTCTTTCTATGGCCACCATGTAGCGAGAGATACATTTGGAAAGACCACACATTCCATCAGAGAGAATTGCAATTGTACTTCGAAGGAGAGATTAGAAGTACCACTATTTAAAACATTTTGCTGCAAATAAATAATATTTGCTCTTCAGATAATATTTAAAGGATCAGTTCAACATATTCAATAAGAATGCTTACCATTGAAAATCAAAAGCTCAGTTTGTAAGATCCACAGCTTATGCACCAAGTCCAGTACAGTGATAGTATTCATTTATCAGATGTAGATATTGCTAGCTATGCCAGCAAGTGTTTCCCATTTCAAATTGAACAGAGAACATTTCAGAGTTCATCATTTTGCTGTGGGTGTGGACTAATATAGGCCAGACCCGATAATGATGCAAGATTTCTCTTTTTAAGGGAGATTAGTGAAATAAACGCAGTTTTATAAAGAACAACATCGATTACGCAGTCACTATTAGGTAAGCATTTTTTAAAATGCCAGATATCTATTGAATTGAAATCTCTCCCTTGCCATGATGTGATCGAGACCCATATCCCCAGAACAGTACCCTGACGGTCTGAATTTCTAATCTTATGAAATTGCCATGTTACGAAATAAAGTTACACGCTCCCCTGATAATTAAAATTGAAACACCCAGACAAGATTGTTTCACTTCATAATCTGATAAAAAGTGTGACACAGGATAAAACCTACTCCTCAACAACCACCCTCCCCCCAGTCATTATAAAGGAGTGGTTGAATGAAATGAAATCCTTTCACTCACTCTCTAATTAACAAGTGACAATTTATTAATCCCATTCCAACAGTGAACAATTTAACAGAATTACTAACAAACAGACTAAATCTCTTCTAAATTCTACCTATTCCCCGACTGAACTAAATTCCAATACGTATGCTGTTTCAATGATACAGGCTCCACATACATAAATCCAATGAATAAGAATAATAAATTAAAATTTAATCTCTCCAAGTTCACACAGTTCATGTCTTCTCTGCTTTATCTGCAATCGTCCTTCTACTGATTTCACGTCACAAACGCTGTTCTTCCAATGATTCTTCTGTGATAATTTTGAGTTGGAAATCCTGTCATTATTGTGAGATACTTAAGTCATGAATCGAAAGTTATACTTTTTATACTGATTCTGCATACAAATCAAACATTGCACAATATCAGTTTTATCTTATCTGCATGTTTTCGTTCAGGCTCATGATAACGCATCTGAAATAATATTTTAAAACACGCAACATGTACAATTTGTAAATTAGAAGTCTGTAACAGAAGACCCCAATGAAATAGTCTCATACTTTTGTCATTAAATCTTTCCAAACAAGTGAATGGGTTGTGGTGCATGTGCACAAAACTGTCTCCAAGACATTGTTCATAACATAAGCATTAAAATGCTGTAGGACCAGTATCAAACGCAATACTTCTTACTCGATGGTGGAGAATTTTCTCAGGTGAATAATGAGTTTCTTTGAAAAATAATCAATTGGCCTTTCAATTTTGCCATCATCTTCCTGCACCAGCACAGCGCCAATCCCTTTACTGCTGGAGTCGATCATGACTTTCAAGGTTTAAAAGAAATTTGGTGTAGCTCAAATTGGTGCAGTGATTAATACAGCTTTTAAGTTCTCAAATGCTTCCTGACTGTTCTGTCCATTGAAATTTCATGTTCTTCTTTCGCAAATCCATCAGCGATGCCACGATGCTGGTGAAGTTTAGTAGAAATATCCAGTAGAATACGCTCAGTCCCAAAAATTGAAGCATCTCTGTCTTTGAAGATGGTCGTGGAAATTTCTCAATGGCCATCACCTTCACATTCTTCAGGGTCATCCTTCCATGTCCGATGTTATATCCCTAGCACGTCACTTCTGCCTTCGAAACTTCAGATATTTCTCGATTTAATGCAAGTTTTTCTTTCTGTAGTCTTTCAAAGAGTTTTGTCAAATGTACCATGTAATCTTTCCAAGAATGGCTAAAGATCACAAAATCGTTGAGATAAACAGCACAGTTAGTTAATCCTGCCACAACTCTGTTCCTGAGTCTTTGAAGCGTTGTGGGTGTGTTCTTCATTCCAATGGGCATTACTTTGAATTGATATATCCCATTGAGGGTTCCAAACACAGAAACTACTTTTGCTCCCTCCAACAAAGGTACTTGCCAGTAATCACAGAGTAAGTCCAACCTTATGATGTAAATGGCTTGTCCAACATTTTCTTCACAGTCCTCCAGCCATGGATTTGGATATGACGCTGATTGAGTTACAGTGTTGACTTTCCGATAATCCACGCAGATCCATTGAGAACCATCCGGCTCCAGAACCAACACAATTGATGAATTCCATTCACTCTGACTCGACTTGATGATGTCTTCTTGGAACAGCGTTTCCACTTCCTTCGCTACCTGTGCTGCTTTGAGAGAATTAACTCTGTAGGGGTGTTGATTAATCAGAACAGCATTCCCTACATCAATCTCATGCACAACAGTATTAGTCCTCCCCATTCTATTCCTACATGCATCCTCATACTGTTGCAACAACCTTTCAACTTAGTTTTCCATTCCAGAGACAGATAGTTTACTATCCAATCCCATTCTTGCAGGACTTCCTCATTTGACAATCTACTCTGAGGCACATTAAAATCTGAATCATCTGGATTTGACTTCTCACTCTGAGGGGAAGTAACTAATACATTTTTCTCCAGTTCTGTTTAAATCTGTCCAAATCTATCTGAATCCCTGACACAAACACCTAACCTGTTACTACACAGAGGTTGATACTCCACTGATGATTCATACCAAAACACCCAGAGAAGATCGCCTTGCCTCATAATCTGATAAGGAAGTGTGACAAAGGGAATAGCCTGCCTCTCAACCCCATCAACCCCCATCTAACTGACAAGAAGTTGTTAAATTACATTCATCCTTTCACTCACTCTTAAATTAACAAGTAACACTTTACATATCTAACTCCAACAGTGAACAAATTAACAGAATTACTAACAGACAGAATAAATCTCTTCTAATTTCTACCTATTCTCTTACTGAATTAAATTCTAATAGGTGTACAGTTTCAATAATACAGGTCCCACTTATATAAATCCAACTAATAATAATAATAAATTAAAATTTAATTTCCCCATGTTCACACAGTTTACATCTTCTCCATTTTATCTCCAATCTTCCTTTTGGTGATCTCACGTCACAAACACCTTTCTTCCGACGATTGGTCTGTAACAATTTTGAGCTGGAAATACTGTGGTACCTTTGATGGGTCTTTTTAGAGAGCTTAATGATTTTTGCGAGAGCCTGATATTTACTGGACAGAAAACAGCTGACTCTTTGTTCAGATGACAGTTGCCTCTCTCCGAACGTTCAAATATCCTGATTTTATATATATTCCCCTTGTTTTCTGGGTAAAAATGCTGCTTCGTTGTTTGATACAAAATGTTTCTTTTTGGGTGCCATCCCAATTTGGAACCACAAACAAATCCTGCGAAGAGCCCTCAATGTGTTATGGAACAGGCCCAACCTGTCAAAACATCCTTGAGCAGGTAACACAGACCATAACTCTGCTATTTATTTTAGATAAGGTTGTAGCGGATAGTCCCAGAGTGAATCGACTGATCAGACTGCAGAGTATTAAACAAACAGAATTCATTTACAAAATTACAGAATGAAACACAACAAACCAAAAATAGAATATCTGAATAACTTATCTGATCCAAACCCGACAGGTTATCCTGACTTAATAATGTTGTTCCAAAATACTTCCAACAGTCCCAATAAACAAACCCTTAGCACAAAGGGGAACACTGACACAAAAAAGCTGACAGGTTACGAAGTCAGAAGGGCAGAAGGAGAGGGAGTGCATCCAGTTTCAGCTGTGACCCTGACTCAACTAACCACCAAACTGACCTGACCTGCACAGCCAGAAAGCTGTCCATGTCCCCTTGATTATACCAGTTTTTTTTAAAGACTTGAAAGCTTCCTGAATGAAGCATTATCTCTTGGGTATAAAAAAGGGGCCCCCTAATCTATTCAAACCCAGTCTAGTAGGAGCCTGGCCAATTAGCCTCTCAATGAAAAAAACTCATGGACAGAGTAACTTTGAGAAAGGACCAGTTTTGTGACAGCTTCCCCTTCAAAAGAAAACTGAACTATCAATGTCCAAAAATGGCTATATTTCTTCAAAACACCCTAAAAGAATCAGTTAGTACTCTAAAACATACACATTCACTGACTCTGGATTAGAGTGGTGCTGGAAAAGCACAGCAGTTCAGACAGCATCCAAGAAGCAGGAACGTTGACGTTTCGGGCAAAAGCCCTTCATCAGGAATACATGCAGAGTGCCTGAAGTGTGGAGAGATAAATGAGAGGAGAGTGGAGATGGGGAGAAAGTAGTATAGAGTACAATAGGTGAATGGGGGTGGGGATGGAGGTGATAGGTCAAGGAGGAGGGTGGGAGAAGATAGCAAAGAGTACAATGGGTGAATGGGGGTGGGGATGAAGGTGATAGGTCAGAGAGGAGGGTGGAGTGGATAGGTGGAAGGAAGATAGGCAGGTAGGACAGGTCATGGGGGCAGTGCTGAACTGGAAGTTTGGAGCTGGAGTGAGATGGGGGGAGGGGAAATGAGGAAACTGGTGAAGTCCATATTGATGCCCTGGGGTTGAAGTGTTCCATAGCGGAAGATGAGGCGAGTTACCTCCAGGCGTCGGGTGGTGAGGGAGTGGCGGTGAAGGAGGCCCAGGACCTCCATGTCCTCGGCTGAATGGGAGGGGGAGTTGAAATGTTTGGCCACAGGGGCAGTGTAGTTGATTGGTGCGGGTGTCCCGGAGATGTTCCCTGAAGCGCTCTGCTAGGAGGCGCCCAGTCTCCCTAATGTAGAGGAGACCGCATCGGGAGCAATGGATACAATAAATGATATTGGTGGATGTGCAGGTAAAACTTTGATGGATGTGGAAGGCTCCTTTAGGGCCTTGGATGGAGGTGAGGGAGGAGGTGTGAGCACAGGTTTTATAATTCCTGTGGTGGCAGGGGAAGGTGCCAGGATGGAAGCATGGATTGTTTGGGGCGTGGACCTGACCAGGTAGTCACGGAGAGAACGGTCTTTGCGGAAGGTGGAAAGGCGGTCGGGAGGGAAATATATTCCTGGTGGTGGGGTCCGTTTGGAGGTGGCGGAAATGTCGGCGGATGATTTGGTTTATGCAAAGGTTGGTAGGGTGGAAGGTGAGCACCAGGGGGGCTCTGTCCTTGTTACGATTGGAGGGGTGGGGTCTGAGGGCGGAGGTGCTACTTTCTCCCCACCCCCACCTTCCTCTCATTTATCTCTACACCCTTCAGGCACTCTGCCTGTATTCCTGATGAAGGGCTTTTGCCCAAAATGTCGATTTTCCTGCTCCTTGGATGCTGTCCAGAATCTGGTTTCCAGCATCTGCAGTCATTGTTTTTACCTACATTCACTGACTCTAATCATGCAAACATGCACAGCTACATTCAGATTCAATCTGTGGTTTTCCCACCACTGAATACCTGTTTCTCTTTCGGGTCTCAACATTGTGTTGGCAATCACACTTTCTCATCCTGCCACATTCACAATTTTCAAATTGATTGGCTGTAACAACAAGCTCCATATAAACAGTTTGCAATTTTCTTCCTTAAATTTCTCCACAAACTTCAATGGGTTATGATCAGTGTGTACTGTTGTCTCAGTTGCATTGTTAGTAACATAAAGACTGAAATGTTGTACACCCAACACCAAGCTCAAAGTCTCCTACTCAACTGTTGAATATTTCTGTTGATGAATCCTCAACTTCCTGGAGAAATACCCACTCAGTCTTTCTATCTTCTCATTGTCTTCCTGCAAGAGCACAGCACTGACAACCACATCACTTGCATCGAGAGACACCTTGAAAGGCTTTGCGTAATCCAGTTTGGCTAATACAGGGACAATGGTTAACACAGCTTTCAGGCTGTCAAACATCTTCTGACTATCCACTGTCCACTGAAACCTCTTGTCTTTCTTCAGCAATTCAGTGAGTGGAGCAGCCGCACTGCTAAAATTCAGCACAAACTTTCAATAAAATCTACTCAATCCCCGGAACAATAGTAGTGCTCGTTTTATCGATGGTATGGGAAATCCCCCAATGACCTTCATTTTCGCATCCAGTGGGGCCATTTATCCATGTCCAATAGTATGGCCCAGGAAGGTGACTTGGGCTTTGGCAAGGTTTTAACAAGGTTTATCACCAAGCCTGCCTTTCAAACTCAGTGGAAAAAGTCCAATAAATGTTGTAAATGTCCCTTCCCTGAGTGAATAAAAATAACCAGGTCATCGATGTACATCACACAGCTCGGCATCTGGCAATGACCTTATTGGGTAGTCTCTGAAATGTGGCTGGCACATTTTTCATACCAAACAACATGACTTTAAACTGGTACAGTCTGTTTGGCATTATGAAAGCCAAAACTGCCTTTGCTCTTTCTGACAAACGGACCTGCCAGTAGCCTCTGAGCAAGTCCAACTTCGAAATGTAAGTTGCTTGTCCCACCTTTTTAACTCAGTCTTCCAACCGCAGATTCAGGTGTGCATCAATCCTTGTTACTGCATTGACATTGCAATAGTCCACACATAACCACTGGGTACCAACTGGTTTTGGCACCATTAGTATGGGTGAGATCCAGCTACGGAAATGGAAATGTGTTGCTGGAGAAGCGCAGCAGGTCAGGCAGCATCTAGGGAACACGAGAATCGACGTTTCGGGCATTAGCCCTTCTTCAGATCCAGCTACGGTAACTCACTTCAATTATGTCATCTCAGAGCAGGCGCTCTATCTTCTTCTGAACCTGTGCCAACTTTAAAGCATTCTGCCTATAAGGATGTCGCTTAATCAGAACAGCATCTCCTATATCTACATCATGCACAATTAGTTTAGTACTTCACAGTTTATTTCTGCATATCTCCCCATGTGATAATGTTGTGAAAGTGTAAGGGGTACTGTACCTTTAAGAGAGTTGAAGGTCTTAACAAGCACACAGAGTGCTGGAGAATTCTCAATGTAACATTTGGTCCAGCAGCTAGCAGTACCTGGGTTGGTACGAGGCAAAAAATCAAATTCAAAATTGGCCAATCAGTTTACATTATGCCCCGAGATACTAAACTTCAATCAAGTTTTGGGGTAGTTCTTTGCCTCTCAAATTTTAACAGATTACAGCACAATTTAAATCATTTCTGTGTTACAGGTTAAAATTAGTGAGGGGGGGGGGGTTTACCCCACGTCATAGCAATAGGAATATCACTTTCAGGTCATTTCAATTTTTCTCAGGAAAGTAACTCAATAATTTATCCCAACTTTTGCACCTTCCTCATTGTCTAATTTAATTTGAGGAATATCCAATTCGTAATCCTCTGAATTTGATTCTTCCCTCTGTATTGTAATCATTAATACCTTCTCCTCTTGCTTTCCTTCCCCCTCAAAATACCTTTTGAGCATATTCATAGAGCACACTCTGTGAGATTTCTTCCTGTCTGGAGTTCCTATCAAGTTGTTCACCTCACTCAATTTCTTTTCAATTTGATAAGGTCCACTAAAACTTGCTTTTAAAGGTTCACCTATTACTGGAAATAACACTAATACCTTATCACCGAGAGCAAAATTGCAAATTTTTGATTTCATGTCCATTTCCTGTTTCATTGCATGTTGTGATACTTTTAAATGCTGTCTAACCAACTCTCCAACTCTATTTAATCATTCCCTAAACTTTGACACATAGTCCAAATATGTGATCTCTACATTCTGACTCACTAATTTCTCCTTAATCAGTTTTAATGGTCCTCTCACTTCATGCCCAAAAACAAATTCAAATGGACTGAATTTGGTTGATTTATTTGGTGCTTCTCTGTTGGCAAAAAGCACAAACAGAATTCCCTAATCCCAATCGTGGGCGGCACGGTGGCACAGTGGTTAGCACTGCTGCCTCACAGCGCCAGAGACCCGGGTTCAGTTCCCGCCTCAGGCGACTGACTGTGTGGAGTTTGCACATTCTCCCCGTGTCTGCGTGGGTTTCCTCCGGGTGCTCCGGTTTCCTCCCACAGTTCCAAAGATGTGCAGGTCAGGTGAATTGGCCATGCTAAATTGTCCGTAGTGTTAGGTAAGGGGTAAATGTAGGGGTATGGGTGGTTTGCGCTTCGGCGGGTCGGTGTGAACTTGTTGGGCCGAAGGGCCTGTTTCCACACTGTAAAGTAATCTAATCTAATCAATTGTCTGGATAGTCCTGACAATAAGCCCTCAACCTTGTCTTTAATGTTTGATGCCACCTTTCTAGTGCTTGCTGTGATTCTGGACGGTACCCAATAGATTTGAATTGTTTTATTCCTAAACTGTATGTAACTTCCTTGAGTAGTTTGAATGTGAAGCTTGACCCTTGATCTGACCGTATCTCTATTGGTAGTCGGTACGCAGTGAAAAATTCGAGTGATTCCTCTGCAATCTTTTTAGCTATGGTATTGTCTAATGGAACGGCCTCTGGAAATCCGGTCAAAACATCCATTATTGTTAACAAATACTGATTCCCACCTTTTGTTTGAGGTAGGGGAGCTCCGCAATCAACTAAGACTCTTGTAAAATGTTCCTCAAATGCTGGAATAGGTATTAAAGGTACAGATTTTATTACCACCTGTGGTTTTCCGAATGCCTGATATTTATGACACATCTGGCAAAATTCAAGTACATCCTTGTCTAGTTCAGGCCAGTAAAAATGTTTTTGTATTTTAGGCTGTGTTTTTCTCACCCCTAAATGACCTCCAAATGGTAGCTCATGTGCCACCTACAACACATCCTTTCCACACCCCACTGACAAGACAATTTGATAAATTTCTGCCCAATTGCCATCTGCCTGAATTTGTGATGATCTCAATTTCCACAATAAGACATAATTTTTCAGATAATAACAATCAAGGATACATTCAGATTCCATTTCTGTAAATGCCTTTTGATACAACTGCTTTAAATTTTCATCTTTCTGCTGTAACTCAATTAGTTTAGCTGAGCTAAAGATGTCTGCAGTGTCATCTATTTGCTCCTGTTTTGTCTCAATTATCTGATCAAACAAAGTCTGCTAATGCCATTTCAGCTACCTTAACTGTAGCTTTGATTTCTCCTGATTCAACTGGTGACTTTGTGACCTCATTACCACACAATCAGGAAAGATTCCACAATATGACACCTGCATTGCTTCAATTTCCTGAGTCTCTACTAGCTTTTCAACCACAGTAGGCCGTGCTCCTACTGGTGAATCAGCTGTATCATTCACAAGGACAAATTGTATTCCTGGAGCTGAGAGTTTGTCCAGTACTCCTCCCACAAATTCTCCACTCTTTTCTGGACACTTGAATCTCACTTTACATAAATGAATGCTTTTTGTCTCACCATGAATTCACATTACAGGTACATTTTCTGGCATTAGTCCTTCAGAAGTACATATCTCATTACCTTTTAACTTCACAGACTGAGAGGGTCCTGTGTCCCTTAATATTGTAACCGCTTTACCTGCTACTCCTGGCCAATGTGAATCAACTTTACCTTTGCAGGTATATTTTCTAAGCAGGTCTGGCATTTCCTCCTTAACCAACCTCCGATCAGCTTGTACATTCTGATGCAGCTTTCTCGCTTTCACTGCGCTTTCTGTTACCATTCCAACAAAGTTCCCAGGCTTATCTTGCTTTCCCACATCCAGCTTTCCAGTGCTTCACCTAGCCCACCAACACTGATTTCATGTGGCCTACTTTATTGCAATGTAAACACCAGAGCTTTTTAACTTTTTTTCCCTTCAAGGGTTTTTTTTTAACTTGTGGTAAGTTATCCTTCTGATCTTCACTGAGATCTACCTTTCCCTTTCCACGTGAGGATTTCTCTTTGCCCCAATTTCTATCCCTCATGGACTGAAATTGATTTTGGAAGCCAAACCGTGCTTTATGGACCAGCTCATAACCATTAGCCACTTGAGCTGCTAACCTTGCTGTTTAACTCTCTGCTCTTCCACACGAGTTTGCACTACTTCAGGCAGTGAATTTTTGAATTCCTCCAAAATAATTGTCTCTATTTTTAACACCCTCATCCACCTATCAAAATTACTTTGTTTGATTATTTCAAACTCAATATAGGTTTGACCAGGATCCCTCCTTAGATTCCTGCAACATTGTCTGTGGGCTTCTGATACAAGCTTGTATGGACTTACAATGGCTTTATTCACCTCCTCATACTTCCCAGATCCCTCCTCTGACAGTGATGCAAGTACCTCACTAGCTCTACCTCCAAGTTTGTTTGGATCAATAAAATCCACATGGTGGCTGGCCACTGCATTTGTTTAGTCACATTTTCAAATGAGATGAGAAAGGCTTCCACATCCCTATCATCAAATTTAGGCAATGCTTGAATATACTTAAACAGTTTCGCACCGGGCTTTTGAATACCATGGGTTTGCTCATCCTCATCTTTTCCTCACTAGACATAACTTCAGCTTTCATCTCCATCCTTCTAAGCTGATTGTCTTTTCTAAGTGTCATTTTCTGAAGTTCTGCTTTCATTCTTAACTCAAACTCTTTCATTTCTGCTGCCCTTTCCTTATCTCTCGCCTCTAACTCAAGCTGCTTCATTTGCCAATGAATTTTAGCGATCTCTACAGATCCTGATGGTGTTTCCAGCAAATGTAATTGCTGAGCTATTGTTGTAATCATCTCATCTTTCCTCACGGTAGGAGGTCGCTTCAACTCCAGCTTTTCTGCTAGTTCCCACAGCTTGGCCTTACCTACCTTTTGTAAAAAACCCCAAGATCACTTCTTCCACCCCCAGAAAACTCTTGGTGACTGAAGGAGCCATTGCTATCCCAAGCGCTGTTCAAACCAAACAAATCAACACCAGGAACAAAGACACTGACACTACCACTCGCTGCCTCCAAGTCCAAACAATTCAAATCACAAATCCCAGTTTGGAACTACAAACAAATCCTGCAAAGAGCCCACAAACTGTTATGGACCAGGCCCGACTCCTCCAAACATTTTTAAGCAGGTAGCCCAGACCGTAACTCCACTATTTGTTTCAGGTAAGTGTGGATTGGATATTCCCAGAGTGAATTCGCTGGTCAGACTGCAGAGTTTTAAACAAGCAGAATTTATTTATGAAATTGTGAAATGAAGCACAACAAACTGAAAATAGAATACACAAATAACTTATCCTATCTGAATCCCACAGGTTATCCCGACGTAATGATGCTGGTTCAAAACACTTCCAACAGTCCCAATAAACAAAACCCTTAGTGCATAGAGTAAAAATGTCAGAAAAAGCTGATAGGTTATGAAGTCAGAAGGGCAGAAGGAGAGAGAGAGTGTCCAGTTTAAACTGTGATCCTAACCCTCAAACTGAACTGACCTGTGCAGGTCAGGAGCTGGCCATGCCCCCTTTATTATGCCAGTTTTTTTAAAGACTTGAAAGCTTCCTGCCTGAAGCATTATCTGTTAGGTGCAAACAAAAAGCACCCCAATAATCTATTCTAACCCAGTCTAATTGGAGCCTGGCCAATTACCCTCCACTGAAAAAATCTCATGGGCACAGTAAGTTTGAGAAAGGACCAGCAAACATGACATGTGAAAAAAGAATACAAGCATGGACTACTTTCTAAATGGTGAGAAAATTCGTAAAGCCAAAGTACAAAGGGATCTGGGAGTGCTAGTTGAGGATTCTCTAAAGGTAAACATGCAGGTTGAATCCGTGATTAAGAAAGCGAATGCAATGTTGTCATTTATCTCAAGAGGGTTGGAATATAAAAGCACCGTTGTGCTACTGAGACTTTATTAAGCTCTGGTTAGGCCCCATTTGGAGTACTGTGTCCAGCTTTGGTCCCCACACCTCAGGAAGGACATACTGGCACTGGAGCATGTCCAGTGGAGATTCACAAGGATGATCCCAGGAATGGTAGGTCTAACATATGAGGAACGGCTGAGGATCCTGGGATTGTATTCATTGGAGTTTAGAAGATTAAGGGGAGATCTATTAGAAACTTAGAAGATAATACATTGCTTGGAAAGAGTGGACGCTAGGAAATTGTTTCCACTAGGCGGGGAGACTAGGACCCGTGGACACAGCCTTAGAATTAGAGGGGGTCAATTCAGAACAGAAATGCGGAGACGTTTCTTCAGCCAGAGAGTGGTGGGCCTGTGGAATTCATTGCCGCAGAGTGCAGTGGAGGCTGGGACGCTAAATGTCTTCAAGGCAGAGATTGATAAATTCTTGATGTCACAAGGAATTAAGGGCTACGGGGAGAATGCGGGTAAGTGGAGTTCAAATGCCCATCAGCCATGATTGAATGGTGGAGTGGACTCGATGGGCCAAATGGCCTGACTTCCGCTCCTATGTCTTATGGTTGTATGGTTTTATGGTGATGTCATTCATCTATTCTTCCTGCTAAACAGTCCAAGCTGTTCTGTTTTCTCTTGTCAATTGATATTTCCCTGAATTACGATTAACTTATAAGTTTTACAACCTGTTAATTTATGAGAGCTGGAACTTCGGAATTGGCTACAATGTTATGTTAAGAAGAAATGATTCTTTAATATTTGAAAGAAAGGTTTGTCTATTATCAATATTTATTTATTCATGTGTGTCAATGTAATTTACTACACGCGAAGCAATTCTCATGTGATGCCAGAGCTCACCACCAACATTATGTTCCCCAGGAAGAAATCAGCAAGCTCTGTTAGAAATATGATTCGGGATCAATAACAAAAACAGGAATTGCTGGAGTAATTCAGCCGGTCTGGCAGCCTGTGTAGAATGAAAACAACATTAACATTTCGAGTCCATTGAGACTTCATCAGAACTGTTAACAGCTCAGAGAAAGTGGTATCTACAGTGAAGCTTAAGTCCGTGAGGAGGTGAAGGGGAGATGTGAACAGATATGTCGTAACAGAACTTAGAGTAGAGAAATACAAACATAGGAGCTAAACACAGAGATAATGGATAGCAGGCCAGGTCAGAAGAAAAACTGAAGAAGTGATCGTAAGGAAAAGAGTGAACACAATAGGTGAGCTGTGATGAATATATGCAATCTGATCATGGGCATGGGGTGTGTGGGAATCGGCCACTGTGTTAAAATCAGACCATATCACAACAAGACCGATTGTTGTGGGAACAAAAACCAGAGAAGGGTGGAATCAGACATAAACGTTATTGAACTTGACATTAAGTCATCGAAGCTGCAGGATCTCAAAGCAAAAGATTAGAGATGATTAGATTACTTACAGTGTGGAAACAGGCCCTTCGGCCCAACAAGTCCACACCAACCCGCCCAACACTACTGGCAATTTAGCATGGCCAATTCACCTAACCTGCACATTTTTGGACTGTGGGAGGAAACCCACACAGACACAGGGGGAATGTGCAAACTCCATACAGTCAGTCGCCTGAGGTGGAAATTGACCCCGGGTCTCTGGTGCTGTGAGGCAGCAGTGCTAACCACTGTGCCACCGTGCCATCAAATGTTCGTTGATTTTGTGCTGAGATTCACTGAAAAACTGCAGCAAGCACAAGTCGGAAATGCTGCCCTGGGAACGCAGGGGTAGGCAGCTGGGAGCTCATGGTGAGTGTGCAGCACCCTCACCTCTTTATTATAGTTTAGGGACCAGTAACATTTATTTATAAAGTAAACAATGGACTTGTTGAGAGAATAAAGCCACAAGATTTGATGGTTTTGAATAAACCTAACTCTTTACTATAGAAGGCGAACACGATTGCAATGTACAGTCCATGTGTAACTCATTTCTAACATTCAGAATTGAAGCATGGTACACATGGGTAATATCCTGTGATGGAACACACCACAAGGCACATCACATAGAAAATAATGACATGACAGTTCCAATTGCTATCTCAGCTACTCCACTCAGATGTAAATAACATGATGCATCATTACACATCATAACACGTCACCAGGAATCACAGATTATTGTTACTTTTTCTGATCCAACCTTGAAACTTGCTCTCAACAGCCTTTCTGTCATGGACTGACACAACTGCTCCTGTCATTGATCAATCATCCTACTGTCCTGGGTTCACATTCCCCTTGTCTCTGAATCTACACTCCAGTCCTTACCCACAGGGACAGGTCCACATTTTCATCTGCAGCTCATTGTAGCAAATACCTGGTTTCTCCCTCAGTTCTAACCATCTCAGTTGTACAAAGATTTACTGCTTATGGGGTTTGTCAATGCCCCCTCTCTCAGTGTGCTGAAATGTTAATGTTCTCACGCTTATTCTAACCAAATCAGCCTTTGTAGCTCTGCATTCATGACACAGTAAAATTAAAATCTTTAAAGACCCTCAAAGTTAACTGCTATGGTTCCAAATCAAACATTTTTAATAACCAATCACAAACTCTGCAAGTAATCAATTGGTCTCCAGTCTTAACAAAAGTCTAATCAGTGCATTCACTGTACAGTAAAGCTAGCAGAGAAAAAATAACTTAGCGAGTCATCTGATTGGTCTATGCTAGAGGGCTCTAACATTTGTAAATGATACAGAAAGTCAATCTTCTGGCATTCAGTTTCTTTAAGAGAAATTCAAAGAGAAATAGCAAAATCAGCTCTGGGGAATGGGGTAAAGGTTTGCCTCAGCAATAACTGCATCATAACCAGAGTGTTTTTGGACAGAGGCAAATGCTGAAAGACATAAGAGTGACATTAGCTGTATGTGTAAACTCATAATCATGATGGAGATGGCAAGCTTGCATGGTTGTGTAAAAATAGGACCAGTTTTGCCTTAACTTCATACCATTCAGAAATGATAACCTTCTTCACAATGACATTGACTCTCCTTATGATTCAAAAAGATTTCTCAATATGGTTTCTGTTTCTCTCAAATGTTGTGGCATGGGTTTGCACGGTGGTTCATTGGTTAGCAAGCTCCCTGACAGTTCCCCAGGGACCTGGGTTCGATTCCGACCTCTGACAATTGTCTGTGTGGAGTTTGCACATTCTCCTTGTGTCTGCATAGGTTTCCTCCGGATGCTACGGATTCCTCCCACAATCCAAAGATGTGCAGGTCGGGTGAATTGGCAATGCTAAATTGCACATAGTGTTAGGTGCATAACTCAGAGGGAAACGTCTCTGGTAGGGTTATTCTTTGAAGGGTTGGTGTGGACTTATTGGGCCAAATGGCCTGTTTCCACCATGTAGGGAATCTAATCAAATCATTCTCTCTAGTCTGGGAATGGGAAAGTGAACGTGTGGAGCTATCACCATGCAGGAATGATTAAGGCTTATGGATAGTGCATACCATTCCAACTCGTCAGGTATATTTCAAAATGGTTATCACTTACAGACAATACATTCACTCCCAACAGTCTCTCATTTCTTCTTACCAATATGATTCCTGCTGGGAAGCAGATCACTTGAGGACTTGAGATGTTTTGTGACACCAGATGGCATTGTTGGAAGAAAATGGAGCTTGGAAAGCACAACCTTTGAGAGAAACAAAAACCATATTGAGAAATATTCTTGAATCACAAGCAGAGTTGTTGTCAGTGTGAAGAAGGTAATTATTTATGAATGTACAAATAAAGATCAAATGTAATCACACACTTCTGGGTTGTTTCAAAACAATTCAAAATGGTCCAAAGATGAAAGATCAGTGTCAGCAAAGTTGGAGCCCTTAACTGAATTTCAGTCTCTCAAACAAGAATTGGATTGATTTTCTTCATTTTTCAGCAATCTTTCAATCTGTGCCCAGGGAACTTTCAGAACCTTCTTAAACTCTTCCCTGAAATTCCTCTGGGTAGCTGCATAAATGCACGTGTTTGTGCAGGAATTCAAATGTTTTATCATCACTCCACACTCAGTGGCGATATACACAGAGGATGTACGGTCTCCTTAATAGTAAGTTGTGTTTGTTAGTCTTGTCGTTACAACAGTCACAATTGCTGGCAGCCACAACAATATAAAACTTCCTGATATTGTGAAGAGTAAAATGATGGATTTCATTCTTTTTTCCATCTCTGAACCTCTCTCATTCTCACTTGTGTGACCCCGGAGAGCTCTACAGACTTTTGTGGCCATGACAACACATCATACAGTCAAAGAATTTAACAAAATGAGTAAGATGAATGGGAGCCAAACACGCCAAACACTGTGAAACCAGGTGAACACAACACCAAAAGTTGAGGAAAGAAAGGCAAAACTTCCCTCACAGCACCACAGCATTTTCCTAATTCCATGTCCATGTTCACATCCATACCAAACAGGAATATCCTTTATAATGATCAAGATAGAGAATATTGTTATCACCATAGATGCTGTTCCCTTGGTGCAGTATTTTGATTTAAACCTCTGGTGGCAGATAATTATAAAACAGTCAAAAGTGAACAAGACAGTGAACCAAACCGTCAAATCAGGGTTGACAATAGTCGCGTACAAAATGAAAGTGCTCACAGGAGTGTGAGATAGAAATGAATGTGGAAAATGATAACTGAAAATATAATACACCATTATATTGATGATCAAAACCATTAAATTTGAGGTTGCCATAGCTATCATGTAGAGAGAGATACATTTTGAAAGACCGCATTTTCCTTGGTAGAGGATTGCAATTGTCATGATGTTCACTCTAAGAAAAGAAAAAAGATTATAAGTGCCACAATCTAAAATATTTTATTGCAGGTAGACAACAAAACATTCAAAGAATCAATTTATAATATTCAGCAAGAATACATTTCATTGAAAATCAAAAACACAGTGAGTTCGATCCATACCAGGAAGTTGCGGACAGTAATTGGAATCATTCATTAGGTGTGAGTATTTCTCACAAGGGCAGCAAATACTCCCCATTTCAAATTGAACAGAGAACATTTCAGAGTTCAATGATTTTCTGAGAGTGGTGGAGTTAACTGTCAGCCAGACCCAATAATGATGGAAGATTACCTTTTTCTTAGCGAAGTAGCTGGGATTTTACTGAATAAAAAATGATATTAGTTACATCATCAGTGTCAGGTTAGATTTCTTTATTCCAATTATTTATTGAATTGATATTTTCCCACCTGCAATGGAGGGACTGAGACCTATGTTCCCAGAGCAGTAGCCTGAGGTTTTGGACTTTAAATCTAATGATATTGTCAGTATACCATCAGTATACCTCCATTCAGCATTGCATGAGGTAATGTTAATGTTGCAATTAATTAAAACACAATGGATTGTTGGGAATATGTTAGAATCCAGCAGAGACCTCCAAACATTGAGAAAAATTAAAACAAAACTAGAACACTAAATTAACTGGCCATGATTATAATAACAAGGGATATCAAAGAAAGAGAGTAGCTAAACTATATGTTAGCCACTCAGTACAAATCATAGCACAAATTATTATGGATATGGCAGAGATATAACCTGCTTGGGCGGGTCGCTTTTGTGGGCGGCACGGTGGCACAGTGGTTAGCACTGCTGCCTCACAGCGCCTGAGACCCGGGTTCAATTCCCGCCTCAGGCGACTGACTGTGTGGAGTTTGCACGTTCTCCCCGTGTCTGCGTGGGTTTCCTCCGGGTGCTCTGGTTTCCTCCCACAGTCCAAAGATGTGCAGGTCAGGTGAATTGGCCATGCTAAATTGCCCGTAGTGTTAGGTAAGGGGTAAATGTAGGGGCATGGGTGGGTTGCGCTTCGGCGGGTCGGTGTGGACTTGTTGGGCCGAAGGGCCGGTTTCCACGCTGTAATGTAATCTAATCTGTAATCTAAAAAAAATATTTTGCATTTGTCTGTAAAATAGATATCCCTGGCTGGTTTCTCAGGCAATCCAGGGATTCCAGGAATGGGTGGGAAAGTGAAGTTGAAGCCAAAACTCACTCTTGATTGTTTTGAGTGGCTGAACAGGCTCAAAGGGCAATATAGTGCATTCCTGCTGCTATCTCTTATTATCTTTTGAATTTAATATACATATTTATGGAGATACAGTTTGAGAGCATTTTACCCAATTCCATGCAAATATCAATGTCACAATATGAGAAAAATTATTATCAAAGTCATCATGTGAAAGGCTTACCTACACATTCATGTTACATCGCTATGTTGGCACCAAATGACAGTTTGGTCCAAAAATACTGTCGTTTGCTAAACTAAACTAAAATCCTTGCACATAAACTTGCGCATTATAACATCTAGAAGCTTAAAAGATTCAAGAAATGTGGAAATCAAGAGCAAGAGATTCATGAGTTGGTCCCAACAACTACCAAAGTTATGACACAATCACACAGGAAACATATCTCATTATTGTATCCGAAAACAGGGAGAATATCTACACTGATTCACAACAAGCAGATTACAATAACTCACCAGGGACACCAACAATTGAGAGAATTATGTAGTAACTCTCTTTCACAAGCAGAATAATTTGAAGTTGTTCCATTCTGAATTGTGTCCAAGCTGAAATGTGCGACTGGTGCATGGCTGATACATGAGCAGGGAATTCTCTACTTATTCACACATCAATCCCCCAGTGAATCAGACAGATTACATCATTAGTGACATTAACTACAGCAATGTAACAAATAAACTCAAATCTTGTTTTTGTTTGTCTAAAATTTCACCAAAAAAAAAGAGTTTGAAAATGTTATTGACCAATTTGACAGAAGGTATGCAGTGAAACAACTTTTCACAATATAGATTGGAATCTGTCACTGTTGTGGTGGTACTGTCTCTATTCATACAGGATTGTGGGAGATAGATTCTCAATATCTGTTATCCTGACTGTGCTCTTCATTCATCCAAAATGTCCCTTTCCTCCACTACCAAAAATTAGCATATTTTACCAGGATTAATGATATCATACATATGCACCAGAGTTCACTCTGCTACTGTAATAGTAGTTATACCTTACTCTGCCAGTAATATTAACACTGTTCTTCCAGTACAAGTTGTAATTTGCATTATCAGGAGCTTGTTATTCTGGTACTAGTGGCAACCTACCTAGACACTTGAGGTAACTGTGTTATTGCAGTTCTATTATATCCAACATTGATACGAGAGTTGATTATATTACTTTCAGTACTAATAATACCCTACAGCGACTTGAGAGTTAGCCATGTTTCTCCAATACTCATGGTACCTTACATTTACACTAGAATTACTCATATAATTTTAATTACCTATTCTGGATTCAACCAAAGAATGAGTTAAATCCAAAATAGTAACGTATCACAAATTAAAATTAATTAATGATTTCTTAGCAGGGACAATCTGAAGAATCGGTAGCGATTATTTGATTGAGATTTACATGAGTTTGTCATAGAGAATAGTGAGTTCATGACTCGTATTTTAAAATTCAATGAGGAGAACTAGAGGTTATTTTCAGACCTTTAAGTATAGGAGTTAATATATTATGGTGCGTTACACAGGATGTTAGTGGGGCCTCGTTTGTAGTTCAGTGTCCAGTTCTGCTTCCACTATTATTGAAGCACCAGGGTCCCTGTTTCAATTCCAGACTTGGGCAATGGTCTGGATGGCGTTTGCACATTCTGTCCATGTCAGTGTGGGTTTCCTCCGGGTGCTCCGGTTTCCTCCCACAGGTCAACGGTGTGCAGGTCAGGTGAATTGGCCATGCTAAATTGCCTTTAATGTTAGGTGCATTAGTCAGAGGGAAATGGGTCTGGGTGGGTTACTCTTTGGAGAGTCGGCGTGGACTTGTTGGGCCGAAGGGCCTGTTTCCACACTGTAAGGAATCTAATCTTAAAAATGATGCTGAAGTAGAAGTAATGGAGAACATAGAAATGGCAGCGGAACTGAACAAGTATTCTATGTCATTCTTCACTGAGTAAGACGCAAGTAACATCCAAATATTCAAGAGTGGCAGGGGGCAGGGGTGAATATCATGGCCATCATCAAGCAGAATGTGCTAGAAAAAACTGAAAGTCTAAAAGTGGATAAATCACCTGGACCAGATGGACTACACCCCAGTGTACTGAAGGAGGTAGCTGAGCAGAAACTGGAGACATAAGTGGCGAACTTACAGGAATTACTGCAGTCAAGGAAGGCCCCAGAGGATTGGAAGATCACAAAAATAATTCAGCTGTTTTAGAAGGGCTGTGTGGCAGAAAGCAGAGAGTTGTTAAAAAAGATTCTTTGTCAGGATAGCAACCAATGACTAGTGATGTTCTGCAAGGCTCAATGTTGAGTCTACAATGTTTCCTTTGATATAATAATGACCTAGATGAAAGAATTGAGGACGTTCTGGCTGAGTTTACAGATGATACAAAGAATTGGTGAGGGAACAGGTAGTATTGAGGGGATGGGGAGGTTGCAGAAGAACTTAGACAGGATAGGAAAGTGACAAGGAAGTGGCAGATGGAATACACTGTGGGAAGTATGATGTCATGAACTTTGGCAGGAAGAATAGAGGCATGCATTATGTTCTAAATGGAAGAAAATTTAGAAATCTGGAGTACAAAGGGAATGGGAGCCCATGTCCAAAGTTCTCTTAAGGTAAACTTGCAGGTTGAATCGGCAGTTAGGAAGGTAAATATGATGTTTTGAAAGGAATAGAATACAAGAGCAGGGAAATCCTTCTGAGGACTTATAAGCCTCTGGTCAGACCACATTTATATTATTGTGAGTTAATTGGCATTTCTCTGTGTTGTTCTGTTAAAAGGAAAGGAGTCTTTAATTTTAGAAATTGGGGTCTGTCTATAATCAATATTTATACATGTATGTTGACATACTTCATTACATTCAAAGTAATTCATATTTTTTAGCAGAGCTGCCCACCAACATGACGTTACCCAGGAAGAGATCATCAAATTCTACTACAATCTGATGAGGGACCAATAACAAAATTAAGAAATTCTTGGAGAGACACTGCAGGTCTGGCAGCATGTGGAGTAGGAGGGTTGATGCAGCATTTTGGAGATTTTACTCTGAACTGTACCAGTCCGAAAGTTGTGAGGATGGGCGGGTTAGGATGGCATCTTTTATCAAGAATCTGGATCTTCCGGGTGTAACACCCAAACAAGAGTCTTCCCTTAATGCCCCATTGTCAGTGCAAGAGTTGTAGGAGGCTGAGAAGCAGCTCCAGAGCTGAAAGGTGCCTGGTTCTGACAGACTTCCCAGTGAATTTTATAAGGAATGTATAAACATACTGTCAGGACCGATGCTCAGTATGTTCAATGATTCGCTCAGTCATGCCTTCTTCCACCATCTTTAAGGGAGGCTCATATCTCTCATATTCTTAAAAAAGAGAAGGTCTCAGAGGATTGTGCTTCCTATAGGCCCAGCTCGCATCTGAATGTTGATTTCAAAATCCTATCTAAGACTTTTGCACTCAGACTAGAAACTGTGCTGACTTTTATTATTAAGGAGGACCACAAGACTTTATTAAAGTCCTCAAATCATCTAATAATGTCAAGAGGTTATTCAGTGTGATCCAAGCATGTTGACAACAAGCTGTACAGGCATTGGTGATCTCTCTAGATGCAGAAAATGCATTCGAGCGAGTTGAGTGGCCGTAACTTTTTTATACTTTGGAATGGTTTGATTTGGGTGAAGTCTTTATCAGATGGGTAAAGGTTCTTTATAGTGACCCTCTGCCCACAGTTCTCACCAAGCGTGTGCGGTCAAGCAATTGTACTATCCTTAGGAGCAGTCGACAGTCACCTCTCACCATTGCTTCTTACATTGGTGATTGATCCGCTGGTGGAGACAATACATAGGGATCCCAAAATATCTGCTCCAGAAGTGGGAACGAAGTCGCATAAGATCACATGGTATGCAGCTGTTTCTCTTTATATTAGATTCCCTGCAGTGTGGAAACAGGTTATTTGGCCCAAGAAGTCCACACCGACTCTTCAAAGAGTAACTAACCCAGACCCACTTGCCTCTGACTAATGCACCAAACACCTTGGGCAATTTAGCATGGCCAATTCACCTGACCTGCACATCTTTCTGGCTTTTATTGGTAGAGGAATTGAGTTCCGGAGTCCTGAGGTCATGTTGCAGTTGTATAAGACTCTGGTGCGGCCATATCTGCAGTATTGTGTGCAGTTTTGGAGCCATACTATAGGAAGGATGTGGAGGCACTGGAACGGTGCAGAGGAGGTTTACCAGGATGTTGCCTAGTATGGTAGGAAGATCGTATGAGGAAAGGCTGAGGCACTTGGGGTTGTTTTCATTGGAGAAAAGAAGGTTTAGGGGTGACTTGATAGAGGTGTACAAGATGATTAGGGGTTTAGATAGGGTTGACAGTGAGAATCATTTTCCTCGTATGGAGTCAGCTATTACAAGGGGCATAGCTTTAAATTAAGGGGGGGTCGGTATAGGACAGATGTTAGGGGTAGGTTCTTTACTCAGCGAGTCGTGAGTTCATGGAATGCCCTGCCAGTAGCAGTGGTGGACTCTCCCTCATTCTGGGCATTTAAGCGGGCATTGGATAGGCATATGGAGGATAGTGGAGAAAGTGAAGACTGCAGATTCTGGAGATCAGAGCTGAAAATGTGTTGCTTGAAAAGCGCAGCAGGTCAGGCAGCATCCAGGGAACAGGAGAATCGACGTTTCGGGCATAAGCCCTTCTTCAGGAATGAAGCCTGAAGAAGGGCTTATGCCCGAAACATCGATTCTCCTGTTCCCTGGATGCTGCCTGACCTGCTGCGCTTTTTCAGCAACACATTTTCAGCATATGGAGGATAGTGGGCTAGTGTAGGTTAGGTGGGCTTGGATCGGCGCAACATCGAGGGCCGAAGGGCCTGTACTGCGCTGTATTCTTCTATGTTCTATGTTCTATGTTCTATGTTCTTTGGACTGTGGGAGGAAAGAAGAGCATCCGGAGGAAACTCCCGCAGACACAGGGAGAATGTGCAAACTCCACACAGACAATCGCCCAAGGCAGGAATTGAACCCAGGTCCCTGGCACGGTGAGTCAACAGCACTAAGCACTGAGCACCATGCCACCCCTTGTTGTCTTTTGTAAAACCTAACAATTTCGGTACCTCATCTGATACAATGCATCAACTCGTTTGGGGTTTTTTTTTCCAGGTTAAAAGAAATCGGAAGCCATGCCTATGTGTGGTCTCCCAATAATTCCTGATCTCGAGGATGAGTCTTGATTTCCCTTTAAATTGTCACCGGGGTGGGGTAGGACGGGATGTTGTTCATTACTTAAGTATATTCATTACTCCCTTTGACCTTTACAAGGCAAACATTGAAGAGACTGAATGGCCGGGTCAGTTCTTTCATTTGGCATCGTAAGTGACCCCTTATTAAATTAACTAAATTACAGCTATCCCACAGTTTGAGAGGATTGGACCTCCCGGGTATTAAAAACTATCAATTAAGCTTGTTGTTATCTTCTGTGAGTGACTGGATGTATGGGGACCCTCTCTCACTATGGTTGGACATCGAACTGTCTCAGGCAAGGTGCCCCCTTACTCGCTTATTGTTCTTGGACAAAATGAGGACAGTTAAGGAATATTGCCATCACCCAATAGTAATCAATACTGTTAAAGCATGGAGGGCAATGTGGCAGTGGGAAGGCAATATTTCCAAAACATCATTTCTTACACCCATAATTGGGATGCTGGGTTTTCAAATGGGATGATGGATTCAGGTTTAAACTTTGGTCAGCTCAGGGGGGGGAGTATCTTGCCTGAATGACCAATTTGAGGGGGACATATTGACCAGTTAGCTCAGATATACGAGGGACCTTTTCCGGTTTTTTTTCAAATCAGGGACTTCAGTCAGTAAAGAACTACACTCCTAACTGACTCTTACTGATCCAACATAGAGAAGAGGGTGCTTAGTGCTAAGAACATGCTTTCTGTCAGTGCGCTTCACCAACTGTTGGGAGAGGGCTCCTCAACAAGACTGAGCAACTTTGTAAGGTATGGGAGAGGGAGCTGGGCATCTAGATCTCCTCAGAAACATGACAGGATATCTGGGAAAATGCAAGAAGGATCTCGAATTGCAATAGGACCCATACCTTGCAATTGAAGATTCTCCACAGGGTGCACTTAGATCCAGATTGCTTCTCATAATTTAAAGTGGGGTATCATCAACATGTCCCAAGTGCAAAATGAGTACAGGTAATCTCACTGACTGTCTCTGGTCCTGCCACAGGCTCCGGACATACTGGACGGCTGTGGTAGGTGAAATAGAGAGGATCTTGGAGACAGAGGTGTAGATGGACCCGGTATCTCTTTTTCTTAGCCTAGCTAATGTACCTCCTTTAGATGCACACACAACATAAAACTTTTCAGTATCCTCACTTTTTGTACAAAAAAAGCCATTCTGTTCAGGTGGGTACCCGAAAATCCCTCGGGGCTGTTGGGCTGGTGTAAGCTAGTCATGGAGCACATCCCTTTGGATTTTCTCACAATTTTGGTGAACCACAAAACTGAGAATTTCTGTAGAATGTGGTGGCCCTTTTTGGATTGCTTGGGCACAGATTATTCTGCCACATTGATAAGGGCTTTCATATAGCCTCGACGATTGTTAGCGAGTTTTGAGAAGATTTGTAGCTCGAATTGAGGTTCTGGGTGTAGGTTTGCTCACTGAGCTGGAAGGTTCATTTTGAGACAGGTAATCTCACTGACTGTCTCTGGTCCTGCCACAGGCTCCGGACATACTGGACGGCTGTGGTAGGTGAAATAGAGAGGATCTTGGAGACAGACTAGGTAACATCTTCAATGAGCATCCAGACGAAGCACTGCTGATGATTCTTGCTTTCTGTTTATATGTTTGGGTTGATGATATCATTTCCTGGGGTGATGTCATTTCCTATGGTGATATCATTTCCTTTTCTTTTTTTCAGGGAATGGTAAATGGGGTCAAAATCTATGTGTTTGTTGATAGAGTTCCAGTTGGAATGCAATGCTTCTAAGAATTCTTGTGCGTGTCTCTGTTTGGCTTGTCCTAAGATGGATGTGATGTCCCAGTCGAAGTGGTGTCCTTACTTATCTGTACGTAAGGATGCTAGTGAGAGAGGGTCATGTTCTTTTCTGGTAGTTGATGTTCATGTATCCTGATGACTAATGTTCTGCCTGTTTGTCCAATGTAGTGTTTGTTACAGTTCTTACATGGTATTTTGTAAATGACATTACTTTTGCTCGTGGTCTGTATAGGGTCTTTCAAGTTCATTAGCTACTGTTTTAGTGTGTTTGTGGGTTTGTGGGCTACCATGATGCCAAGGGGTCTGAGAAGTCTGGCAGTCATTTCCGAGATATCTTTGATGTAGGGGAGAGTGGCTCGGGTTTCTAGGGTTTTTTGTCTGCTTGTTTGGGTTTCTTGCTGAGAAATTGGTGGACTGTGTTCATTGGGTACCCACTTTTTGAATACGCTATATGGGTGATTTTCCGCTGTTCTGTGTAGTTCCTCTGTGCTGCAGTGTGTGGTGGCTCATTGAAGTAATGTTCTAATGCAGCTTCATTTGTGGATGTTGGGATGATTGCTTCTGTAGTTCAATATTTGGTCCATACGTGTTGTTTTCCTGGAGACAATGGTTTGAAGTTCCCCATTGGCTGTTTGCTGTAATGTAGGTAAAAACAAGGTCTGCAGATGCTGGAAACCAGAGTCTAGATGAGAGTGGTGCTGGAAAAGCACACCAGGTCAGACAGCATGCAAGGAGCAGGAAAATCAACGTTTCGGGCAAAAGCCTGATGAAGTCAATTTTCCTGATCCTTGGATGCTGTCTGACCTGCTGTGCTTTTCCGGCACCACCCTGTTCGCTGTAATGTGACACCTAGGAATGGCAGTTTGTTGTTGTTTTCCTCCTCTTTGATGAATTTTATGCCAGTAAGGCTATTACTGATGGCCTTGAAAGTTTCCTCTAATTTGTTTCGTTTCCTGATGACAAAGATATCATCCACATAGCAGACCCAAAGTTTGGGTTAGATGGTTAGCAGAGCAGTTTGTTTGAGTCTCTTCATTACTGTCTCTGCTAAGAACCCTGATCTCAGAGATCCCATGGGTGTGCCTTTGGTTGGTCTGAAGGTTTTGTTGTTGAAGGTGAAGTGGGTTGTAAGGCATAGTTCCACTAGCTTGACGATACTGTCCTTATTGATGAAGTTGCTGTGGTGTGGTGTTGTGTGATTTTTAACTTGGTGCTTGGTGCATGTGTCTTTGGTTCTTCTAATCGTGTCATGTGTGTTTCCTTGGCCACGTTAATGTTGATTAATGTGAACAGGGCTGTTACATCGAAGGAGACCATTGTTTCATCCTCTTCTATCTTGGTATCTTTGATAGTCTTCAGGAATTCTTGGGTAGAGTGGATGGAGTGGTGTGAGTCTTCCACTAAGTGTTTTAGTGGTGCAGCTCCTTGGCTAATCTGTAAGTTGGTGTTAAAGGTGGCAAGACTATCAGTCTGAGGGTGGCTCCTGGCTTGTGAATTTTGGGTTATCTTTAAAAGCATGGTGTATTGGATGCATCTGGTTTCATTTTTTGGATGCCATTTTTTGCAAATTAGCAGACAAAATGCATCCAGAAACCCTCGCCACTCTCCCCTACATCAAAAACATCTCAGAAATGACAGCCAGACTACTCAGACCCCTTGGCATCATGGTAGCCCACAAACCCACAAACACACTAAAACAGCAGCTAATGAACTTGAAAAACCTGATACAAACAACACGCAAAAGTAATGTCATTTACAAAATACCGTGCAAGAACTGTAACAAACACTACATTGGACAAACAAGCAGGAAACGAGCCACCAGGAAACATGAGCATCAACTAGCCACAAAATGACATGACCCTCTCTCACTCGTATCCTTACGTAAGGAACAACACCACTTCGACTGGGACGACACATCCATCCTAGGGAAAGCCAAACGGAGACATGCATGAGAATTCTGAGAAACACGGCCTTCCAACCGGAACCCTATCAAAAAACACATGGACTTGGACCCCATTTACCAACCCTGAGAAACAGAACAGGAAATTACATCACCATAGGAAATGACATCACCAACCCAGAGAAATCCAAACATATAAATAGAAAGCAGGAATCATCAGTAGTACTTCGTCCAAGGGCTCACTGATAATGTTACCTAGTCTGGTGATGAAACGTCTCAAAATGAACCTTCCAGCTCGGAGAGAAAACTTACATCCAAGATGATTGTGTGTAATGAATCTAATATCCAAAGAGGAAAAGTTACAGACATGTGAATAAGTATAAATTAATACTCTCGATGTTCAAGAGCTTTTTTATTGTCTCATTCAACCATATTATTACTATCATTTATTTATTAGTGGTTAGTTGTTCATTGTTATTTATTTATCAATGTAATTAAATCCACATTTAATGCACTTTTTCATTGTACTGTTTTGAATTGTCTTGTTTTGGATTTGTTGCAATATTTTTGTAAAAATTCTTTTTCAACCAAAATATATGTTGAAAAAGTGAAATGTCTGGAATTCAATTCCTTTAACAGCTTTAGTCAATGAGAATGTCAATTTAGTCTTGTTTGGGCATTATAAACAACAGAATGTCTATGGAGTGGCTAAGTAAGTCCCTCAAGGACTTTGGGATGTTCTGTGATACCAGACATTTGAGAAGAAATGTGGAGCTTGGAAAAGACAACATTTTAGAGAAATAAAAGTCACACTTTGAGGCAACCCATTAGAATTCCATGAATCATAAGACAGGTTATTGTTAGAGTTAAGACAGTGATCACTTAAATAAAAACCAAATTTAATCACAAATCTGTGAATTGTTTCAGAAGCCAACTTAAAATAGGCAAAAGAGGAAAATTCATCCTCAACAAAGTCAGAGAAATGGAATTCTAGTCTTTCAACAAGGTCCAAGTTGATGTTGTTTCTTTTTCAATGATCGCTCAATCAATGCCCAGGGAAATTTCAGTACCTTCTTAAATTCTTCCCTGAAATTCCTCTGGGTCGGTGCATAAATACATGTATTTGTGCAGGAATTCAAATGTTTATCATCGCTCCGCACTCAATGGCAATGTACGCGGGGTTGTACGGTCTCCTTGATAGTAAGTTGTGTTTGTTAGTTTTGTTGTTACAAAGCTCACATTTGTTGTCAGCCACAACAATATAAAACTGCCTGATATTGTGAAGAGTAGAATGATGAATTTCCTTCGGTTCTCCATCTCTGAATCTCTCTCATTCTCATGTGTGTGACCCCGGAGAGCTCTACGGGCTCTTGTAGCCAATACAACGCATCTCACTGTCAAAAAATTTAATAAAATGATTAAAATGAATGGGAGCCAAACACGCCAAATGCCAGGAAACCAGATGGACACAATACCAAAAGTTGAGGAAAAAAATGTGGGCGGCACGGTGGCACAGTGGTTAGCACTGTATGCCTCACAGCGCCAGAGACCCGGGTTCAATTCCCGCCTCAGGCGACCGACTGTGTGGTGTTTGCACATTCTCCCCGTGTCTGCGTGGGTTTACTCCGGGTGCTCCGGTTTCCTCCCACACTCCAAAAATGTGCAGGTTAGGTGAATTGGCCATGCTAAATTGCCTGTAGTGTTAGGTGCAGGAGTAAATGTAGGGGAATGGGTCTGGGTAGGTGCGCTTCGGCGGGTCGGTGTGAACTTGTTGGGCTGAAGGGCCTGTTTCCACACTGTAAGTAATCTAATCTAAAAAATACCAAACTTCCACGACAGCCCCAACCCATTTTGTTAATTACGTGTTCATGTTCATATGCAAACCAAACAGTGATGTTCTTTATAAAGACCAGGATAGAAAATGTTGTTATAACCATAGATGCTGTTCTCTTGGTGCAGTATTTTGTTTTCAATCTCTGATAGCAGATAATTTTAAAACAGTCAAATGTGAAAGTGACAGTGAACCAAACGGACAAATCAAGGCTGACAAGTACAGACAGGAGTGTGAGACAGGAACAAATGTGGAAAATGATAACTCAAAATATAATACACCATTATATTGATGATCAAATTTACAGCTGCCATGGCTATCATGTAGAGAGAGATGCAGTTTGAAAAACCACACTTTCCTTGCAACAGAATTATAATTGTTATTAGGTTCTCTGTAAGAAAGCAAAAGAAGAAAGTATAAGTACCATGATCTAAAATATATTGTTGTAATAAAACAATAATGAACAACAAGAATACAGTCCACTGAAAATCAAAAACTCAGTATGGAACCTCCCAGGAAGTTAAGGACAGTGATTTTATTCATTCATCTGGTCTTTCTAACTGGATCAGTGAGTATTTCCCATTTTCAATTAATCAAAGAATTTCAGAGTTCACCATTTTTCTGTGAGGTGTGGAATCAATGTCAGCCAGATCCAATAATGATGGACAATTTCCCTTTCTAAGGGAAGTTTGTGAAATAGATGGGAATTTTATTTTTAAAAAATGACATTGGTTACATGGTCACTATTAGGTTCTCTTTTTAAAACGATGGTTACTTATTAAATTTAGATTTCTCCAGGTGCCATGGTGCCATAGAGAGCCACGAACCCGGAACATTAGTGTGAGATTTTGGATTTTGAATTGAATTATATTGTCAGTGTACCATTACCCCACTAAGCTTAGCATGAGATTATGTTAGTGTTACATTGAATTAAAGCACAATAGAGGATTGGGTATCTGTTAACATCCAGTTAAGCCCACCAAACATTGGTAAGAATGGACAAAACAACAATATGAAAGTAAACAGACCATGAATATAACAGCAGATGCTCATGGCCTTCAAAGGGATATCAAAAGAAAAAGAGTAACTAAATTGTATGGTAGTCCCTTTGCAAAAAGGCACTATTTCAAATTAATATAGATATGACCAATGGCAGATATATTGAAAAAATATTTGGGTGTGTCTTTACAAGAAATTTTTCATCCCAAAAATAAGGAAGAAGCTAGTGCCTATTTAGAGTAAGGAAATTAAACACATTAATATCAATTGGGTAACCTTAAGGAAGTAGAATTAGAGCTTGCTGAGTCAAGGGTAATAACATGGATAGAGGGTTAGGTACGCACAGTGTCACCACTGGTTCACTTTATTTTTAACTTCCAGATATTTATTGAATTCAAATTTCTCCATCTGGGGAAAGGAGAGTAAGAAAAAATTGTGCATTTTTATATTGGCAGACCATGACAAGTTGAGTGCTGCAAGAATCAGTGCCCTTCACCTCAGTGATTTACAGACTACATTAAAAAGTGTTAGGGAAAATGTATCTAAGTCTGGTGGCAATACAAAGTAGGGTGGTAATGTTAGCTGCAAAGACAATTTAGAGATGCTTCAGAGAAACTAAGACAAGTCAATTGAGTAGACAACACCATGGCAGGTGGAGTATTAAGAGGGCAAGTTTGACGTTGCAAGAATAGAAATTCTGAATATTTTTTTAAAAGGCATGGAATTTTCAGAGAGACCTGTATTTATATGTACAAAAAAACACACAAATTCAGTCAAAGTGAAATATTTTTGATGTTGGAAAGGCGGAGTGAATTTGGCCGATATCCCCCAAAGTTTAGTAGAATGGGCAAGTTGTTTGATGAAACACTCCAGATTTTGAAGGGAGTTATCCATGATCAATACATACTGGAAAGTATTCCCGTTGACTGGGCAATCTAGTATATATGAACACAGTCTCATATATGGAACACAATAAGTTCGGAACCGGGTGAAAAATTGCTTCTTCAAAGGATTGACGATTTATGGAAGTTGACTGAGCAATCTAGTATATATGAACACAGTCTCAGTTACAGCACAATAATTTAGGAAGCAGATGAAAATTTACTTCATCAAAGGATTGACAATTTATGCAAATTTGTATTCCACAAGAGTGTAGATATTCTATCACTGACTGAACAAGATAGAACTTTGGTTCCTCAGGCAGTCTAAGGATGTATGGAATGGTGGGAAAGTGGAATTGAAATGCAAGATCAATTATGATCGCTTTGAATGTGTGAACAGGCTCAAAAAGCAGTGTGGTAAGGTCCTGCTCCTATCTCTTGTGTTTTTATTAATCTAATTTCAACAAATTTTGTGAAATAGGTTGTGAGCATTTTACTTGATTCCATGCAAACATCAACACAGCAGTGTGAGAAAAATCATTATTGTAGCCATCATGTGGAAAATCTGCCCACACATTCATCTTACAGCCCTATGTTGGCACTAAATGACAGGATGGTCCAACAATCCCAGAATTACTTGTGTTATTATGGGACTAATTTTACTTACACAATCTGGATTCAAACAAAGAACAGGCAAAACCAAACCGTGTAGCAAATTAGCATTAAGTAATGACTTCATAGGAGGGACAGCATGAAGCAGCAGTGACCATAATATTTTTGAATTTTATATTAGTTTGAGGGCGAGAAACTTTGATTCAAGACTTGCATGAAAAATTTCAATGATAACTAGAGATCATACTCAGACCTTTGAGTATCAGAGTTGAGACATTCAGTTGAGGCTGTCCAGGACATTGATGAGTTGTGTACAGAGGGTTGTGTACAGTTCTGGTCAAACTGTCAGAAGGATATTACTGAGGGGGTTTAGAAGAGATTTACAGGATGTTACCTGGAATGGAAGGTTTGAATCATAAGGAGAGCTGGAGAGGCTGAATTGGTTGGGATTGTTTCATATTGCAGTGTAGTATTTTGCGAGTTGACTTTATGGAGGTTTATAACATTATAAGGGATTTAGATAAGGTGAAGGCAGATTTTTTTTCCCTAGGCTGGATGATTTCACGACTAGGGGGCATAGATGTTAGGTGAGAGGAGAAAGATTTAATAGGACATGAGGGCAATCATTTTACACAGAGCGTGCTTCATATGTGAAGTGAATTTCCAGAGTAAGTGGTGGATGTGGGTCCAGTTAAAAAGTTTAAAGACATTTAAATAAGCACATGAATAGGAAATATTTGGAGGGATATGGGCCAAGCGCAGGCACGTGGGATTAGTTTAATTTGAGAAACTTGGTCAGCATGGACTGGTTGGACTAAAGTGAGTGTTTCCCTGCTGGATGCCTCTATGATTCTCTCACTCTATGATTCTTGTTAGATTGGAAACTATGGCCAGCTCAGTACAGTTGGGGATTCAATCACGGCTTGTGTCTAAGCTTCTATTGCAATCCAAGCCACACAAGTCCCGCCACCTATCGTCCTGGCTGTGGATGCAAAGGAGTTTGAACTGTGTGAACTGTGAAAGCAAACATAATTAGTGATATAATTCATTTGCCCTTTCATGTCCTCTCCTGACAATTATAAACTAATGTACTGTCTCCAGTAATTCAGTATGTCACTGAAGTAAGATTAACTTTTCTCGCGTAGTTCCAACTTTCTCCATTGTACGAAGCAATTATTGCATACGGGATTTTTCAATGTCCCTTCTCTCAGTGTGATGAAATGTTCATGTTTAGATTACATTAGATTCCCGACAGTGTGGAGACAGTCCCTTCAGACCAACAAGTCTACACCAACACTCTGAAGAGTAACCCACCCAGACTCATTTCCCTCTGACTAATACACCTATCACTACAGGCAATTTAGCATGGCCAATTCACCTGACCTGTACATCTCTGGACTGTGGGAGGAAACCGGAGCACCCGGAGGAATCCCACGCAGGCATGTAGAGAATGCGCAAACTCCACACAGACAGTCGCCTGAGGCTGGAATCAAACCTATGTCACTGGTGCTGTGAGGCAGCAGTGTTAATCACTGAGCCACCATGCCACCCCTGTGCTCAGGTTTCTTCTGAGCAATGCCACCTCCCCCACACAGCTTCCTATTAACTCAATCCAGACACTCACCCTATCACTTTGTCAGCTCCTCTTAATTCCTCCTGAGGCCTGATTTCACACGGTTCGCCAAAGGCTCTTGGCTTCTTCCCTGAAGGACAGCTAAAATTCCATGCTTCAAAGAGGGAGTCTGCCCCTCTTTCTGTACAAATAAACTGTGACCCCTGGGCAATCCTTTGTGACCCTTTTAATACCTTGCAATGAGCCCCTTCACTACTGCATGACATGGAGACACACAGCCCAACTAAGCCAGCCTTCCTACTTCTATATTCTCAGAAAAGGGAAATTAAAATCTTTAAAGACCCTCAAAATTGACTGCTATGGTTCCTAACCAGAACTTTGAGTCACCACTCCCAGTCTCTGCAAATACTCAATTCTTGATAACTGCTCTGTTACTGTAAACAATGTCTTAACAATTTAGTTACAATAATGTAACTGTAGCAGAGCAAATTTAAACAGAAAAATCATTTAATTGGTCCATATTAGAGGGATATAACATTTTTAGGATGATACAAAAGATCAACCTTCAGGCAGTCAGGTCCTTAACAGTTTCAATACTTAAGGAAGTCAAAGAGAATAGCAAATTAGTCTTGGAAATATCAACAACATGTCTAGGGAATAGGATAAACATTTAAATAATAAAGCCTTTGTTTTCAGCCCAGTCACACAGAAGGCAGGCACACAAATACATACAGTTAAGGGACAAATAAAAGAATAATCCTGGCCAGATTACTGAAGTGGTTTTCACGATGCATTGTTGATCAGGGTCACATTTACAGTTTACTCAGTTAGAGGCAGTATTACTTGTCAGTTAGGTTTCTTTCTCTGAACTTCCAAGAGATGCTCCCGGGGGCTTAGACAGGGAGCTTTCAAATCTTCATGCTGTAGCATTAACAGCCAGATTCCTCCTTTTACAGAAAACACAGTCCAAAATATAATCTACACTCCCTAAAATGAAACAATGATATCCTAATAAACAGTCACCAGACTCAAACTGTCCACTTTACTTTCTTCCCACATAGGATGCCAGACCTGCTGAAAGTTGCCAGCTATTTCTGTTTACATTTCTGACCACTCACAAGGTCCCATTTGTCATTCAACTTCTGCCATCTTCTTGAGCAGAAGGTCTTATTCCAGACTTGCTGGAACCAATTCCCAGCTACTAAAGTCACTAATAACCAATGTCTGCTATCTGTTTAATCATAATGCTCTTCGCCAGTGATGAAGCATCTGCAAAACATTTCAATCAGGAAACAACATGCAATTAACTTCCAGACCTGGCCTTACAAATAGACAAACTTTGATTAGCCAGTTTTCTTTTTAACACAAACTTTTGTTACTATCCAAAAGCCAATTTGAGTTCATGGTTTCCAGCTCACTCCTGCAAAACAAAACTGTTGCTTTAAGAAAAACAATATCAATGAAAAATCAGCAAGGGCTCTATTGTTTTCAAGGTGATACAAAAAGACAATCTTCTTGTATTCAGTTCCTTTTGCAGATTAATAAACTGAGAAAGTCAAAGAGAGTGGTAACATCGTCTTGTTTGGGAAATATCAGGAACATTCCAGGAAATGGGCTGAATATTTGCCAAAGCATTAACTGCATCAGAGGCAAATGCTAAAGGGTATAATTGTGACCTCAAATGTACAAATGTACAAATGAAATATTCATGAAGAAGTCAAGGTTGCATGGTTTTGTAAAATATAATCAGTTTCCATTTATATTGAGATCATTCTCTCTGGTGTGGAGGATTGTGAGTGAAAATATGGAGGTCTCCGGGAGCAGGAGGTAGTCAGGTTTATGAATAATGCAAAGTGTTCTAATTCATCTGGCAAATGTCAAAATGGTGCATCAGTACATCCTGTGCATTCATTCCCAATTATCTCCAGTATTTCTTTTACAGTTTTTTTTCCTCTAAGAAGCAGGTCACTCAAGGATTGGGATGTTTGTGAAATGAGAGAGCATTCAACCAAGAAACATGAAGCATCGAAAAGATAAGGTTTAAGGTGAATACAAATGAGACATTGAGGCACCTCAATAAAATTCCATGATTCAAAACCAGAGTTATGGTTGGTATTAAGAAGGTTATCACCTAGAATTCCACAAATAAAGACTAGATATAACCACACACCTCTGGATTGTTTCAGAAGCCAACTTAAAATGGCCAAAGAAGGAACATTTAGACTCAGCAAAGTAGGTGCTGAAATGCAATTCTATTGTCTCTAACAAGGTCAAGGTTAATTTTGTTTTTTTTTAATTTTTCAGTCAGTGCCCATGGAAGTTTCAGAACTTTCTGAAACTCTTCCTTCTCATTCCTTTTAGTAGCTGCATAAATACAAGCCTTTGTGCAGGAATTCAAATGTTTTATCATTGCTCCGGACTAAGTGGCATGTATTCAGGGGATGGACGGTCCCCTCAATATCAAGGTGGGATTGTTAGTTTTGCCTAAACAAAGTTCACATTTCGTGTCAGCCACAACAATATAAAACTGCCCAATATCGTCAAAAGTGAAATGATGGATTTCCTTCAGTTCTCCATCTCTGAATCTCTCTCATTCTCATGTGTCTGACCCCGGAGAGCTCTACGTGCTTTTATGGCCACGAGAACATATCTCACTGTCAAAGGATTTAACAAAATGTTTAAAGTGAGTGGGAACCAAACAATCCAGATGCTATGAAACAAGACGGACACTATGCCGACACTTGAGGATAAAATCGACAAATTTCCCTGACAAGCCCACCTTGTTTTGTTAATTACATGTTCATGTCGTATGCGAATCAAATAGGAATAGTCTTGATGAAGAGCAGGGCAGAGAACATTGTTATAACCACGGGTGTTGTTCACGGTGCATTATTTTGCTTTCAACCTCTGGCAGCAGATAATTATAAAATGATGAAAAGTTAAAGAGACAGTGAACCAAACAGTCACATCAAGGCTGACAAAAGTCATGTACAAAATGAAAGTACACTCAAGTGTGAGACAGGAATGAATGTAGAAAATTATAACTCAAAATTTAATGCACCATTATATTCATGATGAGACCAGCCATTTTTCTGTTTTCATGGCCACCATGTAGAGAAATACACTTGGAAAGACCACACATTCCTTTGAAGAGAATTACAATTGCTATTAGGTTCACTGTAAGAAAAGGTGGCATTTCCGCCACCTCCAAACGGACCCCACCACCAAGGATATATTTCCCTCCCCTCCCCTATCAGCATTCCGTAAAGACCACTCCCTCCGTAACTCCCTTGTCAGATCCACACCCCCCACCAACCCAACTTCCACTCCCGGCACCTTCCCCTGCAACCACAGGAGGTGCAAGACTTGCGCCCACACCTCCCCCCTCACCTCCCTCCAAGGCCCCAAAGGAAACTTCCATATCCGCCACAGATTCACCTGTACCTCCACACATATCGTCTATTGCATCCTTTGCACCCGATGTGGCCTCCTCTATATTGGGGAGACAGGCCGCCTACTTGCGGAGCGTTTCAGAGAACACCTCTGGAACACCCGGACCAACCAACCCAACCACCCTGTAGCTCAACAGTTCAATTCCCCCTCCCACTCCACCAAGGATATGCAGGTCTTTGGACTTCTCCATCGTCAGACCACAGCGAAACGACGGTTGGAGGAAGAACGCCTCATCTTCCGGCTAGGAACCCTCCAGCCACAAGGGATGAACTCGGATTTCACCAGTTTCCTCATTTCCCCTCCCCCCAGCCTATCTCAGTCAAATCCATCAAATTCAGCACCGCCTTCCTAACCTGCAATCTTCTTCCCGACCTCTCCGCCCCCATCCCAGTCTGACCTATCACCCTCACCTTGACCTCTTTCCACCTATCACATTTCTGACGCCCCTCCCCCAAGTCCCTCCTCCCTATCTTTTATCTTAGCCTGCTGGACCAACTTTCCTCATTCCTGAAGAAGGGCTAATGCCCGAAACGTCGATTCTCCTGTTCCCTAGATGCTGCCTGACCTGCTGCGTTTTTCCAGCAACACATTTCCATCTCTGATCTCCAGCATCTGCAGACCTCACTTTCTCCTCACTGTAAGAAAAAGAAGGGAGAGGTTATAAGTGCCCCCTAATAGTTATAAACCCCCTAATAGTCAGAGGGAAACTGAGAAACAAATTTGTAAGGAGATCTCAGTTATCTGTAAGAATGATAGGATGGTTAAATTGGGGGATTTTAACTTTCCAAGCATAGACTGGGACTTGCATGGTGTTAAGGGTTTAGATGGAGCTAAATTTGTTAAGTGTGTACAAGACAATTTCCTGATTCAGTATGTGGATGTAACTACTAAAGAAGGTGCAAAACTTGACCTACTCTTGGGAAATAAGGCAGAGCAGGTGACTGAGTTATCAGTGAGGCAGCACTTTGGGACCAGCGACCATAATTCTATTAGCTTCAAAATAGTGATGGAAAAGGATTGACCAGATCTAAAAGTTGAAGTTCTAAATTGGAGAAAAGCCAATTTTGATGGTATTAGGCAAGAACTTTCAAAAGCTGATTGGGGGCAGGCGTTCGCAGGTAAAGGGACAGCTGGAAAATGGGAAGCCTTCAGAAATGAGATAACGAGAATCCAGAGAAAGTATATTCCTGTCAGGGTGAAAGGGAAGGCTGGTAGGTATAGGGAATGCTGAATGAAATGCAGGAAGCATATGTCATGTATAGACAAGATAAATTAAGTGAATCCTTAGAATAGTGTAAAGGCATTAGGAATACACTTAAGAGGGATATCAGGAGGGCAAAAAGGGGACATGAGATATTTTGGCAAGTAGAGTTAAGGAGAATCCAAAGGGTTTTTACAAATACATTAAGGACAAAATGGCAACAAGGGAGCGAATAGGGCCCCTCAAAGATCAGCAAGGCTGCCTTTGTGTGGAGCCGCCAGGGATGGGGGAGATACTAAAAGAGTATTTTGCATCGGTATTTCCTGTGAAGAAGGACATTGAAGATATAGAATGAAGGGAAATAGATGGTGACATCTTGAAAAAGGCCATATTACAGAGGAGGAAGTGCTGGATGTCTTGAAATGCATAAAAGTGGATAAATCGCCAGGACCTGATCAGGTCAGAACTCTGTGGGAAGGTAGGAAAGTGATTGCCGGGCCTCTTGCTGAAATATTTGTATCATTCATATGCACAGGTGAGTTACCAGAAGACTGGAGGTTGGCTGATGTGGTGCCACCACTTAAGAAAGGTTGTAAGGACAAGACAGGGAACTATAGACCAGTGAGCCTGATGTTGGTGTTGGCAAGTTGATGGGGGAATCCTGAGAGACAGGACGTACATCTGTTTGGAAAGGCAAGGACTGATTAGGGATCATCAACATGTCTCAAAAACTTGATTGAGTATTATGAAGAAGTAACAACGAAGATTGATGAGGGCAGAGCGGTAGATGTGATCTGTATAGACTTCAGAAGGTATTCGATAAGATTCCCCATGGGAGACTGGTTAGTAAGGTTAGATCTCATGGAATACAGGGAGAACTTGCCATTTGGATACAGTACTGGCTCAATGGTAGAAGACAGAGGGTGGTGGTGGAGGTTTGCTTTTCAGATTGGAGGCCTGTGACCAGTGGAGTGCCACAACGGTCGGTGCTGAGTCCACTACTTTTCATCATTTATATAAATGATTTGGATGTGATCATAAGAGGCATAATTAATAAGTTTGTAGATGACTCCAAAATTGGATGTGTAGTGATAGAGAAAAAGATTACCTCTGATTACAACAGGATCTTGATCAGATGGGCCAATGGGCTAAGAAGTGGCAGGCAGAGTTTAATTTAGATAAATGCGAGGTGCTGCATTTTGGGAAAGCAAATCTTAGCAGGACTTATACACTGAATGGTAAGGTCTGAAGGAATGTTGCTCAACAAAGAGACCTTGCACTGCAGCTTCATATCTCCTTGAACGTGGAGTCACAGGTAGATAGGATACTGAAGAAGGCATTTGGTATGCTTTCCTTTATTGGTCAGAGTATTAACTAAAGGAGTTGGGAGGTCATCTTGCAGCTGTACAGGACATTAGTTAGGCCACTGTTGGAATATTGCATGCACTTCTAGTCTCCTTCCTGTCAGAAAGAAATTGTGAAACTTGAAAGTGTTCAGAAAAGATTTACAAGGATGTTACCAAGGTTAGATGATTTGAGCTATAGGGAGAGGCTGGGGCTGTTTTTCCTGCAGTGTCGGAGGTTGAGGGGTGACCTTGTAGAGGTTTATAAAGTCATGAGGGGAATGGATAGGATAAATAAACAAAGTCTGGGGGATTCCAAATCTAGAGGGCTTGACTTTAGGGTGAGAGGGTAATGATATAAGAGACCTATGGGGCAACTTTTTCATGCAGTGGGTGGTACATGTCTGGAATGAGCTGCCAGAGCAAGTGTTGGAGGCTAGTACAATTGCAACATTTAAAAGACATCTGGATGGGTATCTGAATAGGAATGGTTTGGAGAAATATGGGCTGGGTGCTGGCAGATGGGATTACGTTGGGTTAAGATATCTGGTCGGCACGGGCAAGTTGGACCGAACAGTTTGTTTCCGCGCTGTACACCTCTATGACTCCATGGCTATTCATTTCTCAGATGAAGGTATTTCTAGCAAGGCCAGCGACTGCTTCCCATTTCAAATAGAAAGAAAACATTTTAGAGTTCATTATTTTGCCATTGGTGTGGACAAATGTAGGCCAGATCCGATAATGATGCAAGATTTCCCTTATTCAGGGAGATTAGTGAAATGTATAGGGCTTTAAAAAGAATTACACAGTCGATTACACAGTCACTATTCAGTGAGCTTTTTTTTTAAATGCCACATATCTACTGAATTGAAATGACACCCCTGCCATGGTGTGATTGAGACCCATATCCCCAGAACAGTACCCTGAGGGTCTGAATTTCTAATCTAATGATATTTCCATGTTACAAATTGAAGTTCAATACTCCTCTGAGAATTAAAACTGAAACACCGAGAGAAGATTGCCTCTTCATAATCTGATAAAGAATTGTGACAAGGGATATAACCAAATTCTCAACCCTGCAAGATGACCTCCCAACTCCTATAGTCAACCGCAATCTATTATAAAGGAATGGTTAAATGAAATGAAATTCTTTCACTCACTCTATAATTATCAAGTGACAATTTAATTATTTCATTCCAACAGTGAACAAATTTACAGAATTACTAACAAACAGACTAAATCTCTTATAACTTCTACTTATTGCTTTATTGAGCTAAATTCCAATATGTATGCTGTTTCAATGATACAGGCTCCACATAAATAAATCCAAGGAATAAGAATAATAAATTAAAATTTAATTTCTCCCAGTTCGCACAGTCTATGTCTTCTTTGCTTTATCTGCAATCTTCTTTCTGCTGATGTCACATCATAAATGTTGTTTTTCCAATGATTCTTCTGTGAGGATTTTGAGTTGGAAAACTATTATTATTGTGAGCTACATAAGTCATTAATCTAAAGTTATATTTTTTGTACTAATTCTGCATACAAATCAAACATTGGACGATACTGGTTTTAACTTATCGATGTGTTTCCTTTAAGCTCGCGATAATGCATCTGCAATAATATTTTTATAACTCGCAAAATGTACAATTTGTAAATTAAAATTCTATGACAGAAGCCCCCAATGAAATAGTCTCATATTTTTGTCCTTCAATCTTTCCAAAAAAGTGAGAGGTTTGTGGTTCGTGTATACAAAACTGTCTCTGAAACATTGTTTATAACACAAACATTAAAATGTTGTAAGGGCAGGACCAAACACAATACTTCTTTCCTGACAGTGGAGAATTTTTGAAAAATAATCAATTGGCTTATCAATTCTGCCATTATCTTCTTGCATCAGCACAGCTCCAATCACTTTATTGCTGGTGTCGATCGTGACTTTAAAGGTTTAAAAGAAATTTGGTGTAGCTAAAATTGGTGCAGTGGTTAACACAGCTTTTATGTTCTCAGGTGCCTCCTGGGAGTGCCCTGTCCATTGAAATTTCATGTTCTTCTTCAGCAAATCGATCAGCGATGCCACCATACTGATGAAGTTTGGGAACAATATCCAGTAGGAAGCATTCAGTCCAAACGATTGCAGCACCTCTTTCTTCGAAGATGGTCTTGAAAATTCCTTGATGGCCTTCATCTTCACATTCTTCACAGTCACATTCTTCAGGGTCACCCTTCCATGTCCGATGTTATATCCCAAGCACGTCACTTCTGCCTTTGAAAATTCAAATATTCCTATATTTAAGGCCAGTTTTTTTCTTTCTGTAGTCTTTCAAAGATCTCTGCCAAATGCACCATGTAGTCTTTCCACAAATGGTTAAAGATCACTAATTCAAATGTGGGCGGCACGGTGGCACAGTGGTTAGCACTGCTGCCTCACAGCGCCTGATGTCCCGGGTTCAATTCCCGCCTCAGGTGACTGACTATGTGGAGTTTGCACATTCTCCCCGTGTCTGCATGGGTTTCCTCCGGGTGCTCCGGTTTCCTCCCACAGTCCAAAGATGTGCAGGTCAGGTGAATTGGCCATGCTAAATTGCCCGTAGTGTTAGGTGAGGGGTAAATGTAGGGGTGGGTTGTGCTTCGGCGGGTCGGTGTGGACTTGTTGGGCCGAAGGGCCTGTTTCCACACTGTAATGTAATGTAATCTAATCATTGAGATAAACAGCACAATTAGTTATTCCTGCCACAACTCTGATCATGAGTCTTTGAAACATGGTGGGTGTGTTCTTCATTCCAATGGGCATTACTTTGAATTGATATATCCCTTTTATGGTTCCAAACACAGAAACTGCTTTTGCTCTCTCCAGCAAAGGTACTTGCCAGTAACCACAGAGTAAGTCCAACCTTGTGATGTAAGTGGCTTGTCCAACATTTCTTCAAAGTCCTCCAGCCATGGAATTGGGCATGAGTCTGATTTAGTTACAGTGTTGACTTTCCGATAATTCATGCAGAACCATTGAGAACCATCAGGCTCCAGAACCAACACGATTGGTGAACTCCACATGCTCTGACTCGACTTGATGATGTCTTCTTGGAACATCATTTCCACTTCCTTCTCTACCTGTGCTACTTTGAGAGGATTAACTCTGTAGGGGGTGTTGATTAATCAGAACAGCATTCCCTACATCAATCTCATGCACAACAGTATTAGTCCTCCCCATTCTATTCCTACATACGTCCTCATATTGCTGCAACAAACCTTTCAACTCAGTTTTCCATTCCAGAGACTGATAGTTTACTAACCAATCCCATTCTTTCAGGACTTCCTCATTTGACAATCTAATCTGAGGTACACTAAAATCTGAATCATCTGGATTTGATTCCTCAATCTGAGGGGCAGTAACTAATAAATTTTTTTCCAGTTCTGTCTAAATCTGTCCAAAACTATCCAAATCCCGGATGCGAACACCCAATCTGTTATGACACAGAGGTCAACATTCCTCTAATAATTCGACCAAAACACCCAGAGAAGATCACCTTGCCTCATAATCTGATAAGGAAGTATGACAAGGCTAATAACCTGCCTCTGTTGTGGAGAAAATATAGAGAACCACCAGGAGAAGCAGAGAGTTCTTCAAGAAGTAGGTCTTTTATTTGCAAACAAAAAACCGTGACACTGAGAAAGCTGATTCTCGAATGCCCCGAACATCAGGGTCCATGGATTTTTATATCTTTTTTATCATGTTTCTGTTAGTTTATCAGCATGTCCAAATCTATTAGCCAAAGTACCTCACTCTAGCTACACAATAAACCAGTGGTGTTAGTACCCATTATCTCTTTAGCTGTACATTCTACTTAATGTTATTCTAATGCCATGGTTAGATATGTATTGCTAAATGTGCTACAGTGATCTTCAATTGCCGACTAATCTTTCATGATAGATATTTAGCTATTCCATCTGTTACAATAGTCTCCTGTCTCAAGCTGACTCTACTATTAATTAGATATTTTGATGTCATGTCCCAAATATTTACAGTCCCAATCCTGTCATAATAACACTTAACAGAGAAACTTGCTTTATTACTTGTGTTATCTCATCTCGTCATAGTGACCTTTCAGCCTTAACTTACGCTGCTAATTGGTGAAGAATGTTCCACTCTGGTTATCCCATCCTGCTTCCACAGAACACAGATTCACAGTGGTCATCATGCTTTAACCCTTCCCATGCTTTCATGTTCTTTATTTTCCATACCTCTCTACCCCCAATCCGTTATAAAGTAGTTGTTAAATGAAATAAAATCTTTTCACTCACTTTTAAATTAACAAGTAACAATTTATGTAACTAACTCGAACAGTGAACAAATTAACAGCATTACTAACAAACAGAATAAATCTCTTCTAACTTCCACATATTCCCTTACTGAATTAAATTCTAATAGGTATGCTGTTTCAATAATACGGGTCCAACTAATAAGAATAATAAATTAAAATTTAATCTCCCCATGTTCACGCAGTCTATGTCTTCTCCACTTTATCTCCAATGTTCCTTTTGGTGAGCTCACATCACAAACACCTTTCTTCCGATAGTAGTCATGATTTGGAGATGCCGGTGTTGGACTAGGGTGTACAAAGTTAAAAATCACACAACACCAGGTTATAGTCCAACACGTTTAATTGGAAGCACGCTAGCTTTCGGAGCGACGCTCCTTCATCAGGTGATAGTGGAGGGCTCAATCGTAATACAGAATTTATAGCAAAAATTTACAGTGTGATGTAACTGAAATTATACATTGAAAAATTGATTGTCTATTAAGCCTTTCATCTGTTAGAAAACAGTGATAGTTTCACTTCTTTCATGTGTAAATCACAAAACCTTCTTTTTAAAAAGTTGCACTCTCGAGTTAGCTGTTAACAATGGTGATAGCTAGACAATATGTTGAAGGTGTTGGCCCCTGTGCTCTCTGTCTATGACCTGATGTTTAGATTGATTCTAATCTAAAAAGTGAGATGACGGAGTTTTACATAAATTCATACAGTTTTTGAGCAAAGTACAATGTAACTCTGCAAGTACAAATTCACCCCACAAAATATATGTATGCATGTGGGTCTTTGTCTGTGTGTGTGTGTGTGTGTCTGTCTGGCTGGGTTGGGGGTTGTGAGTGTGAGAAAGTGTATGTGTGTGTGTAGTGAGTGCAGAGTGTCTTCGGTCTGTGAGGGGGTGCATGTGTGAGCGTTAGAGTGTACGTGTGTTCGTGCGTATGTGAAAGTGTGTGTGTGTGTAGGAGTATGTGTGTGTGTGTATAGTGTAATGGTGGTCACCTGTAATGTGACATGAACCCAAGGTCCCGGTTGAGGCCCTCCCTATGGGTACCGAACTTAGCTATCAGCCTCTGCTCGGCCACTTTTCTCTGCTGCCTGTCCCGAAGTCCACTTTGGAGGATGGTCACCCGAATGTCCTGGAACACTGAAGTGTTCCCCAACTGGGAGGGAACCCTCCTGTCTGTTGATTGTTGTGCGGTGCCCGTTGTCATGGCCTTTGCTCAGTTTCCCCAATGTACCATGCCTACAGGCATCCTTGCCTGCAACGTATAAAATAGACAACGTTGGCTGAGGCACATGAATACCTGCCATGTACAAGGTAGGAGGTGTCCCCACGCATAATGGTGGTATCTATGTTCACACTCTGACACACATCTTACAGCGTCTACCGTGATAGGGTTGTATGGAGTTGTCCTGAGAGTCGGGCAGTTTGCTACAAACAATTATCTGTTTGAGGTTTGGCGGCTGTTTAAAGGCAAGTAGTGGAGGTGTGGGGAAGGTCTTGGTGAGGTGCTCATCCTCATTGATCATGCAGGTCACAAAGAACATGGCGTAATTTTTCAGCCCCTGGGAAGTACTGAACAACGAAGGGTACCCTGTCAGTTGCAGCACGTGTCTATCTCCTGAGGAGATCATTACAGTTCCTTGCTGTGGCACGTCGGAACTGCAACAGTACACACTGCAAGACGTGTCAGAGTGTGGACATAGATACCACCATTACGTGTGGGGACACCTCCCACCTTGTACATGGCAGATACTCATGTGACTCAGCCAACGTTGTCTATCATGTAGAACGCTGAGCTCAAAAACTGCATGAATTTATGTAAAACTCCGTTATCTCACTTTTTAGATTAGAATCAATCTAAGCATCATGGCATAGACAGAGAACACAGGGGGCCAACACCTTCAACATATTGCCTAGCTATCACCATTGTTAACAGCTAACCGGAGGTGCAACTTTTTTACAAAAAGGTTTTGTGATTTACACATGAAAGAAGTGAAACTATCACTGTATTCTAACAGATGAAAGGCTTAACAGACAATCAATTTTTCGATGTATAATTTCAGTTACATCACACTGTAAATTTTTGCTAAAAATTCTGTGTTACGATTGTGCACTCCACTATCACCTGATGAAGGAGTGTCGCTCCGAAAGCTAGCGTGCTTCCAATTAAACCTGTTGGACTATAACCTGGTGTCGTGCAATTTTTAACCTTTCTTCCGATGATTCTTCTGTGAGAATTTTGAGCTGGAAATACTGTGGTGCCTTTGATGGGTCTTTTTAAAGAACTAAAAGATTTCTGTCAGAGCCTGATATTTACGGTTCAGAAGACTCTCTGTTCAGATGGCAGTTGGTTCTCTCCTAACTTCCAAATATCCTGGTTTTATATTTATGCCCCTTTGACGCATAAAGATCTGACAACTTGATTGGCTTCCAGGTGTCAAAACAAACCATTTTAAATTTAATTGGTGCTTCATCTCCAAGTGTCTTTTTAAATTAATTGGCTGACTTTAAACTGTTGTCTGGGTAAAAATGCTGCTTGACTGTTTGATACAAAATGTTTCATTTTGGGTGCAAACCCAATTTGGAACCACAAACAAATCCTGCAAAGAGCCCACAATGTCTTATGGAACAGGCCTGACCACTCAAAACATTTTTGAGCAGGTAACCCACACCGTAACTCTGCTATTGGTTTCAGATAAGTGTATAGTGGATATTCCCAGAGTGAATTGGCTGGTCAGACTGCAGAGTTTTAAACAAACAGAATTAATTTATGAAATTATGGAATGAAACACAACGAACTGAAATTACAATACCCGAATAACTTATTCTAACCAAACCAGACAGGTTATCCCGACTTAATGATGTTATTCCAAAATACTTCTAACAGTCCCAATAAACAAACCCCTCAGCACAAAGAATTAAAATGACACAAAATGCTTACAGATTACGAAGTCAGAAGGGCAGGAGGAGGATGAGAGCATCCAGTTTCAACTGTGACCCTGATTCAACTAATCCCTGAACTGAACTGACCTACACAGTTAGAGAGCTGACCACGCCTCCTTGATTAAAGTTATTTTAAAAGACTTGAAAGCTTTCTACCTGAAGCATTATCTCTTAAGTATAAACAAAAAGGGCCCCATTAATCTGTTCAAACCTAGTCTACTTGAAACCTGGCCAATTAGAACAGTACAGCACAGAAGAGGCTCTTCAGCCCACGATGTTGTGCTGACCATTGATCCTCATGTATTCACCCTCAAATTTCTGTGACCATATGCAGGTCCAGCAGTCTCTTAAATATCCCCAATGACCTTGCTTCCACAACTGCTGCTGGCAACGCCTTCCATGCTCTCACAACTCTCTGTGTAAAGAACCCGCCTCTGACATCCCCTCTATACTTTCCTCCAACCAGCTTAAAACTATGACCCCTCGTGTTAGCCACTTCTGCCCTGGGAAATAGTCTCTGGCTATCGACTCTATCTATGCCTCTCATTATGTTGTATACCTCAATTAGGTCCCCTCTCCTCCTCCTTTTCTCCAGTGAAAAAAGTACGAGTTCAGTCAACCTCTCTTCATAAGATAAGCCCTCCAGTCCAGGCAGCATCCTGGTAAACCTCCTCTGAACCCTCTCCAAAGCATCCACATCCTTCCTATAATAGGGTGACCAGAACTGGATGCAGTATTCCAAGTGCGGTCTAACCAAAGTTTTATAGAACTGCAACAAGATCGCATGACTCTTAAACTCAATTCCCCTGTTAATGAAAGCCAAAACACCATATCCTTTCTTAACAACCCTGTCCACTTGGGTGGCCATTTTAAGGGATCTATGTACCTGCACACCAAGATCCCTCTGTTCCTCCACACTGCCAAGAATCCTATCCTTAATCCTGTACTCAGCTTTCAAATTCGACCTTCCATATGCATCACCTCGCATTTATCCAGGTTGAACTCCATCTGCCACCTCTCAGCCCATCTCTGCATCCTGTCAATGTCCCGCTGCAGCCTACAACAGCCCTCTATACTGTCAACGACACCTCCAACCTTTGTGCCATCTGCAAACTTGCTGACCCATCCTTCAATCCCCTCATCAAAGTCATTAATAAAAATTACAAACAGTAGAGGCCCAAGGACAGAGCCCTGTGGAACACCACTCACCACAGACTTCCAGGCAGAATATTTTCCTTCTACTACCACTCCCTGTCTTCTGTTGGCCAACCAATTCTGTATCCCGACAGCTTGGTTCCCCTCAATTAGTCCCTCATTGAAAAAATCTCATGGACAGAGTAACTTTGAGAAAAGACCAGCCTGGTTACAGCTTCCCCTTCAAAAAAAAGAACTATCAATATCCAAAACTGACTTTGTTTTTCGAAACCTCAAGAAAAAATTGGTTAGTACTCTAAAACATGCACATTAACTGACTATAAACATGCAAACATGCACAACTACATTTTGATTCAGTCTGCGGTTCTCCCACCACCTCTATTTCTCATTCGAGTCTCAACAATGCCTTTGCAATCACACTTTCTCATCCTGCCACAGACACAATTTTCAAATTGATTGGCTGTAACAACAAGCTCCATATAAGCATTCTGCAATTGTTATCCTTAAATTTATCCACACATCTCAATGTGTTATGATCAGTCTATGCAATTGTCTCAGTTGCCTTATTAGTAACATAAACACTGAAAGGTTGCACAGCCAACATCATGCTAAAAGTCTCCTTCTCAACTGTCAAATATTTCTGCTGATGAATGCTCGACTTCCTGGAGAAATATTCGATCGGTCTTTCTATCTTCCCATTATCTTCCTGCAGGAGAAAGGCACCAACACCCACATCACTCGCATCGATAGCCACCTTGAAAGGCTTTAAGTAAGCCGGTGTGGCTAATATAGGGGCATTGTTAACACAGCTTTCCGGCTGTCAACACCTTCTGACAATCTGCTGTCCACAAAAACTTATTGTCTTTCCTCAGCAATTCAGTGAGTAGAACATCCGCACTTCTAAAATTCAGCACAATTTCGATAAAATCTACTGAATCCCAGGAAGCATAGTGCTGCTCTTTTTGTCGATGGTATGGGAAATCCCCCAGTGACCTTCATTTTCGCATCCAGTGGGGCCATTTATCCATGTCCAATAACATGGCCCAGGAAGGTGACTTCGGCTTTGGCAAGGTTTTAGCAAGGTTTATCACCAAGCCTGCCTTTCAAACTCGATCAAATAAGTCCAATAAATGTTGTAAATGTTCCTTCCATGAATGACTAAAAATCACCAGGTCATCAATGTACCCCACACAACTGGGTAATCCAACAATGACCTTATTGGGTAGTCTCTGAAATGTGGCTGGCACATTTTTCATACCAAACAACATGACTTTGAACTGATACAGTCCATTTGGCATTACAGAAACCAAAATTGTCTTTGCTGTTTCTGACAAAGGTACCTGCCCGTAGCCTCTGAGCAAGTCTAACTGAGAAAAGTAAGTTGCTTGTCCCACATTTTTAAAACAGTCTTCCAACCGTAGAATCGGGTATGCATCAGTCTTTGTAACTGCATTGACTTTGAGATAGTCCAATTTTAGAGGATTATGCCTATAACGATGTTGATTAGATAGGAACAGTATCTCCTATATCTACATCATGCACAATTAGTTTAGTACTACACAGTTTATTTCCGCATATCTCCCCATGTGATAATGTTATGAAGGTGTAAGGCGTAATGTACCTTTAAGAGAGTTGAAGGACTGAGCAAGCACACAGAGTGCTGGAGAATTTACAATGTAACATTTGGCCCAGCAGCTAACAGTGCCTGGGTTGCTATGAGAAAAAAAAACAAATTCAAGTTGGGCCAATCAGTTGAAATTATGCCCCGAGATACGAAACTCCGAACCAGTTTGAATTTGGAATTTTGACAATATTAAAACCAATGAAAGATCCGGGAAAAATTCAACAGTTGAAGGAGAACTGTTAAAAGACCAATAGATTTAGGCTGCTGGTAAGAATGCTCCGCGAGATACCTGTCTGGCGAAGGCATTTGCACAGGAATGAAAAATCGACACCGACTTGGAGAGCAAATCTACAAAGGAAGATACCAAGAGAAGATTCAACAGCTGGCTGATTTTGAAATTTGAATTTTCTGCAGATCTTAATCAGGAGTTTTATTGAACTAGTATTGCAGAGAAGAAGGTAAAAAGAATAGGTTTCGATAAATAAGTTGTAAATAGTCGTTAATAGTAGTTAGACTTTAAAAAATAAAGTTGTTAATTTTTACTTTAAGTAGTGACTTTTGGGATAGTTCTTTGCCTCTCAAATTTTAACAGATTACAGCAAGTGTTAAATCATTTCTGAGTTGCAGGTTTAAATTAGTGATGGGGGGTTTACCCCATGTCATAATAATAGTAATAACTGTTTCAGGTCATTTCAATTTTTGTCAGGAAGGTAACTAAATAATTTGTCCCAATTTTTTAACGACTTCGTCATTTGCCAATTTAATTTGAGGAACGTCCAATTCAGAATCTTCTGAATTTGGTTCTTCCCTCTGTGCTATAATCATTAACACCTTTTCCTCCTGCTTTCCTTCCCTGTCAAAATACCTTTTGAGCATACTCATATAGCACACTCTGTGAGATTTCTTCCTGTCTGGAGTCCCTATCAAGTAATTCGCCTCACTCAAGTTCCTTTCGATTTGATAAGATCCACTAAACCTTGCTTTTAAAGGTTCACCTATTACTGAAAGTGACACTAATATCTTATCACCGATAGCAAAATTGCAAATTTTTGATTTCTTGTCCATTTCCTGTTTCATTTTGCATGCTAAGATACTTTTAAATGCTGTCGAGCCAACTGCCCAGCTGTATTTAATCATTCCCTAAATTTTGACATATCGTCTAAATATGTGGTCTCTAAATTCAGATTTACTAATTTCTCCTTAATCAGTTTTAATGGTCCTCTCATGCCCAAAAACTAATTCAAAAGGATTGAATTTGGTTGGTTCATTTGGTACATCTCTGATGGCAAAAAGCACAAACAGAATTCCCTTATTCCAATCATCTGGATGGTCTTGATGATAAGCCCTCAACTTGGTCTTTAATGTTTGATGCTACCTTTCTAGTGCTCCCTGCAATCCTGGATGGTACGCTGTAGATGTGAATTGTTTTATTCCTGAGCTGTCCATAATTTCCTTGAATAGTTTGGATGTGAAGTTTGACCCTTGATCTGACTATCTCTATTGGGAGTTTGCATGTTGTGAAACATTTGAGTAATTCCTCTCCAATCCTTTCAGCTGTGATATTGCATAATGGAACAGCCTCTGGATATCTAATCAAAACATCCATTAATGTTAACACATACTGATTCCCACTTGTTGTTTGAGGTAGGAGACCGATGCAATCAACTAAGACCCTTGTAAAATGTTCCTCAAATGCTGGAATAGGTATTAAAGGCACACGTTTTATTACTGTCTGTGGTTTTTCAATTACCTGACATGTATGACACATCTGGCAAAATTCAAGTGCATCCTTGTCTAATCCAGGCCAGTAAAAATTACTTTGTATTTTAGCCTGTGTTTTTCTCACCCCTAAATGACCTCCAAGTAGTAGCTGATGTGCCACCCACAACACCTCCTTTCCATACCCCAAGACAAGACAATTTGATGAATTTCTGCCCAATTGCCATCTGCCCTGAATTTGTGATTGTCTCCATTTCCACATTAAGACATAATTTTTCAAGTAATAACAATCAAGGATGCATTCAGATTTTATTTCTGTATATTCCTTTTGATACAACTGTATTAAATTTTTATTTTTCTGATGTAACTCAATTAGTTTAGCTGAGCTAAAGATGTGTGCAGTGTCATCTATATGCTCTTGTTTTGTCTCAACTATCTGATCGAACACACACACGAAAATGCCACTTAAGCTACCTTATCTGTACTCTTTGAACGCTCCTGTTTCAACTGGTGATTTTATGACCTCATTACCACACAATCAGAAAAGATTCCACAACATGACACCTGCATTGCTTTAGTTCCCTGAGTCTCTACTAGCTTTTCAACCACAGTAGGCCATGCTCCTACTGGTGAATCAGCTGTATCATTCACAAGGACAAATTGTATTCCTGGAGCTGAGAGTTTATCCAGTTCTCCTCCCACAAATTCTCCATTCTTTTCTGGACACTCGAACCTCACTTTACAGAAATGAGTGCTCGTTGTCTCACCATGAATTCGCATTACTGGTACCTTTTCTGGTAATAGTCCTTCAGAAGTACATATCTCATCATCTTTCAGCATCACAGACTGAGAGGATTCTGTGTCCCTAAATATCGTAACCTCTTTACCTGCTATTCCTGGCCGATGTGAATAAACTTTACCTTTGCAGGTATATTTTCTAAGCCGATCTGGCACTTCCTCCTTAACCAACCTCCGATTTGCTTGTACATTCTGATGCAGCTTTTGAGCTTCCACTGCACTTTCTATTACCATTCCAACAAAGTTCCCAGGCTTATCCTATTTTCCTACATCTGGCTTTCCAGTGTTTCACATGGCCCACCAACACTGTGATTTCATGTGGCCTACTTTATTGCAATAAAAACACTGGAGCCTTTTAACTTATTTGTCCCCCTCAAGGGTTTCCCTTTTACCCTGTGGTAACTTATCCTTCTGATCTTCACTGAGATCTATCTTTCCCTTTCCACATGAGGATTTCTCTTTTTCCGAATTTCTATTCCTCACGGACTGAAACTGTTTCTGGGAGCCAAACCGTGCTTTATGGGCCAGCTCATAAACATCAGCCACTTCAACTGCTAACCTTGCTGTTTTAGCTCTCAGCTCTTCCACATGAGTTCACACTATTTCAAGGCAGTGAATTTTTGAAGTCCTCCAAAATAATGATCTCTCTAAGATAGTTGTAGATTTGCTGTATTTTCAATGTCCTTGTCCACCTATCAAATTGCTTTGTTTGATCCTTTCAAACTCAATATAGGTCAGACCAGGATCCTTCCTTAGATTCCTGGAACTTTGTACGTAGGCTTCTGGTGCAAGCTCGTATGCACTTAAGATAGCTTTGTTCACCTCCTCATAGTCCCCAGATCCCTCCTCTGATAGTGATGCAAGTACCTCACTAGCTCTATCTATAGGTTTGTTTGGATCAATAAAATCCACATGGTCACCGGCCACTGCATTTGTTCAGTAATGTTTTCAAATGAGCTGAAAAAGGCATCCGCATTCCTCTCATCAAATTGAGACAATGCTTGAATATACTTAAACACTTTCACGCCAGGCTTTAGACTACCATGACTTTGCTCATCCTCCCCTCTTCCTCACTAGACATTTCTTCAGCCTCCATCTCCATCCTTTTAAGCTGACTTTCCTTTCTGCTTTCATTCATAACTCAAACTCTTTCATTTCTGCTGCCCTTTCCTTATCTCTCGCCTCTAACTCAAGCTGCTTCATTTGCAATTGAATTTTAGCGATCTCTACAGATCCTGATGGTGTTTCCAGCAAATTTAAATGCTGAGTTATTGCTGTAATCACCTCATCTTTCATCAAGGTAGGAGGTCACTTCAACTCCAGCTTGTCTGCTAATTCCCACAGCTTGACCTTACCTACCTTTTGTAAAACTCCCAAGGTCACTTCTTCCACCCCCAGAAAACTCTTGGTGACTGAAGGAGCCATTGTTATCCCAAGCGCTGTTCAAACGAAACAAATCAACACCAGGAACAAAGACACTGACACCACCATTCGCTGCCTCTGAGTCCATAATTTCGAATCCCAAATCCCAGTTTGGAACTCCAAAAAAATCCTGCAAAGAGCCCACAAACTGTAATGGGCCAGGTCCAATTCCTCCAAACGTTTTTAAGCATGTAGCCCAGACCGTAACTCTGCTATTTGTTTCAGGTAAATGTATTGTGGATATTCCCAGAGCGAATTGGCTGATCAGACTGCAGAGTTTTAAACAAACAGAATTTATTTACGAAACTGTGGAATGAAACACAACAAACTGAAAATAGAATACCCAACTAACTTATCCTATCCAAGCCCGACAGGTTATCCCAACTTAATGAAGTTGTTCCAAAATACTTCCAACAATCCCAATAAACAAATCCCTTAGCACAAAGAGTAAAAATGACTCAAAAGGCTTACAGGTTATGAAGTCAGAAGAGCAGAAGGAGGGGGAGAGTGTCCAGTTTCAACTGTGACCCTAACCCTCAAACTGAACTGACCTGTGCAACTCGGGAGCTGGCCATGCCCCCTTGATTGTACCAGGTTTTTTAAAAGACTTGAAAGCTTCCTGCCTGAAGCATTATCTGCTAGGTACAAACAAAAAGTACCCCAAGAATCTATTCTAAATCAGTTTAGTTGGAGAGTGGCCAATTATTCCCCTCTGAAAAACACTCATGGGCACAGTAACTTTGAGAAAGGACCAGCAAACAGGACATGTGATGTCATACATCTATTCTTTCTTTTCCCCCATTTAACAGTCCAAGCTGTTCTGTTTTCTTTAATCAATTGGTGTTTCCTTGAATTAAGAATAACTTATAAATTTTACAACCTGCTAATTTATGAGATCTGGAACTTTGGAATTGGTCACAACGTTGTTATGTTAAGAAGAAAGGAGACAGATTTCAGAGATAGAGAAATATAAACACAGGAGCTAAACATGAAGATAATGGATAGCAGGGCAGGTCTGAAGAAAAGCTGAAGAAGTGATCATAAGGCAAAGAGTGAACACAATGGGTGAGCTGTGCTGAATATATGCAATATGGTAATGGACCTAGGGGTACGTGGGGATAGACCAATGTGCTAAAAGTAGCCCATGTTACAACAAGACCGGATGTAGGGTGGGAACAAAATCCAGGGAAGGGTGGAATCAGCCACAAAAGATATTGAACTTGACATTAAGTAATCAAGGCTGCAGAATCTCAAAGCAAAAAATTAGAGATGTTCTTTGATTTTATGCTGAGCTCCACTGAAATACTGCAGCAAGCCCAAGTTAGAAATGCTGCCCAGGGAACACAGGGGCAGGCAGATGGGTGCTCAGGGTGGATATCCAGCACCCTCAGCTCTTTATTATAGTTTAGGGACCAGTAACCTTTATTTGGAAAGTAAACAGTGGACTTGCTGAGAGAATAAAGCCGCAAGATTTGATGGTTTGAATAAACATAATTCTATTATAGAAGGTGAACATGATTGCAATCTACAGTCAATATACAACTCATTTCTAACATTCAGAATTGAAACATGGTACACATGGGTAATATCCTGTGATGGAACACACCACAAGGCACATCACATTGAAAATAATGACATGACAGTTCCAATTGCTATATCAGCTACTCCACTCAGATGTAAATAACATGATGCATCATTACACATCATAACACTTCACAAGGAATCACAGTTTATTGTTACTTTTTCTGATCCAGCCTTGAAACTTGTTCTCAAGAGCCTTCCTGTCATGGACTGACACAACAACTGCTCCTGTCCTTGTCTGATCATCCTACTGTCCTGGGTTCACGTTCCCCTTGTCTCTGAATCTACACTCCAGTCCTTACTCACAGGAACAGGTCCAGATTTTCACCTGCAGCTCACTGTTTCTCCCTCAGTTCTAAGTGGTATAAAGAATTACTGCTTATGTTGTTTTTCCATGCCCCCTCTCTCAGTGTGCTGAAAGTTAATGTTCTCAGGCTCATTCTAACCAAATCAGCCTTTCTACCTGCATTCATGACACAGTAAAATTAAAATCTTTAAAGACCCACAAAGTTAACTGCTATGGTTCCTAACCAAACTTTTTGAACAACCAATCACAAACTCTGCAAGTAATCAATTCTTGACACTTGGTCTCCAGACTAAACAAAAGTCTAAACAATGTATTCACTATATTGTAAAGTTAGCAGAGAAAAATTAAATTAGAAAGTCATCTGATTGGTCTATGTTAGACGGCTCTAACATTTGCAAATGATACAGAAAGTCAATCTTCTGGCATTCAGTTTCTTTAACAGTTTCAGTCATTGAGAAAGTCAAAGAGAAATATCAATCAGTCTAGGGAATAGGGTAAGGGTTTGCCTCAGCAATAACTGCATCATAACCAGAGTGTTTTTGGACAGAGGCAAATGCTGAAAGACATAAGAGTGACATTAGCTGAGTGTGTAAACTCATAATCATGATGAAGATAGCAAGCTTACATGGTTGTGTAAAAATAGGATCAGTTTTGCTTTAACTTCAGATCATTCAGGAATGATAACCTTCTTCACAATGACAATAACTCTCCTTATGATTCAAAAAGATTTCACTTTATGGTTTCTGTTTCTCTCAAATGTTGTGGCATGGGGATGGCATGGTGGCTCCGTGGTTAGCACTGCTGCCTCACAGCACCAGGGACCCGGGTTCAATTCCGGCCTCTGGTGACTGACTGTGTGGAGTTTGCACGTTCTCCCCGAGTCTGCGTGGGTTTCCTCCGGGTGCTCCGGTTTCCTCCCACAATCCAAAGATGTGCAGGTCAGGTGAATTGGCCATGTTAAATTGCACATAGTGTTAGGTGCATAAGTCAGAGGGAAATGGATCTGTGTGGGCTACTCTTCGGAGGGTTGGTGTTGACCTATTGGGCCAAATGGCCTGTTTCCACAGTGTAGGGAATCTAATCAAATCATTTTCTCTCATCTGGGAATGGGAATGTGAAAGTGAAAGTGTGGAGCTATCAGCATGCAGGAATGATTAAGGCTTATGGATAGCGCATACCATTCCAACTTGTCAGGTATATTTCAAAATGGTTATCACTTACACACAATACTTTCGCTCCCAACAGCCTCTTTTTTTTACCAATATGATTCCAGCTGGGAAGCAGATCACTTGAGGACTTAAGATGTTTTGTGAGACCAGATGGCATTGTTGGAAGAAATATGGAACTTGGAAACCACAAATTTTAAGAGAAACAGAATCCATATTGAGAAATATTTTTGAATCACAAGCATTGTTAGCATTGCGAAGAAGGTTAGCATTTATGAATGTACAAAAAATGATCAAACGTAATCACACACTTCTGGGTTGTTTCAAAAGCCAATTCAAAATGGTCCAAAGAGGAAAGATCAATGTCAGCACATTTGGAGCCCTGATCTGAATTTCAGTCTCTCAAACAAGATCGAAATGGATTTTGTTCATTTTTCAGCAATCTTTCAATCCATGCCCAGGGACATTTCAGAATCTTCTTAAACTCTTCCCTGAAATTCTTCTGAGTAGCTGCATAAATACATGTGTTTGTGCTGGAATTGAAATATTTTATCATTGCACCACACTCAGCAGCGATAAACGCAGGGGATGTACCGTCTCCTTGATAGTAAGTTGTGTTTGTTAGTTTTGTCGTTACAAAGGTCACAATTGCTGGCAGCCACAACAATATAAAACTGCCTGATATAGTGAAGAGTAAAATGATGGATTTCCTTCTTTTCTCCATCTCTGAATCTCTCTCATTCTCATGTGTCTGACCCCAGAGAGCTCTACGAGCTCTAGTGGCCAAGACAACACATCGCACAGTCAAAGAATTTAACAAAATGATGAAGGTGAATGGGAGCCAAACATGCCAAACACTGTGAAACCAGGTGAACACGATACCAAAAGTTGAGGAAAGAAAGGCAAAACTTCCCTCACAGCACCACTGCATTTTCTTAATTCCATGTCCATATTCACATCCATACCAAACAGGAATATTCTTTATAAAGATCAAGATAGAGAATATTGTTATCACCATAGATGCTGTTCTCTTGGTGCAGTATTTTGCTTTAAACCTCTGGTGGCAGATAATTATAAAACGGTCAAATGTGAAAGAGACAGTGAACCAAACCGTCAAATCAAGGCTGACAACAGTCATGTACAAAATGAAAGTGCACACAGGAGTGTGAGACAGGAACGAATGTGGAAAATGATAACTGAAAATATAATACACCATTATATTGATGGTCAAAACCAATAGATTTGCTGTTGCCATGGCCATCATGTAGAGAGAGATACATTTTGAAAGACCACACTTTCCTTGGCACAAAATTACAGTTGTCATTATGTTTGCTGTAAGAAAAAGAAAGGGGAGATTATAAGTGCAACAATCAAAAATATTATGTTGCAGGTAGACAACAATAAACATTCAAAGAGTCAATTTATAAAATTCAGCAAGAATACATTTCATTGAAAATCAAAACTCAGTGAGTTTGATCCATTCATGTCTTACCAAAACATTACAGATGTTAATTGGAATCATTCATTAAGTGTGTGTATTTCTAACTTGCGCAACAAGTATTCCCGATTTCAAATTGAACAGAGAACATTTCAGAGTTCAATGCTTTTCTGTGGGTGGTGGAGTTAACTGTCAGCCAGACCCGATAATGATGGAAGATTTCCTTTTCTCAGGAAGATTAGATAAATCGCTGGGATTTTACTGAATAAAAAAAGGCATTATTTATATCATCCATGTCAAGTTTGATTTCTTTATTCCAATTATTTATTGAATTGAAATTTCCCCACCTTCAATGGAGGGACTGAGATCTATGTTCCCTGAGCAGTAGCCTGAGGTTTTGGACTTTAAATCTAATGATATTGTCAGTATACCATCACCTCCATTCAGCATTGCATGAGGTAATGTTAATGTTGAGAATCTTTTAGAATCCAACAGAGACCTCCAAAAGTTGATAAAAATGAAAACAAAACTAGAACACTAAAATAACTGGCCATGATTATAATAACAGATGGTCATGGCCTTTCAAGGGATATCAAAGAAAGAGAGTAGCTAAGCTATATGTTAGCCACTCAGTACAAATCATAGCACAAATTATTATGGATATGGCAGAGATGTTAAATAAATATTTTGCATTTGTCTTTAAAGTAGATATCACTGGCTTGTTTCTCAGGCAATCCAGAGATTCCAGGAATTTGGGGTGGGGGGTGGGGGGAGTGAATCTGAAGCCAAAACTCACTCTTGATTGTTTTGATTGGCTGAACAGGCTCAAAGTGCAGTATAGTGTATTCCTGCTCTTATCTCTTATAATCTTATGAATCTAATATTAATATTTGTCAAGATACAGTTTGAGAGCATTTTACCCAATTCCATATGAATATCAATGTCACAATTTGAGAAAAATTATTATCGAAGTCATTATGTGGAATGCCTACCCACACATTCATGTTACATTGCTACATTGGCATCAAATAAGAGTTTGGTCCAAAAATACTGTCATTTGCTAAACTAAACTAAAATCCTTGCTCAGAAACTTGCGCATTATAACATCTAGAAGCTTAAAAGATTCAAGAAATGTGGAAATCAAGAGCAAGAGATTCATGAGTTGGTCCCAACGACTACCAAGGTTATGACACAGTCACACAGGAAACATATCTCATTATTGTATCCGAGAACAGGGAGAATATCTACACTGATTCACAACAAGCAGATTACAATAACTCACCAGGGACACCAACAACTGAGAGAATCGGGTAGTAACTCTCTTTCACAAGCAGAATAATTGGAGGTTGCTCCATTCTGAATAGTGTCCAAGCTGAAAGTGTGTGACTGGTGCATGGCTGATACATGAGCAGGGAATTCTCTATTTATTCACACATCAATCCTCCAGTGAGTCAGACAGATTACATCATTAGTGACATTAGCTACAGCCATTTAACAAATAAACTCAAATCTTGTTTTTGTTTGACTAAGATTTCAGCAAAAAAAAAGTTTGGAAATGTTATTGACCAATTTGATAGAAGGCATACAACACAACAACTTTTCACAATATAGATTGTAATCTGTCACTGTTGTGGTGGTACTGTCTCTATTCATACAGGATTGTGGGAGATAGATTCTCAATATCTGTTATCCTGACTGTGCTCTTGATTCATCCGAAATGTCCCTTTCCTCTACTACCAAAAATGAGCATATTTTATCTGGATTAATGATATTCTATATTTGCACCTGGGTTCACTATGTTACTGCTATACTCGTTATATCTTACTTTGGCAGTAATATTAACTGTGTTATTCCAGTACAAGTTGTAATTTGCATTATCAGGAGCTTGTTATTCTGGTACTAGTGGCAACCTACCTAGACACTTGAGGTAACTGTGTTATTGCAGTTCTATTATATCCAACATTGATACGAGAGTTGATTGTATTACTTTCAGTACTAATAATACCCTACAGCGACTTGAGAGTTAGCCATGTTTCTCCAATACTCATGGTACCTTACATTTACACTAGAATTACTCATATAATTACAGCATTAATTTTAATTACCTATTCTGGATTCAACCAAAGAATGAGTTAAACCCAAAATGGCAACATATCACAAATCAAAATTAATTAATGATTTCATAGCAGGGACAATCTGAAGAATCAGTAGCCATCATATGATTGAGGTTTACATGAGTTTGTCATCGAGAATAGTGAGTCCACGACTAGTATTTTAAAATTCAATGAGGAGAACTAGAGGTTATTTTCATACCTTTAAGTATAGGAGTTAATATATTATGGTGTGTTAAACAGGATGTTAGTGGGGCCTCGTTTGTAGTTCAGTGTCCAGTTCTGCTTCCACAGTTATTGGAAGGATATTATTAGGCAGGAGGTGGTTCAGAAGAGACTGACCGGGAATGGAAGGTCTGAGTTATCAGGAGAGGCTGTATCAACTAGGTGGGCTCAGACTATTTCCAATGGAGTGGAGTGGATTGAGAGACAACCTTAAAGAGTTTCATTAAATCATAAGGGATATAGATAAGGTGAATGGCAGGTGTTATTTCTTTCAGGTGGGTGATGTCAAGACTAGGCAGCATTTTGTTTCAGTGAGTGGAGAAAGATTTAAATAAGACTTGAGGGGCAATTTTTTTCACACAGTGTGTGGTGCCTGTGTGGAATGAACTTCCAAAGTGGTGGTTGTGGGTACAGTGGAAACATTTAAAAGACATTTAGATAGGTACATGAATAAAAAAATGTTTGGAGGGATATGGACCATGGGTAAAAGAGAGAGAACAGTGGACATTGAGTCACTGGAAAATGACGCTGGAGTAGAAGTAATGGAGAACATGGAAATGGCAGAGGAACTGAACAAGTATTCTGTGTCATTCTTCACAGTGTAAAACGCAAGTAACATCCAAATATTTAAAAGTGGCAGGGGGCAGGGGTGATATCATGGCCATCACCAAGCAGAATGTGTTAGAAAAAACTGAAAGGTCTGAAAGTGGATAAATCACCTGGACTAGATGGGCTACACCCCAGCGTACTTAAGGAGATAGCTGAGCAGGAACTGGAGGCATAATTGTGAACGTTCAGGATTTGCTGCAGTCAAGGAAGGCCCCAGAGGACTGTAAAATCACTAATGTAGCTCTGCTGTTTTAGAAAGGCTGTGTGGCAGAAAGCAGAGAGTGGGGATAAAAGAGTCTTTGTCAGGATGGCAGCCAGCGATTAGTGCGTCCACAACTTTTTACTTGATACAATAATGACCTCGATGAAGGAATTGAGGACATTCTGGTTGGGTTTGCAGATGATACAAAGAATTGGTGGAGGAACAGGTAGTATTGAGGAGATGGGGAGGTTGTAGAAGAACTTAGACAGGATAGGAAAGTGACAAAGAAGTTGCAGATGGAATACAATGTTGGAAGTGTGATGTCGTGAAATCTGGCAGGAAGAATAGAGGTATGAATTATCTTCTAAATGGAAGAAAATTCAGAAATCTGGAGTGCAAAGGGACTTAGGAGTCCTCGTCCAAGGTTCTCTTAAGGTAAACTTGCAGGGTGAGTCAGTAGTTAGGAAGGCAAATGCAATGTTTTGAGAGAACTAGAATATAAAAACAAGGATGTACTTCTAAGGATTTATAAGGCTCTGGTCAGACCACATTTAGATTTAGATTACTTACAGTGTGGAAACAGGCCCTTCGGCCCAACAAGTCCACACCGCCCCGCCGAAGCGCAAGCCACCCATACCCCTACATTTACCCCTTACCTAACACTACGGGCAATTTAGCATGTCCAATTCACCTGACCTGCACATCTTTGGACTGTGGGAGGAAACCGGAGCACCTGGAGGAAACCCACGCAGACACGGGGAGAGCGTGCAAACTCCACACAGTCAGTCGCCTGAGGCGGGACTCGAACCCGGGTCTCGAGCGCTGTGAAGCAGCAGTGCTAACCACTGTGCCACCGTGCCGCCAGATTATTGTGAGTAATTTTGGGCCCCATATCTGAGGAGGGATACACTGGCCCTGGAGTGGTTCCAGGGAATGTTCATGAGAATGATCCCAGGAAAGAAAGGTTTAACAGGAGAAACACTTTAAGAATCTGGATTTATTTTCAATTAAGTTTAAAAGGAGGTGGGGGGGAGGAGATATCATTTAAACTTATAGAATATTGCATAGCCTGGATACAGTGTGTGTTGGGAAGATGTTTCCATTAGCAGGAGAGACCGGAATTGGAGGGAGCAGCAGTAGAGTCATGGGAAGACCCTTCTGAACTGAGATGAGGAGAAAATTCTTTAGCCAAAGAGTTAATAGTCTATGGAATTCATTACCCAGTTCATTGAGTATACTTAGGACAGAGATACATAAGTTCTTGATTGTCAATGAGATCAAAGATTTTGGGAAGAAGGGGTGTGAATGGGGTTGAGAAGCTTATTAGCCATGATTGAATGGCAGAGCAGAATTAATGAGTTGAATGCCCTAATTTCTGCCCCTATGTCTTTTCATCTGATGTTCTAAGTGCTGGCAGATGGGAATGGTTTAGTTTAGAGAACTTGGTCAGCATAGACTGGTTTGATCAAAGAGATTCTTTCTGTGTTGTGTGACTCTATGATTCTATGACTATAATTCTTGACAGATTGGAGGTTATGGCCAGCTCAGTACATTTGGGGTTTGAAGACTGGCTGGTGTCTGAGCTCCCATTGCAATACAAACCACACAAGTTCTGACTCCTCTCATTCTGCTTCTGGATACCAGAATGCAAAAGTGTTTGTAGGTGCATGAACCGTGAAAGCAAACATAACGAGTGATGTCATTCATCTCTTCTTTCTTTTCCCCTCTTTAGCTTCACAAGCTGTTCTGTATTCTCCAGTTAATTGGTATCGCTCTGCATGTTGTTCTGTTAAGAAGAAAGGATTCTTTAATTTTAGAAATTAAGATCTGTATAAAATCAATATTTATACATGTCTGCTGGTGTTACATTTGAAGTATTTTCATATGTTTTGACAGAGCTGACCACCAACATTATGTTACCCAGGAAGAGATCACCAAGTTCTAGTACAATCTGATTAGGGACCAATAATAAAATTAAGAAATTCTTGGAGAGACATTGCAGGACTGGCAGCATGTGGAGATAGGAGGGTTAATGCAGCATTTCGGAGATTTTACTCCGAAATTTGAAATTGTGAGGATGGGCGGGTGAGGATGAAGTCTTTTGTCAAGAATCTATATCTCCTGGGTGTAACACCCGAACAGGAGTCTCTCCTTAATGCCCATTGTCAGTGCAAGAGTTGTAGGAGACTGTGAAGCAGCTCCAGAGCCGAAAGGCGCCTGGTCCTGATGGACTTCCCAGTGAATTTCACAAGGAATTTATAAATATACTGTCAGGACCAATGCTCAGTATGTTTGACAATTCGCCCAGTCGGGGTCTCCTTCCACCATCTTTAATGGAGGCTCATATCTCTCTTATTCTTAAAAAAGAAATGGTCTTAGAGGATTATGATTCCTATAGGCCCATCTCACTTTTGAATGTTGATTTCAAAATCCTATCTAAGACTCTTGCACTAAGACGAGAAACTGTATTGCCTTCTATTATTAAGGAGGACCAGACGGGCTTCATTAAGGGCTTCAGATCATCTAATAATGTCAGGAGGTTACTCAATGTGATTCAAGCATGTCAATAATAATCTGTACAGGGATTGGTGATCTCTCTAGATACAGAAAACGCATTTGACCGGGTCGAGTGGCCGTACCTTTTTTATGGTTTGGAACAGTTTAGCTTGGGTAAAGTCTTTATCAGAGGGATAAAGCTTCTTTATAGTGACCCTCTTGCCATGGTTATCACCAATAGTGTGTGGTCAAGCAATTTTAATATTTTTAGGTGCAAGTGACAGTCCCCTCTTGCCATTGCTTTTTACATTGGTGATTGGTCCGCTGGTGGAGGCAGTACATAGGGATCCCAAAATATCTGCTCCAGACGTGGGAACGAAGTCACATCAGATCACATTGTATGCAGTTGACGTTTTTTTTTGGATTTGATTCCCTACTGTGTGGAAACAGGCTATTTGACCCAACAGGTCCACACCAAACCTCCAAAGAGTAACCCACCCAGACACATTTCCCTCTACCCTAACACCATGAGCAATTTAGAATGGCCAATTCAACTGACCTGCACATCTTTGGACTGTGGGAGGAAACCCTCAGAAACACGGGGAGAATGTGTAAACTCCACAGGGAGAGTCATCCGATACAAGAATCGAAACTAGGTTCCTGGCACTATGAGGCAGCAGTGCTAAGCACTGAGCCACTGTGCCACTCCTTGTTACCTTTTTGTCAAAGCCAATAGTTTTGGTACCTCATCTGATACAATGTATCAATTTGTTTGGTGTTTTTCTCGGGCTACAAATCAACTTTATGAAATTGGAAGTCATGCCTATAGGTAGTATCCTGAAAATCCCTGGTCTTGAGGGTGTTGTGGGTTTAATTATCAGCCTCGGAGTCAGAGTCGGGGTTTAATGACAGAGTTTATTGTACAAGAAAATACCAGAGATCTAGGGAGAGAAAGACTCCAATCTGGTCAGCTGTGAGTCTTCTCTCATCCCGGAGCACATGTCAAGATACTTGTATACAGTTTGTGATATAATAGGTCAGTGATGAGGTTACTGTCTCTGTAACATGATTTGTTTATTGTAAACATTGCAGAATTGTTAATAGATTTGGTGCAGTTATTGTTAGTTCCAGCGCAACCTTTGTTAATTTCAGCTTGGCCATTGTCAGTTTCAGCACAGACATTGTCAGTTTCAATGTCTACATGGAAATCCATTGCTGTAGTAATGGGCTGTAATCACTCTTCCTGAGAAGGACAATTATTGCAGCCTTGGCTATTATCACTCTGTATTGATTCTGTGTCAGACTGTTAGCATTTCTATCAAAGGTGTTGGCTGGACCCAGACACTTCAGCGGGCAGTATTCACTACTCATGTGTATTCTCTCCCTTATCTGCCTTAAACTAATCAACTAAGTTGTGAGTGCATTGTGCTGCTATTCTGGTGGCCCCAGGCAGTGTCTGTGTTTGTTCTGCTGTTTCTCTCCATATTTTGGTTTGGCAGCCATCATGTGTGTAAAGTGGCCAACTTATGGCTCAGCGGCCATCTGGTGTGTTCATGTGCTGAATGTCACCCTGCCCTGTGCCATCTCCCACTTCAAGAATGAATCTCAATTTTCCTTTAAGTAGTCTTGGAGGGGTTTCTTACCTTTGGTATATTCATTACTCCCATTTTTGATCAATTATTAAAGTTAATTTTGTCCATTTATTTGACAGAATCAAACAAGATCTTCGAAGGTGGAAGGCATTTCCAATTTCTTGGTTAGGTTGGATGCCCCTCATTACAATGGATATTCTTCTCCACCTATTATACCCTGTGTGAATGATCCCTTTGATCTTTACTAGACAAAAATTCAGGCGACGGAACAGTTGGTTCAGTTCTTTCATTCGGGTGTTGTGGGGAAAGTCAACAGCCTCGGAGTCAGAGTCGGGGTTCAATGACAGAGTTTATTATACAAGGAAATACCAGAGCTCCAGGGAGAGAAGGACTCCAACCTCACAGTGGTCAGCTGGGAGTCTTCTCTCATCCAGGAGCACATGTCTGGAGGGGTAAGCATCATAAGTGAGCCCTTATTAAATTAACTAAATTGTAGCTATACAACAGTCTGGGAGGAGTGGACCTCCTGTGTATTAAAAACTATCAATTAAGCTCACTGTTATCTTACATGAGTGACTGGCCCTATGGGGATCATCTCTCACTATGGTTAGACATTGGCAGCTTTGGCAGCTTGGTGGGGGGGGGTGCTGTCTTGCCTGGGTGACCAATTTGAGGGGGACATATTGATGCCTTTTGACCAGTGAGCTCTGAGTTATCTAGTAGGGACCTTTTCCAGCTTTTGTTTCAAATCAGGGACTTCATTCAGTAAAGAACTACACTCCTAACTGAATCTTATTGATCCAATATGGAGAAGAGGGTGCTTAGTTCTAAGAACATGCTTTCTTTACCGCCTGTAGGGAGGGGGCTCCTCAATGAGACTGAGTAACTTTGGAAGGTATGGGAGAGGGAGCTGGTCATTGAGATCTCCTCGAAAACCTGGAAGCATATCTGGGAATACTCAAGAAGGATCTCGAATTGCAATAGGACCCATGCCTTGCAATTGAAGATTCTCCACAGGGTCCACTCAGTCCATGACCGCTTCTCACAATTTAAAGTGGGGTATCATCAACAGGTCCCAATGAGTACGGGTAATCTCACTGACTGTCTCTGGTCCTGCCACAGGCTCTGGGCATACTGCAGGGCTGTGGTAGGTGAAATAGGTAGGTCTTGCAGACAGAGGTGTAGATGGACCCGATTTCTCGTTTTGCTGGCCTAGCTAATGCACCTCCTTTACACCCGCACAAAAAAAATCTTTTCAGTATCCTCACTTTTTGTGCAAGGAAAAACCATTCCGTTAGGGTGGTTGCCTGAAAATCCCCCAGGGTGGTCGGACTGGCGTAAGCTAGTCATTGAGCACATCCCTTTGGATTTTCTCACAAGTATGGTGCACCATAAAACAGAATTTCTATGGAACAAGGCAGTCTTTTTTGGATTACCTGGGCACAGATTTGTCTGCCACGTTGATAAGGGCTTTCATATCACCATGACGATTGTGCATTATGAATCGAACACCCAGAGAGGAAGAGTTATGAACATATGAATATGTATAAATTAATACTCTCGATGGTCAACAGCTATTGTTTTGTCTCAATAAGCTGTATTACTACTATCATTTGTTAGTTAGTGATTAGTTGTTTGTTGTTACTTATTTATTTATGTATTTAATTTTATATATATGTATATTACACACATATTTATACACAAGTATGTTTTCTCATTGTACAGTTTTGAATTGTCTTCTTTTGGATTTGTGGTAATATTTTTCTAAAAAATCTTTTTCAACAAAAATACATATTTTAAAAAGTGAATTTAGTTCCTTTATCAGTTTCAGTCAACAAGAACGTCAAGGAGAATGGCAATGAAGTCTTGTTTGGGAATTATCAACAACAAAATGTCTAGGAAATGGCTAAGTGGGTCCCTCAAGGACATGGGATGTTCTGTGACACCAGAGGACATTCAAGAAGAAATGTGGAGCTTGGAAAAGACAAAGTTTGAGAGAAATAAAAGTCATACTTTGAGGCATCTCATTAGAATTCCATGAATCATAAGCTGAGATATTATTACTATTAAGACAGTGATCACTTAGAAATCAGTATATAAAGACCAAATTTAATCACAAGTCTGTGAACTGTTTCAGAAGCCAACTTAAAATAGGCAAAGGAGGAAAATTCACCCTCAGCAGAGTCAGTGAAATGAAATTCTAGTCTCTCAAACAAGGTCCACGTAGATTTTGTTTGCTTTTCAACAATCGTTCAATCAGAGCCCAGGGAAATTTCAGAACCTTTTTAAACTCTTCCCTGAAATTCCTCTGGGTAGCTGCATAAATACATGTGTTTGTGCAGGAATTCAAATGTTTTATCATCGCTCCACACTCAGTGGTGATATACACAGGGGATGTACGGTCTCCTCGATAGTAAGTTGTGTTTGTTAGTTTTGTTGTTACAAAGCTCACATTTGCTGTCAGCCACAACAATATAAAACTGCCCGATATCGTGAAGAGTAAAATGATGGATTTCCTTCGATTCTCCATCTCTGAATCTCTCTCATTCTCATGTGTGTGACCCCGGAGAGCTCTACGGGCTCTTGTGGCCACTAGAACATATCTCACTGTCAAAGAATTTAACAAAATGATTAAGATGAATGGGAGCCAAACACGCCAAATGCCATGAAACCAGATGAAAGCTACTCCAAATGTTGAGGAAAAAAATACCAAATTTCCCCGACAGCCCCATCGCATTTTGTTAATTATGTGTTCATGTTCATATGCAAACCAAACAGTAATGTTCTTTATAAAGATCAGGATAGCGAATATTGTTAATACCATAGATGCTGATCTTTTGGTGCAATATTTTGCTTTCAACCGCTGGTGGCAGATAATTATAAAACGGTCAAACGTGAAAGAGACAGTAAACCAAACGGATAAATCAAGGTTGACAACAGTCATGTACAAAATGAAAGTGCACACAGGAGTGTGCGACAGGAATGAATGTGGAAAATGATAACTGAAAATAAAGTACACCATTATATTGATGATTAAAACCAATAGATTTGCTGCTGCCATGGCCATCATGTAGAGAGAGATGCACTTTGAAAAACCACACTTCCCTTGGGACAGAATTATAATTGTTATTAGGTTCACTGTGAGAAAGCAAAAGAAGAGAGTATCAGTACCATGATCTAAAATATATTTTTGAAAACAAGCAATATTAAACAACACGAATGTATTCCATTGAAAATCAAAAAAGTCAGTATGTAAGCTCCATCCACAACTTACCCTGAAAGTTAAGGACAGTGATTTTATTCATTCATCAGACCTGGGTATTTCTAACTAGGCCAGCAAGTATTTCCGATTTCAAGTTGACCAGAGAACATTTCAGAGTTCAACATTTTACTGTGGGTGTGGAGTCAATGTAGGCCAGACCCAATAATGAGGGAAGATTTCCTTTTCTGAGGGAAGTCAGTGAAATAGATGGGAATTTTATTTTTTAAAAATGACATTGGTTATATGGCCACATTTAGGTTCTCTTTTTAAAATGATGGATATTTATTGAATTCAGATTTTCCCAGCTGCTATGGTGTCATAGAGAGCCATGACCCCAGAACATTAGCGTGAGATTTTGGATTTCTAATTGAATCATATTGTCAGTGTACCATCACCACCATAAGTTAAGCTTGAGGTTATATTAGTGTTACAATGAATTAAAGCACAGTGGAGACTTGGGAATCTTTTAACATCCAGCTGAGGCCACCAAAAATTGATAACAATGGAAACAACAATATGAATGTAAACAAACTATGAATATAATAGTAGATGCTCATGGCCTTCAAAGGGATATCAAAGAAAAAGAATAACTAAATTGTATGTTCGTCCCTTCGCAAGAAGGTACCATTCAAATTTCTGTAGATATGACCAAATGGTGGAGATATTCAACAAACATCTTGCGTCTGTCTTTACAATAAATTTTTCATACCAAAAATAAGAAAGAACCTAGTGCCTATTAAGAGTAAGGAAATTAAACAAATTAATATCATCTGGGCAACCTTAAGGAAGTAGAATTAGGGCTTGCTGAGTCAAGGGTAGTAACATGGATAGAGGATTAGGTATGCACAGTGTCACCACTGGTTCACCTGTTTTAAATTCAGGTTATTTATTGAATTCAAATTTCTCCACCTGGGGAAGGAAGAGTAAGAAAAAATGGTGCATTTTATGTTGGCAGATCATGACAAGTTGAGTGCTGCAAGAATCAGTGCCTTCACCTCAGGGATTTACAGACTACATTAAAAAGTGTTGGGGAGTAATGTATCTAAGTCTGTTGACAATACAAAGCAGAGTGGAAATGTAAGCCACAAGGAGAATTCAGAAAAACTGCAGAGAAACTAAGACAAGTCAATTGAGTAGACATCAACATGGCAGTTGGAGTATTAAGAAGGGAAGTTTGAGGTTATTCACTTTAGTCATAAGAATAGAAATTCTGAATATTTGTTTAAAAGGCATGACATTTTCAGAGAGACGTGTATTTATAAGTACAAAAAAACCGCACAAAGTCAGTCAAAGTAAAATATTTTTGATATTGGAAAGGTGGAGTGAATTTGGCCGATATCCCCCAAAGTTTAGAAGATTGTGCAGATTGTTTGATGAAACATTCAAGATTCTGAAGGGAGTTATCCATGATCGATACATACTGGAAGGTATTCCCATTGACTGGGCAATCTAGTATATATGAACACAGTCTCAGACACAGACACAATAATTTAGGAACCAGATGAAAAATTACTTCATCAAAGGATTGCCAATTTATGCAAATTTGTATTCCACAAGAGTGTGGACATTCTATCATTGGCTGAACAAGATAGATCTTTGGTTCCTCAGGCAATCTCAGGATGTAGGGAATGGTGGGAAAGTGGAATTGAAACACAAGATCAGTTATGATCGCTTTGAATGTGTGAACAGGCTCAAAGGGCAGTATGGTAAGGTCCTGCTCCTATCTCTTGAATTCTTATTAATCTAATTTCAACAAATTTTGAGATACAGGTTATGAGCATTTTACTGATTCCATGCAAACATCAACACAGCAGTGTGAGAAAAATCATTATTGCAGCCATCATGTGGAAAATCTGCCCACACATTCATCTTACAACCCTATGTTGGCACTAAATGACAGGATGGTCCAACAATCTCAGCATTCATTGCACTAAACAAAAATCCTTGCACACAAACATGCCCATTATAACATCTATAAGATTATCAGATTAAAGAAACATGGAAAACGAGAGCAAGAGGTTCATGAGTTGGCTCTGACAACTATTAAAGGTGTAACACAGTCACAGAAATGTGTCACAACATTGAACAAGGAGGTAGAACAGGGAAATATTTATCCTGATTCACAACAAGCCGATTACAGCAACTCACCAGGGACACCAATAGCTGAGAGAATCGGGTAGTAACTCTCTTTCACAAGCAGAATAATTGGAGGCTGCTCCATTCTGAATACTGTCCAAGCTGAAAGTGTGTGACTAGAGCATGGCTGATACATGAGCAGGAAATTCTCTATTTATTGACACATCAATCCTCCAGTGAGTCAGACAGATTACTTCATTAGGGACATTAGCCACAGTGGTTCAACAAATAAAATCGAATTCCTTTCTATTTGTCTAATGTTGTAGCAGATAAAACATTTGAAAGTGAAATTTAACAATTTGACAAAGCACCTGCAAAGAAACAACTGTTCACAAATATGAATTGGAATCTGTCATTATTGTGATGGTCCCATTTCTGTTCATACAGGATTGTTGGAGACAGATCCCTAATAGCTGTCACCCTGACTCTGCTCTTGACTTATCTGTAATGTCCCAATCCTTCACGCCCACAATTGAGCACATTCTACCAGGATTAATGGCATCATATATTTACACTGGACGTCACCATGTTATTGCAGTATTACTTATACATTACTTTGGCAGTAATATTAACTGTGTTACTCCAGTACAAGTTGCATTGGCATGACTGTACTCTGGTACTCGTGACATGGACACTCAAGTTAACTTTGTTTCTCCAATACAAAGTATACCTTACATTTACACTTGAATTGACTCTTCAAGCATCACATTGGTTAGCACTTAGGCCAGGGACCTGGATTCAATTCCACCCTCAGGTGACTGTCTGTGTGGAGTTTGTACATTCTCCCTGTCTGCATGGGTTTCCTCCCACAGTCACAAAGGTGTGCAGGATAGGCGAATTGGCCGTGCTAAATTACCCATGGTGTTGATGGATGTGTAGGTTAGGTGTATTGGCCATGGGAGATGAAGGGATGGGACAGGAGGATGTGTCTTTTGAGAATTAATATTGATTTGTTAGGCCAAATGGCCTGTTTCCTCACTGGAAGAATTCCATTGTGTTACTACAGGATTAATTTTACTTACACATTCTGGATTCAATCAAAGAGCAGGCTGAACCAGACATGGTATTGTCCAACAAATTTGAATTAATTAATGACTTCATAGGAGGGATGACATGAAGCAGCATTGGACACAAGATGATTGAAATTTGCATTCAGTTGAGAGAGAGAATAGTGCAATCAAGACTTGAACGAGGATAACATGAGATCATACTCAGACCTTTGAGTACCGCAGTTGAAACCTTATGTTCAGGTTGTACAGGGCGTTGGTGAGGCCACCTTTGGAGTACTATGTCAATTCCATTTGCAATCTTATAAAAAAGGATATTGTTAAACTGGAGAAGGTTCAGATGAGATGTGCAGGATGTTGCTGGGAATAAAATGTTAAAGTTATAAGGAGAGCATTGAAGTGTGTGAGTTTGAATGGTGACCTTGCATAGGTTAATAAAATCATGAGGGGTAAAGATAAGGTGAACGACAGTTTCCTTTCTCTGGGGGTCGGGGATTTCAAGATGTCGGGGCATGATTTTATGGAGAGGAGAAAGGTTCAAATACGATGAGAGGCTATTATTATAGACAGAGGAAGTTTAGTCTGTCTAAAATAGATTTGTGTGTGGAATGAACATCCAGAGGGCGTGGCAGATGTGGGTACAGTTAAAGCTTTTAAAAGATGTTTAGATAAGTACATGAATAAGAAATGTTTGGAGGGATGTGTGTCAAACCCAGACAGGTGGAACATGTTCAGTTTGGGACTGGTTGTACCCAAAGGATCTGTTTCCGTGTTGTGTGACTCTTTGATTCTATGACTCTATGATTCTTGCGAGATTGGAAGATATGGCCAGCTCAGCGCAGCTACAGTCTCAGCTTCCATTGCAATTCAAACTACACAGGTTCTGACTCCTGTCATCCTCGCTGTGGACAGCAAAGTGCAATGCTGTTTGTAGCTGCATGAACTGTGAAAGAAAACACAAGTGACATAATTCATCAATTCATTCTTTTCCCCTCATTAACACTGCAAGCAGTTCTGTCTTAGAGTCACAGAGATGTACAGCACAGAAACAGAACCTTCAGTCCAACCCGTCCATGCTGACCAGATATCCCATCCCAATCTAGTCCCACCTGCTAGCACCTGGACCATATCCCTCCAAACCCTTCCTATTCATATACCCATCCAAATGCCTCTTAAATGTTGCAATTGTATCAGCCTCCACCACTTCCTCTGGCAGCTCATTCCATACACGTACCACTCTCTGTGTGAAAATGTTGCCCTTAGGTATCTTTTATACCTTTCCCCTCTCACCCTAAAACTATGACCTCTAGTTCTAGACTCCCCGAACCCAGGGAAAAGACTTTGCCTATTTACCCTATCCATGCCCCTCATAATTTTGTAAACCTCCTCAGCCTCTGACGCTCCAGGGAAAACAGCCCCAGCCTGTTCAGCCTCTCTCTGTAGCTCAGACCCGCCAACCCTGGCAACATCCTTGTAAATCTTTTCTGAACCCTTTCAAGTTTCACAACATCTTTCCGATAGGAAGGAGACCAGAATTGCATGCAATATTCCAACAGTGGCCTAACCAATGTCCTGTACAGTTGCAATCTCTCAACTCCTGCACTCAATTCTCTGACCAATAAAGGAAAGCATACCAAACGCATTCTTCACTATCCTATCTACCTGTGACTCCACTTTCAAGGAGCTATGAACCTGCACTCCAAGGTCTCTTTGTTCAGCAACACTCCCTCGGACCTTATCATTAAGTGTATAAGTCCTGCTAAGATTTGCTTTCCCAAAATGCAGCACCTCATATTTATCTGAATTAAACCCCATCTGCCACTTCTCAGCCGATTGGCCCATCCGATCAAATCCTGTTGTAATCTGAAGTAACCTTCTTCGCTGTCCACCACACCTCCAATTTTGGCATAAACTGCAAACTTACTAACTCTACCTCTTATGCTCACATCCAAATCATTTATATAAATGAAACAAAAATGCATCCAGCACCGACCCTTGTGGCACTCCACTGGTCACAGGCCTCCAGTCTGAAAAACAACCCTCCACCACCACCATCTGTCTTCTACCTTTCAGCCAGTTCTGTATCGAAATGGTGAGTTCTCACTGTATTCTAAGAGATCAAACCATGCTCACCAGTTTCCCATGGGGAACCTTTCAAACGCCTTACTGAAGTCCATATAGATCACACCTACCACTCTGCCCTCATCAATCTTTTTGCTACATAAACGAGAAGGGATTCTTTACTTTTAGGAAGTAACATTTTCCTGAAATTAATGTTTATTCATGTGTGTAGATATAATGTGTTACATGTGAAGCAATTCACATATTACGCCTGAGCTGCCCACCAACATGATGTTACCCAGGAAGAGATCACCAAGTTATATTTCAATCTGATTAGGGACCAGTAACAAAAACAGAAATTGCTGATAAAACTTAGCAGCTCTGGTAGATTACATCGGAAGAAAGTCGAGATAACATTTCAAGTCTAGTGCCACTTCATCAAAACTGTCAGTAGTTTGGAAAAAGTGGTTTTTATACTGAAGCTGATCTGGGAGAGGAAGTGAAGGGGAGAGGTGAGTGTAAATGTGGAGACAGAGCTCAGGGAGAGAGAAATACAAACAGGGAAGGTAAATAAGGAGATCATGCATGGTAGACCAGGGCAGAAGGCAACCTGAATAAATAATAACAAGAGCTAACAGTGAGAAAATGGGTTAGCTGCACTGAAAGCACACAAAAAAATAATGCGCCTTGGAGTGTGTGGGATTGGTGGCTGTGCTAACAACAGCCCGTTTCATAATAGGACCAGCTGTGGGCTAGGAAAAGAATCATGGAAGGAGGGAATCAGACAGTAAAGATATGAATTCGACATTACATCTGAGAGGCTGTGAGGTGGTAAAGTGAATATTTAGAGATTGATCTCCAAGCATGTGCTGAGCTTCACTGGAATACTAAACTCAGCCTGAGATAAAAGTGCTGGCCAGGGAACAGGGTGGTGTGTTTAAGTGACAAGAAACTAGAAGCACAGGGTCAATATCCAGCATCCTTAGTTCTTTGTTTCATTTTATGGAGCAGTAAACTTTACTTGTAAAGTGAACACTGCATTTACTAAGAGAATAAAGTCACAATATTCCATGGTCTTGAGCAAATGTAGCAGTTCACTCTACAACATGAGCATGAATGCAGTCTACAGTCCATGTACAACGTGTTCCTAACATCCCAAATTGAAATGTGGTACACGTGGATAATATCCTATGATTGAACACATCACAACGCACATCACATAGTAAATGCTTCCAGGACAGATCCCATGGATATCACAGCAACTCCACTTAATTGCGGACAACAAGGTGGATCATCAAATATCACTAAACTTCACAATGATTCGCACTGTTTTTTTTAAGAGCCTTTCTGTCATCGACAGTCACAACTAACCGCCCCTTTCATTGACTGATCATCCTTCAGTCCTGGGTTCACGTTTCCCTTGTCTCTGAATCTACACTCCAATCCTTACTCACAGGGACAGCTCCAGCTTTTCACCTGCAGCTCGCTGCATCAAATACCTGGTTCCTGACTTTCTCAGTTGTATGAAACAATTACTACTTATGGGATTTTTCAATGCCCCAGCTCTCAGGGGGCTGAAATGCTCTGAGGATTAATCTGAGCAATACCACCTTCTTCACACAGTTTCCCACCAACACAATCCAGAAACTTCCCTTACCACTTTAGGGCAGCATGGTGGTTCAGTGGCTCAGAGCTCTGAGCTCAAAAACTGCATGAATTTATGTAAAACTCTATTATCTCACTTTTTAGATTAGAATCAATCGAAACATTATGGCATAGACAGAGAACACAGGGGGCCAACACCTTCAACATATTGTCTAGCTATCACCATTTTTAACAGCTAACCCGAGAATGCAACTTTTAAAAAAAAAGTTTTGTGATTTACACATGAAAGAAGTGAAACTATCATTGTATTCTAACAGATGAAAGGCTTAATAGACAATCAATTTTTCAATGTATAATTTCAGTTACATCACACTGTAAATTTTTGCTATAAATTCTGTATTACGATTGAGCCCTCCAATATCACCTGATGAAGGAGCGTCGCTCCGAAAGCTAGTGTGCTTCCAATTAAACCTGTTGGACTATAACCTGGTGTTGTGTGATTTTTAACTTTGTACACCCCAGTCCAACACCGGCACCTCCAAATCTGACCTAATCATTCACTATACTGTGATGTCAGGAAAGCAAGTGTAAATAGCAAAGTCATCGAGCTCGTCTCTGTTAGAGGGCGCTAGCATTTTCAAGATAACACACAAAGTCAAACTTCTGGAAATCAGTTCCTTTAACAGTTTCAGTCTTTGAGAATGTCAGCTTAGTCTTGTTTGGAAATTACCAACAATAAAATGTCAAGGAAATAGATAAGTACTTGCCTCAGCAATAACTACAGTTTCTTCTCCGGAGGCAAATGCCGAAAGTTATAAGTGTGACCTCATCCAGATATGCAAATTACATCTTCATGCATGATTGTGTCACAACTGGATTAGTTTCCTTATCATGTCAGATCATTCTGTCTGGTCTGGAGTATTGTTAATGAAAAAATGTAGGGCTCAGAGGACCGGAACCAGTAAGGCTTATAAATAAGCTCCAATTCATCTGGTATATTTTAAAATGGTGTCCCAGTATACACTGTACATTTATTCCCAACTATCTCCAGTATTCCTTTTGCTGCTTGTTCCCTCTGGAAAGCAGATTCCTCAAGGACTTGGGATGTTCTGTGACTCAGAGAGCATTCAAGAAGAAACGTGCAGCTTCGAAAAGACAAAGCTGAAGACAAATGAAAACCACACTTTGACGCATCTCATTAGAATTCCAAGGGTCAAACACTCAGTTATTACTACTAAGTCAGTGATCACTTAGAAATCAGTAAATAATCAGTTAATCACAAGCCTGAGAATTGCCAACTTAAAATAGCCAAAAGAGGAAAGTTCAGCCTCAGCAAAGTAGGTGAAATGGAATTCTAGTCTCTCAAACAAGGTCCAGGTTGATGTTGTTCATTTTTCAATGATCTTTCAATCAGTGCCCAGGGAAATTTCAGAACCTTCTTAAACTCTTCCCTGAAATTCCTCTGGGTAGCTGCATAAATACACGTGTTTGTGCAGGAATTCAAGTATTTTATCACTGCTCTAGACTCAGTGGCGATATACACAGGAGATGTACGGTCTCCTCAATAGTAATTTATGTTTGTTAGTCTTGTCATTACAAAGCTCACATTTGCTGTCAGCCACAACAATATAAAACTGTCTGATATTGTGAAGAGTAAAACGATGGATATCTTTCGGTTCTCCATTTCTGAATCTCTCTCATCATGTGTGTGACCCCGGAGAGCTCTGCAGGTTCTTGTGGCCATGACAACACATCTCACTGTCAAAGAATTTAACAAAATGATGAAGGTAAATGGGAGCCAAACACGGCAGATGCTGTTAAACCAGATGAAAGCCACACCAAAAGTTGAGGAAAGTAAGGCAAAATTTCCCTGATAGACCCATCGCATTTTGTTAATTACATGCTCATGGTCATACGCAAATATGAATGGTAATATTCTTTGTAAAGATCAGGATAGAGAACATTGTAATAATGATGGAAGTTGTTCTCTTAGTGCAGTGTTTTGCTTTGAACCTCTGGTGATAGATAATTATAAAACGGTCAAATGTGAAAGAGACAGTGAACCAAATGATCAAATCAAGACTGACAAGTCATGTACAAAATGAAAGTACACACAGGAGTCTGAGACAGGAATAAATGTGGAAACTGATAACTGAAAATAAAACACACTATTATATTGATGATCAAAACCATTAGATTTGTAGTTGCCATGGCCACCGTATAGAGAGAGATACACTTGGAAAGACCACACTTTTCTCATGAGAGAATTACAATTGTTATCAGGTTCACTGTGACAAAAGAAAAGGAGTGAGTAGAAGCACCACGATCTAAAATATATTTTTGCAAAAGACAACATTAAGCATTTAAAGAATCAATTCACAATGTTCAACAGGAATACGTTCCATTGAAATTCAGAAACCCAGTAAGCTAAGGACAGTGATTTTATTCATTCATTAGATGTGGGTATTTCTCACTAGGCCAGCAAGTGTTCTCCATTTCATATTGACCAGAGAGCATATCGGAGCTCACCATTTTACTGTGGTTGTGGAGTCAAATGTAGTTCAGACCTGATAATGACGGAGCATTTCCTTTTCTAAGGGAGATTTGTAAAATAGTCAGGATTTTTTAAATAGAAAAACAACATTGCTTGCATCATCAGCATTAGGTTAGATTGTTTTATCCAGATATTTAATGAATTCAAATTTCCCCAGCTTTGATGATGGGATTGATACCCGTGTCTGCAGAACAGCAGCTAAGGTTTTGGATTTCTAATCTAATAATTTTGCCAGTATACCATCACCTCCGTTAAGTGTATCATGAGGTTATGTTGATGTTGCAATGAATTAAAGCACAATGGAGGATTGAGAATCTTTTAGAATCCAGCAGAGATTACCAAAAGTTGACAAAAAATCAAAAAATAGAATATAATAACAGATGTTCATGGCCTTCCAAGGCTTACCAAAAGAAAGAGAGTAGCTAAACCAAATGTTACTCTCTCACTACAAATCACAGTACAAATTGTTACGATGTGGAGGGATGTTGAACAAACATTTTTTATTCATCTATGCAAATCAATGTTTCATACCAAAACTAAGGTAACCTAGGGCCAATTAAGTGCAAGGATATTAGACAAATTAATATCAGCTGGAGAACGTTAAGGAAATAAAAATAGGATTTCATGAATCAAGGATAATACTTTAACATGGATATAGAATTGGACATGTACAGAAAGGGAAAATATGCAAAATGAAGAATATTTGCAGACCAGCATAAGTGGAGTGCTACAGGAATCAATGCATTGGCCTCAGTGATTTGCAGACTACATTAAATGGAGTCAAAAATTAATGCAACTGGGTCTGATGACAACTCAAAACTGGGTGACAATGTAAGCTGCAAGGAGAACTCAGAGAACCTGCATAGTGACTGAAACAAGTTAATTCAGTACACAACAGCGTGGTAGTTGAAGAATTTAGCGGGGACATTTCACATTAGTCACTTTCATTAGAAGAATATAAACTCTGCAGATTTGCTTCAAAGTCATGAAACTTGTAACTTTTCAGAGGGACCTGTGTGCACTTTTACAAGAAATAAAGGCAGTTAGTAAAAGTGAAATATTTTAAAAATTGCAAAGGCCAAGTCAATTTGAATGACTTCCCCCAAAGTTTAGACAAATGAGGAGGTTGTCTCAGGAAATGTTCAAGACTCTGAAGGGGCTTGATAGATAGACATAGAGAGGTATTCCCACTGACTCAGCAATCTAGAATATATGAACACAATCTCAGATACAGGGGCAATAATTTAGGAAACAGCTGAAACATATCCTCATTAAAGGATTGATAACTGATGGATGTTTTTATTCTACAGCATTGTGGATGTTCTCAGTCAGTCCAGAGATTGTGGGGATGGGTGGGAAAGTGAAGCTGAAGCCAAAGATCAGTCATGATAATTTTGAATGACTGAACAGGCTCAAAGGGCAGTATGGTATATTTCTGCTCCTATCTCTTGTGTTGCTATTAATCTAATTTAAATATTTATGGAGACACAGATTGAGAGCATTTTACCTGATTTGATGCAAGTACCAACATAGCAATGTGAGAAACATTATTATTGAAGCCATCATGTCGAAAATCTACAAACACCTTCATCTTACAGCCCAAGGTTGGCACAAAATGACAGGATTATCCAACAATCCTAGCATTCACTGAACTAAACTAAAACCCTCGCACACAAACTTGAACATTATAACATCTGCAAGATTATCAGATTGAGAAATGTGGAAAACATGAGCAAGAGGTTCATGAGTTGGTTCCAATAACTATCAACGATGTAACACAATTACATTGGGAAATGCATCACATTATTGAACAAGGAGGTAGAACAGGGAGAATACTTATCCTGATTCACAACAAGTGGATGACAGCAACTCACCAGGGACACCAATAACTGAGAGAATTTGGGTAGCTGAGGAGTGACCTTCTTGAACTTTATCAAATTATCAGTGGTATAAGTATAGTGAATGGCAGGCATCTTTTCCCTAGGTTGGGGGAATTTTAAGACTGGAGGGCATATTTTTTAGGTGAGAGGAGAAAGATTTAAAAAAGACGTGAGTAACAATATTTTAACACAGAAAGTGCTTTATGTCTGGAATGAATTTCCAGAATAAGTGATGGATGTAAGTACAATTACAACATTTAAATTCGTCTCTCCTTTCTTTTTCCATCCTGAACTGTATAAATTGATCTGTTTTCTCTTGTCAGTTGGTATTTCTCTGAAACTAAACTAACTTTTAATTTAAACAACAGATAAATACTGAGAACTGGAATATCATTATTGGCTGCAAAAGCATCTTCTTAAGAAGGGATTCTTTAAATTTAGAAAGTGAGGTTTGTCTATAACCAATACATTGTCATGTGCATAGGTATACTTTGTTACATGTGAAGCAATTTACATATTATGCCAGAGCTCACCACCAACACAATGTTACCCAGCAAGAGAACACCATGTTGTATTATAATATGATTGGGGATCAATAACAAAAACAGGAAGTGCTGGAGAGACTCAGCATGTCTGCCACATGTGGAGGAAGAAAGCCAACGCAACATTTCAAGTCCAGTGACACTTCATCACTTATGCTGAAGCTCAACTGGAGGAGGAGGTGAAGGGGAGAGGTGAGCGGATATGTGTGAGGAATACAAAGTGATGGATGCAAAAAAGGTGCAAAAAAAGCAAGATCAACATTACTTTTGATATTTGAGAGGACCTTTCAGAATTCTAATAACAGCCAGGAAGAAGCTCTTCTTGAACCTTTTGGTATGTGTGTTTAAGCTTCTGCCTGATGGAAGAGGTTTGAATAGATTATAATCTGTATGAGAGGGGTCTTTGATGATATTGGCTGTATTTCTGAGGCAGCGATAAGTGTCGATAGAGTCGATGGATGGAAGGTTGGTTTGTGTGATGCACCAGTTTGTCTTCACAACTATCTGTAGTTTTGAACGGTCCTGGGCAGAGCAGTTGCCATACCAAGCTGTGATGCATGCAGATAGAATGCTTTCTATGGTGTATCTACAAAAGTTGGTGAGAGTCCTTATGGATATGCTGAATTTCCAGAGGAGGAGGTATTGTGCCTTCTTGCTCATTGCATCAATGTGATTGGGTCCAGGACAGATTGTTGGTGATCGTCACTCCTCGGAAGTTGACACTCTCAACCATCTCCACCTCAGTTCCATTGATGTCAATATGGACATGCTCTCCAATGTGCCTCCTGAAGTCAATGAGCAACTCTTTAGTTTTGCTGATGTTGAGAGAGGTTGTTACCTTTATATCATGCCACCAAGCACTCTATCTCTTTCCTGTAATCTGTTTCGTCATTGTTGGATATCCAGCCTACAAAGATGGTGTCACCAGCGAACTTGTGGATGGAGTTCAAATAAAACTTGGCCACACAGTCATGAGAGTACAAGGGGCTGAGTACACAGCCTTGCGGGATGTCAGTGTTGAAGGTTGTCGTGGAGGAGGTGCTGTTGCACATCCTCACTGGTTGCGGTCTGTGAGTCAGAAGGCTGATCCAGTTGCAGGGGGCAGAGCAGAGACCTAGGTCTCGGAGTCTGGAGTTAGTTTGGTTGGGATTATAGTGTTGAGTGTGGAGCTGTAGTCAATAAGTAGAAGCCTGATGTAAGTCTCCTTCTATCCAGATGTTTCAGGGATGAACGTATGGTTAGGGAGATGATGTCTGCTGTGGACCTGTTGTGCCAGTAGGCAAATTGCAAGGGATCAAGGCAGGCTGGGAGGCCAGAGTTAATGTGGGCCATGACTAACTTCTCAAAGTACTTCATAATTATGGAGGACATAGTCACTGGGCTTTAGTCATTGAGGCATGTTGCGTGTGTTCTCTTTGGTACCAGGATGATGGTGGTCTTCTTGAAGCAGGTGGGGACTTCAGATTGTGGTAAGGACAGGTTAAAGATGTCAGTGAATACCTCCACCAGCTGGTCCAGGCAGGATCTGTGTACATGGTCGGGGACTCCATCTGGCCCGTCGCTTTCTATTGTTTCACTCTCAAGAAGGCCGATCTGACACCTGCAGAGGTGACTGAGGGAACAGTTCAATCAGGGGCTGTCAGGGCAGGTGACACAGTTTCACTGACCTTCCGTTCGAACCAAGTGTAAAATGCATTGAACTCCTCAGGGAGGGATGTGAATTTGTGCACTATTCTGTTCTGCTTCACTTTGTAGCTCATTATTTCGTGCGTGCCTTGCCACAGTTGGCAGGTCTCTGTGTGGTTAGCTTGGATCTCTAACTTTGGTATTGCCTCTTGTCATCTCTAATGGTCTTATGGAGGTCGTCTCTGAATCTCCTGTGAAGGTCAGGGTCGTCTGACTTGAACATTGCATACCTGGTCTTCAATAGGCAATGGATTTCCTGGTTCATTGATGGTTTCTGGATGGGGAACATAATTTCCCCCATTTGTGTTCTTTTTGCCTCTTGTCTCACAGTGTCTACCAACTCCCAGCTGTAACATCTCAGACCTCTGACAACTCCTGGCCTGTGACTCCCAGCTTCTGACAACTCCTGGCCTTACCACAAACACAACAAGGGGTCATTCTGGATAGGCATAGTGGTCCTCCAGCCTGACATAGTGACCCACCATGGCATCTCCCAACATGGCATGTCATCCACTCTGCCTGGCGTGGTAGTCCTCCGGGTTGGTACGTAGCCTGGCATGGCCTCCGTATCTTCTCCCAGTTAAAAATGTCTCCAGAGTGATCTCCCAGCCTGATGAATGTCAAGGTGAAGCCAGGCAGGGTCTGGAGCCAAGGCCCATTGCAGACTGGAGGCTATGTGTCAGCATGTCTGGGTTCGAAGATTGTTGTTCTAACCTTTCATTTCTGCAATGCTGGACATTTTATTTCTCTATTGTCTAAGATTTATAACTGAAGAATTTGTACAGGAATATATAGTTTAGGTGCATTAATCAGGGGAAATGTGGAGTAATAGGTTAGGACAATGGGTCTGGGTGGGATACTATTCAGAGGGTCGATGTGGACTTGTTGGGCTGAAGGGCCTGTTTCCATACTGTAGGAATTTTAATTCTAACCAAGGTATCTTTGTTCCAAAATAGCACTGAAATTGGCAAATTATAAACTTTTCACTGTACTCACTTGATTAATTGTGACAATAAAGCAAATTCAATTCAATATGGATTGCCTTCTTTGGCACATAGTCCTCTACACACTTGCTAATGAAGTACATGACAGTGATGGCATACTGATCTAGATTGGCCACTGAGTTATTTGAAAATGGAGCAGTCCACCAATTCAAAGCAATCGCACAGAGCTGTTTTCACAGCCTCAGACCAGCACTGTCCTGCTTTTTGTACTGGGTCCATACATTTTACCTTCTGCATGTAAGCTGGGAGGAGGAACACATTGCTGTGATCAGATTTTCCAAAGTGTGGATGGGTTTTGGAGCATTAGACATTTTTGATGCTTGTGTAGCAATGTCAAGGATATTCAGCGTTGAAACTTTATTGCTGGAACAGCACAGCAGGTCAGGCAGCATCCAGGGAACAGGAGATTCGACACAGGGCCTGTGCCCGAAACATCGAATCTCCTGTTCCCTGGATGCTGCCTGACCTGCTGTGCTGTTCCAGCAATAAAGTTTCAACTTTGATCTCCAGCATCTGCAGACCTCACTTTCTCCTCAAGGATATTCAGCCCATGGTTGGACAGGAGAGGTGTTGATGTTAATGTAGCATCCCTTTGATGTTGGCCTGGTTGAAGTCACTGGCTACAATGAATAAGGCTTCAGGGTATTCTTCACAAGGTGAACACTAATGCATTCTACAGTCCATTTGGAATTAACATGTGGAACACAAGGATAATATGCTGTTATTGAACACACCACAGAGCACATCACAGAGAAAATGTTTACAGGACAAATCCCATGGACACCTTAGAAATTCCACTCAGATATGAATGACATGGTGGATCATTGAATATCATTAAACTTCACAAAGAATCACAGTGTTTTGTTTTTCACTTTTGTCAATCCAGCCTTGAAGTGTGCTCTCAAGAGCCTTTCTGTCATTGACAGTCTCAGCGACTGCTCCTGTCATTGACCGATCATCCTTTTGTCCTGGGTTCATGTTCCCCTTGTCTCTGAATCTACACTCAAGTCCTTACTCTCAGGGACAGCTCCAGCTTTTCACCTGCAGCTTACTGCATCAAATGCCTGCTTTCACCCTCAGTTCTAACCTTCTCCATTGCATGAAGCGATTACTGCTTATGGGATTTTTCAATGTCCCTCTCTCAGTGTGCTGAAATGTTAATGTTCTCAGGCTTCTTCTGAGCAATACCACCTCCCTCACACAGCTTCCCACCAACACAATCTAGAAACTCCCCTTCCCACATGTATCAGCTCCTCGAGACTCCTCCAGAGGCCTGAAATCACAGGATTAGCTAAATGCTCTTGACATCTTCCCTGCAGGATAGCTAACAATCTACACTCCAAAGATGAAGTCTCTCCCTCTTCCTTTCCAACTAAACTGCGAAACTGGAACTGCTTCTCAATGACCTCTGAACTGCCCTTAGTGACCAATTAAAAATCTTGCAATGGGCCCTCCATTATCGCATGGCATGGGGACAGAGAGCCAAAACAAACCAAGCATTCTACCCCTGTATTCACAATGTGGCGGCATGGTAGCACAGTGGTTAGCACTGTGGCCTCACAGCGCGAGAGACCTGGTCCTCAGCGCCTCAGGTGACTGACTATGTGGAATTTGCTCATTCCTCCCATGTCTGCGTGGGTTTTCTCTGGGTGCTCCAGTTTCCTCCTGTTTGGGTAAGGTAAATTGGCCATGCTAGAGTGCCTGTAGTGTTAGGTGAAGGGGTAAATGTAGGAGAATGGGTGTGGGCTTGTTGGGATGAAGGGCCTGTTTCCACACTGTAAGTAATCTAAACAGAGTGAAATTCATCTATTCTTTTCCTTCTCTAACAGTACAAACTGTTCTGTTTCTCTCATTGATTGTTATTTCTCTGAATTGAGTTTAACTTTAAAGTTTAACAACCTGTTAAGTCACGGGGGCTGAAATTTCATTGGTGCACCCAATGTTATTTTGTGAAGTCGAAGGAATTCTTTAATTTTAAAATGGAAGGTTTGCCTGTCATCAATTTTATTCATGTGTGTAGATATAATTTGTTACAGGTAAAGCACTTCACGTTATGCCAGAGCTGACCACCAGCATGGTGTGACCCAGAAAGAGATCACCATATTATATTGCAATCTGATTAGGGACTCGATAGCAGAATCAAAGGGCAGTAACATGTATTCCTGCTCCTATCTCTTGTGTTCATGCAAATCTAATATAAACAAATATGGAGACATCCTTTGTGAATGTTGTACTGATTCCATGCAAAAGTCAACACAGTATTGTGAGACAAATATATTATTGAAGCCATCATGTGGGAAATCTCCCCACACATTTATATTACAGCCCAATGTTGTCACTAAATGACAGGATGGTCCAAAACAGCAAACATTCAGTGAACTAAACTAAAATCCTTGCACACAACCTTGCACATTATAGAATCTATAAGATTACCAGATTGAAGAAACGAGGAACACAAGAACAAGAGGTTAATGAGTTGGTTCCAACAACTATCAAAGGTATGACACAATCCCACAGAAAACATATCACATTATTAAATAAACAGGTAGATCAGGGAGAATATTTATCCTGATACATAACAAGGAGATTACAGCAATTCACCGGGGACACAAGCAACTGAGAGAGTTGGGTAGCAACTCTCTTTCACAAGCAGATTAATTGGAGGTTGCTCAATTCTGAATATTATCCAAGCTGAAAGTGTGTGACTAGTACATGGCTGATACCTGGGCAGGGAATTCTCCATTTATTCACACATCAAACCTCCAGTGAGTCAGACAGGCAGCATTATCAGTGATATTCCCTATTGTGATTTAACAAACAAACTCAAATCCTTTTTTTGTTTGTCTAACATTTCAGAAGAAAATGTGTTGAAAATACTATGAAACAATTTGACAGAACAACCTACAATGAAACAACTTTGCACAAATGTAGATTGGAATCTGTCAATATTGTGGTGGTACTGTCTCCATTCATGTAGGATTGCTGGAGACTGATCCCCCAATAGCTGTCATCCTGACTCTGCTATTCACTCATCTGTAATGTCCTATTCCTTCTCTACCATAAGTGAGCATATTCTACCAGTATTAGTGGTATCAAATATTTTCACTTGAGTTCACTACACTACTGCACTACTAGTTATACATTACTTTGGCAGTAACAACAACTGTGTTACTCCAGCACAAGTTGTATCTTGAATTGGCATGACCATGTTACTCTAGTACTAGTGGCAACCTACCTTGACACAAGGGTTAACTGCAATGCTCGAGCGCTCGTGATATCCCGCATTGTTACTGGAGCTGATCATGTTACATCCAGTGCTGATGCTACCCTAAAGTGACATGAGAGTTGATCTTGTTACTCCAGTACTCATGGTAACTTACATTAAAACTAGAATTACTCGTGTTATTACGGAACACATTTTACTGATACATTCTGGATTCAATGAAAGAACAGGATAAACCAAAAATATTAGTGTATGACAAATTAGGATCAATTAATGAATTTGTAGGAGGGGCAACCTAAAGCAGCAGTGGTCATCATAATATTAAATTTTACATTAATTTGAGAGAGAGAATAGTGGATCAAAGACTAGCATTTTAAACTAAAATGAGTATAATGAGAGATCATAATCACACCTTAAGCATAGGAGTTGGAATGTTATGTTTGAGGTTGGACAAGACATTGATGAGGCCTCTTCTGGAGTACAGTGTCCAGTTCTGGTTGCCTTATTATAGGAAGGAGGTTATTCAGCTGGAGAAGGATCTGAAGAGATTTACTAGGATGTTTCCAGGAATACAAGGTTCAAGTTATAAGGAGAGGCTGGATATGCTGGGAAATTTTGTGGTGTAGTGCAAGAGTTTGAGAGGTGACCTTGTCGAAGTTTATAAATTCATGACGGGTATTGATAATATAAACAGCAGGTCTCCTTCCCCCAGGCTGGAAGACTTAAAGAGGAGGGAGTGTATTTTTAAGGTGAGAGGAGAAAGATTTTAAAAAGATATGGGGGGGAATGTTTTTACACAGTGTGTGATTTAAGCGTGGAATGAACTTCCAGATGAAATGGTGGATATGGGTAAAATTACAATGTTAAAAGACATTTGGATAAGTACATGAAGAAGAAATGTTTGATGGGGTGTGGACCAAGCGCAGGCAGGTGGAACATATTTAGTTTGGGAAATTTGGTTGACAAGGACTAGTTACTCAGAAAGGTTTATTTCCGTGCTGGATCACTCTATGATCCTATGACTCTATGACTCTTGCTAAATTGGAAGTTATGGCCAGCTCAGTACGCTTGGGGACTCAACCATGGCTGGTGTCTAAGTTTCAAGTGTGTGGTGCTGGAAAAGCACAGCAGGTCAGGCAACATCCAAGGAGTAGGAGAATTGAGTTTCAGACATAAGCCCTTCAAAATGTTGATTCTCCAGCTCCTCGAATGCTGCCTGTCTGCTGTGCTTTTCCAGCACCACAATCTCGACTCTGATCTCCAGCATCTGCAGTCCTCACTTTCTCCAGTATCCAAGCTTCCATTACAATACAAACCAAACAAGTTTGATTCCTGTCATCCTGGCTGTGGATACCAGAATGCAAAGGAGTTTATAGATGCATAAACCGTGAAAGCAAACACAACAAGTGACATAATTCATCTATTCTTTTTTTTCCCCTCCTAAATGGTAAAAACCATTCTGTTTTCCCTTGTTAATTGGTATTTCTCTGAATTAAGATTAACTTTTAAGTTTAACAATCTGTTAAGTCATGAGAACGTAAATTTCATTGATGACTGTAATGTTGTTTTGTGAAAGAGAAGGGATTTTAATTTTAGAAAATAAGGTTTGTCTACAATCGATGTTTATTCATGTATGTAGATATAATTTGTTACATGTGAAGCAATTGACATGTTTTGCCAGAGCTGACCACCAACATTATGTTACCCAGGAAGAGATCACCAAGTTATATTACAATGTGATTAAGGACCAATGACAAAAACAGAAATTGCTGGAGAAAGTCAGCAGGTCTGGCAGCATGTGTAGGAAGAAAGCAAAGCGAACATTTCAAGACCAGTGGCACTTCATCAGAATTGTTAGCAGCTTGGAAAAAGTACTTATGCTGAAGTGGGTGAAAGGTGAAGAGTTAAGGTGAGGGGATATGGAGACAGAGCTCAGAGAAAGAGAAATGGGAACAGGGTAGGTAAACAAGGAGATATTGGTTGGCAGGACAGGGGAGAAGACAAGCTGTATAAGTGATAATAAGAGCTAAGAGTGAGAAAATAATGGGCCAGGAGTATATTAGAATTGGTGTCTGTGCTCAAAATAGCCCTTGTCATAACAGGCCTGGCTGTGAGGTGGGAAAAATCCATGGAAGATGGAATCAGACAATAAAGTCATTCAACCCGATGTTAATTCTGAGAGGCTGCAGGCTCCCAAAGTGAAGAATGATAGATTGTTCCCCGAACTTGTGCTGAGCTTCACTAGAATATGACAGCAAGCCCAAGATATAATTACTGGCCAGGGAACACGGTGGTGTACTGAAGGAGAAGGCAACTGGAAGTTCAGGGTCAATATCCAGCATCCTCAGTTTTTGTTTTATTTTAGGGACCAGTAACCTTTATTTGTAAAATAAACAGTGGACTTGCTGAGAGGATAAAGCCACAAGATTCCATTGTTTTGAACAATCATAACACTTTACAATGGGTAATATCCTGCCATTGAACACACCACAGCGCACATCGCAGAGAAAAATGCTTCCAGGACAGATCCCATAGATATCTCAGCAACTCCCTCAAATGTGAATCGCGTGATGGGTCATGAAATATCATTAAACTTCAAAAGTCATCACAGCTTTTTCTTCATTTTTAACTTTTGCCGATCTAGCCTTGAAACCTGCTCTCAAAATCCCTTCTGTCATGGACTGTCCCAGTGAATGCTCCTGTCATTGACCGATCATCCTTCTGTCCTGGGTTCACATTCCCCTTGTCTCTGAATCTGCACTCCAGTCCTTACTCACAGGGACAGCTCCAGCTTTTCACCTACAAATGGCTGCACCAAATGCCTGTTTTTTTCCCTCAATTCTAACCTTCTCCGTTGTATGAAGCAATTACTGCTATGGGAATTTTCAAAGCCCTCACTCTCATTGTGCTAAAACGTTAATGTTCTCAGACATCTTCTGAGCAATACCACCTCCCCCCACACAGCTTCCTACTAACACAATCCCCTTCCCACTTTATCAGCTCCTCGAGAATCTTCCTGAGGCCTGACTTCACAGGATTAGCCAAGCGCTCTTGACTTCTTCCCTGCAGGTCAGCTAAAAATCTATGCTGCAAAGAAGTAGTCTGCCCCTCTTGCTGTCCAACTAACCTGTGACCCTGGAACTGCTTCTCAGTTATCTCTGGGCTATCCTTTATGTCTCATTGAAAACCTTTCAATGAGCTCCTCCACGATTGTATGACATGGAGACAGAGAGCCGAACCAAAGCAGCCTTTCTACCCCTGCATTTACAACACAGTAAAATTAAAATCTTCAAAGATCCTCAACATTGACTACAATGGTTCCTAACCAGACTTTTTTGAGTAACCCAAGACTCTGCGAATGATCAATTCTTAACAACAGGTCTGTGGCTTAAAAAGAAGTCTTAGAAATGTAATCACCATATCGTAAAGTTAGAGAGTAAAATTAAATAATAAAGTCATCCAATCTGTCTATGTTAGAGAATATATAAGAGAAAGGCAACTTACTCTTGTTTCGGACATGCCAACAACAGCTCTAGGGAATAGAATACATTTTTAAACAATGCATCCTTTGTTTTCAACCCCATTCACACAAAACACAGACAGACAAAGAAACACTGTGAAGGGATATAGATAAGAATAAAATAAAACTGGCCAGATTACTGAAGTGGTTTTCATGAAGCATTGTTCCACAGGCAAAGATGATGCTTTCTTGGTTCATTTTCTGAAGGTGTCAACCAGGGTCAGTTTGCTCAAATAAAGGCAGTGGTACCTATAAGTTAGGTTTCTAATCACTGAACTTCCAAGAGATGCTCCTGGGAGGTTAAACAAGGAACTTTCAAACCTTCATGCTGTAGCATCTACAGCTGCATTCCTTCTTTTACAGAAAAACCAATCCAAAACACAATTTGCAATCTGACCACTCCCTAAAATAAAGCAAAGATTATGTTAACTCAGGAACCAAAGGCAGTTAACGTCTGGGTCTGTCTTCACAAATAGGGTAAAGTTGTTTGCTTGCTTTCCTTTCAACATAAACTGCTGCCCACCCCGAGGCACAAGTCAATTTTAGTTCACACTTACTAGTTTACAACTCCAAAACAAAATTGATGAAATAATGAAAACAAAAATAATAAAGCATCTGTGAGAGCTTTAAGACTTTCAAGATGATACAAAAAAACAATCTTCTGGCACTTAATTCCTTTAACAGTTTCAGTAGTTTAGAAAAAAAGACAAAGGCAACTTAACCTTGTTTGGAAAATATTGACAACAGCTCCAGGGAATGGGATCATTATTTGCCAAAGGAACAACTGCATCATAACCAGAGTTTCTTTTACAGAGGCAAAAGCCAAAAGATATGAGTGTGACCTCCGCTGGATGTGCAATCTACATATTCATGAAAAAGACACCAAAGTTGCCTAGTTCAGTAAAAATAGGGTCAGTTTCCCTTTAACTTCAGATCATTCTCTGTGGTCTGGAGGATTGCGAGGATGGGAACCAGTAAGATTTATCAATAATGCATACTGTTCCAATTCACCTGGTATACTTTAAAATGATGCTCCAGTACACCCATACATTTGTTCCAAAATATTTTTGGTACAGGGAAGCAAGTCCCTCAATGACATTGGATATTCTCTAACATCAGAATGCATTCTAAGAAGAAACATAGAGCTTGGAAATCACAAATTGACATATCTGATTAGAATTCCATGAATCATAAGCTAAGTTATTGTTACTACTAAGAAAGTTAACACTTAGAAATCCACAAATAAAGATCAAATATAATCACACATTTCTGGTTTGTTACAGAAGCCAACTTAAAATGGCCAGAGGATGAATGTTCAGCCTCAGCAAAGTAGGAGCTGAAACAGAATTCTAGTCTCTGAATAAAGATCTAGGTTGACATTGTACATTTTTCAACAATCTATCAGTCAATGTCCAGGGAAATTTCAGAGCCTTCTTAAACTCTTCCCTGAAATTCCTCTGAGTAGCTGCATAAATACATGTGTTTGTGCAGGAATCCAAAAATTTTATCATCGCTCCAGACTCCGTGGCAATGTACGCAGGGGATGTACGGTCTCCTCGATAGTAAGTCGTGTTTGTTAGTTTAGTCGTTACAAAGCTCACATTTGTTGTCAGCCACAACAATATAAAACTGCCTGATATCGTGAAGAGTAAAATGATGGATTTCCTTCGGTTCTCCATCTCTGAATCTCTCTCATTCTCATGTGTGTGACCCCGGAGAGCTCTACGGGCTCTTGTGGCCACGAGAACACATCTCACTGTCAAAGAATTTAACAAAATGATTGAGGTGAATGGAAGCCAAACCCGCCAAATGCTGTGAAACCAGACGGACATTACACCAACAGTTGAGGAGAAAAAAGTCAAACTTCCCCGACAGCCCCATTGCATTTTGCGAATTAAGCGTTCAGGTTCATACGCAAACCAAAGAGGAATATTTTTAATAAAAATCAGGATAGAGAACATTGTTATAACAATTGATGCTGTTCTCTTGGTGCAGTATTTTGCTTTCAACCGCTGGTGGCAGATAATTATAAAACGGTCAAATGTGAAAGAGACAGTGAACCAAACAGTCAAATCAAGGCTGACAATGGCCATGTACAAAATGAAAGTGCACACAGGAGTGTGAGACAGGAATGAATGTGGAAAATGATAACTCAGAATATAATATATCATTATATTGTTGGTCAAGACCAGTAGATTTGCTGTTGCCATGGCTACCATGTAGAAAGAGATACACTTGGAAAGACCACACTTGCCTTGGACGAGAATTACAATTGTTATTAGGTTCACTGTAAGAAAGAGAAGGGAGATATTATAAGTATCACTAGATACAAAATATTGTTGGAAACAAACAATAAGAAATAGTTAAAAAATCAATTCAAAATGTTCAATAAGAATACATGATTTGGAGATGCCGGTGTTAGACTGGGGTGTACAAAGTTAAATATCACACAACACCAGGTTATAGTCCAATAGGTTTAATTGGAAGCACACTAGCTTTCGGAGCGACGCTCCTTCATCAGGTGATAGTGGAGGGCTCAATCGTAACACAGAATTTATGGCAAAAATTTGCAGTGTGATGTAACTGAAATTATACATTGAAAAATTGATTGTCTGTTAAGCCTTTCATCTGTTAGAATACAATGCTAGTTTCACTTCTTTCATGTGTAAATCACAAAACCATTTTTTTTAAAAGTTGCATTCTCGGGTTAGCTGTTAACAATGGTGATAGCTAGTCAACATATTGTCTAGCTATCACCATTGTTAACAGCTAACTCAAGAATGGAACTTTAAAAAAAAACATTTTGTGATTTACACATGAAAGAAGTGAAACTATTCTAACAGATGAAAGGCTTAACAGAGACTCAATTTTTCAATGTATAATTTCAGTTACATCACACTGTAAATTTTTGTCATAAATTCTGTTACGATTGAGCCCTCCACTATCACCTGATGAAGGAGCGTCGCTCCGAAAGCTCGTGTGCTTCCAACTAAACCTGTTGGACTATAACCTGGTGTTGTGTGATTTTTAACAATAAGAATACATTCCACTGAAAATCAAAAACTCAGACAGGACAGGACAGATATTTCATTCATTCATTAGATATGGGTATTTCTAACTAGGCAGCAATTATTCTCAATTTTAATTGATCAGAAAACATTTCAAAACTCACCATTTTGTTGTGGGTATTGCATCAAATGTAGGCCAGATTACACACTGATGGAAGATTTCCTTTTCTAAGGGTGAATGGTGAAATCGATTTTTTTTAAATAAAAGGTATGACATTGGTCATGACCACTTTTTGGTTAGCTTTTTAAAATTTCAGGCATTTATTGAATTCAAATCTCCCACCTGCCATGGTGTGGTAAAGACCCATGCCCCCAAAACAGCAGGCTGAGGTTTTAAGTTTCTATTCTAATGATATTGCCAGTACACCATCACTTCCAGTAAGCTTAGCATGAGGTGATCTTAATTTTGCAATGAATTAAAACACAATGGAGAATTGGGAATCTTTTAGAATCCAGCAGAGGGCATCAAAATTGACAACAATGGAAAAAATAGAATATGAGAGTAGACTGGTCATGAATATAATAACAGATGTTCATGGCTATCAAAGGAATACCAAATAAAAGACAATAGTTCAACTATATGTTAGTCCCTTAGTTAAAAAACCCAAATTATTATGAATATGAGCAAATGGCAGAGATATTGAATAAACATTTTGTATCTATTTTTACTATAAATGTCTCATATCAAAAATAAGGAATAACCTATTTCCTATTAAGAGTAAGGACATTAAACAAATTAATATCAGCTGGAGAACCATGAGGAAGGAATATTAGCACTTACTGAGTCAAGGGTAATATTTTAACATGGAGACAGAATTGGATTTGCAGAAGGTCACAATTACATTTGCCTTTTTTATTAGTTCCAGATATTTATTGAATTCAAATTTCCCCAACCCAGGAAGGGAAAGTAAGAATAAATGGAACATTTTTAGATTGGCAGACCATGACAAGTTGAGTGCTACAACTGTCAGTGCGTTGGCCTCTGTGGTTTATAGAATACAATAAAAAGACACAGAGTAATGTATGTAAGTCTGTTGACAATATAAAACTGTGTGGGAATGTAAGCTGCAAGGAGAAGTCAGAGAAGCAGCACAGAGACCAAGACAAGTTAATTGAGTAGACAATGACATGACAGTTGGAATATTAAGTGGGGAAGTTTGACATTATTGACCTTAATCAAAACAATGGAAATTCTGAGTACTTGTTTAAGAGGCATGAAGCTTGCAATGTTTTGAAGAAACATGCGTGCAAGTGTACAAGCAACACAGAAAGTGAACCAAAGTGAATTGCTGTGAATACTGGAAAGGCCGAGTAAATTTGGTCCATATCCCAGAAATTTAGAAGACTCATGAAACACTCATGATTCTGAAGGGGCTTTAATGATCAAGCCTGAAAGGTATTCCCACTGATTGGGCAATCTAAAATACATCTACACAGTCTCAAATATGGCAGCAATGATTTATGAAGTAGATGGAAATATTCTTCAGTAAAGGATTTCACAATCTATGGAAGTTTGTATATACAAGATTATGGATGTTCTATCACTGGCTGAGAGAGACAGATATCTGGTTTCTCAGACAATCCAGAGATGTAGGGAAGGGATGGGGGGAAGTGGTGTTGAAGTGCAAGATCAGCAGTATGGTGTCTTTCATGGGGGATTTCAAGACTGGGGTACATTTTTAAGGTGAGAAGAGAGAGATTTTAAAAAGACTTGTGGGACAAATTTTACACACAGAGGGTGGGTCACGTGTGGAATGAACGTCCTGAAGTGGTGGTTATGGGCACAATTCCTACACTCAAAAGACATTTGGATAAGTACATAAATTGGCAAAGTTTGGCAATATGGGCCAAAAGCAGTCAGGTGGGGCTAGTAGAGTTTGGGATTATGTTTGATATGAATTGGTTAGTCCAAAATGTCTGTTTTTGTGCTGTATGACGCAATGACTTTTTATATGGAGATACAGTTTGCGAGTATTTTACTTGCTTCCATGCAAAATATCAATGCAACGATGTGAGATAAAATTATTTTTGAAGTGTTATGAAGTCAAAAGCATATACAGTCCCTTTAAGATAGAGAGAGTGCTTTTTTGAGCTGAGAGATTTTGACAACACGTGTCTGTGACTAGCAATCAGAGTTACAGAGATACTGAGAATTGATAGTATGTAACAATTAGCAGTAGGGTTATTAACATTAGTTTGGGTTGGGCTTTTTTTGAAAGTAAGATAACCAGATTTGAAATTAAATCAATTAATTTAAATATGCCCCAGACACCAAAAAAAAGAATTTAAATTTGATTGCATTGACAACTTCGGACCAATGAGATGGCTGGAGTAATGGAGTATACAAAGAAGGACATTTTTGCATTTTTGCTAAAAAAAAAGTAATCTAATCTAATCTAATCTTCCCAAACCAAATCTATACGGACGGGTGGAGGAGTGGATTTGTGGAGGGGTGGAGTGATATGCTTTAGAGAAAAAAGAAAAAATAAGAAAAAAAAAAAGTGGACGGCATGGTGGCACAGTGGTTAGCACTGCTGCCTCACAGCGCCAGAGACCCGGGTTCAATTCCCGACTCAGGCGACTGACTGTGTGGAGTTTGCACATTCTCTCCGTGTCTGTGTGGGTTTCCTCCGGGTGCTCCGGTTTCCTCCCACAGTCCAAAGATGTGAATTGGCCATGCTAAATTGCCCGTAGTGTTAGGTAAAGGGGTAAATGTACGGGAATGGGTGGGTTACGCTTCGGCGGGTCGGTGTGGACTTGTTGGGCCGAAGGGCCTGTTTCCACACTGTAAGTAATCTAATCTAATTTTGAAAACTGATCACAACTAACTGCCCATCTATCATGGAAAGCTCTCAAAGAAATCTCTAAGGAGGCATTATCTATTTAAGAGGTACCAAGACATTTGATAACCTAAAATACTCAAGTATAAAGTAAGAGGAAGACTCAGGAGAAAACAGCAGATTTGGAAAGAAGCAGAAGGAAGGCTGCAGGAAGAAGAGAAGACCATCCATGTGGACTTTAAGAGATTAAGTGCTAGTTTATTGTTATCATTAAAGTGTTATTGGAACTGCATATTAATAGAATTGTGGTCATGGATAGTGGTTAGTTAGGGGAACGTTTGGATTGTTATTAGTTCTGTTAGTGTTGATTGTTATGGTTAAATAAATAAATTGTTACTCTCTATTTATCCAGTGAAAATCAGGGAACTTTTTTCATTCACACATTTTAACAGATTACAAGGTGGGGTGCTCATCCCTGGGTGGCTTAGTTTAGTTAGAAGAAGGGGTCAATCTCTGTATCATAACAGACGTCATTATGTGGGAAAATCACCCACACATCGTATTACATGTATTGCATTACATTTAGGGCGGCACGGTGGCTCAGTGGTTAGCACTGTTGCCTCACAATGCCAGGGACCTGGGTTTAATTCCCACCTTGGGCAACTGTCTGTGTGGAGTTTGCACATCCTCCCCGTGTCTGCGTGGGTTTCCTCCGGGTGCTCCGGTTTCCTCCCACAATCCAAAGATGTGCAGGTTAGGTGAATTGGCCATGCTAAATTGCTCATAGTGTTATGTGCATTAGTCAGAGGGGAATGGGTCTGGGTGGGTTGCTCTTCAGAGGGTCGGTGTGGACTTGTTGGGCCGAAGGGCCTGTTTCCACACTGTAGGGAATCTAATCTAATCCCTATGTTGGCACTAAATAACAGAATTGTCCAAAGATCTTCGCATTGATTGTACTGAACAAAAATTCTTACACACAAACTTTAACATTATTTCAAGTCTCGGATTAAAGAACCAAGGAAAGTAAGAGCAAAAGGTTCGTGAGTTGGTTCCAACAACTATCAAAGATGTAACACAGTCACATTATTGAACAAGCAGGTAGATCAGGGGGAGCATTTGTACTAATTCACAACAAGCAGATTATACTAACTCACCAGGAACACCAATAGCTGAGAGAATCGGGTAGTAACTCTCTTTCACAAGCAGAATAATTGGAGGTTGCTCCATTCTGAATCGTGTCCAAGATGAAAGTGTGTGACTGGTGCATGGCGGATACATGAGCAGGGAATTCTCTATTTATTCACACATCAACCCTACAGTGAGTTAGACAGATTACATCATTAGTAACATTAGCTACAGTGATTTAACAAATAAACTCATTTATTTTTGTTTGTCGAACATTTCAGAAGAAAAAGTCCTGAAAATGCAATGGAGCATTTTGACAGAACAACCTACAATGAAACAATGTTTCACAAATATAGATTGAAATATCAGTGTTGTGCCGGCACTGTCTCTATTGATAAAGGATTGCTGGAGACAGATCCCCCAAAAGCTGTCATCCTGACTCTGCTGTTCACTCATCTACAATGTGCCATTCCTCTACTACCAAACGTGAGCACATTCCACCAGTATACGTGCTATCAGATATTTTCGCTAGAGTTCACTATGTTACTGCTGTACTAGTTATACCTTATTTTGGCAGTAATATTAATTGTTTACTCCAGTACAAGTTGAATCTTGAATTGGCGAGACTGTGTAACTCTGGTACTAGTGGCAATCTACCTTGACACAAGAGCTAACTCTGTTACTCCAGAGCTCATGATATCTGCCATTGATACGAGAGCGGACCATATTACTTCTGCTGTTAATGCTATCCTAAAGTAACATGAAAATTTACCATGTTCCTCCAAAACTAATGGTATTTTGCATTTACACTAGAATTACACATGTATGATGGAGCTAATTGTACTTACACATTCCAGATTCAATCAAAGAACAGGGTAAACCAGACATTTTATTGTATGACGAATTAGGATTAATTATGGACTTCAGAGGTGAGACAACCTAGAGGCGCAGTGTATAATTGAATTTTACATTAGTTTGAGAGAAAGAATAGTGCGTCCAAGACTAGCATTTTAAACTAAAATGAATGTAACTAGAAATTTTACTCAGGCCTTTGAGTATAGCAGTTGCAATGTTTTGTACAGGACATTGGTGAGGTCTCTTCTGGAGTACTCGGTGTATATCTGATCCCCTTGTTATAGAAAGGAGATAATTCAGCTGGGGAGGATCAGAAGAGATTTACCAGGGTGTTACCTAGAATGCAAGATTTGAGTTCTAAAAAGAGGCTGGATTGCCTGGGAGACTTTTTAGTTGCATGTAGGAGGCTGAAAGATGACCTTACAGAAGTTTATAAATTTATGACGGGTTTAGATAAGGTAAACAGAAGGATTTTTTTCGCTCATGTGGGGGACTTCAAGACTAAGGGGATATATTGAAGGTGAGAGAAACATTTTTAAAAGACACAATGGGCAGGTTTTTACACAGTGTGTGCTTTGTGTGTGAAATGAACTTCTAGAGGAAGTTTTGGATATGGAAACAGTTACAATGCTTAAAAAAAAATTTGGATAAGCACATGCATAAGAAATGTTAGGAGGTTTATGGGCCAAGCGCAGGCAGGTGGGAGTAGTTTAGTTTGGGAAACTTGGTTGGCACAGATTGGTTGGACTGAAGGGTTTGTTTCCACGCTGGATAACTTGATGATTCTATGACTCTATGATTCACATGAGATTGGAAGCTATGGCCAGCACAGTACAGTTGGAGATTCACTCACAGCAGGTGACTAAGCTTCTACCGCAAACCAAGCCACACAAGTTCTGACTCCTGTCGTCCTGGCTGTGGATGCAAAGATGTTTGTGGGTGTGTGAACTGTGAAAGCAAACACAACAAATAATGTAATTCATCTATTATTCCCTTTCTCCTCTTGACCAATGCAAACTGATCTGTTTTCTCTAGCCTATTGATATTTGTCTGAATTAAGACTAACTTTTAAGCTTATCAATCTGTTAAGTCATGAGAACTGGAACTTCATTGGTGACCACAATGTTGTTATATCAAGGAGAAGGGATTCTTTAATTTTAGGAAGTAAGGTATGTCTACAATCAATATTTATGCATGTGTGTAGATATAATTTGTTACATGTGAAACAATTCAGATGTGATGCCAGAGCTGCCCACCAACATTATGTTCCCCTGGAAGAGATCACCAAGTTATATTACTATCTGATTAGGGGCCAATAACAGAAACAGAAATTGCTGGTGAGACTCAGCAGGTCTGGCAGCATGTGTAGGAAGGAAACTGAGTTAACATTTTGAAACCAGTGACATATCAGCAGAACTGCTAGCAGCTTGGAAAATGTGGTATGTATGCTGAAATGGAAGTGGAGGAGGAGGTGAAGGGTAGAGGTGAGCGGATATGTGGAGACAGAGGTCAGGGAGAGAGAGAAATATGAACAGGGGAGGTAAACAAGGAGATAATGGATATCAGGCCAGGGTAGAAGAAAAGCTGAATAAGTTGTAATAAGATCCAAGAGTGAGAAAATGGATTCATTGTGCTGAATGCATGCAATGTTATAAAGGTCCTAGGAGCATGTGAGAATGGCTGCCTGTGCTAAAAGGAGTCCATGTCATAATAGAAACCGCTGTGGGGTGTGCAAAACCATAGCAGAATGGAATCAGACATTAAAGTCATTCAACTCGATGTTAGTTCAGAGAGGCTGCTAGCTCCCAAAGTGAAGAATGATAGATCCTTCTCCGAGTTTGTGTTGAGCTTCACTGGAATACGAAAGTAAATCTGAAAGAGATATGCTGGCCAGGGAACACAGTGATGGGTTGAATTGGCACACAACTGGAAGCTCAGGGTCAGTATCCAGCATCCTCAGTTCCTTCTTTATTTCAGGGACCAATAACCTTTATTTGTAAGGTAAACAATACATTTGCTGAGAGAATAAAGTCACAAGATCCCATTGTTTTGAACAAACGTAACACTTCAGAATCTGAACACATGGATAATGTGATGCGATTGAACACACCACAGTGCACATCACATAGAAAATCCATCCAGGACAGATCCTGTGGATATCACAGCAACTCCATTCAGATCTGAATCACACAGTGGGTCATCAAATAACACAGTGTTTTGTTTTTAACTTATACCAATCCAGCCTAGAACCTTTCTGTCATGGACTGTCTCAATGATTACTCCTGTCATTGACCGATCATCCTTCTGTGCTGGGCTCATGTTCCCCTTGTCTCTGAATCTACACTCTAGTCCTTACTCACAGAGACAGCTCCAGTTTTTCACCTACAGCTCGCTGCAACAAATGCCTGGTTTCTCCATGAGCTTTAACCTTCTCCGTTGTATGAAGCAATTACTGCTTATGGGAGATTCCAAAACACTCTCTCATGGACTGAAATATGTTATGCACCTGGCCAGGCCCCCTCAAAACATTTCAAGAAGTAGCCTGGACCAAACTTTGCTAGTTGTTTTGAGCAGGTGTAGAGTAGATATCCCAGGAGTGATGTCGCTGGCCCAACCACTCAGTTTTAAACAAAACAGAATTTATTTGCAAGATCACCCAATGAAACACAAACAAAAGAAAGCAGAATATACCATAACTTAACCTCTCCAAAAACCCCACAGGTTATCCCAATTTAATGATGCTGTTCCAAATACTTGCAACAATCCCCATCAACACACCTTGGCAAAAAAGGTAAAATTTAACAGAGGCTCCTACAGGAGAGATGTCAGAGAGAGAGGAGACCAGCATGGACTGGCTTCTTTCGGTCCAGCAACTTCACAACAAGCACTTGCTCAAACCAGAGTAAAGCTGAGCTGGGAGAACTGGCCACTCTCTTTTCATTGTATAAGTGATTTTTGTTTTTAAACCTAAAAGCTTCTTCAAGTAGATAAACCCCAGACATTTTGGAAGCTGGACTTGCTAAAAAAAAATGAAGGAAACATAACTTTGTTAAATCAGCAGCAACATTACAAATGTTAATGTTCTCAGGCTTCTTCTGAGCAATACCACCTCCCCCACACAGCTTCACACCAACAAAATCCAGAAACTCCCCCTCTCACTTTATCAGCTGCTCTAGACTCCTCTTGAGGCCTGGCCTCACTTGGTTAGCCAAATTCCTTTGACTTCTTCCCTGCAGGACAGCTGAAAATACACTCTCCAAAGAAGGTGTCTTCCCCTCTTTCTGTCCAACTAAGCTGTGACCCTGGAACTGTTGTTAGTGGCTCCCAGACTATCCTTTGTGACTCATTGAAAATCTTGCAATGAGCTCCTCCACTATTGCATGACATGGAGACAGACAGCCAAACAAAAGCAGCCTTTCTAACTCTGCGTTCTCAACAGAGTAAAATTAAAATCTTCAAAGACCCTCAACATTGACTGCAATGGTTCCTAACCAGATTTTTGAATAATCCAAGACTTTTCAAATAATCAATTCTTGGTACCAAGTCTGTGGTTTAAAAGAAAGTCTTAACAATTTAATCATCATACAGAAAAGTTAGAGGGCAAAATTAAATTACGAAGTCATTTAATCTGTCTACGTTAGAGAGCTCTAATATATTTAGCCTGATGCAAAACGTCTGGCATTCAGTTTCTCCAGCAGTGTCTGTCATTGAGAATGTATAAGACTATGGCAACTTATTCTTGTTTTAGAAATATCAACAACAGCTCTAGGAAATAGAATAAATATTTAAACAATACAGCTTTTACTTTCAGCCCCATTCACACAAAACATAGACAGACAAAGGATCACTGTAAAGGCATAAAGGAAAACATAAAACAAAACTGGCCAGATTACTGAAGTAGTTTTCATGAAGCATTGTTCCACAGGCATAGGCAATGCTTTCTTGTTTGATTTCATGAAGGTGTCGATCAGAGTTACATTTACAGTTCACCTCAGATAAAGGCGGTGATCATTAGAAGTTAGATTTCTAAACTCTGAACTTTCAAGGATGCTCTTGTGAGATTAGACGGGGCATTTTCAAACCTTCATGCTGAGTATCAATAGCCAGATTCTTTCTTTTACAGAAAACACAGTCCAAAACCCAATTTACAATCTGACCATGGCCTAAAACAAAACAAAGATGATTTTAACTTTGCTTTCTTCTGTCAGAGGCTGCCAGACCTGCTGCGATTCTCCAGCAATTTCTATTTTGATGTCTGACTATTCCCTGACAGACTGACTGTTTCCACCGTAGGTTCCCAGTTGCTATTCAACACCTGCCATCTCATTGTGCTTAAGATCTTTTCCAGACTTGCTGGAACCAATTTCAGGTACTGGCCTCACTAATAACCAATGTCTGCTATCTGTTTAATCGTAATGCTCTTCTCGAGTGATGAAGTATCTGCAGAACCTTTTGATCAGGAGCCAACATGCAATTAACTCTCAGGCCTGGCCTCACAAATAAGCTAAAGTTGCTTGGTACATTTTCCTTTCAACATAAACTGTTATTCACAAACCAGATGTTAACTTTAGTTCACACTTTCCAGTTCACAACTCCAAAATGAAATTGATGAAATAATGAAAACAAAAATAATAAAGAATCAGTGAGAGCTTTACCACTTTCAAGGTGATACACAAAGGCAATCTTTTGGCATTCAGTTTCTTTAAAAGTTTTAATAGGATGAAACGGAACTTGGAAAAGACAAAGTTGACAAGAAATGAAAATCACACATTGACATATCTGATTAGAATTCCAAGAAGCATAAGCTGTTCATGCCACTACGAAGCAGGTTATCACTTAGAAATCCACAAATAATGACCAAATATAATCACACACCTCTGAATTGTTTCAGAAGCCAACTTAAAATGACTAAAGTAGAAAAGTTTAGGCTCAGCAAATTTAGGGCCTGAAATGCAATTCTAGTCTCTCCAATAAAATTTATTTTCTTCATTTTTCAACAATCTTTCAATCAGTGCCCAGGGAAATTTCAGAACCTTCTTAAACTCTTCCCTGAAATTCCTCTGAGTAGCTGCATAAATACATGTGTTTGTGCAGGAATTCAAATATTTTATCATCGCTCCGCACTCAGTGGCGATGTACACAGGGGATGTACGGTCTCCTCGATAGTAAGTTGTGTTTGTTAGTTTAGTTGTTACAAAGCTCACATTTGTTGTGAGCCACAACAATATAAAACTGCCCGATATAGTGAAGAGTAAAATGATGGATTTCCTTCGGTTCTCAATCTCTGAATCTCTCTCATTTTCACGTGTGTGAACCCGAAGAGCTCTACGGACTTTATTGGCTAGTAGAACACATTTCACTGTCAAAGAATTTAACAAAATGATTAAGGTGAATGGGAGCCACACACGCCAAATGCTGTGAAACCAGACGGACAGTACACCAACAGTTGAGGAGAAAAACACCAAACTTCCCCGACAGCCCCACTGCATTTTGTTAATTGCATATTCATGTTCATATGCAAACCAAACAGGAATATTCTTTATAAAGATCAGGATAGAGAACATTGTTATAACAATAGATGCTGTTCTCTTGGTGCAGTATTTTGCTTTCAACTTCTGGTGGCAAATAATTATAAAACGGTCAAATGTGAAAGTGACAGTGAACCAAACGGACAAATCAAGGCTGACAACAGTCATGTACAAAATGAAAGTGCACACAGGAGTGTGAGACAGGAATGAATGTGGAAAATGATAATTCAAAATATAATATACCATTACATTGTTGATCAAGACCAGTAGATTCGCTGTTGCCATGGCTACCATGTAGAAAGAGATACACTTGGAAAGACCACACTTTCCTTGGGCTAGAATTACAATTGTTAATAGGTTCACTGTAAGAAAGAGAAAGGACAGATTATAAGTAGCATGATAAACAAGATATTGTCACAAGTAAACAACAATAAACATTTAAAAAATCAATCCAAGACATTCAACAAGAATACATTCTACTGAAAGTCAAAAACTCAGTCAGTAAGAGCCATCTGTGGTTAACTCAGGAAGTTAATAACGATTATTTTATTCATTCATGAGATGTGGGTATTACTCACCCTTTCAGCAAGTATTCTCCATTTCAAATTGACTGGAAAACATTTCAGAACGCATCATTTTGTTGTGGGTATAGTGTCAAATGTCAGCCAGACCCAATAATAACAGAAGATTTCTTTATCTAAGGGAGATTAGTAAAACTGATGGATTTTTTTTTAAAGGATGAGATTGGTTTCATGGTCATTATTTGGTTAGCTTTTTAAAAGTTTAGACATTTATTGAATTCAAACATCCCCTCTTCCATAGTGTGATAGAAACCCATGTCCTCCGAACAATGACCTGAGGTTTTGGATTTCTAATCTAATGATATCGCCAGGATACCATCAGCTCCACTAAGCATAGGATGAGGTCATATTAATTTTGCAATGAATTAAAGCACAATGGAGGATTGGGAGTATTTTGCATTCCAGCAGAAGCCACTAAAATTTGAGAACATTGGAAAAAATAGATTATATAATAACAGCTGTTCATGGCATTCAAAGGGATAGCAAATGGAAAACCGTCACTGAACTATATGTTAGTCCATCAGCAAAAAAAAAGTTTAAATTATTATGAATATGAGCAAACAGCAGAAATACTAATGTAACATGTTGTGTCTGTCTTTACAGTAAAGGACATTGAACAGAAAATTAGAGATGCATGTGATAAGGGAATATTAGTGATCATGGATGATTTTAATCTGCACATAGATTGGGCAAATCAAATTAGCCACAATGCCATAAAGGAGGAATTCTTGGAGTGTATATGGGATGGATATCTTGACCGATACGTAGAAAAAAACAATTGGAGAGCAAACCATCATAGACTGGGTACTGTGTGATGAGAAAGGAATCATAGCCAATCTAGGTGTGGGGATAACTGATCATAAAATGGAATGTTTTATCAAGATGGAGAATGAGATAGTTGATTTGGAGACTAAGGTGCTAAATCTTAATAAAGAAAACTATGAAGATATGAGGTGTCATTTGGCCTTGTTAGATTTACTTGCAGGGAGAATTACTTGCAGTGATGACAGTGACAAACATTTAAGGAAGACATGGGGGAACTACAACAACTGTTTATTCCAGTCTGGCACATAAGTACAATGGGTAAGAGGGCCAACCCATGGATTACAAAGGAAATTAGAGATAGTACAGGTGTCCCCCGCTTTTCGAACGTTCGTTTTATGCAACTTCACTTTTACGAAAGAGTGACATTAGTACCTGTTTTTGTGAATCAGAAGAGGATTTTTGCTTTTCAGAAAAATCACGATACTTTTTCCCATATAAATCATACAGCTTCTCTTTACGTTATTTTCAGCTTGTGAAAGATTTCCTGGAACACCCTACTTTCGGATTGCGGGGGATACCAGTATCCAATTCAAGGAAGAAACATATAGATTGGCGAAGAAAAAGAATAGGTCTGAGGATTGGGAGCAATTTAAAATTCAGAAAATGAGCTGCCAGAGGAAGTAGTGGAGGCAAGTACAATTGCAACATTTAAAAGGCATCTGGATGGGTATATGAATAGGAAGGGTTTGGAGAGGTATGGGTCAGGTGCTGGCAGGTGGGATTAAATTGGATTGGGATAACTGGTCGGCATGGATGAGTTGGACTGAAGGGTCTGTTTCCATGCTGTACATCTCAGTGACTCTATGACTCTAAACTCAGGCCAAGAGATTGATTAAGAAGGGGAAAATACAGGATGAAAGGAAGCTTGTAGGGAACCTAAAGACTGACACTAAGAGTTTCTATAGGTACATAAAGAGAAAGAGATTAATGAAGACAAATATTGCTCCCCACAGACAGAAACAGGGGAATGTCTAATAGGGGACAAAGAAATGGCTGAACAACTGAATGCAAACTTGGGTCTGGCTTCACAAAACAGGACACAAATCAGGTACTGGAAATGTTGGAGAATGCAAGATGTAGTGAGAGGGAAGAACTGAGGGAGATCAATATTAGTAGAGATATGGTGCTGGGAAAATTGAGGGGATTGAAGGTGGATAAATCCCCAGAATATGATAATCTACTTCCCAGAGTACTTAAAGAACTGCCTCTGGAAATAGTAGATGCATTGGTGGTCATCTTCCAGGATTCTACAGACTCTGAGAGATTCCCTGTAGATTCAATGGTAGCTAATGTTACTCCAATATTCAAAAAGAGAGATAGAGAGAAACCAGGGAATTGTAGACAAGTAAGCCTAACATTGGTAGAAGGGAGGATTCTCGAATCCATTACCTAGGGCTTAATAGCAGAGATTTAGAAAGCAGTAGCAAGATCAGATAAAATCAGCACGGATTTATGAAGAGGAAATCATGCTTGGCAAATCTGTTGGAATTCTATGAAGATTTAACTGGTAGAGTTGACAAAGGGGACCCAGTGGATGTTGTGATGATGCTACTCCTTTAACAAGATCTTTCTGTCCTTTTTTGTTTATGAGATGGTCATAAAGGCAGAGGTTCCGATATGTCTTGAAATAGCTACTTGTGAACGCTTTCAAGTTTTTTTTAAAACAGTTGTACAATGAAAAGTGAGTGGCCAGTTCTCCCAGTTCAAGATTTGATTTAGTTTAGTTTTACAAGCAATCAGGTTTTGAGACTGCTGGTCAAAGAAACAGCTCCATGCTGATCAGTACAGTACATTACAGTACTCCAGTACAGTACAGTAGAACAGCACAGTACATGAAAGGTTGAGATATAAGTCCTTTGGCCCCCAATGTTGTGCCGAGCTTTTATCCTATTCTAATATCAAATTAACCTCCATACTCTTCATTTTACTATCATCCATGTGTCTATCCAGGAATCGCTTAAATATTTCTAATGTATCTGACTCTATTACTGCTGCTGGCAGTGCATTCCACACACCCACCACTCTCTGTGTAAAGAACTTACTTCTGACGTCTCACCTAAACTTTCCTCCAATCACCTTAAAATTATGCCTCCTCATGATAGCCATTTCCACCCTGGGAAAAGGTCTCTGGCTATCCATTCTGTCTACGCCTCTCTTCATCTCATACACTCTATCTAGTCACCTCTCATCCTTCTTCACTCCAATGAAAAAAGCCCTAGCTTTCTCAACCTTTCTTCATAAGACATGCCCTCCAGTCCAGGAAGCATCCTGGTAAATCTCTTCTGCACCCTTTCTAAAGCTTGCACATCCTTCCTATAATGATGCAACAGAACTGAACACAATATTTCAAGTGTGATCTAACCAGGGCTTTATAGAGCTGCAGCATAACCTCGTGGCTCTTAACCTCAATCCCCCCTTAATGAAAGCCAACACACCATACGTCTTCTTAACATTCCTATCAATTTGGGAGGTAACTTCGAGGGATCTATGGACGTGGATCCCAAGATCCACACTATTCCTCCACACTGCCAAGAATCCTGCCTTTAATCTTGTAATCTGCATTCAGACTTGACCTTCAAAATGAATCACTTCACACTATTCCACTTGCCTCTCTCTCTCTCTAATATCTCTCCTGTAAGAACCTGTGTTTGATTTTACCTTTTTTGCCTAGGTGGAGTTGTTGGGGATTACTGCAAGTACTTGGAACAGCATTATTAAGTTGTGATAAAGTCAGTTGAGTTTTCAGATAGGTTAAGTTATTAAAAATTTGATTCGGTTTTGTTCGTGTTTCATTAAGTAGTTTGCTAATAAATTCTGCTTTTTTCTAAAACTGAGTGATTGGGCCAGCTGCATTACTCCTGGAATATCCATTTATACCTGCTTAAAAATACAAGAAAAATTAGGGTCTTGGCTTCATTCTTGATATGTTTTGAGGGGATCTGGGTTGGTTCATTACATTGCGAAATATTTCAATTTTCTGAAAACATTTGACAAAGTCCCACATAAGAGATTATTGTGCAAGATTAAAGCATATTCCAGCAACACATTGTGGGATTGGGGGAAACGTACAGGGATGGATAGAAAACAGGTTGGCAGAGAGGAAATAAGGATATAATTAATGGGTCCTTTTCAAATTGGCAGACTATAACTAGCGGATACCACAGGGATTGGTGCTATGACCCCAACTACTCACAATATATATTAATGATTTGGATGAAGGGACAAAATTAACATCTTAAAGTTTGCAGATGATACCAAGTTCGGTGGGAAGGTGAACTGTAACTGGTTTGCAGAGATACTTCAGCATGATTTGGACAGGTTGGGTAAGTGGGTAAATCAAAGGCAGATGCAGTATAATTTTGATAAATTTTGGAAGCAAAAACAAGAAGGCAGATTGCTACCTGAATGGCTGTAAATTGGGAGAGGAGAATGTGCAGTGGGCCCTGGTTGTTCTTGTGCATGTATCACTGAAGGTGGGTATGCAGGTCCAGAAGGCTGCAATGTAGGCAAATGGTATGTTAGCCATCATTATGAGAGATTTCGAGCACAGGAACAGGGCTGTGTTGTTGCAGTTATACAGGGCCTGGGTGAGGCCACACTTAGAATATTAGGAGAAAGTGAGGACTGCAGATGCTGGAGATCAGAGCTGAAAAATGTGTTGCTGGAAAAGAGCAGCAGGTCAGGCAGCATCCAAGGAGCAGGAGAATCGACGTTTAGGGCATAAGCCCTTCTTCAGGAATGAGGAAGGTGTGCCAAGCAGGCTAAGATAAAAGATAGGGAGGAGGAACTTGGGGGAGGGGCGTTGGGAATGCGATAAGTGGAAGGAGGTTAAGGTGAGGGTGATAAGTCGGAGAGGGGGTGGGGGGCAGAGAGGTCGGGAAGAAGATTGCAGATCAAGAAGGCGGTGCTGAGTCCGAAGGTTGGGACTGAGATAAGGTGGGGGGAGGGGAAATGAGGAAGCTGGAGAAATCTGCATTCATCCCTTGTGGTTGGAGGGTTCCTAGGCAGAAGATGAGGTGCTCTTCCTCCAGGCGTCGTGTTGCCATGGTCTGGCGATGGAGGAGGCCAAGGACCTGCATGTCCTTGGCGGAGTGGGAGGGGGAGTTAAAGTGTTCAGCCACTGGGTGGTTGGGTTGGTTGGTGCGGGTGCAGCGGATGCAGTAAATGATGTGTCCGGAGGTGCAGGTGAATTTGTGACAGATATGGAAGGATCCCTCGGGGCCTTGGTGGGAAGTGAGGGGGGGAGGTGGGGGCTGCACCCAATGTGGCCTCCTCTACATTGGGGAGACAGGCCACCTACTTGCAGAACGTTTCAGAGAACACCTCTGGGACACCAGCAAGGCGTGGCTAGATATAGCATTTGGGGTGATTGGGAACAAACTTTATGCAGAGAAAGCTGGATTAGCCTACTGAGTTGGACAGTCAGCCATGATTGAGATGAATGGTGTAGTAGACTTGAAGGGCTGAATGGCCTCCTCTTGCTCCTACCTTCTATGTTTCTATGTAAATGTCCTTACCAAAAATAAGGAGTAACCTATTAAGAGTAAGGAAATTAAACTAATTAATATCGGTTGGAGAACCAGGAGGAAGGAAAATTAGCCCTTACTGAGTCAAGGGTAATATTTTAACATAAATAGAGGATTGGATATGCACAGGGTCACAATAACAATTGCCTTTTATCATTCCAGATATTTATTGAATTCAAATTTCCTCACCTGAAAAGGGAAAGGAAGAATAAATGGAGTATTTTTACCTGGGCAGACCATGCCAAGTTGCATGCTACAAGAATCAGTGCTTTGATCTCAGATATGTATAGAATACAATAAAAAGGAGAAAATAATGTATCTAAGTCTGTTGACAATGCAAAGCTGGGTGGGAATGTAAGCTACAAATCGAACTCAGAGAAGCTGCATAGAAACTAAGACAAGTTTCTTGAGTAGGAAACAATGTGGCACTTGGGGTATTAAGAGGGGAAGTTTGAGGTTACTGACCTTCGTCATAACAATGGAAACTCTGAGTACTCGTTTAAAAGGCATCAAACTTGCAACTTTTCAGAGAGACCTCTGTGCACTTGTACAAGAAACACCAAAAGTAAACAAAAGTGAAATACTATGGATACTGGAAAGGCAGAGTGAATTTCGCCATTATCCCCTGAAGTTTACATGAAGAGGCTTGATTGATCAATACTGAAAGGTATTCCCATTGAATCGGCAATAAAGGATAACTGAACACAGTCCCACATGCAGGGTCAAATATTTAGAAAAACATTCTTCATTAATGGATTTCACAATCAATGAAAGTTTATATTCCACAAAGTTGTGGATGTTCTATTACCGGCTAAGAGAGATAGATCTTTGGTTTCTCAGGCAATCCAGGGATGTCAGGAATGGTGGGAAAGGGATGTTGAAACCCAAGATCAGTCACAATCGTTTTGACTGGGTGAGCAGGCTCAAAAGGCCATATGGTGTATTCCATGGGCAATTTCAAGACTGGGAGTACATTTTTAAGGTGCAAGGAGAGAGATTTCAAAAAGACCTGCGGGCAAATTTGGTACACAGAGGGTAGATCACGTGTGGAATTAACATCCAGAGGAAGTGGTGGATGTGGATACAATTCCGACATTTAAAAGAGATTTTTATCATGGCATTAACAGAAAACGCTTGGAAGGAAATGGGCCGGAGGCGATTAGTTGGGCCTAGTTTAGTTTGGGATTATGTCCAACATGAACTGGTTGGTCAAAAGTGTCTGCTTCCGTGCTGTAATACTCTTTTATTTGGAGATAAATGTTGAGATCATTTTACCCGATTCCATGCAACTATCAAGATAGCAATGTCAGGCAAAATTATTATTGAAACTCTCATGTGGGAAAACTACCCACACATTTATATTACACCCCTATGGGGGCAATAAAATAACAGGATGGTCCAAACATCCGAGCGTTGACTGAACTGAACAAAAACCCTTGCACTCAAACATGCCCATTATAACATCTATAAGGTTATCAGATTAAAGAAACGTGGAAAACAAGAGCAAGAGATTCATGAGTTAGTTCCAACAACTATCAAAGGTGCAACACAGTCACACAGCAAATATATCACATTATTGAACAAGGAGTTAGAACAGGGAGTATATTTATCCTGATTCATAACAAGCCGATTACAGCAACTCACCAGGGACACCAACAGCTGAGAGAATCGGGTAGTAACTCTCTTTCACAAGCAGAATAATTGGAGGCTGCTCCATTCTGAATTGTATCCAAGCTGAAAGTGTGTGACTAGTACAAGTCTGATACAGGGGCAGGGATTTCTCTATTTATTCACACATCAATCCTCCAGTGAGCCAGATTACATCATTAGGGACATTCGCAATAGTGTTTTAACAAATAAACTCAAATTCCCTTTTTTGTTAGTCTAATGTTTTAGCAGAATAAATGTTTGAAAATGCTATTGAGAAATTTGACAGAACAACCTACAATGAAACAACTTTTCATGAATATAGTTTGGAATCTGTCAGTAGTGGGATGGTACCGTCTCTATTCATACAAGATTGCTGGAGACAGATCCCCAATAGCTGTCATCTTGACTTAATCTTGACTTATCTGTAATGTCCCAATCCTCCACTAGCACAAGTGAGCATATTCTAGCAGTATTAGTGGTATTGCATATTACCACTAGAGTTACAGTGATACTACATTACCAACTATACCTTACTTTGGCAGTAACATTAACAGTATTACTCCAGTGCAAGTTCTATCTTGCATTGGTATGACCATGTTACAATGGTAGTAGTGGCAACCTCCTTTGAAATTAGACTGAACTGTGTTACTCCAGCTCGAGTGAAATCCTACATTGATACTGGAGCTGATTACTTCCAGTGCTAATGATACCCTACAGTGACATGAGAGATAATGGTGTTACTCCAGTTATATTGGTACCTTGCATTTACATCAGGGTTACTTGCATTATTACGGTACCAATTTTACTCATACATTCCGGATTCAACCAAAGGACAGGCTAAACCACACATGGTATTTGACAGCAAATTAGAATTAATTAATGACTTCATAGAAGAGTGACCAGAAGCAGCAGAGGCCATAATATTTTTGAATTTTACATTAGTTTGAAAGAGAGAAAATAGTCGGTCCAACTCTAGCATTTTAACCTTAAATTATGATAACCACAAATCATACTTAGACCTATCAATGCAGGAATTGAGACATGATGTTGAGGTTGAACAAGATGTTGGTGAGGCCCATTTTGGCGTACTGTGTCCAGTTCTGGTTGCCCTGTTATAGGAAGGATATTATTAAGTCAGCGAGGGTTCAGAAGAGACATACGGGATGTTGTCGGGATTGGAGGGCTTGAGTTATAAGGAGAGGTTGGATCAGATGGGACTTTTTTCACAGGAATGTAGAAGGTTAACAGGTGACCCTTATAGAGGTTTACAAAATAATGAGAGGTATAGGTGCTGTGAATGGCAAGTGTCTTTTCCCTAGGATGGGGGATTTCAAGACTGGGGGTATATTTTTAAGGCGAGAGGAGAAAGATTTTAAAAATGCATGAAGAGCAACAATGGTTGGGAAAGTGGAGCTGAAGTCAAAGATCAGTCAAGATCATTTTGAATGATGTAACAGGCTCAAAGGGCAGTGTGGTGTATTTCTGCTCCTATCTTGTGTTTTCATATGGATCAATTTTAAATATATATGGAGAAACAGATTAAGAACATCATACCAGATTCTGTGCAAATACTATTACACAGAGAGTGGTTTTGCATGTAGAATGAACTTCTGCAGTAAGTGGTGGATGTGGGTGCAATTACAATGTCTAATGATTTGGATGCGAGCATAAGAGGTGCAGTTAGTAAATCTACAGATGACACCAAAATTGGAGGTGTAGTGGACAGCGAAGAGGGCTACCTCAGATTACAACAGGATCTGGACCAGATGGGCCAATGGGCTGAGAAGTGGCAGATGGAGTTTAATTCAGATAAATGTGAGGTGCTGCATTTTGGGAAAGCAAATCTTAGCAGGACTTATACACTTAATGGTAAGGTCCTAGGGAGTTTTGCTGAACAAAGAGACCTTGGGGTGCAGGTTCATAGCTCCTTGAAAGTGGAGTCGCAGTAGATAGGATAGTGAAGAATGCATTTGGTATGCTTTCCTTTATTGGTCAGAGTATTGAGTACAGGAGTTGGAAGGTCATGTTGCAGCTGTACAGGACATTGGTTAGGCCACTGTTGGAATATTGCGTGCAATTCTGGTTTCCTTCCTATCGGAAAGATGTTGTGAAACCTGAAAGGATTCAGAAGAGATTTACAAGGATGTTGCCAGGGTTGGAGGATCTGAGCTATAGGGAGAGGCTGAACAGGCTGGGGCTTTTTTGCCTGGAGTGTTGGAGGCTGAGGGGTGACCTCATAGAGGTTTACAAAATTATGAGGGGCATGGATAGGATAAATAGACAGGGAGTCCAGAAATAAAGGGCATAGGTTTAGGGCAAGAGGGGAAAGATATAAAAGAGACCCACAGGGCAACGTTTTCACACAGAGGGTGGTACGTCAATGGAATGAGCTGCCAGAGGAAGTGGTGGAGGCTGGTACAATTGCAACATTTAAGAGGCATTTGGATGGGTATATGAATAGGAAGGGTTTGGAGGGATATGGGCCGGGTGCTGGCAGGTGGGACTAGATTGGGTTGGGATATCTGGTCGGCGTGGATGGGTTGGACCGAAGGATATGTTTCCATGCTGTACATCACTATGACTCTATGACTCTATGACATTTAGAAAAGTACATGAGTAAGAAATGAATGGAGGGATATGGGCCAAATGTAGATTGGACATGTTTACTTTGAGAACTTGGTCGTCATGGACTTGTTGGACTGAAGGGTCTATTTCCCTGCTGTATGACTCTATGATTCTATGACTCAATGATTCTTTCGATATTGGAAGTTACGGCCAGCTCAGTACACTTGAGCTGGTGTCTAACCTTGCATTGCAATACAAGTCACACATGTTCTGGCTTCTGACATCCTGGCTGTGGATACCAGAATGCAAAGGAGTTTGTAGGTGCATGAACTGTGAAAGAAAACACAACAAGTGATGTACTTCATCTATTCTTTCTTTTCCACTTCATAACAGTCAAGCTGCTATGTTTTCTCGAGTTAATTGTTTTTTCTCTGAATTAAGATTATCTTTAAAATTTTACAACTGTTAAAGTCATGAGAACTGCAATGTCATTGGTGGCCACAATGTTGTTCTGTGAAGAAGCAGGGATTCTTTAATTTTAGAAAGTAAGGTTTGTCTATAATCAATATTTATTTGTGTGTGTAGATGTAATGTGTTACATATGAAATAATACACATGTTATGCCAGAGCGGACCACCAACATTATGTTACCCAGGAAGAGATCATCAAGTTATATTGCAATCTACAATACAATATACATCATAATATCCTTTTATTGCCATGTGTACTGCATTGTAGGAGTGCAGTGAACAGCTTTTACAATGTCTGCCTTTTTACAGTTACATCTTAGATACAAGTACGTAGTACACGTCTTGGTTACAGCAGAGGAACCAAAGCAGTTGCATGACTTACAGAGTTGAAAAATTAGTTAAAAATAGGATGCCATTAAAGGGTTGACATTCCAGTAAGATAGGAAATTTCGGATAAACATTGCAGTGTCACAGCTCAGTGCAGACCCTCCACATGTGGTCTGACTGCTCATACCAGACGCCAGTCCACCAGCCGTCAGCACTCTGCTCCTAGACCCAGACCACTGGACTCAGCTGCTCCAAGGTAAGCTGCTCCTGGAACACGCTGTTTATAGAAAAATCTATAGTCCAAAGGTGGAGTCTGAATCGCTTTCGGTCAAATTTAACTGTGACCCTGGAACTACTTCTCTGTGATCCCTGGGCTGTCCTCTGTGACCCACTGAAAACCAGTGGCCTACCATGGGGAACCTTATCAAACGCCTTACTAAAATCCATATACGCCACATCTACCACTTTACCCTCGTTTACCTCCTTAGTCACCTTCTCAAAGAATTCAATAAGGTTTGTGAGGCACGACCTGCCCTTCACAAAACCATGCTGACTATCCTTGATCACATTATTTCTATCCAGATGTTCATAAATCCTATCCCTTACAATTCTCTCTAAGACTTTGCACACAACAGAAGTGAGACTCACTAGCCTATAGTTACTAGGGTTATCCCTACTCCCCTTCTTGAACAAGGGAACCACGTTTGCTATCCTCCAGTCTTCTGGCACTATTCCTGTAGACAACGAGGACATAAAAATCAAGGCCAATGGCTCTGCAATTTCCTCCCTTGCTTCCCAGAGAATCTTAGGATAAATGCCATCAGGCCCAGGGGACCTATCTATTTTCACCCTTTCCAGAATTTCCAACACCTCTTCCCTACATACCTCAAAGCCGTCCATTCTAATTAATTGTGACTCAATATTCACATCGGCAACAATGTCCTGCTCCTGAGTGAATACTGACGAAAAGTATTCATTCAGTGTCGCCCCAATCTCTTCAGCCTCCACACGCAACTTCCCACTACTATCCTTGACTGGACCTATTCCTACCCTAGTCATTCTTTTATTCCTGACATACCTATAGAAAGCCTTAGGGTTTTCTCTAATCATACCAACTAAGGACTTTTCATGTCCCCTCCTTGCTGCTCTTAGCTCTCTCTTCAGATCCTTCCTGGCTACCTTATAACTCTCAATCGCCCCAATTGAACCTTCACGCCTCACCTTTACATAGGCCGCCCTCTTCCATTTAACAAGGGATTCCAATTCCTTATTAAACGACGGCTCCCTCACACGACCCTTTCCTCCCTGCCTGACAGGTACATACTTATCAAGGACACTCAATAGTTGCTCATCTAATTGGTTGATGTTTTTAAGATGATACAAAAAGTCCATCTTCTGGCATTCAGTTCCTCTAACAGTTCCAATAGTTATGAAATTCAAAAAGAGTGGTAACTCAGGCTTGAGTGGGAAATATCAGCAACAGGCCTAGAGAATGGGATAAATACTGAAACAACACAATCTTTGTTTTCAGCCCCATTTACACTAAAGACACACAGATAAATAAACACGAAAGGGATAAAGAATTAAACTGGCCCGATTACTGAAGTGGTTTTCACGATGCATTGTTCCATATGCATAGACAATGCTTTTTTAATTGATTTTCTGAAGCTATCGATCAGAGTCACATTTACAGTTCACTCAGTTAGAGTCAGTAATACTTATAAGCTAGTTTTCCTTCTCTGAACTTCGGAGAGATGCTCCTGCGGGTTTAGACAGGGAGCTTTCAAATCTTCATGCTGCAGCATCAACAGCCAGATTCCTTTTACAGAAAATACAGTCCAAAACCCAATTTAACCTATGACCACTCCTTAAAATAAAACAAAGATGATAATCTGATAAAGCATCAGATTTCAAATAATAGCATTGTTTTTTTTCCCAAAGAGTCTGTCAGACATGCTGAGATTTGCCAGCAATTTCTGTTTTTATTTCTAGCGCTCACTGCTCACCATGTTCCAGGGCTTACTGTTCATGGTGCTCCAGGGCTCACTGTTCACAGCGTTCCGGGGCTCACTGCTCATGGTGTTCCAGGGCTCACTGTTCATGGTGTTCCGGGGCTCACTGTTCACAGCGTTCCGGGGCTCACTGTTCATGGTGTTCCGGGGCTCACTGTTCACAGCGTTCCGGGGCTCACTGTTCATGGCGTTCTGGGGCTCACTGTTCACAGCGTTCCAGGGTTCACTGCTCATAGTGTTCCAGGGACTCACTTCCCATGGTGTTCCAGGACTCACTGTTCACAGTGTTCCAGGGCTCACTGTTCACCATGTTCCAGGGCTCACTGCCCATGGTGTTCCGGGACTCACTGTTCACAGTGTTCCAGGGCCCACTGTTCATGGTATCCAGGGCTCACTGCTCATAGTGTTCCAAGGCTCACTGCCCATGGTGTTCTGGGGCGTACTGTTCACAGTGTTCCAGTGCTCACTGTTCACAGGGTTCGAGGGCTCACTGCCCACGGTGTTTCTGGGCTCTCTGTTCATAGTGTTTCAGGGTTCACTGTTCATGGTGTTCCAGGGCTCTCTGCTCGCGGTGTTCCAGGGCTATCTGCTCGCGGTGTTCCAGGGCTCTCTGCTCAATATGTTCCAAGGATCTCTGCTGGTGGTGTGCCAGGGCTCTCTGCTAGCGGTGTGTCAAGGCTCTCTGCTCGCGGTCTGTCAGGGCTCTCTGCTCATGGTGTTCCAGGGCTCTCAGCTCATGGTGTGCCAGGGCTCTCAGCTCGCGGTGTGCCAGGGCTCTCTGCTTGTAGTGTGCCAGTGCTCTCAGCTCATGGTGTGCCAGGGCTCTCTGCTCATGGTGTGCCAGGGCTCTCTTTTCTCAGTGTTCCAAGGCTCTCTGCTCGCGGTGTTCCAGCGTTCTCTGCTCGGGGTTTTTTAAGGCTCTCTGCTCGCAGTGTGCCAGGGCTCTCTGCTCGTGGTGTTCCAGGGTTCTCTGCTCATGGTGTGTCAGGGCTCTCTGCTCATGGTGTGCCAGGGCTCTCTGCTCGCAGTGTTCCAGGGCTCTCTGCTCGTAGTGTGCCAGGGCTCTCAGCTCATGGTGTGCCAGGGCTCTCAGCTCATGGTGTGCCAGGGCTCTCTTTTCTCAGTGTTACAAGGCTCTCTGCTCGCAGTGTTCCAGTGTTCTCTGCTCGTGGTGTGTCAGGGCTCTCTGCTCGCAGTGTGCCAGGGCTCTCTGTTCGTGGTGTTCCAGGGTTCTCTGCTCATGGTGTGTCAGGGCTCTCTGCTCATGGTGTGCCAGGGCTCCCTGCTCACGGTGTGCCAGGGCTCTCTGCTCACAGTGTGCCAGGGTTCTCTGCTCGTGGTGTGCCAGGGCTCTCTGTTCACAGTGTTCCAGGGTTCACTGTTCACAGTGTGCCAGGGTTCACTGTTCATGGTGTTCCGGAGCTCTCTGCTCACAGTGTTTCAGGATTCGCTGCTCGCAGTGTTCCAGGGGTCACTGCTTACGGTGTTCCAGGGTTCACTGCTCACAGTGTTCCAGGATTCTCTGCTCATGGAGTTCCAGGGCTCACTGTTCACGGCGTTCTGGGGCTCACTCTTCACAGTGTTCCAGGGTTCACTGCTCAGGGTGTTCCAGGCCTCACTGTTCATGGTGTTCCAGGGCTCACTGCTCAAGGTGTACCAGGGCTCACTGTTCATGGTGTTCCAGAGCTCACTGTTCACAGTGTTCCTGGGCTCACTGTTCACAGTGTTCCGTGGCTCACTTCACAGTGTTCCAGGGCTCACTGCTCATAGTGTTCCAGGGCTCACTGCTCAAGGTGTACCAGGGCTCACTGTTCATGGTGTTCCAGGGCTCACTGATCACAGTGTTCCATGGCTCACTGTTCACAGTGTTCCAGGACTCACTGTTCACAGCGTTCCAGGGCTCACTGTTCACAATGTTCTGGGGCTCACTGTTCACAGTGTTCCAGGGCTCACTCTTCATGGTATTCCAGGGCTCACTGCTCATAGTATTCCAGGGCTCACTGTTCACAGTGTTCCAGGGCTCACTGTTCACCATGTTCCAGGGCTCACTGTTCACAGTGTTCCAGGGCTCACTGCTCATAGTGTTCCTGGGCTCATTGCCCATGGTGTTCTGGGGCTCACTGTTCACGGTGTTCCAGGGTTGACTGTTCACGGTGTTTCAGGGCTCTCTGCTCGCAGTGTTCCAGGGCTCTCTGCTCATGACGTTCCAGGGCTCTCTGCTGGTGGTAGCCAGGGCTCTCTGCTCGCGGTGTTCCAGGGCTCTCTGTCATGGTGTTCCAGGACTTTCTGCTCGTGGTGTTCCAGGGTTCTCTGCTCGTGGTGTGCCAGGGCTCTCTGCTCACTGTGTTCCAGGGTTCACTGTTCACGGTGTTCCAGGGCTCTCTGCTCACAGTGTTCTAGGGTACACTGCTCACAGCATTCCAGGGCTCACTGCTCACGGTGTTACAGGGCTCACTGTTCACAGTGTTCCAGGGCTCACTGTTCACAGTGTTCCAGGGCTCACTGCTCGCCGTGTTACAGGGCTCACTGTTCACGGTGTTCCGGGGCTCTCTGCTCACAGTGCTCCAGGGTTCACTGTTCACGGTGTTCCAGTATTCGCTGCTCCAGGGGTCACTGCTTACGGTGTTCCAGGGTTCACTGTTCACAGTGCTCCAGGGCTCACTGCTCGCCGTGTTAGAGGGTTCATTGTTCACGGTGTTCCGTGGCTCTCTGCTCACAGTGTTACAGGGTTCATTGTTCACAGTGTTCCAGTATTCGCTGCTCCAGGGGTCACTGCTTACGGTGTTCCAGGGTTCACTGTTCACGATGTTTCTGGTTTCACTGTTCAAGGTGTTTCAGGGCTCACTGTTCACTGTGTTCCAGGGTTCACTGTTCACGGTGTTTCAGGGCTCTCTGCTCATGATGTTCCAGGGATATCTGCTGGTGGTGTGCCAGGGCTCTCTGCTCGCGGTGTTCCAGGGTTCTCTGCTTGCGGTGTGTCAGGGCTCTCTGCTCATGGTGTTCCAGGGCTCTCTGCTAGCGGTGTGCCAGGGCTCTCTGCTCACGGTGTTCCAGGGTTCTCTGCTCGTGGTGTGCCAGGATTCACTGTTCACAGTGTGCCAGGGTTCATTGTTCATGGTGTTCCGGGGTTCTCTGCTCCCAGTGTTCCAGGGTTCACTGTTCACGGTGTGCCAGGGTTCACTGTTCACGGTGTTCCGGGGCTCTCTGCTCACAGTGTTCCAGGGTTCACTGCTCACAGCGTTCCAGGGTTCACTGTTCACGGTGTTCCAGGGCTCACTGCTCACGGTGTTACAGGGTTCACTGTTCATGGTGTTCCAGGGCTCACTGCTCGCAGTGTTACAGGGCTCACTGTTCATGGTGTTCCAGGGCTCATTGCTCGCGGTGTTACAGGGCTCACTGCTCACAGTGTGCCAGGGTTCACTGTTCACTGTGTTCCAGGGCTCATTGCTCGCGGTGTTCCAGGGTTCACTGTTCACGGTGTTCCAGTATTCGCTGCTCCAGGGCTCACTGCTTACGGTGTTCCAGGGCTCACTGCCCATGGTGTTCTGGGGCTCACTGTTCACGATGTTTCAGGTTTCACTGTTCACTGTGTTCCAGGGTTCACTGTTCATGGTGTTCCAGGGCTCTCTGCTCGCGGTGTTCCAGGGCTCTCTGCTCGCGGTGTTCCAGGGCTCTCTGCTCATGATGTTCCAGGGTTCTCTGCTGGTGGTGTGCCAGGGCTCTCTGCTAGCGGTGTGTCAAGGCTCTCTGCTCGCGGTGTTCCAGGGCTCTCTGTCATGGTGTTCCAGGACTTTCTGCTCGTGGTGTTCCAGGGTTCTCTGCTCGTGGTGTGCCAGGGCTCTCTGCTCACTGTGTTCCAGGGTTCACTGTTCACGGTGTTCCGGGGCTCTCTGCTCACAGTGTTCTAGGGTTCACTGCTCACAGCGTTCCAGGGCTCACTGCTCACGGTGTTACAGGGCTCACTGTTCACAGTGTTCCAGGGCTCACTGTTCACAGTGTTCCAGGGCTCACTGCTCGCCGTGTTACAGGGCTCACTGTTCACGGTGTTCCGGGGCTCTCTGCTCACAGTGCTCCAGGGTTCACTGTTCACGGTGTTCCAGTATTCGCTGCTCCAGGGGTCACTGCTTACGGTGTTCCAGGGTTCACTGTTCACAGTGCTCCAGGGCTCACTGCTCGCCGTGTTAGAGGGTTCACTGTTCACGATGTTTCAGTATTCGCTGCTCCAGGGCTCACTGCTCGCGGTGTTACAGGGCTCACTGCTCACAGTGTGCCAGGGTTCACTGTTCACTGTGTTCCAGGGTTCACTGTGTTCCAGGGCTCATTGCTCGCGGTGTTCCGGGGTTCACTGTTCACGGTGTTCCAGTATTCGCTGCTCCAGGGCTCACTGCTTACGGTGTTCCAGGGCTCACTGCCCATGGTGTTCTGGGGCTCACTGTTCACGATGTTTCAGGTTTCACTGTTCACTGTGTTCCAGGGTTCACTGTTCACGGTGTTCCAGGGCTCTCTGCTCGCGGTGTTCCAGGGCTCTCTGCTCGCGGTGTTCCAGGGCTCTCTGCTAATGATGTTCCAGGGTTCTCTGCTAGCGGTGTGTCAAGGCTCTCTGCTCGCGGTGTGTCAGGGCTCTCTGTCATTGTGTTCCAGGGCTTTCTGCTCGTGGTGTTCCAGGGCTCTCTGCTCATGGTGTGCCAGTGCTCTCTGCTCATGGTGTGCCAGGGCTCTCTGCTCGTATTGTGCCAGGGCTCTCTGTTCGCAGTTTTCCAAGGCTCTCTGCTCGCGGTGAGTCAGGGCTCTCTGCTCACGGTGTGCCAGGGTTCTCTGCTCGCGGTGTGCCAGGGCTCTCTACTAGCGGTGTGTCAAGGCTCTCTGCTCGTGGTGTTCAAGGGCTTACTGCTCATGGTGTGCCAGGAATCTCTGCTCATGGTGTGCCAGGGCTCTCTGTTTGCAGTGTTCCAAGGCTCTCTGCCCGCGGTGTTCCAGCATTCTCTGCTCGTAGTGTGTCAGGGCTCTCTGCTCATGGTGTGCCAGGGCTCTCTGCTCATGGGGTTCCAGGGTTCTCTGCTCATGGTGTGTCAGGGCTCTCTGCTAGCGGTGTTCCAGGGTTCACTGTTCACAGTGTTCCGGGGCTCTCTGCTCACAGTTTTTCAGGGCTCTCAGCTCACAGTGCTCCAGGGTTCACTGTTCACGGTGTTCCGGGGCTCTCTGCTCACAGTGCTCCAGGATTCACTGCTCACAGCGTTCCAGGGTTCACTGCTCACAGTGTTCCAGGTTTCACTGTTCACGGTGTTCCAGGGTTCACTGCTCGCAGTGTTCCAGAGCTCACTGTTCACGGTGTTCCGGGGCTCACTGCGTACGGTGTTCCAGGGCTCACTGCTTACGGTTTTCCAGAGTTCACTGCTCTCGGTGTTCCAGGGTTCACTGCTCACAGTGTTCCAGGATTCGCTGCTCATGGAGTTCCGGGGCTCACTGTTCACGGCATTCCAGGGCTCACTGTCACAGTGTTCCAGGGCTCACTGCTCATAGTGTTCCAGGGACTCACTGCCCATGGTGTTCCAGGGCTCTCTGCTGGTGGTGTGCCAGGGCTCTCTGCTAGCGGTGTGTCAAGGCTCTCTGCTCGCGGTGTGCCAGGGCTCTCTGTCATGGTGTTCCAGGGCTTTCTGCTCATGGTGTGTCAGGTTTCTCTGCTCGCGGTGTGCCAGGATTGTCTGCTTGCGGTGTTCTGGTGTGTGCTGCTCACGGTGTTTTGGGATTCACTGTTCACAGTGTTCCTGGTCTCACTGCTCATGGTGTCCCAGGGTTTGCAACTCGTGCTTTTCCCAGACCCACTGCTCCTGGGACATGCTGCCAGCACCTGATTCTGCACTGCTATTAAGCTCCGATCCTGAGAGGAGTACAGAAACAAAACAGAGAGAAGAAAAAGCTGAATAAAGGTAAAGAGCATACGGAATCTTATTCAGAACCAATATCAAAAACACAAATTGCTGGACAGACCAAATTGCAGGTTGGCAGCATGTGTAGGAAGAAATCCGAGTTAATATCTTGCAACCAGTGAAGCTTCATCAGAACTGTTAGCAGCTTGGAAAACGTGACATTTACACCAAAGGGAGGAGGTGGATGGGAGAGAAGAGCAGAGATTTGGAGACAGAGCTCACAAGGAGAGAAATACGAAGGGGGTAGGCAAACAAAGAGATAAGGGATAGCAGGCCAGGACAGAATAAACCCTGAGTAAGTGATAATAAGAGCTAAGAGTGACAAAAGGGCTGAGCTGTCCTGAATGCATGCACTGTGATAATGGGCCTAACAGTCTGTGAAATGGGTGTCTGAGCTAAAAGCAGCCAATGTCATAACAGGACTGACTGTGGGATGGGAATAAACCATGGAAGAATGCAATCAGATACCAAATTTACTAAATGGATGTTACATCCTCGAGGCTCCTCCAGGCTCTCAAAGTGAAAAATTAGAGTTTGTTCAATGTGCTAGTTCTGAGCTTCGCTGGAATACTACAGCAAGCCTGAGGCAGTAATGCTGGCCAGGGAACACAGTGATGGGTTAAAGGAGTAGGCAACTGGAAGCTCAGGGTCAGTATCTACCATCCTCAGTTCTTTGGTTTATTTTAGGGATCAGTATCCTTTATTTGTAAAGTAATCAGTGGACTTGCTGATAGAATAAAGACACAAGATTTCATGATTTTGAACAAACAGAACACTTGATTTGATGTGATTCGATTTGATTTCATTCCATTTATTATTGTCTCATGTACTTCAGTACAATGAAAAGTTTTCTTCTGTGTGCAGTACAGGCAGATCCCACCATACAAAGTGCACAGGGTGAGAGAACAGAGCGAGGAATACAAAGTGGCATCTGCAAAGAAGGTGCAAAAAAAAGCAAGATCAACATTATTTTTGACATTTGAGAGGCCATTTCAGAATTTAGTAACAGCCAGGAAGAAGCTATTCTTGAACTTCTTGGCATGTGTGTTTAAGTTTCTGCCTGACAGAAGAGGTTTAAAGAGATTATAACCGGGACAGGATCGGTCTTTGATGATGTTGCCTGCCTTTCCGAGGCAGGCAGAGGTGTAGATGGAGTCAGTAAATGGAAATTTGGTTTGTGTGATGGACTGGGCTATCTTCACAACTCTCTGTAGTTTCTTACAGTCCTGGGCAGAACCGTTGCTGTACCAAGCTCTGATGCATCCCAGATAGAATGCTTTCTTTGGTACATTTACAAAATTTGGGGAGAGTCCATATGGAAATACTGAATTTCTTTAGCCTCTTGAGGAAAAAGAGATGATATTGTGCTGGCTTGTTGGTGGTTTTTGGTGATTGTCACTCTGAGGAGCTTGACGCTGTCGACCATCTCCGCCTCAGCTCCATTGATGTCGATAAGGGCGTGCCCTTCTCCGTGCTCCCTGAAGTCAATACTCAGCTCTTTAGTTTTGCTGATGTTAAGAGGGAGATTGTTATCTTTGTACCACGCCACCAAGCACTCTATCTCTTTCCTGTCTTCTGTCTTGTTACTGTTTGATATCCGACCTACAACAGTGGGGTTGTCAGGGAACTTGTAGATGGAGTTCAAACAAAATTTGGCCACAGGGGCATGAGAGTACAGGGAGTACCATAAGGGGCTGAGCACACAGCCTTTCAGGGTGTCAGTGTTGAGGATGTTCGGGGAGGAGATGCTATTGTCCATCCTCACTGATCACGGTCTATGGGTCAGGAAGCTGAAGATCCAGATGCAGAGGGCGGAGCAGAGACCTTGGTCTCGGAGTTTGGAGGTTAGTTTGATTGGGATTATAGTGTTGAGTGTGGAGCTGTAGTCAATAAGTAGAAGCCTGACGTAAGTATCCTTACTATCCAGATGTTTCAGGATGAGTGTATGGCTAGGGATATGGCGTCTGCTGTGGATCTGTTGGACTGGTCAGCCAATTACAAGGGATCAAGGCAGGCTGGGAGGTCAGAGTTAATGTGGACCATGACAAACCTCTTGAAGCACTTCATAATTATGGAGGACAGAGCCACTGGGAGGTGGTCATTGAGGTGTGTTGCATGTGTTCTCTTTGGTACTGGGATGATGATCTTCTGCTTGAAGCTGTTGGGGACTTCAGATTGTGGCAAAGAGTGGTTAAAGATGTCAGCGAATCCACCATCTGGTCTATGCAGGATCTGAGCACATGGCCAGGCACTCCATCTAGGCCATTGCTTTCAATGGGTTCACTCTCAAGAAGGCTGATCTGACATCTGCAGCAGTGACTGAAGGAATAGGTACATCCATGGTTATCAGGACAGGTGATACAATTTCACTGACCTTTCATTCGAACTGAGTATAAAATGCATTCAGCTCATCCGGGAGGGATGTACTTTTGTCAGCTATTCTGTTCTGCTTCACTTTGTAGCTCATTGTGTTGTGCAGGCCTAGCCACAGATGATGGGTGGCCGTGTGGTTAGTTTGGGTCTTTAACTTTGGTATTGCCTCTTGGTATCTCTCATGGCCTTACGGAGGTCGTATCTGAATTTCTGTAAAGGTCAGGGTCACCTGACTTGGACATTACACTTCTGGTCTTCAGTAACCAATGGATTTCCAGGTTTATCCATAGTTGCCGGTTGGGGAGCATACATTTTCCTCTTCATGTTCTCTTCTTCTGTCAAGGCCTCTGACGACTCCTAGCTCTGACGTCTCCCATACTTGAGTGGCAGTCTTCCAGAGATATGTGGCAGTCTCTCAGCCTGGCATGACCTTATCATCTTCTCCCAGTTAAAGATGTCTCCAGAGTGATCTCCGAGCATGATGAATGTCGAGGTGAAGCCAGGCACGGTCTGGAGCCAAGGCCCAGTTCAGACTATTGTTCTAACATTTTATTTTTGCAATGCCGGACTTTTTATTTCACTATTGTCTAAGATCTTTTAACTGAAGAATCTGTACTTATGTATCTTTGTTCCTAAAATAGCACTGCAACTGGCAACTTATACATTTTTCACTGTACTCACTTGAATAAGTGTCACAATAAAACAAATTCAATTCAATATGGATTGCCTTCTTTGGCACACAGTCCTCTACACACTTGGTAATGAAATACATGACAGTGATGGCATACTGATCTAGATTGGTTGCTGAGTTCTTTGAACATCAAGCAGTCCACCAATTCCAAGCAATCCCACAGAAGCTCTTCCACAGCTTCAGACCAGCACTGTCCTGCTTTCTGTACTGGATCCACACATTTTACATTCTCCTTGTAAGCTGGGAGGAGGAACACATCGTTGTGATCTGATTTTTCAAAGTGGAGACAGGTTGTGAAGTGCTGGGGATCTTTGATGCTTGTGTAGCAATGGTCAAGGATATTCGGCCCATGGTGGCCAGAAGAGGTGTTGATGTTGATGTAGCACCCCTTTGATGTTGGCCTGGTTGAAGTCATTGGCCATAATGAATAAGGCCGCAGGGTATTCTTTACAAGGCGAACACTAATGCAACCTACAGTCCATGTACAACTCATTTCTAACATCCAGAATTAACATTGGCAATATGCTGTCATTGAATACATCACAGAACACATCACATAGAAAATGTTTACAGCGCAGATCCCATGGATAGGTCAGAAACTCCACTCAGCTGTGAATGACATGGTGAGTCATTGAATATCATTAAATTTCACAAGGAATCACAGTTCTTTTTACTTTTGCTGATCCAGCCTTGAAACTTGCTCTCAGCAGCCTTTCTGTCATGGACTGTCACAGCAACTGCTCCTGTCATTGACCGATCATCTTTCTGTCCTGGGTTCACATTCCTCTTGTCTCTGAACCTGCACTCCAGTCCTTACTCACAGGGACAGCTCCAGCTTTTCACCTGCAGCTTACTGCATCAAATGCCTGGCTTCTCCCTCAGTTCTAACCTTCTCCATTGTATGAATTGATTACTGCTTGTGGGATTTTCTTATGCCCCCTCTTTCAGTGTGCTGAAATGTTAATGTTCTCAGGCTTCTTCTGAGCAATACCACCTCCCCCACACAGCTTCCCACCAACACAATCCAGAAACTCCCCCCTCCCACTTTGTCAGCTCCTCTCAACTTCTCCTGAGTCCTGACTTCACAGGGTTAGCCAAGCACTCTTGACATCATCCCTTCAGGTCAGGTGCATCAGCCCGTCTTTCTGTCCAACTAATCGGTGACCCTAGAATTGCTTCTTAGTGATCCCTGGACTGTCCTGAGTGGCCTATTGAGAACCTTATAATGAGTCCCTCCACTATTGAATTTCATGGAGACAGAGAGCTGAACCAAACCAGACTTTTAACCTCTGCATTCACAACACAGTACAATTAACATTTTCAAAGGCCCTCAAAATTGACAGCAATGGTTCCTAACCAGAATTTTTGAATAACCAATCCCAGACTCTGCAAATAATCAATTCTTGACACCAGGTCTGTTCCTTAAACTAAACTCTTGGAATTTAATTACCCGACTGTAAAGTTAGCAGAGCAAAATTAAATAACAAAGTCATCTAATTAGTCTATGTCAGAGCACACTAATATTTCTAAAATGATACAAACAATCAACTTCTGCCATTCAGGTTCTTTAGCAGTTTCAGTCATTAAGAAAGTGAAAAGAATGACAACTTAGTGTTGAAAATATCGACAACAGGTTTAGGGATTAGGAGAAAAATTTTAAAAGTACAGATTTTGTTTTCAGCCCCATTCACACTAAAGGCACACAGCCAAATGAACACAGTTAAGGGATAACTAAAAGAATAAAACTGGCCAGATTACTTTCGTGGTTTTCATGACACATTTTTCCAAAGGCATAGATTATGCTTTCTTAGATGATTTTCTGAAGATATAGGTCTGGGTCATATTTACAGTTCATTCAGTTAGAGGCAGTATTACTTAGAAGTTAGTTTTCTTTCTCTGAACTTCCAAGAGATGATCCTGGGGGTTTAGACAGGGAGCTTTCAAATCTTCATGACGTAACATCAACAGCCAGATTCCCTCTTTTACAGAAAACACAGTCCAAAACCCATTTTACACTCTGACCACTCTCTAAAATGTAACAAAGATAATGTTTTTATAAAACACACCAGACTTAAAATGTTAACTTTGCTTTTTTTGAAAGAGTCAGCCAGACCTGCTAAGAATTGCCAGCAATTTCTGTTTTTGTTTCTGATCACTCCCTGACAGACTGACAGTTTCCTTCACGAGGTCCCAAATGCCATTCAACATGTGTCATCTTCTTGAGCATAAGGTCATTTTCCAGACTTGCTGGAATCAATTCCCATTCACTGAACTTACTAATAACCAATGTCTGCCATCTGTTTAATCGTAATGCTCTTCCCCAGTGATGAAGCTTCGGCAGAACATTTTAATCGGGAACCATCATGCCAAAACCTTCCAGGCCTGGCTTCACAAATAAAATAAAGGTGTTTCGTCTGTTTACCTTTTAACACAAACTGTTGCCCACAGGCCAAAAGTCAACTTCATCTGATGGTTTTCAGTTCACAGCTACAAACCAAGAGTGATTTAAAAAGACAAATAGAAATAATGAAAAATCATTGAGCGATCTAACATTTTCAAAATGGTATAGAACATAGAACAATACAGCACAGAATAGGCCCTTCAGCCCTCGATGTTGTGCTGACCTTTGAACTAATTTAAATAGGTTGGGGACCAGCATTCTGGCAGGCAGGTTTGCTACTGTAACACGGTTACGTTTAAACTAAGTAGCAGGGGGGAAGGGACAAACTGAGTGTTTAAGAAGAAAATTGAAGGGAAAGTTAGAACAAGGGAAGTCAAGAAAGACAACTGTACCAATGAAGCAGAAAACTCAAAAAGGGACCATGCTGTAAGGTTGAGTGAAATAGGAGTTGATGGGAAGGATGAGGGCAGTAACAAATTAGAAATACTATACATGAATGCACGAAGCATTAGAAATAAGATGGATGAGCTTGAGGCTCTTTTGGAAATTGGCAGATACGATAGTGGGGATAACTGAGATGTAGCTTGAAGTGGACAGGGCCTGGGAAATGAATATTCAAGGCTACATGTGCTATCGTAAGGACAGACTGACGGGCAGAGGGGGTGGGGTGGCCATGTTGGTAAGGGATGATATTCAGTCCCTTGCACGGGGGGACCTAGAATCAGGGGATGTAGAGACAGTACGGATAGAGCTGAGAAATTCTAAGGGTAAAAAGACCCTCTTGGGAGTTATCTACAGGCCCCCAAAGAGTAGTCTGGATGTAGGGTGTAAGTTGAATAAGGAGCTGAAATTGGCCTGTCGCAAAGATGTTACTACAGTTGTTATGGGGGATTTCAACATGCAGGTAGACTGGGAGAATCAGGATGGTATTGGACCTCAAGAAAGAGACTTTGTGGAGTGCCTCCGAGATGGATTCTTAGAACAGCTGGTGCTGGAGCCTACCAGGGAGAAGGCAATTCTGGATCCGGTATTGTGCAATGAACCAGAATTGGTCAGGGACCTCGAAGTGAAGGAGCCATTGGGAAGTAGTGACCATAACACAATAAGCTTCAATCTGCAATTTGAGAGGGAGAGGGTACAATCGGAAGTGACAATATTTCTGTTGAATAAAGGGAACTATGGAGCTATGAGGGAGGAGCTAGCCAAAGTTCAATGGTGCAATACCTTAGCAGGGATGACAGTGGAGGAACAATGGCAGATATTTCTGTGTATAATGCAGAAGATGCAGGATCAGTTCATTCCAAAAAGGAAGAAAAATCCTAGGAGGAGGCATGGGTGGCCGTGGCTGACGAGGGAAGTTAAGAAACATATAAAGTTAAAAGAGAAAAAGTATATCACAGCAAAGATAAGTGGGAAAACGGAGGACTGGGAAGCTTTTAAAGAACAACAGAGGATTACTAAGAAGGAAATACGCAGAGAAAAAATGAGGTAAGAAGGTAAACTGGCCAAAAATATAAAGGAGGATAGTAAAAGCTTTTTTAGGTATGTGAAAGGCAAAAAAATGCTTAAGACTGAAATTGGGCCCTTGAAGACAGAAACAGGGGAATATATTACAGGGAACAAAGAAATGGCAGAAGAATTGAATTGGTACTTCAGATCTGTGTTCACTGGGGAAGATACAAGCAATCTCCCTGAAGTAACAGTGACTGAAGGACCTGGACTGAAGGGAATTTATATTTGTCAGGAATTGGTGTTGGAGAGACTGTTAGGTCTGAAGGTTGATAAGTCCCGGGGCCTGATGGTCTACATCCTAGGGTACTGAAGGAGGTGGCTCGAGAAATCGTGGATGCGTTGATGATTATTTTCCAGAGTTCGATAGATTCGGGATCAGTTCCTGTGGATTGGAGGGTGGCTAATGTTGTACCACTTTTTAAGAAAGGTGGGAGAGAGAAAGCAAGAAATTATAGACCAGTTAGTCTGACCTCAGTGGTGGGAAAGATGCTTGAGCCTATTATAAAGGATGAAATTACGACACATTCTGGATAGCAGTAACAGGATAGGTCAGAGTCAGCATGGATTTATGAAGGGGAAATCATGCTTGACTAATCTTGTGGAATTGTTTGAGGATGTAACTCTGAAGCTGGATGAGGGAAATCCAGTAGATGTAGTGTACTTTCAGAAAGCTTTTGATAAAGTTCCACATAGGAGGTTAGTGAGCAAAATTAGGCCGCATGGTATTGGGAGCAAAGTACTAACTTGGACTGAAAGTTGGTTGGCTGACAAGAAACAAAGAGTAGTGATAAATGGCTCCATTTCGGAATGGCAGGCAGTGACCAGTGGGGTACCACAGGGATCAGTGCTGGGACCGCAGCTTTTTACAATATATATTAATGATATAGAAGATGGTATTAGTAATAACATGAGCAAATTTGCTGATGATACTAAGTTGGGTGGCAGGGTGAAATGTGAGGAGGATGTTAGGAGATTACAGGGTGACCTGGACAGGTTAGGTGAGTGGTCAGATGCATGGCAGATGTAGTTTAATGTGGATAAATGTACGGTTATCCACTTTGGTGGCAAGAATAGGAAGGCAGATTACTATCTAAATGGAATCAATTGAGGTAAAGGAGCAGTATAAAGAGATCTGGGTGTTCTTGTACACCAGTCAATGAAGGTAAGCATGCAGGTACAGCAGGTAGTGAAGAAGGCTAATAGCATGCCGGCCTTCATAAGAAGAGGGATGGAATATAGAAGCAAAGAGGTTCTTCTGCAGCTGTACAGGGCCCTGGTGAGACCTGGAGTACTGTGTGCAGTTCTGGTCTCCAAATTTGAGGAAAGACATTCTGGCTATTGAGGGAGTGCAGCGTAGGTTCACGAGGTCAATTCCTGGAATGCCGGGACTACCTTACGCTGAACGACTGGAGCGACTGGGCTTGTATATCCTTGAGTTTAGAAGACTGAGAGGGGATCTGATTGAGACATATAAGATTATTAAAGGATCACTCTGGAGGCAGGAAACATGTTTCCGCTGATGGGTGAGTGCCGAACCAGAGGACACAGCTTAAAAATATGGGGTAGGCCATTTAGGACAGAGATGAGGAAAAACTTCTTCACCCAGAGAGTGGTGGCTGTGTGGAATACTCTGCCCCAGAGGGCAGTGGAGGCCCAGTCTCTGGATTCATTTAAGAAAGAGTTGGATAGAGCTCTCAAGGATAGTGGAATCAAAGGTTATGGGGATAAGGCAGGAACAGGATACTGATTAAGGATGATCAGTCATGATCATATTGAATGGTGGTCCAAACTCGAAGGGCAGAATGGCCTACTCCTGCACCTATTGTCTATTGTCTATTATAATTTAAGCCCATCCCCCTACACTATCCTATTATCAGCCATGTGCTTATCTAAGGATTGTTTAAATCTCACTAGTGTGGCTGAGTTAACTATATTAGCAGGCAGGGCACTCCACGCCCTTACCACTCTCTGAGTAAAGAACCTGCCTCTGACATTGTCTTAAATCTATCACCCTTCAATTTGTAGCTATGCCCCCTCGTACAAGCTGATGTCATCATCATAGGAAAAAGATTGTCACTGTCTACTCTATGTAATCCTTTGATCATCTCATATGTCTCTATCAAATCCCCTCTTAGCCTTCTTCTTTCCAATGAGAACAGACCCAAGTCTCTCAGCCTTTCCTCATAAGATCTTTCCTCCAGACCAGGCATCATCCTGATAAATCTCTTCTGCACCTTTTCCAATGTTTCACATCCTTCCTGTAATGGAGCGACCAGATCTATACACAATATTCCAAGTTCAGCCACAGTAGCATTTTGTATAGTTGCAGCATGATATTACGGCTCTGGAACTCAATCCCTCTATGAATGAAACCTAACAACCCATATGCCTTCTTAATAGAACTATCAACCTGGGTAGCAACTTTCAGGGATCTATGTACATGGACTACAAGATCCCTCTGCACATCCACACTACCAAGAATCCTTCCATTGTCCCAATACTCTGCCTTCCTGCTATTCTTCCCAAAGTGAAACACCTCACATTTAGCTGCATTGAACTCCATTTGCCACCTCTCAGTCCAATTCTGCAGTTTATCCAAGTTCCTCTGCAACCTGCAACATTCTTCCTCACTGTCCACTACTCCACTGACTTTAGTGTCATCTGCAAACTTACTAACCCACTTACCTATGCCTGCATCTGAGTCATTTATAAAAATGATAAACAGCAGTGGTCTCAAAACAGATCCTTGTGACACACTATAATAACTAGACTCCAGGATGAATATTTACCATCAACCACCACTCGCTGCCTTCTTACAGAAAGCCAGTTTCTAATCCAAACTGCTAAATAATCCTTAATCCCATGCTTCTGAATTTTCTCGGTAAAAACAATGGCTGCAGAGTATTCCTGTTGAAGGTCTTTTGCCCGAAACATTGATTTTCCTGCTCCTCAGATGCTACCTGAACTGCTGTGCTTTTCCAGCACTACTCTAATTCTGAATTTTCTCCAACAGCCTACCATGTGAAACCTTATCAAAGGCCTTACTGAAGTCCATGTAAACCACATCATCTGCCCTACCCTCATTCACATATTTGGTCACTTTCTCAAAAAACTCAATGAGGTTTGTGAGACATGACCTGTCTTTGACGAAACCATGTTGACTATCTGCAATCAAGTTGTTGTTTGCTAGATGATTATAAATCCTATCTCTCATAATCCTTTCCAAAACCTTTCCTGCAACATAAGGCTCACTGATCTATAACTACCTGGGTCATCTCTACTGCCCTTCTTGAACAAGGGCACAACATTTGCAATCCTCCAATCCTTTAGCAATAAGCCTGTAGACAATGACGACTCATAGATAAAAGCCAAAAGCTCCAGCAGCTCCTCCCCAGCTTCCCAGAGAATCCTCGAATAAATCCCATCCGGCCCAGGGGACTTGTCAATTTTCACTCCTTCTAGAATTGATAACACCTCCTCCTTACTAACCTCGATCCTTTCTAGTCTATATCTCGCATCTCATTCTTCTCCTCGACAATATTCTTTTCGTGAGTGAAAACCATGAGAAATATTCATTTAGCACCTCTCCAACCTCCACAGCGTCAACACACAACTTCCCACTTTTGTCTTTGACTGGCCCTATTCCTACCTGAGTCACCCTTTTATTCCTCACATTCCTATAGAAAGCTTTAGGGTTCTCCTTTATTCCTTATTGCTAAAGACTGCTCATGTCCTCTCTTTGTTCTTTTTAAATCTCTCTTTAAATCCTTCCTAGCTAATCTGAAACTCTCCACCGCCTCATCTGAACCATCTTGTCTCATTGTCACATAAACCTTCTTCTTCTGCTTAACAAGAAATGCAATTTCTGTACTAAACCATGGTTCCCTTACCTTATCACTTCCTCCCTGTCTGACAGGGACATACCTATCAAGGACACGCAATATCTGTTCCTTAAACCAGCTCCACATTTCAACTGTCCCCATCCGCTGCACTTTGCTACCCCATTCTATACATCTTAAGTCTTGCCTGATCGCATTATAATTATCCTCACCCATCGATAACTCTTGCCCTGTGGCATGTACCTATTCTTTCCATCAGTAAATTAAACTTAACCAAATTATGGTCACTTTCTCCAAAGTGCCCACCTACCACTAAATCAAACACCTGGCCTGGTTCATTACCAAGCACCAGATCCAGTGTGGCCTCACCTCTTGTCAGCCCTTCGACATGCTGTGTCAGAAAGCCATTCTGCACATATTGGGCAAAAACTGATACATCCAACGTACTAGATTTATAGCATTTCCAGTCAATGTTGGAGAAGTTAAAGTCCCCCATAATGACCATCCTGTTCTTTTCACTCCTACCCAGAATGGTTTTGCCGATCTTCTCCTCCACATCCCTGGAACTCTGCAGAGGCCAATAAAAAACTTCCAGCAGTGTGACCTCTCTTCTCCTGTTTCTAACCTCAGCCCATGCTACCTCAGTAGACTAGTCCTCACCAATAGTTCTTTTCGCCACCGTTATACTATCCTTGACTAACAAGGCCACACCGCTCCTCTTTTCCCACCTTCCCTGTTCTTAATGAAAGATCTAAACCCTGGATCCTGCGACATCCATTCCTGACCCTGCTCTATCCATGTCTCCAAAATGACCACAACATCGAAGTCCCAGGTATCTATCCATGCTGCAAGATCACCTACCTTATTTCAGATACTTCTGGCGTTGAAGTCAACACACTTCAAACCAACTTGCTGTCTGCCAGCACATTCCTGTGATGGTGAAATCTTGTCCATGCCTTCCCTACTCAAATCCTCCTGTGCACTGGAACTACACCTCAGGTTCTCATCCCCCTGCTGAGTTAGTTTAAACCCACCCGGATAGCACCAGCAAATTTCCCACCCAGGATATTAGTACTCCTCTGGTTTAAGTGAAGACCGTCCTTTTTGTCGAGGTCCCACCTTCCCCAGAATGTGCCTTCAGTTACTTTAACAGTTTCAGCAATTGAGGAAGTCAAAGAGAATGGCAACTTAGTCTTGATTGGGAAATACCAACAACAGCTCAGAATGGGATAAATATTGCCTAAGCAGCAACTGCAATATAACCAGAGGCAAATGCCAGCAGGTATAAATGTGAAGTCAATCAGATGTGCAAACTACATATTCATGTAGAAGAGGCAAAAGTTGCTTGGTTTTGTAAAAATAGGATCAGTTTCCCTTTAACTTCAGATTATTCTCTCTGATCTGGGGGATTACAAGTGAAAACATGGAGATCTTGGAGGGTAGGAAGCAAAAAGGCTTATGGATAATGCTGGAGACATCTCTCCAAAACAGCTATCATCTGACACTTCTCTTGACTCATCTGTAATGTCCCAATCCTCCAGTACCACAAATGAGCATATTCTTAGGATTAGTGGTATCATATATTTGCACTAGAGTTCACCATGTTACTGCAGTACTAGTTATACCTTACTTTGGCAGTAACATTAACTGTGTTAGAACATAGAAAATTACAGCGCAGTACAAGCCCTTCAGCCCTTGATGTTGCGTCGACCTGTGGAACCAGTCTGATGCCCATCTAACTTATACTACTCCATTATCATCCATATGTTTATCCAATGACCATTTAAATACCCTTAAAGGTGGTGAGTCTACACCTGAGTGCATTCCACGCCCCTATCACTCTCTGAGTAAAGAAACTACCTCTGACATCTGTCCTATACCTATCACCCCTCAATTTAAAAGCTATGTCCCCTCGTGCTAGCCATCACCATCTGAGGAAAAAGGCTATCACTGTCGACCCTATCTAACCCTTTGATTATCTGAGATGTCTCAATCAAGTCAATTCTCAACCTTCTTCTCTCTAGCGAACACAGTCTCAAGACCTCAGTCTTTCCTCATAACACCTTCCCTCCATACCAGGCAACATCCTAGTAAATCGCCTCTGAACCCTTTCCAAAGCTTCCACATCCTTCTGATAATGCAGTGACCAGAACTCTTCGCAATAATCCAAGTGCGGCCGCACCAAAGATTTGTTCAGCTGCAGCATGAACACATGGCTCCGAAACTCAATCCCTCTCCCAATAAAAGCTAACACACCGTATGCCTTCTTGACAACTCTATCAACCTGGGCGGCAACTTTCAGGCATCTATGTACATGGACACCAAGATCTCTCTGCTCATCCAAACTACCAAAAATCTTACCATTAGCTCAGTACTCTTTATTTCTGTTGCTCCTTCCAAAGTAAACCAGCTCACACTTTTTTTGCGTTAAACTACTACCACTCAGCCCAGCTCTGCAGCTTATCTATGTTCCTCTGTAATCTGCACTATCAGCATTATCCACAACTCCACCGACTTTCGTGTTATCTACAAATTTACTAACCCATCCTTCTACATCGTCATCTAGGTAATTTATAAAAATGACAAACAGCAGTGGCCCCAAAACAGATCCTTGCAGTGCACCACTCGTAATTGAACTCCAGGATAAACATTTCCCATCAACCACCACTCTCTGTCTTCTTTCAGCTAGTCAATTTCTGATCCAAACCACAAAATCACCCTCAATCCCATGTCTCCATATTTTCTGCAATAACCTACCATGGGGAACCTTTTCAAATTCCTGAAGAAGGGCTTATGCCCGAAACGTCGATTCTCCTGTTCCCTGGATGCTGCCTGACCTGCTGCGCTTTTCCAGCAACACATTTCCAGCTCTGATCTCCAACATCTGCAGACCTCACTTTCTCCTCAACCTTATCAAATGCCTTGCTGAAATCCATATGCACCACATCATGCCTCATCCATCTATTTCATCACCATCTCAGAGAACTCAGAAAGGATTGTGAGACATGATCTACCCTTCACAAACCGTGTTGACTATCCCTAATCAACTTATTCCTCTCTAGATGATTATAAATCTCATCTCTTAAAAACTTTTCCAACACTTCACGCACAACCGAAGTAAGGCTCACTGGTCTATAATTACCAGCACTGCCTCTACTCCCCTTCTTGAAGAAGGGGACAACATTTGCTATCCTCCAGTCTTCTGGCACTATTCCTGTAGACAATGACCGACATAAAGATCAAAGCCAATGGCTCTGTAATCTCCTCCCTGGATTCCCAGAGAATCCTAGGATAAATCCCATCCAGCCCAGGGGACTTATCTATTTTCGCACTTTCCTAAATTACCAACACCTCCTGCTTGTGAACCTCAATCCCATTTAGTCCAGTAGCCTGTATCTTAGTATTCTCCTCAGCAACATTGTCTTTTTCCAGTGTGAATACTGACGAAAAATATTTATTGAGCGCTTTCCCTATCTCCTCTGTCTCCACGCACAACTTCCCACTACTATCCATGATTGGCACTAACCTTTCTCTCGTCATTCTTTTATTCCTGATATGCCTATAGAAAGCTTCAGGGTTTTCCTTGATCCAATCTGCCAAAGACTTCTCATATCCCCTCCTGGCTCTTCTTAGTTCTCTCGTTAGGTCTTTCCTGGCTAACCTGTAACTCTCAAGTGCCCTAATTGAGTCTTCATGTTTCATCCCAGCATAAGCCTTCTTCTTCCGCTTGTTACTCTAGTAAATGTTGAATCTTGTGTTTGCATGTTCGTGTTATCCTGGGACTTGTGGCAACCTACCTTGACATTAGAGTTAACTGTGTTACTCCAGTACTTGTGATATCCAACATTGATAATTGAGCTGACTGTGTTACTTACAATGCTGATAATACCTTACAGTGAGTTGAGAATTAACTGTGTCACCCTAGTACTAATGGTAGCTTGCATTAACACTGGAATTAATTGTGTTCTTATGGTACTCATTTTACTTACATATTCTGGAGTGAACCAAATAACAGGCTAACCTCGACAGGTTATTGTTGAACAATTTAGGATTAATTAATGATTTCATAGGAGGGATAACCTGAAGCTGCAGTAGCCATAATATGATTTAATTTTACATTAGTTTGAGAGAGAGAATAGTAGGTCCAAGACTAGCCATTTTAAACTTAAATGAAGACAAGTACAGATCATAAAATCAGAACTAGAAAGCTTCATACAGTCAAGAATGAGAGATCCTGTTCAGCTTCTGGTAAGATGGCGGTGGAATTGGTTTCTGAGCCCAGAGCCTCTCTGCTTTATCTGCTTTTCCTTTCTTTGCTTTTAACTTTCTTTTCTCTGTTTTATTGTTATTTTTTCTTTTTCCCTCTTTTAGTTTACTTACTTCTTGAGTTCATGGCATCAACGGTGGCCAGTCAGCCCAGTACAGACTCATGATGGTGGCACCGGATAGAGTTTGGTTTCTTCATTGACAGGGCAGTCCGAGCACCGATTCATCATTGTTGCATTGAAGGTGAGTTTGGGTTCCCAGTGGCATCTGTGACCACTGCAAATACATGGAGATAGCGGCGGTGGAGGCAAGTTTGGACCCAGTATGAGTATCGGCAATGGCTCCATCAGCGAGGTGGTCCTGAAGTGGACTCATGGCAGCAGTGGAGTTGGTTTTGGACTGGTGTGGTACCCAATGGCAACAGTGGTGTCAAATTGACGAGGTCCAGTGAGGACTCATGGTGGCAAGGACTTCTGTGGAGGCAAGATGGCACCCCAGAGTGGCACCTTTCATTCCAGGATCATTGGCGCAGGGAAGGGCCACTATGCAACACTTTTCACTGTATTTTCTAAGAAACTACATTTGACAATAAATAAATCAGCTTAAGTGAATTGATGAAAGATTAAAGGATAGGTCAATAGGGATACGGTGGCAGAAATTAAAGGGAATACATCAGGATACATGCAATGGAAAGACTCAAATGAGAAAGAGAAATTTCAAGCATGGTACCTACCATCCATATTTATCTAAAAAGATTAAGAGTAGTTCTGAAAAAGGGTCATTGAATTTGAAACACTAACTCTGATTTCTCTCCACAGATGATACCAGACCTGCTGCGTTTTTTCCAACAATTTTATAGAGTCATAGAGATGTACAGTATGGAAACAGACCCTTCGGTCCTACCCATCCATGCCAACCAGATATCCCAACCCAATCTAGTCCCACCTGCCAGCACCCGACACATATCCCTCCAAACTCTCCCTATTCATATACCCGTCCAAATGCTTCTTAAATGTTGCAATTGTAAGCAGCCTCCACCATTTCCTCTGGCAGCTCATTCCATACAAGTACCACCCTCTATGTGAAAACGTTGCCCTGTAAATCTCTTTTATATTTTTCCCCTCTCACCCTAAACCTATGCCCTCTAGCTCTGGACTCCAGGGAAAAGACTTTGTCTATTTACCTTATCTATGCCCCTCATAATTTTATAAACCTCTATAAGGTCACCCCTCAGCCTCCAACATTCCAGGGAAAACAGCCCCAGCCTGTTCAGCCTCTCCCTACAGCTCAAATCCTCCAACCCTGGCAACGTCCTTGTAAATCTTTTCTGAACTCTTTCAAGTTTTTCACAACGTCTTTCCGATAGGAAGGAGACCAGAATGGCACACAATATTCCAACAGTAGCCTAACCAATGTCCTGTACAGCCGCAACATGACCTCCCAACTCCTGTACTCAATACTCTGACCAATAAAGGAAAGCATACCAAACGCCTTCTTGCGACTCTACTTTCAAGGAGCTATGAACCTGCACTCCAAGGTCTCTTTGTTCAGCAACACTCCCTAGGACCTTACCATTAAGTGTATAAGTCCTGCTAAGATTTGCATTCCCAAAATGCAGCACCTCGCATTTATCTGAATTAAACTCCATCTGCCACTTCTCAGCCCATTGGCCCCTGGTCAAGATCCTGTTGTAATCTGAGGTAGCCCTCTTCGCTGTCCACTACACCTCCAATTTTGGTGTCATCTGCAAACTTACTAACTGTACCTCTTATGCTTGCATCCAAATCATTTATGTAAATGACAAAAAGTAGAGGACCCAGCACCGATCCTTGTGGCACTCCACTAGTCACAGGCCTCCAGTCTGAAAAACAACCCTCCACCACCACCCTCTGTCTTCTATCTTTCAGCCAGTTCTGTATCCAAATGGTTAGTTCTCCCTGTATTCCGTGACATCTAACCTTGCTAATCAGTCTCCCAAGGGGAACCTTGTCGAACGCCTTACTGAAGTCCATATAGATCACATCTACTGCTCTGCCCTCATCAATCCTCCTTGTTACTTCTTCAAAAAACTCAATCAAGTTTGTGAGACATGATTTCCTGCGCACAAAGCCATGTTGACTATCCCTAATCAGTCTTTGCCTTTCCAAATACATGTACATCCTGTCCCTCAGGATTCCCTCCAACAACTTGCCCACCACCGATATCAGGCTCACTGGTCTATAGTTCCCTGGCTTGTCCTTACCACCCTTCTTAAACATTAACACCACGTTAGCCAACCTCCAGTCTTCTGGCACCTCACCTGTGACTATCGATGATACAAATATCTCAACAAAAGGCCCAGCAATCACTTCTCAAGCTTCCAACAGAGGTCTAGGGTACACCTGATCAGGTCCTGGAGATTTATCTACCTTCACGCATTTCAAGACATCCAGCACTTCCTCCTCTGTAATATGGACATTTTTCAAGATGTCACCATCTATTTCCCTACAGTCTATATCTTCCATATCCTTTTCCTCAGTAAATACTGATGCAAAATTTTGTTTTTATGTGGGTTAAAAGTCGTATCAACCATAAAGAGAAAAACATGTACTATGTATAGGTGAGAGCCAGGTGAAATGTTTTTTTTTTAAAACCGCAGCAAACAATGACCAGAAGGAAGGAAAATAAGAAGGAAAAATAGAATGTGAGAAAAAACTAGATAATAACATACAAACAGATAATATGTTGCCTAAGATATTTTAAAAATGAAGAGTTAACAGAATACATATGAAAGTGAGTCTGGTGAACTTATAATGGAAAAGAAGGAGATGGCAGATAAGTATAACTGGCATTCTGCATTGATCATCATTATAGACGCTATAATATAGATCCCAGATGTATCTGCACATCAGGAACTGTGACACTGTCCAAATGTTTGGAAATTCCAGTTAACAGGATGTTGAGTTCTCATGGATTTTATCCAAGGTTTTCAAAGAAATAGCTAGTGTGATAACTATGAGCTTCTTTTAATTTTCCAAAATTCTCAAGATTCAGGGATTGTTCTATTACATTATAACATAACAAGTGTAATGTCTTTAATCTAAAAGGGAGAATAGAAGATTGAATAAAGGGAAAATACTGCACATGCTGGAAATCTGAATCTTAACAAACTTGAAACATTAACTTTGTTTCTCCCTCCACAGATGCTGCCAGACCTGCTGAGTTTCTCCAGCATTCTCCGTTTGTTTAGAGTAAAAGATTGACCAGCCATCAGGGAAACTATCAATGAATTAATCTTTATCTGATTTGCAGGCTGTAATGAGAAGAGTGCAGCAAGAACTGCACTTCTGTGTTGGAACTAAACACCAGCAAGCTTAGTTTCTCTTCTGTAAAGTCATCCTCATCTCGTTTTTTGCGGCATCTGCCAACAAACTGAACAGTAATCTCTTGGAATTGAGCTAAATTGAGTTAATTTGAGTCCCATGAGTTAAATTGATAACCTGAGCTAATCTCTTCAGAATGTTTCTGTTTACCCACAGAAAGAACTAAGGTATTAATTCTGTAAAGCACATTCTTAAGCATGATATTCAGAGCTATGTTCTTGGGTTCATAGATCATTCGATTTGTAAAAGAAGACTGCAAATATTTCTTGAATTTCAGTTCATAATTAAGTGTTTGTCTTGAATTTCTCATTTGAGTTTTTTTTTAAAGTGAAGTGTTTGTTTATTTCATTTGCTGATTTTGCTTCTCTGTCCTTTTTACTTTTCTCTCTTTACTTCTGTTTCTCTTTATTTTTCATTGTTGTTGTTCCTTTCCTGTCATTTTAAAACTGCTCCTTTAAGAAATGAAGTTTTTTAGTGGGAGGTTCCTTCCTTCAGGTGATGTTTACAGAAAGCAAAGAATAATGATTTCATGTGGACATTCCATACTCTCTTGTCAAGTTTAAGAAACAAAATGTTGAAATTTTGAAACAATCTTTGGACACAGATAAGCCTTCTTACTGTACAAAACCATCTCAAAGTTTAATTTTCACTGTATTTTCTTTGCAGCAGAGTGCATGACTGTGACTTTTCCTAAGAGGATCTCTCAGAGAGGCTCATTGAATTAGTAATCACATCAACACCAATTAAAGCCCTTAGGAAGGACAACATAAAGGATCATACCATTGATGCATTACTTGAGGGTGGGTATTCATATAAAGCAATAGTTGAAGGCCAATAAGTGTTGCATGCATTAAGTGCAGCCAAGACTCTCATTATGCACCAATCCTGGAAGTTCTGTTGCAGATACAGTTTGGTTCCCCTATCCTAAAGCTGTCCAACCTTCTTGTGATATGCAAACATACAGGCAAGAAGTGACAGTAGGCATTCAGTTCTTTCAGCCTGCCTCACCATTCAAAAAGACCATGGTTTATCTAATCTTAACTTCAACTCTACCTTCTTGCATATCCCTGATAACCTTTCACCCCTTTGGTAATCAGGAATCTATCTACCACTGCCTTAAAAAAATTTAATGATTTTATATCCACCTGCTTTTTGAGGAAGAAAATTCAAAAGGTTCACAACTGTCTGAAAGAGAGAAATGCTGCCTCATCTCACTTATAAATGGGTGCCCCCTTATTTTTAAATTGATGAACCCTAGTTCTAAATTCTCCCTCAAGAGGAAGCATTCTTTTGACATCCACCTGGTCAGGTCCCCTCAACATCTTATATGTTTCAATACGTCACCTCTGACTCCTCTAAACTCAGAAGATACAAACCTAGTCTATGTAGTCTTTTCTGATAAGTCAATTCACTCATTCAGGTATTAGTCCAGTACACCCTCTCTGACCTGCTACCAATGTATTAACATTCTTCCATAACTACAGTGACCTGTACTGATGAAAGGCTTTTGCCTGAAACGTTGACTCTCCTGTTCCTCGCATGCTGCCTGACCTGCTGTGCTTTTCCAGCACCTCACTCATGCCTTTGATCTCCAGATCTGCAGTCCTCACTTTCTCTGGTCTACACTGTACACAGTAGTCCAAATATGGTTTCACCAATGCCTTGTATAACTAAAGCATGACCTCCACACTCTTGCATTCAATTCACTCCTGCAAATAAAACATCATATTCTATTAACTTTCCTCATTACTGATTACAGAATAACCTGTAATTCATACATCAGGACGCTCAGATCTCTCTTCATCTCAGAGCTCTGCAACCTCTCACCATTTAAATAATATACTTTACCTTTATTCTTTCTGCTAGATCTGTAATCCAAGGAACTAGGAAATTTGTTTGCAAAGACTAAACCAGTTCCCAGGCCGATTCAGAGATGACCAACAAGATAGTACAGCTGCACAACACTGGCAGCAACTATTGAGAAGATGCACAAACACAAACACGCCAACGAGGTTCAGAATTAACTGAGCAAAATCAGATTTTTAAAAATACACAAAAAAAATGCAGCTGCTGTAAATCTGAAACAAAAACAGAAATTGCTGGAAAAAACTCAGCAGGTCTGGCAGCATCTGTGCAGAGAAATCTGTCTTAACATTTGGGTCCAGTGACACTTCTTCAGAGCTGTTTGCAGCTGGGAAAGAGTTAGTATACATGCTGATGGTGAGGTGGAGGGAGGAGGGAGGGAAAAAACGACAGGTGGAAATGGAGCCCAGAGAGAAAGAGAGAGAGAAACAGACAAGGGAAAGATAAAGATCAGCCTGGGAGAATCAATAGCTGCTAATGGTGACCATTAATGGGCTCTGTGTGGTAGCAGACCATGTGATGACCCAGGCCTGGTGTGTGGGAGTTAGGGTAAGGACATGGAAAATGGTGCCCAGACCTTAAAATTATTGAACCCCTGAGTCCAGAAGTTTGCACTGTCTCCAAGTGGAAAATGAGACGCTGAGATTCACTGGATCACAAGTCTGTGACAGAAATGTTGTCCAGGCTGCGTGGAAGTGTGTTGAATGCCAGGCAACCAGATACTTCGGGTCATTTTTCCAGAGAGAACATAGGAGTTCTGCAAAGTGGTCTCCCGGTCTGTGCTTTGGCTCCTCAATGCAGAGGAGTGAATAGAGTTCATAGATTGAGTGCAGTGCAGTAAATCACTGCTTCACCTGGAAGGTATGCCTGGGGCCCTGGATAGTGAGGAGGGACAAAGTAGATGGGCAAGCTTTATATTTTCTGCGATGGCATGGGAAGGTGCCCTAGGATGTGGGGTGATATTGGAAGTGGAGAAAGAATGGACAAGAGGTCCCAGAGGGAACAGTACCTGTGAAAGTTTGACAATGGAAGGGAGGACAGTATGTGTCTGATTGTGACATCCCACTGGAGGTGGAAAAATGGTGGCTACAGATCCTGTGGATGTGGATGCTGATCGGATGGTAGGTGAGGACCACAGGAACTTATTAATGTTGTGGGAGGGATAAGAGGGGGAGGGGCAGAAGTGCAGGGTTTGAGAATGTATTGTCAAGGTAACTATGGGAATTGATGGGTTTGTATTGGATATTGAGGATCAGCCTATCCCTCAATAGAAACAGAGATGTTGAGGAAGGAAGAGAAGAATCAGAGATCGAACAGGCGAAGGTGAGACCAGGCTGGGAATTGGAAGCAAAATAGATAAACTTTTCCAAGTCTGGACAAGAAAGGGAAGAAACACCAACGATGTCATCGATGTACCAGAGAAAGAACTGTGTGTGGGGGCCAACCTAGGATAGGAACAAGGAATGTTCCACGTATCCCATTCAGAAACAGGCATACCTGAGGCCCATGTGAGTACCCATGGCCACACCTATGGCCTGATGAAACTGAGAGGAGATAAAGGAGAAGTTGCTCAGGGTGAGGCCTGGCGGTCGAGGGTGGTGATGATAGGGACGGCTCAGGCCTCCTTTGCTCCAGGAAAAAATGGAGAGCCCTAAGGCCATACTGTTGGGGGATGGGCTTGTAAAGGTATTGCAAGTCCATGGTGAAGAGGAGGCAGCTGGAGCCCATGAACTGGAAATTATGAAACTGATGTAAATCATCAGAAGAATCGCGGATATAAGGAGAAAGGAACTAGACAAGGAGAGAGAAAAAATTGAGTCAAGGTAAGAAGAGATGTGTTCGTGGGGCAGAAGAAGACAGAAAGAATGGGTATGTCTGAGCAGTCCTGTTTGATGATATTTAGAAATAGATAGAAGCAAACTGTATGGCTTAGAGGCTGTGGTGGAAGATCACCTTATGAAATTCATGACCATTATGGACAAAACAGCCTGGTGTTCCAGGGTGGGACTAAGGTCCATGGAGAGATAGCAGGAGGTACCTGAGAATTGGCATTTAGCCTCTACAATGTGGAGGTCAGTATGCCAGCCAACAACAGTAACACCCTATCACCAGGCTTGGTTACAAAGTCATGGTTGGATCTGAGAGCACAGAGTGCAATCAGTTCACAGGAAGATAGGTTGAATTGGATGTCAAAAACAAAGAACTTAAGGTGACCAATCTCAGATCAACAGTTGTCAATGAAAATTTGAGAGCAGGTAAAAGGCCAGAGGCAGGGGTCCAAGTGGAGGGAAAATGTTGGAGGTGGGTGAAGAGAAGATGTAGAAAGGACTCTTGTTCAAAAGCCAGAGCAATGGAAGAAGAGTTCAACATCATGTCATTCCTGAATCTCATTCTGGGGTGGATGCAGTGGAATAAAGCTGAGACCTTTCCTGAGTACAGAATATTCAGCATTGGAGAACGGAAGGTCAGAAGGGAAAGTAAACAACTGATTTTCAGAACATATTCAAATTTCACAGGGTGTTCAAATTTTCCATATTATTGTGATCTCGCTCAGGACCAGTAACTTCTATTTTTAACACAGACAAGGTGTGAGGTCCAGGGGACTTGCAAATCAAATATAGCCAAAATACTCTATTGCTTTGAATAGACAAAAAAACTACACAGCATCAGAACAGTAATATGATTTCCAATAAATGTAAAACATATTTCTAACACCCAGAATTAACATGTGGTAAAAATCGGCAATAGTCTGCCCACTCCTCTCCCATTTATCTCTCCACCCCCGAGGCTCCCATCCTCTTCCTAATGAAGGGCTCTGGCCTGAAACGTCAATTCTTCTGCTCCTCAGATGCTGCCTGACCTGCTGTGCTTTTCCAGCAACACACTTTCGACTCTGAACTCCAGTATCTGCACACTTCACTGTCTCCTTGTAATTGAATATCCCAGAGTGCACATCTAATAACTATTGTGATCAAGACAGATCACACAGATCTCTCACTATTCTTCCCAGTGTGCACAATTCCAGTTTGTCATTGGCAGCTAGGTTCACCTCATCTGGTCCAGTTGCAGAAAGCAAATGCACACACTCGCTCCAAGTTCCACTGAATCATAAGTGGCACACAACTGCTAATAAGACCCCACAATTCAATTACCTCCGTGAGCCCTCACTACACAGAGCTATTCAACCACTCTTGAGCTGCCAGAGCCCTTCCTACACAAATCCCAGGTAGCACCACTCTCGTTAGCAGCACTACCCAACATGGAATCTGCTTCTGTTCTAGCTTGTTTCCTTCTCCAACTAACTGTGATCTTCGAACTCCTTTTCAGGAGCTCCCAAAACTGTCCTGTATGACTACTTGAAAACTCGCAATGTGACTGGTGTAGCAACCTCTGACTAAAGCTGACATAAATTAGCTAGAAAAGGAATTAGCAATTATATTTCGCAGATGTTCACAGATAGATTTGTGGTCTCCATACAGAGTTACCGGATAAGATAATGAAAGGTTCTGTGGGAGTCATTTGAGGGTCCGAATAAGAAAAGACAGGGGAATTTAATCAGATTTCTGTAGACAAGCAGTTCTAAACACTAAGCATTTTGATAAATAATATCTTTGAAAGGGTAAAGAGGTATTAACCACAGTCCCGAGTTTGTTACTTAGTAAAATGTGGAAGGAAATGTCTGATCCCACAGTATTTCCAACTTATTGGGTAATTAGAAATTAAAAATGCAAACAACAGACTAATATTAAGGGATGCAATCAAATTATTTTATTTCAGATAGCTGTAAGCAATTAAGAAAATTCCTGCACTGTCAACTGGAACAGAAACAGCAAATGGTATAAACAAATAACCATTAAGTGAGCACTATAGCATTATGAAAGGTAGAGGTAACCTTCGTTGTGACTGAGGATAAATAAATAATTGCAACTTCACTACTTAGCAAACAGCAGAGTACAGCTGTAGACAATTTGAGAAGATCCTTGCATCCAAAGAACAAGGGAAAAATGACAAAGACAAATTATAAGAGTGGGAGTGAGGTCATATCCTGTTGTACCATATGAATTCAAATAAGTTTGTTTTAATGACTTGATATAGCTGTACAAGTGATTGAATTTCACCTTTACAATGGAATTTGAATTGATGCTGTCTTATTTAGTAAAGGGACCAAATTTAGAACAGAGATGGTAAGGTTTTATACAAGAATTAAACCCTCTGATTTAAAATAACCTCATAGCATGCAAATAGCTGAGGTCATAAAACATAGCTGCAAGACAGAGAGACAGTGTTTGTTTGATCTCCCAGTGACAAGTGAGAGAGAAGCAGCTTCCAATTTAGCAATCTTGTCACAGAACTGAATTAACTTCATATTTAAGTTGATAACAATTGATAGAAATTAACATCCTTTCCCATCTTCCGTACTAAGGTTACTAGGGAAGATAAATTGCATGATTTAGAAGAATTCTTAGTGATAAATGAGTATTCAATTTGTTGGCAATTAATGTGATGTTAGTACATAGCATTGGGACTGCTTGTTTCCTAAGAGCTACCTGCCTTAGATTGTCACTTGTTCAACCAGAGAAATTAACACAAAACTTGAACAAAAAATCTTGGCATCAAAATCAGTCACAGACTTCTCGTTTGCTACCCACATACATGCTGCAGTGTGAAACAAGTGCATTTGACCACTCTTTTGGTATCTTGTAAATTACCACACAGATTAACTTGGAATATTTAAAATTGGAATCACAAAATTGGACAGAGGCTTATGTGCTCTTGAATTGATTCAGGTCTTTAGCTCTGACCCTAGCAAAGCTCTCAAAGCAAGATTTCGGTGGCACTAACCAATGCTCTAAGTAGGCAGCTTTTCCCCAGTGATTGCTGCATAACACCAGCTGGTAAATGGGGAAGAGATATCACAGATAATTTTAAAAATCACACAACACTAGGTTATAGTCCAACAGGTTTATTTGGAAGCACTAGCTTTCAGCACGCTGCTCCTTCATCAGGTGGTTGTCAACCTCCTAAAGCTAATGTTTCCAAATCAACCTGTTGGACTATAACCTGGTGTTGTGTGATTTTTAACTTTGTATACCCCTGTCCAACACTGGTATTTCCAAATAATGACATATAATTCTCTGTGCGTCAGGACAAACAGTGATTTGATTTGATTCATGTAACCAAGTACAGTGAAAAGCTTGTATTTTGTGAGCAGCACAGGCAGATCATAGGAAACATGGACATACAGATCATAGAGTGGTTAGACACAGTGAGGCATGCAAGGTTACGGCTACAAGGAGGTGCACAAAACAAGAACAACATTTTCAAGATCAACAATTATTTGAAGTTAGAGACGTCCATTCAGCGGTCTGATAACAACACAGAAGAGGCTGTTCTTGAACCTGTCGGTGAATGTGTTCATGCTTCTGTATCTTCAACCTGATGGAAGAGGTCGGAAGGGTGGGAGCAGTCTTTCATGATATAGACTATTCCATCTCAATATTTAGAGACTGTTTAATATATTAGTGTCTGCAGTATCCAGTTATTAATGTTTATCAGTTTTATGTTTTCCCACTGATTCATCAGCTTTGGTGGGTCACTGGTTCAGATCAACAAGCTTCAGATTCCCATAACACATTTCATAGCAAATACAATGACAGCTTTATTTTAAAACTTCTGGACAGATATATTTCATTGAACAAGCTATCAGAAAATTAAAGCAAAACCGTGGGAAAATTGAAAGCATTCAAAAAATTAAAGCATCCCATCAGAAAGGATTACGGATCCATTCCATCTAACAACAATCCAAGCAACATTTTCAATAAAATCTCCATGAAAACATATTATCTCAACTAAAAGAAGTACTGAAGCTGAATTCTCGATATCTAAAATTGAGTTCTATATAGAACATAGAACATAGAAGAATACAGCGCAGTACAGGCCCTTCGGCCCTCGATGTTGCACCGATCCAAGCCCACCTAACCTACACTAGCCCACTATCCTCCATATGCCTATCCAATGCCTGCTTAAATGCCCATAATGAGGGAGAGTCCACCACTGCTACTGGCAGGGCGTTCCATGAACTCACGACTCGCTGAGTAAAGAACCTACCCCTAACATCTGTCCTATACCTACCCCCCCCTTAATTTAAAGCTATGCCCCCTTGTAATTGCTGACTCCATACGTGGAAAAAGATTCTCACTGTCGACCCTATCTAAACCCCTAATCATCTTGTACACCTCTATCAAGTCACCCCTAAACCTTCTTTTCTCCAATGAAAACAACCCCAAGTGCCTCAGCCTTTCCTCATACGATCTTTCTACCATACCAGGCAACATCCTGGTAAACCTCCTCTGCACCCGTTCCAGTGCCTCCACATCCTTCCTATAGTATGGCGACCAAAACTGCACACAATACTCCAGATGCGGCCGCACCAGAGTCTTATACAACTGCAACATGACCTCAGTACTCCGGAACTCAATTCCTCTACCAATAAAAGCCAGTACGCCATATGCCTTCTTCACCGCACTACTTACCTGGGTGGCAACTTTCAAAGAACAGGTTCTAAATCAGGTTTGCATCATTTTAGACAACCTCACAATCAGTGTCCAGGGATATTTTAGCATCTTCTTTAATGGTTCCCTGAATTTCCTCTGGGTAGCTGCATAGATGCATGTATTTGTGCAAGAACTCAAATGCTTCAGCATGCCTCCAGTTTCAGTGGCGAGATATACAGGGGATGCATGATCTCCTCGATAGTAAGTTGTGTTTGTCATTCTTGTAATTACAAAGCTTACATTGGCTGTCAGACACAACAATATAAAACTCCCTGATATAGTGAAGAGTAAAATGATGGATTTCCTTCGGTTCTCCATCTCTGAATCACTCTGATTCTTACTGTTGTAGCCTCGGAGGGTTCTTCGGGCTCTACTAGTCACTAAAATATGTCTCACTGTCAAAGAATTGAACAAGATAATTAAAGTAAATGTGAACCAAATACACCAGACACTGTGAAACCAAGAGCATGCCACACCAAAGGGTGAGGAAAAATAGACCAGATTTGCAATGCAGCCCCACTGGAAGTTGTTAATTATTACTTCAGGTTCATATGCAAATAATACTGGAATGTTCTTCATAAAGATCATCATGGAGAATATCATCATAACCACGACAGCAGTTCTCTTGGTGCAGTATATCTTTTTAAACTTTGGGCAGCAGATGATTATATAACGGTCAAAGGTGAAAGAGACAGTGAACCAAACAGATAATTCAAAGGTGATAACTGTCATATATATGATGAACTTACACACAGGAGTGTGAGACAGGAATGAATGTGGAAAGTGGTAACTAAAAATATAATATATCATTACGTTGGTGATCATAACCAATAAGTCTCCTGTTGCCATGGCAATCATGTAAGTAGAGATACATTCAGAAAGGCTGCAATTTCCTCGGCAGAGTATCACAATCGTCATTAGGTTTGCTGTAGGAAGAGAGAGGAGAGAATGTAAGCAGCATTATCTAATTCAAATGTAAGGGGAGTTCCTGGATGGATGAATTTTACTCTATTCCACAGAATTATCAACACAGAGCCACTTGAGACAGAATTATTGGAATATTAGTGTGACTATCAGGTTAGGAAAGCACACAGAAAAGAGTCAGCTGAGTCCTACACTGGTTTTGGCAATTATCGACATGCGGCCATGTCACCAAGGAAACATGCTTCTTTATCAAACAAACTGCAAAACAGCAAGTACGTTAACACTGACTCACAACAAGCAGGTTGGAATACTCACTGGGAATGCCAATAACTGCGAGTATTGGGTAGAAAATCTCTTTTATCAGGAGAATGGCTGCTTGCTTCATTTCCTGTTTGTATAGCTGAATTTCATCCAAGGTAACAATCTTTGGCTAGGTTCTACTGAGACACATAACGGGAACTCTATATTTATTCACATTTGAGTCATCCAGGGAATCAGTCAGCTTACATCATTAGCATTAGTTCCAGTCATTTAACAAACAGGCTTAATTAATTTGTTTTTCTGTGGAATGCTTCAGAATAAGGTATATTGTTATTAAGCAGTTTGAAGAAAAAACTATAATGAAATATTCTTTTCAAGTAGAGATTGGAATCTGAGAGAATTTATGATATGTCTATTCAGGGAGCACAGTTGGACACAACTTTCTTTGTAATCATCATCCTGAAATTCATCTTTCCTAGTTCCTCGGGTCCCAATGATAAAGAAACTGATGACAGCTGAAGGAGTGTTCTTTACAATGAGCAGTCTTAGTAATAAGTTAAAAATGCTGGAGACGCTAAGTGGATCAGCTGGTGTCTATGGAAGATGAAAATACATTCAACTTTCAGACCTCATATCAAAGCTGGAGACATTTAGAGGTTAATAGGTTTTCGACAAGTACCGAAGCAGGAAAAGGGTCAAAAAGAACAAAACAGAAGTTTGTGAAAGGGCAGAAGGCAAGAGAGTGTACCTTCTAAAAGGGATGTTGGTACAATGCGCATGCATGTGTTAATGGTACAGGTGAAGTAAAGGAATTATGATCTGGAGAAGTAAATGGGGAATACTTTCTTGTCAGCAAAATTCCATCCAGAAATGTGGGGCAGAATCTGGTCTTAAAGGATGCACTGCCCAAAGCATCGATCACTCTATTTACCTCTGTGTCTCAATATATCCTGTTCCACCTTTATCTGTCTCTGTCTTTTAATTTCTGTCCATAATATATTCAATAACACACTTTCCACATTATTATGTCTCTATTTCACTGCACTCAAAATCCCTTCTCTGATGTTTCTTTGTATCACACACTGGGCAAAACACAGCAGTGAACAGGATAATCTGGGTATCCTTAGCCTCCATGTTGAAATGCTCCAAACTCAATGTTAACCAGGGTGATGAGGAAAAGATGGGGTCAAGGTTGTGATGAGGCGAGGAGATATCATTAAAGATGTCCTGTAAAATTTAGCCACGGAGGCAGAGCTTTGGAGAATGATGGAGTGCCATCCTAGTAAAGAGGTCAAAGAGGGCTAGAAGGATCTTCACCCTTAGTCACGTGTTCAGAGATTATTGATGGCAATGCTGCCCTCAGAGACCTTGGTGCTGTGCCTCTCGCAGCACCCAGACCACTAGAGTCAGAATAAGAAGATGTGGGAGTGCTCACAGAATACACATTTTACACAATTTGTTAAAGTTGATCATGTAACGTTTCTTGAAAAATTTGGCCCTTGACAAAATTGCAAGGCCTTGGCAGTGATCACTGCCTCACCAATGCTGCCACCATCCTTCACCACCAATTACTGCCTCACCAATGCTGCCAACATCCTTCACCACCAATTACTGCCCCGCCAATACTGACACCACCCTTCACCACCAATTACTGCCTCACCAATGCTGCCACCATCCTTCACCACCAATTACTGCCCCGCCAATACTGACACCACCCTTCACCACCAATCACTGCTTCACCAATGCTGCCACCATCCTTCACAACCAATCACTGCTTCACCAATGCTGCCACCATCCTTCACAACCAAACACTGCCTCACCAATGCTGACACAATCCTTCACAACCAATCACTGCCCCGCCAATGCTGCCACCATCCTTCACCACCAATCACTGCTTCACCAATGCTGCCACCATCCTTCACAAACAATCACTGCCTCGCCAATGCTGACACAATCCTTCACAACCAATCACTGCCTCACCAATGCTGACACCATCCTTCACCACCAATCACTGCCTCACCAATGGTGCCACCATCCTTCACAACCAATCACTGCCTCGCCAATGCTGACACAATCCTTCACAACCAATCACTGCCCCGCCAATGCTGACACCATCCTTCACCACCAATTACTGCCTCGCCAATGCTGCCACCATCCTTCACAGCCAATCACTGCCTCACCAATGCTGACACTATTCTTCACAACCAAACACTGCCTCACCAATGCTGACACCATCCTTCACCACCAATCACTGCCTCACCAATGGTGCCACCATCCTTCACAACCAATCACTGCCTCGCCAATGCTGACACAATCCTTCACAACCAATCACTGCCCCGCCAATGCTGACACCATCCTTCACCACCAATTACTGCCTCGCCAATGCTGCCACCATCCTTCACAGCCAATCACTGCCTCACCAATGCTGACACCATCCTTCACCACCAATTACTGCCCCGCCAATGCTGCCACCATCCTTCACAGCCAATCACTGCTTCACCAATGCTGACACCATCCTTCACAACCAATCACTGCCTCACCAATGCTGACACCATGCTTCACCACCAATCACTGCCACACCAATGGTGCCACCATCCTTCACAACCAATCACTGCCTCGCCAATGCTGACACAATCCTTCACAACCAATCACTGCCCCGCCAATGCTGACACCATCCTTCACAACCAAACACTGCCTCACCAATGCTGACACCATCCTTCACCACCAATCACTGCCTCACCAATGGTGTCACCATCCTTCACAACCAATCACTGCCTCGCCAATGCTGCCACCATCCTTCACAGCCAATCACAGCCTCACCAATGCTGACACTATTCTTCACAACCAGTCACTGCCTTGCCAATGCTGCCACCATCCTTCACAACCAATCACTGCCTCACCAATGGTGCCACCATCCTTCACCACCAATCACTGCCTCACCAATGCTGCCACCATCCTTCACAGCCAATCACTGCCTCACCAATGCTGACACTATTCTTCACAACCAAACACTGCCTCACCAATGCTGACACCATCCTTCACCACCAATTACTGCCTCACCAATGCTGACACCATCCTTCACAACCAATCACTGCCTCACCAATGCTGACACCATCCTTCACCACCAATTACTGCCTCACCAATGCTGACACCATCCTTCACAGCCAATCACTGCTTCGCCAATGCTGACACTATTCTTAACAACCAATCACAGCCTCACCAATGCTGCCACCATCCTTCACAGCCAATCACAGCCTCACCAATGCTGACACTATTCTTCACAACCAGTCACTGCCTTGCCAATGCTGCCACCATCCTTCACAACCAATCACTGCCTCACCAATGGTGCCACCATCCTTCACAACCAATCACTGCCTCACCAATGCTGACACCATCCTGGAACATGTTAATATTGACCCAGTTTAAGGTTTCCTTGAAAGTCTTCAGTGTTTGGTAATTTTTGGAATATTAGTTTATACTCAGTCATTCCTGTAAATGCTGTCACAGTCTGGGTCTCCATGAATAATCACAATAATTGGAAACACTTTAAACATTGTCTAAGTAAGTGATTGAGGGCTGATATGTCAGCTGCAGCTTCAATTAAATATTGCTTCATAGAAACCACAGGAATTTGTGGGATTCAAGTCTTCACCAGACACCTTTACCAGGAAAAAAGCTCACAAACCCAGGTCCCAGTGATGCTGAACAGTGCCCTGAATTTACATCCTTGAGCTGGGAATATCTGCATAACAACAGCTGGTAAATGGGGAGGAGATATTACAGCTCAGGATACCCAATATACACTTAATATCCATATATTAACACATCCTTATCTCTGATCTTCTGATTATTTGTGTTCGCAATTCTCTTTTTTTTGTTGCAGTTTCAATAGCTTTTTGGGTCTTTGGCTCACATCATTTAACTGCCCATATGAACCCAGTGAAAAAGGTAGGAGCTCAGCCTCAGCATGTTTCCATCTCCATTCAGCCTATTAAACATACAATAGTTAATACCCCAATTTGGACCAAATAAAAATTCAGTTTAATTGTCTCTGAAACCATTAAAAATTTACTCACACCAAGGATTGTGACACCTCTTTTGGAAACCCTTCTCTAGAGATCTCCATGTTTATTTCTTACAGACAATCCTGTGTCATTGCTGACCCATTTCTCTCATACACAATCCCTGTTGCCTTTCCTCAAACTGCTCCGATTCCTCTCCCTTATGCAACCAACTTGGGATCATCTCAAATCATAAAGTTCCCACACCTATTAACTTATTTCTGCAAAAGCCTCAAAATTATGTCTTTACTACAGTTTTGAGCAACTTTATTTTGAAAAAAATGTTTTAGTTGTAAAGATTTATTGACTCATTTCCGTCTGTGCTACATTTTGTTTTGAGGAATTGGGCCTGAAATTGATAAACCCAGTGGGACATAAGAAGATGATTTTAACCACATTTTTGAATTTTACCTAAAATATCCTGGCATCCCACCACACTTCTTTTCCAAACATATTCAAACTAATTCTTCATTGAAGTATGATTAATATCTTCATCAGATGGGTTTTCTTCAAATCAGTGTCTTCAAATTTGATCCTTCCTTGATCTCTCCTTCCAATCAGTGAGTAATGAAAGCATAGGATTGTTAAAGTTCACTTGAGAATGTGACTTTTAAAAAGTTATATGATTTACATATGAAAGAACTGAAAGCAACATGTTCATTCTAAAACTGAGAGACTTAACAAATAATCCAGGTATTATTCAATGCATAATTTCAGTTACATCACACTGTAAACCTTTGCTATAAATTCTGTGTCTTATGATCTTATACTCCACATCCACCTGATGAAGGAGCAGCGCTCCAAAAGCTAGTGCTTTCAAATAAACCTGTTAGACTATAACTTGATGTTGTGTGATTTTTAACTTTGTACATCCCAGTCCAACACTGGCATCTCCAAATCATGATTACCAAATCCAACAGCAACTTGGAAAAGAATTGGAGTTAGGTCAACTTGCTCCCACCACATGCTAAGAACATTTTCTCCTTCTCGTAGTTATGCAAATTATCATTGAAGGCTTCAATCGAACACGTCATCCAAACAGTGAACTCCGAATCCTAACTATTTGTCACATGTTACCCCTGGTTCTTTTGTCAACCTGGGTTGAAGCAAACACTTCGTTTTCGATTCATATGTTTTTGAAAGTAACACATATTTTTTGACATTCAAGTTTGACATGTGGTAAAATTCAGGCATCTAAATTGAGAAATTGATAAGTCACACAAAAATAAGTAGAATTCATACAAACTTGGTGTTAATTATATTTAAATGATAATCTACGGTTATCTCCAATGCCAGTGTTAGGAGTGTGAACACTGAATATTCAGCTAAAACAGATCCCTCCACTTTGCAGCCTCCTTCACCTCCACTCGCTTGCAGCCTCCACCCCCACTTTATGCAACCAGCCTCCCTCAGGTCCACATTCCCACACCAGCCCACACCCCACTCCTGGCACCTTTCCCTGTCACTGAGGAGGTGCAAAACCTGCGCCCACACCATTCCCCTCACCTCAGTCCAAGGCCCCAAGGGATCCTTCCACATCTGTCAGAAATTGACCTGTACCTCTACCAATGTCATCGACTGCATCCGTTGCACCCGGTGTGATCTCCTCTACATTGGGGAGACAGGACGCCTTCTTGCGGACCATTTCAGAGAACATCTCTGGGACACCAACCCCACCGTCCTGTGGCTGAACACTTCAACTCCCCCTCCCACTCCATCAAGGACATGCAGGTCCTGGACTTCCTCCACCACCAAACCATTACCACCTGACGCCTGGAGGAGGAACGTGCCTCATATTCCACCTTGGGACCCTGCAACCACATGGGATAAATGTGGATTTCACCAGCTTTGTCATTTCCCCTCCCACGATATTATACCCATCCCAACTCAGCACAGCCCTCTGGAACCGTCCATCCCTGACCTATCACCCTCTCCCTCACCTTCATCCTCCAATCGCTTTACCAGCTACCTTCCCCGCACATTCCACCCTCCCTCCTATTTACCTCTCAGCCCCAACCCACAAACTTCATTCCTGATGAAGGGCTTATGCTCAAAACATCGATTCTCCTGCTCCTCGGATGCTGCCTGACCTGCTGTGCTTTTCCAACACTACATTCTTGAACCTGCTTCTCTCCTTTTTGCCTTCTTTTCTTCTTTTCTTAAGGTCACTGTTTCCCTGCATCCCTATGAAACTGCCTGTTTCCCTGTTCACATAGCAGCCTCCTTCAATCCCTACATTCATTGAAACCTCCTCTTCCCCCTTGTGCCCAATCCTCATTTTCAGTCCTCTCCTTACTCCCTTGCAGCCTCTCTGTTCCCAACTCCTCTTTACCACGCCACCTTGCAGCCACCCCCTTGCCCCAGTCCTGGCCCATCCTTGCCAATGGCATCCCTTGGACCCAGCTATTGGAACTCACTGGACCTGATTCACAAGCAGCTCCCACATCTCCTCAGGCTCTGACCTGACTGACAGGAACCACTGAGGCCTGGATCCAGCTGACAGCAATTCCAGCAAAGTTCACCACTGACATTTAGTTTTTCAACAGCTCTTCAATCACAGCCTTGTTCTGTCCCACATTGGCTGCTGACAGACTCACTAATGAAACAACCACCTGCAAATACAGACAATGAACAGCCCATGCCCTGTGAGATTTCATCATGAGTCTCAAAAGAAATGGCAACTGAGATTGCCAAAGTGTTGATTCTCAAATTCTCAAAGAGAAGGTTCCATTAGATCGGAAAATAGTCAGTGTAACTCCTTTATTGAAGAAGGCAATGAGATAGAAGGCAGGAAGCTCAGGGTCATGCCTTTTAACCAAATGGAAGTGTTCCGCCACATTAAAACCCAATCTGCTTTTGATTGCCCAGTATAGAAGATAAGACTTTATAAACCCTCAACAGTGAATAGGGTGGACAACATTGAAATAAGCATGAAAAAGTCACTGTTTCACCCAGAGGGAATCTATAGGGTCTTGATTAGTGGGAAGTAAGGAGCCAAAAGCTGTAAAAGTGTACTATCTCCCAAGCTTTTGGGCGGCACGGTGGCACAGTGGTTAGCAGTGGCCTCACAGTGCCAGAGACCCAGGTTCAATTCCTGCCTCAGGCAACTGACTGTGTGGAGTTTGCACATTCTCCTCGTGTCTGCATGGGTTTCCTCCGGGTGCTCCGGTTTCCTCCCACAGTCCAAAAATGTGCAGGTTAGGTGAATTGGCCATGCTAAATTGCCCGTAGTGTTAGGCAAATGGGGTACATGTAGGGGAATGGGTATGGGTGGGTTGCGCTTCGGCGGGTCGGTGTGGACTTGTTGGGCTGAAGGGCCTGTTTCCACACTGTAAGTAATCTAATCTAATCTAATCTTTTGAGGGAAGGTGTCACCGGAGTGGATGGAGATGTTGAGCTATTTGAAGAGTCAACAAAGTTACACACAAGCACTGGGTGCAGACTCGATGTCAATGGGCCAAAAGGTCTCTTCGGTAATGTATGATTCTACGTTCACTGTTCCTTCAGAATACTGAAAGAGGAAAGGGAGAGATGTTTGGAGGTGATATTATGCAAGGTGCAGTGGAAATGGCAGAATACGTTTTGTTTCATTTGAAAGTTGATGCGGAGGAAGGTTAAGAGAGGAAGGTTTTGGATGGGAAGGGATACAATCATAGTGGACGTGCAGGGAAAGGAACACAAACTGTGGAGGGTCCAATTGGTCACAGTGGACAGCAATCCTCAATTAAATCGGTGGCCTAAGTACAGGAAGTGGCATTATGAAACCAAATGATAAACAGTGTAGAACACAGTCCCTGCAGGAAATGAGGCATGAGGATCTGTTATCAAGATAGTCATGGGAAAAGCTCAGCTTTCGGTCACCATCAGTTGATAATCTATTCCCCAGAAATTGAGACAGTGAAGCCAAGGAAAGTAAGGGAAATGGGAAAGTAGATCATTCCATGCATTCCATTACAACTCGATGTAATCTCCCATCACTTTACAATGGGATGCTGGATTATAAATATTTCTCTGCCTGTCATGTCTGCCTGTGTCACTCACCTTTCTGTCTCCCTCTGCTGTTGCCTTTTGATGTCACAATGCTTATCAACAGCTTTGTACAGTTATTTATTTTTGTAAGCCCTTTACAGCTCATTGTAGTCACTTAATTGTCAGTCTCCTGCCCTCTCCTGGTCTCTTTCATGTATCACTGAATGCACGTACATTTCTCAATCTTCTTCTGCTGATCTTTGTCTGTAGCATTCAGCATAGTCAGTCACACCTCACCAATCTCTGTTTGCTGGCTGTCTCTCAGTATCTCATTTAAGTTTCCCGCTACTTCCCATTGATGGTGTCCCTCTTTATCACTGTGTTCTGCTATACTAATGTCTATCACCCCGAACTGGCATTTCTCTATGTCACTACTTCCATGAAAGTACAGCTATCTCTCTAACAAATAAAATCTAGCCTACTTTCTGTGTCTGATAAACTGTAACCTATCTCATTTTATTCACCTATGATGACAGACTTTAACTTGAAACTAGCTGCGTCTCTTCAGGTCGAGGTGCACTTTTGGCTGCAGCAGGTGCAGAAAGTGATAGTAAAAGTTGAAATTGAGAGAGTAAAATACAATAGAAAGGCATAATATGGCAGGGAGCGAATGCAAGATGTTCCTGTGAGACATGCAGCCAGCTATTCAGCCGTAGCAGTCCCATCAGTCAAATCGATAGCACCACACTCACTAACACTCTTCAATCTCCCTTCCTGGGTGAAATGATGCACCCAGGAAACATCAGGAGTTAACCAGTGGAGAATGAGAGAACCTGCATCATCTCACTCTACAGGACTACAGTACTGGCCATCACTGGGACATCCGTTACCCATCATTGACACCAAGCCCAGCAACAGAAGTTATGTCATCGAAAATGACCCTTCCTAATACTCAACCCTCCTTCTCACATCCCACAACCTCTTCTCACCTACAAGCTGCTAATGGTATAAGCATCGAGCTTAGGCATTCCCTTCTTCCGCCATCACCACTTTATTCTTGTCTTTCACTTTCAGTGGCTCAAGCCCTTCCATAGCTCAGACACAGGCAGAAGAGTAAAAGCATCATGAAGGACAAAATAGCACCATCACTAGGTTTCCTAGTTGTAGCCACCAGCTCAGACACTGACACTGAGCACCATTTGAAGGATAGCATAGATGTGAACTCCATTCATGGTGAGATACTGAGCATCAGTACCTTAAAATCATCCCAAGGGGGCAAGAGTTGAGCAGATGCTAGTCCTGCTGCAGATGGCTCATGTCGGCACATCAGTGGTGGTGAACTGCAGAAGAAGACTGATGAATACTCGCAACGAATTGCCTGGTGTATTGATAGGTCAGCCAGAAAGTCGGTACACAACTTATATTCCAACACCTTGACATCGCACAGGGCATTAAACAAAGCTTGGAGCTGATTCTTGCAAGATTGGCAGTTATGGCCAGCTCTCTACACTCGGAGACTCAAACATGGCTGGCATCTAAGCTTCCATTGCAATTCAAGCCACACAACTTCGGACTCCCATCATCCTGGCTGTGGATAGCAGAATGCAAAGGTGTTTATAGGTGTTTGAACTGTGAAAGCAAACACAACAAGTGATGTAATTCATTGATTCTTTCTTTTCCCCTCCTGAACAGTACAAGCTGTTTTGGTTTCTCTAGTTACTTGGTATTTCTCTGAGTAAAGTTTGACTGTTAAATTTTACAACCTGTTAGGTCATAAGAACTGCAATGTCATTGGTGGCCACAATCTTGTTCTGTGAAGGAGAAGGATTCTTTAATTTTAGAAAGTAAGGTTTGTCTATAATCAATACTTATTCATGCATGTAGATGTAATTTATTACATGTGAAGCAATTCTTATGCTATCCCAGATTTGACCACCAAGATTATGTGACTCAGGAAGAGATCACCAAGTTATATTACAATCTGATTAGGCACCAGTAACAAAACATGTACGAAGAGTGCTGAGTTCTTTGTGATATCTGGATTACTGCCAGGAAGTGAGAGTAGGAGGAGCAGGATAGATCAGGTGACTATGTGGTTGAGGAGCTGGTGCTTGGGGCAGGGATTCACATTTTTGGAACATTGGGATCTCTTCTGGGGTAGGGGTGACGTGTAAAAGGACAGTTTGCATCTAAATTGGAAGAGGGCTATAACCCTGAGGGGCTGTGGGGGGAGGGGGAGGGGGAGGGGGAGGGAATTTGCTTTAAACTAGCAGGAAGACATGGGGACGGATGCAAAGCGATAGTGAGACAAGAGCTAAGTCTGAGTCTTATACAGTTATGAAGAGAATCAAGTCAAATAATCAATGCAGGCAAGAGCAAGGCAGAGATTGAGGTGAGACTGATAAATTAAATTGCATTTATTTCAATGCAAGAATCCTGACCGATAAGCCAGATAAACATCAGACATAGAGAGTGGCTCAGGGAAGGGCAGCACTGGCAGCTTAATGTTTCCACTGGTAGATGCTGTAGGAAGGATAGGAAGGCAGGATAAGAATGGGACAGGTTGTGTTTTTGATTAAGGATAACATTAAGGCTGTACTCAGGGAGGATATTCCTGTGAGTACCTCCAATGAGGTTATATGGAAGGAACTGAAAAATAAGACAAGGATGATAACCTTATTGGGGTTGTATTATATTATATTTATATCACAGATGGGCACTGGTGAGGTGTCGATAGACTGGAGGTAAAGAAAAGCCAGTGAACTCTAGACCAGTGAGGCTGAGGTCAGTGATGGGTAAGCTGTTGATGGAGTTTCTAAGGGACAGGAATTATGTGCATTTGGAAAGGCAATTATAAATTCGGGATAGTCAACATGGCTTTTCATATGGGAAATTGTTTCTTACTAATTTGATTGAGATTTTTGAAGAAATGACAAAGAAGGTTGATGAAGGCAGGGCAGTGGACATTATCTATATGGACTTCAGCAAGACATCCAACAAGACTCCACACAGTAGACCTGTTAGCAAGTTTACATCACATGGAATCCATGGAGAACTAGCCATCTGGATACAAAATTGGCTTGAAGGTAGGCCACAGACTGTGGTGGTGGAGGGTAGTTTTTCAGACTGAAGGACTGACCAGCAGAGTGCCACAAGGATCAGTACTGGGTCCATGGCTTTTTGTCATCTATATAAATGATCTGGATGTGAGTATACTCGGTATGGTTAGTAAATGTGCCGGTGACACCAAACTTAGTGGTGTAAAAATGGACAGCAAAGAAGATTACCTCAGAGTACAATGGGACCTTGATCAGATAGACTGAGGAGCAGCAGATGAAGCTTAATTTAGATCAATGTGAGCTGTTGCATTTTGGAAAGGCAAATCAGAGCAGGATTCATACATTTAATGGTAGAATCCTGGAGAGTGTTGCTGAACAAAGAGACCTTGTGGAGCATGTTTATAGTTCCTTGAAAGTGGATTGCAGGAAAACAAAGTGGTGAAGAAAGTATTTAGAATGCTTGTCTTCTTTATCAGTGCATTGAATATAGAAGTTGTGATATCATGTTATGGCTGTACAGGACATTGGTTAGGCCACTTTTGAAGTACTAGTCTCCCTGCTAATAGAAGGACGTTGTCAAACTCCAAAGCATGCAGAAAAGATTTTCACAGATGCTGCTAGAATTGGAGAGTTTAAGCAATAGGGAGAGACTGAACAGGTTGGAGCATCGGAGGCTGAAGGGTGACCTAGTAGATGTTAATAAAATCATGAGGGGCATGGATACGGTGACTAACCAAGGTCTTGTCCCCAGCAGAGGCAAGTCCAAAATTAGAGGGCGTAGGTTTAAGATGAGAAGAGAAAGATTTAAAAGGGATCTAAGGGGGAAAGTTTTCATGCAGAGGGTGGTGTATGTATGGAATGAGCTGGTGGAGGACGTGGTGCAGGTGGGTACTATTATATCATTTAAAAGGAACAAAGAACTAAGAATAATACAGGACAGGAACTGGCCCTTCAGTCCTCCAAGCCTGCACTGACACATTTTGCCCTTCCATATTAGAACTGCCTTCACTTACAGGATCCATATCTGTCTATTCCCTTCCTATCCATATATTCTTCCAGGTGCTTCTTGAATGCTGCTATTGTGTTTGCTTCGACCTCCTCCTCTGGCAGTGCGTTCCAGACACTCACCAACCTTTGTGTGAAAAACATGCCTCACACATCTCTTTTGAACTGGCCACCTCACACCTTGAACCTGTGTCACCTAGTAATTGACCCTCCACCCTGGTAAAAAGCCTTCCACTCTATCCATGCCATTGACAATCTTATGAACTTCTATCAGGTCACCCCTCAACCTCCTGTGTTCCAGTGAAAACAAATCCAGTCTATCCAACTTTTCTTCATAGCTAACATCCTGCATACCAGTCAACATGCTGGTGAACCATTTCTGTACCCTTTCCAAAGCATCTACATCCTTCTGGTATTGTGAAGACCAGAACTATATGCAATATTCCGAGTGTGGCCAAACTAGAGTTGTGTGAAGTTTCAGCATCACTTGTCTATCTTATACTCAATGCTCCTTCCAATGAAGGCAAAAATGCCATAGCCTTTTTTTACTACTTTATCTACCTGCACTGCCACCTTCAGTGATCTGTGGACCTGCACACTCAGATCCCTCTGCATATCAATACTACCAAGGGTTCTGCCTTTCACTGTATAATTTCCACCTGTATTGATCTTCCAAAATGCATCACCTCACATTTGTCCAGATTAAACCCCATCTGCCATTTTTCTGCCTATGCTTCCAACTGATCTACATCCTGCTGTATCTTCTGACATTCCTCCTCATTTATGCGCAGCTCCACCAATCTTTGTATCATCTGCAATCTTACTGATTAGACCAGCTATGCTTACTTCCAAATCATTTATGTAGATCATGAACAGCAGAGGTCCCAGCACTGATCCCTGTGGAACACCAAGAATCACAGCCTGCCATTCCAAAAGCATCCATCCACCGTCTCCTCTGTCTCCTATGACTAAGCCAGTTCTATATCTATCTTGCCACCCTGATTCTATGTGACTTCACCTCTTGTACCATGAGGGACTTTGTCAAAATCCATGGAGACAATGTCAACTGTTTTTCCCTCATCAATCATCTTCATCACCTTCTCAAAAAACTCAATGATGTTAGTGAGGCACAACCTCACAGAAGTATCTGGATCAGTACATGAAGAGGAAGAGGGATATGGGCCAAATGCTGGCAAATGGGAATAGATTATTTAGGATATCTGATCAGCATAGATGAGTTGGACAAAAGGCGCAAGTGAGGACTGCAGATGTTGGAGATTAGAGTCAAGAGTGTGGTGTTGGAAAAGCACAACAGGTCAGGTAATATCTGAAGCGCAGGAAAATCGATGTTTCGGGCAAAAGCCCTTCATCGGTTGGACTGAAGGACTTGTTCTGTGCTGTATAACTCTATGACTCTCTGAGTCCAGTGACACTTCATCAGAATTGTCAATAATTTGGAAAAAGTGGCATTTATGCCAAAGCTGAACTGGGGGAGGAGGTGAAGGGGAGAGGTGAGTAGACATGTGAAGACAGAGCACAGAGACAGAAAAATGAGCAGAACAGGTAAACAAGGTGATAATTGATAGCAGGCCAGAGCAGAATAAAAACTGAATGAGGGATTGTGAGATCTAACAGTGAGAAAATGGGTTAACTGTGTTGAATGCATACAAGTGATTACATGCAAAAGAGGATATGGGAATGGGTGTCTGTGCTGAAGTCAGCCCATGTCATAACAGGACTGCATGTGGGATGGAAAAAAAAACCAAGGATGGATGGAATCAGATAGTGAGGTTACTGAAATCGACCTTCATTGTTCAAGACTGCAGGGTTCGAAGTGAAAACTGAGAGATTATTCTTCAAGCTTGTGCTGAGCTTCAGTGGAATGCCACAGCTAGGCCAAGGCAGTAATGCTAGCCAGGGAACATGGTGATGTGCTAAGCGACAGGCAACTGGAAGCTCAGAATGCAGCATAGTCAGCTCTTTGTTTTATTTTAGGGATCAGTAACTTTTATTTGTAAAGTAACAGTGGACCTGCTAAGAGAATTAAGCCACAAGATTCCATTGTTTGAACAAATTCACACTGTGCTATATAAGGTGAGCTTGAGTGCAATCTACAGTCCACGTACAACTCTTTTCTAATATCCAGAATTGAAATGTGGTACACATGGGTAATATCCTATGATTGAACTCATCACATTGAAAATGCTTCCAGGACAGATCCCATCTATATCACAGCAACTCTACTCAGATATTAATGACATGATGGGTCATCAAATATCATGAAATTTCATAATGATTCACAATGCTTTTCTTTACTTTTGCCAATTCAGACTTGAAACTTGCTCTCAAGAGCCTTTCTATCATGAATTTTCATAATGACTGCTCCTGTCATTGACCGATCTTCCTTCTGTCCTTAATTCACATTCCCCTTGTCTCTGAATTTACACTCCAGTCCTTACTTACAGGGACAGCTCCAGCTTTTCATCTGCAGCTCATTGCATTAAATACCTAGTTCCAACCTTCTCCATTGCATGAAGCAATTACTGCTTATGGGATTTTTCAATGCCCCCTCTCTCAGTGTGCTGAAATATTAATGTTCTCAGGCTTCTTCTGAGCAATACCTCCTTCCCCACACAGCTTCCCACCAACACAATCTAGAAACTCCCCCTACCACTTTGTCAGCTGCCCGAGATTCGTCCTGAGTCCTGACATCACAGGGTTAGCCAAATGCTCTTGACTTCTTCCCTTCAGGTCAGCTAAAAATACACACTCCAAAGTTGGAGTCTGCCCCTCTTTCTGTCTGACCAAACTGTAACCCTGGAACTGCTTCTCAATGACCTCTGGACTGTCCTTAGTGACTTATTGAAAAGATTGCAATGAGCCCCTCCACTATTGCATAATAAGGAGACAGAAAGCTGAACCAAACCTGCCTTTTTATCTCTACATTCACAACACAGTAAAATTAAAATCTTCAAAGACCCTCAAAGTTGACTGTAATGGTTCCTAACCAAATTTTTTGAATAACCAATCTTGGACTCTGCGAGTAATTAACTCTTGACAATGGGCCTGTCGGTTAAACAGAAGTATTAGCAATTTTTTCACCATACTGTAAAGTTAGCAGAGCAAAATTAAATAAAAAAATCATCTAATTTATCAATATTAGTGATGTCTAACATTCTTAAGATGATTCAAAAAATCAATCTTTTGGCATTCAGTTCCTTTAGCTGTTTTGTAATGACAAAAGCCAATTGAATTGCAGGTAAGTCTTGGAAATATCAACAAAAGATCTAGGGAATGGAATAAAACAATACAGCCTTTGTTGTTTGGTCTGTTTTCCTTTTAATAAAAACTGTTGCCAACAATCCAAACTTCAAACTTTTGAAATATTAAAAACAAAAATAATGAAAAAGTGATAAAATCACTAGCATTTTCAAAATTATACAAAAAGACAATCTTCTGGTGATCCGTACCTTTAGTATTTCCAGCAGAAGAGAAAGTCAAAGAGAATGGTGGTGTAGTCTTGGTTGCGAAATATCAACAACAGCTCTAGGGAATGGAATAAATATTTGCCTAAGCAACAACTGCATCATAACCAGAGTTTCTTGAACAGAGGAAAATTCCAAACGGTATAAATGTGATGTCAGCTGGATGTACAACTACATATTCATGAAGAAGAAGACAAGGTTGCGTAGCTGCATAAAAATAGGATCAGTTTCCATTAAACTTCAGATCATTCTCTCTGGTCTGGAGAATTGCGAGTGAAAACATCGAGTTCTTGGAGGTTGTGGATCAGTGAGGCTTATGAATAGTGCATGCTGTTCCAACTCATCGGCAATACTTCAAAACAGGGCTCCAGTACGCCCATTGCATTTATTCCCAACTATCTCTAGCATCATTTTTACTGGGTGATTCCTGCTGGGAAGCAGGTCATTCAAGGACATGTGATATTTTGTGACAGAAAATAGCATTCTAGGAAAATACATGGAACTTGGAAAACTCAAAGTTTAAAACAAACGGAAACCACACATTGAGGCATCACATTAGAATTCCAGGAATCATAAGCTGAGTTATTGTTACTAATAAGAAGGTTATCACTTCGAAATTCACAAATGTAGACCAAATATAATCACACACCTCTGGATTATTTCAGAAATCAACTTAAAATAGCCAAAGGAGGATAGTTCAGCCTCAGCAAAGTGGGAGTTGAAATGGAATTCCAGCCTATCAAACAAAGTCTGGATTGATTCTGTTCATTTTTCAACAATCTTTCAATGATTTCAGGGAGATTTCAGCACCTTCTTACACTCTTCCCTGAAATTCCTCTGGGTAGCTGCATAAATGCATGTGTTTATGCAGGAATTCAAATACTTTATCGTCATTCCAGACTCAGTGGTGATATATGCAGGGGATGTCTGGTCTCCTCGATAGTAAGTTGTGTTTATTAGTTTTGTTGTTACAAAGCTCACATTTGTTGTCAGCCAAAACAATATAAAACTGCCCGATATTGTGAAGAGTAAACTGATGGATTTCCTTCAGTTCTCCATCTCTGAACGTCTCTCATTCTCCTGTGTGTGACCCCTGAGAGTCCTACGGGCTCTAGTGACAACAAGCCAAACACATCAAAAGCTGTGAAACCAGACATAAATCACACCAAACGTTGAGGAAAAAATGCCATACATCCCCAACAACCCCACCGCATTTTGCTAATTACATGCTCATGTTCATATGCAAACCAGCAGGAATATTCTTTATAAATATCAGTACAAAGAACATAATGATAACCATAGATATGGTTCACTTTGTGCAGTATTTTGCTTGAAATTTCTGGTGGCAGATAATTTGCCACCTGCAAGTTCCCCTCCAAGCCACTCACCATCTTGACTTGGAAATATACCACTGTTTCTTCACAGTCATTGGGTCAAAACCCTGGAATTCCCTCCCTACCAGCATTGTAGGTCAACCCACAGCAAGTGGACTGCAGCGATTCAAGAAAGCAGCTCACCACCACGTTCTCAAGGGCAAATAGGAATGGGCTATCAATGCTGGCCAGCTAGCAACGCCCAAGCCCCACAAATGAAATTTTTAAAAAATTAAATTATAAAACAGTCAAATGTGAAAGTGACAATGAACCAAATGGTCAAATCAAGGCTGACAACATTCATGTACAAAATGAGACAGGAATGAATGCGGTAAGTGATAACTCAAAATATAATACACCATTATATTGATGATCAAGACCAGCAAATTTGTTGTTGTCATGGCTACCAAATTTTAATGTAGAGAGAAATACACTTGGAAAGGCAACACTTTCCTTGGGATAGAATTACAATTGTTGTTAGATTCACTGTGAGAAAGAGAAAGGAGAAATTATAAGTACCACAATCTGAAAGATTTTACTGTAAATAGACACCAATAAACATTTAAAGAATCAATTCATAATGTTCAACAAAAATACATTCCATTGAAAATCAAAAACTCAATAAAATCTGATGGCTGACACAAGAAGCTAAGGACAGTTATCTTATTCATTCATTAGATGTGAGTATTTCTAACAAAGCCAGCACATATTCCGCATTTCAAACTGACCAGAGAACATTTCAGAGTTCATCATCTTGCTATGAATGTATGCTAAATTCGGACCAGACCTGATAATGACAAAGGATTTCCTTTTCTAAGGGCAATAATTGCATGCTGGGTTTATTTTTTAAAATAATGACATAGGATACACCATCACTTTTTGGTTAGCTTTTTTTTTAATTACAGATATTTATTGAATTCAAGTTTCAAAATCTGCCATGATGGGATCGACACCCATGTCCCCGGAACACTAGCATGGTGTTTTGGATTTCTAAACTAATGATATTGCTAGTAATTCCATTAAAAGCATGAAGTTGCAATGCATTAAAGCATAATGGAGAATTGGGGATGGACATAGCCTTCAAAAGGATATCAGAATAAAAAGAATAGTTAAACTATATGTTAATTCCTGAGTACAAATTATTGTGGAAAAGAGCAAATGGCAGAGATATTGAACAACATTTTAGTGCCTGTCTTTACAGTAAATGGTTCTCACTAAACATAAGGAGTCACCTAGTGCCGATAAAGAGTAAAAAAATTGCACAAATTAATATCAGCTAGAGAACCATGAGGAAGCAAAGTTAGGGCTCACTCTGTGAAGGGTAATATGTTAACACAGACAGAGAATTGGGTATGTACAGCATCGCTATTAGGCTAGCTTTTCTTAATCCCAGATATTTATTGAGTTCACATTTCCCCATCTGGGGAAGAGGAAGTAAGAATAAATGGAGCATTTTTATGCAGGCAGATGAGTGCTACAGGAATTAGTGCCCTGGTGTCAGCAATTTACAGACTATTGTTAAAAGTGCCAGAAAGTAATGTATCTGAGTCTGTTGACAATACTAAACTGGATGGAAATATAATGTGGAGAAAGTGAGGTCTGCAGATGCTGGAGATCAAAGTTGAAACTTTATTGCTGGAACAGCACAGCAGGTCAGGCAGCATCCAGGGAACAGGAGATTCGACGTTTCGGGCACAGGCCCTTCTTCAGGAATGAGCAGAGAGTGTTCAGCAGGAGAAGATAAAAGGTAGGGAGGAGGGACTTGGAGGAGGGGCGTTGGAAATGTGATAGGTGGAAAGAGGTCAAGGTGAGGGTGATAGGTCGGAGTAGGATGGAGGCGGAGAGGTCAAGAAGAAGACTGCAGGTCAGGAGGGCGGTGCCGGGCTGGAGGGATTCGGCTGAGACAAGGTGGGGGGAGGGGGAATGAAGAAACTGGTGAAGTCCAAGTTCATCCCCTGTGGTTGGAGGGTTCCCAGTCGGAAGATAAGACGCTCCTCCTCCGACCGTCGCGTTGTTGTGGTTTGGCGGTGGATGAGTCCAATGACCTGCATATCCTCGGTGGAGTGGGAGGGGGAGTTGAAATGCTGTGCTACAGGGTGGTTGGGTTGGTTCGTCCGGGTGGCCCAGAGGTGCTCTCTGAATCGCTCCGCAAGTAGGCGGCCTGTCTCCCCAATATAGAGGAGGCCACACCGGCTGCAGCGGATGCAGTAGATGATGTGGGTGGAGGTGCAGGTGAATCTGTGGCGGATATGGAAGTTTCCTTTGGGGCCTTGGAGAGAAGTGAGGGGGGAGGTGTGGGCGCAAGTGTTGCACCTCCTGCGGTTGCAAGGGAAGGTGCCGGGAGTGGAGGTTGGGTCGGTGGGGGGTATGGATCTGACAAGGGAGTCGCGGAGGGAGTGGTCTCTACAGAAAGCTGATAGGGGAGGGGAGGGAAATATATCCTTGGTGCTGGGGTCTGTTTGGAGGTGGCGGAAGTGACGGCGGATGATGCGCTGTACATGGAGATTGGTGGGGTGGTAGGTGAGGACTAGTGGGGTTCTGTCCTGGTGGCGGTTGGAGGGGCGGGGCTCAAGGGCGGAGGAGCGGGAAGTGGAGGAGATGCGGTGGAGGGCACCGTCGACCACGTCGGGGGGGAAATTGCGGTCCTTGAAGAAGGAGGCCATCTGTGTTGTACGTATTTTGAACTGGTCCTCCTGGGAGCAGATGCGGCGGAGACGAAGGAATTGGGAGAATGGGATGGCGTTTTTTCAGAGGGCAGGATGGGAGGAGGTGTAGTCCAGGTAACTGTGGGAGTCGGTTGGTTTGTAGTAGATGTCCGTGTTGATTCGGTCGCCTGAGATAGAAACAGAAAGGTCTAGGAAGGGAGGGAGGAGTCCGAGACTGTCCAGGTGAATTTGAGGTCGGGGTGGAAGGTGTTAGTGTAGTGGATGAACTGTTCAACCTCCTCGTGGGAGCACGAGGTAGCGCCGATACAGTCATCTATGTCGCGAAGGAAAAGATGGGGGGTGGGGCCAGTGTAGTTGCGGAAGATGGATTGTTCCACATACCCTACGAAGAGGCAGGCATAGCTGGGGCCCATGCGGGTGCCCATGGCTACTCCTTTTGTTTGGAGAAAGTGGGAGGATTGGAAAGAAAAGTTGGTTTGGAGAAAGTGGGAAAGTGGGAACAAACAGTTCTTTCTAGCCATATCGGAAATTAAAGGCAGTAAGTACCAAAAACTTTCATGCACTTACCCCCAAACTCCGGATTCCTCAACCGTTCCAGAAACATCCATCGGCCTCCGAAACCAGTCCGGCGCCATTACACACGCGGCCGCTACTGCGCCCGCGGCAATAGCCGCAGACGCCGCCGACGATGACGTCACTTCCGCCCCCACCGACCTCGCAACCTTCATGATCGCGGCCCAAACAACCGCCTCCGGGATCGCCGCACAGACAACCTGCTCTGCGATCGTCATGAAGACAATCGCCAACAGATTGGCGACCTCCGCGGCTATGGGGAAGAACTCTGTCTCCGTGGTCGCCGCAGCTACTTCCGCCCCCAGTGACGTCAGCAACCTACATTTGGACCACATCGCCGCATGTGTCTCCGCCCCCCCGCCGCGTTCCGTCACCACGCCTAACCCCGCCCCCCCGCCGCGTTCCGTCACCACGCCTAACCCCGCCCCCCCGCTGCGTTCCGTCACCGCGCCTAACTCCACCCCCACACCGCGTTCTGCCACCACGCCTAACTCCGCCCCCCTGCCGAGTTCCGTCACCGCGCCCAACCCCGCCCCCCCGCCGGTCTCCATCACCATGTCCAACTCCGCCCCCACGCCGACCTCTGTCCCCGCCCCCAGGCCTAACCCCGCCCCACATCCAGCTCCAGTCCCACACCAGGTCCTAGCTCCCCGCCCTGCCCTGTGTTCACCATCCCTCCAGACTTGCCCCTCTCTGAGGTTGAAAGATCAGTCCTCAGCAGAGGTCTCACCTTCGTTCCCACACGTTCTCGGGTCAATGAATTCAATACACGGAGTGACATCGAACAATTCTTCCGCCGCCTTCGCCTCCGTGCCTTCTTCTTCAATCAAGACTCTCGCCCACCCTCTGACGACCCCTTCTCCCACCTCCAACACACCCCGTCCACCTGGACACCCCGTGCTGGCCTCCTACCTGCCCTCGACCTCTTCATAGCAAACTGCCGCCGCGATATTAACCGCTACCTGAACTCCCACACCCCTCCCACCCACTCCAACCTCTCACCCTCGGAACGCGCAGCCCTCCACTCCCTCCGTTCCAACCCCAACCTCACCATCAAACCAGCTGACAAGGGAGGCGCAGTAGTAGTTTGGCGCACCGACCTTTACACCGCTGAGGCCAAACGCCAGCTCGCAGATACCTCCTCCTACCGTCCCCTTGACCATGACCCCACCCCCCACCACCAAACCATCATATCCCAGACCATCCATAACCTCATCACCTCAGGGGACCTCCCATCCACCGCCTCCAACCTCATAGTCCCACAACCCCGCACCGCCCGTTTCTACCTCCTGCCCAAAATCCACAAACCTGACTGCCCCGGACGACCCATCGTCTCAGCCTGCTCCTGCCCAACCGAACTCATCTCGGCATACCTCGACACGGTCCTGTCCCCATTAGTCCAAGAACTCCCCACCTACGTTCGTGACACCACCCACGCCCTCCACCTCCTCCAGGATTTCCGCTTCCCCGGTCCCCAACGCCTCATCTTCACCATGGACATCCAGTCCCTGTACACCTCCATCCCCCATCACGAAGGACTCAAAGCACTCCGCTTCTTCCTTTCCCGCCGTACCACCCAGTACCCTTCCACCGACACCCTCCTTCGACTGACCGAACTGGTCCTCACCCTGAACAACTTTTCTTTCCAATCCTCCCACTTTCTCCAAACAAAAGGAGTAGCCATGGGCACCCGCATGGGCCCCAGCTATGCCTGCCTCTTCGTAGGGTATGTGGAACAATCCATCTTCCGCAACTACACTGGCCCCAACCCCCATCTTTTCCTTCGCTACATAGATGACTGTATCGGCGCTACCTCGTGCTCCCACGAGGAGGTTGAACAGTTCATCCACTACACTAACACCTTCCACCCCGACCTCAAATTCACCTGGACAGCCTCAGACTCCTCCCTCCCCTTCCTAGACCTTTCTGTTTCTATCTCAGGCGACCAAATCAACACGGACATCTACTACAAACCAACCGACTCCCACAGCTACCTGGACTACACCTCCTCCCATCCTGCCCCCTGTAAAAACGCCATCCCATTCTCCCAATTCCTTCGTCTCCGCCGCATCTGCTCCCAGGAGGACCAGTTCAAAATACGTACAACACAGATGGCCTCCTTCTTCAAGGACCGCAATTTCCCCCCCGACGTGGTCGACGGTGCCCTCCACCGCATCTCCTCCACTTCCCGCTCCTCCGCCCTTGAGCCCCGCCCCTCCAACCGCCACCAGGACAGAACCCCACTGGTCCTCACCTACCACCCCACCAATCTCCATGTACAGCGCATCATCCGCCGTCACTTCCGCCACCTCCAAACAGACCCCAGCACCAAGGATATATTTCCCTCCCCTCCCCTATCAGCTTTCCGTAGAGACCACTCCCTCCGCGACTCCCTTGTCAGATCCACACCCCCCACCGACCCAACCTCCACTCCCGGCACCTTCCCTTGCAACCGCAGGAGGTGCAACACTTGCGCCCACACCTCCCCCCTCACTTCTCTCCAAGGCCCCAAAGGAAACTTCCATATCCGCCACAGATTCACCTGCACCTCCACCCACATCATCTACTGCATCCGCTGCAGCCGGTGTGGCCTCCTCTATATTGGGGAGACAGGCTGCCTACTTGCGGAGCGATTCAGAGAGCACCTCAGGGCCACCCGGACGAACCAACCCAACCACCCTGTAGCACAGCATTTCAACTCCCCCTCCCACTCCACCGAGGATATGCAGGTCATTGGACTCATCCACCGCCAAACCACAACAACGCGACGGTCGGAGGAGGAGCGTCTTATCTTCCGACTGGGAACCCTCCAACCACAGGGGATGAACTTGGACTTCACCAGTTTCTTCATCCCCCCTCCCCCCACCTTGTCTCAGCCGAATCCCTCCAGCCCGGCACCGCCCTCCTGACCTGCAGTCTTCTTCTTGACCTCTCCGCCTCCATCCTACTCCGACCTATCACCCTCACCTTGACCTCTTTCCACCTATCACATTTCCAACGCCCCTCCTCCAAGTCCCTCCTCCCTACCTTTTATCTTCTCCTGCTGAACACTCTCTGCTCATTCCTGAAGAAGGGCCTGTGCCCGAAACGTCGAATCTCCTGTTCCCTGGATGCTGCCTGACCTGCTGTGCTGTTCCAGCAATAAAGTTTCAACCTGGAAATATAATGTGCAAGGAAAACTCAGAGAAGCTGCAGAGAGACAAAGACAAGTTAATTTAGCAGCCAACAACATGGTAGTTGGAGTATTAAGCGGGGATGTTTGAGTTTATTGACTTTGGTCATAAGAATGAAAATTTTGAGTACTTGTTTAAAAGGTATGAAATTTACAATTTTTCAGAGAGCTGTGTGTACACGTACAGGAAACACAGAAAGTGAAACAATGTTGATACTGGAAATACAGCGTAAATTTGGCCAATATCCCCTAAAGTTTAGAAGAATGAGAGATTGTCTCATGAAACAATCATGGTTCTGAAGGGATTTGATAGATAGATACTGAAAGGTATTCCCACTAACTGAGCAATCTAGTATATATGAACACAGTTTCAAATATGGGGCAATGATTTAGGAAGCAGCTGAAAACATTCTTTACAAAAGGATTGACAATCTATGGAAGTTTTTATTCCACACATTTGTCAATGTTCTATCACTGGCTGAGAGGGATAGATCTTTGGCTTCACAGACAATCCAGGGATGGAGGGAATGTGGGGAAAGTGGAATTAAATCCCAAGATCAGTCACGATCCTGAAATAGCTGTATAGTCACAAAGAACACTATATTTTATTCTATGGTGGGATTTCAAGACTAGGGGATACATTTTTAAGGTGAGGGAAGAGCGATTTCAAAAAGTTATGAGGGGCAATTTTTTTCCACAGAGGGTGGCTCTCATGTGGAATGAACTTCCTGTGGAAGCGGTGGATGTGGGTCCAATTGCAACATTTAAAAGATATTTGAAGAAGTACATGAGCAGGAAATGTTTGAAGGGATATAGGCTAGGAGCAGGCAGGTGGGACTGCTTTAGTTGGGGATTATGTTAGCATGAATTGTTGGCCTGAAGAGTCTGTTTCGACTCTGTGACTTTTTATATGGAGTACAGGTTGAGAGCATTTTACCCAATTTCATGCAAATGTCAGTATGGCAATATGAGAAAAGTTACTGTTGAAGCCATCATGTGGGAAGTCTACCCACACATTCATATCCCTATGACTGGATGGTGCAAAGCTCCCAGCATGTACCAAACTGTGCTGTTGTCTGTGCCATAATGTTTAGACTGATTCTAATCTAAAAATGAATTAACAGACTCTTACATGGATTCATGCAGTTTTTGAGCAAAGTACAAAGTAACTCTGCAAGTACAAATTCACCCCACAAACTTTTATATGTATGTGTGTGTATGGGGGGAGGGGAGTGGATGTTGCAAGTGTCTGTGAGAGAGAGTGTATATGTGTAAAGGGGTCTAAATCTATGAGAGGGTGCATGTGTGAGTGCGTGTGTAGGAGTGTGTGTGTGTGTGTAGGAGTGCCTCTGTGTGTGTGTTGGGGGGGGGTGTTGTGAGTGTCTGTGAGAGAGAGTGTATATGTGCGTGTGAGTGTAAAGGGGTCTAAGTCTGTGAGACGGTGAGTGTGTGTGCGTAGGTCTGTGTGTGTGTGTGTGCAGGAGTGCCTCTGTGTGTGTGTGTGTGTGGTGCAATGGGGTCACCTGTAGTGTGACATGAACCCAAGGTCCCAGCTGACGCCACCTTGTGGGTACCAAACTTAGCTATCACATCTCACAAACTCCTCAATCATCTCATGCACCAACTCTACAGCAGACACCACAACCTTGAAACTAAGATGGAGTCCACACTCACACACCGTGCTCCGGATACCGCAGCACAATTATGCAACGTTGCCAAACAGGCAAGGCGACAAAACTACACCATGTACATGTACACTAAGAACAAAAATATAGAAAAACTTGGCATTTTCATGAGTAGTAGCGAAGCTCACCTTGGCACCACTGTCGATAACGTTATCACTGCGGGGAAGTCAATTGTCAACTTATCGGATCATACCCTTCAACCGGAAGAGATTGAAATCCTGAGTTGAGGATTGAAGTCCTGATTGAAGTCCAATTTCTGCCCCACCACCAAACTGGACTCCAAGGTTCTTGCAGCAGACATGGATAAGTTCATCAGACAAATGAGACTCCAAGAATTCTTTCAAGTTGCCAGCAGTGATCCCAATGAGCCCACCGAGGAACCAGAACAGTCATCACAGGGACATGTAGAGAAGCTCAACCCGTCAGGAAATATATAAATGCCAGGTTCATCAGTCTCACCCACAAGGTAGAGCAAAACATCATCCGTTCACAACGCAACACCATCCGTGCTCTCAAAACCAATCACAACATTGTCATCAAACCAGCAGATAAAGGAGGAGCCATCGTCATTCAGAATAAAACAGATTATTGCAAGGAAATGTACCAACAACTGAACAACCAGGAACATTACAGGCAAATACCGGTTGATCCGACCAAAGAACACACCCGTGAACTAAAAACATTGATCAGGACTTTGGATCCAGACCTTCAGAGTTCTCTACGCACCATCATCCCATGTACTTCTCATGTAGGCGACTTCTAATGCCTTCCAAAGATACACAAAGCCAATGCACCAGGGGTCCCATCGTATCAGGCAATGGGAAGCTGTGTGAGAACCTCTCTGGCTATGTTGAAGGCATCTTGAAACCCATTATACAGGGGATCCCCAGCTTCTGTTGCGACACTACGGAATTCTTACAGAAACTCAGCACCCACGGACCAGTCAAATCGGAAACATTCCTCGTTACAATGGACGTTTCAGCACTCTACACCAGCACCCCCCACAAAGACAGCATCACGGCAACAGCATCAGTACTCAACGCCAACAACTGCCAATCTCCAAACACCATACTACAACTCATCCGCTTTATCCTCAATCACAACGTCTTCAACTTTGACAACAGGTTCTTCATCCAGACACACGGAACAGCCATGGGGACCAAATTTGCACCCCAATATGCCAACATTTTCATGCAAAATTTTGAACAAGACTTCTTCTGTATGCAGGATCTCCAACCAATGTTATACACCAGGTACATTGACAACATTTTCTTCCTCTGGACCCATGGCGAGGAGTCATTGATAAAATGACACAGTGATATCAATGAGTTTCATCCCACCATCAAACTCACCATGGACTATTCTCTACTATTTGTCTCATCCTTGGACACATACATCTCCATCAAGGATGGACACCTCAGCACCACACCCTACCGCAAACCAGAGGATAACCTCACAAAGCTATGCTTCCCCAGCTTCCACCCAAATCATATTAAAACAACCATCCCCTATGGACAAGCTCTACGTATACACGGATCTTTTCAGATGAGGAGGGACGTGATGGGCATTTGGAAGTACTTAGGGGTGCCTTTATAAGAATGGGGTACGATGTGCAACTCATCGACGACCAGTTCCGACATGCCACAGCAAGGAACAGCAATGACCTCCTCAGGAGATATACACGAGCTGCAACCGACATACCCTTCGTTGTCCAGTGCTTCCCAGGAGCTAAAAACCTATGCCATGTTCTTCACAGCCTGCAACACATTATCAATGAGGATTAGCACCTCGTCAAGACTTTCCCCACACCTCCACTGCTTGCCTTTTAAACAACCACCAAACCTCAAACAGATCATTGTTCATACCAAATTGCACGACTTTCAAGACATCTCCATACAACCCTGTCACGGTAGGCGCTGCAAGACGTGTCAGACTGTGGACATAGATACCACCATTACGCATGGGAACACCTCCCCCCATGTACATGGCAGGTACTCATGCGACTCAGCCAACATTGTCTATCTCCCATACGCTGCAGGCAAGGATGCCCTGAGGCATGGCACATTAGGGAAACCGAACAGAGGCTACGGCAACAGATGAATGGGCACCGCACAACAATTAACAGACAGGAGTGTTCCCTCCCAGTCGAAGAATACTTCAGTGGTCTGGGGCATTCGACCTTGGACCTTCGGGTGACCATCCTCCAAGGTGGACTTCGGGATAGGCAACAGTGAAAAATGGCTGAGCAGAGACTGATAGCTAAATTTGGTACCCATAGGGAGGGCCTCAACCGGGACCTTGGGTTCATGTCACATTACAGGTGACCACCATTCCACTGTACACACATACAGATACTCCTACACACACAGACACTCACTCACACACACTCACACTCTCACAACCCTTCACCCTAGACACACACACACACTCCCACACTCACACATGTACCCTCTCACAGACATAGACCCCTTTAGACTCACACACACACATACACTCTCTCTCACAGATACTCACAAACCCCTCCCCCCCACCCCACCCCACACACACATACATACACATTCAAGTTTGTGGGGTGAATTTAGACTTGCACAGTTACATTGTACTTTGCTCAAAAACTGCATGAATCCATGTAAGACTCTGTTAATTCACTTTTTAGATTGGAATCAGTCACGGTACAGAATACATTGCCTGGGCTGACACCAATTGTTAAAGTTCACTTGAGAATGTAGGTTTTAGAGAAAAGCTTTGCTATTTACATATGAAAGAAGTGAAACTAATATGGTCATTCTAACAGATGAGAGACTTAATAAACAATCAAGGTATTTTTCAATGTATAATTTCAGTTACATCACACTGTAAATGTTTGCTATAAATTCTGTGTCTGTACTCCACAACCACCTGATGAAGAAGTAGTGTTCCAAAAGCTAGTGCTTCCAATTAAACCTGTTGGACTATAACCTGGTGTTGTGTGATTTTTAACTTGGTACACCCCAGTCCAACACCAGCAACTCCATGTCAAAACTGAAAATGTATCACATTATTGAACAAGCAGGTAGAACAGGGAAAATATTTACACTGATTCACAAGGAGCAGATTACAACAATTCACCAGGGACACCAATAATGGAGAGAATCAGGTAGTAACTGTGTCACAAGCAGAATAATTGAAGGTTGCTCTATTCTGAATAGTCTCCAAGCTGAAAGTGTGTGACTCGTGCGTGGCTGATACATGGGCAGAGAATTCTCTCTTTAATCATACATCAATCCTCCAGTGAATCAGACAGGTTACATCATTAGTGGCATTAGCCACACTGATTTAACAAATAAACTCAACTATTTTTGTGTTTGTATAGCTTTTCAGAAGAAAATTGTTTGAAAATGTGATTCAGCAATTTCACAGAACACCTACAATGAAACAATGTTATCAATTGGAATCTGTCAGTATTGTGATGGTACTGTGTCTACTCATACAGGATTTCTGGACACAGGTTTCCCAGTAGTTGTCATCCTGACTCTGCTATGACTCACTTATAATGTCCTATTCCTCCATTATCACTATGAGCATACTCTACCAGTATTAGTGGTATCATAGATTTGCACTAGAGGTTCACTGTGTGACAGCATTACTAGTTATACCTTACTTTGGCAGTAACAATAACTCCAGTACAAGTTGTGTCTTGCATTGGGATAACCGTGTTACTCTGGTACTAGTAGCAACCTACATGGACACTAGAGTTAACTGTGTTACCCCAGTACTAATGATATCCTATATTGATATTGGAGCTAAACATGTTACTTACAGTGTCAATTACTCCAGTATGAATGGTACCTTCCATTAAAACTAGAACTAATTGTGTTATTATGGTTCTAATTTTACTTACACGTTCTGGATTCAAACAAAGAACAGGTCTAATCAGAAACGTTATTATACAACAAATTAGGATTGATTAACTAATACATTTGTAAGACAGATGACCTGAAGCAGCAGTGGCCATAATATGGTTGAATTTTACATTAGTTTGAGAGAGAGAATAGTGGGTTCATGACTAACACTTTAAACTTACATGCGGATACTTAGATACCATTCTTAGACCTGTGAGTAAAGGAGTTGGGACGTAAAATTCAGGTTGTACAGGACTTTGGTGAGGACTCATCTGGAGTACTGTATCTAGTTCCAGTCTCACTGTTAAAGTAAGGATATTATTAGGCTGGAGAGGGTTCAGAACAGCTTGAAGAATGTTGCCAAGAATAGAAGGGTTGAGTTATAAGAAGAGGCTGGATAGGCTGTGACTTTTTTCACTGAGGATATTAGATTAAGAGATGACCTTATAGAGGTTTATATAATCATGACAGGTATAGTTTAAATGAATGGCAGGTATCTTTTCCATAGCTTGGGGAACTTCAAAACGAAGGGGCATATTTTAAACGTGGAGGACAAAGATTTAAGAAAAACATGAAGGGCCATTTTTTTACATAGAGAGTGCTTCATGTGTGGAATGAACTTCCAGAGGAAGTGATGGATGGATACAGTTACAATGTTTAAAAAACATTTGAATAAGTACATGAATAATGTGCCAAGCACAGGCAGGTAAGACTAATTTAGCTCAGGAAACCTAGTAGGCATGGACTGGTGGTTGAAAGGGTCTGTTTCCATACTGTATGACTCTATGACTCTAAGATTCTCGCTAGATTGAATGCTATGGCCAGCTCAGTACACTTGAGGACTCAACCATGGCTGGTGCCTAACCATCCATTGCAATACAAGCCAAACAAGTTCTGACTCCTGCCATCCTGGCTGTGGATTGTCAGCGGGTGAACTATGAAACTGTGAGAACAAACACAAGTGATGTCATTCATCAATTCATTTTTTTCCCTCTTTAACCATCCAAACTGTCTCAAGTTAATTGGCACTTCTCGGCATAAAGTTTAGTTTTGAAATCTTACACCCTGTTATGTCATCAGAACTGGAATTTCCTTGGGGGCTACAATATTATTATGTTAAGGAGAAGGGATTCGTTAATTTTAGAAAATAAGGTTTGTCTATAAACAATATTCATTCAGCTGCATACATATGATTTGTTACATGTGAAGCAATTGGCATGTTATGCCTGAGCTGCCCACCAGCATGATGTTACCCAAGTTATAGTACAATCTGATCAGGGACCAGTAACAAAAACAGGAATTGCTGGAGAGACTCAGCAGGTCCGGCAGCATGTGTAGGAAGTAAGCCGACTTAACATTTCAAGTCCAGTGACACTCCATCAGAACTGTTAGTAGCTCAGGAAAAGTGGCAATTCTGCTGAAGCTGATGAGGGGTAATGGGGAGAGGTGAGCAGATATGTGGAGACAGCGCTCAGAGAGAGAGAGATACAAACAGGGGAGATAAACAAGGAGAAAATAAATAGCAGTCCAAGGCAGAAGAAAAGCTGAATAAGTTATAATAAGAACAAAGAGTGAGAAAATGGGTTCGCTGTGTGATAATGGGCCCAGACATGTGTGAGAATGGGTGACTGTGATAAAAACAGCCCATGGCATAACAGGACCAGGTTCAGGATGGAAAAAAGAACCATGGAAAGATGGAATCAAACACTAAAGTTATTCAATTTAACATTAAATCCTTGACACTGCAGGATCTCAAAGCAAAAAATGAGAGATTGTTCTTTGGGCTTATGCTGAGCTTCACTGGAATACGACAGCAAGCCCGAGATAGTAATGCTGGTCAGGGAACATGGTGATGTGTTGAAGTGGCAGGCAACTGGAAGCTCAGGATCAGTATTCATCATCCTCAGGTATTTGTTTTATTTTAGGGAGCAGTAACCTTTATTTGGAAAGTAAACAGTGGACTTGTTGAGTGAATAAAGCCACAAGAATTCCATGGTTTTGAATAAATGTAACTCTTTATTATAGAAGGTGAACACAAACGCAATCTACTGTCCATGTACAACTCATTTCTAATATCTAAAACTGAAATGTGATATGCATGGATAATATCCTGAGATTAGACAAGCCACAGAGCACATCATGTAGAAAATGCTTCTGGGACAGATCCCATGGATAGTTCAAAACTCTATTCAGATGTGAATGACAAGGTGGACCATCAAAAATGATTAAACTTCACAAGGAAGCACAGTGTCTTTTTATTTTTGCCAATCCAGCTTTGAAACTTGTTCTCAAAACCTTTCTGTCATGGACTGTCACAATGACTGTTCCTGTCATAGACCAACCATCCTTCTGTCCTGGGTTCACGTTCTCCTTGTCACTGAATGTACACTCCAGTCCTTACTCACAGGGACAGGTCCAGCTTTTCACCTGCATCTCGGTGCATCGAATATTGGTTTCTCCCTGATCTTTAATCTTCTCCATTGTATGAAGCAAACACTGTTTATGGGATTCTTCAATGCCCCTTCTCTCAGTGTGCTGAAATGTTAATGTTCTCAGGATTCTTCTGAGCAATACCACCTCCCCCACACAGCTTCCCACCAACACAACCCAGAAACTCCCCCCTCCCACTTTCTCAGTTGCTCTAGACTCCTTCTGACGCCTATCCTCACAGGGTTAGCCAAGTGCTCTTGACTTCTTCCCTGCAGGACAGCTGAAAATACACACTCCAAAGAAGAAGTCTGCCACTCTTTCTGTCCAACTAAACTGTGACCCTGACATTAATCTCAGTGACCCCTGAATTTAGTGACCCATTGAAAACCTGGCAATGAGCCCATCCACTATTGCATGACATGGAGACAGAGAACAGAACCAAACCAGAGTCGAAAGTGTGGTGCTGGAAAAACACAGCAGATCAAGCAGCATTCGAGAATCGACACTTTTGGCATAAGCTCTTCCCTGAAGACTGTAGCACCACAGTCTTGCCTTTGACCTCCAGCACAGTCTTGCCTTTGACCTCCAGCACAGTCTTGACTCTGACCTCCAGCACAGTCTTGACTCTGACCTCCAGCACAGTCTTGACTCTGACCTCCAGCACAGTCTTGACTCTGACCTCCAGCACAGTCTTGCCTTTGACCTCCAGCACAGTCTTGACTCTGACCTCCAACACAGTCTTGACTCTGATCTCCAGCACAGTCTTGACTTTGACCTCCAGCACAGTCTTAACTCTGACCTCCAGCACAGTCTTGACTTTGACCTCCAGCACAGTCTTAACTCTGACCTCCAGCACAGTCTTGTCTCTGACCTCCAGCATAGTCTTAACTCTGACCTCCAGCACAGTCTTGACTCTGATCTCCAGCACAGTCTTGACTCTGACCTCCAGCACAGTCTTAACTCTGACCTCCAGCACAGTCTTAACTCTGACCTCCAGCACAGTCTTAACTCTGACCTCCAGCATCTGCAGTCCTCACTTTCTCCTGGCAGAACCAAACCAGGCTTTCTATCTCTGCATTCACAACACAGTGAAACTAAAATCTTCCAAACCTTCAAAATTGATTGGAATGGTTCCTACCCAGACTTTTTGAATAACCAATCCCAGACTCTGCAAGTAATCAATTCTTGACACCATGGCTATAACTTAAACAAAAGTCTTAGCAATTTGTTCACCATACTGTAATGTTAGCAGAGCAAAGCCATGTAATTGGTCTATGTTAGAGGGCTCTAACATTTTAAGATTATACCAAAAGTCAATCTTCTGGCACTCAGTTCCAGAATCAGAATTCCTACAGTGTGGAAACAGGCCCTTTGGCCCAAAAAGTCCACATTAACCCTCTGAAGAGTAAACCATCCAGACCCATTCCCCTACCCTATTACTCTACATTTACCACTGACTAATGCACCTAACCTACACATCCCTAAACATTATGGGAATTTAGCATGACCAATTCATACTAACCTGCACTTATTTGGATCATGGGAGGAAACCAGAGCACTCGGAGGAAACCTGCACAGACAGGGGGAGAATGTACAAACTCCACACAGACAGTCACCCGAGGCTGAAATCAAACCCAGGACCCTGGCACTGTGAGGCAGCAGTGCTAACCACTGAGCCACCATGTCACCCAGGTATTGGGCATCACTAACAACGAATGTCTGCTATCTGTTTAATCATAATGCTCTTCCCTAGTGATGAAACATCTGCAGAACATTTTGATCAGGAACCAACATGCAATTAACTTCCAGGCCTCGGCTCAAAAATACAGTAAAGTTGTTTGGTCTGTCATTAGGAAAGCTAAAAGATAGCAACTTTGTCTTGCTTCGGAAATGTCAACAACACGTCTAGGGAATGGGATACACATTTAAACAATACAGTTTTTGTCTTCAGAGAATGTGGTGCTGGAAAAGCACAGCAGGTCAGGCAGCATACGAGGAGTAGGAGAATAAGCCCCATTCTCAGTAAAGATTGACAGACAAATAAACACTCTCACGGGAAAAATAAAAGAATAAAACTGGCCGGATAACTGAAGTGGTTTTCACAATTCATTGTTTGACTGGCATAGATGATGGCTTCTTGGTTGATTTTCTGATGATGTTAATCAAGGTCATATTTAGAGTTTTCTCCGACAAAGACATTAATACTTATCTGTAAGTTATCTCGTCTGAGCTTCCAATAGATGCCCATAAGAGATTAGACAGGGAGCTTTCAAATCTTCATACTGTGGTATCAACAGCCAGATTCTTTCTTTTGTTGAAAACACAGTCCAAAGCCCAATTTCAATTTTGACCATTCCCTAAAATAAAACAAAGATGACGGTTAAAGAGTCACCAGACTCAAAATGTTTGATTTGCTTTCTTTCTATAGAAGATGCCAGATCTGCTGAGATTCACCAGCAATTTCTGGCCACTCCCTGACAGACTGACTGTCTCCTTCACAAGGTCCCAGTTGCCATTCAACATCTGTCATCTACTTGAGCATAAGATCTTTTCCAGACTTGCTGGAACCAATTCTTAAGTACTTACCTCACTAATAACCAATGTCTGCTGTCTATTTGACTATAATGCTCTTCCCCCCGTGATGAAGCATCTGCAGAACATTTTGATCAGGAACCAACATGCAAATAACTTCCAGCTCTGGCCTCACAAACACAGTAAAGTTGTTTGGTCTGTTCTAATTTTAACACAAAATGTTGCCTGCAGTCCAAAAGTTAAGTTCAGTTCACAATTCCCAGTTTACAGCTTCAAACCAAAATTGATTAGAGAATATAAAAAATAAGAAAATGCTAAAGCAGCAAGGGCTCTAACATTTTCAAGATGATACGAAAAGTCAATCTTCTAACATTCACTTTCTATAACAGTTTCGTTTGTTGGGAAAATCAAAGAGAAGAACAAATTAGTCTTGATTGAGAAGTATTAACAATAGGTGTAGGGAACAGGAGAAATATTAGCTATGCAATAATTGCATCATAACCAGAGTTTCTTGTACAGATGCAAATGCCAAAATGTGTTAGTATGATCTTAGCTGTATGTGCAAACTTCATTTTCATGAAGAAGAGTCCAAGGTTGCATGGTTGCGTAAAAATAGGATCAGTTTTGATTTAACTTCAGATCATTCTCTCTGGTTTGGGGGAGTGCAGGTGAAAATACGGAGGTCTCAGAATGCAGGAATGATAAAGGCTTATAAATAAGGCAAACTATTCCATTCGTCAGGTATACCTCAAGTTGTGCTCCAATAGACCCAGTACATTAATTCCGAACGAGGTTTACCATTTTATTTAATAATATTTTTCCAACTGGGAAGCAAGTCACTCAAGGACTTGGAATGTTTTGTGATGCCAGAGAGCATTCTTTGAAGAAACATGGAGCTTGGAAACCACAAGATTTAAGAGAAACAGGAACAACACATTGAGGCGTCACATTAGAATTCCATGAATCACAAATTGAGTTATTAGACCATAAGACCATAAGACATAGGAGTGGAAGTAAGGCCATTCAGCCCATCGAGTCCACTCCGCCATTGATGGGCATTTCAACTCCACTTACCCGCATTCTCCCCGTAGCCCTTAATTCCTTGTGACATCAAGAATTTATCAATCTCTGCCTTGAAGACATTTAGCGTCCCGGCCTCCACTGCACTCTGCGGCAATGAATTCCACAGGCCCACCACTCTCTGGCTGAAGAAATGTCTCCGCATTTCTGTTCTGAATTGACCCCCTTTAATTTTAAGGCTGTGTCCATGGGTCCTAGTCTCCCCACCTAACGGAAACAATTTCTGAGCGTCCACCCTTTCCAAGCCATGTATTATCTTGTAAGTTTCTATTAGATCTCCCCTTAACCTTCTAAACTCCAGTGAGTACAATCCCAGGATCCTCAACCATTCCTCATATGTTAAACCTACCATTCCAGGGATCATCCGTGTGAATCTCCGCTGGACACGCTCCAGTGCCAGTATGTCCCTCCTGAGGTGTGGGGCCCAAAACTGGACACAGTACTCCAAATGGGGCCTAACCAGAGCTTTATAATGGCTCAGTAGCACATCGCTGCTTTTACATTCCAACCCTCTTGAGATAAATGACAACATTGCATTCGCTTTCTTAATCACGGATTCAACCTGCATATTTACCTTTAGAGAATCCTTGACTATCACTCCCAGATCCTTTTGTACTTTGGCTTTATGAATTTTCTCACCGTTTAGAAAGTAGTCTATGCTTGTATTCTTTTTTCCAAAGTGCAAGACCTCGCATTTGCTCACATTGAACTTCATCAGCCATTTCCTGGACCACTCTCCCAAACTGTCTAGATTCTTCTGCAGCCTCCCCACTTCCTCAGTACTACCTGCCTGTCCACCTAACTTTGTATCATCGGCAAACTTCACTAGAATGCCCCCAGTCCCTTCATCCAGATCATTAATATATAACGTGAACAGCTGCAGCCCCAACACTAAACCTTGTGGGACACCACTTGTCACCAGCTGCCATTCCGAATAAGAACCTCTTATCCCAACTCTCTGCCTTCTGTCAGACAGCCAATCCTCAATCCATGCCAGTAGCTCACCTCGAGCACCATGGGCCCTCACCTTACTCACCTTACCGTGTGACACCTTATCAAAGGCCTTTTGGAAGTCTAGATAGGCCACATCCACTGGGTTTCCCTGGTCTAACCTACTTGTCACCTCTTCAAAGAATTTGAACAGGTTTATCAGGTACAACCTCCCCTTACTAAATCCATGTTGACTTGTTCTAATCTGACCCTGCTCTTCTCAGCATTTAGAAACCTCATCCTTAACGATGAATTCTAGAGTTTTACCAACAACCAAGGTTAGGCTAATTGGCCTATAATTTTCCATCTTTTGTCTTGATCCTTTCTTGAACAATGGGGTTATAACAGCGGTCTTCCAATCATCCAGGACTTTCCCTGACTCCAGTGACTTTTGAAAGATCTCAACCAACGCCTCCACTATTTCCTCAGCCACCTCCCTCAGAACTCTCGGATGTAGCCCATCGGGGCCAGGAGATTTATCAATTTTAAGATCTTTTAGCTTTTCTAGCACTATCTCTTTTGTAATGGCAACCATACTCAACTCAGCCCCCTGACTCCCTTTAATTGTTGGGATATTACTCATGTCTTCCACTGTGAAGACTGACGCAAAGTAATTATTAAGTTCTCCAGCTATTTCCTTATCTCCCATCACTAGCCTTCCAGCATCAGTTTGAAATGGCCCAATGTCTACTTTTGCCTGTCGTTTGTTTCTTATGTGTTGAAATAAACTTTTACTATCACTTTTACTATTAGTGGGCGGCATGGTGGCACAGTGGTTAGCACTGCTGCCTCACAGCGCCAGAGACTCGGGTTCAATTCACGTCTCAGGCGACTGTGTGGAGTTTGCACGTTCTCCCTGTGTCTGCGTGGGTTTCCTCTGGGTGCTCCGGTTTCCTCCCACAGTCCAAAGATGTGCAGGTCAGGGGAATTGGCCATGCTAAATTGCCCATAGTGTTAGGTAAGGGGTAAATGTAAGGGCATGGGTGGGTTGCGCTTCAGGCGGGTCGATGTGGACTTGTTGGGCCGAAGGGCCTGTTTCCACGCTGTAATGTAATCTAATCTAATCTAATCTAATTTCTAATATTACTGACTAGCCTACCTTCATATTTGATCCTCTCCTTCCTTGTTTCTCTCTTTGTTATCCTCTGTTTGTTTTTGTAGCCTTCCCAATCTTCTGATTTCAGTGCTCTTGGCCACTTTATAGGATCTCTCTTTTTCTTTGATACATTTCCTGACTTCCTTTGTCAGCCATGGCTGTCAAATCCCTCCCCGGATAATCTTTCTTTTCTTGGGGATGAACCTCTGTACTGTGTCCTCAATTATACCCACAAACTCCTGCCATTTTTGCTCTACTGTCTTCCCTGCTAGGCTCTGCTTCCAGTCAATTTTCATCAGTTCCTCTCTCATGCCCTCATAATTACCTTTATTTAACTGTAACACCATTACATCCGATTTTGCCTTCTCTCTTTCAAACTGCAGACTGAACTCTACCATATTATGATCGCTGCTTCCTAAGTGTTCCCTTACTTTAAGATCTTTTAAAAAGTCTGGTTCATTACATAGCACGAGGTCCAGAATAGCCTGCTCCCTTGTGGGCTCCATGACAAACTGTTCCAAAAAGCCATCCTGTAAGCATTCCAAGAATTCCCTTTCTTTGGATCCACTGGCAACATTATTTACCCAATCCACCTGCATATTGAAGTCCCCCATGATCTCCGTGACCTTGCCTTTCTGACATGCCTTTTCTATTTCCAGTACATGTTGCGCCTCTGGTCCTGACCACTGTTAGGAGGTCTGTACATAACTCCCATTACAGTTTTTTTGCTTTTGTGGTTCCTCAATCCACCCACACAGACTCCACATCATCCGACCCTATGTCATTCAGTGCCATAGATTTAATTTTGTTCTTAACAACAAGGCCACCCCGCCCCCTCTGCCCACCTCCCTGTATTTTCGATAAGTTGTAAATCCTTGGATGTTAACTGCCAGTCCTGAACCCCCTGCAACCATGTCTCTGTGATGCCTACCGCATCATAATCATTCACGATGATCTGTGCCGTTAGTTCATCTATTTTGTTACAAAACTACGAGCATTCAGGTAAAGTGCCTTAATGCTAACATTCTTATCATTAGAGATATTGGAAGTCATAAGATGTCCTAAGTTATCCTTCCTTTTTGTTGCATTCCTAATCTGCCTCAAGGTTAAATCCACCTACATACATGCTATCCTCCTGCTTATCTTTCCATACTCTCTGTCGCTTTCACTTTCCCTTCCCCCCAACTCTGAAGTTTAAAGTCCTACTGACCACCCTATTTATCGTCTTCGCTAGAACATTGGTACCAGATCGGTTCAGGTGGAGACCGTCCCAACAGTACAGATCCCCCTGGTTCCAAAACTGATGCCAATGCCCCATGAAATGGAATCCCTCTTTCCCACACCAATCCCTTAGCCACATGTTTACTTCCCTAATTTTCTTACCCCTATGCCAATTGGCACGTGGCTCGGGCAGTAATCCGGAGATTATAACCCTTGAGGACATGTACTTCAATTTCCTTCCGAGTGCTTGATAATCCCCAAACAGGTCCTCCACCCTAGCTTTGCCTATGTTGTTAGTCCCAACGTGGACCACAACAACTGGATCCTCTCCCTCCAGCTCCAATATCCTTACAAGCCGGTCGGAGATGTCCCACACCCTGGCACCGGGCAGGCAACACACCGTGCGAGACTCCCGATCTGGTTTGCATAGGATACTATCTGTCCCCCTGATTATAGAATCCCCTATAACAACTACTTGTCTTTTTGCTCCCCCCTCTTGAACGGCCTTCTGCACCATGGTGCCATGGTCAGCTGGCTCATCCTGTCCAGAGCCCTTTTCCTCATCCGTGTAGGGAGCAAGAATCTCATACCTGTTGGACAGGGTCAAGGGCTGAGGCTCCTGCACTCCTGAACTCAAGTTCCCACGCTTCCCTCACTTACAGTCACATTCTGATGTCCCTGATCACTAACTGAATGTGAATTACTTAATCTCCCAGGTGTGACTGCCTCCTGAAACAAAGCGTCCAGGTAACTCTCCCCCTCCCGGATGTGCCGCAGTGTTTGAAGGTCAGATTCCAGATCATCAACTCTGGCCGGAGTTCTTCCAGCAACCAACACTTGCTGCAGATGTGGTCACTGCCATTCACAATGGGATCAGCCAGCCTTGCTGATATATATGGTCACTGCTTTCCTTCCCGGCTGCCCCTCCGGTCCACGTCATTTCCTCCGCTGCTCCCGCTCCTTCTCCACTGCTGCTCACACTTAAAATGGCCGTTGGCATCGAAGGGTGAGTATTTATACTCACTGCTTACCTTCCCGGCCACCATCTGGTCCCCGTCACTTCCTCCGCTGTTCCCGCTCCTTCTGTGAAAGAGAAAAACACTGCTGCCTGCTACCGGTAAGTAATTTTAATAAAAACTGCCTTACCTTATCTGCAGTCTTCCGAGTTCGTCCTACCTCCGCTGCTGCTCACACTTATTGTCACTACTATGAAGGTTATCACATAGGAATCCATAAATAAAGACTAAGTATAATCACACACCTCTGGTTGTTTCAGAAGCCAACTTAAAATGGCCAAAGGAGAAATGTTCACCCTCAGCAAATTAGGAGCTCAAACAGAATTCTAGTCTCAAGCAAGGTTTAGATTGATTTTATTCATTTTTCAACAATTTTCCAATTAGTGCCCAGGGAAATTTCAGCACCTTCTTAAACTCTTCCCTGAAATTCCTCTGGGTAGCTGCATAAATACATGTGTTTGTGCAGGAATTAAAATATTTTATCATCGCTCCAGATTCAGTGGCGATGTACGCAGGGGATGTACGGTCTCCTCGATAGTATGTTATATTTGTTAGTCTTGTCGTTATAAAACTCACATTTGCTGTCAGCCACAACAATATAAAACTGCCCGATATGGTGAAGAGTAAAATGATGGATTTCCTTCGGTTCTCCATCTCTGAATCTCTCTCATTCTCACATCTGTGACTCCGGAGAGCTCTACGGGCTCTAGTGGCTACTAGAATACATCTGACTATCAAAGAATTTGATAAAATGATTAAGGTGAATTGGAGCCAAACATGTCAAATGCTGTGAACCCAGGTGGACACTACACCAAATGTTGAGGATAAAAATGCCAAACTTCCCCCACAGCCCCATCGCATTTTGTTAATTATGTGTTCATGTTTATATGCAAACCAAACAGGAATGTTCTTTATAAAGATCAGGATAGAGAATGTTGTTATAACAATAGACGTTGTTCTCTTGGTGCAGTACTTTGCTTTCAACCTCTGGTGGCAAATAATTATAAAACGGTCAAACGTGAAAGTGACAGTGAACCAAATGGTCAAATCAAGGCTGATAACAGTCATGTACAAAATGAAAGTGCACACAGGAATGAATGTGGAAAATGATAACTGAAAATATAATACACCATTATATTGTTGGACAAGACCAGTAGATTTGCTGTTGCCATGGCCACCATGTAGAGGGAGATACACTTGGAAAGACCACACTTTCCTTGGCAGAGAATTACAATTGTTATTAGGTTCGCTGTAAGAAAGAGAAAGGAGAGATTATAAGTACTATTATCTGAAAGATATTGCAATAAATCAACAATAAGGCATATTTAAAGAATCAATTCAAAACATTAATAAGAATACATTCCACTGGAAATCAAAACCTCAGTCAGTAAGATATATCCATGGCATACCCAGGAAGTTAAGAGCAATTATTTAACCATTCATGAGAAGTGGGTATTTCTAACTAGGCCAGCAAGTATTCCCAATTTCATATTGACCAGAGAACATTTCAGAGTTCATCACTCTGCTGTGGGTGTAGTGCCAAATGTAGGTTAGACCAAATAATCATGCAAGATTTCGCTGTCAAAGAGAAACTAATTAAATAGATTGTTTTTTATAAGGAACAGCATTGGCGGGATGGTTATTATTAGGTTAGGCTCTTTTAATTCCAGATGTCTATTGAATTCAAATTTTCCCATCTGCCATGGTGGAATTGAGACCCATGTCCCAGAAAAGTAGCCGGTGGTTATGGATTTCAAATTTCATGATAGTGCCTCGCTACCATCAGCTCCACTAAACATGGCATGAGGTAATGTTAATGTTGCAATGTATTAAAGCACAATAGAAGATTGGGAATCTTTTAAAATCAGCAGAGGCTATCAAAAACTGATAAAAATGAAAAAAAATGGAATATGAGATAAACTGGCCATGAATATAGTAACAGCTGGTCATCGCCTTCAAAGGGATATCAAAAGTAGGGAGTAACTAAATTGTATGCTAGCCCGTTAGTAAAAAAAAAGTGCAAATCATTATGGATATCAGCAAATGGCAGAGATATGGAACAACATTTGTGTCAGTTGTTACATTAAATGTTTCATTCTGAAAATAAAAAGTAGCCTAGTGCCTGTTGAGACTAAGGCAACTTAACAAATTAATATCAGGTGGAGAACCATAAAGAAGTAAATTAGGGCTTACTGAGTCATGGGTAATATTTTAACATGGAGAGAGAAATGGGTATATCAGGAAAGGATAGAAGGTATGAATGGAGCATTTTTACATTGGCAGATCATGACAAGTTGAGTGTGACAAGAATCAGTGTCTTGGCTTTGGATATTTTCAGACTATTTTCAGAAGAGTCAGAGGGTGATGCATCTAAGTCTGTTTACAATACAAAGCTGGTGGAAATCTAAGCGACAAGGAGAACTCAGAGAAGCTGCATATGACCAGTTAATTGATTAGGCAACGACATGGCACTTGGATTATGAACCAGGAAAGATTGACATTACTCATTTTAGTCATAAGAGTAGAACTGCTTAATATTTGTTTAAAAAGCATGAAAATTGTAACTTTTCTGAGAGATTTGTATGCACTTGTACAAGAAACACAAAAAGTTAGCAAAAGTGAAATACTGTGGATAATGGAAAAGTGGAGTAAATTTGGCCAATATATCCTGAGAGATTGTTTCATGAAACATTCAGCGCTTGATAGACCGATACCAAAGGTATTCCCATTGACTGGCAGTCTAGAATATATGAACACAGCCTCAGTTATGGGGGAGAAACATTTAGGAAGCAGATGAAAAATGTATTAATCAAAGGATTAACAATCTTTGGAAGTTTTTATTCCATAAGATTGCGGATGTTCTATCACTGGCTGAGAGAGATAGCTCTTTGGTTTCTCAGGTAATCTAGGGATGTAGGGAATGATGGGAAAATAGAATTGAAGCCAAAGATCAGTTATAATCTCTTTGAATGGCTGAACATGTTCAAAGGGCAGTATAGTGTATTCCTGCTCCTATCTCTTGTCATCTTATGAATTTAATTTAAATATATATGGTGATATAGGTTGAAAGCATTTCACATGATTTCATGCAAATATCAACAAAGTAATGTGAGACAAAATTATTCTTGAAGCCATCATGTGGAAAATCTGCCCACACATTCATATTACATCCCTATCTTGGCACTAAATGACAGGATGGTCCAGAACTCCTTGCATTCACTGAACTAAACTAAAGTCCTTGCACACTAACTTGCACATCATTTACATTATCAGATTAAAGAAACATAGAAAATAACAGCAAGAGATTCATGAGTTGATTCCAACAACTATCAAAGGTATGACACAGTCCCACAGAAAATACATGACATTATTGAACAAGCCGGTGGGACAGGGAGAATATTTATACTGATTCACAACAAGTAGATTACAGCAACTCACCAGGGACACCAACAGCTGAGAGAATCGGGTAGTAACTCTCTTTTACAAGCAGAATAATTGGAGGTTGCTCCATTCTGAATAGTATCCAAGCTGAAAGTGTGTGACTGGTGCATGGCTGATACATGGGCAAGGAATTCTCTATTTATTCATTCATCAATCCTCCAGTGAGTCAAATCGGCTACCTCATTAGTGACATTAGCTGTGTGATTTAAAAAATAACCTCAAAATCCTTTTTCTGTTGGTCTAGCATTTCAGTAGAAAACATGTTTGCAAATGTTATTTAGCAATTTGACAGAACACTTACAATGAAATAATTTTTCACAAATATAGACGAGAATCTGTCAGTATCTCTATTCATGCCAGATTGCTGGAGACAGGTTCCACAGTCATTGTCATCCTGACTGTGCTTTTGGACTCATCTGCAATATCTCATTCCTCCACTACCACAAGTGAGCACATTATGAGTGGTATCATATATTTGCACTGGAGTTCACTATTTTACTGCAGTGCTAGTTATACCTTACTTTGGCAGCAACATTAACTGTGTTTCTTCTGTACAAGTTGTATCTTGCATTGGCATGACAGTGTTGAGAGTTCTCGTCACAACCTACCTTGACACCAGAGTTAACTGTGTTACTCCAGTACTAGTGATATCCTATTACTAGAGTTGACCGTGTTACTCCCATTTAAATTATACCATGCAGTAATATGAGATTTAACCATGTAACGCCGATACTAATGGTACCTTGCATTTACATTAGAATTAATTGTGTTATTATGGTACTAATTTTACTTACACATTCTGAATTAAACCAGACATGCTATTGTATAACTAATTAGAATTACTTAGTAACTTCATACGAGGGATGACCTGAAGCAGCAGGGAATAAAGAAGAATGTACAGAATATAAAAATTCCAATGAGAAAGTTAAATCTCATGCACAGGACCCACCATCCATACTTAACTAAAGATGTTGAAAGTCGTTCTGAAGATGGGTTGCTGGCCCTGAAACATTAACTCTGAGTTTGCTCCACAGGTGCTGCAAAACCCTGCCGTGTTCATCGAGCAATTTTTGTTTTTGTTTGTGAGTTAAAAGTAATATCAACTGCAAAGAAAAAAAACCCTGCATAGATGGGTGGTAGGTCAAAACACTTCATAAAATACAACAAAGAATGACTAACAGGAAGGAAAACAAGAAGGGAAATTAACATCTGAGAGAAAACTAGTTAATAATATACAAATATATAAAAACTTGCTACAGATATTTCTTAAAAGAGAGTGAATATGTCGTGAAAATTAAATCGACTTGACTCAACTGTTAGCAAGAGCAAAGAAAGGAGCTTTAGTTAAATTCTGCAGAATTTGACCCAATACATTCAGCCAGATGCCTCAATACAAGGGGTACCTGAGCATAATTCAAGTACTTGTCTTATCCTGTTTCTTAACACGCTCTCAAGGGCAAAGACTGGGAAACTCAAGTTGTTATTCTCTCATCCCCTAGTCTTGGACATAACAGTTCTTCAGCTTTCGCTGAATTCGACTGTTGCAAGGTCAAGTTGAATGTTTGCAAAGTTCACACAGAGACAAGCTGGCTGCAAACCTCAGCTAAATATTGTTTACAAAGTTCAGCACAGCACTGAATTTTAGAAAAGCATTCTCTTTCAAATTTCACAGTAAATGTAGAATTTCTTAATTTTCCATTACAGAATAAAATACATGTTGATCCAATAGAAAATGAGTCTCGTTAAGTAATAATGGGAGAAAAAAGGAGATAGCAGATGAATTCAGTTGGTATTTTGCATTGGTCATCAGTATAGATGCGATAATATACATTCCAGAAGTAACTAGAAATCAGAAATGTGGTGCTGTGCAAATCGTTGGAGCTTCAAGCTAACAGGTCCTTGGGTTCTGATAGACATCAATCATCGATCTTCAAAGAAATAGCTAGTTAATACCAAAAGCTGCTATCAAATGGTATTTCTTGATTCTAAAAGTGAGATTAGAAGATTGAATAAAGGCAAAATACTGCAGATGTTGGAAATCTGAATCATCAGCTGAAGACGTCATATCCAACTTATAAAGTTAAGTTTGTTTCTCTCTGCAGATTCTGTCAGATCTGCTGAGTTTCTCCAGCATTCTGTGCTTGTTTAGGATAAAACATTGGCTGGCAGACTGAGAGAGAATGTATGAAAAGTGGTCTTTGTCTGATTAGCAGGTTGTAATGAATAGAGGCCAGCAAGGACTACACCTCAACGTTGGGACTATATGCGATTGAATTTAGATCCTCTTTTGTAAAGTCACCCTCATGTCCTTTATTGCAGCATCTGCCAACACATTGAACAATAGTCTCTTGGAGCTGTTGTCCCATGAGATAAACTCTGCAATTTTGAAATTAACTTTGAAGCTAATCTTTTCATAATTTTTATGTTTGTCCACAAAAAGATCTGATGCATTAATTCTGTAAAACCCACCCTTCAGCATGATTTTCAGAGCTATACTCTTGGTTTAATTTATCATTTCATATGTAAAATAAGACTGCAATATGGTGGTTCAATAATTATTTCAGCAAAGGTTCCAAAAGTTCATATGTAAGTGCTTGTTTTCCATTTCTCATTTGAGTTTTTCTTTTAAAGTAGAGTGTAGCGTTTGTTTATTTCTTTTACTGATTTTGCTTCTCTGTCCTTTCTGTCTTTATTTTTCACTGTTCCTAGTCTTAGCCACTTTAAAACTGTTCCTTTAAGAAATGGAGTCTTTTAGCAGCAGGTTCCTTCCTCCAGGTGATGTGCACATTAAGCAAGGATTAACAATTTCAGATGGACTTTCCATACTCCCTTGTCAATTTTAAGAAACAAAATGGTGAAAGTTTGTACCCAGATTTTTGGGCACATATAAGCCTCCTTACTGAACAAAACCATCTCAAAGTTTTATTTTGCTGTATTTCCTTTGCAGCAGAGTGCGTGAGTGTGACGTTTCCTAAGAGGATCTCTCAGAGAGGCTCATTGAATTAGTAATCACATCAACACCCTTTGGAAAGACAACATAAAGGATTATACCATTAATGCATTGCCTGAGGGTGGATACTCATATAAAGTAATAGTTGAAGGCCAATAATTATTGCATGCGTTAAGAGCAGCCAAGGTGGTCTCATTATGGTCAATACAGTGTACCAATCCTGCAAGTTCTGTAACAGGTACAGCTTGTTACCCCTACCCTAAAACTGCTCAACCTTCTGTTGATCTACTAACATATAAACAAGGAGCAACAGCAGGTCACTTGTCTATTCGAGCCTGCCCCGCCATTCAATAAGGCCATGGCTTATCTGATTTTAACATCAACTCTACATTCCTGCATATCCCTGATAATCTTTCATCCTCTTGGTAATCCAAAATCTACTCACATTTGCCTTAACAATATTTAACGATTCTGCATTCATCTGCTTTTTGAGGAAGAGAACTCAAAATGGTTTGAGAGAAAAAGTGCTTCTTTATCTCAGTTTTAAATGGACACCCCCTTATTTTTAAACTTATGATCCCGAGTTCTACATTCTCTCTCAAGAGGAAGCATCCTTTCAACATCCACCTGGACAAGCCCCCTCCAACATCTTGTATGTTTCAATTAAGTCTCCTCTGAGTCTTCCAAACTCCAAGTTACAGACCTTGCCTGCCTCGCCTTTCCTGATATTACTGATAACCCACTCATTCTAGGTATTAGTCCAGTACATCCTCTCTTACCTGCTTCTCATGCATTAACATCCTTCCATATATTCGGTGACCTGTGCTGTACACAGTACCCCAAATGTGATCTCACCAATGTCTTGTATAACTGAAGCATAACCTCCACACTCTTGCATTCAATTCCCTCCTGCCAATAAAATGGGTTGAGTATGTTTTGGCACCGCCCTTTTAGCGCCGATCATTTGGCCCCGCCGTTTTGGCTCTAAACTGTTTTGGCGCTCATTACTTTGGCGTTGAGCTGTTTTGGTGCCAATTCAGAATTTACAAAAAGTCTTGTTTGGTTAAAGAAGAGAGGATGACTAACGACCCGATGTAATTTTCTCAACTAGCAAGAGTTGATAGTCAAAGCTGTATTGATCCACTGTAGATTCAAATCTCGTTTTGTAATCATTTTCTCATTTAACAATTGTTAATAGTCATCTACTGCCTTGATGATACTTAAGCCCTTCTGTCTTCAAATTGGAAAGCTGTAATACAATTTTCTTTCTATTTTCTTGTAGAGCACAGGCCAGAAATGGCTGAAAACATTCTAAGCAAGAGAGACAAACCAAAATTTTCACACAATGGTTATCTATATGTGTTTGATAAATGTAGCAAAACATAGAAATTCGTTTTTATAATGAATAGGTTAAAAATAATAAATAAAAAAGAAATAGATTTATTTCTTACAATGCAATAAAAACAAATTTATTACAGGCTCTACAAGACTTTTTTTTTTAATCTGAATTGGCACCAAAACAGCTCAGCACCAAAGTAATGAGTGCCAAAACAGTTTAGAGCCAAAACAGCGGGGCCAAATGATTGGCACCAAAAGGGTGGCGCCAAATAGTCCCATTCTGCAATAAAACATCATATTCTATTAACTTTCCTCATTACTAATTCAGTCTAACCTGTGATTCATGCTCTGGGATACCCAGATTTCTCTTCATCTCAGAGCTCTGCAGCCTCTCACCATTTAGATAATATGCTTCTTTATTCATTCTGCCATTTCTATAATTCACGTGGAACTAGGAAATTTGGTTGCAAAGACAAAACCAGTTCTCAGAACAACTCAGAGGTGACAAACAAGATAGTACAGCAACACAACTCTGGCAGCCAGTATTGAGAAGATGCATAAATACCAACACATCAATGAGGTTCAGAGTCAAACAAGCAAAAGCATGTTTTTAAAACATGCAAAAAAACGGTGGATGTTGTAAATCAGAACATCCCAGCGGATATGGCAGCTTCTTTGGAGAGAAATCAGAGTTAACGTTTCAGGGCCAGTGACCCTTCTCCAGAACTGATTGTAGCTAGGAAAAGGTGGGTATATATACTGATGGTGGGATGGGGGGAGGAGGGAGAGAGAAAATGACAGGTGGAGATGGAACCCAGAGAGAGAGAGAAAAACAGTTCGACAGACGAAGTAATCCTCAGACTGGGAGAATGAACAGCTGTTAATGGGGGACATTCATAGCTGGTCACAAGTTGTAGCAGCCCATGTGATGACCAGACCTGGTGTGTGATGTTGGGGTAAGGGCATAGGAGAAGATGCTCAGGTATAAAATGATTGAGCTTGATATCGAGTCTGTAAGGCTGCAGGGTCCCCAAGCATAAAATGAAATGCTGCTCTTCCAGCTTGTGCTGAGTTTCACCGGAGCACTGCAACAAGCCCGAGACAGAGATGTTGGCCAGGGAACATGGTGGTGTGTTGAAGTGACAGGCAACTGGAAGTTCAGAGTCATTTTTGCAGACAGAATGTAGGTTTTCTGCAAAGCGGTCACCCAGTCTGCGCTTCAATTTCCCCAGTTTGGAGGGACGAATATAATAGACTGGATTGATTGAAGTGCAGGCAAATCATTGATTCACCTGGTAGGTGTGTCTGGGATCTTGGATAGTGAGGACGGAGGAAGAAAATGGGCAGATTTTGCACCTTTTGTGATTTCATGGGAAGGAGCCCTGGGGATGTGGGGAGATGTTGGGAGTGGACAAGGGTGTCGTAGAGGGAACAGTTTCTGCGGAAGGCCGACAAGGGAGGGGAGAGTAATATGTGTCTGATTGTGACATCCTGCTGGAGGTGGGGGAAATGGTGGCTAGAGATCTTATGGCTGTGGATGCTGGTGTGATGGTGGTTAAGATCAGGGGAACACTATCAATGCTGTGGGTGGGAAGAGAAGGGGAGGGGCAGAAGTGTGGAAGATGAGTCAAACGCAACTGGGGGTCCCATCGACCACAGTGGTAGACAATCCTCAGGTGGGGAAAGATGTGGACATTTCTGCAGCCCCCTAGTGGAAGCTGAAGTCATTCGAACAGATGCAGCAGTCACCAGGAGAGTGAGGATAAAGTGTTTGTCGGAAGCAGGATGTGAGGATATATTTTCAAGGTAACTGGGGGAGTTGGTAGATGTACATTGGATATTGAGAGTGAGCCTATCCTCAGGAATGGAAACAGAGATGCTGAGGAAGTAAAGGAAGGAAGGAAGGAAGATGGACCAGTTGAAGGTGAGAGCAGGGTGCAAATTGGAAATGAAATGGATAAACTTTTCCAATTCTGGATGAGAGAGAGAAAAACGAAGCACCAATGATGTCATCGATGCACCAGAGGAAGAGCTATGGATGGGGGGCAACCTAGGATAGGAACAAGGAATGTGCCACATATCCCACAAAGAAACAGGCATACCTGGGGCCCATGTGAATACCCATGGCCACACCTATGGCCTGATGAAACTGAGAAGAGATAAAGGAGAAGTCGCTCAGGGTGAGGCCTGGTGGTGGAGGGTGGTGGTGATGGTTCAGGCCTTTGTTCCAGGAAGAAATGGAGAGCCCTAAGCCCATGCTGTTGGAGGATGGGCATGTAAAGGTATTGCATGTCCATGATGAAGAGGAGGCAGGTGGAGCCCATGAACTGGAAATTATTAAACTAATGTAAAGCATCAGAAGGATCGTGGATATAAGTGGAAAGGAGCTGGACAAGAGCAGAAAACAATCAGTCAAGGTAGGAAGTGACGAGTTCTATGGGGCGGAAGAGGCAGAAACAATGGGTCTGCTTGGGCATTTCTGTTTGATCATTTTTAGAAAGAGGTAGAAGTGAACTGCATGGGGTTTGGGGCTGTGGGGGGGAGATCACCATATGAAATTCATGACCATTGTGGACAAAATAGCCTGGTTTTCCATGATGGAATCATGGTCCAGGGAGAGATAGCAGGAGGTATCTGAGAGATAAAACTTAGGCTCCATAATGTGGAGGTTACAACACCGGACAACAACAGCACTACCCTTATCGGCAGGCTTAATTACAAAGTCAGGGTCGGATCTGAGAGCAAGGAGTGCAGTCAGTTCAGAGGGAAATACGTTGGAATAGGTGAGGGGGGGGGGCACAGAGAAATTATGGTGACCAATGTTATGACAACAGTTCTCAATGAAATCTTTTTGCAGGTAAAAGGCCAGAGGGAGGAGTCCAGATGGAGGGAGAGTGTTGGAGTTGAGTGAAAAGGTCTGTGGGATGGGAAGAGGATTTCTGCCCAAAGAAATGGGTACAGAGGTGAAAGCAATGGAAGAAGAGTTCAACATCATGTCATACCTGAAATTCATTGATGTGAAGGTTCAGTGAGATGGAGCAAAGACCTTTGCTAAGTACAGAGCATTTAGCATCAGAGAGCAGAAGGTCAAAAAGGAAAGTAAACACTTAATTTTCAGAAGCTGATCAAGTTTCACAAGGTGTTCAAGTTTTCCATATTGTTATGATGTTGCTAGTGCTATCATTAGACCGTACCCCTTTAAAATATAAAGGTAGATGTGAGGTGCTGTGTTGCAGATGCAATACGACTCATCAAACACTCAATGTTGAGCAAAACACAATTTGTTTAAATACTATAGTAAAACTGGAAGGTTCATTTCCAGACATTTCGTCACCCTACTTGGTAACATCTTCGATGAGCCTCCAGGCGAAGCACTGCTGCTGATTCCTGCCTTCTATTTATATGTTTGGGTTTCTTTGGGTTGGTAATGTCATTTCCTGTTCTTTTTCTCAGGGGGTGATAGATTGGAGGCTAACTCGATGTGTTTGTTGACAGAGTTATGGTTGGAATGCCATGCTTCTAGGAATTCTCGTGCGTTGTCCCAGTCGAAGTGGTGTCCTTCCTTACCTGTATGCAAGGATACATACAGGTAAGGAAGAGTATGGGACAACACATCCATCCTAGGACAAGCCAAAACTATAGTTAAAATACAAACAAAAGAAAGAGAAATTTATGATAACCTAACTATTGATAAACTTAACCAAATGATAGACACTTTTCCTAATTAACCATTCCAATATCGTAACATCCTATAAGCACAACTCTTGGCAAAAAGGCAAATTCAGACACAGATTCTCATACGCAGTTCTCCAATCCAGGAGGAAAAAAAATCAATAGAAGATTCAGAGGAAGTAGCTTGGAGGGGACATTCACTGACACTCCGACTCTTTTGAGACCTCAAAGGCCTCTGCATAAATCTAAACGTAAAAACTAAAAAAAACCCAGAAACCTTGGTCCGTGAGAGCTGGCCCTACCCAGGGGGCTTCCATTGTTCCAACTTAAAAAAAAATCCCAAGTCCTCACAAAAGACCGCACCACACCTCTGCCTTCCAACCTCTCTTCAAAAGAAACCAGGACAAAATAGCTTATTAAAGTGACAGTATTGTCATACCTCCCCCTTACAAAAGATAGTTTCATTTTTAAAACTCTTAAACTTACTCTACTAGTAATACTACAATAAATATCCATTACATTGACTCTGAGCATGCAAATAATCACTTCTACAATCAATTTCAGTCCATTTACTCTCACCACCAAATGCCTCCATCTTTTTTCATTTAAGTCTCATGACAATGCATTAGCAATAATGCTTTTTCAACTTGCTACATGTATAATTTTCAAATTGAATGGTTGCAATAATAAGTTTCAGCTAAGCAGCCTGGAACTTTTGCCCTTAAATTTCTCCAAAAACATAAATGGGTTATGATCAGTATATAAAATTGCCTCAGACACATTACTGACAGAATAAATGTTGTAATGGGCAACAACAAGCTTAAGGTTCCCTTCTCAGTTGTGGAATATTTCTCTTGATTACTCAGTTTTTTTTGGAAAAATACTCAATAGTTCTTTCTATCTTCTCATCATCTTCTTTCAAGAGCACAGCACCAAAACCCACATCGCTCGCTAATACTGGGGCAATGGTTTACAGAGATTTCAGGTTGTCAAATGTCTCTGACAGTCTGCTGTCCACCAAAGGTTTTTGCATTTCTTCAATAAGTCAGTCAGTGGAGCAACTGCACTGATTAAATTTGGTACAACCATCCAATAAAACCCATTCAATCCCAGGAATCGTAATATTGCTCTCTTTGTCAATGGTATGGGAAACTCCCCAATAATTTTTGTTTTTGCATTCTATGGGGCCACCTGTCCATGTCCAATAACATGGCCTAGGAATGTAACCTGGGCTTTTGTCATTTCACTCTTAGCCAGGTTTACCACTGAGCCTGCCTCCCAAGTCAATTAAACAATTCCAATAGATGCTCCAAATGTTCCTTCTATCTGTGACTAAAACTCACCAGGTCATCAATGTACAGTACACAATTGGGTAATCCAGAAATGACCTTATTGATTAGTCTTTGAAATGTGGCTGTTGTTTTATTTCATGCCAGATGGCATGACTTTAAATTGATATAGTTCATTCAGTGTCACAAAAGCTGAAATTGCCTTCATTCTTTTGGATAAAGGTACCTGCCAGTATTCTCTGACTAAGTCAAACTTATAATATAAGTTGATTGTCCTACCTTCTCAATACACTCTTCCAAATATGGAATAGGATATGAATCAAACATTATAATATTGACTTTGCAATAGCCCATACATAATCATTGGGTTTTGGTCCCATTACTACAGGTAAACTCTAGCCACTGCAACTCACTTTGATTATGTTATCTTTGAGCATGTGTTCAACCTCTTTTTGAACCTATGCCAACTTTAGATGGTTAAGTCTGTAAAGATGTTGTTTAATTGGAACAGCATTTCCTATATCAACATCTTGCATAATTATATGAGTACTTCCCAGTATATTCCCATATATTTCCCCATGTGATAGTAAAAGCTCTTTCAGATCATTTCCATTTTCCTCTGGAAGGAAACTCAATAATTTATCCCAATCTTTGAGAACGTTGTCATTGTCCAAGTTAACTTGAGGAATGTCTAATTCAGAGTTCTCTGAATATGGTTCTTCAATCTGTGTTGTAACCAGTAACACATTCTCATTTTGCTTTTCTTCCTTATCAAAATTTTGAGCACATTTGTGTAACACATGGTGTGAGATTTCTTTCTAACTGGTGTTCTTTTCAAATAATTCACCACATTCAATCCCCTTTTGATTTAATAAGGTCCACGAAACTTTGCTTTTGAAGGTTCACCTATCACTGAAAGTAACACTAACACATCAACTCCACTGGCAAAATTGTGAATTTTTGACTTCTTGACTGTTTCTTGTTTTATCACAGGCTGTACTATTTTAAAATGCTGTCGAGCCAACTCACCCACTCTATTTATTCTTAGCCTAAAATTTTACACATAGTCTAAATATGTAGTCTTTGAATTCTGACTCAACAATTTCTCCTAGTTAATTTCAGTGGTCCTTTCACCTCATGCCCAAAGACTAATGCAGATGGACTGAACTTGATAGATTCGTTTGGTGCACCCATGATAGCAAGAGTACAAATGGAATTCCTGCATCCCAATCTTCCAGAATGTCTTGACTGTAAGTCTTCAACATGGTCTATGAAGCTTGATTCCACCATGTTAGTGTCTGTGGTTCTGGATGGTACTCCACAGATTTAAATTGTTTTATTCCTAAGTTATCCATAACTTCCCTAAGTAATTTTGATGTAAAGTTTGACCTTTGATCAGATTGTACCACTCTGGATAGTTTGTACCTAGTGAAAAATTTGAATAATCTACAATCCTTTTAAGCTGTAATATTGCATAATGGAGTGTCCTCTGGAAATCTGGTGGACACATCCATTATGGTCAACAAATACTGATTCCCAATTTTTGTTTTAGTTAGGGGTACTATGGAATTGATTAACACTCTCGTTCAAGGTTACTCAGTTGCAGGAATGGGTATTAAATGTGATGATTTTATCACTACCTGAGGTTTTTCAATTACCTGACATTTATGACATATCTGGCAAAATACAACATCATTATGCAGTCCAGGCCAATACAAATGTTTTTACACTTTGGCTTGAGTTTTTCTTACCCCTAAATGACCTCCTACTAGTAATTCGTGTGCAGCTGTAACACTTCATTTCTATAATACAATTTGACGAACTTCTGCCAGTTTTTTATCTGCCTGTAGATGTGATGGTCTCCATTTCCTCATCAAGACATCATTTTTTAAGATAGTAACATTCTAGAATACAGTCAGATTCTTCTTCTGTGTATATTTTTGGTAAAATTGCTAATTTTCCCCGTCCCGGTTACAGTGAAAAGCAAGGGGGTCTTTTCCTGCTGCTAGACTGCATGTGAGATCAACTATTTTATTGAATTTGCCTTTTGCCAAGGATGTGTTTACAGGATGTTACTATATTGGAACAGTTACATTTTAGTAGCTAACTAATATTATTCTGTTATATTTTCCAATGGAGTTACAGCTAAACTAATTATTTTATTTTTCTTTTATTGTATTTTAACTAGAGTGTGTGAATAAAATATGTTTTGCTGATAGTTTGATCAATCAAATTGCATCTACTTTTAAAATAAAAAAAATTAGAGACTATTTTCTTAGTATATTTTGAGGGGGTCTGGTCTAGTCCATAACAGTAAATACAGCATGAGATGGAAGGGATTTGTAAATCGAATATTGCCAAACTATTCATTGTTTTGAACAAACAGAAATCTTCACAATATCAGAACAGTGATACAATTTCCAATAAATGTACAATATATTTCAAGCACTCACAATTAACATGTGCAAAAATCAGCAATAGACTGTAATTGAATATCCCAGAGTGCACAGCTAATAACTATTGTGATCAAGACAGATACCACAGATCCCTCAGTATTCTTCCCAGATCTTAATAATAGTGTGCACAATTCCAGTTTGTTACTGGGAGCTAGTCTGGTCCAGCTGCAGAAAGCAAATGTATAGACTCGCTCAAAGTTCCAATGAATTATAAACGGCAGTCAACTGCTAATAAGACCCCACAATTCAATTACCTCCCTGAGCCCTCACTACACAGAGCTATTCAACCACTCTCGAGCTGCCAGAGCCCTTCCTACACAAATCCCAGGTAGCACCACTCTCGTTAGCAGCACAATTGACATCAGCACTACCCATCATGGAATCTGCTTCTGTTCTTGCCTGTTTCCTTCTCCAATTAATTATGACCTTTAAATTCTTTGTCAGAAGCTCCCAAAACTGTCCTGTGTAACCAATTGAAAATCTTGCATGACTGATAAGCAGTTTAATAAACAACACCATTGAAAGAGTAAAAGGCATGAACCACATTTCCAAGATTGGTATTTAGTAAAATGTACAATGAAAAGACTGATCCCACAATATTTTGAACTCTTTTAGGTACTTGTAAATTAAAATTATCAACAACAAACTAATACTAAGGGGTTTAATTGAATTCCTTTAAGCAGATAGCTATAAGCAATAAAGAAAATTCCTGCTCTGTCAACCAGGACAGAAACAGCAAATGGTGCACTCAGATAACTTCTAAATGAGTATCACAGCACAGAAGGAGGTAGAGAAAGAGTGCAAAACAGAGTCATTGTGACTATGGAGAAATAAACAATTACAACTTTATACCTTATCAAACAGCAGAGTACAGCTGTAGACAATTTGAGCAGATCCTTGCATCCAAAGATCAAGGGAAAGGTGGCAGAGACAAATTATAAGAGAAGAGTGGGAGTGAGATCATGTCCTGTTGCACCTAGTGAATTCAAATAAATTTGTTTTAATGACTTGGTAAAGCTGCACAAGTGATTGAATTTCACCTTTATCAATGGAATTTGAATCAATACTGTCATATTTAATAAAAGGGTGCAGTTTAGAATAGAGACAGTAAGGTTTATCCAAGAATTAATCTTGCAGTTTAAAACCAATTTGCAGAGGTTGTAAATTGCTGCTACAATACAGAGAGACTGTGTTTGTTTGATCTTCCAGGGTCAAATGAGAGAGAAGCTGCTCCCAATTTGTCAACCTTGTCATAGAACTATACTAACTTTATATTTGGGTTGATCTTAAAGACTTTACAACAATTGGTAGAAATTAATCTCCTTTCTAACCTTCTATACTAAGGTTAATAGAGAATATAAATTGCAAAATTTAGAAGAGTTCTTAATGATAACTAAGTTATCAATTTATTGGCAATTAATATGATGCTGCTGGCAACTGTTGGGAAGGAGTTTAACTGTCAGTGTCGGAATGTGATTGAATGAGATGCATTGTAAGATGCCAAAAACAGATGATAAAAGGATTCAGGTAAACATCATGAGATTATGATAGGACCTAGGGCAGTCCATAGAGTTTTCCATCATTGATCAGATATTTATAAGATTTAATGTATATATTAGTGGGATGTTGCTAACAATGATGGCAATGTGGCATGTAATTATTGTACCATGGAATGTATAAAATGCTGTAATTGGATGGGGATAACAAAGTGGCCGACAGAGGGCCCTCACTCACTCGGCAGTCATAAGGAATAAAGATGGATTGGTTCGATTAAACATAGGATTAAAGATTCCTTTTTGATATGTCTCCCTCCAACAAAGCCTCTCCCCATTACCAGGGGGAATTGAATGTTTGTACGCAGAATGGGGACTATTTGTTCCTTAAGAGTTACCAACCATAGATTGCTGGTTTCTTCAGGCAACCAAAAGAAATTAACATAAAACTTTAACAAAAATTCTTTCCAGCAAAACCAGTCAGAGAATTCTCTTTTGCTAACCGAGCACATGCTGCAGTGTGAAGAATGTATATTTGATGCTATTTTGGCATCTTGCAGATTACCACGCAACTTAAATTGGCAAATAAATCATTGGAGTCGCTGTATCGGAAGGGAGACTGGCATGCTCCTGAAACTTTTCATGTATTTATCTTTATCCCTGTGATTGCCACATAACACCAGCTGGTAAATGGGAAGGGATATCAAAGATTATTTTCTGTGCACCAGGCCAAACAGGTGGATTGCTTCATCTCAATATCTCAGGCAGTTTTTAATATGTAAGTGTCAGCAATATCCAGTTATTAATATTGTTCTCCCATTGACGCACCAGCTTTGGTGGGTCATTGGTTCAGCCTGAAGAAGGGCCTGTGCCCGAAACGTCGAATCTCCTGTTCCCTGGATGCTGCCTGACCTGCTGTGCTGTTCCAGCAATAAAGTTTCAACTTTGATCTCCAGCATCTGCAGACCTCACTTTCTCCTCACTGGTTCAGATCAACAAGCTTCAGATTCCCATAACATATTTCATAGCAAAAAAATGAAAGCCTCATTTTAAAATATCTGGATAGTTCTCAAATATATTTAATTAAACAAGATATCAGAAATTGAAATCAAAACAGTGGGAAAATTGAAAGTGCTCAAAAAGATAAAACATCCCATTACAAGAAATTAACGATCCATTCTTTCTGACAACAATCCAAGCAACATTTTCATCAAATCTCCATGAAAAAATATCAAATCCACTGCAGTCATAAGCAACTGAATCTTAAATGGACTTACTTCTCGTTAAGCTTGAATGATTTGTTGTGATAGTTAGCATGAAGAACCCCATGAACAAAGACCAAAAGTGATCACATATCAAGTAATTGTTTCAGTAAGTATGTAAATTTGGCCAAAAGAATCTCAACTAAAAAAGGTACTGAAGCTGAATGCTTGATATCCAAAATTGAGTTCTTCATCAGTTTTGTGTCATTTTAGAAAATCATACAATCACTGCCCAGGGATATTTTAGCATCTTCTTTACTTCTTCCCTGAATTTCCTCTGGGTGGCTGCATGGATGCATGTACTAGTGCAAAAACTTAAATGCTTCAGCATGCCTCCAGTTTAGTGGCGGGATGTACAGGGGATGCATGATCTCCTCGATAGTAAGTTGTGTTTGTCATTCTTGTAATTACAAAGCTCACATTGGCTGTCAGACACCACAATATAAAACTCCCTGATATAGTGAAGAGTAAAATGATGGATTTCCTTTGGTTCTCCATCTCTGAATCTCTCTGATTCTTACTGTTGTGGCCCTGGAGGGTTCTTCAGGCTCTATTGGTCACTAAAATATCTTTCACTTTCAAAGAATTGAACAAGATAATTAAAGTAAATGTGAACCAAATACACCAGACACTGTGAAACCAAAAGCATGCCACACCAAAGGGTGAGGAAAAATAGACCAGATTTGCAAAGCAGCCCCACTGGAAGTTGTTAATTATTACTTCAGGTTCATATGCAAATAATACAGGAATGTTCTTTAAAAAGCTCATCATAGAAAATATCATCATAACCATGGCCGTAGGTCTCTTGGTGGCATATATCCTTTTAAACTTTGAGCAGCAGATAATTATAAAGAGGTTAAAGGTGAAAGTGATAGTGAACCAAACAGATAATTCAAAGGTGATACCCGTCATGTATATGATGAACTTGTACACAGGACTGTGAAACCGGAATGAATGTGGGAAGTGATAACTGAAAACATAATATATTATTACATTGATAATAATGTCCAGTAGATCTCCTGCTGCCATAGCAATCATGTATGTAGAGATACATTCAGAAAGGCTGCAATTTCTTTGGCAGAGAATCTCAATCGTCATTAGGGTTGCTGTAAGGAAGAAGGAGAAAAGAATGTAAGCAGCCTGGTTAATGTTAGCCTTTGAGTTTGGAGCAGTTCAACATGGAGGCGAGTGGTATCCAGATTATCCTGATTACAGCTGTGTTGTGCACAGTGTGTAATACAAAGAAACATCAGACAAGGAATTTTGAGTACAATAATCTGGGAAAATTAACAAACACTAAATCACAACTAATCTTGGAGGAACTGTAGGGAAAAGTTCACAGCACAGAATCAGATAAGTTAATTGTTGTTTTAAGTCTGTCCAAGAGAAAGGCTGCAGTAGTGAGTATAGTGGATTCTTTCTTGATTATGTGTTTTTGGAGATAAATCTCTTGATTAAACTTAAAATATAAGCCATAGCTATTCATTTAACATGGGGCAGTGTTTGTAGAGGAATAAGACGGTGTTATTTTCTGGGTCTGTAGACTGTGAAGGAGCAAAAATGGCCTTTGAGGTAATATGTACTTCTTGTCAGATATGGGAGTTTAAAGAGAGTTTAAGGGTTACTGCGGATTATATCTGCCATAAATGCTGTTGGATGCGAATCTTATCAGATCGAGTGGATCGGTTGGAGAGACAGATAGAAACGATGAGGAATTTGCAACAGCAACAGTATGTGATGGATGGCAGTTATAGGAAGGGGGGAAAGTCTTAGATACAGTCACATAGATGGGTTAACTCCAGGAAGGGAGAGAGAGATAGGCAGTTAGTGCAGGAGTCTTTTGTGGACATACCCATTTCAAACAGGTATGCTGTTTTGGAAAATGTAGGGGGTGATGGATTCTCAAGGGAATGTAGCACTAACAGCCAAGTTTCTGGTATTTAGACTGGCTCTAATGCAACCAGGGGTAGGTCGGCTTCCAAGAGATCAATTGTGTTCGGGGATTCTGTAGTCAGAGATACAGACAGACATTTCTGTGGCCAGCAGAGAAAAAGCAGAATGGTGTGTTGTTTCCCAGGTGCCAGGATCAAGGATGTCTCAGAGAGGGTGCAGAATGTTCTCACAGGGGAGAGGGGCCAGCAGGAGTTCATTGTCCACATTGGAACCAATGACATTGGCAGGGAAAAAGTTGAGACTCTAAAGGGAGATTTCAGAGAGTTAGGCAGAAATTTAAAAAGGAGGTCCTCAAGGGTAGTAATATCTGGATTACTCCCAGTGTTACGAGCTAGTGAGGGCAGGAATAGGAGGATAGAGCAGATGAATGCATGGCTGAGGAGCTGGTGTATTGGAGAAGGATTCACATTTTTGGATCATTGTAATCTCTTCTGGGGTAGAAGTGACCTGTACAAGAAGGATGGATTGCACCTAAATTGGAAGGGGACTAATATACTGGCACGGAAATTTGCTAGAACTGCTTGGGAGGATTTAAACTAGTAAGATGTGGGGGGGGAGGGATCCAGGGAGATAGTGAGGAAAGAGATCAATCTGAGACGGGTACAGTTGAGAACAGAAGTGAGTCAAACAGTCAGGGCAGGCAGGGACAAGGTAGGACTAATAAATTAAATTGCATTTATTTCAATGCAAGGGGCCTAACAGGGAAGGCAGATGAACTCAGGGCATGGTTAGGAACATTGGACTGAGATATCATAGCAATTACAGAAACATAGCTCAGGAATGGGCAGGACTGGCAGCTTAATGTTCCAGGATACAAATGCTACAGGAAGGATAGAAAGGGAGGCAAGAGAGGAGGGGGAGTGGCATTTTAGATAAGGGATAGCATTACAGCTGTGCTGAGGGAGGATATTCCCGGAAATACATCCAGGGAAGTTATTTGGGTGGAACTGAGAAATAAGAAAGGGATGATCACCTCATTGGGATTGTATTATAGACCCCCCCAATAGTAAGAGGGAAATTGAGAAACAAACTTGAAGGAGATCTCAGCTATCTGTAAGAATAATAGGGTAGTTATGGTAGTGGATTTTAACTTTCCAAACATCGACTGGGACTGCCATAGTGTTAAGGGTTTAGATGAAGAGGAATTTCTTAAGTGTGTACAAGACAATTTTCTGATTCAGTATGCGGATGTACCGACTAGAGAAGGTGCAAAACTTGACCTACTCTTGGGAAATAAGGCAGGGCAGGTGACTGAGGTGTCAGTGGGGGAGCACTTTGGAGCCAGCGACCATAATTCTATTCATTTTAAAATAGTGATGGAAAAGGATAGACCAGATCTAAAAGTTGAAGTTCTAAATTGGAGAAAGGCCAATTTTGACGGTATTAGGCAAGAACTTTCAAAAGCTGATTGGAGGCAGATGTTTGCAGGTAAAGGATCGGCTGGAAAATGGGAAGCCTTCAGAAATGAGATAACAAGAATCCAGAGAAAGTATATTCCTGTCAGGGTGAAAGGGGAGGCTAGTAGGTATAGGGAATGGTGGATGACTAAAGAAATTGAGAGTTTGGTTAAGAAAAAGAAGGAAGCATATGTTAGGTATAGACAGGATGGATCGAGTGAATCCTTAGAAGAGTATAAAGAAGTAGGAAAATACTTAAGAGGGAAATCAGGAGGGCAAAACGGGGACATGAGATAGCGTTGGCAAATAGAATTAAGGAGAATCCAAAGGGTTTTTACAAATATATTACAGACAAAAGGGTAACGAGGGAGAGAATATGGCCCTTCAAAGATCAGCAAGGCGGCATTTGTGTGGAGCCACAGAAAATGGGGGAGATAGTAAATGAATATTTTGCATCAGTATTTACTGTGGAAAAAGATATGGAAGATATAGACTGTAGAGAAATAGATGGTGACATCTTGCAAAATGTCCAGATTACAGAGGAGGAAGTGCTGGATGTCTTAAAACGGATAAATCCCCAGGACCTGATCAGGTATCCCCGAGAACTCTGTAGGAAGCTAGAGAAGTGATTGTTGGGCCTCTTGCTGAGATATTTGTATCATTGATAGTCACAGGTGAGGTGCCAGAAGACTGGAGGTTGGCAGACATGGTGCCACTGTTTAAGAAGGGCAGTAAAGACAAGCCAGGGAACTATAGACCAGTGAGCCTGACCTCGGTGATGGGCAAGTTGTTGGAGGGAATCATGAGGGACAGAATGTACATGTATTTGGAAAGGCAAGGACTGATTCGGGATAGTCAACATGGCTTTGTGCGCAGGAAATCATGTCTCACAAACTTGATTGAGTTTTTGAAGAAGTAACAAAGAAGTTTGATGAGGGCAGAGCAGTAGATGTGATCTATATGGACTTCAGTAAGGCGTTCAACAAGGTTCCCCATGGGAGATTGATTAGCAAGGTTAGATCTCATGGAATACAGGGAGAACTAATATTTGGATACAGAACTGGCTGACAGGTAGAAGACAGAGGGTGGCGGTGGAGGGTTGTTTTTCAGACTGGGGGCCTGTGACCAGTGGAGTGCCACAAGGATCAGTGCTGGGCCCTCTACGTTTTGTCATTTACATAAATGATTTGGATGCGAGCATAAGAGGTACAGTTAGTAAGTTTGCAGATGACACCAAAATGGGAGGTGTAGTGGACAGCGAAGAGGGTTACCTCAGATTACAACAGGATCTGGCCCAGATGGGCCAATGGGCTGAGAAGTGGCAGATGGAGTTTAATTCAGATAAATGCGAGGTGCTGCATTTTGGGAAAGCAAATCTTAGCAGGACTTATACACTTAATGGTAAGGTCCTAGGGAGTGTTGCTGAACAAAGAGACCTTGGAGTGCAGGTTCATAGCTCCTTGAAAGTGGAATCGCACGTAGATAGGATAGTGAAGAAGGTGTTTGGTATGCTTTCCTTTATTGGTCAGTGTATTGAGTATAAGAGTTGAGATGTCATGTTGCAGCTGTACAGGACATTGGTTAGGCCACTGTTGGAATACTGCGTGCAATTCTGGTCTCCTTCCTGTCGGAAAGATGTTGTGAAACTTGAAAGGTTCAGAAGAGATTTACAAGGATGTTGCCAGGATTGGAGGATTTGAGCTCTCGAGAGAGAGGCTGAACAGGCTGGGGCTGTTTTTCCTGGAGCGTCGGAGGCTGAGAGGTGACCTTATAAAGGTTTACAAAATTATGAGGGGCATGGATGGGATAAATAGATAAAGTCTTTTCCCTGGGGTTGGGGAGTCCAGAACTAGAGGGCATAGGTTTAGGGTGAGAGGGGAAAGATATAAAAGAGACCTAAGGGGCAACTTTTTCACTCAGAGGGTGGTACGTGTATGGAATGAGCTGCCAGAGGATGTGGTGGAGGCTGGTACAATTGCAACATTTAAGAGGCATTTGAATGGGTATATGAATAGGAAGGGTTTGGAGGGATGTGGGCCGGGTGCTGGCAGGTGGGACTAGATTGGGTTGGGATGTCTGGTCGGCATGGATGGGTTGGACCAAAGGGTCTGTTTCCATGCTGTACATCTCTATGACTCTAAAACAGAGACATAATAAAGTGGAAAGTATGTAATTGAATATAGTATGGATAGACACCAAAAGAGAGACAGATAAACGTGGAACAGGATATACAGAATAAACCCTTCCAAAGATAAATAGAGTGATCGATACTTGGGGCAGTGCGTCCTTTAAGACCAGCCCCTGCCCACATTTCTCGATGGCAATTTTTGCTGACAGTACAATATTCTCCATTTAGCCCTCTAGACCATTATTCTTTTACTTCACCAAAACAATTCACACATGCTTGTACATTGTTCCATCATCCTTTTCACAGTTTGCTCTCTCCTGCCTTCTGCCCTGCCAAAAACTTCTCTTTTGTTCCTTTCCACACTTTCCCTACTCCTGCACTTGTTTAAGACATATTAACCTCTAAATGTCTCCAGCTTTGATTATGAGGTCTGAACGTTTAACGCATTTTTCACATTCTATACACAGCATCTGATCTGCTTAGTATCTCCAGCATAGTCATAGAGGCCAAGAGACATACAGCACAGAAACAGATCCTTCAGTCTAACTCATCCATGCTGACCAGATATAGTATATTAATCTAGTCCCATTTGCCAGAATTTGGTCTATATCCCTCTCAATTCTTCCTATCCATGTACACATCCAGATATCTTTAAAGTTTTTAACTTTTATTACTAAGGCCGGTCATATAAAGAGCACTTCTTCAGCTATCATCTGCTTGTTATCATAGGGACCAGAGGAATTAGGAACGAGCAATTAATGATAGTTACAAAGAGACCTGTTTCCAACTGTGCTTCTGAATAGATATATCACCAATTCTCCCAGATTCCAATCTCTACATGGAAATAATATTTCGTTATAGCTTTTTCCTTCAAGCTGCCTCATAACAATATATCTTATTCTGAAGCATCCTACAAAACAAATAAATTAAGTCTGCTTGTTAAATGACTTGAGCTAATGTGAATGATGTAACCTGACTGACTCCTTGGAGGACTGAAGAGTGAATAAATATAGAGTTCTCAGGTGTGTCTCAACAGAACCTAATGAAGATTTTCACCTTGGATTGAATTCATCCATTCTCACAGAAAATGAAGCAAGCAGCTACTCTCCTGATAAAAGAGATTTACTACCCAATACTCACAGTTATTGGTGTTCCAACTGAGTTATTGCAATCCACCTTTTGTAAATCTGTGTTAATGTATTTGCTGTTCTTCCAGTTTGTTTGATGAAATAGCATGTTTCCTTGGTGATGTAGTTATATGTTGAAAGTTGCAAAAATCGGGTCAAGAACCACCTGACCAGTTACTCCATTCTTACCTAACCCAACAATTTTACTAATATTTCCAGATAATGGTTGCAATGCTAATCCTATTTCAAATGGCTCTGAGTTGATAATCACATGGATAAAGTAAAATACTTCCATCCAGGATATCTACTGATATTTATATTAGAAGGTTCTACTTACATTCTCTCCTTCTCTTCCTTACAGCAAATCTAATGACGATTGTGATTCTCTGCAGAGGCTATTGCAGCCTTTCTGAATGTATCTATACATACATGGTTGTATAGATGGAGTCAAGATTGTAATGAGGAAAGGAGGTATCATTCAAGATGTTCTGTCAATTTTATCCATGGAGGAAGAGCATTGGAGAATGATGAAGTGTCATCTCAGTAAAGAGATCATCACCATTGACAAAAGCAGCACCACTCACAAGGTCTTGGCCATGACCACTGCCTTGCCAATGCTGCCACTATCCTTCACAACCAATCACTGCCTCGCCACTGACCTTTGTTATTATCACATCCATGACCAAGCTCCAAAGACCAAAGAACAGAAAGAAAGAAAGAGAAAGGCAAAAATAGAAGAAAGAAAAGAAAACACCAGTCAGAGCAAATGAGCTCTGGTGAGGACCCGTACTCCACCACCATCAGATGGTGCCTTGTGTGGCAACATTGTACACTTTTCACTGTGCTCTTGTATTCCATACTTGAGGACATGTGACAATCAAATATAAATATAAATCTAAATCTAAAATCTATGAAATTTTGACGGGACTCCATAGGAATTTCACAATCATCCTAATGCAGATTTTAGAATGTGTGTTAGAAAGTTAAAACCTTCATCACTCTCCAAACGCTCAGCTTCCACCCTTCAAGAATCCTTCACTTTTGATTTGATCTCACCAGGAAAGACCATAGATCAGTTTCTCTTTGCACTAGCTGCAACCCATGTTGTATCAACTCCATTCATTCACTGATCATGCAGTGCAGATTTCTCAAACATGGATGACGAAGTTCAACATGACAATTTGAACAGAGGTGTTCTCTGAAACGCTCTGCAAGTAGCCGGCCTGTTCCCAGAGGTGTTCTCTGAAACGCTCCACAAGTAGCCGGCCTGTTCCCAGAGGTGTTCTCTGAAACGCTCCGCAAAATACCTCTGGGACACCCGGACCAACCAACCCAACCACCCTGTAGCTCAACATTTCAATTCCCCCTCCCACTCCACCAAGGATATGCAGGTCTTTGGACTCCTCCATCGTCAGACCACAACAAAACGACGGTTGGATGAAGAACGCCTCATTTTCCGCCTAGGAACCCTCCAACCACAAGGGATGAACTCAGATTTCACCAGTTTCCTCATTTCCCCTCCCCCCACCCTGTCTCAGTCAAATCCATCGAATTCAGCACCGCCTTCCTAACCTGCAATCTTCTTCCCGACCTCTCCGCCCCCACCCCAGTCTGACCTTTCACCCTCACCTTGACCTCTTTCCACCTATCACATTTCCGACACCCCTCCCCCAAGTCCCTCCTCCCTACCTTTTATCTTAGCCTGCTGGACAAACTTTCCTCATTCCTGAAGAAGGGCTTATGCCCGAAACGTCGATTCTCCTGTTCCCTGGATGCTGCCTGACCTGCTGCGCTTTTCCAGCAACACATTTCCAGCTTTAAAATAGAACAACCAGGTATGTTTCCAGTGAATAAAAGAGCTTGCCAAGGCTGTGAACTATGTGCTGTCACCAAAATTATTTAATTTGTACACTGAACAAATATTCAGAGAAGTAAATATACTTCCAGGATTAAAATTGGAGGCAACAATATAACAAACTTGTTGACGGGGAACTCCTTGCCAAATTAAAAGACACCCATCAAAATATTGTCGATTGGAGTTTTAGAATATGATTTGAGAAATGACAATAAAAATAATGGTGGTTGAAGGAATACATTGGAAGAAATTAGAGAAGGTTGAAGTGAATGTTGTCACAATGGAAGAAGTACGTAAATTTGTATTTTTAGGACAAAAATTGGTAGATTAGATAGGCAACATTAGAAAAAAGATGGGGAGAGTCATCAGTAACTTTATGAAGATAAGCAGGTGCTAACAACAAGATAACACACACTTGCAACAAGGAAAACCTCAGGATTCTATCAACCTTCTATTCACTTTCCTGTCTGCCTCAAAAACTTAACTGAGGTTCTATGGACGAAAGTGTTGAAAGTGAAGTAAAGAAAAATCATCTTTGAAATGTGGGTGCTAAGACAAATGTCAAAATTTCCATATATAAACCATCAGAGAAAATTGAAATTGCAAAAGTATAAAGAGCTCTTAAAACTGATGCTCAGAAAATAAAATATCAGTGTTTTAGCTAAATAATCAGATCTGAAAATCTAGAGATCTCTTTCAGAAGGCAAAGTGGAGGGCAGCAGGAAGAGGGTTAACTTCGATCCAAATTCATAAAATATTTCCTACAACAGGGAGACCAGAATTCAACACAATATTCCAAAAGTAGCCTAACCAACATCATGTACAGCTGCAACATGACATCTCAACTCTTATACTCAATACACTGACCAATAAAGGCAAACATACCAAATGCCTTCCTCACTACCTGCAATTCCACCTTCAAGCAGCTATGAACCTTCACCCCAAGGTCTCTTTGTTTGGTAACACTGCCTAGCACCCTACGAATAAGTGTGTATACATCCTGCCCTGATTTGCCTTATCAAACTGCAACATCTTTCATTTATCTAAATTAAACTCAATCTGCCACTCCTCAACCATTGGCCCATCTGATCAAGGTCCTGTGGTACTCTGAGGTAACCTTCTCCATCATCCACTACACCACCGATTCTGGTGTCATCTGCAAACTTCCTAACCATATCCCCTATAATTCACATCAAAATCATTTATATAAATAACTAAAAGCAGTGGACCCAGCACCAATCCTTGTGGCATAACACTGGTCACAGGCTTCCAGTCTGAAAAACAATCCCCCAACACCACCATCCACCTGCTACCTTCAAGCCAACTTTGTATCCAATAGGCTCACTCACCCTGGATTTCATGTGATCTAACCTTGCTAACCTGTGTACCATGCACACTGTCAAACACTTTGCTGAATTATTTTTAATAACTCAGTAGTTTTAAAAGTGCTGCGCAAAGCAGGCTATTGAAATGAACGAGGCAAGACCCACCCATGGTCTTATCATATTGAACTGTCCTTGGGTCTTAAAGGCACAGACACATTAATGACTAGACACTTGTTCATCTTAAGGTAAGGTAAACAGTCTGAAACATGATTATCTGAATGTTTGAGCTAATATAAAATTTGAACAGATCCAATAACATTTACTATTCACATATTATTAACAAAATAGATCCAATAACTTGTAATTAAGGGGGTTGGGGGTCAAACATAGGATTGGATATAAAAAAAAGGAGGTTCCATTTCTTTGAGATCCTTACTAATCCCATAACTGGTTGAAAGGATTTCCAGTCTCAAGCTAGTTTAACTAACCTTTTGGAGACAGTCTCAAGCAGGGATGGTTGGTCTTAATATAATTCTCTGTCAGCAAGCTGGTTGTCTGTTAGCACAATAACCCTATGTGCTTGATCTCAGTGACAAAAAATTGCTTGCGAAGAGTTGGCATCTGGATTGGCCATCCAGTTTAAAGTCAGCTCCATCTCTTTGATAAGTATAACCTTGTCTTTCCTTTTGTTATTTAGTTGATTTTTTACTGGTAAGTGTATAATCTTACTTTGCTAAACTTTAATAAATCTTTAGATTATTCATAAACTCAGAGTCTTAGTCTTGCCTGATGGTTCATTTCTCTGTTACATTTGAAACTCTTGCAACACTTTTGAAGGAGTAAATTTAACCTCATTTTGGCCACACGCAACTAAACTAAATTAGTTTAAATTATCTAAACACTTTTTTTAAAATGTACTCTGTCTTTATGCAACACAGTGGCTCAGTGGTTAATACTGCTACCTCACAGCTCCAGTGAATCCTGGGTCGATTCCACCTTCAGTCGACTGTCTGTGGGGAGTTTGCACATTCTGCCCATGTCTGCGTAGGTTTCCTCCCACAGTCCAAAGATGTACACGTTAGGTGGATTGGCCATGCTAAATTGTCCTGTACTGTTCAAGGATGTGCAGGCTCCATGGTTTAACCATGGGAAATGCAAGGATAGGGGAATGTGCTGCTCTTCAGAGGGTCAGTGTGAATTCAATGGGCTGTAAGACCTCCTTCCCAAACTGCAGGATTTCTATGATTCTATTCATGCAACACATTTGAAGACAGCTCCCTTGTTGTCATCATCCTGATTTGCTCTTGAATCATTCCTAGTGCCCCAATTCCTCCAAAATGAGTGATGGACTGTATGGTGAACTATTTTTAAAAGTGCCAGAATTTCAGTCCAGTGGCAGAGTTTATTCCACCAGCACTAGTGATCTATCACAAAGCTAGTCCTTTTTTGTCCTAAAAGCTGTTCTCTGGCTCAAGGCTACTCTGTCCTTGTTTTTTTCCAGAGGGGTAATAAACCAGGCCAGGCTCCAATCAGTCTGGTTTGGCGCAAAGATAAAAAGGATTTTGAGAGGCCTTTTGTTTGTATGTGAACAGATGAAATTTCAGGCCAAAGTAGTCATGTTTTAGAAATGACCTGTATAATGAAAGGGCAGTGGTCAGCTCTCTAGCTGAGCAGCTTAGTTCACTCCTGAACTGGTGAGAAGTACAATGGGGAGCTGTGTGGAAACTCTCTTTCTCTCTCTCTTTATGCCCTTCAACTTCAACCTGTAAGCATGTGTTCCATTTATACTGGGTTTGAAAGGGAGTTTGTTTATTGGGGCTGTTGTGTATATTCAGAACAGCGTACTTAAGTCTCGTTTGGATAGACTGAGCTCTGTCAGGGTTCTTTATTCTGTTCTTTGTGTTTCATTTTGTAATTTTGTGAATAAATTTTTGTCTGTTTTAAACCTGGTAGTCACCCTCGTTTACTTAATCCAGATAATTTTCGCTGAACAATTACTGAAACTTATTGCAAAATCATGGTCTGGGGCTGCCTGCTTAAGAATGTTTTGAGTGGTCTGGCCTAATCCGTAACAGACTGGGGGCTCTTTGTGGGATTTTAAACAGTGAGTGGAAGGTGCTAGTGTATTTATTTCGGGTTCTGGTCTGGTTGGGTAGACAAAGCTTGGGATAGTCATGGCTCTTTCAGTCCCAAAAGATTTCTGGATGTGGATGCAGTGACTTTGGAAGTTTTGCAAAAAGTGAGTGAGACCAAGTTGCAGGAATTAGCAGAGAAGCTAGAATTGGAACTACCTGCATCTGTGAGGAAAGGAGAGATAATTACAGCAGTAGCTCAGAATTTAAACTTGCCGGGGAAACCATCAGAATCTATAGAGATGGCAAGAATTCGATTGCAAATGAAGCAGCTTGAGTTAGAGGCCAAAATAAGGAAAGGGCAGCAGAAATGAAATTGTTTGAGTTACGATTAAAAGCAGAAGAGAGGGAAAAAGAGAGAACAGCAGAACAGAGAGAAAAAGAGTGAGCAGCAGAAGAGAGAGAAAAAGAGAGAGCTTTTGAACTTCAAAAGGAAAGTCAGCTTAAAAGGCTGGAGATAAAGTCTAAGGGTAGGCTCAGTGAGGAAGGGAGTAAGGATGAGCAAGCCCCTGGTAGTCAGAAGCCCAGTGAAAAACTGTTTAAGTGTGTTCAAGCATTGCCGAAATTTGATGAGATGGATGTGGAAGTCTTTTTCATCTCATTTGAAAATGTGGCTAAACAAATGCAGTGGCCAGTGGCAATGTGGGTTTTGTTGATCCAAACAAAACTTTTAAGTAAGGCTAGTGAGGTTTTTCGCATCACTATCAGAGGAGGTATCTGTGGAGTATGAGGAGATGACAAAAGCCATTTTAAGTGCTGATGAGCTTGTATCTGAAGCCTATAGACAACGTTTCAGGAAACTAAGGAGGGACCCTGGTCAAACCTACATTGAGTTTGAAAGGATCAAAACAGAGTATTTTCAATAGATGGAGAAGTGCTTTAAAAATCGAGCAAACCTATGATGCCCTTAGAGAGGTAATTATTTTGGAGGAATTCAAAAATTCACTGTTTGAAGTAGTGCGAACTCATGTGGAAAAGCAGAGAGTTAAAACAGCAAGGTTAGCAGCTGGCGTGGCTGATGGTTATGAGCTGGTCCATAAAACTCGGTTTGGCTTCCAGAATTGGAGCAAAGAGAAATCCTCACGTGGAAAGGGAAAGATAGATCTCAGTGAAGATCAAAAGGATAACTTACCACAGGGTGAAAAAGAAACCCTTCAGGGGGACAAAGAAGTTAAAAGGCTCCTGTGTTTTTATTGTAATAAAGTGGGCTACACGAAATCACAGTGTTGTTGGGCCAGGAGAAAACCAGATGTAGGAAAACCAGACAAGCCTGGAAGTTTTGTTGGACTAGTAACAAAAAGCACAAGGGAAGTTAGACAACTGCCTCAGAGTGTACAAGATGATCAGAAGTTGATTAAGGAGTAAGTGCCAGATCTGCTTAGAAAATGTACATGCAAGGGTAAAGTGTATTCACATCGGCCAGGAGTAATAGGTAAGGAGGTTACAATGTTAAGGGACACAGAATCCTCTTGGTCTGTAATGCTGAAGAATGAGGAGATATGCACTCCTGAGGGACTATTGCCAGGAAAGGTACTGGTAACAAGAAATCATGGTGAGATAAAATGTGCTCAATTAAAGTGAGGCTAGAGAGTCCAGAGAAGAGTGGAGAATTTGCGGTAGGGGTACTGGACAAACTCTCACCTCCAGGAATACAATTTGTCCCGGCAAATGATATAACTGATTCACTGGTAGGCATGCTGCCTACTCTAGTTGAAAAGCCAGTGGAGACACAGGGAACTGAAGACATGAAGAATATTTATCCAGGAATTTTCTCAGATTGTGTGATCACAAAATCACAGCTGAAGTAGGAGGGATCAAAAGGCATCAATAAGGAAGTTGACATAGCTTTATCAGAAAATTTCTTCTATCAGGTAAGTGGAACAGAGAAGGAGCAAATAGGTAATTATGCAAGTATCTTTAGCTGTGCTAAGCTGATTGAATTACAGCAAAAAGGTGAAAATTTAAAACAGTTACATCAAAAGGCATTTACAGAGAAGGAAAGTGAATGCATTCCTGTGTGTTTTTACTTAACAAATGATGTCTTAATGAGGAAATGGAGACCATCACACATTCAAGTAGATGAGAAATGGGCAGAAATTCATCAAATTGTTTTGCCAGTAGGGATTAGAAAGGAGGTGCTGCGAATGGTGCATGAGCTACCACTTGGAGGTCATTTATGGGTGAGGAAAACACAAGCTAAAATACAAAGACATTTTTACTGGTCTGGACTACATAAAGATGTAGTTGAATTTTGCCAGATGTGTCATATATGTCAACTAATCGGAAAACCACAGGCAGTAATAAAACCTACACTTTTAATACCTATTCCAGCATCTGAGGAACCTTTCACAAGAGTCTTGATTGATTGTGTAGGTCCCCTACCTCAAACAAAAAGTGGGAATAAGTATTTATTAATAATAATGGATGTGTCGACTATATTTCCTGAGGCAATCCCAATATGCAACATCACAGCTTAAAGGCTTATAGAAGAACTACTTAAACTTTTTACTAGATATGGACTACCAATAAAGATCCAGTCAGATCAAGGATCAAACTTTACATCCAAACTATTCAAGGAGGTTATGGGTAACTTGGGAATAAAGCAATTCATATCTACTGCGTACCATCTGGAATCGTGGGGAGTGCTGGAGAGATGGCATCAAACATTAAAGACCATGTTGAGGGCTTATGGAGATGATTATCCAGATGATTGGGATAGGGCATTCCATTTGTACTTCTTGCACCGAATTAATCTTCCAAATTCTGTCCATTTGCATTAACTTTTAGGCATGAAGTAAGAGGACCATTAAAATTGATTAAGGAAAAATTAATAAGTCAGAATTCAGAGATCATTCATTTGGACAATGTGTCAAATTTTAGAGAATGGTTTAATAGAGCTGGACAGTTGGCGAGACAGCATTTCAAAGTATCTTAGCATACAATGAAACAGGAAACAGATTTTAAAAAATCACAAATTCACAATTTTGCAATTAGGGATAAGGTATTGGTGTTACTTCCAGTAACAGGTGAGCCTTTAAAAGCCAGGTTTAGTGGACCTTATTGAGAGGAAATTGAGTGAGGTGAATGACTTGATAAGGACTCCAGACAGGAAGAAATCTCAAAGAGTGTGTCATGTGAAAATGCTTAAAAGGTATTTAGATTGAGAAGGAAAGCAAGAGGAGAAGGTGTTAATGATTGCAGCACGGAAAGAAGAACCAAATTCAGGGGACTCTGAATTGGACATTCCTCAAACCAACTTGGACAATGAGGTAGTTGTCAAAAATTGGGACAAATTATTGAGTTATCTTCCACAAGTCAAAATGACCTGAAAGAGTTATTGCTGTCAAATGGTCAGATATGCGAAAATAAACTGCGAAGTACTAATCTAATTGTGCATGATGAAGATATAAGAGACGCTGTTCCGATTAAGCAATCTCCTTATAGGTATAACCCTTTAATGTTGGCACAGGTTCAAAAGAAGATAGAGCGCGCATGCTCCAAGATGGCATAATTGAAGTGAGTTATAGTGACTGGAGTTCCCCTATAGTCATGGTGCCAAAGCCAGATGGTACCCAATGGTTATGTGTAGACTATCACAAAGTCAACACCATTACGAAGACTGATGCATATCCAATTCCTTGGAAGACTGTGTTGAAAAAATGGGACGAGCAACTTACATTTCTAAGTTGGACTTGCTCAGATGCTACTGTTAAGCACCTCTGTCAGAGAGTGCAATTTCAGCTTTCGCAATGCCAAATGGACTATATCAATTCAAAGTCATGCCATTTGATATGAAAAACAATCCAGCCACATTTCAGAGACTGACTAATGAGGTCATTGCTGGATTACCCAACTATATTGATGACCTGATGATTTTAATGACTCATGGAAGGAACATTTACAGCATTTATCAGAATTGTCCGATCAACTTCAGAGGTCAGGCTTGGTGATAAACCTAGCTAAAAGTGATTTTGCCAAAGCCCAAGTCACCTTCTTGGGCCATGTTATTGGACATGGACAAATGGCCTCACTGGACATGAAAACAAAAGTAATTGGGGAATTTCCCACACATTCAACAAAAAAAGCAGTACTACAGTTCCTGGGGTTGAGTGGATTTTACCCAAAGTTTGTGCTGAACTTTAGAAGTGTGGCTGCTCCACTCACTGAATTGTTAAAAAAGAGCAAGAAGTTTAAGTGGACAGCAGACTGTCAAAAAGCATTTAACAGCCTAAAACCTGTGTTAACCATTGCCCCAGTATTAGCCAGACTGGATTACACGAAGCCTTTCAAGGTGACTATCGATGCCAGTGATGTGGCTGTCAGTGCAGTGCTCCTGCAGGAGAATGACGAAGGAATAGTAAGACCTTTCGGGTATTTTCCCAGCAAGTTGAACATTAACCAGCAGAAATATTCAACGGTGGTGAAAGAGACTTTAAGCTTGGTTTTGGCATTACAACATTTTAGTGTTTACATTACCTGTGACAATCGTAAACACTGACCACAACCCATTGACACTTGTGGAAAAATTTAAGGACAAAAATGTCAGACTTTTCAGATGGAGCTTATTGTTGCAGCCATTCAATTTGACAATTGTGCATGTGGCAAGTCGCGGAAACGTGACTGCCGATGTGTTTTTGAGACTCGAATGAGATAAAGAGGCGTTCAGTGGTGGGTGTACCATGGCATGAAGTTGCATGTGGTTGTGCAAGTTTACATGTTTATAGTCAGTACAGTGTATATGTGTTGAGACTACTAACTGAGTTTTGAAGGGTTAAAAATGAAGCCATCTTTTGGAATTGATGGTTCTTTTTTTGATGCGGGGGTGGTGTCACAAAGCTAGTCCCCTTTTTTCTCTAAAAGCAATTCTCTGGCTCAAGGATACTCTGTCCTTGATATTTTTCAGAGGGGCAATAAACCAGGCCGGGCTCCGATCAGTCTGGTTTGGTACAGAGATGAAAAGGGTTTTGAGAGGCCTTTTGTTTATATGTAAACAGATGAGACTTCAGACCAAAGTTCACAGTGGATGCCAGCCAACGATATAAAACTGCTTGATGTAGCGAAAAGTAACATGATGAACTTCTTTTAGTTCTCTATCCCTGAATCACTTTGATTCTTACCATTCTGACCCCAGATCACTCTACAGGCACTACCGATCACCAAAACATGTCTCACTGTCAATGAGTTAAAGAAAACAATTAAGGTATATGGGAGCCAAGCACACCAGATGCTGTGAAACAATGAGCACACTTCATGGAAAGATGAGGAAAACAAATCTAAACTTGTTTGCCAGCCCCACCACAATTTGTTAATTAACTGAGCCGGTTCACATCAGTATTTTGTTTTAAACGTCTGGCAGCAGATAATTTTTAAATGGTCAAATGTGAAAGAAACAGAGAACCAACCAGGCAAATCGAGCCATGTATAAAATCACTTTACGCACAAGAATGTGAAAAATGACAACTGAAAATATAATATGTCATCACATTGATGATCATGCCCAGTCAATCTGCTGTTGCCATGGCCACCATATAGCCAGATATAAATTTGGAAAAGCCACAGTTTCTGGGAGAGTAATCACAATCACCATTAGCTTCTAGATTGTAGAAGTCGCTGATTTGGAAGGTATTATCGGTGAAGGTGCTTTCCTGAGTTGCTGCACTGCATTTTGGACATGGTGCACATTGTCTTCCACTGTACGTTGGTGAATTGGAAAATGAATGCTGTGTGTGGTGAATAGGGTGTTAATCATAAGGGCTGCTTTTTCCTTGAGGGTCTCATGCTTTTTGAGTGATGTTAGAGTTGCTCTAATCCAGGCTTTGTGGGTTAAAGAAGGGGAGAGAGCAGATGAGTTACTCACCACAATATTCCTAACCTGTGTAGCTATTGTTTCTAAATGGCTTGTCCAGTTTAATTTCTGATCAATGGTAAGGATGTTGATAGTGGGATTCAGTGATTGCAATGTCATTTAACAACCACAAATAATGGTTAGACTTTGGCATCAGAGAGCGGCGGGAGCTGGGCGGAAGTGAAGTCGGAGAGCAAAGCCGGTCGGGAAGGTAAGTGATTGTTATTTGAGTGGGTGTATTCTAGACCCCAGGTCCTACAAAGTAAGGCCTCCCTCCCTTCCTCCTCCTCCTCTAACCTAAATTAAAAGTCCACAGACTTGCCCCAAAAAGAGGGTCCAAGGAGGTTCAGTGTGCTACATGCTTGATGTGGGAGGTCAACGACTCTGGTGTGTCTGGCTCGTATAATTGTGGAAAGTGTGTGCACGTTCAGCTACTGACAGAGCATATTGCAGCACTGATGAAAGAACTCGAGGACCTTAGGCTCATCCGAGAGAACGAGGTCTTTCTGGACAAGATCTTCAGTGAGGTTATTACACCAATCGTACCAGAAGAGAGCAGACAATGAGGAAGGCAGAGAGGAGACAGATGCAAGAGACCCCGGGGGAAGTACCTGTCAGGAACAAGTTGAATCTTTTGGAAACAGTAGAGACAGATGACACTGCCAGTCCATGAGGCGGCCAGGTCTGTCAATCAAAAGTTGGCGTGGAGTCAGAGCGGAAGAGTCGGACATTGCACAGAGCTGTGGTAATAGGGGACTCCATAGTGAGAGGAACTGACTGGGGTTTTTCTGGCAGCAGACGGGACTTAAGGATCAAGGATAGTCAGCATGGTTTAGTGAAGGGCAAGTCGTGCCTCACAAACCTTATTGAATTCTTTGAAAAGGTGACGAAGGAGGTTGATGAGAGGAAAGCGGTAGATGTGGTATATATGGATTTTAGTAAGGCGTTTGATAAGGTTCCCCATGGTAGGCTACTGCAGAAAATACGGAGATATGGCATTGAGGGTGAATTGGAGGTTTGGATTAGGAATTGGCTGGATGGAAGAAGACAGAGGGTAGTAGTTGATGGCAAAGTTTCTTCATGGAGTGCCGTCACTAGCGGTGTTCCGCAAGGATCTGTTTTGGGACCATTGCTGTTTGTCATTTTTATAAATGACCTGGAAGAGGGGTTAGAAGGTTGGGTGAGCAAGTTTGCGGATGATACGAAAGTCGGAGGAGTTGTTGACAGTGAGGAAGCATGTGGCAGGTTACAGCAGGATATAGAGAAGCTGCAGAGCTGGGCAGAAAGGTGGCAGATGGAATTCAATGTAGCTAAGTGCGAGGTGATTCACTTTGGGAAGAATAACAAAAAGATGGGGTACTGGGCTAATGGTCGGATACTTGGTAGTGTGGATGAACAGAGGGATCTTGGTGTCCATGTACACAGATCTCTGAAAGTTGCCACCCAGGTAAATAGTGCAGTGAGGAAGGCATATGGCGTACTGGCTTTTATTGGTAGAGGAATTGAGTTCCGGAGTCCTGAGGTCATGATGCAGTTGTATAAGACTCTGGTACGGCCGCATCTGGAATATTGTGTGCAGTTTTGGTCGCCATACTATAGGAAGGATGTGGAGGCATTGGAACGGGTGCAGAGGAGGTTTACCAGGATGTTGCCTGGTATGGAAGGAAAATCGTATGAGGAAAGACTGAGGCACTTGGGGCTGTTTTCACTAGAGAAAAGAAGGTTTAGGGGTGACTTGATTGAGGTGTACAAGATGATTAGGGGGTTAGATAGGGTAGACAGTATGAACCTTTCCCCGCGTATGGAGTCGGGTATTACAAGGGGGCATAGCTTTAAGTTAAGGGGGGGTAGATATAGGACTGATGTTAGGGGTAGGTTCTTCACTCAGCGAGTCGTTAGTTCATGGAATGCCCTGCCAGTAACAGTGGTGGACTCTCCCTCTTTATGGGCATTTAAGAGGGCATTGGATAGGTATATGGAGGATAGTGGGCTAGTGTAGTTTAGGTGGGCTTGGATCGGCGTAACATCGAGGGCCCAAGGGCCTGTACTGCGCTGTATTCTTCTATGTTCTATGTTCTATGTTCTATGGTGTGTTGCCTTCCTGGTTCCAGGGTTAAAGACATCACGGACAGAGTGCAGGAAATCCTCAAGTACGAAGGTGAAGAGCCAGAGGTGGTGGTACATGTCGACACAAATGATGTCGGGAAGAAGAGGAGGAACATACCACAGCAGGACTTCGGAGAACTAGGAAGAAGGCTGAAAAGCAAGGCGTCCAAGGTGGTTATCTCCGGTTTGCTTCCAGTTCCTCGGGCTGGTGAGGCCAGAAACAGGGAGATAATGGACTTGAACGTGTGGCTGGGGAACTGGTGCAGGAAGCAAGGATTTAAATTCTTGGATCACTAGGGTATGTTTTGTGGTAAGCATAAATTCTACAAGAGAGGCGTTTTGCACCTTAATAGGTTAGGGACCAGCATTCTGGCAGGCAGGTTTGCTACTGCAACACAGCTACGTTCAAACTAAGTAGCGGGGGGGAGGGGACAAACTGGATGTTTAAGAAGGAAATTGGAGGGAAAGTTAGAACAAGGGAAGTCAAGAAAGACAACTGTATCAATGAGGCAGAAAACTCAGAAAGGGATCATGCTGTAAGGTTGAGTGAAATAGGAGTTGATGGGAAGGGTGAGGGCAGTAACAAATTAAAAATACTATACATGAATGCACGAAGCATTAGAAATAAGATGGATGAGCTTGAGGCTCTTTTGGAAATTGGCAGATACGATATTGTGGGGATAACTGAGACATGGCTTCAAGTGGACAGGGCCTGGGAAATGAATATTCAAGGCTACACGTGCTATCGTAAGGACAGACTGACGGGCAGAGGGGGTGGGGTGGCCATGTTGGTAAGGGATGATATTCAGTCCCTTGCGCGGGGGGACCTAGAATCAGGGGATGTAGAGTCAGTCAGAGGATTACTAAGAAGGAAATGTGCAGAGAAAAAATGAGGTACGAAGGTAAACTAGCCAATAATATAAAGGAGGATAGTAAAAGTTTTTTTAGGTATGTGAAAAGCAAAAAAATGGTTAAGACTAAAATTGGGCCCTTGAAGACAGAAACAGGGGAATATACTATGGGGAACAAAGAAATGGCAGAAGAATTGAATTGGTATTTCAGATCTGTGTTCACTGGGGAAGACACAAGCAATCTCCCTGAGGTAACAGGGGCTGAAGGACCTGAACTTAAGGGAATTTATATTTGCCAGGAATTGGTGTTGGAGAAACTGTTAGGTCTGAAGGTTGATAAGTCCCCGGGGCCAGATGGTCTACATCCCAGGGTACTGAAGGAGTTGGCTCGAGAAATACTAAGGGTAAAAAGACCCTCTTGAGAGTTATCTACAGGCTCCCAAACAGTCGGCTGGATGTCGGATGTAAGTTAAATCAGGAGCTGAAGATGTTACTACAGTTGTTATGGGGGATTTCAACATGCAGGTAGACTGGGAGAATCAGGATGGTATTGAACCTCAAGAAAGAGACTTTGTGGAGTGCCTCAGAGATGGATTCTTAGAACAGCTGGTGCTGGAGCCAACCAGGGAGAAGGCAATTCTCGATTGGTATTGTGCAACGAACCAGAATTGGTCAGGGACCTCGAAGTGAAGGAGCCATTGGGAAGTAGTGACCATAACACAATAAGCTTCAATCTGCAATTTGAGAGGGAGAGGGTACAATCGGAAGTGACAATATTTCTGTTGAATAAAGGGAACTATGGAGCTATGAGGGAGGAGCTGGCCAAAGTTCAATGGTGCAATACCTTAGCAGGAATGACAGTGGAGGAACAATGGCAGATATTTCTGTGTATAATGCAGCAGTTGCAGGATCAGTTCATTCCAAAAAGGAAGAAAGATCCTAGGAGGAGGCATGGGAGGCCGTAGCTGATGAGGGAAGTTAAGAAACATATAAAGTTAAAAGAGAAAAAGTATAACACAGCAAAGGTAAGTTGGAAAACGGAGGACTGGGAAGCTTTCAAAGAGCAACAGAGAATTACTAAGAAGGAAATGTGCAGAGAAAAAATGAGGTACGAAGGTAAACTAGCCAATAATATAAAGGAGGATAGTAAAAGTTTTTTTAGGTATGTGAAAGGCAAAAAAATGGTTAAGACTAAAATTGGGCCCTTGAAGACAGAAACAGGGGAATATATTACGGGGAACAAAGAAATGGCAGAAGAATTGAATTGGTATTTCAGATCTGTGTTCACTGGGGAAGACACAAGCAATCTCCCTGAGGTAACAGGGGCTGAAGGACCTGAACTTAAGGGAATTTATATTTGCCAGGAATTGGTGTTGGAGAAACTGTTAGGTCTGAAGGTTGATAAGTCCCCGGGGCCAGATGGTCTACATCCCAGGGTACTGAAGGAGGTGGCTCGAGAAATCATGGATGTGTTGGTGATTATTTTCCAGAGTTCGAGAGTTTCGGGATCAGTTCCTGTGGATTGGAGGGTGGCTAATGTTGTACCACTTTTTAAGAAAGGTGGGAGAGAGAAAGCAGGAAATTATAGACCAGTTAGTCTGACCTCAGTGGTGGGAAAGATGTTGGAGTCTATTATAAAGGATGAAATTACGACACATCTGGATAGTAGTAACAGGATAGGTCAGAGTCAGCATGGATTTATGAAGGGGAAATCATGCTTGACTAATCTTCTGGAATCTTTTGAGAATGTAACTCTGAAGATGGATGAGGGAGATCCAGTAGATGTAGTGTACCTGGACTTTCAGAAAGCTTTTGATAAAGTCCCACTTAGGAGGTTAGTGAGCAAAATTAGGGCGCATAGTACTGGGGGCAAAGTACTAACTTGGATTGAAAGTTGTTTGGCTGATAGGAAACAAAGAGTAGTGATAAACGGCTCCATTTCGGAATAGCAGGCAGTGACCAGTGGGGTACCGCAGGAATCAGTACTGGGACCGCAGCTTTTTACAATATATGTTAATGATATAGAAGATGGTATTAGTAATAACATTAGATAATTTGCTGATGATACTAAGCTGGGTGGCAGGGTGAAATGTGAGGAGGATGTTAGGAGTTTACAGGGTGACCTGGACAAGTTAGGTGAGTGGTCCGATGCATGGCAGATGCAGTTTAATGTGGACAAATGTATGGTTATCCACTTTGGTGGCAAGAACAGGAAGACAGACTACTATCTAAATGGAATCAATTTAGGTAAAGGGGCAGTCCAGAGAGATCTGGGTGTTCTTGTACACCAGTCAATGAAGGTAAGCATGCAGGTACAGCAGGTAGTGAAGAAGGCTAATAGCATGCTGGCCTTCATAACAAGAGGAATTGAGTATAGAAGCAAAGAGGTTCTTCTGCAGCTGTACAGGGCCCTGGTGAGACCACACCTGGAGTACTGTGTGCAGTTCTGGTCTCCAAATTTGAGGAAAGACATTCTGGCTATTGAGGGAGTCAGCGTAGGTTCACGAGGTCAATTCCTGGAATGGCGGGATTACCTTACACTGAAAGACTGGAGTGACTGGGCTTGTATACCCTTGAGTTTAGAAGACTGAGAGGGGATCTGATTGAGACATATAAGATTATTAAAGGATTGGACACTCTGGAGGCAGGAAACATGTTTCCGCTGATGGGTGAGTGCTGAACCAGAGGATACAGCTTAAAAATATGAGGTAGACCATTTAGGACAAAGATGAGGAGAAACGTCTTCACCCAGAGAGTTGTGGCTGTGTGGAATGCTCCGCCCCAGAGGGCAGTGGAGGCCCAGTCTCTGGATTCATTTAAGAAAGAGTTGGATAGAGCTCTCAAGGATTGTGGAATCAAGGGTTATGGAGATAAGGCAGGAACAGGATACTGATTAAGGATGATCAGCCATGATCATACTGAATGGTGGTGCAGGCTCAAAGGGCAGAATGGCCTACTCGTGCACCTATTGTCTATTGTCGAGATTTTCTCCTGTTGGAGTTGTGGATTGCCTGCCACTCATCCAGTGCCAATGTTATTTGGTACTTATCAGTCACGCCTGGATATGGTTCATGTCTTCCTTCTTTTGGACATGGACTGCTTCAGTATCTGAGAACTTTCGTGTCGAGGGAAGGAAACTACTGTCCTTACCTGGTCCAGTCTACATCTGACTCCAGGCCTACAACAATAAGGTTAACTCTCAATTTTCCAGTGGCTAAATAGGGATGGGCAATCAATGCTGGCTAGTCAATGATGCCTGCATTCGGTGAGTGAATATAAAAATAACTCATGAATAGTGTTGAACATTGTGCAGTCATTGATGAACATCCCTATTTCTGACCTCATGATGGAGGGAAGGTCATTGATGAAGCAACTGAAGATGGTTGGGCCTACCTGAGGAACTAGGAGAAAGTGAGGACTGCAGATGCTGGAGATCAGAGCTTAAAAATGTGTTGCTGGAACCTTCATCAGGAACCTTCTTCAGGAATGCCCAAAACATCGATTCTCTTGTGCTGCGCTCTTGTGTTGCTGCGCTTTTCCAGCAACACATTTTTAAGCCCTACCCTGAGGAACTCCTGGAGCAAGATGACTGACCTGAAACAACTACAACCATCTTCCAGCAGAGAGATCCACCCCATTTCTATTGACGTGAATTTTGCTGGGCTCTTGATGCCACACCCAGTTAAATGTAGTCTTGTTGTCAAAGGCAGTCACTCTCATCTGACCTCTGGAATTCAACTCTTTTCTCCACGTTTAAACCACGCCTATAATAAGGTCAGGGGCTGAGTGACCCTGTTGGAATCCAAAATGAATGTCAGTGAGCCGCTTAATCCTGCAGTACTGCCAAAGACAACTCCCACAATTTTGCTAGTAATCAAGAGAAGACTGATAGGATGATAATTGACTGGATTGGACTTGTCCTGCCTTTTGTACACAGGACATACCAGTGCAGTTTTGGATGCTGTTGATTGATGCCAGAGTTGTCATAGATCAGTGACCACGCCACGGATATACCTGGTCATTGTGATAACCGGGATCTCTTTCTGGGATTGAATAGCGGAATAGAAATGTACTAGTGCTTATAGTGCAATTACAAGTATTAGTGGAATACATTGAGCTGCTGTACTGAAATTCCAGGGTCATCACCAGGCGTTTGGGGTTGGGGTAGTAGGAAATAGGAATGAGTCAAGGACAGGGTCAGGGTGATATCTGCAAGGGGAGCTGTCCCCAACTGTGCTTTCTGAATAGACACAGGAACAATACCCTTAGCTTCCAATCTCCACTGGAACAGAATTATTTCATTGTAGATAAAATTGTGAAATAAGAATTTCAAAACATTTCTCTTAATTTAAAATAAGGGAAAGAAAACACTTTAATTGAGCCTATTTGTTAAATGAATGTTGCTAATGTTATAAACTGATTGATTCCTTGGAGGTTTGATGGGTGGATGAATATAAAAATCCCTCCTTATGTCTCAACAGAGCCTACTCATAGGCTTTCAGATTAAACTGAATTCATCAATTTGAAAAATAAAAAGAGCAACTAACTATTGCGTTGATAAAACACATTTACTATATGACGTTTTCAGCTGTTTGTACCTCTCATAAGTTACTGTAATTGACCTGTTAATCTATGCTAACGTTTTCCTAGTTCCAACTATTTGTTCAATGAGGTAACAATTTGCTTTGTTGATTTGCCACTCAATCAATTGCTTCTGTGGCTAACTCATGATATACTTGTTCACATTCTTTATACTCTTGTCGGTTACTAATCATTCTTGTATTTCCTAGATCATGGCTTCAATATTAACACTGACTCAAACTGTGTGATATTGATAATTACATAGAATGAAATGCTATCAACAAAAATCTTCTGATATATAGAATTTAGAAAGTGGCACTTATGTTCTGTCCTCACCCTTTCATTCAGTGAAGCCCAAATATGGGAACACCAACACCACCAGCACCACCAGCTCCAAGATACATACCTTTGTACGTTGGAACTGCAACACCTTTCCTTTACTGTTATTACATCAAAATCTCAGATTCCCTTCCTAATAGCATTGTGGATGTCCCCACATGCCATGGACTGCAGCCGTTCAAGAAGACAGCTCACCACCACCTTCTCCAGGGTAATGAAGGATGGTCGGTAAATGTTGACCAAGCCAGTGAAGCCCACATCTCATAAGTGATTTTTAAAAGGAACTCATTTCTTCCCACCCTAGCTTGCTTGAATATTCCAATTTTAAAAGAACCAGCAGCAAGATTTTAGTTTTCCAACAAATTTTAAATGAAAGGTTAATTCATTACACAACTTTTTCATAAAATTTCGAAATAATAAAAAGGGGCCCTCTTATTGTGCGGTGATAATGTCCCTATCCCTGGACTGGGAGGCTCAAGTTCAAGTTCCACCTACACCAGAGGTGTGTAATAACTTCCCCATTGATTAGAAAAATGGGTTTTCTTTTCTAAATGGCTGGTTTTAGATAAAATACAGATGGGATAGTGGATAGAAATAAAAACATGGTGGCATGGTGGCTCAGTGGATAGCACTGTTGCCTCACACCGTCAGGTGCCTGGTTGTGTAGAGTTTGCACATTCTCCCCATATCTGTGTGGATTCCCTGTGGATAATCCAGTTTCCTCCCACACAAATATGCAGGTCAGGTGGATTGGCTGTGTTTAATTGCCATGGACATGCAGGATAAGTGGATTAGCGACAGGAAATATAGGGTAGGGGCCAGGTCTGGTGGGATGGTCTTCAGAGGGTCAGTGAGGACTCGATGGGGTATTTCTGCCCTGTAGGATTCTATGAAAAGACAACTACAAAGGCCAATGTCAGCTCAATTCATTACCATTGCAGGCCTTCAAAATGAAAGGATTATGAATTCGTCATCAGAATTCAAACAGCTCCAAACAATATTTGGAGTTTTCATCCATAGGTGGACCCAGCCAGGTGGCAGCTTTCGGAAGAGAGAGATAAGATTCCTGCCTTCCTGCTCAGCACACAGCCAACTATTAGCTGCTTATAGATTTATCTTTCTCTCCCGCTCTGGAGAGAAGATTATTCCAGATGGCTCAAGGTGGAATCTCTCCTTAACTAGGCAGCTTCATTGTTGTCATAGAGTCATAGAAACAGAAACAGACCCTTCAGTCTAGCTCATCCATGCTGACCAGATAGCCTAAATTAATGTAGTCTCATTTGCCAGCATATCCCTCTAAACCTTTCCTATTCATATACCCATCCAGATGCCTTTTAAATGTTGTAATTGTACCAGCCTCCATTTCCTCTGGCAGCTCATTCCATAAACACACCACCCTCTGCATGAAAACTTTGTCCCTTAGGTCTCTTTTAAATCTTTCCCCCCTCACCCTAAACTTATGCCCTCCAGTTCTGGACATCCCCACCCCAGGGAAAAGATCTTGTTCTTTACCCTATCCATGCCCCTCATGGTTTTATAAACCTCTATAAGATCACTCGTTAGCCTTCGATGCTTCAGGGAAAACAGCCCCCGGCCTATTCAATCTCTCCCTATCGGCCAAACCCTCCAACCCTGGCATCATCCTTGTAAATCTTTTCTGAATCCTTTCAAGTTTCACAACATCCTTCCAATAGGAGGAAGACCAGAATTGCACACAATATTCCAAAGGTGGCCTAACCAATATCCTGTACAGCCGTAACATGTTGTATAATTCTCAGCAAGAAAGATACGATGGTCATTGTTACCGAGCAACCTATGAAAACGTTAGGTTAGATCCTCTTTAAGGCATTGCCACTTCAGAAGCAGCCCTTCTCCAACCTGTGATTCTTAATTGTTGTTCTGGACAATGCCTAAGTTACAGTCTTACAACAAACCATCAATGCAGCATGGTTATCTACTGGATAAGAACACAGTGAAACGCAGCTAAACTAAAGATTGCCTTTTGTCCTCTCTGAAATGGAAACTCAGTTTGTAATTCAAAATTCTGTCTGGGCCTGCAGCTACTTAGATTTAGACTTAGAATTTAGAATTTATTGCTATTTCAAAACAGTATTCCCAAGCTTCTTTTTGAATAAAAATAGAAAGCTTAAAATAGTTTTTCTTGCCATTGCCAGGCCATAACTACACAATCTGCCACACTGTCATGTCCATCCTAAAATGTGTTCCCTAGAATTGGAGATGGTACTCCAGCAGAGACCCAGATACCATTTTATAAAGGTATAGTGTAACACCCTGTTATTTTGCATTCTGTACCTCTATATATAACACCAACAATTCCATGTTCCATATTAGCAACATTGCTAATTTGTCCTGACACCTTAAATGGTTCATGCACCAACAGTCCAAGATTTATCTGTTCTTTTACCTCCTTTAAAGTTGTAGCATAGTGAATGTGCAATACTTATTTGTTTTTCTACCAGAATGTGTCACTTTCTCCAGCATTAAATATCATTTGCCATTCCAAAAGCCTGTCTATTTCATCTTGTTTCCTACAACAATCATCTCACTGTCTATTATACGGTCGAATATTGTGCGAACTTCAAATTGCAAACTGATCTCTTGCATCCCCAGGATTGAGTTGCTAATATATAAATCAAAAATGGAAGTAGTCTGAGCACTGAACCCTGTTGAACCCTATTTCAAACTGAAAAAAAGTATTTGAGAAAGAAATTCTTACACAAATGAAAAATTGATTCTAAAGTCAAATACTTCCAAGCCATCAAGTAAACTCAAGACAGGTCCTATAAAATGCTTTCTCTTCAACTGCCTTAATCAGATAATGTTCCTCTCAATCATCTCCATCAATTCAAGCACATGTCAAACTGAGGCCATTGTGTCTTCCATATTCCAGTCAATGTTTCAACAGGATTAGAGGAGAGAGCAAATCTATAATACCATCACTTCCATTATCTCCCACAACTATTTATAATAGAATGACAAAGAAAGCATT